>NC_090925.1:1005365404-1006615404 GCF_040938575.1 Ambystoma mexicanum
GACGCGATTATCCTCCATACCCACATAAACGAGCCAACTCAATATAAAGGACACACCCTTGATGCCATCTTCAGCTCCCATGACCAGATACATCTAACCCCCTGCAACCTTATCATCTGGTCTGACCACTTGATTATCTCTTTCACCTTTCACTCACCCACCCCTCTCCCCATACCCGAACCAGATCCTCCAAATCTATGCAAATCCTGGAAGAAACTAAAAATCCTTCCCGACCTAGCTGACGCACTCCTTCAGTCTCCTCCCCCTACCTACTCACCCAATGAACACCTAACATCTGACGCCTTTGACTCATGGCTCAATACCTCATTAATCCTGCTCACCCCCACTTGCAAACCATCAGCTCGGCATGGCCCTTTTCCTAGATGGGTTACACCAGAACTGAAGACCGCAAAACAACTATATAAATCCCTCAAACGCAAATGGCGGAAAGACAAAACCACCCTAAGCAGATCCACCTTGCCCCAGCACCATCACCACTACAAAGCTGAAATCCGGAAAGCAAAAAAAGCCCATTACAACTCCTGAATCCTGAACTGTAAAAACCCCAGCAAAGAACTCCACAAAATCATCTCCGAATTCATCAAACTATCATGTACCACCTCCCAATCGACCCCCTCACAATCACACTGTGACTCACTCTCTCTCCACTTCTACACCACTGCTCTTGAAAGAACAAATTCGCTAACCAACAAACTGGCCCTCCTGCACCTACCACACAATCCACCCACCCTACCTGCCATCCCACCGCCTGCAACTGCTACCCACCTGACCTTCGACTCCTTCACTCCTTCACTCCAATATCAACTGACCAATTTCTCAAATTTCTCTCTGCCCACAAACCATCCTGCTCCCCGCTAGACCCCTTCCCAACCACAACCCTCAAAGAAATATTTGCATCTACCTGCGCAGGAGAACACGCAAGAACCATCATAAACGACTCTCTCTCCTCAGGATTCTTTCCCGATGCGTTCAAAACTGCTCATGTCAAACCTCTTCTAAAAAACCTTCCCTCGACCCTCTGGACCCCAAAATTTACCGCCCCATCTCAAACACCAGGTTCCTTGCTAAACTCATTGACCGAACCGCCTACTCCCAACTAAATGCCTTTTCAAAGCCAACAATCTCCTAGACCCTGCTCAATCAGGTTTCAGACCCCGACACGGAACCAAAACCACCCTAACCTCAATCTGGGATGACCTTAAAAAGACTCTGCGGGATGCGCCGCATTAATCCTTCTTGACCTATCAGCCTCCTTTGACACAATCAACCACTCAATCCTCCTTGACCGTCTGCACTCCCTAAGAATCCGTGGAAACGCTCTCAAATGGATAGCATCCTTCCTCAACAATAGGAAACAGATAACCCTACTCTCCTCCTATGCTACCCCCACCTGACCAGTCAATACCACAGTTCCACAAGGAGCTTGCCTATCAGCCCTCCTGTTCAACCTCTATAAGTCCACCCTCCCATGAATAATCCTCTCGCACAATATCCTCTGCTACAACTACGCCGATGACACCCAACTAATTCTAAAATTCCTAAACTCAAAACCCAACTACCAACCTGACCTCGCTGCCTGCCTCCTTGACATAGATCTTTGGATGACCACAAACCACCTCCCGTTAAACACCTCCAAAACTGAAATGATGGTGTGTGGCAACTCCAAACTTCTTCCGTATCCCCTTCCCTGGCCATCTGCCATGGGCAATTCCCCGAAAACCTCAAACTCAGTAAAAAACCTTGGATGCACTCTCGACTGTGACCTAACCCTCTCGCTCCAAGTCAACAATGTCTCTAAGTCCTGCCACTACCACCTCAAAATTCTTAGGTGCATTTTTCCATACCTCTCCTTTCCCAACAGACACTCCGTGGTCCAATCAATTGTTATGTCAAGACTGAACTATGCTAACCCCCTCTACCTTGGAGTCCAGGCGTACCACCTGACTAAACTACAAAGAGCACAAAATGCAGCGGCCAAACTGCCACTTGCACTTGGCCCAAGAGATCACATCTCCCCAGCTCTCAAAACTCTGCACTGGCTTCCGGTTGCGCGAATGGTGACCTTAAAAACCTTATGCATCTCTCTTTGAGCAATGCATAAAACCGGACCTCAATATCTTCAAGACAAACTAAAACCCTACCATCCACCACGCACTCTAAGATCAAGCTCTGCCCGCCTCCTAGTGATACCAAAAACCAACTCAGTCAGGTTAGGTGGATCATCATTCTCAGCCCTGGCCCCCACTCTGTGGAACTCATTTACACCCCATATCTGACACACTGAGGACCTCATGTCTTTCCGCAAATTATTGAAAACGTGGCTTCCCCTAAAAATAGACTCAACGTAAACAGCATAACAGAAACAACATTCAGCAGCCCAAGGTTGCTGTATCAAAAATAACAATCCAACATCGAGACCAGATAGAGAAAAATGAAAACTAAAACTGATAATGTAAATTAAAACGGATAAACTGAATAGAATGAATGAAGTGGATGAAAGGAATGAAGTGGATGAAAGGAATGAAGTAGATGCAGTGTGTGAAGCAAATGCAGCGGATGAAACAGATGAAGCAGATGAATCGGGTGTAGTAGATGGAACGGATGAAGTGGACGGAATGGATGAAGTGGACGGAGCGGATTAAGTGGACGGAACGGATGAAGTGGACGGTATGTATGGAACCGATGAAATGGATGGAACGAATGAAGTGGATGGAACGATGTAGTAGACTGAGCGAATGAAGTGGATGGAATAGATGGAGCAGACGGAACGGATAAAACGGATCAAACAGACAAAGTAGATGGAACGGACAAAGTGGATGGATCGGACAAAGTGGATGGATCGGACGAAGTGGATGGAACGGAACAAGTGGATGGAACGGAGCAAGTGGATGGAATGTAAGAAGTGGTAAGAACGTAAGAAGTGGACAAAACGGAAGAATTAATTAGATAGAATGGAAGAAGGGATTAAAAGAAGTATTGTGAATAGATGAAATGTAACGAGCGGATGAGAAATAAAGTACAGACCATGTACACGAAACAGAAAAGTAGATCGAACGCGTGCAAAGGATGGAGTGACAGACAAAATGGACAAAGGAATGAAATGGATGAAAAGGTGACTTAATAGACCAGAGAGAATAGATGGAATGGATGGAGTTGACAGAAAGACTAGAGCGGATTGAACGCAAAGAATGAATCAAACCAATAGAGTGAATGGAAAAATGGAACAAAGTACTGGCGGGAATAAGTCTCCTTGTCGAAACAAACAGATGAAGTACATGGTACAGACAAATCAGATGGAACAGAGTAAACATACTAGCTAGCAGAGCAAATGGAACAGAAGACACACGTAGAGTGATTAGAACTGATGGAGTGGGTGGAACGGATGGAGTGGGTGGAACAGATGGAGTGGATGGAATGGATGAATGGATGGAACAAGACTTAACGGATGGTAGGAGTCGAACAAATAAAACGGCTGAGCTGATTGAATGGGTGAGACTACCGAGCAGACTGAACGAATGGAAAAATGACTAGCTTTAACAAATTGAACTGATCAAATGGACTGAACAGATGCAATGGATGAAAACAGATACAGTGGACAGTATAAATGCAGTTGATGAAACAAATGGAGCGGAGGGAACAGATGGAGTGGATCGGCCTGATGGAGTAGATGGAATAGGTGAAGCGAATGGAACAAGTGTAGTACATGAGACGGGTAGAATGAACAGAACTGATGAAGTGGATGGAACAGATGGAATGGATGGAACAGATGGAGTGTATGTAACAGATGGAGTGGATGGAGCAGAAGCAGTGGATGCAACAGAAGGAGTGGATGAAACAGAAGGAGTGAATCCAACAGAAAGAGTGGGTGAAACAGATGGAATAGTTGGAACTGATGGAGTTGAACAAAAAGTTGGAATGATAGAACAGATAGAGCAGATGGAACAAACAGAGCGGACTGGAGTGGATGGAACAGAAAGTAGATATAATAGATGGAACAGGTGAAGTGGATAGAACAAATGGAGGATATAGAACAGAAAGACCAGATAGAACGAATGGAGCGGATGGAACAAACCAAGTGAATCGAACTGACGGAGTGGATAGAACAGATGGAGTGGATGGAACAGATGGAGTGGATGGAACAGATGTAGTGGATGGAACGGATGGAGTGGATGGAGTGGATGGATTGATTGGAGTGGTTGGAGTGGATGGAACAGATAGATAAAATGGAACAGAAGGAATGGATAGAACGGAAGGTATGGAGGGAACAGATAGAGTGGATGGAGTGTATGGAACAGATGGAGTATAGGGAACGGATGGAGTAGATGGAATGGATGGAGTAGATGAAGTGGATGGAACAGATAGATAAGATGGAATGGATGAAATGGATGAAACTGATAGATAAGATGGAACGGATGGAATGGATGGAACTGATAGATAAGATGCAACTGATGAAATGGATAGAACGGATGGAATGGATAGAACGGAAGGTATGGAAGGAACGGCTGCAGTGGATGGAACGGATGAAGCGCTTGGAACAGATGCAGCCCATGGAAGAGATAGCACAGATGGAGTGCATGGAACGGATGGAGTGCACGGAACGGATGGAGTGCACAGAACTGGATATAGTGCACAGAATTGGATGTAGTGCATGGAATTGAATATTGTGCATGGAATTGGATTTAGGGCATGGAACGGATGGAGTGGAGTAGACAGAACGGACAGAACGGATGGAGTGCATGGAACCGATGGAGTGCATGGAACGGATGGAGCGGATGGAGTGCATGGAACGGATGGAGTACATCGAATGGATGGAGTGGATGGAACGGATGGAGTGAATGGAACGGATGAGCTGAGTGGAACTGATGAAGTGAGTAAAACACATGGAACAAATCTAATGAATAAAAAGGATGGAACAGATGGAACACACTAAACAGAAGGGAAGGATTAAACGGATCAACAGACTGGATGGTGTAGTTTACGTAGATGAAGGATTGAATGATGGAATGAATGGAAAGACCAGTAAAATAAATCATGAACCAGACAAAATGCACGAACAGACAAAACTGAATGAACGGACAGAGTGAATAAAATGGATAGAATAGATGGTACAGATCAGCGCTCGATCTCAAGCACCTTACTGAAAAACCACCATATCACACCACCACGCTTACTCTCTCCTATACACCACCACTCAACTAGAACACAGCGATACTATGACACATTCGGTATAGCTGTTCTCATACTAACACCCGCCTCATACTCCTCATCATCTTAAGTAAACACAGCTAGCTCAGCACACACCGCTAGCCTAAGCGTCTCCTCAGGCCTAACGCAGCCAGAAACCAGTCTGGATATCAACCCACCAGAATGAACACATATTCATGACCTCCCAACCACCACACCTACCGCTAAGAAGCAGCTATCATGCAAGTGCCACACTAGCTGCACACATATCCGATGTACCCATGCACCTTATGTTAAATGTTAAATGTTAAAGGTATTTGTACCGTGCACCGTCATCAACGGAATTGGTTCCCAGGCGCTCTGGCGGATCTGTAAACGATAAGGTGGGATGGGTTAGTAAGGTGAAGAGGGAGTAGGATAGTGAGAGGAGTGGTGTTCTGTTTGCAGCTTCAGCTCGGTATACACCAGATACTGAGCTTTGGTGCAGGTATTGGATCGGTGTCAGTCCGCGTGTGCTGTTGCTCCGGCTTATGTCTTGTTGCAGTGTTGTGAAGTGCGTGCGGCTTGTGGTGCGAAAGATGGTTGTGTGAGTTTATCAGTGAGATAAGTATGCAGAGTTTGAGGTTATATTAGTTAGTGGGTTACCTGACCTTTAGCATGCTAGCATTCACAGTTTTCTCTGAGTGTGGCACTTGTTGGCCTTCACAGTCTTATCTAGAAGCGGCGCTGTCCAATGTACAGAGTTCTATCTAGGTGTGGGCATGCTAACATTCACAATCTTGCCTAGGAGCGGCGCAGGCTGGTGTTCACAGTTCTAAGTGTGGCACATGCTTATCTTCAAGTTTCATCTGGGCGCGGGCATGCTATCCATCAATCAAAACCTATCTAGATGCGACGCAGACTAGTATTCGCAATTCTAGCTAAGTCTAAGCTATGACTCTCTCTATTCTTTCTCTCTCTCTCTACTGACTTGAACTTCGGTTCCCGAGGGCGTTCAACCTACCAGCGCTTTGAGATCATACCAACGATACATAAGACGCTCTATAAATGCAAAATAACATAACATAAAAATCATCTCTCACACAGCAAACCACACCCACTTTACCCACTGCATCAACAACAAACAAACAACACATCAACAGCACCTACAGCACACAAGGTCTCTCCCGTTCTGATATTCGAACTAAAGCTCAGCGCACGGTGTATACCGAACTGAAGCCATCAACAGCACACCACTTCTCCCTCTCGCCTACTCCCCCTCCACCTGACTAACCCTACATACCCTCCTTCTTGCTTACAGATCTGCCAGAGCACCTGGGGACCAACTCCGTTGGTGACAGTGCGCTATATAAATACCTTTAACATAAACATCTGTTTTACTAACTGGGTTCAATGTACTTACCTACTGTTCACATCTTAGTCTTATGATAAGCCTGACTGCTCTACCACTCTACCAAGGTTCCATGAGTAGTACAGACTGATACTAAGAGTTGAGGACCTGTATATCATTGGAATAGTTTTATGAAGTCTTATCTCAACTCCCCTAACATCGGTCCCACAGAATGCTGCGTTTCGTACTGATACTAGAGTTGCCAGCCCTGCATCTCCCTCTGACACCTTGCTGGTCAGGCAATCTGCTTACTACAACTATCTTCCAGCTGAGGGGCTCTACTGCTCTTCACCGAAATGTGCCTGTCATACAGCGATGCCCGCTGCCTGCTTGTCACGATCCTGGCCTTGCGCGGAGGTAGCACGTACACCTACCTCCCCGTTGGGTCTTGGGGCCTGGAGTGTTAACAACACAGGCTTCCATGACCCTCCGGGGAAAGAGGGTTAGGGTCCGCTGGTTGGTTAGGTTGGGGTGGTTAGGAAAACCGGGTAACAAGGTAGGAAAGGGAAAACGGAGGGATAAGGGAAGGTTGAGAGGTTTAGTTGAGATGCCCCTCCTGGGGTTTCATTAAGCAGTTGAAACTTCGCCCAGCACTCCTTCACTTGAGCACATATCTTGGTTAGAAACTTAGATGCTGCTATAGCAACTTAGAGCAACTGCATCCCACATGCGCAAGCACTGATCCGGACAAAACTCTACTACTCTAATATACTCCTCATGGGCACTTCTTCCAACCTGTCCAAACTACAACTACTCCAAAATAAAGCACTGCAATCTTCATTGGGGTTCAAACACTCAGACCACATCTCAGCCATCAAAGCCAGAGTGGAATTCAAAACCCTAACCATCGCGCATCGCTGCATCCACAAGGAGGCCCCCCTGTACATCAACAACTGCATCACCCAAACTGTCCCTGTTCGTGCACTCAGATCCAGCTCCAGAACTTCACTGTTCATTCCCAGCTTTAAAAAAAAAAGAGCAGGCGGTGCCAGTTTCTGCGTGACTACCCCGACACTCTGGAACTCACTACCCACTCACATCAGAAATTAACGGTCTTTCTCCACTTTCAGAAAACGAATTAGGACCTGGCTATTTGATAAATATGAATAATTTCATACCTGGGTTTGCAAACCCTGGCTGATCGTTGTACTTTGTCTGCTCTCCTACCTATGTACTGTACAACGCTGTGATACCCTTGGGTCTGGGTGTTTTCATAAATGTAATAAATAAATAAATAAATAAATAAATAGGGAGCTGCTATGCTGATCTTATGGTATCCAGTTAATATGTCGAAATAAAAATGTCGAATGACAAAAATGTTGAAAAAAAATACTGAAAAAAAATCACTTATTTTTTTTTTTTAATTGCATGTTTTTTGGGGTTCCGCGAGTAAAAAAAGGGTTTTAAAAAAAAGCAGGGGTTGGGGGGAACCCCCCCTTTCAAACAAAAAATAACAAAAAATAGACATTCGACATTTTTTTTTTCAACATTTTTGCATTCGAAATTATGAATTTCGAAATATTAACTATAAATCTGATTTTATATGTCCAGGTCACCGGCACATGACATTTCTTGACCTGCCCTTTAAGTTTTGATTCTCTTCAGTTTGACCAACAAAGTAGCAGTTCACACTAATTGTTTAAAGGAATGGTCAGGCCTGAAGGCAAGGTGGTCATGGGCATGAAGGCATAGACATGTCGACATTACAGTGCGCGACTGCCGGCATGGGAATAGGTAGACTGCTTGAAGCAGGGAGGGCTGCAGGGAGGACCTGGGAGAAGGCGGTCTGAGATTGGCAGTTGAGTTGACGACATGTAATCTGTGACTCCCTAGAAAAGACCCGGGCTTTGCTTTTCTTTTTGTTTTCCTTCAGCCCATTGCATTCAGTTCAAGTGACCAAAAACTACAACTCCCAGAATGCAAGGGATGGGAAAAGCAAACTCAGGAGTGTGGCATGACCCTTGGTTACATGGGGTCGTCTGTTTCACTTAAGTCATTCTCATTCTGGCTTTTTCGAACATTTGTCCATGATCCCCTGTAAGTCAGTTTGCCTTCGTATCTATTTCGAGTTCGTGAGTTCAGGAAAATATGAAAATGAAATGAACTATAATTTTTGACAAGGCACTACCCACCCTGGCTGCTCTATGACTGACTCTGTATAAGCTGGATTACTTGGTCCTTCACCGGTCCTATTTTGTAGTTACATAGAAGGGACAGACGAACCATCAGATGAGCGTTCTTCGAGTGGTCAAAATCTAGGCAAATTTGTTGTGGAAATTGTGTTACAAATGAATAAACCATACATATGACCCGATTAAAAATAAATTGGGCAACAAAGAATAGCACAAAGGACGCATTTTTTAGCTCCCTGATTTTGGAACACGCTCATGTCACCATATTCACAAAGGTGAGCTTGACATTTGCAGGAGATGTGATACATTACAGATGATGTATTGGCTTCCCTTTGGCATTCTTTAGCGTTGGGACCGTGCCCCCAACTGTAATGTATGATTGGCTCCCACCATCTGTATGGGTGCTGGGTGAGCATTTCACAGTGATAGGCCTATAAACGGCCTGTTTGTGTGAAATGTCAAAAACCAGAAAAAAAACCTTCTTTACCTCCTTGAATGAAAGAAATGCAAACAATACAGCAACAGTTTATACCTCAACTGTCCCATCTAAAAGAAATGTATTCAAGGGTCAGCAAAAACGCACCCACGCATTGCACATCCCCCTGCGCCTGTTCCAAAGAGGCAGGTAGAGATGGTTTTTTTTTCACCACAATTCAAAACGCTTCCAGATTGTACATTTGGGATGCATTTTAAAAGGCACAGAACCCCCTATTTAAACCTCTGCTTTGCACTAGTGCATACTATCTTAAACAATTCATATGCCCTTTGAGAAATGGGCAAATCAGTTTTGTGCTAAAACCAAGAGGATGCACTTGTACAGCCCATCACTGGTTGAAGCATAGAGACTCACGTTGTTTGCACTGGAAGGTAACACATCTTTTTGTGTCTATCGGCCAGCTTGTGTGTTACTGTATTTGCAGGGTTTCCCTTGTTCCTCCCTGCAGGATTGTGTTAGTACTCAGGAACAGATGGATTTGTAGAAGGCAGCAAAACCCTAATAATTGTTTCTCAGAGATCACCTTTAAATTCTTTCTTCTGATACAAGCAGAAAGAACAAGCAGCCAAGAACATCTTCTACAATAAAACACATCAACCTGGCAAAATGGAGTAGTCGGGCCAAGTCAGGCCCATCATTAAAATAAGGGTAAGCCAACGCATCACTACTTATGTAGACTGATTATATTGGCTCCTAGTGAACAAGTAAATAGAGTGTAAGAGATTACGTCAGTATGCAACTATAAGCCTATAGTGATAATGCCCTGGATATTTAATGTATTCCTCTAATTATTTCTGTGTTTTATATATCATCATGAACCAATGTTGCCGTACAGCCACTTCATGTTGATTCCTGTTTTTAGAAATCACTGTGACTAAATGACTACTGCTTTGCAGTACATGGATGAGTAGTGGTTTCTAAACTCTTACTTAGCCCAGCACTATTACTAAACAACAGTGATCCCTGTCATACAGGGGAAGCAAGCGCAACCCAACAGGTATGCCTCCTTCACCGTTGTTGGTAAATTGGCTAGTGGGCGGGATATCCTCTTAAGGAGGGATGTGTGCTAGCAAAGGAGCATCCATATAACAATATTAATATGGATATCAGAATAAAACAAATGCCCAATCAAACTTCTATAAAATAGGAGACTTTAATTAAACTATAAACACAAAACATTATTAAAAACACTAATAACCCACACTTGTAAAGGAAGACAGACTGTTCAGACTTTCTGATGAAAAGGCACAGCCTGGGCCTGAAGGCAGGGGGTAGACAGGCAATAGTCTATGCATCAATGTTCAAGTTCAAAGGTATGCTTTACAAATGTATGGAGTGGAGTCTTACATTGTCACCAAGGTCCTTAAAACCAATCCATTGGTACTGAGCCACGGCTTTCTACATTTTTTCTTTCTTCTTCTGTAGAATGTTTGGCTTTGAGCTGGCGGTCTGAGCACTTTTGGAATACAGCCAAATAATACACACTAGCTATCTGTTTTCAAATATTTTTGTATTATAGAAATTTCATTTAAACACAGTTTAACTTTTTTTACAGAAATAAATAAAATGGTACAACATTATTTGTGATAAAATGAACAGAGAGCTGCGAGAATATATCCAATTGGTAACATTAAATATGCTGATAAGAGACTCCCTCTAATACACTGACTGAACAGCTTCGCACACTTTCGCACAGCTCCCACTCGCTTCTGTAATTACCTTATCTGTTCAGCATGAGTTTTCTCCAGCTATTCTCTCTCTGAATTTGGCTCCCTTGAAGATCAACCCCAGTGAGAACAAGCGTCTGCCGTTCTCAAACCGGGGTTATTGCCTGGAGCTCTCAGCTTTTGCAGCAGGAATGCCCCAGCCAGGAAAGAGATCCTTCTCCCAGCTCTGCAAGATGTCGATTGTCCTCCCCCTCCCCTCAAGCTTCTCCAGCAAATTTCTAATCACAGCCTCTAGCATGATACTTGCTATGACGCTGCTCCAATCAGAATCAATCATGTCATCTCCTCCCTCATTACACAATGGCTCACTTCTACAGTGGCAATTGTAACAAACTGATTTCCTGTTCCCTCAAGCTCTTTGCTTCCTGTAGTTATGTGGACAGAGCAGCAGAGAAAAAATTGAATGTGCGGTTAAAAGTTCACTTTCAGAGTAGGCCTAATTCTGCAGTGGAGACACATTTTTATTAGTGGGTTATGTTAAATGAAGTTTTATTAGTCAGGTTAGTTATTAATAAGGTTAGTTATTAATTTTCAAATGTGTCTCTTGCAACATAGGCATTTCAGGTGAAAAATAGTGTGCATTTTGAATGTGCAGATGTGTGCTTTTAACTGTAAAAATGGATTTGCATCTTATATGTAAAAATCGTTTTTGACTGAATAGCCTGTCTTTACTTATATGTCCATGTTACTCTGGCAACACATATAGCAATGCACCACACCCATGTAGTGGTGCTGCATAAAAAAAATGCTACCTGTGCAGTAGTGATGTACTCTGTGCTGTAACACGCCAAATATCCTTACATACCCTCCTTTTGTTTTTAGAACTTGGCTACGATCCAAGCCAATTCCTAAAAACAACTTGTTCTTTTTCTTCTTTTAAAATGCATGTGTATTGGGATATCTTTCTCTTCCTGACGTAGCTACTAAAATCAGTAACATTTTCATTTTTACTGATAGCACAATCAACCATCCACCCATGATTAGCACCAGGACAGCCAAACCCACTATTGAGCGTTCCCCCCAGGTTCCCCAATTAAATCTTTCCACTTCTATTATCCCCAGATTACTAATTGTAATATTGTTTTTTCTCAAATTCATTTTATAACATGTCTTTCTTTGTGATTCAATAAATATTCCACATCCGGATCTATTGGAAAAGTATCCCTTTGAAAAAAATCGATATTTTCCACTTGGCTTTCCCAAACATCATTTGTTACATGAAACAATGTTAACCCCCCAAGTGACACAATTGTATCCTTTGGAACCTGTAAATAAAAAACATTATATTTCACCTGTTTAACCACGTATGTTCCATGGTTTAAATGTACTACCGTCATGTTCTTTAAATAGGTGCTGACCAACCATTTACCTCTGACCATTTTAGCCTGTGCCAGTTCTTCACTCCCCATATTGCTAATAATCACTTCACATCCTTCTGATATACTTGGGTCAGATTTCAAACCACAAATAGCATCTGTGGCATCAGGAACAAACGGTTTACCTGGACACATATAATTTAGTTCTTTAAATTTGACACATGTTTCCAGGTTTGGTTTTAAATAAACTTCAGGTTCCCATGACTGAAATGCCACCACTTCTGGAGTCTTAATCTTAATAAATTTGTCCTCTTGCCAAAATCCCACGTTGTGTACCCACTTCGTTTGATAAATAAGTTCAGGAGCTACACATGGGATGCATAGCAAAAATCCGATCTCTAGTCTTTCCAAGTCCACGTATAATGACATTGCATTACACATTCAAATGCAATTTTTACCTGTATCACATCAATTTCCCTCCTGGTCAATCTTTCTATCATTTGCCGAATAATATCCTGCGAAACAAAATACAAGGGGATATGTCCTTGAATCAATTGTGAAACTGCAGTTTGAACTTCTCTCATATAATTTGTTAATAGTCTATCAACAGGACTCATTATGTTCAATATTTCATTTAAAGTTCTGTCATGCTTAAGTATTATTTTAGTCGCCCGTTGCATCACATCCGCTTGTTCATTTAGAATGATTGCAGTTTCATTTATGAATCTTACTTGTTCATCCATCTTACTTGTTCATCCAGCCCCCTCTAATCCCATCTAATGTTTTTTGTATTATTTCTAGGTCAATACTCAGTTGTTGCGAAATAGAATTGGCTGTTGATATTGTGGTACCTATTATGGCTCCAACTATAGACATTACCAATGATATCGCGAGCATCACTGCACCTCTCTTTCCTCTCCTCTTCTTAATGTCTGCTGAATTAACAAATGTTTTCTCCAACTGCATTAATATATCTCTTATTGACTGCATAGTGTCCTCTTTTCTTATTTCCAGCCACTCTTTAGTCTGTTCAATCTTAATTCTGGTATTGTTCAAATGTTTTTCAATCAAAATCTCAGGATTCAATGGTATGTAGATATTTTGGAAAATCATCCTTCTATCACTCATGATGAATCCTGGTGCCTCTTCCACCGCGATACCAGATGCTGGTCCAGGTTCAATGACAACCTGTGCTTCTGAATTCTTGAAGATCCCTCCAAATATCATCATTATTAACCATATCATTGGTATCATCTTCAATGCTGATCGCTTTGCAGCCTTGGTCTTCACCCCTCTTTGGGGCTTTCCGGGAATCCGTCCACGTGGGCTCCAGGACTCCATCGTCTCCCGTGGCCTCTGATCCCGGAACCTCCGACCAAATAATGTGAATTTTCTAAATCAAATAGAAAAGAAACAAATTAAGGACATAGCACAATACTAACTTCACCCTTTTGCCAAAAATAAAACATGCTTGGTAAAAACATTTCCTTTTTTTTTTTTTCCTTCTGAAATTAAACACAAGTTAAAAAGAAAACAAACATATATAAAACAGCATTCAATATTTAATACATTTTCTCTCTGCACATCAACCATGAGCTTCCATTATATATATATTTATTTATTTATTTACTTATTTTATATTATATATATTTACATATAAATACAGTGTTTATGTGCCATTATAACAATCAACTTTCTAACTTCTCTGTCACTGCCTCCTGATTATACCCATTTATTTTCTCTTTTTGTGTTCAAGGGACTTTATGTTGTATTGTGTGCATCAGTGGGTAGTAGCCCCAGGGCTTTCTGTTTCTACATGCTCAAGCCGCCTGATCTCGTGTCTGGGATGGCATGGCTTGATCTGATTTACATGGGCAAACTGCTCTATCGCCGTTTCACCTTCATTTTTCAAAATTTTATAAACCACAGGAGAGACGTTATCTATAATTCGAAATGGCCCCTGCCATGCTGCTAAAAATTTAGAATTTTTCTGTTTACTTTTTCCAAAATGAAATTTATACACCTGATCCCCTACACTGTATTCCTTTACTGATGTCTTTTTATCATAGTAAGACTTTGCACTGTCAGCAGCTCTTTCCAGATTTCTCTGCACAAAAGCAAATGCATGTTGCAAATGCCTCCTCAGTTCATCAATATATTCATGAACTGTGGATGCACTCACAAGTGTTTGCTCATGTGTTCTGTATAGCAGGTGTTGTGGTAACACCATTTTCCTACCTGTCAAGACCTCATGGGGGCTAACACCTGTTGCTTTGGCAGGAGTTGATCTGATTGCCATTAAAACCAAAGGTAATCGTAAATCCCAGCTGGAACCTGCTTCTGCCACAAATTTCTTTAAAATGTCCACAACAGACCTATTGCACCGTTCAACTCCACCTGAAGAAGCCGCCCGATATGCAATATGTAGTTTTCTTTTCACACCCAGTATTTGCCATACCTTACTCATTAGAGTACTTGTGAAATGACTTCCTCTGTCTGACTCAATTCTTTGTGGCAACCCAAACCTTGAGAACACATGGTTCACCAGCAATGTGGCTGCTGTTTGCGCACTACAATCTGGTGCAGGAATGCATTCAATCCACTTTGACATCAAACATACCACACTTAAAATATAACGGTTTCCTCTGCTCGACCTTTTTAAAGGCCCTACATAGTCTTTTTGCAAATCTGACCATGGAAGAGTTAGGCCTCTTTTCATTAATGGGGCTCTATGCATTGGTGAAGCAGGTTTAAATTGGGCGCATACTAGACATCCTCTAGTATATAATTCCACATCTTGGGACATATTTGGCCAGTAAGCATAATCTTTTAGTATTTCTAATGTTTTTTGTGAACCTCTATGGCCTGCAGTTATGGCATCATGTGCATGGTGTAGCATTAGCCCTCTGAATGAAAGGGGTACCACCCACTGTATTTGTCCTGTTATGGACTCTCTAAACATGAGTCCATCCTGTAATCTAATTCGTGTTTTGTTCTTTAATAGCACCCTCAACTCTTCTTTTCCCATACAATCATTTTCTGTTAAAGGATTTTGTTCAGGATCTATCAAATGATTATAATAGATTCCCAAAATTCGATCATTCTTTTGTGCCTCAATCAAATCTTGGTCTGGCTTGTCATGACTCCACTTTACCACTGGTTGATCTACCTCCTTTGGAGCTTTAGAACGTGTTACTGCATCAATTTGTATTTCACCCATTAAATAATCAATAGGTAGCAATTCTCCCATCACAGCCCCAATCTTAGCCAGGTGGTCTGCCTTATCATTTCCCTCCTTATCCTCTCCTGGTGTTTTTAAATGCCCACGAATTATTCTCCAGTATATTGTTAAATTATTCTCTGACACCAATTTGCCTATGGCTTGTATCATTTTTCCATGTTTAAGTGGCTTTTTGTTGTATGTAACCATGCCTCTTGCTTTCCAACCAGGCAAATACTCCACAAAGCTATTCCGTGCATAGTCAGAATCAGTCACCAGGACAATTTCACTGAACTTTTTATCAACTGCAGTAGCAATTGCTTTATAAATGGCTGCCAATTCCGCCACCTGAATGCTCCTAGCTCCAATCCTCATCCCTATACTGGGGATGCCTTCACATTTCAACCAGACATTTCCTATTCCTGCCACTAATTGTTTATTACTGTCATTTTCAATGTGAAAAGCACAACCATCCACATATACAGTTGGCAAATCCTTGCATGTTTTTTCATCAAAAGCTTTGTGTGGTGATTGTTCAAATTCCTGCAAACTAGTTTCCACTTCCATTTCATTTGGTATTTGTTCAGCTGCGCAGTCATGTAAGTCAGCTAACCCTTGAGCAATTGGGTTCTTTTTATTTTGTCCATATCTCACTTCTACAGGAAAACCTTGTAATGCCAGCGTCCATGAAGTGATTCTGGACTGTGCTAGATTACCTGATCTAATTCTTTTACTCTCTAAAAATTGCAAAGGTTGATGATTTGTTTCAATAATCACCTTTTCTCCCTGAACAATGGGGCGGAAATGTTGTAGCGCCCACACAGTGGTTAATAGGGCCTTTTCACATTCATTAAATTTCATTTCAACTTGGGAAAATGCCTTACTTGCATAGGAAATGGTTTTGTGATTCAAATCGTGTTTTTGTGATAACACTGCTGACATACAATGTTCAGAAAAACCTATTTCTATAAAGAAATCCCTGTCCTTTATGGGATATGCTAAACATGGTGCCTTTACAAGACATTCCTTTAATTTAGCCACTGCATCAGACTGCTCTTTTTCCCATTTCCAGGGAGTATTCAGTTTAAGCAGTTTAGTCAATGGTTGAGTGATTTCTGCATAATTTTCAATGAACTTTCTGTTATAGCCTGTCATCCCTAATAAACTTCTTACTCCTTTCACATTTTTAGGATCTTTTAATCTTTGTATGGCCTCTATTTTCTTCTTTTGTGGATTTAGCCCATGTTCAGTCACTTCATGCCCTAGAAAGTTCACTTTTTTCTTTCACCATTGTGCTTTTTGCAAAGATACTTTGACGCCTGCTTTCTGCAATTGGCCAAGCACATGTCTTATTTCATCAAAATGGCTTTTCAGGCTTTCATTTTTTATCAGGACATCGTCCACGTAAACTATTGTTCCTCTTTCCGCTGCATCCGGCATGGCCTTTCTCAAAAATATGCCAATTTCACTCCCACTATTGATGTACCCGAACGGAGCTCTAAGCCAGGCGTATTGAGTCCTGTCAAATGTAAAGGAAAATACATGTTGTATCTCCTCTGCCAATGGCACGCACCAATATCCAGAGGTGAGATCTAATGTGGTAAATACTTTTGAACCATGTACCTGAGCTAGGCCCTGATCAATGAATGGCAGTGGCCATCTAGATACTGGTACTCTTTTATTTAACTCTCTCAAGTCTGCACATAGCCGCCATTGACCATTTGGCTTTAACACACCTAAAATAGGTGTATTGGATGTGCTTTGAATGGGCCTGATGATTCCCCGCGATTCCACATTTTTAATAATCTCTGCCAATGATTCTAAACATGCCAGCGGTAGTCTATACTGGCGTACAAACACTGGACTTCTGCTACACCCTTCTGGTAGTATGGCCACATATAAATCAGTTAAACCACAATCATAAGCATCTTTTGCAAATACATCCTTAAACTCCATAAATATCTCCCTCAGATTGTTCCTATCCTCATTGCTGTCACACGCATCTGCTAAGGAGATCTGCTCTTCTACCATTTTGGAAAATTCTGGAAAATCGTCTGGTAAGGGAATCTCGGCGCGTTCCTCTAACTGTGTGGCTGTGTCTTTTTGTAAAGCTGCCACTTTTAAATATTTTGGCATATCAGCTTCCACTTCAATGGGCTGATTTTCTGTTTCATTATCATTTAAATTAAATATTATGCAATCCTCTTGATGGCAGCACACTGTCTCATTTGAATCATAAGGATACACAGAATGAATTTTAAATATTCCTTTGTGCTGAGAGTCCAGGTGTTCTGGCAACTCACCCTTGGCATCTACATACTTTTCAGGGATATTTCCAATCACCATGTTATTTAAATCTGCTGTATAATGTGATTTTTGTATGGCCATTCCTAATGGGGAATTTTCCTCTAAATGAATATCCTGACAACCTTTATTATTTACCATAATTTTTACAGATCCTTCACCAATATCTACCAATGGAATGTATTCATAATCCAGGCCTTGCTGTTTTATGGATTCATTCAGGCATACAAATGCATCAGAGTCTTTCATCTGCTGTCCATTTTTTGCATTTCAGTGTTATTGCAAACTGTTTTGTAAATGCAGGAATAATAGTATCTTTCCTCATTTGTAATTCGATTGCATAAGGAACCAGTTGTGCACAATGATAAGCCCTTCTTTTGTCTTCAAATTCAGGTGCCGGACCACCTAGGCGTGACCATATTTTTTGATTAAGGAATAATAATAATAATTTAAACTAAATAATAATCTAACACCATACACATTCTGTGCATGATGTCATTGCCCATGTAAAATTCATTTTGTGCTCCACTCACTATCCATACATTATGGTAAATTGTTTTCTGCCCAATACTAATTTTAAGCATGCATCTGCCTGCAATTCGGTTTTCAAAGTCTGGACTGTCCAACCCAGAAACATATTGGTTTTTAATCCTAAATTTCGGGATTTCTTCCCTCTCCATTATTTTTTGCAACTATTTCTCATTAATGAAACTCCTTTCATGTCCAAGTGGCTTTTATTGTTTTAAAATAGTCATTTATACCAACATGAACCCATGGTTGCTCATCTTCCATGTGTATTTCTGCCAGAGTGGTAATGTGTTTTTCTGAATCTGTTTTAGGAGCAATATTCTGTTTGCATGTTTTCTCTTTTAAATAAAAACGTAATGTGTACTCATCTATGGCAGTCTGCCAATTTTTCCTTGGGACCAAGTATATTTGTACAGGTAGTTTTTCATTGTCGCTCTGCATTTTGTCTTGACACATTAATATAACAGTGACACTAGGTATGCAACTATTCTGGAGATATACCTCCACAGCATCATTTGTTTTGGCAACGGTGTGACATTCATTTATGTTGCTGTTTTGTGATTTTAGCTTCTTAGGCCTCAATGGCTTTTTGGTTAAGGACCACAGCACTCCATTCACCCCATCTATGAGAGGAGACAATCTTTTCAGGCAATCTGTCCCCATCAGAAATGGAATTTCACAAATAGATGTGATCAATACCTCTTGTTTCATTCTGTGCTTTCCTATTTTTATGTCAACCTCAGTTACACCTATGATGGGCACCTCCTCCCCATTAAGGTTATGCACTGGACCTTGATTTTCCTTCACTGTGATCTGACTCTGTGGGGATCTCCCTTCATTGATACTCTTTACCAGCTCCTTGGACATAATTGTGGCCTGTGCGCCAGTGTCAATCATAGCAAAGGTGTGGCATTTTTCTTCTACAGTGATGGGTGCATAATATCTGTCCTCAACTTCCTCTAATACACATAAGAAGTGTGAATTCTTACTGATTTCAGGGCTCACCTTTCTCAGGCCTTTTTCACTTTTGGCTAAGCACATTGGTAAATGGAAAGACATTTTTCCCTCCTTTTTACCCATTTCTGCGCGAGAGATTTTATTCATTTCTCCATGATCAGAGGTTTTTTGGAGTGTGGCCACTGTTCTCCCATCCATCTGGGTAACATCAGAGACCACATTACAACCTTCCAACTGAACATGTGTAACAACATCATTCAGCAATTTGTCATTTTTTAATTCTGTGCATTTGTGATCATTTAGTGTGATACCAGCCCTTTCAGCCTCTTCAAAAATATGTGGCTCAAAGAATTCTTCAGGTGATTGACTTGTACCCTCCTTTTGAGTATTTCCTTTTTCTGCCTGTGTTTGGTCATTGTTTTGCTTGCCCAGGGAAGGAGCTATAGCATCCCCACTTACTCCCTGTTCGCTGGTATTCCCCATGCATGAGTCATTTTTCTTAAATCTGTCCCTTTGTTCTTTTGGAATTCCTAATGTTTCTTTTTCATTTGTGCAAATCTTTACTGTTTTATTTAGCTCTAGGTTAAACCGTACCTCTTTTTTAGAAGTATTTGCACTTTCTGTCACATGTTCATTTACTGGCACTTTCATTTTTAATTCATTAGGCAACTCAGAGTCGTTATGCAAAATTATATCAGAGCAATCTGTCATTTTGGCACTGCAGTTATCATGAGTACTTAGTCACTTTTCGGAAGCCCCCCGGTCATTGCTATGGCCATCAGCCCCCTCTTTGGAAGGTTGTTTTTGCGCTGTATAGAGCTTTCCTATTTGCTCAGCTAACATTTGCACTTGGGCCTCAAGGCACTGGAACCTTTCCATCTCTCTAGAATCCTCTTTCTGTGGCCTAGGTCGATATTGGTTGTTTTCCCCCTGATTGGATCTATTCTGATACCTCTCAGGTGATTGATGTCGGTTGGGATGGTTTCTGAACTCTTGATTCATTTGTGGAGGGGAGCGGGGTGCACCCATCTTTTGATTATAGTCCCCTGGTGGGGAATCATTGTACTGACGTGGATTGTAGTTCATGTTTTGCCTCATGTCCTGTCTCTCAGATTGTGGGTACTGGCCCCTATGTTGATTTCCATTATCAGTAAATCGATCCACATATCGGGGTCTATCCTGATTACCATATATCATGGTGTTGGGATCAAATCTGCTCTGTGTCCCCAATGACTGGTAGGGACCATCATTTCTTTGATCTTGATTTTGTCTCTGGTTATTGTTCATACCTGCCATATCAGGCCGATATCCTACCCGGGGTCTGTCCCCTAAATACCTAGGGCTGATGTAGCTCTCCCTATTACTAGGATCATGTGATTGGAACATTGGTACAGGAAATGGCAATCTTTGTTGATTACCCCTTTGTTCAGGTGTCACATTATTTTTACCTTGGCTTTGAGCAGACTCAAGGGACATTTTGGCTGACCTGATTTCCATTACTGTGGCTGAGGGTTCTTTAGATTTAGGTCTAGTATCTTTCATTTTATCACTTTCTCTACCCTGACAATAGAGTACCTCATATAGTTTTGTGCTTTGATGTACAATCCATTCAAGGGACTTGTCACGGTCAAATTCACGGACCAGTTGGGATATGATGTCTTTCTGTAGCCCATAAAAGTATGCAGTTTTAAACTCATTGGAATTTGGGTCAAAAGATACATCAAAGCGAAAAAATTCTCTTTTTAAGTCTTGTAAAAATTGGCGAGGGGATGTATTAGGTCCAGCAGTGATTGTGTAAGCGACTTTCTTTGCCTCCTGCAATGACTGAAAAGGAGAAAAATGACGCCTAATTTCTTTTTCAAACTCCACCCAGGTCATATTCTGCTGTTCATTTAATCCCCTTATGATGCTGGCCGTCGGGGCATCTAAAGTTAAATGAAAATATTGTCTATACTGTTCCTTAGGTATCTGGAGTGCTTTAAAAATGTCATGCACCGCTTCTAAGTGATCCTCAATGCAGTATTCACCTCCCTTTTTAAATGGTTTGATCAGGGCTTTAATGGATTTCATTATTTTTATGGGGCTACTTGTTGCAATGCATGAATTGCACTACTTTGTGATTCAATCCTGTTTTCAGGTGTATGAGATTGGTGGCTGCCCCCAATGGGAGTATCAAATCCCCCAAGGGTGCTGCAACCAAGTTCAGTCACCGGCCCAGTCACTGGAACACTAGCTCTTTGGGCAGAACTAGCATTCACCTCCACTCCATTGAATGTGGTACCCTGCCGCCTCTCCTGGGACCTGGGAATGCCTATTTGCTGTTCTAAGTCCTTACACTTTTTAAGGAGTCTGTTTGCTTCATTTTGCAAATAGTTGTTTTCATCACTCATCTTATTAATCACCTCTTGCATGTCGCACATTTGCATTTGGCATTCATTGAACTCTTTATTCCTTTTGTCTCTTTCTTGAGTCATTTTAATCATTTCTTGTTCTGCGCTCTGGAGATCACATTCTTTTTCACAATGTTCTTTTTGTAAAATCTGCATTTCTGAAACAACCTCATCTTTATCCTGTCTAATGTGGTCCACTAAGGCTTTTAAGTGTACCAATTCTTGCTCACTATCCTCAAATTGTTTCTTTCTTTTGGATAACTGAGCATCAAAGTCTCTGCATTTTAATTGCATGTCTTTTTGGCATACATCCAATTCTGCTCTTAACATTTCCTGATTTTTACTTGCCCCATCTAATTCAGTCTTTAACCTGTTAATTAGCTGGGTATCATTTTCCTGCATTCGCAGGGACTTATTCAAAATAAACCATATTTTGCCGCATAGCCGTATTAAACAGTCTTTCTCTGCACTTTTATCGGCTGCATTCAATAATCTTGTAAGGCAGACCTGAATTATGCTGCCTTCTGCAAAAATATTGTCTAGTTTTTCTTTCTGCACCTCACCCTGAATGCGGTCACGCCATTCTAAGGTGCTGTTCGACGACCACGTCCCATGTGCAAACAACTTTGCCTCCAAATATTGCACTAGGTCTGAAAATGTGGTTTCTCTTTGTGACATTCTGAAATTCGTTTTTAGTGACACACTGCTATTATAAAATGGGTTCCCTTTAATGTGCAAATGGCAGTGTGAGACACGCTTGCCACGCCCAGTAGGTACTCTATGATCACTTTCCCGGCCTGCAACACACCATAAATATGTTGGGTATTTTGTGGATATTTGGGGCTTTGCTGTATTTTCTTACCGCCAAAATATCTTTAGCAATAATCACTCTCTGTATTCATATTGGGTCACACATGACAATAATACATTGCATTATTTCAGAATTCAGACCTATTTACATGGTATGCGCGGTAGTTTGTGTGGTTGGTTGGTATAGTGGTTGGTTTATTTGTGGCCCCAATATCCAACATCCCTTGTTTTTATCTAGATTGTTCTTGATCACTAGAGAGACCTCAGGCCTACATTTTAGGGATACCACATTTTCAGTGTTAGTGTTATGTGCCACCATGGGAAATTGTGGTATTTTTGTGGTAATTTCCACTACATTATATACGGTAGGGAACTATGTCCAGAGAGTCTCTATTCCCGTTGACTCATGTACCTCCAACAGGCTATGCTACAAACAGTCACTCACAACTGTCCATACTGAATAGAATCATGCACACATCTGCTTTAAAATGACAATTGCACTGTTTAAAAATCTACCCACGTTTAAACCTTTCCCCATGCAAAATGAAAGAGAAAATAATACACACTAGCTATCTGTTTTCAAATATTTTTGTATTATAGAAATTTCATTTAAACACAGTTTAACCTTTTTTTACAGAAATAAATAAAATGGTACAACATTATTTGTGATAAAATGTACAGAGAGCTGCGAGAATATATCCAATTGGTAACATTAAATATGCTGATAAGAGACTCCCTCTAATACACTGACTGAAGAGCTTCGCGCACTTTCGCACAGCTCCCACTCGCTTCTGAAATTACCTTATATGTTCAGCATGAGTTTCTCCGGCTATTCTCTCTCTGAATTTGGCTCCCTTGAAGATCAACCCCAGTGAGAACAAGCGTCTACCGTTCTCAAACCGGGGTTATTGCCTGGAGCTCTCAGCTTTTGCAGCAGGAATGCCACAGCCAGGAAAGAGATCCTTCTCCCAGCTCTGCAAGATGTCGATTGTCCTCCCCCTCCCCTCAAGCTTCTCCAGCAAATTTCTAATCACAGCCTCTAGCATGATACTTGCTATGACGCTGCTCCAATCAGAATCAATCATGTCATCTCCTCCCTCACTACACAATGGCTCACTTCTACAGTGGCAATTGTAACAAACTGATTTCCTGTTCCTTCGAGCTCTTTGCTTCCTGTAGTTATGTGGACAGAGCAGCAGAGAAAAAAATGAATGAGCGTTTAAAAGTTCACTTTCAGAGTAGGCCTAATTCTGCAGTGGAGACACATTTTTATTAGTGGGTTATGTTAAATGAAGTTTTATTTGTCAGGTTAGTTATTAATAAGGTTAGTTATTAATTTTCAAATGTGTCTCTTGCAACATAGGCATTTCAGGTGAAAAATAGTGTGCATTTTGAATGTGCAGGTGTGTGCTTTTAACTGTAAAAATGGATTTGCATCTTATATGTAAAAATTGTTTTTGACTGAATAGCCTGTCTTTACTTATATGTCCATGTTACTCTGGCAATACATATAGCAATGCACCACACCCATGTAGTGGTGCTGCATAAAAAACATGCTACCTGTGCAGTAGTGCTGTACTCTGTGCTGTAACACGCCAAATATCCTTACATACCATCAACAGATAGTGGTTGTTCTAAGAACTAACATAGCATCAATATGGTTAAGGTCTAGAAATCAGTTCCATCAGTGATCCTGGACAAATCATCTTATATCACTGACAGTACTGAGCTGTCTTCTGTGGAAAGATATGCCTACTCACATGCTGTTGGCATTGTGTAGCCTGGTACCTGATCGTCCTTTGTATATTGGCCATTTGAGTGGAAGGGGAGCTAGACAGAAGATAGCGGATCAGCTTTCACATGCTTATCGCAAGCATATTTTAAGGTATGCTTAGATGATAAAAAAAATGGTTTGCAATTGAAATGTTCTTCGGTAAATCATGAATAAAAATGCACAATTGTGTTTAAAGCTTTAAAATACAAGAGAGAAACCCAGATGAAGTATTTTAAGATCACATCAATTAGTATGCTGAGATTTACATACCTCCCTTGATGATGGAGACAAAGAAACTAGAATGATTTCCATTTTGCATGATATGCTTCAATAGCATTGTGTATTGTTGGGTTATGTGATGTGTGAACCTTCCATGTCAGTTCTATAAAATGGGATAATTTTAGTTCATGAAAGTCCAACATCAACACATAATTGCACCTTACTTATGGTAAGAACTGGAAAAGGAAGTGGTAAAGTGCAGAAATGTCATATTGGGCAAAAATCCCAGCTTCACCTCTTAATTAAAGTGTGATCCATGGCAACTAATGTAATCTCATATTGCCTAACCTGTCAAAATTGCCAGCCCCTACACTTTACAAAATGTTCAGCCCTAGAGTGATTTTGTTCTCAGGGTATGATCTTCAAAAAGCCTCACTCAAAGTTTCATTGGCTATAGCACTATTTCATCTATAATATTAAGTATTGATATTGCACAACACAACCACTTGTTTGTTTCCTCTCAAATGGCAACACCACTGGAAAACCATGCCTCTCTTCTAAACACAGTTTGTCTGGATACGACACCTTCCACCTCTCTTGATAAAGTGAAAAGGGAATTCTACCTCACCCTCATCGACTCTGACTCCAACCATCCTCACCGGCTACAGAAGACTCTAAACTCACTCCTCCTAAACTAATGACTATCAACTCCACTCTTGCAGTTAATGACCTAGCTGAATATGTTGCTCTAAACGTTTCCAAAATTAGAGACGCCCTCCTGACCTTCCTCACACTCCCTCCTCCTACATTCTACAGTCCACCTACTCTATCATCATCCTCTGCCTATATCTCCCACTTTAGTCAAACTAATACTGAAGAGGTCATATCACTACTGATGTAGGCTAAGCCCTCTCATGCCCCATCAGAGCCTCTTGCAATTCAGCTAGCCAAGCCTATTGCCCCTTTAGTACTCCCTCCTGGCATGCCTCTTCAACCTGTCCTTCAACTCTGCTTGCTGTCCCTATATTTTCAAATAAAACACAGTTACCCCTCTCCTAAAAAAGCAAGGGGCTTAGCCGAACCTGCTGGCAAATCTTCTCCCTGTCTAACTCCTTCCGCACTACTCTAAAGTGCTGAAAATGGTTGTGTTTAACCATGTTACCGATTTCTTAGACATCCACAACCTCCAACACCACCTTCAAGCCGGTTTCCATTCTGGTCACGCCCCAACAAGTGATCTCCTGAATGTCTCAAAATTCATAGCCTCTGCTAAGCACTCAAACCTATCCTCTATCCTAAATCTCCCTGATTGGCCGCTGCCTTAATCATTCTTATCTTCTTTAAACTTGACTACTGTGTCAGCATACTCTTTGGTCTCCCCAACTATGTTTTCTGTCCTCTCAAAAAGATCATTAACTTTGCTACCAGGACTCTCTTTGAACTCCCTCACTTCACACCTACTTCCTCTGACTGTCACCATGCTAAATGGCTGATGATGTAAAACAGGGCCCAATTTAAATGTCTTCTTCTGGTTCACAAATCTGTCCACAGTAAGGCACCACTGTATCTATCTTCCTCTATCCAACTTTACAAACCTTCTCGCAATCTCTGCTCTACTTCCTCGACTGCCCTTGTAGCACCTCGCCCTCCCTGTGCTACCTCTTGCTTCTGCTCTCTCTCTCTCTTCTTCCTCCACTTGCATAGAATTCACTTCCAAAAACAGTCCACACAGATCTGTTCAAAGCCAAATTGAAAGCCTACCTCCTCGCCTCTGAGTTATCCTCTTAACCTACCTCTCATCTGCCTTCGCACTAACATTCTTCCCTTGCCTCTAAACTGCCTCTGTCCCTCACTTACTCTGCATCCGATTCCATCCATGGTCACACGACTAACATAGCTGGCCACATCAACTACCTGCACTTACAAATCTCTAATATTCATTGGGCCTCATTACGACCCTGGCGCTAAGTGAAAAACGATGGCGGTAAATGGTTACCTCAACAAAATCAAAGGGGACTACTTATGGGTATCTCAAATGTGTGTTGCCCAAAAACGTTTTCACACTAGGGAGGACACAGTTATGTCGAGTGGGGAGGAGTTTGCCAAAAAGCCAAATTAGCTAATTGCGCTTTCCAAGAAGTCTCATGTGCACATGTGTTGTGCTAAAAAACACATGCTCTACCGCCTTGGTTGTTGCATGTGTTAGCTGTCATCCAAATGAAAAATGAACATTAATTTTAATAGGTTTTCTCTGGATGGACAGGTGTAGGTTAGAATTGTAAAAAAATGAAGAATTTTGCTTCAGCAATGTTCTCTCTGGAGGTAATTACAGCAAAGACCCCTAAAGACTTGGACAGGGGGTCCTTAATCTGAACGAACGTGACCTGTGCAGTTCATGTTGTGCACTAGGTATGCTCGTTCTCTAGCTAGGTCTAGATCTCTAGGTCTTTCCTGTAATTACCTCCAGAGAGAACATTGCTGAAGCAATTCTAACCTACACCTGTCCATCCAGAGAAAACCTATTAAAATTAATGTTCATTTTTCATTTGGTAAATGGTTACCGCCATCGTTTTCCGCTAGGTCCGATCATGACCCGTGACCGTTAACTACGATGCCATTAGCGGCATCGTAGTTAACGCTGCCGCTAACTGCGCCAAGGGCGCGCGCACGCGACCTCCCACACCGTACTTAGCGCCATGGCGGAAAAGGTACGCGAATGCCGACCCAAGCGGACATGCACCTAACGCCATCACCCAGCCTGTTAAGTACCTTACCGCCATGGTGCTAATTACGCCATCGCGAACCAACCGTGAATGGCCATGTAAAGTGAATGCAGCTGCCACAGGTGCACAGAAACAGCACAGGTGAAGGCAATACAGACTCAGGAAGTACAAAAAGAGCACACCCCACCCCTTCCCACACCCAGTCACACTCCACAATGATACCAATACGACTAGCAATGTTGGGGCTGGAGGACCTGATAGCAATGCAAGTGCTACAACAGCAACAACAACAACAGGCAGCACAGAGAAGACGCAGGAGGAGAAGGAGGGCAAGGCAGGCCCAGCAAGCCCCACCAGCACAGCCAGTGCCACCACGCAGGCAGCCCCCAATCTCACGCATCAGAGCCAATCCATTCAACCTCACTGCTGAGCAGATCCACACCCTGTACCGTTTGGACCGGGACACCATCACCGCCATCGTAGACATGACACACAACAACATCGTCAGCATGATAGAAACTCCAACCGCCATCCCACCCCGACTGAAGGTACTGTCTGTACTCCACTTTCTGGCCACAGGCACCTACCAGCACACAGTGGGGCACTTGCATGGCATCTCACAACCATTATTCTCACGAACACTCATCCAAGTGCTCGATGCCCTCCTCAAGCACACAGACGACCACATCTCATTACCACGGACTGCCCAGGAGATTTTAAACACCAAAGTGGGTTTCCATGCACTAGCCGGCATACCTGGTTGCATTGGTGCCATCGACTGCACCCATGTGGAATTGGTGGTTCCACGTGCCATGGAGGTACCGTACCGCAACCGGAAACAGTTCCACTCAATCAACGTGCAAATGGTCTGTGACTCCAACAAGATCATCACACATTGTTGTGCCCGATTCCCCGGATCAACCCATGATTCTATGGTCCTGAGGAACTCCACAATACCACGCTACATGGAGCGACATGCAGGCCCAAGATCCTGGCTACTCGGTGAGTCCAATGTCATGACTATGGAAATGTGAAGTGGGTAGGTGAATGACGTGCCGATGCATACTCCACCTGGCTGAAGGGGGGGGGGGAATGATGATTACTCCACCTGGCTGAAGGGGGGGGGTGATGCATACTCCACCTGGCTGAAGGGGGGGGGTGATGCATACTCCACCTGGCTGAAGGGGGGGGATGATGCATACTCCACCTGGCTGAAAGGGGGAGGGGAATGATGCATACTCCACCTGGCTGAAGGGGGGAATGATGCATACTCCACCTGGCTGAAAGGGGGGGGGATGATGCATACTCCACCTGGCCGAAAGGGGGGGGGGAATGATGCATACTCCACCTGGCTGAAGGGGGGGGGATGATGCATACTCCACCTGGCTGAAAGGGGGGGGGGTGATGCATACTCCACCTGGCTGTGAGTAGCAGAGAGAACGGAGACAGATGATACCCTAAAGCAACCCAAACTCCACCCAACACCAGTAATGCCAATACCCAATGTATGCAGCCCTACCATGTGAATGAGGTTGTGTCCCAACCATGACACAACCATCAGCAAGTGCATTGTACCAAATCAGACCACATTGTCAACAATGAAAAGCACCTACATGCACGTCACCAAACACCATCAACCGATAGGCCTGTCCCCCATAACTGCTCACGAAGGAGGCACATGACGGACAGAAACATCAACACACCATTACACAGGCAGCAGGGCCCCCAAAATGTCCCTGTCTACATCAGCATTGCTCACTGGGGTCATGATGAAGCCCACAGCAATGTTGCAATTATGTGCGCATTGCCATCACAGGACATGTGCCAGGCCAACTAACCAAACGGCATGAACGGACACAGTGGATGGGCACTCACAATGCACTCCACCCCTCTGCATACATTGGGTGATGGCATGCAAAACAGGCCATGGGAGCCATGAGCATTTACTGGTTGCATTGTGTGAATCAATTAGTGCATGTAGAAGTGAGCCAAAGTAACAGTTGGATGCAAGCCATGGTGGCACATCATGTTCTTGATCAGACGTCATGACTGACACATACATTCTCGCCTACATACAGGTGATGCAGGCTATCCCCTGAAGAGGTGGCTCCTTACACCAGTCCGGAACCCGCAGAACCAGCACGAGGAGGACTTCAACCGTGCACATACACGTACCCGTGTGGTCATAGAGCAGACATTCGGCCTATTGAAGGCACGGTTCCGATGCCTCAGCAGGTCTGGTGGGGCACTCCTGTACCGCCATGAGAAGGTGGCAAAGATCGACATGGCATGTGTCATGCTACACAATATGTGCGTCAGACAGAATGTGCCCCTGCCCCCTGACGCAGAACTGCAACCACCTGACGATGAGGATGAGGAGGGTGCAGATGGGGCGGCACCCCATGGAGGAGGCGATGCACAGGAGGGGCGTGCAATGCGCCAAAATATCATCGACCACTGCTTCTAGCACACACGGCTGTTGTGTATCACATGGAGACTGCACTTGGGGCACTGTGTGTCTCTGGGACATGCACACTGTGGACTGTACACCAATAAAGCACACATATGCAATGAAAATGTCCACACATTTCATTTCGGAAAAGCAAAAAGTGTATTTCAATCATAAAATGACGTGACACACCCCCTCCCCCCTCCCCCTGCACACCCCAACACACCCCCTCCCACCTCCCCCCACACCCCTGCACACCCAAACACACCCCCTCCCACATCCCCCCTCCCCACTGCACACCCCAACACACCCCCTCCCACCTCCCCCCTCCCCCCTGCACACCCCAACACACCCCATGTAAGTGTCAACAGATGCCTGTGACAGTGGCCACAGGCTGTTACAAGCCCCCTCTCCCGGCCCCCGGGGCACCGCTGGCTGTGGAGCGCAGGTTCCATCCGGAACGTCGGACGGGGCTGCTCTGTGCAGAACTGGCAGCGGAGGATGTCCCTGCCTGCCCCCATGCATGCACGTCCTGTAGGGTGTGGGTGAGCTCAGTGAGCGCACGACGCAACCCGGCAAGTTCACCACAAATGTCCCTAGACATGGCCTGCATAGCATCCCTCAGGGTGGCAGTGCTCTGCGCTATTTCGGCCCTTAGGGTCTCCGTGGCCTGTTCAATGGTTGCCCTAGCCCCCACACATTCCGCCGCATGCTCAGTCAGCATCGTGGACAGTTGTTGCTGCCATTCTATGATGTCCTCGAGGGACTGCTGCCCCTGCTGGGCCATGACCAGTGCTGGTGGTGTGATGGAGGGGCTGCTCCCCTCCTGTGGACTGAGGACTGGGCATGGGGTAGAAGGCCACACCTCTTGCTCTGTGTGCCCCTGTGTGTGATCCTCATGGGGGCTGGCATTTGACAAACAGGGGGAATGTAGAAGGTCAGTGGGGCTTCTGACTTCGTGCTCCTCAATGTCAGAGTCTGAACATGCAGCAATTGCAGCTGTTTCACCCATGTTGCTGCTGGCCGCAGACCCGGTGCCTTCTGTGGCAGGCAATGTAGGTACAGGTGGAGCTGCTGCTGCTGGCCTGCTGCCTACTGGGGTGCTTGCCGGTGGGCCGTCCGGTTTGCTTGCAGTGGATTCTGCTTGTTGTGGGGTCTGCCTCACTGCAGCTGAGGTTGAGGGTGCGGGGATGGTATTATTGGCCTTCTTGGCTCTCTTCGTCGCAGGGGTGTCCTGGTCCTCGGGGTGTGAATCTGTGCCTGTGGTGGAGCAAAGGAGGGAGGGCGTTATTGATGGGTCTGCGGACTTTGGAATGACAATGATTGACATGAATCTGGTCAGTAGATGAGGCAGATTTCAGGCAGGGCCATGCAGGTTGTCTCCTTTTTGTGTGGTATGTGGATGCAGGTATGTGGCTGCCAGCAGTGTATACAGGGTGGAGCTTGCATGTGGCTATGGGCAGTGTCGAGCTAATGTGTTGCATTTACACTCTAGGGCAACATTGTGCTACACATGAATGGACTGCAGTGACTATGGCATGTCTTGTTTGAGGCACCTACCTTCATCGCCTGATGTCGGAACTCCCCTTTCCATCCCTCCGACGCCTTCAATGCCTTCCATGCCAATCGTGGTTGCACAAATCTCCTCCCACGGTTGGAGTTTCAGTGGGGATTCCGAACCTCCACCGGTACCCAGGGCAAGGTTGCGGTTCGCAGAGATGACAGCTCTGACCCGTATGCGAAGGTCATCCCAGCGCTTCCTGCACTGCTGTGGGGTGCGGGGTACGGTCCCCACCGCGCTGACGCGCTCTTCCACCAGGGCCCATATGGCCTTCTTTTTTGCTATCGCTGGCCTGGTCATTTCCAGCGAGAAAACGACAGCTGCATTGTCTTGCAGGGTCTCCGCAAGCATGCAGAGTTCCTCCCGGCTAAATCTTTCCTGGCGCTGGCGGTCACATGCCTTCTTAACAACTTTAGGCATTTTTGGGTGGTTGGATGGGTGGGTGATGGGTTGGGACAGGTGTCAGGGTTGGATCTGGTGTTGTTCGGAAGGATGGCAATGGATTGTGTTTTTAAAGATGGCCGACGTGCTAGTTCCCGTTCCGCCGCGATGACGCTATTTCCGGTTCTGCTTTTTACGTTGACCGCTAATTGCGGCCACCGCTAATTAGGGTGGCCGCTAATTACGGTGGCCGCTACTTACGGTGGCGGAAGTGCACCTTGCTCGCCCTACGATGCCGGTAGGGGCCTTTTCCGCCATGGCGTTATTTACATTACCGCCATGGCGTAATGCTCGTGCGCGATGGGTCGTAATGTGGCGCTCTTTACGCCATCGACCCACGGCGTAAACGCTCACTACGCCATGGCGGTAATGTCGGCAGATTACCGCCTGGGTCATAATGAGACATAGTCCTTAATCTAGTCCATCCATGTATTGTCCCAGGCAACTGTTCAATTTACTCCCCACCACAACCAGGCCAGAATGCCACTCAAACTCACCCTATTGTAAGTATCTCACTGCTTCCCATCTAATAGGATATCTTACCTATTGTACATTCTTTTGTGATCAAAAGAGCATTGTTCTTTCGTGTTTCTAGATAAATACATTAAAAAACATAATAATAGTAGCTTCTAATATGCATCAACTATATATGCTAAAGTATTTTTATTGCACACATTACACATTATTATGTGTAGCTTTCTCGTTGCTTCAAATCGGTCTCCTTTATCCATACATTAACACAATTGCTTTATGGGAGCTAGCTAATCTAAGTCCTCAGTCTATTCTGGGTTGTTGGCACTTTTTTAATACAATCAGTGTCCTGAATTTATACTACAGCCTGTATACCTACTTCGTGGCTGCTATTGATAAAAATGTGTTCTGTACCTATGGTAAAACTCAAGAACCCTCGACGTGGATTGCACATTTTGCCATAAAAATGCTGCTTGTTTATTATTTAGATAACAGCAAGAATGAAAAGGGAAATGGGACTGAAAATACCCATGCTTATTTTGATCGCTGCAAGACAGCCCATCATGCTGTGGGTTGTGGTCATGATGCAGGGGGTGCCACCAGATATTCTAGATCACTTAGTTTATTTGGCTCACTGGAAAGGGGGGCCTCAAAGGTGTTGGTGTCCCGGACCCCAAAAATGCATATGATAGCCCTGCAAGTAAAGACTCAAATGACACCTTATTCTTACAATGCCCAAAGAAGATTCAACTAAGATTTAGGTTACTGCCTAATGTAGTCTATTTTCCACAGCAGGTTGGGCCATTCTAAGCCTTCTGTCAGGGTCCCGCCCAGGCCGCTGTGACAAGAGAGTTCACCCAATCACATCAGTCCCAGAGTGCTTTGCCTGCAGGAAGTAGGGAGGTGGTAGAGGATATGTGAGTAAGAGTGATCTTTGTAATGCCAAGATTACTTGAAGACTTTGACCTTGACATTCTCGCTCTCACTGATATGTGGTTCACTACCAGCTCTGTCACAGCTTTTCACACACTCCTCCCTGATAGCTAAAACATCCTCTCTAACCCCAGGCCTAACCAGTCTGGAGGTGAAGTGGCCTTGATCTTCCCTGAATGGGTCCCTGCTACTATCATTCCCACTCAGACCTACTCTTCCTACGAATATCTCATCTGCAGGCTTGGTGCCTCTCCAACCCTTTCAATGACTATTGGCACCTTCTGCAAGACCCTGGTCCGGTCTCCCTCTTCCTCTTGGAGTGGCCTGAACTCACCTCTTCTCTTCTTGCTGCCACCTTCAAGCTTCTCCTCCTCGAAGACTTTAATATTCACTTGACTCTCATGATTTGGCCACTGGACTCTTCTGCAGCCTCTGTCACATTCTTTCCCTCACCATTCATCCCTCCAGTCCGATGCACTCAGACGGACACACCTTGGATGCTCTCATCTCAGCAGACATCCCCATCTCCAAACCTCTCACCACACCTCTTTCCTGGTCTGACCATGCTATCCTGTCCTCTCACCTGGATCTGTTAGGTCCCCTGGCTAAGCCTCTGCCTGCACTACCCGTCTCCTTCTCCGTCATTCGACGATGAAGCGAGTGTCAGTTGCTGCTTTTGCAGCCACTTTCATTCCCCAGACTCCCACACTGACTCTGTTCTTGCTAATCTTCACCTCTCTATCACCAACATCCTAGACATCCTTGTCCCTGTTATGAGGATCCGCATGAAGCCGGCATCTGAGCGCAACACCTGGTATGGCTCTGACCTGGTCTCTCTGAAACACAAGTGCAGAGTTGGTGAGAGGAAGTGGCGGACTTCAGGCACATCCTCTGACAGACTGGCCTGCCGCCTACTCCAAAGGCAATACAGACTCTCCATCCGCTCGAAGAAGAGGGCCCATATGCAAGCCCGCATCTCTGGGGCAACTAACAACATGGGCAAACTGTTTAAAATCTGCAAGGAACTCGCCAAACCTAATGTAGTCTCCACTTGCCCCCAGCCGTCCCTGACCCTCGGTACTTCTCTGGCCTCACACTTCTTAACTAAAACTCAGGACATCTGTCCTCACTCTCCTATACACCCCTCCTTCCTCACTCCCCAGCGCTCAAGCCTCCCTTGGCTCCTCTCTCTCCTTCCCTCCTACTCTCTTCTTTCTCGCCCATAGCACCGGATGAGGTCTCTAGACAAGTCCTACCTATGAAGATCTCCTTCAAACAGGTGCTCACCTGCTCCTCCAGAACTATCAAGGACAAAATTCCCTCCCTCGCTCCAGCCTCTGAAGATTTCTGCAATCACTCCTTTGCCACTGGCTCCTTCCTGCTACCCCTCAAGCACTCCCTTGTGCATCCTTTCCTCAAAAAGCCCTCTTACGGCCCCTCCTGCCCTCTCCATTAACCCCTTCCTGGTCAAACTCCTGGAGAAGTTGGTCATCTCTCAACTGACCCAACACACTGAATCTGTTGGCTGTCTCCATGACCAACAGTCTGGTTTCAGAGCAGCCAGAGACACGGAAACCGCTCTGCTGAACACCCGTGATGACTTGCTCTCATATCTCGATTCCAACTCTCCATCCGTTCTTATCCTTCTGGATCTTTCCCATGCCTTTGACACAGTCATTCATTCTACCCTGATAAATCGGCACTGGGACACCCCTGGCATCATGGGCCTGGCACTGGATGGTTGATCTCATTCCTCTCTGACCGACCTTCCAAGGTTCAATTGGGCCCCTTTCTCTCCCCTATCACACTCTCCACCTGCGGCGTCCCTCAAGGCTCTATCCTCTCGCTGTGGCTCTTTGCAGACTTTGCCAAGAAACTCAATGTCTCCAGAGCTCTGGTCTTCTATAGGCTGGATTACTGCAACAGCCGCTTCCTCAATCTTCCTTTAGCATCCCTTAGCCCCCTTCAACTAATCCAGAATAGGACTGTGAGACTTATCCTTGGCCTCAAGCCCAGGGACTGCATCTCTCCAGCCCTAAAATATCTCCAATGGCTCCTGGTTGCTGTGAGGATCAAGTTCTAGACCCTCTGCATCATCCACAAGGCATTCTGGGGCCTGGGACCCTGCTACATCAAACTCTCTCCTTAAATATCTCCCTGCTAGATCCCTTCAGTCTTCTAGCTCCAACTCTCTGTAGATCAGACACTTTGCTAAGCAGAGAGTGGGGGGTACATCTATCTCCTCGGCAGGAGCCTCCTTGTCCCTCTCAGGTTTGACCCGGATCTCTTAAGTTCTGGAAACTCCTCAAGACTCTCCTTTTCTCTTCTTCCTTCCCACTCCACATCCCCAGCTAATGCCCTCATCCGTCACAGTGACTGGCTGACTGGTCTCCCTCTGAGTTCTACAGGGCACCAGGCCACACGCCTAGTCCACCCCCCTCCTCGCACTTAGCATGTGGACCCTCAACACCTGCACCCCATGCAATCTTTGGAAGTTGCCCACCTGGCCTCCCCTTAGCACTCTCCAAGCTCTGTGGCCCTCTTACTCCTCTCCTTCAGCCCCCCCTTTCACTGGCACTCTCTCCTCTTGCCCTGCACTTCCCTACCCATCCTAGCACTTCGCACTTCGTGCACCCTGCACTCTCCCCCCTCCCTTCCACTTCTTGTTACTGCACTTGCACAATCCGAATGTCACAAGGCCTAGCAGGACGGTTGTTATTATCTTTTTCCCTTGTCTCCCCCATTTTGTCCTGTGACGCCTTGAAACCCCATTTGTTGTATAGGTGCCTTACAAATATTCGATTAATAAAATTAAAATAAAGATGGTGGTACCCCTCTCTTTGCTGTAATTACTCCTTCTGCCCAGTCTGCCTTGCATCAAAGGGACTCCAGCAACTACAACACTGGTGTGATCTCTCCATTGCACTAGCAGGCTTCCCTTTAAAGCACTGGTTTCCAGCTAACCCCTGGGAGTATATTTATCCTGTGCTCTGTGGAACAAAGGGAAGTTTCTTAAGATGGCCCCATATGGGGTGTTTTTAGTGAAATTCAGTACCACACAGCTGATACACAAAGGTTCTGACAGCTGAATGAGCCTCTATTGACCAGGCTGACAATAAAATAACATCCAAAGGTTTTTGGCCACTATAGTTGTATATTCTCATAGACCACCATATCATGTCAGATACTGTTTACATGTACTTATTATTCTGTCACAAGGCCTTTGGGATACACAATTATACATAATAGGGATCAGGATTTTCCAAGGTTAAGAGCAGCCTCGGGCTGGTTGAAGGAATGCATATGCTACTCTGTAACTGACACATTTGTCAAACTACAGGGCAGCTGCTAAAGGGAGTCACAAGACAGTGCCAGCATGTTTGTATTATATCTTTCAGTATGGAGAATTATGAAAGAAAGTCTGATTAGTATAACACACTTTCATAGGCTGAATTACCAGTGTCATTTTGAGATAAAAATCAAAAAAGGCCAGGCTAGTGCACCATCACAGATGATATTCCATCACAAACAAAAATCAAGATAATATAGGTGCAGTAGAGAGACAACCTATAGGATAGATTTTCATATATGCGTTGTAGCGATATCAGGCTATATGAGTGGGTGGATTGTATTAGATGCTGGGATCTGCCCATTGGCTACTGTGGAAGGTATAATGAGGCATTTTGGTAGGGTGAGTAATTGGACAGGGACGAAGTTGATTTATGTTATATCATGTTATTGTGTATTTTTTGTTATTTCATTTGCATTTGGTTAATTGAATTATCCGTCTTTTACAAAGTTATCACTGAAAAAACTTTGATATAATAAAATAAATGCAATAAAACTACTAAAATGATTATACTAGATGAGTTTCAGCTGATTACACAATCTTAACAATGTTAACACAGCTATGATTAATGACATACAGATAACACCTAAAATCGATTGCCACAGATTATCTACATCTATACAATCCGGCCTCTGAACAAACTCTTCAAAATATAGCGATTGAGTACCTATTAGGGCAGGGCATTTCACCAACAAGTGATATAAATTCTCAATTGTATTTGTGTTTTCACAAAAATTACAATAAAACAGTTAATTTCTGAATGGGTTAAATTTCTCTTGTGGGTAATAAATGTAGCCTAATGACATGAAGGTTGACAATGTGAACTTGTCTGGAGCTCTCTTAAGAGAATGAGCTAAAGTACCCCTCGTATAATGTTTGTTCCTTAATTGGGAAAAAAATGCATACATACCCGACATTTTGCATGTATCCGCCCAATACTTACTCTATTTTTCTGATAGAAAACATCACTCGTAATATCACTTTCAATCAAAACATTCACGCACCTCTGTTTAAGAAAAACACTGGTACAACTTGTAATGGTTTCATCCTCAAATGCTTCCAAGAACATGTGTGGAAGAGAGGTAATAAAGACATTATTTATGTAGACTCAATAGACTTATCCGCTGCTTTTGATCTTGTTGTGGAATAAATTGGCTAAATGGGTCCTTCCAGATGGGGCCTTCAGAACTGCTAGACACATTTTTATTTTTCTGTTAACATCAATAAATTATATATATATATATATATATATATATATATATATATATATATATATATATATATATATATATATATATATTAAAAAGAACCCATTTCCCGATCCGTGATGGAGACGGGATAAGGTTAGCGGAATGCACTCCCAAAAACAAATAGAGAAAGCCAAGGTGACTCTCTATACAGAGGCAGAAAAACCAGAGTTCGTCCAGACTGACATGCCTTTATTTTAAAGTCAGCATGGATAAGAAAAAAGCACAGAATACAACGCGTTTCACGGTAAAAAAACCGCTTGGTCACGTAGGAAAAGTGCAAACATAGACAAGGTGACTATATATAAGTTCATACATCTCTATCCCCAGTGCTCAGTGAGGAATGTCTCCGAAGCAATTAACTACTGTCACGATTCCAACAAGGCAGACATCTTAACGTGCACAAAAGCCTGCTGATTTACCTTGATTTAAACATGTCAAACTTATTTTGAACACTTTGCATGATAACGTTGGCAGTTCCGGTTTAAATAACCTGATACCAAAGTTACTAAACAGATTCATAAAAAATATAAATGCGTAGTGCAAAGAATTTCTAGAAAATGCATAATTTCAAACTGTTTATCAAGCATTAATGCTCTATGCATACCTCTAGTGTTGTCATTTCAGCATGTTTTTTCAATAATATGCCCAAGAAAATATGCGGGCAGTGGAACTCTGAGAATTGCTGTTCAAAAATGTTGCTCTTTAAAATATGATGCAATGCCAATTTGCCCGTTTAGCCCGTAATATTGAGCAAAACATGAGAGCTTACAAAATGTGTAAGCACTGGAGGCATTGATGGCCCCAAAGTGCATGCTAGCTCTGATATCGTTCAAAGTTAACAATTATTAGTAAACGGGTTGATATCCAAGGAGGAAAAACCTCTATTACCGGCATCAATAAATAAAGTGCCTACTGTATACAGGATGACGGTGGCTGCCCGCTTCCCTGTGCAAATATGCAAAGCAGCATTATCATGGATATAATCCACAATTTTGTTGTATCCTATAAAGTGCATAGTGCATATACATTATAAAGTGCTTAGTGCATGTAAACATATGGTCAGCAACAGACAATAGACCTGTGCAAATAAGCAACCAAATATATAATGCCTATTTTTGTAATAAACCTGGATTCCTATCTCAAAGCAATATTGACATAAGGCAACATGAGCAACAAAGTTACATGGTCCCACAGAATCAAACACAAGTGTGCACAGGAAAAGCCTGCGAGTGTAGTGGAATCTGAGAGAAAAAATTATAAACCAAGGGAGAGAAGACAATACCAGAAAACAATATATCCCTAAAAGTTGTGAGCCTGTGTGCACTAATCCAAAGAACAGAAAGTAAATTCAATGTTAAAAGTTAAAATAGGACACAACAATGTGTGTCCTAGTTTTAAAACCTAAGCTTCATATTTTCCTCTGTTATACAAGAAGTTTGTCAAAAAAATATCATAAACCAGTAATCACAATAAGCCAACCTAGGATATAAATCAAAAAGGTTACTTAATTACATAAACAGTGTAATCACTTGTAGACCCTCCAGTATTGAAAAACCTTGGCAGCCCAGGGCGAGGAGACAACTAGCCCAATTTGAAGGAAACAAAAAGAGAGAAAGAAGAAAAGAGGAAAGTGAAAGATAGAGGTGCATGAAATGTACAAAATATACAAATTGCAATTATAGCCCAACATTGTGACTATCAAACCGCTTAAACACGTACTTCAACCAGAATTAATATGCACAGCTAAATGTCAACCTGTGCATTCAAAGTAATAGAATGGTAAGTGTCCAAAAGAACATCGTACAAAAAGTCAATCAATCAATAAAGGTGGAACACAAGAAAATTGATTTGCTCATCCAATGATTATCAAAATCGCAAAGGAAAGTGCGTAGACAATATGGTGTCTTATAGGGAGAAGAACATATATGGAAAACATAATTAAGTTCCTAAAAATGTATAGAGCTCTTCATCCAAATTGTGACCTCTTGGTTTTTTAGTTTCTAGGTCCAAAATGCATTTAGTTTCCAATTGTCTCAATACCAATTCTCTGTTTCCACCTCTAGGGTGTTTGGCTATGGTATGAATGCCAAAAAATGTGAAACCATCCAATTTACTGTTGTGTACTTCTTTGAAATGCACAGCCATAGGGTAAGTAGCATCCACATTCTTAATGGCCCTGATATGCTGTAACATACGCAACTTAAGTCTTCCTATGGTACTACCAACGTACCACTTGTCACAGGGACACTTGAGCACATAAACCACGTACTCAGTGTCACAAGTGATTCGTGCCACGATTGGAATAGTCTTGCCCAAAATGGGATGTTGGTAATTGGAGACATCTGTGGCATACTGGCAGGCCTTGCATTTCCTGCACTTGTAGAAGCCTGTAGTTGGTGTATGTAGCCAAGTAGAGCCTATGAAATTGATGGACTCATAAAACTAGAGACAAGATTATCCTTAAGGGAGACAGAGCGTCGAAATGTGATGTTCATCTTATCTCCCAAGATCGTTCCTAAATGTTCATCCAGTTGTAGGATATGCCAATGTTTGCGCATAATCTGTCGTATATGCTGGGATTTAGTGCCATAAGTGAGTATAAGTCGAGTCTCACTTATTTGATCATCTGAAAGTGGCTGCACTTTAGTTGTTAACAATGAGGAACGGTCTTGATTCCTAGCTTTATGAAAGGCTCTTTCAAGTATGCGTTTGGGATATCCCCGTTGTTTGAATTTGAGAGCCATGTGTGCACATTCTACATCAAACGTCTCCAGTTTGGAACAATTTCTTCGAATGAGAATAAATTCGCCGTATGGTATAGACCATTTCAGAGAGGTAGGATGATTGCTTTTCGCATGCAGCGGTATATTTGAGCTTGTCGGTTTACGGTAAAGTTCTGTAATAAGTTCTTCCTGAGCCACCTTAACAAGAATATCGAGATATACGATAGCAGTCTTGTTGTGGCTTTCCGTAAACTGAAGATTTAATTCATTGATATTCAACTTTTTGACAAATTCTAACCACTCTGAGCTTGTACCATCCCAGATGATGAATAGATCATCTATGTACCGCAACCAGAGTATTATTTTGGCTGTATACACATTATTCTCTGTGCCCCAAACAACAAACCTTTCCCACCATCCCATAAACAAATTGGCATAGGGAGGGGCAAATGTGGTCCCCATGGCTGTGCCCTGAAGCTGCACATAGAATTCTCTGTTGAATAAAAAACAGTTGTTTGTCAGGCAGAGATGGATCATATCTAATATCATACGACTGTGTGACATAAAATTCATGGACCTAGTATGAAGAAAATATTCACACGCTCGTAGACCATCTGTGTGTCTGATGGAGGTGTATAGGGATACTACATCTAAGGTAGTGAGTAGATATGTGGATTCCCAAGTGATACCATCTTTTTTGTTCAGAAAATCTTTGGTGTCTCTCAAATACGATGGTAGAGTGGTCACAAAAGACATCAAAGTCTCGTCTACAAATTTGGAGGTATTCTCATATAGTGCCCCACAGAGTGTTACAATGGGACGTCCTGGGGGTTTCCTCATGCTCTTATGTATTTTAGGCAAGAAGTAGATTGTGGGCATGACAGGGAAACTCGTATTCAAGAATTTACACATGTCATCCTCTAGTAGCCCCTTTTCCCTATATGTATTTAACAAGTCAAATAGTTTCATGGTCATACCTGCGGTGGGATCTTTTTCCAATTTGGCATAGCAGGAATGATCATTCAATTGTCTTGAAGCCTCCTTGATGTAATCGACACGGTTCATCACAACAATGTTCGTACCCTTGTCTGAAGGTTTGATAATGCAGTCAGATAAGGTACTAAGATCTTTCAGAACATTTTGTTCATGATGAGTGAGATTTCCTTTATGGTTCCGTTTGGTCTGCCTGAGCCTCTTCAGATCGTTTATCACTAGATCCTGGAATGCCTCAATGTGTCCTCCTGGATTAAACATTGGATTAAACCTGGATTTGCACCTTAATAGACTGGTCCCTGGCCAATCTGTGCGTATATTCATGGAATCCCAGTCTATATCACTATTGTCCTCAGACGGTATGCATTCTGATCCCAGGCTAATTAAATTGCCGAATGTTGGCATATCCTCAATGGTGACTGGAGTGTATCCCCCTGATATTTCTTGAGCCGTTGGTTTGGGCGGATTCATGGCGAAAAACTTTTTAAGCCGTACTTTGCGCATGTATTTGTCAAAATCTATGCGCGTCTCGGCATAGTTATAATAACTAGTAGGGCAAAAATTGAGGCCAAGTCGTAACACTTTTCGATGGTCTGTGGAAAGTGTGTGAGAGGAGAGGTTTATTATAGACATATCTTGTTGCTCCATGGTGGTTTTTATAGGTTCTTGGTTCCAGAGCGGGTCTTCCGTGCTAACTGGTCCTTGTCTCCGATTTCCGAGCCTGTTGCCCCTCCTCGTTTTCTTCCTCCTCTTTGCACCGTTGATTTTCCCCGGCCTCTGCCTCTTGGTTTTTTGTTGCTGTTCCATACATCCATCCCCAACAGCTGCATCTCTTCTAAAAAATTCAGTTTTCGTGTAGGTTGTTCGCTTTCACTTTCTGTGGTGTCCATTTCGGAGGATGAGCAAGCGGCCGGAATCTCCGTCACTGTTGGTTGTGGGCCAATGGGTAATTTAAGCCTCAGGGTGTCGAAACGTTTGGCGAAGGTGAATACTCTTCCTTTTTCGTAATCATCCTTGTTGCGTATGAATTTACGTTGTTTGCGCAACTTGATGTCATCCTCAAACGTTTTGTAACCCTTTTCCATGTTGATTCTTATGGCTTTGCCCTCTGCACTCGGATCAATAGATTTCAGCTGATCCTCCACTTCCTGTATTCTCGACAGAATCTTCTTTCTGTCCATTCCTGCATATTTGATAAGAATCTTCAGGAAGGTGACGGAGCATAACCCACTTGCCTCTCCCCACTCTTGCAGCATTTCGGGATCTTGTTCGTCAAAAGTAGGTGTGGTGAGGATGCGCAGACCTCTAGGGACTCTCCCTACGTCTACATAATTTTGCAATGAAAACTCCTCCCACCACTTCGAGATTTCCCGTCGCTGTAATTTCTCCAATTCTCTCAATAGTTTCACCTCTGTATTGGGCGGTGCCTCCGCCTGCGGTCCCTTGGATTTCCCCGCACTGGTGGTTACTTGTTTCTCACAAAACAGGGAAGCTGCCTGTTCCCTTCTGGCAGTTTCCTTATCCAACTGTGACATCATTTTTGATTACTTGTCAGGATAGTCTGGCTGTGGTGTACGCCTCTCCTAGAAAAAAGTTTCTGTTATATATATATATATATATATATATATATATATATATATATATATATATATATATATATATATAAATATATATATATATATATCACAATAAAATGAATTTTTTGGGGTTCCAAAATGTTCTGATAGAATACCAGGAGTTTCCATTTAACAACCATCTTCAAAAATGTAAGCCAGTTCAAACCGTATCACGCGGCAGGTAAACAATCAATTAATACCCTACGCCACATCTTTGCTTTCATCAAATCCAACTTGTCAATCACCCACAGTTGTAACGCTTCCACTGCATATAAGATTTGGGGAATCACTTTATAATCATGAAAAATTAAATCAGCTTAAAGTGAACATTTCCAATACTTTGCATTAATTTTGGTCATTTAACAGGCAACAAAATGTGCTTTGTGTATTCAAAATTCCCTGATGCATTTCTTGTTAGACCTCGAAATGATTGGGAAACCTACATATATTAGATCATTTATGGATTCTAATTTGACCTCATTTGAATACCAAGAAAAACAAGGAGGCTTATTAGATGCTTGTATTGCGAAGACTTTCATTTTGGCTGGATTTATTTTCAAGCAGTTATGTGCAGAGTAATTATTAAATGTGTTGAACAACCTCTGTAATCCGATTTGAGTATTATCGAATAACAGGAATTCCTCCGCATATGCCAGCCATGTGATTTTAAAATTGACACATTTTGGTGATGTAAAAGCAGCTTCATCCAAATACTCTTTTACATATGACACGTATGCATTAAACAAGCATGGTGTCAATATACAGCCCTTCCTTAACCCATCGCTAGTAGTGATTTTCCTAGTTAAGTCTCCTAGACTCTTCTGTGTCACTTGACTCTTGGATTCTTTAGTAAGGTGTATGATTATGTTTAATAGTCTATCTGGAAGGCCCCATTTAGCCAATTTACTCCACAACAAATTTCTATTAAAAAGACCAAAGCACCGGATAAATCTATTGAGGTTACATAAATAATGTCTTTATTACCTCTCTTCCACACATTTTCTTGGAAGCAGTTTCATCTGCCCACTTTTCGAGATCTCTTCATACCAGTGAAGCAAAGATTTAGCTTTCTGCATCCACGTGTGGGCTTTGATCACCAGCCCACTGGGGGCCTTCCAACATGGCTGCCATGCGTGGTTGGTAAATCAGCTGTTCTGACCTTCCTGCTGCCCACCGTCCTGATTGGCTGAAGCTGCCTTCAAGCTACACCAGCCCTGCGCAGCCGGCAGGCGATTGCCGGCCCACTCAAGGGCTGTCCTACAAAAGACATTCACACTGCATTGGGCCTTCTTTCTTTCTTGACCCCAGGGCTGCTGCCAGTGCACTACTTGGGAGGCACTTGCCCCCCCCACTTTCATTTGTGGGCTCTGATTACCAGCCTGACAAGGGCCTTCCAACATGGCCACCCCTTGCGGTCAGTAGCTTAGCAGTTCGGACCTTCCTGATGCTCACGCTCCTGATTGGCTGGGCCTGCCTTCAAACTACACCAGCTTGCCGGAACTGACAGGCGATTGTCACCCCTCTCAAAGGGCCTCCATCTAAGGGCCAGAGCTCTCCCTGTCTGGCCCTGTTTGAGCCTGGGAGGGTTGCGGGGGCCCCTGCTGCTACCACTGCTTGATCACCATCTCGTTTCGGTGACTCTCCTGCATCCACTAGTACTTTCCTGGTCACCAGCACTCTTAAACTTGCAATGCAGACTTACTTTCTCCATGCCGATTTGACTTTTTTCTGCCCACTACGTTGTAGATCTGGCCCGTCGTTCCTGCTAAGGCTGTAAACAGTTACTCACCCTTATGGCCTGCTGCCCGGTACAGTTCCCCTATGTAAATGCAAACACACTGTTATTCCTATCTGCTGCTATGTTAGTTGTCTCCTTTCCTTGCCTCGGCACAGAAAACCATCCTGGGCATTCTGCAATCCCCTGCCCTGATAAATGCTGCCTTTCCATTTGTAATGATATTCCGGCCTCCTAGTTACAATCTTGGCCTTGCATTGATAGTGTACTTTATGGAAATTGCATCTGGATGTAAGCCATTGTGCTCCGCTTACTATTCTGTGATACATTTTAGTGCTTTGTAGATAGGTTGAACCTAGGTGTGATTTTTAAAATCGGTGCGTTTTGGTGCTGCTAGTACAGTTGAACCTACATTTTCCTTTTAAAACCTATGCCTTTTAGTGCTTTGTAGAAAAGTTGAACTTAGGTGTGCTTTTAAAAACCTGTGCATTTTAGTGCTTTATAGAAAAGTTGAACCTAAATGGACCTTAGACCTGAGCCTTGTTTTCATCTGTGCCTGCTAGCTGCTAGGTCCCCTATGAGCTCATTTGTGCACTTTGCAGCTCCCCTGTCCATCTCCCTCCTCCCCCACTCGCATGGCGGTCTCCATCACCCCTAACTATTCTAACTGTTAGCCTCTATCACCTATCATATCTCTCTTACGAATACACTGGAAGAAAAAACGCTTAAAAGAGCTCTTGTGGCCTCCAACCCAGGCTTGCCTATTGCTGACATCTACATCAATGCTACTTCCAGACAAACGTTTACGAACATCCTCTTCTCTGTCCCCTCACCAGACCTTTGAATGTCCCACCTGATCTCCACTCTTTACCCTTTCTCCTCCTCACTCATTAATGGTGGTACTAGATGGGAAGTACTCTTGTCATGCTTCTCATCTTCTAGATGCATCATTACTGTCTATCACAATGGCACTATCATAGCCAAGGTTCTCAACCTATCCTTCTCCTCCTTAAACGGCATCTACCCTCTCTCATTAGCTTCCTCCCATCTCCTGCTACCCCTCCTCCGTCCTTTCTCTCACCCATTCACCAGCACTGACAAGAGTACCACACACCTGTACCCCTCCTCGGAAAACGTTTAAAGGTGGTAATCGGCTTCAATTAGCTACTCTGAATGCTTGTTCGTCTGTCAAACACGCCTCTGACATCTGTCACCTTCTTGAAGACTTTGACCTCCAAAGGCAATATCGCTTTTCTATTCGCTCTAAGAAGAGGGCCCACATCCAAGCCCACATTTCTGCAGCCACTAACAACATGGCAGAACTTTTAAAAATCTGCAAGGAACTCACCAATCCAACTGCAGTCTCTACAGCTCTCCCTCCTTCCCAGGCTCTCTGCACCACCTTGGCCTCCCATTTCACCTCTAAAACTCAGGACATCCTGTCCTCACTCTCCACCACCATTCTTTCCCCACAGTCTTGCTTCCCATGGTGCCTCTTACACTCTCCTCCCTCCTACCCATAACTCCTTCTCTTGATGAGGTCGCTAAAGTTGTCCGCTCTATGGCAGTCTCATCCAAACAGGTGTAGAGGAGGAGCCAAATGCCTGTACCGGAAATCCCACCCCTATTTTGCCTACATGTTGAAAACCGGAAGCTGCGACATGCACAACGCCAATAATGGTATCTATCCCACAAAGAATTCTCAAAACAAGGTATCCATTGAGAAAGCCCTATATGATGTACCCGCGGAGAAATGACAGTCTCTTAAAGGAGGTTCCTGAAGAAGTGTGAAGCAGTGAAGGCAAGAGACTGGTGACATCGCATGAAACAAAGGTGATGCACCAAGAAGAGATGCAAAGGAAGAACATATATAAACCTTATAGAATCTGATGACGAAGTAAAGAATTGAGTAACATTTCATGTACGAAATGAAGATTGCAAGTGCGAAAAAGCACTATAGAAAACGCAAGCCATTTTATAATTGTACCGATGCTGAAACGCAAGCAGACTAAGTAACCATGAAGGCTGACTATACGTAGTGAATAGGCTTAGTTGCAACTGGGCCCTTTCTCCACCACCACTTCACTCACTACCTGTGGCATCCCCTAGGGCTCTGTCCTATCGTCATGGCTCTTTCATATCTATCCCGTCCCTCTTGCTCACCTGATCTCCTCTTTCTCCCCCCATTTCCTGTGTAATTCTGATGACACCCAGCTTTCCTTCAAACTTCCCTCTACCACTTCCTCTTCCTCTTCTCTCATTCCCGATTGACTGTCCTCTATCCACGCATGGTGTGCAGCCAATGACCTCTGTCTTAATGCCAGTAAGACAGAGATCCTTCCTATCATGATTCCAGTCCCTTGTTTCCCTCCTACCTTCTAGCCGTGCTCTTTGGTCATGATCCCTTGAGGCCATCTTTGACTCCTCTCTCTCGTTCACTCCTCCCATCTAGGACCTTGCCAAGAAGGCCCATTTCCTGCTTCAACTCCTTAGAGGCATTCTCCCTTTCCTCACCTTTCCCCAGATGCTTGATGATTACGGAGCTCTGATCCTCTCTAGGCTGGACCACTGCAACAGCCTACTCCTCAATATCCCCCTTTCCTCCCTTCAGCCAATGCAGAATAGGGCTGCAAGACTTATCCTTGTGCTCAAGCCCAGGGACCGTATCTCTCGAGCCCTAAGATCTCTCCACTGTCTCCCAGTGGCCGCAAGCATCACATTTAAGACCCTGTGCATCATCCAAAAGGCTTTCTGGGGTCTGGCTCCTCACTATCTACAACTCTCTCTCTGAATACTTCTCTGCTAGAGCCCTCTGCTCCTCTAACTCCAACTCTCTGATTGTCAAATGCTTCTCCAAGCACAGTGCGGGGGCAAGTCTCTCTCTTCGGCTGGTGCCTCTCTATAGCACAGCCTCGCACCCTTCTCAGACTTGAGCCAAACCTTCTTAAATTCCGGAAACCTCTTAAAACTCTGCTTTTCTCTACCTCCTTCTCTCTTTCCCTTCCTTGCTAACCACCCCACTGCCAACTGAGACTGGTGGCTTGGTACCTTCATGAATCCCACAGGTTACCAGGCCCTCTGCCAGTTGACACCAGTACCCCCACCCCACTCAGCACTGCCCTTGTGGGTCCCCTGCACTTAGCTAGTGGCCCTTCCCCAGCACCCCTTTGCACTTCCTTCCCAGGCTCACCAGCACTTGTCCGTCCCTAATTCTCTCCTCACCACCTCCCTTCTCTACCTCCTGCACTTCTCTTCACTTCAATTGCACATCCAAATGCCACAAGGCCTACTAGGACCACGTTTGTATACTCAGGGCCTGATTCACAGAATGTGTTCCTATGGGACTGTGCCATTATAAAACGCTTGAATGAATCGCGCCCTTACTGTTCTTTTACATTGTATTTACTCTCCTGTTCCCTCCCCATTTGCCTTGTGGTGCTTCGAAACACGATTCTGTTGTATAAGCGCCTAACAAATGATCAATAAATAAATAACTTATTTTTTTAAATGATGCTGATGGGCCTTTAGATTTTCGGCTTTTCCCTGTTACCCTTTTTGAAAATTGGTATCACACATGAGGTTTTCCATGTTTCAGGAGTTACTCCAAAACTCACAATTTAGGTAAAAAAGGAAAATAAAATGTTAGCTCACAATTCGGTAGCCAATTTGAAAAGATTTTTAGAGAGATTATTTGGTCCAGCTGCTTGAGAGCAACTTGCTCCACCAATAATTATCAAAATGTCCTCAAGATCAAAATCCAGTCGTCATTTCGTTTTTGTACACTCATATTGATATTTATACTTTATCCAAAGTGCTTCTTCAATAGGGTTGATTTGTGTTTCCACTTGGCTACCTTTCATGTCATTTAGAAGTTCCTAAAAACCAGTGTTTGCCTTTTTTAATAGAACCACCATAATTTTTTCACCATCTCTTTGAACCATCAGGTGACGGTGGTAGCGAGTCCAGTTTTTATAAACTTGTCTGGCTTTTTTAATTTCAATAAGACACAACATTTTATTTAAGTTAAGTTTCTTAATTACTTGTTTATCACTCTTTAGTTCTTTTTTCTTTTCATTTACCAAAACATCAAAGCAATGTACATTTTTCTTTTCTGTTTTCTGTTATATTAGCCTGGGCCTATAATTAGAAAACATTTCAAGAATTATACGATTAATAAATGTATACATAGAATCACAATTAACGGTATTCCACTGACACGCTGATGACCCCGAACTATATTCGATGGCAATTTTCCTATTGTGTTTGTTCAGGTTTACAACGCTCCATTAGATTCTCGAATTACTGGAATTTACCATCAGATTTGAAGGTCGCACTTACAGACTAGTCATTGTTTTAATATCGGACTTGCATGATAGCATACTATGGTCACGCAGGCTACACACATTTAAAAATTATAGCAAATGCTTCACAGATCTTTACTCACAGAGATGTAGCCCACTATTGAATAGAACAGACCCCTGTGCCACGTATTTCTCATAGGAATATCACCTGAGGCGGTTCCATTCAGCCTGTGCAGCCCAAAACATGACACAAAAGTCACCCAGAACTGGCCATTCATTCTTTTATGAGAATCAAGCAATACATCCCTAGTAAGGTCCATATTATTGTCAGTACCATCAGCATTACCGCACAAGGAATTTAGATTGCACGCAATGACTACATGTCCATGAATATGAGCGCTTAGCCAATCACATACATAACTTGATAATTGCTCCAGTAACACACTAAATTCACACATTCTCATATGGAAGTCTAATCAGAGTAGCCGTTCCAGATTTAACGGCAGAAATGAGACCTCCAGAAGGGCGACCTAACTTCCCTTGATTAGCTAGTTGAGATACAATCAGATAACCATCCAGAACAGGGACTTTGACAAGCCATGTTTCTTGTAAAAGGATGATATCAAACTCCATAAAATAACTACCCAAAGGAGGATTATTAAATAATTGAACATGCCCACTTGCAGTCCAAGATAACATCTTCGAAGAACTCCTCTCCTACGGATGACCATTCACTGCTGTTGTGACACATTTAGCCTTGTTTAATGACCTGGCAATCCATGACAGTCTTCAACATCTGTATTGCTTACTGATGCCGCCCATTCTCCACTATAGATATGACAATCTCGGCCGGATCCACTGAGTCATATGTTCATGAACTGTCACCCCCTTTATTTCCGTCGTCTCGGGAGGATAGCTCAGGGGCAACATGCTGCTTTGGAAGCAAGACGATATGGAGCAACACAAGTTCGATCCAGGGTCCATGCTTAGAAACCTTGGGATATTAAGCGCATTATAAATATCGTATCATAAATGTGAAAGGGAGCAATGTCACATCCCTGCTCTCTCAGTGGATTAGACACCTTTAAAATTACATCATATGCAATTTTAGATGGAATAACCAGAGAAACAACATCAGTTCTGTGCCTATCGACAAAAAACAACCAACTCAATATCTTTGTTTGAGAAACCACTAAGATTAGGAACCTCAGAAAACAAGGCCAACATATTCGATCTTTTCAGGATTATTGATTCATCGCCTGGAGCAAAAGACCCAGTGGTTTCTTATGTACCAGTTGTCTTGCTGCCTGAGAGAATAGGGCCAGTCTCCCCATTCCCTGTATCTGAGTGGGACACAACAAAACATTCAAACTGATCTTATTTGAAATGGGGACCGTGCCCTTCCGGACACTGTATGCCAGGCTATTCACTGCCACTTTCCAAAGATGCTGGATCTTAGGAACCTCCCACTGCTTACTTTGATTGCCCTCATTCACAATCGTTAACAGTGCAGTTGAGCCAGTAATTAAAGCTTGACATCCTATAGAGGGGCCCATTAGACAAGTAACAAGAGTGCTTGAGCCAGAAAGGTGCATTGCATGATTGTCAACACTCAGGTTAGTTGAGGGATTCTTCATTGTTGGCTTCTTTTTAGCTTTCAATTTGGTGATTTCAAAAATGAGTGCCACAGGCATTATCATCCATTTCCTCAGTTGGTTTAATATTTCTTAAGAACTTCCTGGATGATCTTTTAATGCTTGTCTTGGATTTCATATTTTTACTCTTTTTCTTTTAAGATTGTGTGGTTTCTTTAGCTTAATTGATGACAGATATATCATCTCTAAATCACTACACTCGATATGATCCCGTGGCACCTCCAACTCTTCACTACATTTTAAATCTTTTTTGTTTGAAGTCAAAGGCAATTTAACACCCTCTACATTCTCACACACTTGCTCTCCCTTTAATGTTTGGGTATGGGCATCCCTTTCCTGAGCTTTGGATCATAGATCTTTTCTCAGAGATATATGCTCCAACCGATTCTTAAGAGCTGTTAGTAGGACAGTGTGCTCTTTTTCTTCAACATTTATATTCGACAACATTTATATTTTCATACAACATAACAAATGAAGATAAAACGAAATGCAATGTTGACTTAGCTCTCGATCAGCGTTTTGTTTAATCATTGAAGCAAAATTGCTTGTATTAGGTTGCAGAGGTTGGGGAGACAAAGTGGTGTCTGGGACAAATCAACTTGTGGGGCACAAGGGGTCCAGGGATGAATATCGGTTTCTAAACCATCAATCAGTCCCACACCTCTAGTACACCAAAAGGGACCAGAACAGATTGGAAACACAATCAAATTATAAACCTCCTTGTCTAATTTTGGTAATATGTGTGGAACGGCAGGCTTATATCCGAAGGTTGTGGATCGTTGGTTAGTTGCAACACAGCTAAAATACAATTATTAGACAATGATAAAAGGGACTGTCCAGTCAAGGTTGTATACAAATATCTACTTTATTATTATCACAACAGACAAGTCTAGCACACTACAAAATACAACCCACCCTGTAAAGGAATGCAGAGGAGAGACAGTTTCAAAGAAGGAAAAGGGATGTACTCTGGATACTGACAGGAGGGTAGTCAGTATAGTAATTAATCACAATAGTTCAAGGATGCTTGGTTTCTCAGCATTCATATTAGGAAACTCTGTTTCACTTCTCAAATAGTAAATGTTATATATGATGATTAAGAAAGGCAAACACACTCACCTTTTCACCCTACAACCGTGGTCATCTGTACGCCGCACAGCACTGAAGGTTTTGAAGTTGGTGAGCTTCTACAGAATAGTGCTTCATCCTGCAACAGCCTACTGATTGCCAAATGATCTGTTCTGCTGTACAACAGTACACGGCTGTATACCCACTATTGTGTATTTGTATAACGCCTCATGCCTGAAGTATTGTCGTCGAAGCACTGATGACTGAAGGGTGGTGGGATACAAAAAGTTAAGTGTGTTTGTTCATGGTTAGAATCACTCCATTTCAGCTTTACTCATTCATCAATTGCCCCAGACGTAATTAAAAGAAATCATCTTTCAAAGTTCAGTGGTTAGTACCTTCCTACAACAGATTTTTTGTTGATTTCCTAGGAATGGGTGAAATGTGTCTCTGAGTTCTGGGCCTTAAACATCTGGGGCATTAATCTAGTGTTATTGTGTGCAAATGTGAACCTGTGGATGGTCTGAGACTTGTTTGAGTGATATCAACTAGTTTGGGTCAAAGAATCATGCCAGTGCCAGAGCTAGGGTGGTTGTGTCACTGCACCCCCTCCTTCTGCCTGCTGGGATGGCCCTTGCCTGAGCCCTTGAGTTTAATTTAAAAGAATGTTCATGCAGGATAGTATTGAGCGTAGCGATGACATACAGCCATTGATAGTTGCATCTTGTGCCACTGGCCACTTGACAGCAAAACTCAGATTCCTATCCAGACACGCCAAGTGTTCCATTTACTGATTGCCACTTTAATATCGCCTCCAGCTGCCCCGTCCATTCAACATCTACTTGGCCCCTCTAGCCCATTTGATCTCCACCTTCCCTCCTAACTTCCAGTGTTACGTGGATTCAACGCAGCTCTCCTTCAAGCTTCTGTCCTCTGCCTCCTCCTCTTACTCTCTCATTCCTGACTACCTCCCCGCTATTTAGGCATGACACACTGCTAACAATCCCTGCCTTAATGCCACTAAGACAGAGATCCTTCTCATTGCGATGCCTGCTCCCACTTTCCCTCTCACACTCTGGCTTCCTCCGTCGACACCACTCCCCTCACCCTCCTGGGTAATGACACCCAGCTCAATTGAATCGAACAGCAGTAAATAGAAGGTCGAAAATTGAATATTTGTCATCTGCTTGCATGTGATTCAGAAGTCAAAAACAAGAGCTATTCATTCAGCCCAAACAATGAAATGGTGTGCCTACACTCCCTTGAAAATCCTAGAACAGAGAACAGGCTTCGAGGTCAACTACAAAGGAGAAGCCTTGGCTTTGGGCCTGACCAATGAGAGATGATGAACTAATTGGGAAAGTGGGCAGTAGTCTGATGTTACTCTCAGCACCTGAGTTTCGTTTTGCTTATGTGCTGCTAACGCGCCAAAGGTCCAAGGTTGGAAAAGCATGCCAACCAATCAGGGGGTCTATTTAACAACATGCTATTCAATGTTGCATAGGCCAACCCGCTGCCACTTTTCCACTATAATCAGTATTTTATGTATTTAGAGGTGGTTCAAGGCGTGCCCACCAGATAAGGGGCATCCAGAAATATTGTTAGTACTTACATAATATATATGTATGTATGTTCCCTTAACCACTCCCTCCCTTATACAGGTTTGACAGTTTGCTGCATAGGATGACGTCATTGATGTCGCATATTAAGGTATAAAACCATTGTATAATCAAATTTGGTTGTGAGCGCGTGAACTACTGCTTGCTGTTTGCAAGATTGCTCTACTTAATTTTATGCTAATAATAAAGTAGTACTTTGCCATATTCTTTGAGTCTGTCCGGTTATTTGGGTTTGAGATCGTTATTGGTAATTCCATCTAGCACATGAGACTCTTCAAGGTGCTAGAGCACAAACATTTCCGATAGGAATCAAGTAGTGGGTTTATCACTGAAGAGTAACTCCCTCCCCCTGTTTGTTCCCCTAGGGTTTTGGCTCTTGTGGCCCCTTGTTCTAAGGTTGTCATTATCTGGGGAAGCTGGATGTCAGTTAACTCTGGCGAGGAAGACAGCACATTAAATTATGACTTATTGGGGCTCTCTGGGGTTTCCTCAGAAATACTTACAGAGATTCAGTTATTTCCCTCTTCTCCCCTAGATTTATGGATTCCCAAACCTTCTGGGGAGTGACTAATTCTGGTAACATATCTTCCTCACAGGAGCATTGTCTTTCTGTTCTAAAGGATCAAAGACAAGACCTTGACTCCTCTCCTTTCCAGATATTTTCCTCCGATAACTTTCTCTCATAGCTGAATAGATGAAAGGTTCCCATAACCTTAAAACCCATATCTTAAAATTCCTACCAACTGGCCCCATTTGATCTCAGTGGGGTAGTCGGAAATATTCAAAAGAACATATTTTAATTCCTCTTCACATGAGAGTATAGTCTGAATTCTTAATCCTTTTCCTCTAGGGGGTAGTGCCCATGAAAAAAGGGAAATTAAGCTGTAAGCCCAAAGAGATTATTATTTTGTCCCTCTCCTGCACATGACAGTCATGGGGACAAAAAAGATGGGAAGGATGGCCTGTGAGTTTAATGCCTGAAAGGTTAACCGTACATGATGATCTACATGGTTGGGAAAATGTGTGTTTTCCCAGGGACTCATACTTTGTAAATTGTTTTAGGCCAGCCACTACTTCCTGGGATTTTAATCCATTGGTGGAACAGGCAGATGGTATAGTAGTGCTAATTTTCTGGCAAGTTATACATGTCTGTATTGTATCTTTAATGGCGACGTCCATTCAAGAGAAGAAAGACTCTTTTTTAAAATAGTTTTGAAGTTTCAAGTGTTCCGGTTGATCTCCCATCAAATGTGACCAAGCTCTATCTACGATCTCCTTTTTATGACTTTCTGCGATCACCAACTGTAGTTTTAGTTTGCCCTCTGGAGACGTGCCTCCCCTATACAGAAACCCATGTTTCAGCAGGAAGAAAGGTTCCTCTTTCTCACAGACCCCTGTCTCTGAAACCCGTTGTGAAAATGTCTTGGCCAAAAAGGGGTTGTTTCTTTGTGCTATGGCTAAATCTAGAAGTGTAGTTGATTCCCCCTTACAATCTTGGGAGGGCCACCAGATGTCCAAATTTTCTCTTAAGCCTAGGGAACATTGCTTTTTCTAGTACCCCTTGGGCCACCTTATCCCCTTGGTCAATCTGGAATGGGACTTTTCCGTAGTTTTGTACCAAGATCTTAACATCACCTGTGAAGTCTGGGTCTGGCACTTCCGCTAATACATCAATTCCAAATCTCCATGCCAACCCTTACTTGGGTGCCAGCCTAATGTATGTATCAGGGGTGGAATAAATATCTGCATTTGTGACTGTATGTCACCTGACTCTGCAGGGAAGCTCAGTCCTATTCCCAGAATGCCTCATATATACGGGGTAGGACATTGAAGTTGATCCTCAAATGAAGAGACAGCCAGTTGATACATTTAAGGATGGGAATTAGGTGTTGCCTTTTATCCAAATTGAGAGCCACTTGGCTGAATGGTCGTGCACCCTCTGCAGTTAATCTATCAGATGTTTTAGAAAGCTAGACCACACATGTTGCAGTAATTTGGCCACCCCATACCAGAATCTCTGTTTTTTTAAATTGTGTCCATTAAGGCAAATGAAGCACAGCCGATAACAGAGGTGGTCAATGCATTTGGGCATATTGGCATGGCTTTCTCACTCTGTATCCATGTGAAGAAGACGTTTGTCTACAAATGATTAGAAATCTAGCCAGTAGTGATTGATTAGTTAGCCCATTGTCTGCATCGTGTTTGCATCTAAATATTGATCAAGGAGGAGGACACAGACTACCACAGTGGTACTCCCCAAGGGACTTTGTAGTTGAGGGGTTCAATGGACGTCATGCTACTCTTCTGGCTCTGATTGCTGATACATAAGTGGTCCCATTCCAGGGCATAACCTATGATTTAGATCAATTCTTTTACTCTTTTGTCCTGGTTTTGAATTCTACTATAATGTGGGCTGCAGAGAGATTGATACTGATATGAATTGCTTGAAATGCTTCACCCTTAAATGGTGGATGGAAGCAGATTTGATCTGCTCCACATATTTGTGAAGCTATCTTACACCTACTCTCTCCAGCATGTTACCTGAAAAAGGGTTTGGAGATTTATCTATATTTGGATAGAATATTATTGTTAGTTCGGGTTTTCTTTGGGTAAAGGCTGGGTATTTATTGCTTCAAGCAAACACAGATTTTCCCTTACTAAGGAACATGTCCATGATGCTTGTGATTTCACAATATCAGAGTTGGGAGGTGGTTCTTAAAGGTGGACAATAACTGCGTTTCTTCTGATATGTTGGAGGCTAGAATCCTTCTGGCTAGTTTACCTAGCATATCCATCTCTATCATGTTTAAATGGGTGTACAATTCATTTAGCATGGAGTAACTAAGTGGGATGTTGGCTGATGGTGCAGGATGTGTTAGCTATCGGCTCTCAAATATTTGTTTTCTTGAACTGTAAAAATGCCAGGTGGTTCTCACTATGGACTTGCGAAGCAGCCGCCACCTGATCCTGACAGTGGGGGCCGCTAAATGAGGGAGGCTCACGTGGTGGCACCCAACCTCTGAGGAGATGTCATTGTTCAATCGGGTGGGACATGTTATCCTCCATTTTCTCCTGAAAATAGCCGTTTGTTATACGCCCACTCCTTCTACCATGAAGAATAAGGAAATCACTCTTTCCAAATCCAACTACCATTCATCCAAGAATCATTCACCATTTAAGACTACTAAAAATGTCTATTCAAATCTTCCAAACCAATTCAAAAACCTACACTTCGTGTCCCAGAGTAATGAAAGTATTGGGATGAAGAAGGATAAGTATCAAGAAATGCAGAATGAGGAAAGCCCCAAGCACAGCAAACATTCTAGTGTTTTTTCATTCAGACCTGTGCCCGGGAAGTTTAAAAGGCAAATGAAGGAGGACCTCAATGTCTGCTGCTGGTGGGAGAGAACAGTGTCTCTGCGCGAGGTTGACCATACCAAAGGGTGAGTACTGGTGTTTTGGAGCCAGGCGCTCACCAGCGAAGAAAGAGAAGGCTGGAGAGAAAGGAAGACATGCTGCAGGAATGCCAGGAGCCGGCAAGAGACTCCTTAGCATTCGCAGGTGGTCAAGAGCAGGAGCCGCAGTGAAGCAGATGCTGGAAGTGGAAGCTGCGAGACCCGAAGAAACCAGGCAGAGGCAACCGCAAAAAGAAAGCAGTCAGTGAGGGGACGTTCACACGCCTGCAGTTGATCCGAATGCATACGGTATCAACAGGAATCGACGACCCGCTTCGTGTGCTACACAGCATCCTATATGTGGAAGCGGTTTGCAGCTCCTTGAGAGCACATGTGATCTGAGACTCGAGTTCAAGGCACACTTCAAAACTAGGACTATGTCCCAGAGTGTGATCCAGAGTTGGTGTCGTCTACTTAGAAGACGAGATACTAAACCGATTCCTGTGCCCAAAGGGAAATAATCCATACCTTTGCAGACACGCCCCTCTAAGGTCTGGCGTTGGGACTCCGAATTGCCACACTTCACATTGTGTGAAGGACAAGAATATTAGCCTAGTCAGCAACAGGCTAAAGTGAATGTTTTGAGGCTGTTTTTTGTTTTTTATATAGTTGTTCGTTGTTGGTTCCCCTGAAGAAGTCTACAGACATTAGAAAGAACTTGTCTTTGTAAGATAGACGAAACATGTTGGGTCACACACACTGAAAAACAAGCAGTGTGGAGAATTGTTATTAGATTTAAATTAACGTCCCATATAGGCAGATTAAGGGCGACTTTAAAGAACGGATTCCTCCAGTAAGGCATCCCCATATGAGAAGAGGTGTCTGATGCTGCCCAACCAACATTGTATTGCACTTAATTAGCGAATTTGCACTTGACTATTGCACTGAGAAATGAATTGATGACAACACTGCACTATTGGTTTTAGCTTTGTAAAGGAAGGGTGTGGTTTTATGAATATTTTTATGTTTGTTTTTTTACTTTCAATTAGTTTTAGGATGTATTTTAGAATATGCAAGATGCTAATATTGTATATTAATGCCTCTGAAAATGGTATGTGTTTAATGTTTGTATATATCAATCTGTTTAATATGTATGTGCTTCCCCAGTGACAAAATAAATGAAATATGGTTTAAAGAAATTTAACGACTCAGGACCTATTTGGTACATGGCCCTAGTCAGGAAGTTTATGGATTGAAGAGGAAGATGGAGGAAGACTGTTTGGTTTTTTAGTTTTTGATTGTCCATAGGCAGACCAAGGGCTGAACCTACCGGTCTATAAATTAGCCCTATCTAGTCTCTTCTTTGTTTAAGGAGCAGTTGAAAGAGCTTCTCTTGTTGATCGCGGGAGAATAAGGCTGCACCAGAAAATGCTGTTAAGTCTTCCCAGAGGCTGTGGGGATCCCAGGGCGTGTCAGCGGGTATGCCAAATGCAGGTGAATGAACAACAAGCAAATGAGAGCGAAAGCTGCAATGTATTTGACATTAAAAAGGAAAACAAATTGAATATAAACCCTTACAAGCGAATAGATGCAACTTGTCAGAATGAAGGAAAACTCAGGAGAGGATTATATATCCGGAAGACATATTTTCAAGCAAAGTGTGTGTGCGACTATGGAAAAGGGCAGAGAGCTCAGGTAAATATAACAAATCCTGACAGGAGAGTACATCAGGCCATCATCACAAGAGTGTGAAGATAAGAAGTCCTGGCAGGATAGTACACCAGGCATCCATTACAAGAGTGTGAACGTAAGAAGTCCTGGCAGGAGAGTGCACCAGGAAACCATCACAAGAGTGTAAATATAAGATCTGGAAGGAGAGTATAACAAGCAACCAGAACTGTGTTGCTCAACCAAGAGGTTCTGAGAACCAATCTCAGGACTGAGTAAAACATTGAGTTGTTTAACCAAGAAGTCCTGAGGAGGAAAATCAGGACTAGGAAAGGATTGTATGAACCAGATGTTCAGGAGAGATACAATTGCAAAGTCAAGACAAGGTTTTACATCAACATTGCTGTCGGACAAGAAAGGCATAATGAACTGTTTAATGTGAATCTACAGAGAACCAAGTGGAATCCAGGATCCATCCTCTGGAGCAAGGACACATAACTTGGAGTTTAGTTTTAGTATGAGGGTCATAATAGAACTTTGGACAGAGGACAGTTTGCATTTTGTACATTCTGACACCAACAAATCCTTTGTTTTTGGTTCAGGTAGGGAAATTCCTCTTAGAGCAGGGTCTGAGAGGCATGTTCACAATTCCTTTCTATTTTCAATAAAAGTCTTTAACCAAAAATGTGGGTAACATGTGTCTGAGTTTCATTCCTGACTCCTCACACCACCCACATATGAAATCCTCCCGGTAACAGGGTTTTCTGGCCATCTGTTTTGCTAGCAATAGACAACACATATTTCAAGAGTTTGTATGCCTTGTCCCAAATTCACATTCACCACAATGGCCTGTAGTCTCTTTTGTCTATTAGAGATTACTTTACATCAGGTTGTGCGAGGGTTCACATCGCAACATGACTGAGTTATCACTGAATCATGTTTCAATGAGACTCATTGCACTATTGCCTAGAATCTGATTCTAGCATTAATTCATGGGAATCCAGGAAGTGTTTTTGACTGAGTGAGTGTGAATCGACTCAGACTTAAAGAGAGGACTGCTGTTTGATAGATTGAATTTTACTTGGCCATTTTTCTTTTTTGGCCTTTTTTGTTCTATGCTCATTGGGTTGCAAGAGGCTGGTTGAGTCCTCTGCAGACTCTGTGCATTTGAGAGAGTTGGGTGCAAAAGTTAAGGTGATAGGAGCTGTCTTCATAGATTAGCATTAGGTTTGTTGAAGTACTTTCTGGCCTTCTACTGTTAGACTGTATGTCTATCATATTGTAAGTAATTAATTTAATGGGATCCTATCTAGTGGCCATGGGCAGATTTGGATTTGGGGGCTCGTGTTTTTGTACCTGGAAAATATGATATTTTTACTGTCCCTTTTCAATTATAGCGTGGCCTATTATTCAGATTTTACAAGGTCAAAAGACCCAAGACGCCAAGGCTAAGGAAGTCTACTTTAGGAGGCCTCTTGCTGGCCTAGCTTGAAGCATAACCCTGAAACAAACTAAAGCAAATCTCCAAGATAAGCAAGACCATCACAAGTTCATGAAATTCTTTAGAACATAACTATTGTGAAGAACCACACTGTTGCTGGGCTCCTTTGCTACAGAAATGCTCAGAAAAGGTTCAGTTTCAATCCCCTCCTTCGACAGAAGCTCCTTTTCATTGAGGAACTGGCGATCCACAGTAGCTGCTATGCCCCACTGATCCCCCGCCATGTGTGTGGGTGTGTTGGTCAGCTTGCATGTACATGTATGCATGTGTGTGCATGCAAATGTGGTTTAATGCATGCACTGGAGCGCAAGTTTGCAGATGCGCACCCAGGCATGAATGGTGGTGGGGACTTGGATAAACACACACATAAATAGGGTTGTGTAGGTACAGGAGTACTCACAGATAAGGACACATATAAGTTTTCTCTTCACTAAGATATCATTTTAAAAGAGAGGGTAATCGGCGTTGATTTGTAAACACACTCCACAATGTCAACATGTCAGGAACAATACAGCGTCATCCAGGACAACCATAGAGAAACCAGCACGAAATCAAGGAAGGACATGGGAGGCATGCATTGTGATCTCCATGGAGATCCTGAGGTGGCATTAGGCGCACAGAGGCTACAGTTTGGTTACCATGGAAACAGTACGTGCCTCACAGATACATAGACGTGCTTACCCACGTCAGGTTCCCCCGAGCAACGCATCAAAACCACAAGCAACAAGACAGTACAAGCTTCTCGAGACGCAAAGAGTAAGTGCTCCCAACCCCCCGATACAGCTGCCTGAGATAACACACGGGTCAGCTGGGGCCGGATCTGGTAGTTATAACACCATTGGAATAACTATGCATGGGGCTGACCATGTTGTCCTTCTTGCCCCCTACCATTCTCTTGAGGCAGAAAATCCGGCAGTGAGAAAAACCTTACCGGCAGTGAGGGTTGCCACAGATTCCGTGGAGGTAGCACACAACTAGGGCAATGAAACCATTCCATCTTGATATATACATATATATATCAGTGAAAAAACTTTGTTAAAGGGACGTTATGGTTCAAAGTAAAACCGAAAAACCCCTGAAATTTGGCAGTTATGGTAAGATAAGCAACCATAACTCGCGCCACCGTGCACTGATAACACTAACACCCAGGACATCAACGATGACATCACAAATGTCATTGATGACATCACTGATGACATCACATGTGCATTTACTTTTCATGAAAACTCTGTACAAAGGTTTCTTATAATGCTGACCAAAAACAGTCAAGGACCATTGGGATAAATATCATGAGCTAATTAGTGCATTAAGCAATGCATTGATATAAATAGCATTCTGTTATGAAGTTCTATACAGTATACTAAGCTACTTATGCAGAAACATAGGCAGTGTGTGCAGCATACATGATGAAGGTGCAATATTCATAATCTTGTCATGTTGAATAGTGAAATTATAACTGCTTTCTTATTAGAGTTTTGCGTACTGTGAAACACGTAATAAGTAGATAATAAAACCCACTTAATACATAATTATTACAGACAAAACACAAAGAGACAACAACACATACAAATATGAGTATATACAGGGAAAGTGAAGTAAACAAAAAAGCAGAAGTAGTAGCAGAAGGAGTTCATAACCTAACTGATTGTCTTTATGCAGAGAAACTATTGCTCTGTTTCAAAGCTGCTACTTACCATATGTATGTGTATCACATGATGTGACTGCACCCAAAGGAAAGGAGAGTGAGTACAATGTATATAAATATGAGCATATACAGGGAAGGTAGAGTAATAAAAATAAAACTATGAGAAAGTGCTGATAACCCTAATTATTATCTTCATGCACAGAAAGGATTGCTCTCTTTCAAGCCTGTGTCTTCCGCTGTGTATATGTTTCATATGATGTAACTTTACTCTAAGTCTACAAATATAGTACCTTTTCAATTTTTACTTCCTGACTGTTACTGAAGAAAACTATGTGGCTTAGATATGTCAGAAAAGGAAAAAAGGGAGAGCCAGACATGTGATGTCATCAGTGATGTCATCAATGACATTTGTGATGTCATCTTTGATGTCCTGGGTGTTAGTGTTAGCAGTGCACGGTGGCACGAGTTATGGTTGCTTATCTTACCATAACTGCCGAATTTCAGGGGTTTTTCGGTTTTACTTTGAACCATAACGTCCCTTTAACAACGTTTTTTCACTGAATTTCATAGGTTTTTCGTAGCGCAACTTAACCATAATGTCCTTTTAACAAAGTTTTTTCACTGAATTTCATAGGTTTTTAGTAGCACAACTTAACCATAATATCCCTGACTTCATATACATGTAACATAGAACATACTGAACCCCCACATAGTGATTTTGATGTCCGCGGACTACCGCCATGTCCGCGGACATATCGAGAATCTGAGCGTGGTGAATGTAAATTTAAATAGTGTGCCCCATTTCCCCTTTGAAGTTGGCTCTGAAAAGAGCCGTTTTTTTTTGTTTTTTTTTACAGATGCTTGACAGACACCTGTTATTTTGTATTTTTTTTCTTGTTTTTTTTTCTTACTTTACTCCTAAAATCTTCACATAACCTTCTCCAAAGCAACCCTTACATTCCAAAATAGAACGGCATTCCCGTAAAAGATAAAGAGATGCCATCTTCTTTAAAATTAACAGTATTACTGGCATCAATATTCTCATTATTACAGAAGAACATACCAGCTCTAAGCATGAAGGCACACATGCCTCGGTTGATGACACACCTAGCAATGTTTTGCTGAGGACAAAAAACTGAACTATTGTCTCATATTGCCCTAGGTAGTAATCCAGAAAAAATTACTTTCGCATTTGGAAGGATGTTCATTACGGCAAATCAGCCAACAAAGTAGGGGCACTGACGTTGCTCAAATGGAAAGCACCATAGTGCAAAACTACCGCATGCGGACTGTTCATCGTGGCCATATCCTCACAAACATGTACAATTCCCTGTACATTGCAATCAGGCACAGTGCTCCACACCACCTCCACTCCTTTCACATTAAAGTTCTTTTCAACATGACTGCATCGAGCGTACTGTTGTAAACCGTGCACAAACATATCTCCAAGCACCAACACCCTTACTTTCTCTACTTCTCCCATCTTCACCACACACAGTCTCTTTCAACACAAATCCACAACCTCGACATCTGATTGGCTAATCCGTACAGTCTTCTTTCCATGTTGGATTTGCTGGAAAACCCCGGATGAAGCAGGCCCTGTCCACGGACATCCGCAGGTGTCCGCGGACCGCGTAACTCTTCGACACCCCTTCTACCATTTCCACTTTACTCTCTGTGCCATTCCCTCATTGCATACAGCTAAGCAGTCACACAATACGAAGAACGTCCTCAGAACACCCCCATTTTGTTTATTTTCGAACATTTCAGGACAATTATCATTTCAGTATTCAACATATTAACATTACAAATATTATACTTTCATCTTGTACGCTGCACACAATGCTATGTTTCTCCATTAGTAGCTCAGTATACTAGATAGAACCCCATAATATAATGCTATTTATATCAATGCATCGTTCAAAGCACTAATTACGGTATGATATTTATTGCAATGATCCTTTACACTTTTTTCGCAACATTATAATAAAAATCCCTAGTACAAATATTTCATGAAAAGTAAATGCACATGTGATGTCATCAGTGATGTCATCAATGACATTTGCGATGTCATCTTTGATGTCCTGGGTGTTAGTCTTAGCAGTGCACGGTGGTGGCGCAAGTTATGCTTGCTTAGCTTACCATAACTGCCGAATTTCATGGTTTTACGACTTTACTTGGAACCATAACGTCCCTTAAACAAACTTTTTTTATTAGCAAGCAAATAGTTTCACGCCCTAATAAATAAAATGAATATTTTTAATAAAGATCGGCTGGTGAGACTAATTTATGTTTTTTAAAACATGTATGTTGCCCCATTTTGCCAATGTCACGATTTTCAGACTCCAGCGGATGGATATTTCAACTGCCAGGTGCAGCTCCATGTAAGCAACTTCATGACCCTCACCATTTTATGGGACAATCGCCAAGGACCAATATGCCCTTACGCAGTACTAGCGGCTAGAAGCAACACACCAACCATTATGGTGGTCTAATGCCTCGTTGTTGGGCCAACCTTCCGATTATCAGTGCGACCATTTACTGCTTTTATCATAAACCAACAGCCTATCTACCGCAAAGGAACAGCGCGTGGCTCAAAATAAACTTTTGCTGATCGACAGCAGAGACAATTGCAAATCGCTGAATATTCACTAAACATTTCATGTGAAATAAATGTACTTTACCAAATGTACAATCCTGCTGTTTACTTTTAAACCACAGTTTCATATACCGAATTGTGGCGCACTGTGTTCTAAGCTGATCTAACACACACTGTACGGCAAAGGAACATCACGCGGCTCAACATGAACTTTTGCGGATCGACAACAAAGACAAATGCAAATCGCTGGATATTCTCTAAACATTTGATGTCAAATAAATGTACTTTACAAAATTTACAATCTTGCTGTTTGTTTTTAAATCACAGTTTCATATTACGAATTGTGGCGCGCTGCGTTGTGACATAATGTGTGTTGTCTTCCGGGTTCTGTGTAAAGTTGCGTAGGACTGGAGACGACTGGGCGCGTTTGATGACGCACCCTGTAACGTCACAGAGAGAGGCGGGGAATATGAATGCTTACATAATGTCAGGCTTAGGGGCGGGAGATATGATTTAGTGTCGCAAAAGCAAGTCAGCCAGGTCAATAGCGCCAGTCATAGGATTATCACATAATGTCGGCGCACACCAGCCTGATTTATCCTTTCTTAGTGGACAAAAAGTCGGGTGAGGCCCATAGGAAATTGTACTATCAGCGGACAAAAGGAGGGTTCGTAGAACACTTTCAACCTGACAACGAACAATACAAACAACGTTCTCAGAACACCCCCATTTTGTGTAATTGCAACCATTTCGGGACACAGCGAGTGTTCTTAGAACACATTCAACTTAACAGATTACAATACGGACAGTATCCTCAGGACACCCCCAGTTTGTGTATTTACGAACATTTAAATACACCGCAAGTGTTTTTAGCTCAATTTTACCTTCCTTGCGAACAAAAAGGACACATACTCCGTCCTTTGAACACCCCACCATTTAGTTTATTTACAAAATGTCAGAACAGCTGTGTTCACCGCAGACAAATCGAACACAACAAAAGCATATAGCACATAAAAAAACAAAACATTGAACCTATATCATACTCCCCCACCCTCCCCAAACACTCTTACACACCAACACACTCCACTAAATACAATTTTTAATCCAAGTTTCACCGCGCTGTACGCGGTCGACGGCGAATACAAGATGGCGGGCGCCACAGAAAATCTGACGCACTCAACGCCCCACGCCGTCCAATCAGCGAACACGTTGCATGTGCGCGGACATGACGCAAGCCCATGGGCCAATCGGGGTGCTGTCCACGGAGCGAACAGGGAAGTCCGTCCGCGAAGCGAACACAGATATCACTAATTTTTTTGCCTTACATCGTGGTCATTTTTTAAAAAACTACTGGACGGATTTACACCAAATTTGTAAAAGCACGCTTTCGTGACGAAGGTGCCACTCCTGCCGCAAATTTGGTGTAAATCCATCCAGCAGTTCGGGCTGTAGCCGTGCGCAAAGCTTTTTCCCATTATGTCTATAGGAAAAAACAAAAGTTTTGGGACCCTCCCTATAACTTTGCCCCCCCCCGGACCAAGAGTGGGCCATATACTTTTTTTGCAAAGTCTGGTGAGGATTCGTCCAGAGGGAGCGAAGTTATAAGCCACCCAAAAAGTGCTCTTCCTATGGAAACACCAATTTAACCATAACTACATGGACGCTACCGCGTCCATGTAATATATATATATATATACATATATATATATATATACACTACAAAAACAACTTTGTTGAGGGGACATTATGGGTAAGTTGCCCTAACAAAAACCTGTACACTTCACTAAAAAATACTTTCCACCTCGCCTTTATACTTCAAATTAAAACCGAAAAACCCCTGAAATTCGACAGTTATGGTAAACTAAGCCCCCAACCCTGCCACCACCCCTGTGCACTGCTAACACTAACACCCAGACCATGAAAGATGTCATCTCAAATGTCAATGATGACATCAATGACGACATCACTTGTTTAGCCCCTTTCTTTTCCTTCCCTGCCATACATATATATGTACATTCAGTAAAAAAATGTCACTAAAGGAATGTTATACTTCACAGTGCAACCAAACACCACTGCACATTCCCCTATTATAGTAAGCTAAGAAACCATAACTTGCGCCATCTACGTGCATTGCTAAAACTAACACCCAGGACATCAAAGATGAGATCACAAATATCATTGATGACATCACTGATGACATCACATGTGTGCCTCACTTATTTTGGTGCATTGAAAAATGTAGGCTAGGTGGTTTTATTCACTGACCAGCACAATATGAAAATTGAAAAGGTCCTCTATAGCAAAACGTTACCCTTGTCGTGTGTTCTTAAAGTACTTTCCTTAGTGTCTGGCGTCAGCTCATGATGCACATGCATGGGGCAATAGCAGGCCTCAAACACACAATTAATTTGTATACAGGAAGATAAACTGTCGGATGCTGCTAGTTCTTTCTACCTTACTTCAGTTTCCCTGTATGTGCCTCTCATTTATTTACAATGGGTCGTCATATGTATTGTTTGTTGTAGCACAAGTGTGTATTAAGTCTAGATTTGTGAGCTAGTTATTACATGTGTAACATTACACAATCACCCCTGACATCTTGCTACCAACATAATGGAAAGAACCCCTTGTAGGTAGGGACTTTTTAGGAATATTATTTTGACATGTGATGTCATCAATGATATTTGTGATCTCATCTTTGATGTCCTGGGTGTTAGTCTTAGCAATGCACATAGATGGCGTGAGTTATGGTTGCTTAGCTTACTATAATGGGGGAATGTGCAGTGGTGTTTGGTTGCACTGTGAATTATAACATTCCTTAGTGAAATATTTTTACTGAATGTACATATATATGTATGGCAGGGAAGGAAAAGAAAGGGGCTAAACAAGTGATGTCGTCATTGATGTCATCATTGACATTTGAGATGACATCTTTCATGGTCTGGGTATTAGAGTTAGCAGTGCACAGGGGTGGTGGCAGGGTTGGGGGCTTAGTTTACCATATGTCGAATTTCAGGGTTTTTTGGTTTTAATTTGAAGCATAAAGGGGAGGTGGAAAGTATTTTTTTAGTGAAGTGTACAGGTTTTTGGGAGGGCAACTTAACCATAACGTCCCCTCAACAAAGTTTTTTTTGGAGTGAATTTTACTGGTTTTTGGAAGGGCAACTTAGCCACAACGTCCCCTTAACAAAGTTTTTTTTGTAGGGAATTGTACAGGTTTTTTTGAAGGTGGAACTTAAGCATGACATTGTGGCAATGAAGTTGTTGTGCAGAATATACACTGTAATCATATGATTTTGAGAGATATGTAGTGTAAGGTACGTACTTGACATACATTTAACATAGAACATACAGAACCCCCTCCCTATTGATATTGGAAAGGGACGGACTGAGCGCCTGTTTGCGGACAGGGGCGGACAGGATCAACATTACCCAAAGAGGCGGGGGTAGCTGAAAATGTACTATTGTCTTACACAAAAAGTGTGCAACGTAGAAGAAGGACATAAAGATATTATAAGTAGTAAAAAGTAAATATGGAAACCTGAAGCTGGTAAAAGAAAACGACACATTTAATAACCATGTAGAATGAAGTGGATGGTACCATAAAAAAAAGGATGCCTCCAGCGTAATCACTTCACAGAAACTCGGCAACCTGGAACGACAGTGGACGGACACAGTAGGACGAAGGGAGATTACAGCAAAAGAGTGAGTGCAGGCCATTTTTTTTATACGGGTGTGTTTTTTTTTGGTATGTGGTACAGAAATAATAATTTCTTTCTGTTGTTTTATAGGCATTTAACTTATGTATTTATTTTATCAACAGACCATGAAAAAAAAGAGGAAAGGGCAACAAACGAGACAGAAGAAGACAGGATAAAAAGGATAGAGCAGAAAATTGACATATTGAATGAGAATTTTAAAAGTTTATGGGAGTTTGTGGAGGACTGTGTGAGAGGAAAAGTTTGCTACCATTGCCCCACCTGCAACTATCCTGCTTCTCCATTCCCTAGTGACCCATCCCCAAACCTTCAAGAGGAAAATAGACGTTTTGACGAACTATCCATCCCTTCTCCCCCTCACAAATCTTCTCCTCATAACCAGCCTGTGATGAAACCTAATTCCTCCATATTTGTTTCAGTGTCCGCTTCCCGCGCTATTTCTTTAGAATGATGTGTGTGTATGTGTGTGTGTTTTAAATGTTTTTGTACAGTAGTTGTAGAGAAAGAGTTTGTGTTTAAATTTCTTTTTTAAAAGACGTAAAATGTTCACGAACAGCACGCCTGTTCGACCTATCCGCAAGGAATGGAATGTGGGTGCTATAAAGGCAGTACACCTACCCTTACTAATGTCAAGTAAGATGGATTTGATGTTTGAATGCACCATCTGTTGAAATTGTGCGTACATAAACAGAAAGGGGTGTCCAAAGTATATTATACCTCGCCGTACTGCTTTGAAATGAGATGATACATGTTTGTAGAACACACCAGATGTCCGGAATGGGTATAAATGAGCAAAATGGGAGTGTGAGAAGGACAGTATAGCTGTTCGTATCGGGCGCAGCCAAAATGGTGCCGTCAGTAGAACAGGCGCGGAGGCTGGCAAGTTTGTAGGCAAACAAAAAGGAGCTGTCCTATGGACACTGGAACTGTACGTACAGTGAACATAGCATGCGTGAACATGCGCAGTTCAAACGTAAGTATAGAGAACATCGCGCCTGTCCCTAACTGTCCGTCTCACTTGTGTCGCACTTTGAATTACTTTGAGAACCCGAACAATGTCCGTAGGACACTTGCACGCATGCGCACATTTGATTCTTTGCATTTGCTGTCATGGGGACTTTCATTACTGGCGCAGATGTGTTGAGGACGTCATCATGTGACCGCACCCATGCTGAGCGTGGGGACTAATTTGCGCGGTTGGTGTGCTTCTGCAACAGTACAAAATAACTTGTAGACACAAGGCAAAGTATTGTAGAGTTTAAAAATGTAATTTCACATATCCCAGACAATAGCTGACCTCAGGACTTGCTGTGTAAAATTTTTGTACCACTGTGTAGGGATGAAGACTGTCACTTGGCACACAACTCTCCACCCCTACAAATGGCCTCACCCCCGAGTGCATATTCATTGTCCTTCTAGCTATAGCAGATTGAGGTGTACTGCCTTTATTGCTGTAGTGACCAAAAGGAAACTAATCGGTATGGCTTCCATGGTTGCTGTTGGGTCATTAGCCTCTGCACCACCCCAAACCCACCACCACCACCACCTCCCCAAGGCCCTGCAGAGAGATATATGGGTGAGGATGTAGAGAGTGAGGAAGAAGAGGAGGAAGAGAATGTAGTGGAGGAACTCCGCACTAGGAGCACTCTGCGAGAGTCGTGGGTGTGGCGGTTGTTTTCCGTTTATGGGAACGTACCAAAAGCACGTGCGAACCTGGTGAAGTGTAACCAGTGCGAGGTGGTGCTGAGTTGCGGGAGATTTGGTGCGTACAGTTTTGATACGACAACCATGAAGCGACACCTCACTTCGTTCCACACTGCGGACATTCGCAAGGTGGTGCCATGTGAAGAGCGTATTCGATTGAGTTCCTCCACAGCATCCTTCGTGTCCGATCCTCCCACCACAAGAGACACTCCTGTGGGGGAGCGCCTCCCTCCAGCTGCCTCACAAGCCATTCCCAATGCTGTGGACCCTTACCTTTCAAAGGTGACAGTAGTGTGCATGTATTGTGACTCAGTACTCTGCAGGGGGGAGAGTTTTCGAAGTGCTTTTGAGGCTGCAGTCACAGAGCACCAGAAGATCTGCTCCTTACCTAAATAAAGCTCACCCTAAATCTTTCACTGTTCATTTGCCCATTCTTATCCCCGTGGCTGATGTCCCTTCCTTACCCTCCTTTGGCCTCTTCTCCTAGAGTGCCGTGTGCTGTTAAGCAATAAATGTGAAAACAACAAAAATTACAGAAAAGGCTCTTTTCAGAGCCGCCTTTCTCAGTATAACAATAGAACTATGAAGTGACGGTCGTAGACCCCCGCAGAGTTCTGAAAAAGTTTGCGGACAGTTGTAGGGGAAAAAAGGGAGGGTGCAAGCGGAACAAACACAATGAAGTGTACGCTGGGAGTAAGTGGCGGCTCTGAAAAGAGCCTTTCGGTGGTGTGTTGTGTGGGTCAAAAACTGTGGATTGGTGAAAACGGATTGTCAGATAGGTTAGTGTGATTGCAAAAGAGGTCGCAATGCATTTTGTACATTGAGAAGAAAAATCTGATTGCCAGCATATGTGAGGTGGTCTCCATCTCTACAGAAAATGAAAGTGCTGCGAAACAAAATGTTTTCATTGTGGAAAGAGGACATGCCAACATCTCTTAAAAATGCACACACAGCCTTATTCACATTGCGTCTCGCTTTCTCCATTTGTGGATCAAATGCAGAAGAACGCAGCCATATTTGTCTTTGGGCAATACAGGAAAAAAGTATTTGACAATTTGGAAACATGTCCATGAGCTTTGCGAGTCCTTCCTTCATTGCAAATTGCAAAGAAATTCCAGATACATGGCCTAAACTGTTTCCTGGGCAATGAATGATCAGTATATCTGGAGGACGCTCTGTCAGTAAAGTAACACAGAGAGGTACCAAGTCCAGCCATCTCATGCCACGTACGCCATGTCAGTGTACTTCCACATGAGGAAATCCGAGATTTGTAGATAAACTGCAGCTTTCTGCATGCACCTTCAGCCAATGTATCCATGAGTCTCCCAAAATCCAGATAATCTGTTATCGAGCATGGAAAGCCGTGGCTGTGTCGTCTCCTGTGAGGGAGAAGACGGTTTTACTAAAGTATGTCGGTCAGAACACACCTACTGAACTTTATGGACGAATCCCTAGCTCCGCTCATTCTCATTTACATGCGTCTCCACCCCTGAATCCCCGTTGGTGATATGTGCTGGTTGCAAAGTACCGCCATGTTCGCGGACATGTACAGGATCAGAGCGTGACGACAGTATATTAAAGTACTATTCCCCTTTTTCCCCTTTAAGGTAGGCTCTGAAAAGAGCCGTTTATTTATTTTATTTGCCCAGATACCGTGCAGACATCTGGTATTTTAAGTATTTTTTTGTATTTTTTGTCATTGCTTTACTCTTGCAAACATTAGAGAACCTTCCCTAAAGCAAGCCTTAAGTTCCAAAAGAACATCGTATTTCCCAAAGAAGATAGCGCAACACCATCTCCTTCAAAGTAATCCGCATTGCTTGGAGCAATGTTATCGTGGCAGCAAAAAAACATACCAGCTCGTAGCATGAATGCACGCATGCCGCGATTGATGATACACCTCCCGATGCTTTGATCTGGACAGAAAACAGAATTGTTGTTCCATTGTACTCTAGGGAGTAAAGCAGAACAAATTACTTTGTTGTTGGGAAGATGGTCATGAGTGCTTCAACCAACTGTGCCAAATCTGCCAACAAAGTACAAGAAGTCACGTATCCCAAATGGCAAGCACCGTAGTGCAAAATTATCACATGAGGAGTGGTCATTGAATGCATGTCTCTACAAACTTGCAGAATTGCCACAGAATTGGCATCAGTGTCAGCGCTCTACACCACCTCCACTCCTCTCACATCGAAATGGTGTGCCACATGCCTACTCTTGGCATAATGTTGTAAGCCTTACACAAAAATGACTCCAAACATTAAAACCCTGACCCTCTCCACCTCTGCCATCTTCAGTGTGCGCACCATCTTTCAACACAAAAGAGTAATGTGAAAATCTGATTGGCTGATGCCTACAGTCGCCTTTCCATGCAGGATTTGCTGTAGAAACCCGTATGTGACATGCCCTACCAGCGGACAAGCAATGCATACGTGCGGCACGTAACTCTTACCCAGTCCTTCCACCTTTTCTACAGCGGTACCAAAGCGAGTCGCTCATTGGACACAACTAAGCAGTCGCACAGTCATCCACCAATCACATTAAACATTGCTAATTTTAACTCTATCATCAACATTGCCCACTTCAAAATTACTGTTGATGATTCTGAATGGAAGTCACATTTCATTGCAAAGCACCTACTTCACAAGCTACTGTGAAAATATTGCGAATTTCTGCATACAGCTGCATGCATGTGCACATGCATGAGTATAGAGGACAGGTATGTATATTTTAATCAGAGAACATGTGGAACCCTTATGATTTAATTTAGACAAAATAATGCCACTAAATGTCCATAGGGAATACATAACAACGCTCCTCCTTTAAAGTGCAAGATGTCTGATTTGTCATTCACAAATCGCACGCCTGCTTACTGTCATCAGCATAACCTGTACATACGTTGCAATCATGCCTATTTAGGGCTGAACTCAATTTAATTTTGTATGTGAAAATGTTGGAGTTGTGTACTCTGTACGGCCTCCAGTAATGCTACTTGCAATGTGATTGTATGAGAATAGAAAGCGCTCCCGATTGTGGTGGTGACATTTCCTTCTGAGGGTCTCCCGATTTTTAGGCATTGTGCTTTTAATTTACAAGTAGAAAATGTTTCCCAATGTAGTACTATGCCCTATCGCTTACAAACCTCTCTCCTATGCATAGTACACTTTGTAAACAACAAGGCATTTCCATTACCTTAAAAGTTTTAGCTATTTTGAAGGACTTTCAAATACCATATTGCAAGTACCACGCAAAGACTGCACAGAGTGAAGTGAAATGTACACGTGCACTGGGTTGAAATATGAAAGTTGAATGCTCTGACGAAAGAAGCACAATTAATGTGCGCAGTATCATCACTGCTGCAAACACACAAAGTAATTGAGTTTGTTTTTTTGAATCGCAGTGAAGACTACTCTCCTGAGAATCAACAGCATCTACACTGCAGACGAAACATATCCGAAGAAACCTGCTTATCTTGCACAAAAAAGTAAGTACAGTACAATCTTTATATTGTAACTACTCCTCAAAGAGGCTGTGTGTGTTATTTGTTTTTTTTGGACACCAAAGCAAGCATTGATTTGTAAACCATTCTACCTACAAATATCCCTTTATTGAACAAAGAATAACAGGCATAATGGCTGACAAATCCCTGTGTGTTTGGTACTCAACATACGTAATCCTTAGAAGGTTAGATTGTGAAAAGAAGTTGCTGTAGCAAGTTGTTGGCATTTCGGTTATTAATAATGGTTCTCGTCACAAGTAGGCCACTTTGCACTCTCATCTGAAGCACATTGTAGTAGTATACAAACAGTAAAGTAGCCTTACCAAATCATTGCAAGAGTTCAATGCACGTTGACACACCATGACAAAGAGCTTCCCCATCCGACTCATGCACACATGCACACTGCACACATACATTGGACAACAGACCAAAGTATATTTTTTTTCTCAACAGACACCAAAGAGTGCCTACCAAAAAGCAACTCCATAGAAAGGAACGCAGAAGTAGTGCAAATAAAAATAAAGGTGCCCAATGTAAGCATTCACCCGTCGTAGAGTTTGTAGAGAATGTTGGTACAAACCAGCTAATGCAGTTGGGTAACAAAATAAAGGAAGTCTCAACTACCGAAATTGTACCTCCTCCATCAAAAAGTGTCACAAAACACAGAAATGTTGTCAAACAAATGCCTACCGGTACAGCTAACAATGTTCCTAATAATCCTGATAGTGTAAGAAGAACCCATAGTAAAAAAAGTATTTTAGCAAAAATGTTTTGTCACAGAGTCCTTCAGAATCTACTAAGAAGAGGACCAAAATCATCCTCACCCCTTAAAACCTACCGTAGAAAGTTAATCCTACAAGCTCTCGTGGACAGTGCAATCCCTCTCAAAAGGAAGTTGTTCATATTAGTGTTAAATAGGATGAAAGCACTAACAAAACTAAGTACCAAACTACAAAAGAAACTCAGCAATGAACGGAATGTGAACAAAAATAAATTCTTACATGTTTGTGGTGGTGAATGGAGTCACACAACAACCACAGAGCCATATTTTAATGAAGAAGCCTACAAACAAAATCAAACAAACACAATTGTCATCCATAGCAGTGGACGAGGGTATGAGAAATTCAATACTACGATTATGGAACAAGAAGCACTGCTTACAAAACTATCCCCTGAAAACTCAGAATTACCTCTCGATTCAGCAGAACCACACCGTCCAGTATACAAATGGCCGTGCACATCAATGTGTGCCATTCCAAACAAAGCTTGCAAATCTTTACGCCAGTTCCTCAATCAATATGTAAAAGGTAAAGACAAAAGTAAAATGAAAGTGCTGCAAAATATGGATATTTGTCCAGTGCGGAAAGACACAGGACTAAAAGAACATTCATTAGCCTGCATTTCTGGGCCTATTTGCAAAAGTACCTTCCATGATATCAAAAGAATATCAGTACATCATTCCAATGTAAGAAATTTAGTGTATAAAATATACTATGCAAAAAGTCCAGCTTCAGAATTAGGCAATTTAAATACCACTCTTCTGCATGGTACACCCAAATACTTACAAGATGAAATCGACTGTATTCAGAAAAAGTATTGTGGAAGTGAGAGCCATTTACACAATGCAACAGTTTTAGATCATAGTAGCAACAATTCTGAACATAGCAACCTTCTATTACACACATACAGAAAAAAAATAGTAAAATTTAAAAGGTCATCGGCTGAAGTATCAAACCATGTGTGTGTGGGTGTGTTGCCGCAGAACGTTTTACAAAAGGAACACAAAAAATGTGGACATATCATACAAAATAGAAGACAGTGAAGACTCTAAATGGTTTGAATTAGCTTTGTATCTTTTAGCTGAAAACAAATATGAACTAACTGAACGCCTAATATGTTGCAGTTACTGTACTGCAAAATTAGACAACAACCACACTCCTTCACGTGCTATTACAAATAATTTGGAATTGTTTCCATTACCAAAAATCCTGCAACAGCTCAATTTGTATGAGAGCATAATAATTCAAACAGTTCACCCATTTCAAGCAATTATACACTTTCATCCAAAAACAGCAAAATTGCCTTCCTCTGAATTGGTGAAAGGCATTTGTGGAAAAGTAGTTTATTTGCCATTACATTATTGTACACACCCTAGGAGTGGAACGTTCAATAGAGCATTCTTTAATAGTCTTGGTAAATGGAGTACCAACAAAGGACAAAAGAATTTGTCAACAATTAGTGGACTTACACAAAGTTAGACAAGCATTGCAATATCTAAAAGACAATAATGAGTACTACAAGGAGATAAATATTGATGAAAGTTTAAGGGAAACAACTGAAATAATTCAAGATCCATCAGAAACTGGGCAATTCGAACTTCTGGATCCAGCTACATTATCCACTCTTTTGGACCATTACACAATTCATCCATTGCATTCCAATGAAAGCATAGATGATGCACTAGAAACTTACCAAATGCGACAAACCAAAGGGTCACCAATGAGTATTTGGGAAAAAAGTATAGAAGCACGTTCTTTTCCACTGCTATTTCCTACTGGCAAAGGTGGAGGATACGATGATAGACCCACTCAGATTGGGGCATCAGAATACCGCTCATTACGAATGTATTCGCAAGATCCCAGATTTAGACAAAATGTGGAATACATATTCCACCTACTCTATGAAAGTGAATTAGCAACACTATGTTATGGAGTTGCACACATTCTTAAATTTGGAACCCACTTTCAAAATATGTCAGCTACACAGTTAATACAAAAAGTACAGGAAAGAGATGAGGTTGTGCAATCAAATATAACAAATTTGTTTGCAAACATGTATGGTACAAAGGAATACTGGTTCAGATGGCATGGAGACGTGTGTTGCATGATCAGAAACCTTGGACCACCGACTTGGTTTGTTACCCTAAGTTGTGCAGAATATGCATGGGAAGATTTACATGAGTTCCTACACATAGCAAACAGCAACAAATACAACATAGATATATTAACACCTGGAGAACTTTGCTCTCTAGATCCAGTTAATGTCTCAAGATATTTCCATCATCGTTTCATTGCCATGCTACACTTTCTTTGCAATAAAACTGTTCCTCCCTTTGGAGAAGTGCAGCACTTCTTTTGGAGAAAAGAATATCAAGCGGGAGGAGCACCACATATTCACATGCTGTTATGGATCAAAGGTGCACTGAAATTTGGGCACGACAGTGATAGCACTGTTTTGCAGTTTATCCAAAAATATGTCACATGTGAAATCCCTTCACAACAGACACATAGTGAGCTGCATGGGCAGATTTTACAATTTCAAAGACACAAATGTGGCACATATTGTTACAGCAAATACAAAAACAAAGGTAAATACTACACAAAATGCCGCTTTGGTTTCCCTATACCAGTTACAGAAACAGGTGAAGTAAACAACTTGATGTCTTCAGTTCGACATAGTGTTAAAGTAAATCACCTAAAATCACCTAAAAACATGTATTACATAAAAACAAGGGAAGAATCAAAATATATCAATGATTACAATGCAATCATTGCCCTCTTATGGAATGCAAACATAGATGTACATACACAGTACATTGCAGACAATTCAACTGCTGTTGCACGATATGTTACAGCCTACTTAACAAAAGCAGAAAAAACAGAGCTTCAAGACCTCTGTGATGACCTAGCATCAGACAAAACATTATCACAGAAATTGTACAGCCTAGGCATAAAAATGCTCTCTCATAGAGAATGTGGGGCCTATGAAGCAGCAGATCATTTAACCGGCACTGCTTTGTATGGAAAATCAGAAAACATAGTATGGCTCAGTCTTGGTCCTGCAAAATCTAGAAAAAGAGTGCTAAAATCATATGAGGACATAGAAACAATTGCCAACAGCCAAGACATTCTAAAAAACAATTTACTGGACACATACTATCCGAACAGGAGTACCACTCTGGAAAGCATGTGTCTATACCACATGGCTCAAAACTTTGCGTACAAAAATAATGTAAAACTCAATGAAAGCAAACGTAGATATAGAGTGACCGATTGTGAAGGGAGCTTAGTGAAACTTACCAAACGAAGCTTAATTAATCATGTAAAATTGTCATTAAAAACTCCTCAACAGAAAGAACTATATTACATGTCTCTGTTACAACTTTTCAAACCATGGAGAAAAGAGGAAGACATACTAGATAATTATGACTGCTATGAAGATGGTTTCAAAGCAAATGAAAGTACTATCACCGATGTGAACTTTACGCAGTACAAAACAATGTTACACAATGAGCAGCAACAGGAAGAAGAACTTCAGGCCCAACTAGATAAGGACTCTTCCGACAGTAGTCAACCTTCAGTAACAGGAAGTTAAGAACCACTAGGACAACCACTAATAGCAAATGAGGCTGAAGTAGCTATGGCAGAAGTAGAAAACACCATGTATCAGTATCAAGAAGATACAGAAGACTTAACTGTACAACAAGCAAAACTTAACAATGATCAGCGCACCATTTTTGAAGACGTAACAAAACAAATTGTACATGGTGTACAACACGAAAATAAAGAATGTACCTGTCAAAATTACAAACCTATACTGCTGTACGTCAGTGGTGAAGCTGGATCAGGGAAAACATTCTTAATCAAAATCATCAGCAAGTTCCTTCAGCAATTGACAAACAACAAACTGTCAGCTGTTGTAATGCCCCCACAGGTTTAGCTGCCTACAACATAGGTGGTGTGACTTTACACCGATTACTACTGCTCCCAGTAGAGCATCAAAATAAATTAGACTACTACAAACTTTCTGCAGAAGCTTCAATGGAATTACGTAGAGTATTGAAACAAATGAAAATGCTACTAATAGATGAAGTTAGCATGGTCTCCAACCTAATGTTGGCTTTGATTCATCTCAGATTGCAAGACGTACTTAAAAATAATAACGAAGAACTCTTTGCAGGGAAACACATTATCGTTTTCTGAGATCTTCTACAATTGACACCAGTGAAAGGTGAACCGATTTTTAAAACCTTAGGCCACAAACTCTGCCGGAAAACTGTTGGTAGCATAGGTAATGTTAACCTTTGGCAACATTTCCAATACTGAGAATTAACTGAGAACATACGGCAATCTGCAGATCTCACTTATACCAACATTTTAAAAAGTATTAGAGTTGGTGTATTATCACAAGAAGCACAAGTTGTATTGGAAAACCAGCATATACATGTACGCACTTTATGGCGATAATGCATGTGCAACTGATGTTATGGAACAAATAGCGCACAAAAATGTCAATTGTATGGCCTTAATGCCAACTCTTGCAAGCTGTTTAAAATTCAATGAAACAATGTTAAAGAAAGAAATGCAACCAACAATAGAAATTAGCGCCACAGGCAAACTAGACGTACATGGTATGACAGTAACCGTGTGTGAGCAAGCCACAACAAGACTAAACAGTTTAGAAAATTCAATCTCCAACTCAGCTGGGTTGGAAAAAATATTGAAATTATCCTTAAATTGTAGAGTAATGCTTAAACGTAACCTTGACGTAGAGCAAGGGCTAGTTAATGGAGCACTGGGCACAGTTGTTGGCTTTCAATCATACCCACGTGATAGCAACATTCAGTTTGTAAATATTCGCTTTGATAAAGTTTCAGAAGTGAAAAGGATAGGGCACTCAATTGCTCGATTCCTTCTCTTCAAAGACATGTATGTACGTAGAGAGCAGTTTTCTCTAACTCTTGCATGTACAGTTACCATTCAAAAATCCCAAGGTCTTACCCTAGACAAAGCATTGATAGATATAGGAAACACAGTGTTTAAGGAAGACATGAGCTACGTAGCATTATCACGCTTACGTCCACTTGACGGTCTATTGCTAATAAACTTTGATTCAAGTAAAGTCAAAGCTGATATTCCTTGCATTCTAGAATACAATAAATTGCCTTCACTGTACACCCCTCATCTGAAACAATACCCTGTTCCAGATAAAGTGAAACGTGGTAAAAGAAAAGTAAATGAAACAGAAATGCAACCGAATTCAACAGCAAATTCCGTAAAGAAAAGAAAAGAAGCTAAAGTTTCATCAATTGCCGCAAACATAGAACAACCTATTAGGGAATGTAAACCAGGGACGTCGGCAAAGAAACAACAGAAAAACTGAACAATGCACTCAGATACAGAACTTGCTGGGACATTCAAATTAGCAAATAAGAGTGGGGTAAATTGCTATGCAAATGTAGCAATGAATATTCTATTTCAATTGCCACCAATTGTTAACAATATTTACCTGCACAGTACAGACCAATTGTATTTGTAAATGTTAGTGCTGCATAGAAATGCAACAAGCAATCCTGACAACACATACAGTGTTCATGGAGTAAGGCAACAATTGGACGACTGTGCTGGAATGGTGAGATTCACTATGAACTCACAAGAAGATCCACAAGAATTTCTAATGTACATACTATTAGTATTGGAAAACAAAAGCATACCTGTAAATGAAATCTTCCAAATTTCGTACATGTGGAAACATACATGCAGTCTCTGTAGCAAAGTGATACAGGAAGAAATCCCAAATGAGCGATTTGTGTATGTGTCCATACCAAATTGTGAGAGCATTCCATTTCAGCAACTTGTACAAAATTCAAACCATGGCAGATTATGTAGTATTTGCAATTCAGACAATCGCTCCACCTTACTGATACAATCACATAGTGCCTACATAATACTTATGCTTCTATGTTATAATGCAGATGGCACCAGAAACAACAGCAAATTGACTGGATTCACACACGGTCAAGTTTCACTTGGAAAGAAAACCTTTACAACAGTAGGAATAAACTACCATGCAGGAGCTACAGCCAATGAAGGTCACTACACTGTATACATTAAAAAGAATTCTGGATGGTTCAAATGTAATGATACCACAATTACTCTAAAGCAGAGATTGCCAGCTAACCTAACAAATGTGTATTTAATGTTCTTAAAGCCAAAATTTATGAAATAATGTGTACTTCAAGAATGTCAACAAATTATGTGAAAGACTACAAACAGTTAGAATACGCCCACAGATATCTAACTACCCAACAGGATGGAAGAATGGCACAAATAAATGATTATCACAGATCGTTGGAAACAAATGCACAGGTAGAATACGCCTACAGGTATTTAACTGCTGTTAAAAATCGGCAGGAAGGCAACAAACAAAACATTAATGGGAAAGATGAAGGAAACAGGATATAATGACACAAATCAATGAGTATCACAAATCTGTAGGAACAAATGCACAGTTAGAATACGCCTACAGGTATCTAACTGTTGTTAAAAATGGGCAGGAAGGCAACAAACATAACATTGATCAGAAAGATGAAGGAAACACTCAAAGGAAACAAGGAAGTAGTTAGCACCATAGGAAACAAAGGTTTTTTTTAATCCGACAAGGATTTTTTTCCCCAGACCGAAGGATTAGAAAAGCAAACACAGAAACTGAGCGCAATGCACAGTACACTGGTTTGTAAACTAAATATGAGGGTAAAAAAAAGGTTAACTGTCTATTATGCAACGTAGTTAATTTTCAAAAAATACAAACACTAACACAGCTTTTTTTTCATCACAGAAATGGAAAAAGTGATACTTCCGCCAAGTTCGATAGCCACTTAAAAAATATATGTGGATTCTGAACAAAGTAAGGAGTAAGTATATTGGCAGTCATTTTCTGCACATGGGAATCTACACGTCTAATCTATGGTACTAATATGCTGCAGTGCCTGTAGGCTGGTCCTTGCATCTTCGGTGAGCAACCTACCACCTACGCCTTACGACCAAGGTACAAGGAGTATAGTTCCTATTCACAACCATCGCTGCATATCGACATATTGCATGCCCTTGTAAATTAGCTACTTATAAATTTGCTGTTCGGACCATCGTCTGCAGCCATGAAGCTAAAACACTAGGGCATCAACACAACTAGCACATTACACCACACCCATATTGACTTGTAACTCCACTGCTTATGACTTCATTCTTGGGTGCATGGGCTTTGCCCCATGGGGACGAACATTGTAGTAATGAATCGCGTGGACTATATTAAGAAGGTGGCAAGACAACTTAATGATGAGTCATGCTACGCCAAATTGGAAGAAGATCCCACTGCAGGTATGAATATGAGGCTCTTTGATTTGCTTAATACTTAGAAGGAGAAAGGATTACTTGAGGACGATATGTGCAAGTATTTACACCCTAAATTCCCTGTCATGCCCACCATCTACTTTCTGCCTAAAGTGCACAAGAGTATGAAGAAGACACCGGGTCGCACAATTGTGACGCTCTGTGGGGCACTATATGAAAATACTTCTAAATTTGAGGCTGAGACCCTGCTGTCCTTTGTGACTACACTTCCATCCTATTTGAGAGACACCAAGGACTTTTTGAATAAAATTGATGGCATTACTTGGGAACCTACATACTTGCTTACCACCTTAGATGTGGTGTCCCTATGTACCTCCATCAAGCAAAAAGATGGCCTGCGTGCATGTGAATACTTTTTACATACTAGGTCCATGAATTTTTTATCACACAGCCAAATGATATTAGATATGGCCTACCTTTGTCTGACAAACAATTGCTTTCTGTTCAACAGAGAATTTTATGTACAGCTACAAGGCACAGCCATGGGGACCATATTTGCCTCTTCTTATGCCAACTTGTTTATGGGGTGTTGGGAAAAGTTTGTTGTGTAGAGGCCAGAGAACAATTGTGACACAACCAAAGTAATTCTCTGGCTACGGTATATAGATGATTTATTCATCATTTGGGACGGAGCCAGCACCGAGTGGCTAGAGTTTGTCAAAAAACTGAACATCAATGAATTAAATCTTCAATTTACGGAGAGCCATAACAAGACTGCTATCGTCTATCTGGATATTCGTGTTAAAGTGGCTCAGGATGAACTTGTCACAGAACTTTATAGAAAGCCGACGGGTTTGAATATACCGTTACATGCCAAAAGCAACCACCCCACCTCCCTTAAATGGAGCATACCATATGGTGAATGTATTTGCATTAGAAGAAACTGCTCTAAGCTGGAGACATTTGATATTGAAAGTGCACGTATGGCCAAATTTAAACAGCGTGGATATCCCAAAAAAATACTTGAACGTGCTTATCATTAAGCTAGGGACCTCAACGGTCCTCACTTCTAATAACTAAAGTTCTGCCACTTCCGGAAACAGGTAACAGTGAGACTCAACTTATTCTCACTTTTGGCAATACTTACCAGGATATACGACAGATCATGCACAAGCGTTGGCATGTTTGACAGCTGGATGAACACTTGGGGGCTATTTTGGGAGAGAAGATGAATATTACATTTTGACGTTCTATCTCCCTTAAAGATAATTTGGTCTCTAGCTTCATGAGCCAACCTACTTTATCCACTGACCAGACCTGATTGAACACATCCACCACAGGCTTTTTCAAGTGCAGGAAATGCAAAGCCTGTCAATATGCCAAAGATCTCTCCAACTATGAACACCCTATTTTAACTAAGTGTGTTCCCATAAAACCACAAATCACTTGTGATACTGAGTTTGTGGTTTACGTACTCACATGCCCCTGTGGTAAGTGGTATGTTGGGAGCACCATAGGAAGACTTAAATTGCGTATGCTCCAGCATATACGGGCTATTAAGAATGTGGATCCAACATAACCCATGGCTGTGCATTTTAAGGAAATTCACAACTGAAAGCTGTATGGTTTTACTTTTTTTGGCATTCACACAATAGCCAAACATCCAAGGGGTGGGAATAGGGAATTGGCACTTAGACAACTGGAAACGAAATGCATCTTGGACCTTGAAACTAAAAAACCCAAAGGCCACAATGTAGATGAAGAACTCTATACTTTTTTAGGAACTTAATCCTTAAGGACTGGAATATGAATGTGATCATTTCCGCCATTTAGATGACTTCTATCTTTCAGCTACTATTTTTTGTCTATTACTTTTTGTGATGCTTCGTTGTCATGCCTTTCCACATGTTAAATATATCCTTATCCTAAATATTTGGCACATCACTATGCCCTAGGCTGTACATATTAATATTAACTTTGTGTCATGACTCACAGAATGCGCCCCTTTTGGACTTCCTGGTCCTTATCGCAGCGGGGCTTGCACTCATTGACCCTTCCAATATGGCCGGCTAACGTGAAATGCCTTGCACCAGCTTTCACGTTGGACGTAGTTCGTTCTACAAATAGACCACACCCCCGCGGCCCCACGCGTCTCAATGCTATCGCTGGTAGTGACTAGACTTTTGCTTCGTAGCTTCTGTAGTATTCTTCTGTCCCTGATTCCCGAATCCTCTCCTTCTCCATATCATCCTCCTTCATCTCTCTACCTTGTTCCCGGATTCTGCGTACCTCTTTCGTGTACGCTTCTTCGCTTCCTGGATGTCCTGAGCATCCGAGTATCCTGGAATGCTGTACGCACGCTGGAGTCAGAAGTGACTCGGGCGGGCTTGTACAAAACCTGATCCGTGCGCAAGAGGATTTCCCCCAAGGAATCGTACAAGGAGAGATCGCAGGTGAGACAGGGGGAATTTCGTGACAGTTTGAGACGCCAAATGACCGAAGTTGAAACCAACATGGAAAAGGCCGTTCAGGATCTCATGCGTGGCATGCAAGAACTAACGACCAAGGTGCATAATTTAAAGGCGGAAAACGCTGCACTGAAACAACTTGTTTTGTCCAGCGATTCTGCCACAAAGGAGAGTGTGCTACTGGGTGGCATTGTAGACAAATACGATGGGTCTGCAAAAACCCTCTGTGGATTCCTTGACCCTTGTTTAGTCCACTTTATCTTTAAGCCCTATTATTTTTCAACTCCTAGGGCAAAGGTGGGCTTTATAATTTCGCACCTCTCCGGGAATGCATTGACTTGGGCAACTCCTTTAGTCAATTCTGGAGATGCCCTCCTAGATGATTATGACGGGTTCATACAGGCCCTCAAGGCCATGTTTGACCGCCCTGAATAGGTCTGTAGTGCCCAGAAACGCCTACTTGAAGGATCCCAGGACATGCTTACTTATGTCACACGATTCAAACAATTGGTCAAGGAAGCGGATTGGTCTGCTGAAGCAAGTCTTACTCTATTCTGAAGAGGGCTAAATGAAGAGATAAAAGACGAATTAGCCAGAGTGGCTCGTCCAAGTTCATTCCAGGCTCTTATGGACCTGGCCATGCAGATAGACTTTCGTATCCAGGAAAGGAAGGCAGAGAGAAAAAAGATCAAGATGCCCTTCCAGAAGAGTTCCCTTGAGACTTCATTGAAACCTGACCCTACTCCAGTCTCTGTTTGAGATCCTGAACCCATGCAAATAGGGGCCTTCCGTGGACCCTTATCCCCACAAGAAAGGATGAGGAGGATCCACACGGGCTTGTGCATGTATTGTGCCTCAGATAAACATCTGGTTAGAGAGTGTCCTCTAGCCCCTCCACGGCGTTCGGGAAACACCACCTCCCGATCCTAGATGGAGCGAGGCTTCGGGAGAGAGATGTTTGCTCCACATCTATTCCATCCTTGAACTCTCCTGGACAGAACAACTTAGTGGTTCTACAAGCCTTCCTATCGTCATCCTAGAATGAGACCTACCCCATTTTGGCCTTGGTGGACTGTGGGGCTATGGGAATATTCATCGATCAAGAGTGGGTCCTCAAACACCACATTCCATATGAAGCACGAAGTATCATGCAATCTGTGGAGGCGATCGATGGAAGACCTCTCACTTCAGGGCCTTTATCCTTACAGACCAAAGAACTCCAACTCTCAATAAACCATCACCAGGAGTTGATCAAACTCGACATCATTCAGTCAACCCATTACCCCATATTACTGGGTATGCTGTGGTTGCAGAAGCACAACCCTTACATCAATTGGGCAGCAGGATCCTTGTTTCTTGGTTCGGAGTTCTGCATGTCACACTGCCTATTCCCAGATTCCTCCTTGACACCTTCCGGAAACCCTCCAACAGACCAGCAAGGCCCATCATGTTTTCCAATGTCGTACAAGTCCCCAAAGCCCACCAGGACTATGCTGATGTGTTTTCAACTGCCATAGTCCAGGCCCTACCCCCTCACAGGCCTGAAGACTGTGCTATAGTTACAGAACCTTCAGCAGTAATTCCCTTTGGGAGGATGTTCATTCTATCCGAACCGGGAAAAAGGGCCCTTAGAGAATACTTGGATACCCATCTTGAAAATGGCACCATAAGACCATCTAAATCTCCAGCTGGAGCTTTGTTGTTTTTTGTTCCCAAGAAAGACACTAAAGAGCTTAGAACTTGTCTTGATTATCGTGGATTGAATCAGTGCACCCTCAAGGACCGCTATCCCTTGCCCTTAATCGCGGATATCCTGGAAGCGGTGAGAGGAGCTGTAATCTTCACAAAGTTGGATCTTAGGGGTGCCTACCATCTGATCCATATTAGGGAAGGAGACAAATCGAAAACAGCCTTTAGAACAACCTTTGGTCACTTTGAGTACTTGGTCATGCCCTTCGAGCTTGCTAATGTCCCCGCAGTTTTCCAACGCTTCATGGATAGGGTGTTTTCTGACATGTTGTTCCTCTTCGTCATCATTTACCTGGACGATATCTTGATTTACTCCAAGGATTCTCAAAAACATGAAGAGCATGTGAAGGCAGTTTTGCAACGGTTACGTGAACATAAACTCCTAGCTAAACCCGAGAAATGTCTATTTCATGTCACTTCTGTTCATTATCTAGGATTTGTCCTTAGTCCAGAAGGAATGGGAATGGACCATTCAAAGGTAAAAGCCATACTATCTTAGCCTACCCCCACTTCGGTGAAACAAATTCAATCCTTCCTGGGGTTTGCCAATTTCTATCGGAAATTCATACCCTCCTTTTCTGAGATAGTTCAACCGATCATTACTTTATTGAAAAAAGATACCCCCTTCCTCTGGACCTCAGCCCAAGACCAAGCATTCCAACAATTAAAAACAGAGTTTACTGAAGCTCCTGTCCTTGCTCAACCCGATATTAATCGACCATTCCTAGTGGAGACGGACGCCTCTAACTACGCCATAGGAGCAGTGTTAAAGCAGGAATTTGAGGATAAACTAGAACACCCCATTGCTTACTTCTCACGAACCCTGACTTCCTGTGAGACCCATTATTCCGTCTTGGAAAAGGAACTGTTAGCCATCCGCCAAGCCTTCACTGAATGGCGGTATCTACTTCTGGTAGCTAAACATCCTGTCCAGGTCCGTACGGACCATCGAAATCTTCAAGTTCTACAATCTATGGAATGTAGGAATAACTGTCAAGCCCGTTGGGCCTTCTTCTTTGCCCAGTACCAGTTCCAGATCCATCATGTTCCTGGATCACAGAATATAATCGCTGACACCCTATCTCGACGTCCTGATTATGAAACTCTTGAAGATCGGGACTACCTCAAGATGTTCCCCCACACAATTTTTGTAGCCCAAGCAGATATTCAAACGCAAACCCAGTCCTCTGAATTCTGGAATGAATTCACAGGAAAGAATTGATGGAGTCTTAAAAATAGAGACGGATATTTGTTCAAGTCCAATGCCCTGGTCATTCCTACACAGAGCCTGCTACGGATTATCAACCTGTGCCACGATACTCTTCATTCTAGACATTGTGGTGTCACCAACATCCTTCGTCTCATACAAAGGCAATTTTGGTGGCCCAAAATGAGAACTGACATTCAATGGTACATTCAAGCCTGCACAGTCTGCAATCAAAACAAACATGATAACAAGATACCGGCAGGTCTCCTACTTCAACCTATGCTACCTTCTAGACCATGGGAGTTCATTGCCACAGACTTTATTGTGGAATTACCACCATCGAGGGGCTATACGACGATCATGGTCACCATTGATTTGTTCACCCACGTGGCCCATTTTACAGCATTGTACAAATTGCCATCCTCCTCAGAACTCGCTGGCATTTTCCTGGAACATATATTTCGCCTACATGGACTCCCTTCCAAGATTATATCTGATAGAGGGCCTCAATACATCTCTCAATTCTGGAAACATCTCTGTCATATTCTAGGAATCCAACGTGCTCTCTCATCGGGTTATCACCCACAGACTAACGGAGCTACGGAATGTGTGAACCAGACCCTGGAACAATACCTTTGTTGTTTCGCCACCAAGGTGCAGGATGACTGGTCGCTCCTTATACTTGTGGCTGAATTCGCTTACAACAACTCTGACCATTCGGCAGTCAAGACCAGCCCCTTTTATTGCAGCCAAGGTTTCCACCCCTCAGGTCTACCTTCCATTCTACCACATCCCACACCTGTACCTACAGTCAATTCCTGGGTTGAAACTCTCATCAATGTTCATAAGGATGCTAAAGAACATCTAGAAAAGGCCCAGACTCACGCTAAACATTTTGCGGATGCCAAAAGAAGACCAAGACCTTCTTATGCCGTCAGTGATCAGGTCTGGCTGTCCTCGAAACTACTGCCTCGACATTTACGACCAAACAAACTAGCTCCCTGTTACTATGGTCCTTTCTCCATAAAGGAAATCATAAGCCCAGTCTCCTTCCGGCTCAAGTTACCAGACTCCTGGAAGAAGATTCATCCAGTTTTTCACACTTCCCTACTAAAACCTTACATCCGATCCTTCCGGAAATCCTGCAGACCCAACCCCGTGCTTGTGGACAATCAACTGGAATATGAGGTATCAAGAATATGTGAAACAGGGTCAACTTCAATATTTGGTCGAGTGGAAAGGATATCCTCCAAGTGAAAGAGACTGGGAACCACTTTCCAATGTGAATACCCCTCGACTGCTCAAAAGGTATCATCTCATACACCCGGGCAAACCTGGTGGAACAAGTTTTCGGAAGAGGCATGCTGCCATGACTCACAGAATGCGCCCCTTTTGGACTTCCTGGTCCTTATCGCAGCGGGGCTTGCACTCATTGACACTTCCAATATGGCCATCTAACGTGAAACGCCTTGCACCAGCTTTCACGTCGGACATAGTTCGTTCTACAAATAGACCTCGCCCCCGCGGCCCTGCGTGTCTCAACGCTATCGCTGGTAGTGACTAGACGTGTGCTTCGTAGCTTCTGTACTAGTCTTCTGTCCCTGATTCCCGGATCCTCTACTTCTCCATACCCTCCTCCTTCATCTCTCTACCTTGTTCCCTGATTCCACGTACCTCTTTCGTGTACACTTCTTCGCTTCCTGGATGTCCTGAGCATCCGAGCATCCTGGAACGCTGAACGCACGCTGGAGTCGGAAGAGACGCGGGTGGGCTTGTACAAAACCTGATCCGTGCGCAAGAGGATTTCCCCCAATGAATCGTACAAGGAGAGATCTTAGGTGAGACGGGGCGAATTTCGTGACACTTTGTTAGAGGTGTTATGATAAGTCATCTCTGTACTGTTTGTGTCTGTTTCCTCTATTTTTGAGAATACAATTTGTTTTCCTCTCCTTATACTCCATTATTTTTCATATTTCATCTCTTTTCTTTTTTGCTTCTCTTTGGTTCTGTTTCGATCTATATTGGTCCATTGAGTCTGGCTCAGTTCTGATTGGTTGTTTTGTGCTCTCTTAGATTTGTCACAGGTCATCTTGGTATCTGGATTTTAGGATGGTTTGTAGAGATTTTCTCACACAGACACTCATGTCAATCCTGTGACATGTCTCAAAGGTTATTTTTAAGCATCGCTTTCTACAGTATTTTGTAATACCGTTCACTTTTGTTATTGTATTATATCATTTTTGTTTCCTAGGTAGTGTATTTAGGTCATTAACCTAAAGGGTCCTATTTTTCGGCCACTCTCCCCTTCATCTATTATCTTTGGTTTTGATTCCTGAATATTAGAAGCTTGAGTCAGATTCATAATATTTTAACGCACTCTTCTAATGCCCCATAGTCTCCTTTTTGCTCCCCCTTTACCCTGTCATGTAGAATGTTAGAGGCCTTTTTGGGATTTTTTAGTATCCCGTGGTATTTTGTGGTATTTCGGTATGGTGATATTTTTCTTCTCTCTTGGCAATATATTGTGGTAAACTTATTGGGGTATTTTTATAGTGATGTGACTAATTTCAGAACAATGCCTAATAATTATTTCACCAGGGTTACTAATGGTAAACAAGTACTGGACTTAGTAGACTGAATAATTAGCTCATGCTTTCCTGTGATATCTTATCTACAATATCACTTTTTTATGCCCTTGTGGCTTGCATCCCAGAATACATAAAGCATACAAATGAAATGCAAACCATTCATTCAGCCTCTGAGAGTAAAAATATTTACTGTGACATGCTATGATTTGATATTTTTCTTACTGCACATTTCAAATCTCTGTGCATGCCAACTCAATGAAACTGAGTGCAGAATAAATACACTAAGACTAAATTACCTTTTCAAATGATTATTGTTTATCAGAAACTATGTGCACCTACGTTGTAGTTGAAACATAAACAAGGTTTTCCTGCAATGGATTTCAATGCTCTATCTGCGATAATGTCCAGAGCTCTGCCTGTTGGCGGCCTTGTACTTTGCAACAAAGCTGGCAAAGCCTCTGTCACTCTGAATCGCAGCAGAATTTGGAGAAATATAATCACAGTTTAACATGCATGTTTAAATTATTATTAATAATGCAGCACCTAAAATTGAACACAATTATTTAACCTATGCTACATTGTATCAAACATCTACTTTAACACGCTATTCAATTACAGTATAATTACCTAGGTTAAACTGGTGATGTTCCCCGATTCAGCCCTTCTGCTTGCGGTACTCAGGGTCAACCCAGATAAGGATTCTCGAGACTGTAGCTCTTCTAAGGACTGCCAGCAACAACACAGGAGACTCATCATCCCAGGAACCAGCCCTCTCTTCCAGCACCTCTGCTTCCTTTGAGTGAGTGCATTACCCAGCCCTCTCTACCTCAACCGTTTTCTAAAATCCATGTGTCACTCAAAAAGAACCACCACTTGACAAATCAGTCCATTAAAATAGCATGTGATTTCCTTTGTGCCTTTATGTCAAGCTGAGAGGATTCCTCCCGCACTTCCTCCTCATCTTGATCTTCCTTGGAGCTTTCCTGAGGTCTGTCATCTTTCTCCTACAGGTTTCCTTCTTTTCTCCTGTCTTCTTCTTTGTCTTTTTTTCGTGTAGGTAAGGGCGAGCTTTGCTGGAGGCCATGTTGTCTGGATGCCAAGCACCCGACCGCTGGGTAGCCCGGGAGCAAACCCTCAACAGGGAAAAAGCCTCATGGCTGAAAAAACCCTGGTAGAATCCTGACTCAAGATGATGTGGCAGTCTGGACTGGATTGGAGAAGATTCCTGGAACAGGAAGGGCTGAGCAGTGACACAAAGGCAGGAGGTCATGATATTGGCTCAATATGATGTCAGAAACAGATGGAAGAAAGCAATGCCGAAGTGGATAGTCTGTGAGGAGAAAAAAAACAGATAGACTGTTAGCAGTAATGGAGTCAAGAGGAGTGTAAAAGAAGTGGCTCAAATACAAATGCTGAAAGGAAGTGTAGTAAATCTTGGGAGAAATGAAAGAGAAAAACCCTCTCTTAATCCGACCGGAGTCAGACTGAGAGCTGAACTGTAAACCCGGGAAGAGACCCGAAAAAGGGATCGGAATAAAGAGATACAGAGCAAAGCCCGGAGAAAAGGAAAGGAAACTGGACACTGGGACGAGGCCCAGAAGCAAGAGAAAAGGGGTAGCACAGAAAGGGAAGGTCAGGAACAGGAGTACTGAATACTCGCTAGACATGAGTGACAGAGAGCATGAAACACAACTACAGGCGAAGGGACTCCCAAAAAGGTAAAAGCCCTGAAGAGTGGCACAGGGAAATGGAGCGTTAGCTCAAAGGGGAAACAAAACTTAGCGTTAGCCTGCGTGAAGAAAAAATTAAGGTGCAACGCACCAAACTGCCACAATGGCAAGCTGTATAAGGGGCAGCGACCATCTTTGTCACAACAACTAGACCGTTTGAGGCGAACAGCAAGAAACATAATGGAACAAATCAATGGAGTCTCCAGAAATGCCATAGCTTCCATGAGGGGCGCATGACAGTATGTCCCCTCTTTCTCGGCCCCCCCCCCCCCGGTTTGCCTGGGTACATCCTATGGAACCTTTGGATGAGAAATGGGTCATGAATATGACTTCCTGATTCCCATGTCCGCTTAGCATTTGTATATCCTTTCCAGTGCACTAAGTATTGGAGGGTACCATGATGGTAATGGGCATCCACCAGATGATAAACCTCACATTCCAGAGGTTCCGAAGGGACAGAGTACTTGGGTCTGGAAGTCTTCCGATGATATGAATCAGCGTGGTAGGTCTTTAACAAAGAAGAATGAAAAACTGTGTGAATTCACCTGAACTGAAGTGGAAGACTGAGTTGAAAAGCCACTGCATTGATCTTTTTCACAATTTGAAAAGGTGCATATATCTAGGAGCGAATTATCCAGTATGGATCCAACAGGGTAGGAACTTGGTAGCCAACCACACCTTAGAACCCTCCTTCCCCTGTGAGTTGGAATGTGTCTTTTTGTCCGCCCAGTTCTTGTAGGTCTTACGACTGGCAGTCAAAGAATCACAGGCTTGCTTGTGAGTGCTCTTGAGGGATTCAGTGAGTTGTTCAATAGATGGTAGCTTGGAGGGATTGGTAGTAGTAAGTGGTAGATGATGAGGATGGTATCTGTAGGTGCAGTAGTAAGGGCTCATGTGGATGGCAGTATGAGAGGCGTTATTTTAGGCAAATTCGGCCATGGGGAGGAAATCGCACCAGTCTTCCTTTCGTTGACTACAAAAACAACATAAATACCACTCAAGGGTATGGTTTAACCTCTCTGTTTGCCCATTACTCTGTGGATAACACCCTGAAGAGAGAGCACGGTGACTCCCCAACTGCTTACAGAGAGAAGCCCAGAACATGGAGGTCAATTGAGAACCTCAGTCAGACAGTATGGTCTCTGGAAGCCCATGTAACTGGACTGTATCTTTCAGGAAAGCTTTAGCGCAGAGGGAATACCATTCAACAGGGTGAAATGAGCCAGTTTGCTTAGAGTGTCCACTGTTACCATGACAGTGGTCTTTCCTTGTGAGGAAGGAAGCTCCACTATAAAATCCATTGATATATGTATCCATTATTGTGTCAGAGCGGGTTCTTGTTGGAGGAGGCCTATTGGCCTAGAGGTTTGGTATTCGCTAGTGGCACAGGTGGGACAGGTTGACACAAACACCTTGACATCGTGAGCACAGTTTGGCCACCAGAAATGACAACACAACAACTCAAGTGTCGCCTTTTGACCTTTATGTCCAGCCAATGGACTGTCGTGACACCATGAGATAGCCAAGTCCTGCTGTCTTTTGTTTGGGAGATACAAGGCATGTTCCTTGAAGAGCAGTCCTTCTCTTTCTTCTAAATGTCATCTGGGGACGTTGGATGAAGCTCCTTGAGTGAGACTAGACTTGACATCAAAGGGGAATGTGTTAGCCACCACTTTGAAGTTCTTACTGGCCAGCAGTAGTTTGTGATCCAGACTGGCTCCTGAGTCCATTCCTGGACTGCGTGATAGGGCATCGGACAGAACATTGTCCTTCCCCGGTATGTATGTGACTTCAAAATCAAACTGGGAAAAGAAATAAGCCCATCGACCGTGTCTTACGTTCTTGCTCTCCATTTGTTGAAGGACCTTTAAGTTGTTATGGTCTGTATGGACTGTGAAATGATCCATGGCTCCTTGTAAGAGATGACGCCACTCTTCACAGGCTTTTCTTATGGCGAGCAACTTCCTTTCAATAACAGAGTAGTGCCATTCAATGGGAGTGAGCATCCGAGACAGATAAGCCACAGGGTGTTCCAGTCCACCAATACCCTTCTGTAACAGAGCCACCCCAATTGTTCCCCCTGAAGCATCATCTTCGACCATGCATGGTAGAGTCTGGTCTGGTTGTAACAAAACAGGAGCTGTAGCGAATGCTTTCTTAAGGAAGGAAGGCATGGTCAGCTTCTTGAGACCAGTCAAACCGTACCCCCTTCTTTAGTAGAGATGTTATCGGAAGCACAAGATTTGAGAACCCAGATATGAATTGACGATACAAATGTGCAAGACCAAGGAAGCGCTGTAGGTCCTTTACATTCCTGGATGCAGGCCATTGGATAATGGCCTTTATCTTTCCGGGATCCATGCAAACTCCTTCTTGGGAAAGAATGAAGCCCAAATAGAATACCAAAGAGGAGTTAAATACGCACTTTTTTGGTTTGGTGTAGAGATGGTTCTTTAGTGGGTGCTCCAGAGCTTCTCAGACATGTTGTCGGTGTTCTGAGAGGGAAGAAGAATAAACCAGGATGTCATCTAGGTAAACAACCACAGTAGAAAACAGAAGGTCAGCGAATAGTTTTTCAAAAAAACGCTGAAAAACAGCAGGTGCATTTACCAGGCCGAAGGGCATCACCCGGTACTCAAAGTGCCCTAGAGGTGTACGAAGGTCGTCTTCCACTCGTCACCGGAACTGATCCAGAGCAGATGGTACATGCCCCTCAGATCCAATTTAGTAAAGACAGTTGCTCCCCGTACTGCCTGCAGCACTTCTTTTATCAAATGCAACGGGTACGGCTCCTTAATGGTAAGTTTATTAAGCCCACGGAAATCAATCCAAGGCCTTAATTTTGAGGATCCCTTCTTCGGGATAAAGAACAGCGAGGCTCCTGCAGGTGACTTGGATTCCTGGATGAGACCGTGTTGTAAATTGCTTCCTAGGTACTCTTTGAGGGCCTTGCATTCCGGTAGAGTAAGTGGATACATAATACCAAACGGAATGGAGGTATCTGGGATTGCCTCGATGGTGCGGTCTTCTTTCCTGTGAGGAGGAAGGGTGTGCCGTTGTCTGTCTGTAAACACTTCTATGTAGTCCTGATTCTGGGGAGGTATCAAATGGATTGAAAAAGCAGACAGAGGACCCTCCTGGTTAGACAACGGGTGCGGATTCGGGTGGTGCAGACATTCTTTCAGGCAATATGATGACTGAAACCTAATGGTGTTGGCTGACCAGTCTATGGTCAGATTATGGCGGCGTAACCATGGGATTCCCAATATGACAGGGAAATGTGCTGCTCTGATAAGGTCAAACACCACCTCCTCATGGTGTTGGAACAAATGGACCTGGATCGGTTCTGTTTTGTACTTGATGGGACCTGAAGACAGAGGGGTACCATGCACCCCTTCTACCGGAACTAACCTGGGTCTTTGTACAGATAGGTAAGCTGTTTTCTTCTGCCCAGTTGATGGCGAGGAAGTTGACAGCAGCTCCACAATCCAACATGGCTATTGCATCCCATGAATTGGAGGTCACACATGAAAATTTGACCTGAAATACCATCAGACGGGTGCCCTCTTTCGATGAAATAGGCAAAGTATTGATACAGGGATTCGGTGTCTTTTCACCGGACCTCTCCCTGTTCAGGTTCGGGGTGAAGCATTTCCCTGCCGGTGAGGAGGAACTTCCGGGCAATCACGTAGGAGATGCTTCTGGGACCCACAGTACATGCAGAGTCCGAGTTCTTGTCTCCTTTTTTCATTCCTCTGCAGTCAGGGGACCCCTTGCAGCTCCCACTTGAATAGGTTATTCTCCCTGCTGTGACTTTACCCACTCACCTGAGGGAGGAGGGTTAATCAATGGTAACTGTGCAGGTCGGTTCCGTCTTCTCTCTGACATCTTTCACCCAACCGGAACTCGATTTGTAAGGCTAGAGACACTACTTCCTGGAAGGATTGTGGTCTTGCAATATGTGCTAGCTCTTCTTTAATGTCTTTGTGAAGACCTTGGCGAAAAGCGTTTGCTGTGCCGAATCTGGCCACGCGGAATTGGTTGCAAGCCTCATGAAAGCAGACACATATGTCTGAACATCCTCAGATACTTGTCTAAGGTCTATAATGGCTTCATATGAGGCAAACTGAACTTTGGGGCCTTGAATCATGTCTTGAACAGTTGAATGAATGCCGCATAGTCATTGGTAGAAGGGTCAGACTGTGTGATTACTGGTGCAGCCCAAGCCAAAGCATTCCCAACAAGGTTAAACACCAGGAAGCCTACTCTAGCTCTGTCTGTCTCGTGCGCCCTGGGGCGGAACATAAAGTACATCAGACAAGCGTCCAAAAATTCCTTCAAAGATTTAGGGTTGCCATCGTACTTTCCAAAGGTAGTGGCAGTGGGTGCAAGTCTCCTCTGCTCTCATCACGAGCGTTGACCTGTTGTCTTAAGGCAAGGTTTTCATTTTGGAGTGTCTGCACTCCCACAGACAATCCCTGGATGGCACCTACCAATTCTTGGTATTGTTCTAGGGAGGCCATTTGGGTTTCTGGGCGTTGCACACTGTCAAACTCAGAGGATTCCTCCTGCTCTTCCTCCTCATCTTGATCTTCTGTGGAGCTTTCCTGAGGGTCTGTCTTTTTTCTCCTACCAGTTTCCTTCTTTTCTCCTGTCTTCTTCTTTGTCTTCTTTTCGTGTAGGTTAGGGCAAGTTCTGCTGGAGGCCACGTTGTCTGGATGCCAGGCACCCGACTGCGGGGTACCCCAGGAGCAAGCCCTCAACAGGAAAAAAGCCTCCCGGCTGAAAAAACCCTGGTAGAATCCTGACTCGTGATGGTGTGGCAGTCCCGACTGGATTGGAGAAGGTTCATTGAACAGGAAGGACTGAGCAGTGACACGAAGGCAGGAGGTAATGTAATTGGCTCAATCTGATGTCAGAAACAGATGGAAGAGAGCAATGCCGGAGTGGATAGTCCACGAGGAGAAAACAACCAGACAAACTGTTATCAGTAATGGAGTCATGAGGAGTGGAAAAGAAGGGACTCAGGTACAAATGCTGAAAGGAAGCATAGTAAATGTTGGGAGAAATGAAAGAGAAAAGCCCTCTTTTAATCCGACCGGAGTCAGACGGAGAGCTGAACTGTAAACCCGGGAAGAGACCCGAAAAAGGGATGGTAATGAAGAGAGCCGGGGTGAGACGCAGAGAAAAGTAAAGGAAACTGGAGACCCAGGACGAGACCCAGAAGCAAGAGAAAAGTGTAGCACAGAAAGGGAAGGTCAGGAACAGGAGACCTGAAATACTTGCTAGACACAAGTGAAAGAGAGAGTGAAACACAACTACGGGTGAAGGGACACCCGAAAAGGCAAAAGCCATGATGAGTGGCACAAGGCAATGGAGCGTTAGCTCAAAGGGGGAACAAAACTTAGAGTTAGCCTGCGTGAGTAAAAATCGAAGGTCCAACGCACCGAACGGCCGCAATGGCAAGCTGTATAAGGTGCAACGGCCATCTTTGTTACAACAACTAGACCTTTTGAGGTGAACAGCAAGAAACGTAATGGAACAAATCAATGGAGTCTCCAGAAATGCCCTAGCTTCCATGAGTGGCGCATGACCCTTTACCCGAGATACAAACTCCATCGCTGAATAGAAAGTGTTACATTCCTCCGGCGCTTCTTGCCCTGAGACAATGCAATGTCTTTAGCAGAATGGATCTCACATTCCACACTTTCAAACACAGCTTTAAGCCTGCGCATTCAGTTTGGTTTTCTTTTCCATCAGCACGCATTTCCATCAATCTGCACCCAGTTTATATCATGGACTGGTTTGCACTACATGTTACTATGGGAATATTTTATGTTTTGAATGGGTAAGGTAAATCAGTATGATAGTTTCATGTTAGTTTTATTTTGAGTGCAAATCAGCCCACAACTGTGGCATCATGGAGCAAAATGATTATTTTCTAGCATGTGTTCTGTCCATTGGCATCTATTTAGATTCAGCCTGAGTCGCATACCCTTGAGTCAAATATATGGATCTCACAACCTTGGTGTAGTAAAAATTCCAACCTTTGCTAAAATGTGAACGATGAAATGCAGAGCTACCTTGTATTTCCCTACAAGAATCACTAGCTTGTCATTCAGCTCTCCCAGACTGACAGAGGCCACAACATGCCTAAATTCCTCCTCTCTCTGTCTCACCTATTTGTCACAAATGATACAATACCATGCTGGTGCTGGTAAAGTGACCCTGCCAGTAGATAGGGCAACTGGGTCAGGCTGTGTATGGACAGACTACGGGGATAAGGAGATTGATGGATCATCCCAGAGTCAAGGAGGGATGGAGATCACTTGCTTGAGGATGACATACATTTATCTGGGCTTCCATCTGACACACCCTTGTGGTCACACACAGGAATGCAGAAGGATTCTGATCAGGCTGTGTCTTTGGCACATTGTGGATTTTAAATGCAGCCCCAATGACAAAAATGTAACTGTGTCTGGCTAACTGGGGCCTAAAAATGCTGAAACACTGTCATGTCATTTGAAAGCACACTTTTGAGTGGCAGAGTGAAAGGCCAGTATGGAAATGTCAACACTGCCAAATATACCAACACTGTTATCAGAAACAGGAAGATTCAAATTTGCATTAAGGTCAGAATCTTCCTTCTGGACATTCGGCAAATATTTGAAAACATGGCTTTTCTCACAGGGACTGTTATGATAATTTTCTCTCAGCAACCCGAACTTTATGAACAACTGAATGAACACCGTAATCTAAGGTGTATGATGTAATGTACTTTTCTATGTATATACATAACCATGTAACTCCTTTATTTCACTATTGTAAAGAACAGCAGCAAGATGCCTCCGGGTTGGGTGTGCCATATGAATTTCAAAATAAATAAGTGTGCCATATGTGCGAATCACAAGGCTGAAAAAAAATGACGCCTTCCTTCCATTACAGGATATTGAAACACTGAAATGCATTTTTCCCAAAGACATGGATGCCATGCAAATAAATACATTTTTCAGTTTGTGTTAAAAGGAACTATTTGCAGAAGAAACTCCATGGCCTGAAACATTCAAATATATATTATAATGTGAAGTTTGACATGCCATCATGATGCGAGATAATAAAGTGGCCAATGTGTAACGGAATTGCAACATTAAAAAATACCAGTTTTCTGTTCATGCAGAAAAACAGTGCTTAGCCCAAAATACATTTTATCATGAGGCCCAGGCACTGAACACCTCCCCCCTACCCTTATCCAAATATCAGGGAATGTCTTTGACACTCACAGGACCAAGGAAAGGGACAGGGCTTGTGGACTAAGGTTTAATGAGGTGAACAGATGGCCACTGTGAAAAAAAGATCCTGTTGATGGAAGTGAACTCTTCAAAATACATAGAATCAAAATTTGATTCCTAGTGAAGTTTAGGATATAACTAACAAGTGACAAGTTACAGGAGACATCTAAAGGAGTGAGGGGGCGGAGTAATACCCTCTGCTCAAGGAAGATAAGGGTGGATGGGCATTAGCCCTCGGAGAACGAAATGTCAAGTGCTTTTATGGCAGGCTTGGGTCAACGAAAGCCAGAGGCCAGGGCTACATACAGATCTTGGGAACAAATATATGCCAGTTAATTGAAGGGAAAAATATGTATGTCATTATTTTTACATAGAACTGAATGGAGGATCATACTTTGTCCCTTATCTCGGGAACCGTAATTCTCACAGAAATCATTCAAATATCTTTGAAAAGATAATGGAAAGCTCAATCCAATGACCCAACTCTCATAAAATGTTGACATTGTACGTATATCTGTGAATTAAAAATATTTCCCATGTTGTAGTTTTTAAGGTCATAACTGAAGTGGACAAACATGCAATTTCATAGGGGTGGAGTCATAACTCTCAAGGATTGAGTCTGAGAATCTAAATAAACCAATCTGAAGAGAAGAGGCTAAGCCTTCTTTAAGGGGAAGAAAATAGATTGCCCAATCGAATTAATAGCCAATGAGCCGGTTTCTCCTAATTTGGAGATTTTAAGGGAGTTGTTAAAGGTGTATTTGGAGACGCACAATGGGAATCGGAGAGAGCTGTCTGAAATCATCTGAGTAGGAACTGCTAGAGAAATTGTTGGTGAACCAACATCTGGAGGGAACCTGGAGAGGCAAATAAAGGGATGGATCCAGGGGGTCTTCATAACTGAACCTGGAGAGGCTGGTTAAACAAGTCCCCATGTTTCCCCTGAGTATCCAGAAACTTTGATGTCATGTCCAGAGCACCACACACACAGATATTCTAAGTAAACTTATCCAACCAAACCAAGTCTTGTGAGTATCTGTTTGATTTAATATCGTCCCCTTAAACATTGGGCAGGCAGACCCAGGAAATCCTTCACATTTATATTAAATAATCATTTATTTAAATCCCATAAAGTCAAAAAATGTGGAGTGAGCTTGAGAGAGTTCAAAAACTCTGAACTCTCTCCTAGCGCTGATTAAAGGTTTAGTCATTTAAAATAAGTGGGTATTCCTAACCTATTGTGGTAAACTCTAAAATCCCCTAAAGGGAAGTGGCGTACTTATAATAACGAAATTCCAAACTGTTCACCTTTCCCCAGACCATGCCTTAAAGCACAGGCGTGTTAAATGTAAACTGAATATCTGGGTTTGTGCTGGGGCAGAAAAGTGTCTTGCCAAATTAGAGTCAAGTCCCTGATTAAAAGCATACCCTCTACAGAGAGTGAGAAAGTGACTCCTGCTAAAAGAGCGATTCGCCATTGCATGCTGGTAGATGTGAAAGGGTTCCATATATGTATCAAACTTGTTTTGTTCTTAAAAGTCTGTTGTGCTCCAACACTGTTAGCATTGCCAAGTGTGCAGGGAAATAAAAAAAAGAGCACTGCGTGTGTGAAATTGCTATTGCCTATAGAAAAGCGTTGCATGTTATTCAAATTAAACTTCATGTAATGTATATTGCCAAGAGTATGAACCGGTCACATCTACATGTTAAAGTAAACCTCATGCAAAGTATCTTGTGAAGTTAGATTGGGGGCTGCACAATTCTGACATTAAAAGTATTTTGTGAGTGACCCCAGTATCTGAAATATTCTATAGATATGTGTTTCTATGTAACTAGTGTGGAAAAAATAACCCAAGAAGGAAAACTGCAGATGTTGTTGAGTTAAAGAGTCTGTGATCTGAGTTAACCTAAACCAACCAGTGTTTCCAATTTGTGTGAAAAGTGAATTGGCAGGAAAGAAAAGCATTTGGGCCATGGAGTGAGGTGGTGTGATTTTAGGCAAATAAACATTTTACATGTTAATTAATAAATATATATTCTTTCTACGCACTGGCCTGGTTCTTGGCTTACCTATTGCTAAAGGGGGAGGGATCTACGTGGTAGTATATGGTTAATAGACAGGGCTAGATTGAATTATATCAACAGGTATACTTGTGTGGCGCTTTTGATTGGGGGACGGGCAAACTCCCTGCATGAATTGTTGCCATATAAACATACCCCACAACATGATGGGCTGTCCTTAAACACATCATTTTGACACAGCCTGAAAGTGCTTGCACTTTCAGGCAAGGCAGAGGTCCTCCCTCTTGGAACCCCCCTCCCAGGTCCAACTTGCTCAGTTTCTCTCTGCCACCTCTCTCTCTACCTGTGGCGTTCCCTAGGGCTCTATCCTCTCACCCTAGTTTTTCATCCTCTACTTGGCCCATATGGCCCACCTGCTGTTTACCTTCTCCTCTAACTTTCAGTGTTTTGCGGATGACACTCTGCTTTCCTTCATGTCCCCCTAAGCCTCCTCTCTTCTCTCGCTCATTCCTGACTGTCTATCTGTGATTCAGGATAGATGCACCTCCAACAATCTCTGCCTTAATGTCAATAAGACAGGGATCATTCTCATTGGAACCCCTGCCCCTGCTTTCCCTCTCTCACTGTCATGATCTCTGCTTCCAAAAGGTCAGGGTTTTCCCAACTCCCTTGGAAGCAGATCCATAACCCAGGTTCCGAGTGCCAACCAGTCCCAATTGGGACCTTTTGGACCCAGTCCTGGTGCCAGTGGCACCAGGCTCATAAATATGCCCAGTCCCAGCGCTGGAAGCGCCGGGCTCATAATGCTTGGGTGGACTTACCTGCAGCAGACCATGCTGCTTACTTGCCTGCCAGTTGAGCCTCTGATCCTCTTCTGTTTGGAACTACTTTTCCTGTTGGGTGGGGCAGGAGCCACTCCCTAGATTCAGAACACTGGAACTCTTCTGGAAAGCAGGAACTCTTTTCTTACCTAGGCGTGGCTGTGGAAGGAGACACATAAGCACTACAGGAGGCTATTTAAACCACACCCGATGGATGAATCTTGCTTTGCGTTATTCTGCATCCTCTGCAGCAGAACGCTCATCGTGTCTTCTGCATCTGATCCTGGGCCTAAGGAAAAAGGCTTACCATCCTGAATCCAGTCTTCAGCAACACCTATAAAGACAAGAAAGAACAGGTTAGCATTACGGTCTTCAGTGACAGCTCTTCACTTACCTGGTCCATCGGCTGTCACCAACGCCTCGCGCTGCATTCCGGCATCTGAAAGACAAAGGCTTACCTACTCTTCGTGCGCTCCGGAGGTCTTCACACTGCATTCCGGCATCTGAAAGACAAAAGCTTACCAACTCTTCGCAGGCTCCGGAGGCCTTCGGCGCTGCATCCCGCATCTGAAAGACAAAACAAGGTGCGTTTAAAGACATTGGGGAACTTTACTACTCACGTGCCATTACTCCTTTCCACATCTAACCCAGTGGGTATTCCGGCACCCTGCAGCCGCTCCGAACTTGTACCTGCAAAATAAAAAGACAGTTAGAGCGCATCGTGAAGCAGGCAACAAGCGCTTACTTACGTGCTTCCAGGCGCTTCTATTCATCACACGGGCTCCATCTTCAACTCACTTCAGCCCGTCATCCGCCATCGCCGGAACCCTGCAAAACAAGAAACATCATTACTAAAGACTTTAAAGACATTAGAATTACTCGAAACTTACCGTTTCTGCAGTAAACGACGGACAGCAGTCCTCTGAAGTCAAGAGGCCTGCTCCCCTTATCCAGTGAAGAAACTGGTTACAGCACCCTGCCCCGAGGCAGATGGAGAGCACGGCGTTCACTTACCTAAGACATCTTACCCTTCAAGTCAGACATACAGTGCACAGAGGTCCAGCCCAAAGAGCCAGCCGTGTGTTACACATCACCTTTGCAGATACGGTATACGCCCAGTCAAGACCGGCGCCTCTACGGGAATCAGGTGAGCGTTACAGAACGCAAAGCCTACCACAAAACTCCCGTCCAGGCGCTATGGAAACCTCGGATACCGACCAGCTAGCCCAGTTACTTGGGGAACTAAGGGCAGAAGTGCATGCAGCCCGTCAGGAAACGAACGCTCTAAGAAGGGAACTGATTATTTCCAAGGAGCGAACAGATGATCTCGCTAGACAATTGCTACAGTCACAAGCCGGACAGACCCCGTTACCCGCATCTGGGGGAAATCTTCCTTCTACATCCTCTATGAATCCAGTGCAGATCAACCTACCTGGGAATGTACCTCTGGCTCCGCCCGAACGATTTTCTGGTGACCCAAAGAGGTTTGCAGTATTTATCAATCAGTGCCGGTTGCATTTCTTATGCCGGCCAGCAGCCTTTCCAACTGATCAAGCTAAAGTAGCTTTCGTGCTTTCGTACCTTAGTGGCAATGCGGCAGACTGGTCGATCCCTCTAGTAAATCAAGATGATCCGGTCCTCCATGATTTTCAAGCTTTTCAGCTCAGTATGGAAAAACTGTTCGCAAGACATTCACAGGGGCAGGCCTTGGACAATGAGATTCTTTCGTTGCGACAAGGTAATCAAGACCTTTTGGCTTATATTGCGTCTTTCAACAGACTGATAGTGGAAACTCAATGGCCTGAGGACAAAAGGATTACGCTGTTTTATAGAGGTCTACGTGGAGAGCTCAAAGATGTGTTAGCCCAAGTAGTGAATCCCCCACAAGATTGTTCGGACTATATAGACTTAGTCGTTCAAATAGATCACAGACTGCAGAACAGGAAGGCCGATCATTCCAAGTTTGATGCTCGAGTATTTTCCAAACCGCCAACTCCTTCCAAAGGATAGACCCCGGGGAACCCATGCAAATAGGGGGTCTGAAAGGTCCTCTAACACAAAAGGAGCGGGAAAGGAGAAAACAGTTGCAATTATGCCTCTATTGCGGAAACTCAGGGCACTTTCTTCGAGACTGTCCGGTGAAACCTGCCAAGAAGGCAGTAGGAGCTGCAGTTACCAAAGTTACAAACTCTGAGCAGGGAAACGACCTCGCCCGACAAGAATAGAGGTCCTCTTGCCGAGCGTGAAAACCAGTTCCGTGACCTCGCATTTCGTGATACCTATGGTCCTCATTAGCCCTGATAATCCGGATCGATTACATGCAATTGAAGCTTACGTCGACAGCGGTGCCATCGGCAATTATGTGGATCATGAAATGGTTTGGAGGATGAATCTAACTCTTTGTCCCAAGGCTGTAAAGGACGTCATTACTACGGTGGATGGTACGGAGATAGCCTCCGGGCCAGTAACGCATACCACTCAAGAGGTGACGCTAGTAAGTCAAGATGGACACCATGAGAAGATCGTGTTCGATGTGATCAAGGCCCCTCAGTTTCAGATTATTCTAGGAATACCTTGGTTAGAGAAACACAATCCTCTGATCGATTGGCGAGCAAGAACGGTCCAGTTTCCAGAATGTGTCTCTACTTGTCACCCTCCACCTGGTGTTGCACTGGCAGCAATTTCTTCAGAGACTCCCCAGTTACCTCCCGAATACCTAGAATACCAAGATGTTTTCCGGAAGGATCAGGCTAACTCTCTACCTCCTCATAGGTCTTATGACTGCCAGATAGACCTGATACCTGGATCTACTCCTCCTTGTAGTAGAATTTATGCCCTCACCGAGCCTGAGAACCTTCACCTTCGACAATACCTGGATCAATACCTGGCAAATGGGTTTATTCGTCCTTCCAAGTCCCCTGCTTCTTCAGCTTTGTTCTTCGTTCCAAAAAAGGAAGGAGACCTTAGAACTTGTATAGATTATCGCTCCCTGAACCAGATCACAGTTAAGAATAGATATCCGTTACCTTTGATCCCTGAACTCCTGGACCAAGTCAGAAAAGCATGCATATATACAAAGCTGGATCTTAGAGGAGCTTACCACTTGGTACGAGTAAAAGAGGGCGATGAATGGAAGACGGCCTTCCGCACCAAGTATGGACTATTTGAATATCAGGTCATGCCCTTCGGACTTTGCAATGCCCCGGCCGCCTTTCAATATTTTATGAACGATGTCCTCAGAGAGCTCATAGATGTGTGTGTTGTTGTTTACATTGACGACATCCTCGTTTATTCTTCATCGGAATCTGAACATCGGAAACACGTGAAAATGGTCCTCGAAAGATTGCGTCAACACAAACTTTTCGCTAAGTTGGAAAAATGTGTTTTCAACGTAACTGAAGTTGAATTCTTGGGATTCATACTATCACCTGGCGGAGTGCGTATGGATTCAAAGAAGGTCGATGCAGTTCTCAAATGGCCATCACCATCCTCCGTAAAAGGTGTGCAAAGCATGTTAGGCTTCGCTAACATTTACCGCAGGTTTATCCCCGAATTCTCTCGAATAGTCCAGCCCATCACTGCCTTGTTAAAGAAAAACAAACGTTTTGAATGGTCTACCGAGGCGGAACAAGCTTTCCAGGATTTGAAGACTAAATTTATCTCTGCACCAATCTTAAAACACCCTCGCCCCGAACTCCCCTACATCGTGGAAACTGATGCTTCAAGCCTTGCCATGGGGGCAGTTCTATCCCAAAAGGACCCGGTAACCAATCAGTTGCATCCCGTGGCATTTTGGTCCCGCAAATTCTCGCCTCCTGAAATCAATTACAGGATTACTGACAAGGAACTTCTGGCTATCAAGTCTGCCTTTAAGGCTTGGCGGCATTATCTGCTGGGGGCCCGACACACCGTTACTGTGATTACGGATCACCGAAACCTGCAATATTTGAAAACCGCAAAAGCCCAATCCTCTAGACAACTCCGTTGGGCATTATTCTTTGCTGAGTTTGACTTCATAATTACCTATCGACCTGGTACAAAGAACGGTAAAGCTGATGCCCTTTCTCGGATGGGAGTGGAAGAACACTTGATCAAACCTAAACCTGTACCAATCATTCCCGAACAAAGAATTCTGGGTGTAATCGCCACAGAATCCATAGAGGAAGTTAAGGATAAGGCCAGGCAACTTGTAACTCCAGCAGACATACAGAATTGGCATCTGCAGGGAAAGGACTTTGCAGTAAAGGACAACTTATTGTATTTCCAAGAACGATTATACCTACCCAGCACAGATTTACAGAAAAAAGTAATCTCTTGTTATCACGATTTTTTAATGGAAGGACATCCCGGTATGGCCAAGACCTCAGAAAAGATCAAGCGCTACTTCTGGTGGCCGTCTTGGAAAAAAGATATCAGAGACTTTATAATGTCCTGTGGAGTATGCGCCCAAAACAAGAGTCAAAAGGAAAGACCAGCAGGCCTCTTACGCCCTATTGACATCCCACCTCGCCCTTGGCATACGCTTTCTATGGACTTCATCACCGATCTACCTCCATGCTCCGGATACAATACGATTCTAGTAATCGTGGACTTATTCTCCAAGATGGCGCATTTCATTCCGCTCAAAGACTTGCCAACAGCAGCAACTCTGGCCCGAGAATTTCTCGAAAACCTCGTCCGACTGCACGGTTTTCCTTCGGTTCTAATTTCGGATCGAGGTAGTCAATTTATTTCTCATTTTTGGCGAAGTTGCTGTCGGTCGGCTCAAATTGATGTGAGACTATCGACCAGTCACCACCCTCAGACCGACGGACAAACCGAGAGGACCAATCAAACTCTGGAACAGTATTTACGCTGCACGCTGCAACAAACTGAAAAAACTTGGAAAGACATCCTTTGGATAGCCGAATATGCCTACAATAACTCTGTCCATTCGGGAACTGGGAAAACCCCGTTTTTTCTTTTGTACGGCAGTCACCCTCGAACCTCGGAGTTGGATCCCCTCCAAGATCTTGAAACACCAGCAGTAGACTACCTGCATTCTACAATCACCCAAGCCTTTAAGGAAGCTGTTTCTCACCTTCAAAGGGCTAAAGAACAATACAAGAAAGGAGCAGATCAACATCGGAAGGAAGCCCCGCAATATCAAGTAGGGGATCAAGTCTGGTTATCCACCAAATATCTACCTCTAAAAGGGCCACGCACATTCAACCCAAGATACCTTGGTCCCTATTCCATCACTACCATAGTAAACCCAGTAGCGGTCAAGTTGGACTTGCCCCCGCACATGAAGATACATCCGGTCTTCCACGTCTCTCTATTAAAACCCGTGCAACCTCAAACCCGACTAACTAAATCTCCAAAACCTATCCTAGTTGATGGAGAACTCGAGTTTGAAGTCAAAAGCATTCTGGACTCCAAGATCTCCAAATCTAAACTATTTTACCTAATTGACTGGAAAGGCTACGGCCCCCAAGAGAGATCCTGGGAACCTGCTGAATATGTCCACGCTCCTCGCCTAATCAAAAGATTTCACCCAACATTTCCTGACAAGCCAAAACCCCCGGAGAAGCCCGGTTTGGGAGGGGCCTTGAGGGGGGGTACTGTCATGATCTCTGCTTCCAAAAGGTCAGGGTTTTCCCAACTCCCTTGGAAGCAGATCCATAACCCAGGTTCCGAGTGCCAACCAGTCCCAATTGGGACCTTTTGGACCCAGTCCTGGCGCCAGTGGCACCAGGCTCATAAATATGCCCAGTCCCAGCGCTGGAAGCGCCGGGCTCATAATGCTTGGGTGGACTTACCTGCAGCAGACCATGCTGCTTACTTGCCTGCCAGTTGAGCCTCTGATCCTCTTCTGTTTGGAACTACTTTTCCTGTTGGGTGGGGCAGGAGCCACTCCCTAGATTCAGAACACTGGAACTCTTCTGGAAAGCAGGAACTCTTTTCTTACCTAGGCGTGGCTGTGGAAGGAGACACATAAGCACTACAGGAGGCTATTTAAACCACACCCGATGGATGAATCTTGCTTTGCGTTATTCTGCATCCTCTGCAGCAGAACGCTCATCGTGTCTTCTGCATCTGATCCTGGGCCTAAGGAAAAAGGCTTACCATCCTGAATCCAGTCTTCAGCAACACCTATAAAGACAAGAAAGAACAGGTTAGCATTACGGTCTTCAGTGACAGCTCTTCACTTACCTGGTCCATCGGCTGTCACCAACGCCTCGCGCTGCATTCCGGCATCTGAAAGACAAAGGCTTACCTACTCTTCGTGCGCTCCGGAGGTCTTCACACTGCATTCCGGCATCTGAAAGACAAAAGCTTACCAACTCTTCGCAGGCTCCGGAGGCCTTCGGCGCTGCATCCCGCATCTGAAAGACAAAACAAGGTGCGTTTAAAGACATTGGGGAACTTTAATACTCACGTGCCATTACTCCTTTCCACATCTAACCCAGTGGGTATTCCGGCACCCTGCAGCCGCTCCGAACTTATACCTGCAAAATAAAAAGACAGTTAGAGCGCATCGTGAAGCAGGCAACAAGCGCTTACTTACGTGCTTCCAGGCGCTTCTATTCATCACACGGGCTCCATCTTCAACTCACTTCAGCCCGTCATCCGCCATCGCCGGAACCCTGCAAAACAAGAAACATCATTACTAAAGACTTTAAAGACATTAGAATTACTCGAAATGTACCGTTTGTGCAGTAAACGACGGACAGCAGTCCTCTGAAGTCAAGAGGCCTGCTCCCCTTATCCAGTGAAGAAACTGGTTACAGCACCCTGCCCCGAGGCAGATGGAGAGCACAGCGTTCACTTACCTAAGACATCTTACCCTTCAAGTCAGACATACAGTGCACAGAGGTCCAGCCCAAAGAGCCAGCCGTGTGTTACACATCACCTTTGCAGATACGGTATACGCCCAGTCAAGACCGGCGCCTCTACGGGAATCAGGTGAGCGTTACACTCACTCTGGCTGTCCGCCTTGGGCTGTTTTACTTCACCTTCCTGCAAGGCCAAAAACCTTGGTGTCATCTGCGACTCCACTCCCTCCTTCTCTCCTCACATCCCGGACGTCACCCTTTCTCACTTTCCCTCAGAAGCTCACTGTCTCCAGAGCCATTGTTCTCTCTATGCCGGACTATTGCAACAGCCTCTTTCTCAATCTGCCTTCCTGTACTCTCTGCCATCTGCAACTAATCCAGAACAGGACTGCAAGACTTATCCTTGGCCTCAAGCCCAGGGGCCGTATCTCTCTAGCCCTGAAATCTCTCCACTGGCTCCCAGTGGCTGCAAGGATCAAGTTCAAGACCCTTTGCAATGTCCACAAGGCTTTCTGGGGCTGGGGCCCATACTACATCCAACGCTCTATTGCAAAATACCTTCCTTCTCAAGCCCTTCACTTAGCTGCCTCCAACTCTGTAAGGTTTAGGCACTTTATAAGGCAGAGAGTGGAGGGTAGATCTCTCTCCTCAGCAGGTGTCTCCCTCTCCAATGGCTTCCCTGCCCCCCTCAAACTTAAGCCGGACCACCTGAAGTTCCGGAAGCAGCTCAAAACTTTCCTCTTCTCCTCTGCTTTCTCGCTTCCCCCCCCCTGCTGACCTACCTGACCTACCTGTCTGCTGTGTCTACTGGTTGCTTGGCTACCCTCAGAGTCTCACTGGTTTCCAGGCTTTTGTTATCAGTCAACCTTTTCCTGCCTCTGGGCCTATCACACAATTAGAAGCTGTAACTGTAGCACTACAGTCCCTTGTTCTCCTTGCACTAGCCAGAGCCGCGCTGCCCTGTCTGAAATTACTCAGAGTATTGCTGCCCTGTTTTCCCCTCTCCTCTCTCTTGCACTTCCCCCCTCCCTTTCCCCTTGCACGTGGCATTCTCGCACTTGCACGATCTTAATGACACAAGGCCTAGTAAGATCATTTGTCTTGTCCTTCCTCTGTCTTCCCTCCCTTGTCTTGTCACGCCTAGAAACCCTTGTGTACAGGCACGTCATAAATGACTTATATCATATCATATCGTATCACTGAGGAGGGGCTCAGGATACTCTTACCTGGGATATCCAATAACACTCTTCTGGCAGACGTTGCATATTACACTTCCTACCTCCACACAGTCAGGCACACCCACCAGCATGCCGAAGAAGTCCCACATCCATGGCCAAATGGGCGATGATATTGTGAGGTGAGGATGTTTTCTGATCTGGTTTTTCCCCTTGAGGAAAGCGTCAGCCCACTTTTTCCCCACTCAACATGAATAGGCAATGCTGCAGTAGCCTCAATCGGAACATCCTGAGGCATCTTCTAGGGACCATCTCTCGATCCTCTACCTGGTGCTATTGAGTCTTCTAAAACCACCACCTTCTTCTCTCCCTGCTGCCCTTTGTCCCCTACACCTCCCTGGCTTCCTTTCTCTGCTGCACCTGAACTATGTCCTCTTTCTGCCATCTCCAGGATCAAGGAACTCAACAACCATCTGCAGTAATCCTACAGATTGATAGCCATATACTCCCTCAACCATTGTCTCGACCTCCTCAACCACAACTGTCCCCACCACCTCACTCTTCACCTCTCCCTCTCTGTGACACTCCTCCTTTGGTCTATATCTCCCCCTGTTGGCTGCTCCCACATCTTCTCACACAGAGATCAAAGGAATAATCCAGCATCTCATCTTCTCCCTCCCCCCACGCCACTCACTCCGAATAAAAGGGCATGTTATTGAAGGTCCCAAAGAGAAAAACACAAATATGTGCCTGAGGTTTCAATGTACAAAGCACAAAAGTGGCAAAGACGAACTGCAAAAACACCCCTGACAACTAGCAAGCTCCTCCAAAACACTCAAAAACTGCCTGTAACTCAACAAAAGCACTCCTCCAAAATGCCTCTAAATCGCCAATATCTGAGTCTGGCTCGCCCACTCCTTTCTTGACAGCCAAGGAAAACTCACACAGGAAGCAGGAAACAAGTTGTGTCATTTAAAGGTTCTCAAACCTGCTTTAGAATGACTCAGGGCCCCTGATTGTTGTGTCGCACTCCCCTCTCTAGTCTTGATACTTGCAATTAGACTGCAAGCCCCGAAGCTTGCCCTAAGACCCCTGCTGGTGTTCAACCCTTGGAAAATTTTACAGGAATACAGCAAACTGGGTCAAACCTGACTGGAAAACCTCAGCTTTCACATGGAGCATAGTTCAGGATATTTGATCAGCACTACTGCTCAGACCCTTGGGGCAAGATTTGCACTTTTTTCAAATTCCTGATATAAAATTAAAATAATAAGCTCCCTCTGTGTCTTCCTGCCAACACTGGGTCATGTTCTTCCTCATATGATCATCTTTGAAGTGCAGAGGTTTGGGCATGTGCCCTAAACCAACCGCGTAGATGCATGATGAGGTGTGGGGTAATGAATTCAGTTTACCAAAACGGAATGAGGTCCATGCGCCTTTTTTAGCATTCTGGAGTGCAACACACCAAAGAAAACACTAATAGTGAACAGAAAGCATAACATGGTGGAAGTGCCTACCATTCCATTCCCAGAAACAGAACACCATCCGAGATGGGACAGTGGTCAATATTCGAATTGACTACGGTAAAGCTTTGTGTGGAGGTCTTGTAGGCAGTTTACTATCAAGGATTCAGATATTCCAAAATTGAGGAACACCTCTCCCGCAGAGATAGGAGAAACAGGACTATGGGCCTCATTATGACCCTGCCGCTCCGGAAACAATGGTGCCGGTAAACCCGCCACCACCGTTGTTTTTCCGGACTGGCACACTATAAGTTCTGCAGGCGGGTGGACTTACTCCCGCCAGGTGTGACCTGTCGGTAGTAAGGCCACCCGCCTGCAGACGGAAATGGAAACACCAGCACCGTTATTTACGGTGCCAGTGTTTCCATGGTCCCCATCACCATGGGAATGGGGATTAACGGAATTCCGCCTCTGGAATTACCGGGTGACCGGGGTTTAATGCCCCTGTGATTCTGGCAATCACAGAGGCTGTAATTCACTACGAGTCCGGCGGCAGCCAGCCGTTTTTTCCGGCACGGCTACTGCCGGACTCGTAATGAGGCCCCATGTCTCCCATGCAAGAATATCCCTACAGCACCTCTGGTGGAAAGGATCACATGTAAAATAGGGTATCTCCCCTACAAATGCCCTCATGATTCTGCTTTGATCAACTAATTGTCGTGTTAAGCTGATCATCTGGCTATCAGTCCCCAAAGTTAGGCTGGAAAGAGATTCTCTAAGCAAGTGCCAACTTTCTGAACCTCCCTCACTCTAGCGATCTGGCCAAACCAATCCTTGGAAGGCTCTAGGGAGAATCTAAATGTCATTACCAGGCTAGACACTACGTGCATGCTATACAATTGATCAATAAGGAATGCTTTGCTAATTAACTGTATTGGCCAATTGTACTATGCGTATTGCATTTAGGAACTGGAATGTTTGTCAATTTCCCCAATCCTTCTTTCCTTAAGGGTGCACATTTTGAATTTGTAACATGTCATTCACCATTGTTGGTACTATCCGTAAACTGTTGCTATTCTTTTGGATACATGAATTACAGGACTGGTCGCAATACTCCAGACTGGACATTCCTTCTTTTGTGGAATCTATCGAAACCCCAAAACCTCTCGCTGGTGCTTAGTTGGTGCTGTGCACATCCTCCATACTGAGGCGATAAGCCCTGAGGCAGTGGGCCGACCCCGCTGGTACCGGCCCGCCACCCAAGTTAAGGGCTCACGCAAAGCAAGGCTCCCTTAACGAGGGTGGCGGTGCCGTTACCGACAGGGTCGGCCCTCCGCTGAGACTGAGGGGTATATCACCATTAATGGGTTTTCTTTTTTTTTTTAAGAAGAAACTTACCTTTGCCGTGCGCCCCAACACTGCTGTTGTCCCCTTAGTCCGTTTTCAATGTACTTCATGGACGACAGCAGTGTGCGGCACCGTCTGCGCATTAAACATACATTTCTTTTTTTAAAAAATAACATTCTTTGCACCCGAGTAGGAAACTACGCGAGTGCTAAAACATGAGGGGATAGAGGAAACGGGAAGGGGGCGCAGGCTATCTAGGCTGCTGGGAACACAGGCCTGTACCATACATTACAGCCCACATTCCGAGCTTCCTGATTGGCCAGCGCCCACTTCCAGGGTGCTAATGTGGCATTGTGGTAGAGTGACTACAGTCGCAAGAAAACATCCATATTGACTCTTACATTTGCTTGGCCTTGTTCCTCTACTTGTGTATTGGCAGGCATTCTCGGGTCCAATTTGTGCATGCATTTAAACATGATTCAGACTGACCTTTGGTTTCCTCTCTGCCTTGAAGAAGCTAGATACTGAAGGCAGTAGGAATCCACATCAGACCTCTAACCTGTCTGGATTCCAATGAACCTTACACTATTCCGACTAGCCTTCCTTTATATCTAGACCTCCGAATGCTGAAAGATGACATGGGTGCACCACAAAACTACTTAAATAAATATATATATATATATATTTTTTTTTTTTACTTGAATTTTAATTAAAAAGAAATTTTTAATTTTTACAAGGGTTTTTCTCAACTTAGAGAGTCCCGAAGAGAAAAAAGTGTGCTTCTGAGTCCGGAGTCCTTTCCTCATAGTCTTTTTTCTTGTTTGGTTTTTAGGCGATGCAAATACCTCCCTCTTTGCCTCTTGGATTTAGTCTCCGGTTTTCCGTGACTCTCTCGCTGAGCCTAGCTGGTTTATCAATCTAAAGGCTGCTTCTTTAAGTTTCACCATTGTCAGGGACCAACGTGTTGTCTCTCCTGAGATTAGCCTGTTCCACAAAACCTCTTCCTCTAATGTTGTTACCCCTTGGAGTCGAGGTTGGATGTATGTGGCTCTGCTTTGTTTGGTCATCGGGCACTGGAGCGTCAAGTGTTTCAAGGTTTCTACTTTGTCCGTGTTCTTGCATAAGCGGCAGCTATTGTCCATTGCCAGACTGCGGATGGCTAAGGTTTCGTGCGTCATTAGTAGATTAAGTCTAGCCTTCAAGATCATACTTCGCATGCCTTTGTTTGGGAATTTCAGGCAGTAGTTTTGCGGTTTTTTGACTTTGTTAAATGTTGGCGGGAGGTGGGCCAATAGTTTGTTAGTACTGGCTTTTTCAATTGTCGAAATCCAGTCCATCCATTCCATTTTCCGTTTCACCCGGTCCGGATTGGATATAAGATCTTCTTCTGTACAGACTATTTCTGTCAAGATGAGTTGGAGTCTTGCTGCCCAAGTCTTGAAAGCCTTACATGAGCAACTCTTTAGTTCTTCTGCGATAATGTTGTAAATTGGTAGGGTGTCCGACATCAAGATTTTTCACCATAGTCTCATTTTGCTTTGTTCTACCAGTGAGGCTAGCGAGACAAGGCCTAGTTCCCGCCTGATCGCGGGCATGGAAGTTGACTTTGGCAGACCCAAAACTGACTTCCAGACATGGCCTTCCAGCTTCTGCCACACACTTCTGGGGATGTTTAGTGAAGCTTCCATGCCGTAAATGATCGATGGGACCACCTTCCCTTTATAAAAATTGATGGCCGGTAGCATAGAAAATTTTCAAAATTTTCTGTCCACCACTCTCGTCTGTGCTGTTAACGTTCTCACCTTGCTCCATAGATGTTCTTGCATTGCTTTGTCTCTTGCTGAACCATCAATGATCACCCCCAAGTATTTGAACTCATTCACAACCTCAATTTTTGTTTTGTTCAGATAGCATTTTGGTGGTCGAGCCGACTTCTTTGTTGATTAGTCGAAAACTAGCATTTTTGTTTTTGCTATATTGATTTCCAAGTGGTTCGTTTCCATATATTTTTCCAAGTTTGTTAATTTGCGCTGGAGTCCAATTTGCGTTTGGTCGATGATGATGGCATAATCTGCATAGAGTAGTCGTGATATTTGTGCTTTACCTTTTCTGGGCGGAAAGGCTCTGATTTGTTCCTCCTCCGATTGATAGTCCCCCAAAAAAGTAATAAACAAGGCCGGAGCTAAGGGGCATCCTTGCTTAACGCCACGCTTCACCTGGATCTCCTTTGACAGTGCACCTTGTTTGTTCAATTTCACCCTGATTTTCGTGTCGGCATGGAGTGCTTTGATCGGGTTCAAGATTGCCGGGGGGCAATTCCAATGATTTAACTTATCCCAGAGTTTTGCCCGATCTATTTTATCGAAGGCTTTCGACAAGTCTACAAATGTAAGATACACTTTTGGGGCACCTTCTCTCACTTTGGCCTTTAGTATGTTGATCAATAGGATGTTTATAGAAGTGCTCCCATTTTTCTGAAACCCTGTTTGAAAGGCATTGTTGCATCGAGCCGTTTTGGCCCATGTTCTAAAGTGGTCCAATAACTGTGATGCAAAAATCTTCCCCACGATGTCTAGCAAGGCTATGGGCCTATAGCTTTCTGGATTTTCTCTGCCACCTTTCTTGTAAATGGGGACGATTATAGCCTTCAGCCAGGTTTCGGGGATCATGTTAGTGTTCCTACAGTGGGAGAAGATTTTGCTGATCACACCCGCCCATGCTTTTGGTGATTTTTTCAGATCTGCGTTGGTCAATCCATCCGGACCGGGGGCTCTTGAGGTTTTTAGTTTGAGGATGGCGTTTTCGATTTCAGCCAAGTTCGACACATCTACCCACTCTGCTGTGACATCTTCGTCACTCTCCGGTGCTCTCTCTTGCGGGCGGTTGAATTGGGCCGTTAAATATGACACCCATTTCTCCTCTGACACTGAGTTTGCGATTTCTGTGGCCGTGTTCGAGTTCGCAGTTTTAATTAGTGCCCAGAAATTGCTTGACTTTTTTGTGTTCAGGGCTCTCAGCATTTGCTCGGCATCTTGTTGGTACAGTTGGAGTTTGTGATGTTTTAACTAATGTTTGTACTTTTTTGTTTCCTTTTTCCACTGCTCCCATGCTTCTTTGGTGTTTGTTTTCTTCGCAGTTCTCTTCACTTTACGAAAAATGTTCCTCTTTTCGACTACCAGTTTATCACAGGTATGTTTAGGATGCGTCGCCTGTCTTTGTTTGATAGCGACTACTCTTCTAAATGGAAGCAACATCAGTAGATAGTTTGGACGCTCTGCGCCGCCATTTGTTGCGTCTACTTCCGTCGACCACCCATAGTTTCTGGATATCTTTGTAATGTCTGTTTCTGTCAGGCGTAATCGAGTTTGCTGGATGTTCACCTCCACTTGAAACTGATATGTTGGGTTGACCGGCTGCTTCCCATTCCATACGCACATCACAAGGTTATGATCACTGTGCGTGGTTCTTTGTACTTTGAATTCCAGGATACTCGTCAGAAGACCCTTGGAGGCGTAGATGTAATCCAAAGTGGCTTTGGAGGACAGGTTTTCCCAGGTCGGGATGTTCACTTGGTTAGGGAATAGTGTTTCGATGTTATATAAATTTTGCGATTTGGTAACCGCCCTCCAGGCCTTTCCCCGTTTCACTGTGTTACCTTGTGGGGCCTTGTCTTTTGTTGTCCACTGTGGTTCCGCACAATCAGCGTTCAAGTCGCCACATACGATAATGTCAACTTTTCGAACTCCGAGTAGATCCAGTCTATTGTCTCACCCATCTTTCTACAATATGCTTTTGTGTTTGTCCGTTGGGGGTTCCAATATGTATTTATTATTGCTAGGTGGGTAGTGTCTTCCTGTTCCCTCGGTGTCATTTCTTTGCTCCACGTTGTGATTGTCACCACCAACTCGTAAGATTCCATTATTTTCTTTGGCGAAGACAAACCGGAGCCCATTTTTATTGCGGTCAACAGGCCCGACGATGGACGACCCAACAAGCCTTTTATGGCCGGTGATATTTCCACTTCGAATCCATCTAGTGTCGGTTTCTCTAATAGCCATGTCTCTTGGAGACACACGATATCCATGCTGGTTAGGTCCACGTCGCTCGCCACTGTCAGGTGTGCGTGACCTCGCGTGTTCCATGAACCTAGGGTTATTCTTTCGACGCTTGCCTCTCTCTGTGTGTTGACTGTTCATGTGTGCGATTGTGCCGTAGTCAAATTTCGCTGCTATCTCTGAGATTTCGGGTTTAGTGTTGCTTTTAGCCAAGACCAAGGACCTTGTGGTGTTGCAGCTGCCTTTATTTTTTCCAAGTTTCTCATTTGATTTATCTCTGATGACTTCCTACGTGTTGTTCTTCTTGGACTAAGGTTTGTTGCCCTTTGAGGCTCCTCTCTGTTCAACCGTGGGTTATAATTTTGCTGATTACTCTCGTATCTTTCTTTCTCTCTTTTTTCTCTCTTTTCACATGGGAGCTTGTTTCCAAAGGTATAGTTGCGATGGTTATACCGGTGCTCCAGTTCCTCCTGGCGGGTATATCTGTTAGGACTGGAGCGCCTTTTTTCACGCCATTCTTTGCCCAGTCGGTTTGCTTTGTATCGCTCTTCCGTTCTAGATATGTATCGATGTGTTCGTTCCTCCCTGTCTTGTACCTTCCTCGTTGTATCTTCGCTGTAACTTATGGTTTTTATTTCTGTTAATGTAAAGCCACTTTTTTCCAATTCTCTCACTGCGATAGGGTTAATGTATTGAATTCCCACCGCCTTGACATGGAGGTATGCCTTTGCTGTATTCCCTCTATGGTACGGCTCCACTAGTGTGATATCTTCTGACTTAATGCTTTTTCACGTCGTTGTTTTGCTTATTATTTGCAGGATAGTTCTCCTATTCAAGACTATGTAGTCTTTGATTGCTTTGGTTTGTTCGATTTTGAATGTGCGTTCTGCATCATCTGTTCTTACATTTTTGCTTTGCTGTCTACTTGCGTTTTCGTCCTCTCTTCTTGGCTCTGGAGTTGCTAGCCTTCTTGTTCTGACCCTGTCCTCTTTGCTGTCTCTTTTGCTGCAGAGTCGCTTCTTGTTTTCGTTTTCCTTTGCATTTGGCTCCTGACGATCTTTCGGGCCTGGCCATTCCTTGTTTCCATCTGCTTCCTTCATTTCTTTTCTGCTTGCTGATTGTTCCTGAACTGAAGTTTTTATTTCTTCGTCCTTTTCTATGATAAATACCTCCTGGTCTCTGTCCCCAGGGTTTTCTTCCCAATGTTGCGAGAGATTCATCAAGTCTGAGACTTCCAAAAACTCTTCGGTTGAACTTGGGGAGCCCTGGTTGTGGGGCCTCTGTTTCAGTGATCCCACAGTTTCTACGGATTCCTTTTTTTGGGTCGCGTTCTTTGGGTAATCCCTCTTTGGTTTTTGGTTCGCCCCTGTGGGTGAAAGAAGCGGCATGATCTTCAAATCTTTGGCTGATGTTTTGACAACCCTTGGGTTGCTTGTGACTAGGAGACTTGGTTCTCCCAAATTCGGTGCTGACGCGTCGGTGGTGCTTGAAGAGACCCTGTTTTTCTCTTTTGCCTGTTCTTTTGACTCTTGCAAGGCGTCCAGTTCTTTCAGCCTTTCTCTGATTTTGTTTTGATTCCGTTGTGTTTGATCTATTACTGTTTGCCTTTTCTTCTCGGCTTGGAGCGAGTCTACTAATTTTTTCAGATCTTTTTTAAGGTCTTCTACTTTATTCTCCCAGCATTTTTTTTTGGTTGTTATGTCTCTCTTCTAGGGCGGTAATGTATCCTTCGATATAGGTCATTTTTGTTGTTAAATTAGCCAGGATTACGGTCTTGTCTTGTACTTTTTATCGCCTCATATAGTTTGCAAAAAGGAGCTAGGGCGATCATCATGGCTGACATGACTGTTTCCATATCCGATTTTTGCTAGGAAATTCTTTTAAGGTTGATGAAGATGTTTCACTGGTCCGTCTGGGTTTCGGGGATGATGTCAGTGTCACTTGTCTGTCGGCGTTTCGGGGCCCCTCCCTCAATGCGTTCTCTCTTAAATGCTTTCCCGATTGGTCCTGGTCTGACCTGTTTGCTGACGTGGATCTTCTGTTCCTGTGCCCTAGGTGGGCATTTGGGTCTTGTGCCCCTGATCTGACTGGGGTCAGAGAATCTTGATTCCTACTAATGTGAATTTTGGTCCAGTCAAGGCGATGATCATTACTCTGTAGTGCTTTTGTGCAGTCCACCTGTGTGCCTGGCGGCCTTTCTATATTAGGTGACTGGTCCTGTCGACTTCTTTCCGCTTCTTGAGGGGTCTTATTTCTCTCTCCCGACAGATCCTTTGCAATTTGTTGTGAAGCAGCTTTTACCGCATTACTCTCTTCGCCGTGTTTCTCCCCACGGAGTTGGTTCCCTGCCAGGACATCTGATGTGGTGATGTCTTTTGGTGCTTGGTTTTTTTCTGTATTTTTCCCTGTACTCAGTGCGATTCGAGGTGGGCAGGGATCATTTGTCGGTGGGATTGCAGCATGCCATCGTACTGTGTTGGTTTTGCGCGCTTTGCTGACCGGCGAGATTTCCTGGACAGCTTCCAAAATTTCTGCGTCTGACAATTCTGTTTCTGTGTCTAATTTTCTTTTCTGATGTTTGCAGAAAAAAGCTTTTAGAGTGCCCGACATCAGGGATGTAGGAAGCCATTTCAGTTGCACCTCACTTTTTCCGCGGTTTTTGCTGCCTGCTTACTGCCCCTTTCCCTTGGTTTGTTTTCTCCTTTTCTTGATTTATTCTTTAATGTGATTTCAACTTTGTCATGCCAGCTTGAGCCTTTCTTTTTGTTATTGGTTTATCCGCATTTTTTGTTTTGGCATTAGCCAGCAGTTGTTTGTCTTCTAAGTCTGAACCTGACTCTGAATTTTTTTCTTTGTCGGATTCTGTATTAGTAGATTCGCTCTCATTTGCTTCCATATCGTCATCACTTTCCTGATTTATCGGTCTGAGAGACCCTTTGTTGTTGTATTTCGTCAGGTTTTCAGGTTTTTGTCTAGGAATTCCGCTTTCCTTCTCAGTGGTTTGGTTGGGAATCTTATCTGCCAGACTGGGCTCCCTGTGTACTGTGGCCGTGATGCACGTTTTTTCTCTCTCTGTTTGTTTGTTCAGACCTGCGTCTCCGGCCTGTTCCACATTCAGAGGCCGGCCTCCGCCCCCCACACCCTGCGACTCCGTACCTGGAGCGCCGATTCCAGCGCAGGTCACATACGAGGCCGACTCCACCCCCTCAGGCAGCATGTCTGCAGCCGACGGCGTCCGCACCATCGTGCTTTCCTGGGGGGCCAGGAGGACGGGCGTCACGGTGCGAACGCTGCAGCACAAGCACCTGCACCCTCCCCAGCATTCAAGACCAGCGTGCCGCACCGCTCAGGGCCCAGCAGGAGCCGCCCTCCGGCTGCCACCGTTGGGAACCCACTCGCCATGCCGGCGGTCAGTGGTGCGCCACCCGCAAAATCAGATGCGTCTCGCAACGGGGAGGGTGAGTGTGTAGGGTCCCCAATGCTTGCTTTGTTGGTTTCTTTTCTGTTTTGTGGGGGTACGCTCTGATTTCTTTGATGTTGTTGTTCTTGGATTTCTCGGATTTCGTCCTGAATTTTGTCCTCATCCGCCCTTTGCTCTCCTTGGGGCGAGATCTTAGAAGCCTCCCCTAGCCTGAATGGTTGGCTGTGGGTATGGCAGTCTTTCATGTTTCGCGACTTTGTCTTTGCGGTTGAATTTATGTTAAAGTTTGTTATTGTGTTTTTGGTGTGTTTAGTGCTTCTGAGTCGGCGAGGACTCAGCTCTGCGTCCCTCTCTGCATCTGTGTCCGTATCCACATCTGTGGCAATGGCTATGACTGTGTCATCACGCTGCTCTTGCTCCGCTCTTGCATTTTTCTTTTCTGGGAGCTTTTGATGCCTTAAGGATTTCCCACTAGGCTCCATACCTCGGTAGATCCTCGCGGATCCCGCGGACTCCTGCAGACTCCAACTCTCCTCACAACTCTGCTCACCGCTTCGCTCAGGATATGGGTTTTTAAGTCCTCCCACACTGATAGTAGGCAGAGTAGAAAGACTGTAGAGACTCCTGCAGACTCCAACTCTCCTCACAACTCCGCTCACCGCTTCGCTCAGGATAAGGGTTTTTAAGTCCTCCCAAACTGATAGTAGGCAGAGTAGAAAGACTGTAGAGACTCCTGCAGACTCCAACTCTCCTCACAACTCCGCTCACCACTTCGCTCAGGATATGGGTTTTTAAGTCCTCCCACACTGATAGTAGGCAGAGTAGAAAGACTGTAGAGACTCCTGCAGACTCCAACTCCTCACAACTCCGCTCCGCTCCGAAATATGTTTTTTCAACTTCCTTTCTAGTCGACCTTCCTTGTCACAAGCGATCTCTCAACAGTCAAACGATATTGTTATCCCTGCCTTTGGTTTCTGAGTCAATAAGTCCTCTTGCACGTACGATTTGTTTATGCTAAAGAGATATATGTTTGCTATCCTCAAGCTTCTCTTGTCTAATTCTAATGAGATCATAATGACATCCCAACGCAATGCACAGCCTCTTATCTTGTCTGTGATATCAAGAATACAAATTGGTTTTGCTCATGCATCAGCTTACGTTTTGGGCAAACAATACAAATAATCTGGCAAGAAACCGATGTTATTATGAGACCGCATGCAGTGGTGACACTGTTCATTGAGTCATTGCAGCTGTGCAGCCCATCATCAGCAACTTTACGGATACCTGTAAGTTTACCGGCTCAAACCTGGAAGTCTGTTTAATAAATGGCGATGCTAAATTAGTCTTTTTGGAATTTGCATCATTTTTTATTGAGTGTTATGATTACAAGTGAGGCTTGAGCAACGACCCATAGAAAATGGCACAGCGTCCCAAAGGGTGGCCTCTAACAACAACCCGCCTGAAAGAATTTCCCTTCCCTCCAAGAAATAATGGCGCACAAATCCTTTCTCCCTTCTCAGCGGGTTCCTATGGAAACAGTAGCTTTTAGCATAACAATAATTGGCACAAAGTATCCAGCAGATAAAAGATCCACAGATTTGTCTGAAAATGGAGCGCGGGGGACAGGCTCAGGGTGATGCATGGAGTAGACCGAACAGCTACAGCGTCACCTTCTCAGGTGTTACAAGGACAGGGGACCTTCTGCCCCTCCTCGAAATATCCTTCTTCTGCCTTCCGTCTGTCTGAGCCAAGCACATGGGATATAACCTGAAGTATCTTTATGTAGTATTTCTGGGGCCTCTCGAGGGAGAGAAGTGAATAGTCCCATTCCTATTGGATTGTTGATTTTTCTGTTCAATATTCTATGGGGTAAGAGGGGAGAATAACAAGAAATGGGCAGATCTACAGCAGAAGGGAAAGACATGTATTTCACGTCTTACCAGTAAGCAGACCACTTTGAGAATAAACAGTGCCGCAAAGAAAAGGGCCGAGCAGCATGTGAACATGTCGGCCAATGAGCAGGCCGGAATGATCCATGTGCTCTGATTGGCCGGAATGCCATAGCCCATTAAAACAAGAAAGACTTTCTGGCATCCAGAAAGTCTTTCTTGTTTTAATGGGCTATGGCATTCCGGGGCTTTAAGAAAATAATCAAATACCAGGTCCACGTTTGATTTTCTGATTAGACAAATGCCATCCAATCTTCTGCTGGGAATTCCATACCACGGAAGCGATGGCTGCTGGAAATTGTACTATGGGGAAGATTTTTGCTCATCCCTAACAATTATCTCCCTGTTCCCATTGAGTTATTGGGCTTCCTGCAAAGAGACATGCACACCTTTCCAATATCATGTGCACACAATAAGTATCCTACTAACCATCAACTGACTGCCAAATAGTGACATTTAGGTCAGAATCTTGGCATTTTGTAAATTTCACCAAAACAGGTCGGTATCTATCTATTCATCTATCTATCTATCTATCTATCTATCTATCTATCTATCTATCTATCTATCTATCTATCTATCTACTGATCCGTGCATTTATCTATTTGTATTTTATTAACAAAGCACGTATGCCTAAGCATTGTACACAAATTAGAAGAGTACAGTAAAATTGAAATAGCAAATCATAACACCAAAATAAGCTCTAGCCAGGAGAAGAGCGAAGATGGGATTTAAAACGCCAGGGGAATATAGAGAGAAGAGAGAGGAAGAGCATTGCGGTGTTTTTGAGTAAGAAGGGCAAAGGCTAGGTAACGAGATTAAGCACAAAGTGTTTGAGGTACTGAAAGCAAATGGAGAGATTGGGATTGAAGAGAATGAAGGGGGGAGTAAAAAGAAATACGAGCGGCAAGGGCCGGGGAAGAAAACACCAAGCAAAGTAATTGAATCAAGAAACAAGATTCAAAGGAGACCCAAGATAATGAGAGAAGAGAGTCGGAGATGAAGAATGGAAGAAAAGATGATGAAGAGTGACACATACTGAAAAATGTAAATTGGCTGGATGATCAATGAGTAAAAAGGAACAATAGAAAAGACAAGAAAAATAATGCAGAAATGACACCTTTAGTAGCAGATAGGGGGAGCAATGGAGGACATTTTACGAATGTTAACGAGTTGGAATCAGCAGCTGTGAGAAATAAAGATATATGGGGTAAAAGATAAAGAGGGGTTAAAGAGGACCCCAAAAGCTACACGCAGTTAGAGAAAGGCAAAGACATGAGAGGGAAGGAGAGTGAAGAAAAAGCGAGGTAGAGATGTGTGAGTGAAGACGGAAAAAATAGGACTTCCGTTTCAGAAGGGTTAAGGTGGAGATTGTGAGTCTGCATCTATTGTTAATTACAAGCAGACGTGAAGAAACAGAAGAGTGTAGACTATCAGGGAAGTTGGACGAGGAAGATACACAGATGTGTGAGTCATTAGAATAAAAACGAAAGGAAATCCAACTTTAGAAATGATAGCTGATAGAGGTGAAGTACAGAGAGAAAAAAGGAGTGAACCAAGAGCTGAGCCTTGAAGAACACCACAATGGAGAGGGGAAGAAGACCGGGTTCCAGCCCAAGACACTGCAAATAAGCACTTAGAGAGATAAGAGGAGAACCACTGTAGAATGTTATTTAACAACCCAGAGAAGAGAGTGAAGAACGAAGAGTAGAGTGATCAACATAAAGTGGAGTAGAGATCAAGAAGGATCAGGATAGATGAGTGTCTATTGTGATAGGCTGAAAGGAAAGAATTAGTGACATACAGAAGCACGGTTTCAGTAGAATGCCTAGGACGGAAATAAGATTGATGAAGAGGAAGAAGAGAATGTAGGTTAAGATAGCAAGAAACTTGAAAATTAGCAGCTTGCTAAAGAAGTTTAGATACAAATGGGAGACAAGAGATTGGATGATAGTAAGATGGAAGAGAGGGGTCAAGAGTATATTTTCTCGGAATAGGGAATATAGACATTAGATTTCTCCACCACCATCTTCTCTGCATACCTCTATTTTCAAAGTTCTGTGTGTTTTTTTTTTCAACTCAAAGTTATTATCCACTACTCAGCACCTCTCTCATCAACTTCCATGGCACCAGTGATCCAGGGATGAATATCGGTTTCTAAACTATCAATCAGCCCAAACCTCTAGTACACCATAAAGGATCCGAACAGATAGGAAACACAAGTAAATTGTAAACCTCCGTGTCCAATTTTGGTAATGTGGATGGAACGGCAGGCTTATCTCCGCAAGGTCGTGCATCATTGGTTTATTGCAAGACAGCAAAAATACAAATACTACCCTATGAATAAAGGGACTGTCCAGTCAAGGTTGTATGCAAAAATCTTGTTTTATATTATTACAACAGACAGTTCTACCACACTACAAAATACAACCCACCTGTAAAAGGAACAAATATGTGTTAAAACTTCTTGCAATTCATGGTCCACCTGGCAGCATTGGAGGAAGCAGCACGCTCACAGGGATTTTAGCCCTTTAAGATGGCGTAGGATTGGTTCTCTGCTCAAGAATTCTAGTAACGTTGCGGTTGTTTCCAAGATCGTTTTGAATTACCAGCTTTCTTCGAGCATCCTTCCTTACCATATCCCCCCTGCTCTTCCATTCTCGCTCTGCTTCCACTTAGCCTACCAACACTGTAATCCTGATCTCCATCCTATTGGAGTTCCCTTTCTGTTCTCCATTTACTCTTGCCACCTTGAGCTTCCGAGCATTCCCCTCTACATCGGGGCAAGGACGTAGTATTCAGTTCACCGGATCGAGGAACCGAATCATCTATCATTTGATATTCCTCGCCTCCAACAAGGATTTTCCCTAACGGGCTTTCCCCTTTGGGCATTGCCCATTGAGCACACACTTTGCCCTATTTTTATTGGGCTACATGATGCTTTTGTGGCATTAAGTTGGTTTCAGGACACTTTGCAGCCTCTGCGACCAAGTTCAAAATGGGACAGAGCTGTGGGTATCAGGCAGCAGGCAGGTGAGCAAGCGAGGCTGGACGGACAGCTGCAGGCTGGCCTAGATGGCGGGTCGGGTCAAGAATCATTGTCTCTGTGCTCGTTGGCAGACCTGGAATGATGGTTGAGGCATCTCGGACACCTTTAGTGACTACAGAGTAATAGCTGTCTGTGGTGCAGCCGGTCGCAGTTCAAGGGCTCGACTGCATAAAAAATGACGCAGGTTGATGCTTGTCGTGCACTTCTAATAGCTTCTTTGCTGGGCTTGTGTTGTCCTTTAAGGTGGGCGGCCCAAAGCTGAGGAGAATGTTGCACAATGGCCTTGTCCTTCGGTTCAGAGACTCTCTAGTACTTATAACCCAGGAAGTTTGCTTGCAGAGCCTACCAGTGCATGCTGTGTGTTGGCTGGGTATCAGTTCTGCAGCTGCTAGAGGGTCCTCTGGATTCAGTATCTCCTTCTGTTCCCTGGGAGATATTTAGGGGAGGGATCTCTTGGAAATGATGGCCTTACTTCACTGGTGGAAGCTGTAAGGCAGACTACCTTCAGCCAGGGTCCAAATGAGTCCTTCTTCTTACTCCTTTCAAAGTCATCAGATGATCTGCCAAAGAGGGGCTCAACCCTCTTTTGAAGCCAAATGGGCCCCAGTGATTGGTGCAGGCTAAGCCTACCTTAATGAACCAATCCTGGGTCCCCACCAACAATCGTCTGTTATGCGTGAGGTCATAGCTAGAGGGCTTTGCAACAGGAAAGGTAAGGGGTGACAACATGTACCACTAAGTCCCACTGCTCTTCCTGTCTGTTGTGGATAAAAGTTTCTCTCTGGTTAATTAAGCTCTCTGTGGCTCCTGATCAAAGTGTAGGTCTCCCTTGAAGTTATGGCGATGAACAGACTTTCTGTCTGCACCAAATCACATACTTCTTCCCTCTGAAAGGTGCTCTCCCTGCATGGGTTGCCTACTGTAAACAGTTGTCCCAGACATGGCATTCACTGCCCCTCATACAGAGGGGTGGGAGCTAGCTTCAAGATGCCACATTGCATATCAAAGAGGTGTTGGTTTCCTGTCCCCTTTTGTCATATCTGCGATCAGGCCTCTTGCAGGCCTGTTTCAATTTACTTATCAGTATGTGCTGCCACCAGAAGAACTTTGACAATAGACAGGATGGATCCATGAGGTCTTTGATATTTGATTAGGCTGTCCAAGCAGGAGCAAGATGTTGCCTTCCCCTTTCCTGAGACTCTTGATGTACCTGTGGCTGTCACATTCCAGCTAAACATGACAGGGGGACTGTGTCTGTAGACTGTGTCCACCCAGAGTACACGTGACTATGTGTTTGTTGTGCGGCGAGCATAGGGAAATGTGTGCATCTTCTTTACTGCCAACACACCCACGTATGCCTCTTTTTCTATGACAGCCCAGGTCCTTTCCCTTTTTGTCAACTGCCTGCTAATGTAGGTGACAGGTTGCTCTAACCGTTCAGAGTTCAGCTGCACTACCACTGCTCCAATCCCAAAATCACAGGCGTCTCTCTGGATAATGAACTCCTGACCATAGCCTGGCACTTTCAGAACTGAGGCCCTGCACAATCCATCCTTTAAATCCTGACAGGCAGGGGGTTCAAATTACCTTCTTCAGCGTCTTCTTGGAAGTTACATCATTCAGGGGCATGGCAATGTAATGTTATGTAATATAATGTAATGGGTTATTTATAAAGCGCTTAATACCCAGAAGTTTCTAAGCATGGCCCGGGGGATCAAACCTGTTTTGCTCTGTGTTGTCTTGTTTCCAAGGCAAGCACGTTGTCCCTGAGCTATCCTCTCGGTCTTGCCCCTGAGCTATCCTCCCGGTTGACCTACCCAGTGAGACCTAAAAGGGATCTTACCTGTGTCTGTGTGGTGGGGATGGCCCAATCCTTCACAGCCTGTACATTTGCTTTGAGAGGTTGTTTCTTAACTCCACCGACCAGGTGGGCTAGGTAAGTCACTGTGCCCTGCGCTATCTCGCAATTCGTGGCCTTGATAGTCATACTTGCATTCTGCAGCACCTGCGGCACTTGTTTTGGTGGGATAAGTGATACTCCCAGGCATGGCTGAAGACAGCAATGCTGTCTAAATAGGTGACACTGACATTTTCCAGACCCGCCAAAACCTGGTTAACCATCTGCTGAAAAGTGGCAGGGGCATTCTTCAACCTGAAGGGCATCACAGTGAACTGATACTGTCCTTCCGGGATTGAGAATGCTGATCTTTCTCTCACTCCATCTGTCAAGCCAACCTGCCAATACCCTGCTGTGAGGTGAAAGGTACTCAAGTACTTGGCAGCGCCAAGCTTGTCAATGAGCTCATCTGTCTGAGGAATGGGGTGAGCCTCTGTCTTCATGACAAAATTGAACCCTCTGTAGTCCACACAAAGAGAACTTCAGTCTTTCCACCACTGGACTTTTTAGGGACCAGTACCAATGGGCTAGCCCAGTGGCTGTGGGTTAGCTCTATCACTCCTAGAGTAAGCATCTTGGAAATGTCTGCCTTGATGGTGTCCCTGAACTTATCAGACATCTGGTGAATCCTACTCTTCACCGACTTACTTTCTCCAATGTCCACATAATGGGTGCACACATCTGCGTGACCTGGAGAAAACAGACGGGCAAACGGTCCAAGTAAACGGCCGCAGTCTGTCAGTTGCTGTTCTGGCAGGTCTGTTGCAAGGTTGACACCTTCAACTGACCAATTTGGGGCTTCGGTGTGCAAGAGGTCTCAGGGGATTGGTCTCACCTCACTCTCTATGACAGTCACTAATTCCGTGGCCAAGTCATTCCGGCTATAATGGGGTTTGAGCCGGTTGACGTCAAAAAGACTGTGCACATCTGTTTAGGCCGTTTCCCGTCAATGAGGTAATTCACCTCCCTGACTTTTTCCAGCACACAGTGAGGTCCAGTCCACTTGTCCTGAAGGGCACTGGGTTTGACAGGCTCCATAATCCACAACCACTGGCCTGAAGAATAGACTGTCACAGTGGCCTTCTGGTCATGCCGGTGCTTCATCAGCTCCTGACTGGCCTTTAGGTTCTTTGTCGACTGTTCCATGTGTTTTGCCATTTTAGACCAAAGGCCAAGTACATAGTCCACCATATCTCGTGTAGGGAATGAATGTTTTCTTTCCCATCCCTCTTTCAATAAACTGAGGGGACTATGTACATGGTGTCCAAACAGAAGCTCAAACTTCTCCCAGTAGGCGAACAGAAGGCATGGCAGGAGAATATCTCATGTTCTCCTCAGGTGCTCTTCAAAGCCACCTATAATGACTTTCAGGGTCTTGTTGAACTGCTCAACAAGCCCATTTGTTTGTGGATGGAAGAATGTAAAGAACCTATAGGTGACTCTTGTTGCGATTAATTAGGTGGTCACACCCAACTCACAGAGTCCCCCCACCTCCCAAGCAAGGTGGTGCACACCCAAAGCGCTTATGTAAATTCAACTTTAGTGAGGCCTCTAATCCATGTTGCACAAACCCCAACAAATGCCCTATGTACAGCTAATAAGCTAGGAACCAGGCCAGTGTATAGTAAGAATGTATATTTATTTATTTATTTATTTAAGGTTTGACAAAGAAGACTAGCAAGCAGGAGATCAACCATCAATGCTGTGTCACTACACAATATCACAACTCCAAATTACTTTCCGTTATTAAAATAACACAGGTAACATTTTGAAATATGCAGTCACAACTTGCATCAGATTTAATTGCAAATGAATCAATAGAAAACATTCACAATACAATGGAAACATCATTTTGGCTTTATTTTTAGAAAGGCAAGGTTTGAGAAAAAGAACTAAATGGGAAATAGTTTTTGGCTCTTTATTTGCATGAATGGCAAAGCCAGGAAAGGAACCCAATGGGAACATCGTGTTTGGCTCTTTATTTGCATGAAAGGCAGGGCTTTGGGAAAATCGCTTTGGGATGCAAGTAAATAAATGGGAAATTTTGTTTTTCACCCTCCACATTTACTTGAATAGCAGCATTTTAGGGTTACCCTTTTGGGGATTATGGACACCCACCTTCTGTACAGAAGACAGGGTTTCAGAAAGGTAGAGTCACCCAAGTAGTTTATTGTCTATACAGGCTATAACACACTGGGAATGAACTTGGTTAGTTTCAAACTCTAACAACACTCATCCTGTGATTTTATATATGGGAATTAATTGATCTAACTTCAATTCAATGCACTAAGGATCCACTCAGCTTCCCTCTACCGCCCAATTTAATGGAAAGGATTAAGAGAGGTAATCCCCAACTCAATTCACTTTAATTGTATAGGGTGATATTTAATAGTGGAATTAATTGGAATTGGATATAATAAAATGTGCCAATGGTCTTCCCAGTACCACCCCCTACCCGCTATGCGAGATGGAGATTAAGGCTGGCAGTTTCCCTCCCCCACACTTTTGATGGCTTTGGGATATATCTACTTACATGGGAGGCCTTGATTATTTGGCATTTACGGAAACAGCAGGGCTCCTCTGAGGACAGCACAGATCTGGTCAAGGGCTTCAGTCAAGGATTATCTCCTGCACCCAGACTTCCTCTGCTCCTCTGATGGGGTCCCAGCTAGCATCTAGATTTTCCTGTCACTGTCTCCAATGCAAGGATTGAGGGCTCTCTGCTAGTTGTTCCTCGCAATGGTCTGGCAGTAGACTACCTACAGGAATAAAGTGGAAAAGCCCTGTGCTGATGCAAAATTGGCCTCTTATAGGACTGATGACACTCTTACATTATCATAATTCCCACGGTAAGGATTGGCTAGAACTCTCCCTACACCTCCCACCAAGATGGTCACTGGCTGCTGATAGAACCAGAAGTTGGGAGGTATGAGTTATGGAAGCTGAAGGAGGAGGAAAAATACATCATCCAAAAATGACAAGTGGGTTTTACCTTTTAGGGTGCTGAAAACCTAACAACATGGGAGCTATACACATTTTTCAGATAATGACATAACTCTATATATTTCATAAATCTACATTTTATGGCGATATCCCTTCCTGGGTGGAACCACCATTTTTTGTGCTTTATGGCTACACCGTAATAGTTACAACCCTGACACAACATACTTCCAACATTCATTTCACCATCTGCCACTTCACCAATTTTCCAGTTTCTCAAACTTAAGAAAATGCCAGAATCATAATTTTTTGATCATAACTTAAGTTATGTAGATCATAAAAATGTCATTTTACATGGACCCAACAGGCTCTTCATACCCGTTACTATGAATCTGGGCTGGGATCACTGGGACACACAATGCTCTTTTTATTTAAGAAAATGTGTTCAATGTTAAACATATGGCAATGCATTATATGAGAGGTAGTTTCATTTATGGCCACCTCAAACAGTTTCATTTCCCCTCTAAGTTTTCCCCTTAAACATGTGACCAGGACATCTGCTCAGGCCAATGTGGACTTTGCTCTTTGCTAATGCACAATTAGGGGACCTGAAAATAAGGGTCATTGCTGATGGTCATGCTATCTGTAAATTCCCACAGTCACAATCCCTCTGCAACATTTCTTATATTTTTAACTGAAGCTCCAAGCCCGTTCCTTGCTAAACCTAGCCCCAAAGGTCTTGGGGTTTAATTTTCAGCTCAGACATAAAAACAAGTTGCAGTTCACAATTCTGAAAGGCTAGCATATTACATTTACCCACAGTGTAACTTTCAATACTGCACCAGGGCCTGTTGTTCACAATATAATATTTCTTTATATACTGTATAAATAGAAATAAGTTCACTTTTGGTATTCTTCACACAGATAGGCCATAGTTACATAAGAAACCAGTGCTCATGTATGCAAAAAAGGCTTTCCTCTATAAATGTTGTCATTTTATGTGCTGAAATTAAGTCTTTTTATTCCTGAAAATGCAGTCTGTCATTCGACTTTATTTCTTAAATGTAAGGCGTCATTCCTCTTATTTACCTTCCAAATGCACAGTATTTCAAATGTATTTATTTCCTTTGATATGCACTTCTGCAGTCTTAAATCTGTCACATGACCTTTACACAAAGTCAGCATCTACAGCACTTTTCTTCATCTGAGTGCCTGTACATTCTAACAAAATGGAGGGAGGCCCATTTGCGCTCATTCACTCGACCTTATGTCGAAATCACTGTTTTGTACTGGCTTTTATATTTCAATGGAACTCCACACTTAGCCAGCTTCACTCTCACAATGGGGCCTACCATGGCCTCTCTATCTCTATCACTCTGGGGCTGCCTTTTTACCCCATAAATCGTCCCCCGGATCTTTGACTCGGTTGACCAATAGAAAAGAGAAGTGGGGATTTTGTTTGATCGTTTTGCTCTTGCTCATTCCATGAAATGTCCTTGTTGGAGCACGTCCACTCTTTTTCCTATCATGAGGGTTTGGCGCTCTACTCTGCACTCCACTCTTTTCAGATTTTGGGGTTTTGGTACGGGAACTCCTCCCTTTCTGGGCTCTCCTTCCTCCAAGGTGTGAAGGTAAGGAGTTACTGAATCTGCTGGGATTAAAAAATAGATTAAGTATTTTATACAGCACTTCTTTCCCTGGTAAATAGGCATAATATTTACAACAAACAACAGTTTATACATTGCAACTAAATGGTAACATTGATTTCACTTGACATACACAATTCAACAACATTATCTTTCTCTAAATTTGGTGCATTCCTTAAAAGTATGAATTGTTTTACTCTCTGTAAATGTGTGATATTCTTCATCTTGATTTCCCTTCTTTCCTTTCATTCTTCAGATGGTTCCTGGGCTCTACCCTCACTGTGTTCTTTAATCAGTCGTAGTACCTGTCTGGGTTGACAGATCTTTAAACAAATGATATGGACCCATTCCTCTTCTCTATGTTCTGCTTTAGGGATGCAGATCTTATATGCGAGAGGTGAGATTTCATCAACAATTTCTAGGGCTCTGCTCCTTGGTCTGGTTCCTTTCAAAATTGTACAGCTAGATCTCCTTCTTCGTACTCTTTCTTGGTATTTTTTAAGTCGTAGTAGGCTTTCATTTCTTCAGCCGACTTTTCTAAATTGCGCTGAACGTAGACGAAAGCGTGCTGAAGGTGTGTCCATAAATTCTCAATGTACTCATGGTTAGTGGACACGTTGATCAGAGTCTGCTTTTGAGTTGAAATGGACAGATGTTGGTTTCAGAGACAGCGTGGACCTAATGGCCATTAGGACTCGCGTTAATCCGATGTCCCAACTAGGTACAGAGTCTGCCACAAACTTCTTAAAGATGCCCACAATTGTTTTATTGTACCTCTCAACTACCCCACTCGAGGCTATGCCGTAGGCAATGTGGAGTTTTCTCTTTACCCCTAGTATCTCCCACATCTTAGTCATCACCTTGCTGGTAAAATGACTTCCTCGGTCTGACTGAATCCTTTGGGGAAGGCTGAAACGAGAGAAGATATGATTGATCATTAGTGCGGCAGCTGTCTCCAACTTACAATTCAGGGCCAGAAGACATTCTACCCACTTGGTAAACAAGCATGTCAATGTCAACATGTACTTGATTCCCCGAAAGCAGTGAATCACTGGCCTGATGAAATCGACTTGCAAATCTGACCAAGACAGTGTCATTCCCCTTTTCTGTAGCGGAGCTCTCTGTGTGAGAGAACTTGGCAGAAACTGAGCACACACAAGACACCCTTTTAAGTAGATGTCAAGGCCCTGGGCCATGTGTGGCCAATATGTGACTTTGCGCAAGATTTCTAAGGTTGTATGAAACCCCCTTTGACCGGCAGTGGCCGCATCATGGGCGTGACTTAACATCAGGCTTTGGAATGAGGTAGGTACCACCCACTGGTCACATCCAGATATGGATCTCCGTACCAACAAACCATCTTGGATTTGGAACATTTTTGAAAATTTGAACACCGGAGATCCTCCTTCATGATATAATCAGATTCACAGGGTCTCCAACATGTTGATATAATTTCCCAATACTTTGGTCCCTTTTTTTGCTCAGTAATCAAATCTGCACCTGTTTTTTTTTAACTCCACTGGGCAGTTGAGAGTTCATTATTGGCATGGGTTTGGAACCTGGTGACAGCAGTGATTTCCCTGACAGGGATTCAGTTTCTATGAGATACTCGAAAATGGCTCTGGTTTTGGCCAACTGGTCAGCCAAGTAATTTCCAGTTTTCTCTGGTGGCTCTATTTTGGAGTGACCTCTGATCTTTTTCCAATAGATGCTCATACCATTACAGGTTACCAGATCATTGCAACTAAATGGTAACATTGATTTCACTTGACATACACAATTCAACAACATTATCTTTCCCTAAGTTTGGTACATTCCTTAAAAGTATGAAATGTTTTACTCTCTGTAAATGTGTGATATTCTTCATCCTGGCTTCCCTTCTTTCCTTTCATTCTTCAGATGGTTCCTGGGCTCTACCCTCACTGTGTTAATCAGTCGTAGTGCCTGTCTGGGTTGACAGCTCTTTAAACAAATGATATGGACCCATTTCTCTTCTCTATGTTCTGCTTTAGGGATGCAGATCTTGTATGCGAGAGGTGAGATTTCATCAACAATTTCTAGGGCTCCGCTCCTTGGTCTGGTTCCTTTCGAAATTGTACAGGTAGATCCTGTCTCCTTCTTCGTACTCCTTCTTGGTATTTTTTTTAGTCGTAGTAGGCTTTCATTTCTTCTGCCGACTTTTCTAAATTGCGATGAGCATAGACAAAAGCGTGCTGAAGGTGTGTCCATACATTCTCAATGTACTCATGGGTAGTGGACACGTTGATCAGGGTCTGCTCTTGAGTTGAAATGGACACATTTTGGTTTCAGAAGACAGTGTGGACCTAATGGCCATCAGGACTAGCGTTAATTGGATGTCCCAACTAGGTACAGAGTCTGCCACAAACTTCTTAAAGATGCCCACAATTGTTTTATTGTACCTCTCAACTTCCCCATTCGAGGCTATGCCGTAGGCAATGTGGAGTTTTCTCTTTACCCCTAGTATCTCCCACACTTTGGTCATCACCTTGCTTGTAAAATGACTTCCTCGGTCCGACTGAATCCTTTGGGAAAGGCTGAAATGAGAGAAGATGTGATTGATCACTAGTGTGGCAGCTGTCTCCAATTTACCATTCAGGGCCAGAAGACATTCTACCCACTTGGTAAACAAGCATGTCACGGTCAACATGTACTTGATTCCCCGAAAGCAGTGAATCACTGGCCCGATGAAATCGACTTGCAAATCTGACCAAGGCAGTGTCATTCCCCTTTTCTGTAGCGGAGCTCTCTGTGTGAGAGAACTTGGCAGAAACTGAGCACACACAAGACACCCTTTTAAGTAGATGTCGAGGCCCTGGGCCATGTTTGGCCAATATGCGACTTTGCACAAGATTCCAAATGTTCTATGAAACCCCCTATGACCGGCTGTGGCCGCGTCATGGGCATGACTTTACACCTGGCTTCACAATGAGCTAGGTACCACCCACTGGCCACATCTAGATATGGATCTCCATGCCAACAAACCATCTTGGATTCAGAACAGTTTAGAAAACTTCATCAACACCTGGAGATCCTCCTTCCCAATATAATCAGATTCTCTCGGAGGAAAAATCACAGGGTCTAACATTTCACAATAATTGGGTCATCTTTTTGTGCAGCAATCAAATCTGCATCTGGGGTTTCTTTACTCCACTGGGCAGTTGAGAGTTCATTATTGGCATCTGTTTGGGACGTGGTGACAGCAGCGACCTGGATGTCCCCCAACAGGGATTTTGTTTTTATGGGATTCCCGTGAATGGCTCCGGCTTTGGCCAAATGATCAGCCAAGTCATTTCCAGTTTTGTCTGGTTCTTCTATTTTGGATTGACCTTTAATCTTTTTCCAATATATGGTCATCTCATTAGAGGTTATCACATTATCAATTGATAGTATTCATGTTGCATGCTTGAGCTGTTTATTTTTTGCACACAGCATGCCTCAATTTTTCCAATTAATCAGGTGTTCCACAAACCGATTCCTGACATAATCTGAATCAGTGCTTATGACCAGTTCTTTGAGTTGGTGTTGCATGGCAATGAGGATAGCTTGATGTACTGCCATTAACTCTGCCAAATGACTACTTTGGGGATATATTTTGTATCCAGCAGGGGGTTCTAGGGCATCATTCACTCAGGCATTCCCAACACCAGCCACTAATTATTTTTCTCTGTGATTGTCAACATGGTAGGAGCGCCCATCCAGATAAACTGTTGGTATCCCCTGGCACGTGTCTTACTCATAGACTTTGTGCAGGGAAGTAAGGTATGCCCCCATATTGTCATTGGTCTTTAGACTTTCATCCTCGGGACTCTTTTTTTGGCACAGTCATGCAAGTCTGCCAATCCTTGCGCTCGAGGACTCTTCTTGTTTTAGCTGTATCTGACCTCCATAGGAAAGCCTTCCATGGTCATAATCAAGGAAGAATTTCTGATATTACTCACATTCCCTCTTTGGATTTGGGCACTTTGGAGCTATTGCAAGAGTTGGTGAGGAGTCTCCACTATGATGTGCTCCGCCTGGATGAATGGTCGCTAATTAATCAATGCCCACAACATTGCCAGGAGTGCCTTTTGGCAAACATTGAATTTTTCCTCCACAGAGTACAAAGTCTTGCTCGCATATGAGATTTCTTTGCTGACCTTGTTGTGCTTTTGGTATAATAGTGCTATCAAGCAAGTATCTGAGAACCCTGTCTCCAAGAAGAACTCCTTGTTCTGTATTGGGTTAGCCAAACAAGGGGCTTGGTAAACGCTTCTCTTTAATTGTTTTACTGCCTTGGATTGTTTCGGACCTCACTCCCACTTGACCCAGGCCTTTCATTAATAGACCAAGGGTCGAGTGACCTCTGTGTAGTCTTCGATGACCTTTCTACTTTAATTGGTGAGTCCAAGAAGGCTTCTTAGTTCTCGCAGAGTAGTAGGGTCTTTCAATTTCAACAATGCTTCCACCTTGCTCTCCTGGGGTCTGAGACCATCATGGGTGATTTTGTGCCCTACGAAGTTCCCAGAGGTCTTACACCTGAAAGGACAGTTTTGCTCCGACTTTTTGCAACTGGGTCAGAACATAGCGTATATCCGCTATATGTTCCTCCACAGTTGTGTTCTTGATTAAAACATCATCTACATAGGCCAGGTTTCCCCTTTCGCCCAAATCGGGTATGGCCTTGTATGGGTATGGGTATGGAAGATGTTCAATTCATTTTATTTATTTATTTAAAGATTTATATAGCGCAAACCAAGGCCTGAGGATGTCTAACATTACCAGAGTTTATGTATCCAAAGGGGGTTTGGGTTCACATGTATTTCTTCCCCCAGAAGGTAAAGGCAAGAATGTACTGGTCTTCCCTACATATTGGCATTGTCCAGTAACCATTGGTCAGGTCAATGGCGGTATACACCTTTGACCCTTGGATCTGGGCCAGTCCGAACTTGATGTAGGGAAGGGGTGATCTTGACATGTGGATCAGTTTATTCAACTCCCTTCGGTCTGCACAAAGTCTCCATTGGCCATTGGGTTTGAGTATCCCCAGTACCGGGTTGTTAAATTACTGTGGATTGGATGAATTTTCCCACAGGATTCAAAGTTTTTATAATCTCTGTGAGTGACTCCATAGACACGAGAGTTAACCGTTATTGCTTTACAAATACTGGATCCATCTCAGTGTCCTTAGGTATGGTGGTTGAATGTATCTCTGTGTGACCACAATCATATAAACCCACTGCAAAGACATCCTGAAAATCCAGAAACACCTGTTTCAGCTTCTGTTTTTGCTCCTCTGTCTCACAGGCATCAGCGAGATTGATTCGTTCTTCAACCATCTGCTGAAAGCCTGGAAAGACCTTGGGCTTGGCAATTTCGGTGGTATCCTCCAGTTGGGTTGAGAGATCTCTTGTTATGGTGTTGGCCTGGATGCAAGGTTACAAGACTCAGAATATTACCTCTTCCTTCCTGATATCACAGGTCACCTCTTCCACACCATAAGGGCAGGGAGAGTACACTAAGAAATTCCTGCTTAGCCTGGTGAAAATCTTTTCCAGAGGGATACCATCGTCGAAATGGAAGCAGTCATTTGGAATTGGTCCAATGATCTCATTACCTAAATAAATGGAATATTGTTGGGCATCAACCGCCATTGCAATAAAGGTGCCTGTGCCCAAAGTGATACTTCGATAGTCGCTGTTATCCACCAATATTCAAATGGTGTTGTGTTCTAGGTCAGCTAGGGGTGTCGGATGTAAATACAAACCTTGTTGTTGGCGATGATCATGCAGATTTATATAGGCATCCTTGTTTTTGAGGTTCGGTACTCGCTTAATTTTTAGGGAAATTGTAAATTGTCGCACCTGTTCTTGGATGGTAACCTCTTCTCTCGCTTGAACTTCAACCACATACGGCAGCATTTAAGCAGACCAGAATGCTTTCTCAGTGTTGTCATAGCCCATGGGGTTACCTCCCAGTCGGGACCAGGCTTTGTTATTAATTAGGTTCAAATTAATTGCGAATCGATTGAGAATGTCACTCCCTAAGTGAAAGGTAGAGGGGACATCTCTCAAAACCCAACAATTAAGTTCTATGCTTTTGTTGCTAATGGACATTTTTTAGAATACAACTGCTAGGCAGGAGATGTTTGGAAGTTGGAGTTTCCTGGCCCATTTCCCATTTATCAATCAATTTAAATGTGGGAATGGTCTGATCTTTTGGGAGTTTCCTGAATAAGGCTTCACTGATGAAGCTTCTTCCGTTATTCAGGCATACCTGAATGGGAAAATACAGCTGTTCACCCAGTATCTGGATGTCAGTCAAACTTTGAGCTGGTTTTCCACCATCTTTTGTCATGGAATTTGGGTTTTCTCCTGATTGTGAATTGGTATAAAACTTCAGAGTATTTCCCTCCAGTATGGAATGCCATTTAAAACTGCGAGGGAGGTTGATTTTCAAAAATGGAGAAGGGTTCCCAGCAACCGTTTGTTCTCCTACAGAGATGACAGTGATGTCTGGGACTTGATTGTTCCTAAAATACAATTCTATTTTGTCAGACCGTTGTTCAATCATGTGGTGTGTGCCATTCAAACTCATAGTTTGTGCTTTGTTTTAGTTTGATTGGCCGGTTAGTCTGAGTCCAGAGGACCCTGTTCACGCAGTCAATCAGAGATGACAACCTCCAAACGAGGTCATTCCCCAACCGACAATGTGTGTCCTCTGGATTGACGACTATCACCAGGTGTTTCACCCTATGTTGGCTAATTGCTATCTCCAGATCTGCAGTCCCTTCGACAGAAATATCATTCCCATCAAAGTTTTGGAGTTGTCCAGGAAGATATGCAAGTGGAATTTGGTGATCTCTGTTACGCTCACTAGATATCCCCGGGGGCGTCTGGTAGGCTCTGAGATCTGGAACCCTGGATGCGTAGTTGCCCAGTGCTGAATAATGAATCTTAGTTATTTGTAGGATGAGCTATCCGTCCTGCGTTTCTTGTGCAGGGGCCCTTGACGTTTGTTGGCGAGCTGCCCGAGTTGCTTCACTGGTGCAGTACGCCTTCCTTGGGCCCAGGCCTGCTGTGACCCCAAATCTGCTGGTAGTCAGGTAGGTTTGTTAATTGTAAGTCTTTGTTCTGTTTATGGTGGGAATTTGTTAATGTCTTTATATCCTTCTTTTTGGGTGCGAAGGTCTTGATGCTGGTGTGCCGGATGTAGAGGCAAGTTTCTAGGTAAGAGAAACCGCGAAACGCAGCGCCTTTATTGTCTTTTGAAGCTAACCTGTGTTGTCTTCTTCTTCTCCTCACAGGCCGCTGTGGTGCTGCGAGTGGATGAGAGCACAATGAAAAACAGGCTCCTGGAATCCGTTAAGGTAGTACACCGCTGTGCGGTTGTTTAATAATGAAAGCGAACCTGAAAATGTCTCTTTTCCTTTGCAGATATTTCTGTGGTGCTCCGGATGGAAGCATGGCATAGCGCGATGGAATTCAGGTAAGACTGATGGAATTCGAAGTTTTGGAAGCGCGCGTTCTAATATTGTTTTTCCCTTTCTCGTTATTGCAGGTTGCAATGTTCAAACAGCAGCTGTGGGAGCGGTTCACCAGAAGTCCTTAAGCTTGTACTCACAGGTGAGTGATGTTTCTTCTTCTCTTGGTTTCCACAGATTGCAGCTCAGTTGAGATGCTGAGTGCTGGATGGTGTTTTCTCAGGTAAAACAGAATAATCTTGTTCTTGCAGGATTATAGGAAGATGCTGAAGACCAGGAGCTGGACACGGTGAGCGTCGCGCTACTGGTTGCAGAATAACACAAAGCATGTTCTGCAGTCAGGTAAAGTAGTACCAGGGAAAATAGTTCCAGGCCTGCCACACCCAAAACACTAGACCGCATGGCTTGATTCTTAGAACTAGACTGTGTGGGTGCTTCAATGTTGGATTTAAAGGCCCATGTACATAAATGGGAAAAAGTTTGAACAGTCCTTCCTTCCTACATATGAGCCTGGTGCCAAAGGCGCCAGGACTGGCTCCATGTCCCTTTTGCAGTGGTTTTAAGGCCCTCACGGTTCTGGTGGGAGCCTACTTGTAGCACAACTTGTGCCCCCTCACAGTGGTCATGACAATCTCCCCCCATCCTGAATTAAGTTGTTCGAAAACCTTTTTGGACAGGAGGGTGGCTTGGGATCCAGTGTCCACCAGCGCTGATAATGCACACTGACCGTGTACCTTGACAGAAGCATAAAATCTTCTGTTACAAAGGATGGACTTTTTTTCTATTGAGCCTTTGCGCTTAAGTTTTGCAGCATCCCCACAGTTTTCTAATTAATGCAATTAATTGTGAGGTACACATTTGCTAGTGCTTAAACATAGGTTGCACACTTTATTTCATATATTTTTCATTCACATTTGTGCCAACTTTTCTCTGCACGTGCTGCTGTTTCGCCCTTTCTCAAGGCACATTCTTTACTTATGTTGTGTGTCAATCTTGTGTTTACATTTGACATTTCTGTGTATACATTTCAAATTTGGTGACACACATCAAAAATACATAGGTTGGTAGACATATATATTTGTTTTTTTCCATTAGTTCCTTGTTCCTTTTCTTTTCAAGTGTGAAAATGTATTTGTATATAAACCAAGGATTTCGCACCAATCACCAGAAAAGTCATAACTTATGTCACGAATAATTACACAAATTGAATAAACTTATGTAAAATTTGTGTGGAATACGTGAATGAAAAATATATGAAATAAAGTGTGCAACCTATGTTTAGACACTAACAAATGTGTACCTCACAATTAATTGCATTAATTAGAAAACTGTGGGGACGCCACAAAATATAAGTGCAAAGACTCAATAGAAAAAAGTCCATCCTTTGTAACATTCAGACCGACTGGTGAATATCGGTCCCTATTGAGCCATGCAGCCACTGACCCCCAATTGACGTGGACAGGTCAGTTATAAAAAGTACCCAACTAACCAAACCAGGGGTTGAGCGGACAGACTGATATTACTCACGCAAAGCACAAAAAAATAATATCTTCTGTCTCTCTCCTCAAGGGGGCAAAGAAAATGTGCATTCTGTGACATCTTGGTGGTTAACTTTTTTATATTGAACTCCGACACTGTGATCTTGGACAGTTTTCTGTGTCAGAGTCCGGGAATCTGTAAAAAAGATTTAGCACCCAGACACAGGTGGGTTTGGCAAGTCCCTATTTCCCCCTGATTCTTTGCTGTCCCCCTTTTCCTGGAGACAGTTACCCGAACCTTTTTGGGGAAAGATACCTCTGTGATTTCTGGGTCCTCTGGGTAACATTGTGTGGGTTTAAGATATTTTTGCTCTGGGTCAGTTTCCATACTAACCCATCAAAATCAGGGTTTTAGGGACCCATTTTTCCTTGGGAGGGATCCCCCCATCTCTAAAAGAGAATATTTTCTTCCCTGAATGCTCCAGGAAGTCTTCTACTTCAAAAGGGATGATACGGACTTCCTCCACTAAGTGGGTTGTCTTTGTCTTTTGATTTCTCCTACTTACCCTCGGTTCTTTAGGTTGTAACTTTTCAGGGGTAGAAGATTTATGTTCAGGCTTAGAGGTTTCCAGGTTTTTTTTTTCCCATGGGAAAGGAGGCTTTCTCTAAGGCCTTGCACCTCCCTTCCACAGGGCCCCCTCCTCTGGAAACTGTTGGTTGTCAGAGGTTTCTTCCTGTCATTGCTCCAGGGCACCAGACCCGGGTGTCGAGTTATTCTGTGCACCAGTTTCCAGTGGAGGGTTCTGCTGAGCCCTCAACATGCAACCCAGGTCTTGAGTTTGTTTTTGGACTTGTTGCTCCAGTTGTGAAATTTTTCTGGTTGGTAGGGAGGTGTGGGTTCATACCTTAGCTGCTCTCGTAAAGGGTAGCTGTCCCTTCTCCCAGAGTAGCTCGAGTATTGGGAGTTTCCCTGATAACCTTGCAATCTAGGTCTCCCTTCTCCCGGGTTCGGGAATCTATTGTCCTGAAAGCGGGGAGAGAGCGGAGTATTGTTCTGGAAATTAGGGTTTAAACGGTATCTGGGAAAGAAACATAGGTTGGGGTGGAGTATTTCTTCCCTCCTGAGGGAATTCTCAAGGGAAGTTTTGAGGGAGGTTTCTTGGGGCAGTACTAACCTGATTGACCCCCCCCCTTGGGCCTGGGGAGTCCATACATACCCCGAATGGGTCTGTTACCCTTGTATCTTGGACTGATATTGATGGTAGGGTCAGATGGAGCGTTGGTCTGGTATCCTGCCTGGCTACCACCCAATTGGGTTGGATCAGAGGGTCTTCTATGCCTCACATTCTGCTTGTTGGTAGGAGGAGTATTTTTAGCCCCCCGTCTCCAAGTCCAATATGGGAGTATTTTTCACCTCCACTACCTTTGCAGTGGCGGGTGTGTTTGATAGTTTGGGGTTTTTAGGGTTGATTTTGTTTTCAGAGGGCTTTTGGACCTTATAAATCCAGGTGGCCTGTTCTATCACCCAATCCAGGGTCATACGCTCATAGAAATCCCTTACTAGTTGGGTCATAATGTATTCCGTGAGCGCATGGAAGTATATGTTAATGAACTCCCGGCTATTGGTGTTCACCCGCCTAGAGGTCTGTGCAAATGCTCACTTCAGCTCCTGAATAAACTCTCTAGGCCTGTGGTCCTCTCTACACTGCAGGTTCTATGCCATGCTCCGGGCCTCCTGAGGGTTTCTATGAATGGAGAAGTGTTTTAAAATGGCCCCCTTGTATGTGGACCTTTTTTGGTGAGCTTGGTCCTCCAGGCCTGCAAAGAAGCTGGAGTATTCAGGGGACAATGTCCACTTGACAAACTCCATGGAATTTCTATCATTCTTTATACCAAATTAAGTCATCATTTGGTCATAAAGCTCTAGAAGCTCCCATACTGAATATTTGGTGTTCTTATGGTAGGGAGTCGTAAAGCTCTTTATGGTCTTTATCTGCCGATTTGGGTCTTTCACAAGATCTCTCTTCTGTTTGGCAAACTTCTTTTCCACTGCACCTGACTCCACTCACTCTCTAACTCAGAGCTGCTGCTACTGTTGATCCATTCCCCGTCCTTTAGGCACTTCCTACCTCTACGAGACTGGTAATACCTTCCGGAATTCCAGGTTCTGGACTCTTCTCTCCTGTTGTGCTGTGGGCTCTCAGAGTCATTTCCCTTGTAATTCCCTTTTCGCACCGGAGAGTACTCATCCTCCTCATCCCTCCTTCCAGGGACAGTGGCGAATTCCCGCCACCTCCCTGAGGGTGTGGAGGTTTGTAAAATACTCTTTTGAGGCCTAAACGCTGGTCTTTCTTCTGCCAGTCCAACTCTCTGATCTTTTCATCATAGGAGCCCTCAAGGTCAGACGTACATGCCAGGGTTTTTTTAAATTCCCAGTACCCGCTGGTCCGGACACCTTCCCTTCTACCGGGTAGAGATGAATATTCATCAATATCCGATAAGGACTGGCCTTCTGGCTCAATTTGACCATGCCTGGGTGAGTCGGGCTGCCTCATGTTTCCCTGTTCTTGAGAAGCGGTAGGTATGATGTCAGCTGCACTCTGTATATATGAGGCAGTGAGTTGACTTGAGGTCCCTGGTTAAGAGGTCATCACTCTGATAATTGGAGGGCGCTTTTCCAGACCCTGACTGGTCGGGGTGCAGAAAAAGCCTGTTTGTATTTGGCTATTTCACTTTAAAACCTCTCACATTTGTTTTTCTCAGTCCCTATCTCTTGGTGATATGCAGAGGCCTGAGTTTTCAATTCTGACACCAGTGCATGAGTGGCTTCCAGCACTTTACTTTGTTCCATTAATCAATCTCTTATTCCCTTGTTCTCTTCACAATGGGACTAATTTTCCTTTTGTGAGGCTTGTATTGTCTGCGCATATTCAGATTGTTTCTTTTTCAGCAGACTAATCTCCTCCCTTTGTGTAATTTTGGCCTGTGTTGCCTGCTCTATGTCAACCTCTGCTTGCCTCACATGTTCCATTAATTTTGCATTTTCTAGTCTCATGTCAGTCAGTTCCTGAAGAAATAACTCAATTTTATCTATGTCCACCCATAACTGACGCACTTCCTGAAACAGGGTACTATTCACTTGACTTAATTTGTCATTTTCTTCCCTCAACTGCTCTCTCTGCTGTTTCAAGGTGTTCAGATCTTGGTGCATCTGATTAAATTCACCCTGAGAACTAACCTCTTTAATACTTTACTGGCTGTTTTCAGCTTTCTGTTGTTTAACTTGTACTTGAAATGTGAAAATGTCCTCTAAGCAGGCTATATTGTCAACAACCTGCCCATTTAATTTTTGTTCACTTGCACTCAGATTTTCAACACCTTTTTTATTCTCCCCTTGTAGTGCAGAACATTGAGCCTCTTGCTCTCCATTTCTTTGCTGCTGTGTTTCATCTCCTGTTTAGCTGTTCAATAATATTTTCTAGGTTTTGGTTTTGTTGTGCTTTCGCTTCTAATTGTTCCAGCTCTTTCTAAGCTTTATTTGAAAACCCATCCTGGTTTTACACTGAGGCCACACTAGTCTGGTGTCTTTCTTCCAAGATCAGCATATGAAAATACATATATGCTGGGATCTGAGCCATTATAATGTGCTCCTGCTTGCTGGTTTGTGCCATGTAAAAGTTTGTCAGGGCTTGGTGTAGCAGTCCATTATCCTGCCACATATCAACATTTGTAGATGTAACCTCCTGCATCATTCTAGCTTGCCATTTTTAACCTTCTTTTTCTACCCATTGACCTTTAATGAATAGTTTAGATAGGAGGAGCTTCCTGGCCAAATTAATTTCTACGGTGCTCATTGTGTAGTGTGTTCTACAACCTTCTCTATGCAAGGGCAAACATTTCAACCCTGTTCCTGCTTAGTTTCCACTCACAATTACACTTAAAATCAACAATGCAGTATCTATACACTGCCCTGGAACCCGGGGTACAGGTCTGAATGGCACCTTCACAATGCAACACAACTTTCCATCCACTGCAATGCAATTACACCCAAATGAATAGTCTGCTGCTACTGCACTGTGCCAAGTGAAGACTCAACCAAACCCCAGGCACGAGCCCCCAGCGTTTTCATGATTAATTAGGTGGTCACACTCAACTCAGGGAGTTCCTTTCCCACCAAGCAAGGTGGCGCACACCCAAAGCGGTTGTACAAATTCAACTTTAGTGAGGCCGCCAACCCGTCTTGAACCAACCTCAACAAAAACCCTATCTATCACTAATAAGCTAGAAACCAGGCCAGTGTATAGTAAGAATATGTATTTATTTATTTAAGTTTTGACCATGAAATGAACCACCAATGATGTGGCACTACACAATATCACAACTCCAACTTACTTTCTGTGATTAAAACAACAAAGGTAACATTTTGAAATATGCAGTAACAACTTACATCAGATTTAATTTCTAATTATCCAAAAGACAACATTCACAATAAAATGGAAAAATCATTTTGGCTTTATTTTGAGAAAGGCAATGTTTGAGAAAGAAACTCAATGGGAAAATCATTTTTGGCTCTTTATTTGCATGAAAGGCAGGGCTTTCGTTTTTCACCCTCTGCATTCACTTGAGTAGCAGCGTTTTAGGGTTACTTATTTTGGGATTAAGGACACCCCCTTCTGTACAGAAGACAGGGGTTTCAGAAAGATAGAGTCACCCAAGTACTTTATTGTCTATACCGCCTATAACACAATGGGCATGAACTTTGTTAGTTTCAAACTCTAACAGCACTTATCTATATGGGAATTAATTGATTTAACTTCAATTCAATGCGCTAAGGATCTACAAAGGTTCCCCCCAACCCCCATTTTAATGGAAAGGATTAAGGCAGGTAGTCCCCAACACAATTCACTTTAACTGGATAGTGTGATTTTCCATAGTGAAATTAATTTGAATTGGATTTTAAAAAAATGTGTCAAGGGTCTTCCCAGTACCACCCCCTACCCACTATGCAAGATGAGATTAAGGCTGGCAGTCCCCCCACACTTTTGATGGCTTTGGGATATATCTACTTACATGGGAGGCCTTGGTTATGTGGCCTCCGCAGAAACAGCAGGGATTCTCTGAGGACAACGCAGATCTGGTCAAGGTCTTCAGTCAAGGATTTTCTCCTGCACCTAGACTTCCTCTGCTCCTCTAGTGGGGGTCCAAGCTAGCTTCTAGATTTCCCTGTCACTGTCTCCAATGCAAGGAGTGTCACCTCTCTGCTAGTTGTTCCTTGCAAGAGTCCGGCAGTAGACTACCTCCAGGAATAAAGTGGAAATTCCCTGTTCTGATGCAAAATTGACCTCGTATAGTGCTGATAACACTGCTACATTATCATAATCATAATTCTCACGGTATGGATTGGCTAGCACTCTCCCTTCAACTCCCACCAAAACACCCACTGGCTGCTGATAGGACCAGAAGTTGGGAGGTATGGGTTATGGAGGCTGAAGGAGGAGGAAAAATACATCATCCAAAAATGACAGGTTGGTTTTACCTTTTGGGGTTCTGAAAATCTAACAACATGGCAGCTATGCTAATTTTTCAAATAACTACATAAATTTATATATTTTCTATTTCTACATTTTATGGTGAGTCAGAAAATACTAATTTGATTTTGGCACGCCATTCTTGGGTGGAGCAACTGTTTTCACACTTTGTAGCTGTGCTGTTATAGTTACAACTTTGACACTACAAAATTCCAACATTAATTTCACCATCTACCACTTCACCAATGTTCCAGTTCCTCAGACTTGTGAAAATGCCAGAATCATCATTTTGATCATAACTTAAGTTATGTATATCACAAAAATGTTGTTTTTTCATGGTTTCAATAGGCTCTTTATACCCTTTAATATGAATCTGGGCTGGGCTCCCTGGGGCACACAATGCTCTTTTTATTTAGGAAAATGTGTTCCATGTAAAACATATGGCAATGTGTTATATGAGAGGTAGTTTCATTTCTGGCCACCCCAAGCAGTTTAATTTCCCCTCTAAGTTTTCATTTATCCTTAAACATGTGACCAGGACATCTGCTTTGGCCAATGTTTATTCCAACCTCTTCTCCAGAGCTTTAAAGGGCTTTGCTCATAGCTAATGCACAATTAATGGGGGGCCTAACCTTAAAGATAATTTCTGTTGTTAAGGTTATCTGTAAATCTCTGCAATCCTGATCTCTCTTGCATGATAAACCGAGCCCCAAAAGGTCTTGTGGTCGGTTTCAGCTCAGAAAGAAGAAAAATTTGCAGTTCACAATTCTGAAAGGCTAGCATATTACATTTACCCAGTGTCTACATGTGATTTTCAATACCGCACCAGGGCCTGTTGCTCACAATATAATCTTTCTTTATATACTGTATAAAACAGAAATAAGTTCACTCTTGGCATTCTTCGCACAAATAGGCCATAGTTACATAAGAAACGAGTGTTCATTTAGGTAAAAATGAAATGGGCCTTTCCCCATAAATGTTGCCATTTTATGTGCTGAAACTAACATGCTGATTCATGGAATTATGTGTGCCGAAAAACATGCTTTGTGCGCCATTCTGCTCACAAATCCCCATTTGTGAAACAGGGATTTGTGGGCAGAATAGCGCAAAAAGGCCGTTTTTCGGCGCACATAATTCCATGAATCAGCCCCTAAGTCTCTTTATTCCTGAAAACGCAGTTTGTCATTCGACTTTCTTTCTTAAATGTAAGGCATCATACCTCATTTTTATCAAATGCACAGTATTTCAGATATATTTATTTCCTTCCATGTGCACTTCTGCAGCCTTAAATCTGCACCTGTGCCTTTTCCTAGTTCATACGAAGTCAGCATCTGCAATGTCACATGTCCTTTTGGAATACATTGGACAATGTAAGTAATATTTCAGTTCTGAGTCGCAATTTTATTCATCTGAGTGCCTGTACTTTCTAACAAAATGGAGGGGGGCCCATTCTCGCTCATTCACTAGACCTTATGTCGAAATCACTGTTTTGTACTGGCTTTTATATTTAAATGAAACTTCACACTTAGCCAGCTGCACTCTCACAATGGGGCCTAGCATGGCCTCTCATCTCTGTCACTATGGGGCTGCCTTTTTACCCCACACTCCACAGTCTTCACACATGGCCTTCATAAACGCTGATATGAAGTTTGACCCCCTGTCAGAAACGACTTCCTTGGGGAATCCAACTTGGGAGAATATCCCAATCAGAGCCTTCCCAACCACAGGGGCTTTGATGCTCCTCAGAGGGACAGCCTCAGGGTATTTTCTGGCATGGTCTACTACTGTCAAGATGTAACTGTTCCCTGAGCTGGTTTGAGGATGCAAAGTACCCACAAAATCCATGCCTATTCTCTCAAAAGGCTATCCAACCACATGTAGTGGAATTAAGGGGGCATTTGTCGCACTGTCTGACTTGCCAGAAGCTTGAGAAGTCGGGAAGGACCAAACAAATTCCTTAGTCTTTACGCCAAACTATGGCCACTAAAAGTGCACAGACAACTGGTCTGATTTCTTAGTCACTCCCAAGTGACAAGCTAAAGGAATTTGGTGAGCCAGATCCAAAAGGAACTTTCTGTGCCATTGGGGAATCACCAACCTCCTGGTGCCCTTGCCCTAAGAGTCTTTTGGCTCACTGTACTGGAGTCCATCCTCCCAGTACACTTTGAAGAGTCCAGGTGTCTCGTCCTTAGCCTGCTCATCTGCCTGCTTCCGCAGACCCGCCAGAGTGGTACACTCTTTTTGGACTGTGTAAAAGTCAGTCTGATCTAGGCCCCCAGCTGATGCGAACTCGTCCAGCTTGGGCAGACCCTTCAGATCTGAGCCCACCTGGTCCTCCACCTCAGGTTCCTGCACTGTGCCAGGCAACTCTGAAGACACTGTGTCCCATGCTACCAAAGTAGGATCCTCAGTGGCTACTGGCCCCTCTCCTGCAGGAGTAGGCGACTCAGCAGTTTGTAAAACCGGATAAAAAGGGCTACAGGTCATGCCGTCCTTCCAACAAGCCCTCTGGAAGCCCTCCAGGCCATAAGGCTCTGAGAGTGTTCAATCTGGTGATCTCTTTGGCCCTCGATCGGGTAGCCACTGCACTTTTTTGGGATCAGGAAGATCGTTACCCAACAGACATGGGACAGGGGTGGAGTCTTTCACTGCTACATGGCGCTGGGTCAATTCACCTCGTCAGTTGAACTCTACTATTACCAAGGGGCACTTACCCTTTCCATCAAACCCACTTATGCTACAATCAGGCCCATCAATATACTGGCCTGGCTGTACCCACTGCCGGGTGACAGCAGTGACGCTAGCCCTGGTGTCGCAGACCACAAGACTTTTGTGTCCATGAATATACACATGTTCTAGATTGAGTTGAGTGTTATTGCGTACTGGGATCTCTTATGGAGACCGGGTACCGTTCCCACTCAATGTAACCAATCTACATTCAGCCACTCCCTGGCCTTGTGGGAATTGCTCTTCTAAGAGGCCCACACTAATGATAGCCTCTTCCATGAGTCCAACATTCACTATGGCTTGCTTGGGTAAGCACTTGCAAGCAGGATCCCTTTTCCTATGGCCCAGCTTCTTACACACAGAACAACATTTGGGTGGTGAGAAGGCAGGGGTCCCAATGTTAGGGGTGCCTGCACTCTTCTTTTCTGTGTGCACGGCTAAACTAGAGTTTTGGGATTTGCCTTTGTTTTTTTGGGGAAATAACTTCGAAGAGGAGTGGTTTGGACCTTTGTCCTTCCCATCCTTGTTTACTTTTATTTGTCTATTGATTTCTCTTCTGGTTTGGGAGTGCTCGCCTGAGCCTTTTTTTCGAGAACTCAGAAACCTGTCGGCAGCCTTTACAAACTGACGCTATCAACAGCATATCAATGCTTGCTTGCAAGTTCCCTAGCGTATGTGATAGTCTTGTCCACAAGATGCTGGTATAGGTCAACCTCACAGTTTTTCAATACATGCTCACACGCAATCAAATGCTCTTATAAACAGGCCTTTTCTCAGGAGTTAACTGAAGAATTGCATCAGTCCCTGCTGTCGGTAAGCGACTCATCAGGGCTGCACCCCACAGTACCTCATCTGTTGGCCTCCTTTTTCTCTTCAAGCACCAGCTTGTGCAGCTCTATGGCGACCTTGTCCCGCTGTTTCTCTTTCTCTATCGCTTATCTCCTCTCTTGAGCAGGAGCTTTCTGGCTGCTACCTCATTAACAGCTGGAACAATTAATGAGCCACATAGAGACTGTGCTGAGGCCTGGGACCTGCGTGATGCCTCTCTAGCCCCTGACCTCACTGACGCGAGTGTTGTGAAACCACACTTCCCCCCCAACTGGATGATTGGCGAGAAACACTGCTCATGCGGTCGTCCTCATTTCCCCCTGCGGACGTTCTTGTACGTTTGGGTAGACAGGGTCTAGCCCGTCCCCAAAGGTCTTCTTCCCAACCGCCCTCACTTCTACACAAGTTTGGAGGCTGGTCAGCAACTCAGGTTTATTAACCTTAGTACTGTGGGGAAGTCTCCTCTCTTGACATAAGACATGCAGGACATCCTTGGTCATGCATTTTACAGTCTCCATGTCAAGCGCCATGTCTATTACTAATACCTAGCAGTGACTAAAAGTTGCCTGCAACAGTACTTTTATCATTTGGTGAATAAGTTTGTTCAGTGACTAAGCTGTGCGCAAGGCTCCAACTGATCCATCCACTCGCCACCAATTTGACAAATCAACTTCCGAGGCACCAGTGGTCCAGGGATGAATATCGTTTTCTAAACCAGCAAACAGCCCCACACTGCTAATACACCATAACGGATCCGAACATATTGGAAACACAAGTAAATTATAAACCTTGTTGTCCAATTTAGGTAACGTGGATGGAATGGGAGGCTTGTCTCTGCAAGGTCGTGGATCGTTGGTTAGTTGCAACACAGTGAATATACAATTACCCATTGATAAAAAGGGACTGTCCAGTCAAGGTTGTATAAAATGATCTCGTTTATTATTATTACAACAGACAGTTCTAGCATACTACAAAATACAACCCACCCTGTAAAGGAACAATGAGGACAGACAGTTTCACAAAGGAAAGGGATGTATTCTGGATACCGATAGTAGGGTAGTCGGTACAGCAATCAGTCTTAATTGTTCATGGTTGTTTGGTTTCAGCACCAAGGGAGCAAGAGGTCATAAATGCCTCTAGGGGCCTTCGGAGAAGGACCAAGGGGGACAGAACCACAATGTACCTGGTGTATGAAATGATCTTGATGCTCAACAGCATCGAGTCACTTCCAGAATGCATTGCAGCTCCTGTGACAGAGTTCAAGATGGGGGAACAGCTGCAGGTATCAGGCGGCAGGCAGTTCGGCAAGCGAAGCTGGATGGACGGCCGCAGGCTGGCCTACACAGTGGCTCGGGGTCAAGAATCGTTGTCTCTGTGCTGGTTGGCAGATCTGGAAGGCTGATCAAGGCTTCTCGGGTGGCTTTAGTGACTACAGAGTGACAACAGTCCGTGGTGCAGCCGGTCGCTGTTCGAGGTCTGGACTGCATTGAAAAGGTCCTTAAAAATGGATGCTGGTTGCTGCTTGTCAGTGCACTCCTTCTAGCTTCTTTGCTGTGCTTGTGTTCTCCTTTAAAATGGACGGGACAAAACTTGAGATTGTGTTGGAGGCAACAGCCTTTTCCTTCGGTTCAGAGACTCTCCTGCGCTCCCCGCCAAGGACGCATGCTTGCAGAGCCTAGCAGCGCACACAGTGCGCTGGATGGGTACTGGTTCTGGAGCTGCTAGAGTGTCCTCTGGATGCACCATCTCCCTCTGTTCCCTTGGAGATGTTTATGGGAGGGATTTTGCTTCCCTCCTGGAAAGTGTGGCTTTCCTTCACTGGCAAAAGCTGTAAGGCAGACTGTACCTTCAGCCAGGGTCCAAATGAGTCCTTCTTCTTACTTTTTTTTCAGAGTCGTCGGATGATCTGCCAAAAGAGGAGCTCAACACTCTTTAAAAGCCAAATGGGCCCCAGTGATTGGTGCAGGCTAAACCTACCTTAATGACCCAATCCTGGGTCCCCATCAACCATCTTCTGTTATGTGTGAGGTCATAACCAGAGGGCTTTGCAACAGGAAAGGTAAGGGGTGACAACATGTACCACTAAGTCCCACCTATTTTCCTGTCTGTTTTGGATCAAAATGTCTTTCTGGTTAATTGAGCTCTTTGTGGCTCCTGATCAAAGTGCAGGTCTCCCTTGACGTTATGGCGAGAACAGACTTTATGTCTCTACCAAATCACATACTTCTTCGCTCTGAAAGAGGGTCCTCCTGAAGGGGTTGCCTACTGTAAACAGTTATCCCAGGCATGACATTCACTGCCCTTCATACACAGGGGTGGGAGCTAGCTTCAAGTTGACCTATTGCATATCAAAGAGGTGTTGGTTTCCTGTCCCCTTTTGTCAGTTCTGTGATCAGGTCTCTCGCAGGCCTGTTTCAATTAACTCTCATCAGTATGCGCTGCCACCAGCAGAACCTTGACAATAGATAGGGCTGATCCATGGAGCCTTTGATATTTCATTAAGCTGTCCATAGCAGGAGGATGATATTGCCTTCCCCCTTCCTGAGATACTTTGATGTACCTGTGACTGTCACTTTCCACTTGAACATGACAGGGGGACTGTGTCTGTAGTCTGTGTCCAACCAGATTACACGTAACTATGTGTTTTTTGTGCGGTGGGTATAGGAAAATGTGTGCAGTTTAGCCCCACACATTTTCTGAGGTTGATCTCCCATCATTCAATTTCTTAAAAAAAATATCAAAAAAAGCCCAGGCGATTGCACACCTGCCGTACGGATGGTCAAATTCCTCACAGCCCCTCCTATTCTCCATCCTCTTCTTAATCACCATCTCGCACGCCACTCCTTTTTGTCATTCTGAAACACTCACTTCATATTTAACCCTCTGTCTTGATGTCACAGCTCTTTTCTCCACTTCCTGCACAGTCATAGGTCCCAAATAAGACTGTCACGCCCCTCTCTACAAGAGTGCCACTGTTGGAATAGTCCAAGTGGAGCTTAAATCAACCCAGTCACATGACATGAACAGAAAAAGGGCAATTATTCTGAAATGCGTCACATGGCCGTGGCATCTCAAGCCATGCCTGAACAAAAAACTACGATGGCAGGGATGGAAATACCTCTTTGGTAACCAGCACAATCCCAGAGTATGTTTGTAAAGTCGCGTTTGAGGTGTTTGTCAAAAGTGTGAAAGCCCCTTAACCAAACAACCTGCTCTGTGTGATGCACCCCCCCCCCCACTCAGGAGAGCCTACAATCACAGTTTAGCCTTACTGAAGTCTTGGTACCCGAAAAGGACAAGGTAGATAGTCAGTTAGATGGATAGAGACAGATATGGGCAGCCAGCCACATAAGTACATTGTACTGTACATCTATGCTTTTACTTGGATAGATAGGATTACAGACAGCTACAGGCCAATAGACAAGCATATAAATTGATTAGAAGGATTTGAGAGACAGATAAAGGCAGGCGGCAAAACGGCAGGTAACTAGATAGAACAGACAGATTTGATAGACAGCTAGGGAGAGAGAGAGATTGATAGATAGTTCATAGGCAGGCAGATAGTTCAGAGTATGATCCCTGCCCTTGCCAGGAAAGCATAGGAACAGGACGAGGCTAAATCCAGGAATCACACTTCATCTCAAAATACTGAGCATTACCCTGCAAGAGATCAAGCGATAGTCTTCAAAAGCCCGCGACTCCCTCCGTGTGCACGGCGAGCCGAGAGAAACATCACAGAGCAGGAAGCAAGGGCACCCTCAGATCTCATCTCTCTCGCTCTCTCTCTCTTTCTCTCTCACTCTCTGTGCCTCTCCATCCCGCCCGCTCTTAATGTTCGCAGGTTCATTCATTTACGTTCCTGTCTTTTTAGGACAATACCTGGTTGGGGAAATTCTGTCCCTTGGTGATTGGAAAGTAGGTCTTAAAGAGGCAGGCCCCGAATGAAACATATGCTGCGCTAGCAGATAAGTAGCAAGGAGAGAGACTGCATCAGCATTAACCATACTACTCTGCTGCCGCATGACAGCACACTGTGCATTATGGAAATACGCTTTACCAGTGTGTCAGATCAGCACAACTGTTTTAGGAACAACACCGAAAACGTGCTGTCACCCAGAGCGCAGCTTAAGACTTGTGTGTGTGTGTTGTGTTACGCTCAGTGCGCAGACTCTTCATTATGTCCCTAAAATCGCCTTGGATTAGACGTATATTATTGCATAGCAATGCAGCAGCATCCCCCATTAAGAATGCCAGAAGGGATGATGCTTGGCCATATCAGGGATGCTGCATTGCCATGGCAATATCGCAATATATTGCAGTCTGGCTGATCTTTGACCTCTTTTTATAGCAGTCATTATCAGTGGGCAAATTCGTGTATTCATATTTAAAGAAGTTGAAAGTAATGTATATGGATTGTGTTGCATTTGTCCAGACGCTTTTCCTCGATAGCAACTAGGAATCCACTTTCAGTGGGACCTCCTTACCCGAGTTAGGTGCCAAACACCAGATTCCAGAGCTTTTAGAGATCCCTTGACATTGTTTGGCCTGAAATTAATGTTATATTTTAGGCTAGCGCCACCTTGTGGGTAATTGTTATACTGCACCATTACTACTTCCCGTGTCATGTACCTCTGACCTCACGGTGGTTAGCATGGATGTCGATCACTGGCAGCTCCTGCTGTTGCCACCATCTGAAGATATGTCTTTTATGTTCTATTTGAAACCAATGCTTCCATCCCGGTAGGTCAGGAGCGTTTTACCACTTAGCCCATTAATCATAATTGGTTTAAAATGGATTATAGAGCATATATCAAAGGTCACTTCAAACAAACTTGTTCCATTATACATGCCACGAAAAGACAATGCGGAGTGACATCTTTCATTATTGTTTTTTCTGGCTCAGACATTAGCAGCACATATGAACAGATATGCTTCTCACAGCATTTTGAAAAATGCATGTTAACAACACTTTCTCCCCGTTTTTTACCTGAGTTTGGTGTCACATCACTACAATATTTCACGAGGGTGTTGATGCTACTCAAAACACCCAATAAACAGGTATTTCGACAAAATGGACAGTTAAGTTTTCATCTTTTTTCTGTATTTCTTAAATATGTCACAAAAGCCAAAGTTTTTCTATGGACAAACCAGTGATGTGAAACCTACTCCTTTTTGTGTCCAACTTTGTCATGTTATGTTATTGTGATTTAGAGCTCTCCAGGCGCTCAGATTCTGAAGGAAAAGCGCAAGAGAGCTTTCATATGCTGTTGATAACTTCAGTTTGAAAAAAACAGTCACTGTGTGCTAATTTGATTTTGGTTGGTTGTCGTATTGTTGCATTTGGTGAAAGGTTGTATATGTGTGGTTTATGTACGTTTCATTTAGTGTCCTGTTGGGTGTTGTGGAGTGTCAGTGGAGTGTCTGTAGTTTCTGGTGTTTTCTTTTTTTTTTTCGGCAGAGGTATGTGTCTGGTTTGTTCCGAGTTCAAGCGTGCAAATGCAGAGTATTATATCGTTTTTAGTAGGGTTAGTCTGCTATAGTCATATATGCAGCTAATTCAATACAGTGGCTATACTTACAGTGCAGCCTGAGGGTATATATAAATGAGCACATAGATTCAATAATGTGTTTATTCTAAGAGGTCCAGCTAAAATTACACACACTAGCGATATATAAATATGCACTTGAATTTAATAGAGTGACTATACTCAAATGGCGATAATGCGCCACAGCGAATGGCGATAATGCCGCAACGTCCAGCATTTTTTCAGGAAGACTTGGAAAAGGTGGCAAGCATCCTTTGGATCACAGGCCCTTATGACATAGGTTTATTGAAAGGAATAGGGGAAGGTAAAATAAAGCTTAAGCCAGGAGTGATTTTACCTCAAGCAAAACAGTACCCCGAAGTCTCGAGAAGCTGAAGAAGGAATATTTCAGACCATTTCGGCACTGATGAAACAAGGGATTCTGGTGCCATCAGAATCATTGTGTAATACCGTGGTTTATCCTATTAAAAAATCTAAAGGAGGGTCATGGAGATTTATACAAGATATGAGATTGACTAACCAGATTGTAGATGCAGAGTTTCCTTTAGTTCCCTATCCGGCAACGATAATGTGTAGTAACCCAGTGGAAGCCCGATATTTCACGGTGATTGATTTGAAGAATGCAAGGACTTCGTTTACATGCCACCAATCTCGACTGAAACATACTAGACTGCCCCAAGGGTACTTGGAGTCCCCATCGATCTTTAATAGAGTTCTACAGATGGATTTAGGCAATGCTGATCTCAAGAGTGCATTGATACAGTACGTATATGACACTATAATTTGTAGCACTACAGAAGATGAGTACAGACAAGATTCTGTTCAGTTGATGACTATTCTAGCAGACAAGGGATATAAGGTGGACAAAGATAAGTTACAATACTGTCAAGAAGAGGTGTTATATGTAGGTTAGTTGATTTCACATGAAGGAAAGAAATTGACACCTGAAAGAGCCGAGGCAATTATGAAAACCTCAAAACCAAACACAGAGAAGCAGATGCAACAGTTTTTGTGGTTATGCAACTATGACAGAGCCTGGATATATGATATATGATATGATATTATATGGTATTTGTAACGCGCCTATACACAAGTGTTTCAAGGCGCGACGAGGCAGGGAGGGGGAACAAAGGGAAGACAGACAACGATCCTACTAGGCCAGGTGTCATTCAGATCACGCAAGTGCATGGGTAGAGGGGAAGAGAAAAGTGCAAGGGGAAAGGGAGAGGGGAAAGTGCAGTATAGGGGTAGTAGAATAACAAGATAAATAAAAGGGCCAGCTGGTGGCAAGTACAAGGTAAGTGCAGACAAGTGCTGGGAAGGGGGGCTGTAGGGATACAGACACTGTCCCGCATTGCAGGGGTAGCCAGGGAGGCAGTGCAGGGGAGAGTGGCTGGGCCAAGGACCGAGATCGGTGAGAGTGGCCCAGTTGCAAGATTCAGTGCAATTTCAGTCAGGAATTTAGCAGGGGAGAGGGGGAGAGAAAGCAGAAGCAAAGAGGAAGGTTTTGAGGTGCTTCCAGAACCGGAGATGATTCTCCTCAAGTTTCAGGGAGGCAGGAAGGCTGTTCCAGAGGGAGGCCCCTGCCGCGGAGAGAGATCTACCCCCAAATTGTTGCTTGGAGAAGCGGCTGACCCTGAGGGAGTTGGAGGCAGATGAGCGAAGAGCTTGAGAAGGAAGATATCTAGGAAGTGAGAGTTGAAGGTATTTTGGCCCCAGGCCCCAGAAGGCCTTGTGTACAATGCAGATGGTTTTGAACTTAATCCTCACAGCCACTGGGAGCCAGTGTAGAGATTTCAGTCCTGGAGAGATATCATCCCTGGGCTTGAGGCCAAGGGCAAGTCTTGCAGTCCTGTTCTGGATGAGTTGCAGAGGGCGGAGAGTAGAGGCAGGCAGATTTAGATAGAGGCTGTTACAGTAGTCCAGCTTAGAGAGAACCAGGGCTCTGGAGACAGTGAGCTTCCGGGGGAAGGAGAGGAAAGGAAGAATACCTCTGAGGAGGTGCAGCTGGTAGTGTGACTTCTTAGAGACGTCAGATATGTGAGGAGATAAGGAGAGTGAGGAGTCGAAGATGACCCCGAGGTTTTTTGCCTTGCAGGTAGGAGCAGGAAGAGGGCCAAGAGAGCCCGGCCAGAGAGCTGCAGGGAATGAGGGAGTGGGTGTGCCGATGAGTAGAATCTCGTTCTTGCTGGCATTAAGGCAGAGGTCATTGGCGGCACACCATTCCTGGATAGCAGACAGACAGTCAGAGATGAGGGAAGGAGGGGAGGAGGCTGAGAGTAGCCTGAAAATGAGCTGGGTATCATCCACATAGCACTGAAAGTTGGGGCAGAGAGCGGCGATGGGCAAGGAGTGCCAGATACTGGTTCAACAGCCAGGGAGAGAGGTTAGATCCCTGGGGGACACCACAGGTAGAGAAAAAGATGTCAGAGAGGAAGGACCCCAGTTGGACCTGGGAGGGTCGATTGGAGAGGAAAGAGGTCAGCCACGCCAGGGCCTGACCAGTGATACCCAGGTTATCACGGAGACGGTTGAGCAGGATGGCATGGTTGACAGTATCAAAGGCAGAAGAGAGATCGAGCAAAATGAGAACACACAGAGTGTTAGAGTCAAGGTTGGAGAGCAAGTCTTCACAGATGTTCAGGAGAGCAGTTTCCATGCTTCTGGCAGCTCTGAAGCCAGACTGATGGTCATGAAGACTACCAACAGATTCAGCATGGAGATTAAGCTGGGAGATGGCCAGTTTCTCCAGGAGCTTGTGCGGGAAGGGAGTGATGGAGATTGGGCGATAGTTAGCCGGGCAGGAGGGGTCGGAAGAGGGTTTCTTAAGAAGAGGGTGCACAAGGGAGTGCTTATGGGGGGATGGGAAGACTCCAGAGGCGAAGGAGTGATTGCAGAAGTCAGCCATACACTTACAGTACATACACAAGCCCACAAGCCCACTTCTGCAAGCTTTAAAGAATGCACAAGTGGGGAAAATAAAAATAGAATGGACTGAGAACTTGGAGGAAGGGTTTGAGGAGCTGAAAAAAGCAATTTGCATAGCCCCTGTTTTAGGAATTCCCAATCATGCTGAGGAATTGAATTTGTTTTTGCACACAAATGGAACAGTCATGACAGCAGTGCTTACACAGAGAACTACATTGGGCATTGGGGTACAAACCTTTAGCGTATTACAGTGGGAGTTTAGATCCAGTTATGAGAGGACACCTCCCTTGCGAACAATCTTTGGCTGCTTCCACATTGGTGATTGAGAAGTCTACAAGTATTGTCATAGGCTGTTCTATGACTCTCTTCGTGGAACAGGCTCTATTTGCTATTTTAAAGAAACCCACGGGCACATTGACATCCCAAAGAGCTTCAGCTTATGAGGCAATGTTTTCTAACCCAATGATTAAGATTGTAAAATGGAAAATAGTTAATCCTGCCATGTTTATAGCTGAGCCAATAGAAGATGGCGATCATGTGCATGACTGTGCTAATTATGTAGAATTTCATGAAGATGTACCCCATGTGAAGGAAAATGATTTAGCAGGAGGGGAAATTCTCTTTATTGATGGTTCTTCAAAAATTGGTCAGACTAGTAGGGAAAGGCAGTCAGGTGCTGCAGTAGTGAGGCATAGATTAAATGGAGAATTTGAAGCTGTAGCATGTGCAAGGCTGCCGTCCCACTTCTCAGCGCAGGCAGCAGAATTGGTAGCGCTCATTGTTGCGCTCGAGAAACCAGAAGGACAGGAAGTGGCGATGCGCAATGACTCTGCCTACGTGACATCAACTGCACGGCTCTTTCTGCAAAGGCTTATTAAGGCAGTACAACTCCCAGCGGCCATAGTGGTCATTAAATGCACAGCGCATACTAAGCAAACAGATTTTATCTCTTGTGGGAACAAAGCAGCAGACGAAGAAGCCAAAAGGGTTTCATAATCCTCAGATGTTTCAAGTTTTGATATTGAGAGTATTAAAGAAAAAGTAGTCACAACCATGTTAGTGCAATAAGGGTTTAATAAATTGTCAATGACCCAACTAATGATGAGTCAAGGGAGTGAACCACAGGAAGAGCAGGAATTGTGATAACGAAGGAGGTGTTCTTTATGCCCCACAGAAGCATTATGATGACAAGGTAGCATTGGAAAGCCGGTGATGCCAGTAGCATTATTAAAGGTTACGCTTGAACAGCTGCATTATCCCGTGCATGTAACTAGGGAGGGTATTGCTGCTACGATTGCAGAAGACTGGTTCATTCATAATTTGGTTGAGCATGTTGCACTATTTATGATAAACTGCATCATGTGTCAAAGATTTACTGCTGGGGATACACTGAGAACCATTATAAGGGTAATACCACTACTGAATAGCCTGTGTCAGCATTTACATATGTCAAAATGCTGCAAGTATGTAATGGATATAGGCATCTATTATTGGTGGTGTGTCGCTTCGCTAGGTGGATAGAGGCAGGTCTGTGTACACACCCTAATGCCACTTGCGCAGCAAAGTTTTTAGTCCGTGAGGTTTTCCTGAGGTGGGGTGTGTGTGAAGTGCTGAGATACGATAATGGGCCCCATTTTGTTAATGAGCCATTCAAACAGATAGGGCTTCTATTGAGTATAAAGCACACACTTTCTTCTGCTTATCACCGCAAGCGAACAAGTTATGTGAGAGACTCAACGGCCTCCTTAAAGAAAGGATTGCCAAAATTAGATTCACTTTGAAGAAGGTTTGGCTATATTGCATAACCCTAGCATCATATTCCCTTTGCAATCAGACAGGATTGGACCACCACCTCACCCCGCATGAGCTAGTGATAGGGCGTCAAATGAGAACGTCCCTTACACCTCCATCGAGGAGTAGAAGTGATGCCCAGAGTGTAGCTAAAAAGTTGATGAGATGTATGACTATTTGACATGAATGACCTCTAGCATTTCTTTTATTTCAGATCAAATAAAGTGCAAGGGGGGGGGGGCTAATCTCAAAACACAGAAGAAGACAATTCAACAACTAACCCAATTGTACTATTATTGGCATCTAAGTTATATATTGGAAACCTAGTTCTCATTAAAACGTTTACTAGAAGGTGGCATGAGCCACGTTTCAATGGTCACTTTTGTGTTGAGACTATAACCCCTTCAGCTGTAAAGGTCCAAGGGAGATGAGCTTGGCTTCACCTGAGTGATGTAAAGGTCTATAAAACTGATACCCGCCGTCTCACCATTGCTGATCCAGAAGCAAGACTAGAAGAAGAATTTCAGAATGTGCTGACCTGATCGATGACAAAGAAGGAGGACAATAAAACAACCAGCGGTTAATCCAGTATTGGACTGGAATCCAGTGGAGACTCCTTATAGATATATTAGCAGATAGTGCAAAGACTTGAAGAGAATTTTTAAATGAACTTTTAGAAATACATTGAAGCATCAGAGTTATGCCTAAATGTTAGTTCTTAATTAGAAATTGGAAACAAGATCAGTATCCAGATTACTTTCTTGGAGAATGCCTGTTCTAAGCAGTTAAACATATGGTACTTACCAATAGTGGCATTCACAGACTTCTGCTTGCTGTCTTTGTGTTTATACTTCAAGCTTTCCCTGCTCTTGTGAGAAGAGACGTTGATATTTGCACTTTCTTACAGGATCCTAAAAATGGCCCAATGATAAGAAGGCTTCTGACTGCTATAATCAAACCGATTTTACAGTTGCAAGTATAAAGACATTTTATAAATGTATTAAAAATGATTAAAGCAAAAAATTCCATGGTTCTAGGTGAAGAACAAGTGCAACAAGTAGTAGGAGGGCATGAGAAATGGATGCCTATGTTCTTGTGCATAATATATGCTTGCATGATTGTTCCCTTTGTCTTTCTGTTCCTCATCTTTCACAGTCTTTATCATGTTAACAGTTCCACTGTGGAAGAGGTCCCTATGGTTCTTCCTACTATGGGAGCTTCTTTTGATATACTTCATGAATGGTACATGGCCTCTAAAATACACAAGAGAGATGCAGAGGAAGATAGTGATGGGATAAATACCTATCTAGATAACGCAGTACACTTGGGGAATAACATGTGGTACCAGCACATGAGAAAAGTGGGGGAGCGAATGCCTAAGGAGAGTTGCTACATCTGCTCTCTGATTCCCTATGCCATGAATACAGTGAAAACTTCCATTGCCAGAGAAGTCCCAGAACATGATGCAAGGTGCCTCAGTCATCTTGCAGCACTTATGACTAGAGAACAATGTCAGGGAAGTTGGTCCACTTTACGATGGAGATTGAAATGGTTGCTTACATACCAGGATGATTATATCAAGACCACACAAATGAAAAAGGAACCTGGATAGAAGAGCACGATGCTTGTACATCCTGCAACAGGACATGAGAGGTGGTCATTGAAGAGATGAAGAAAATGAACTGCCCCGATGTAACAGAAATAGCTGGATCACCTGGATGTTGGGAGCAAACTCAATTCTTAGTCTATGGATGAGTGAAGTCCAAGAAGGGATGGGAAGAAGGAATGATGCACTGTGCAGCTCTTCTATTGAAGCCAGAATATGTACAAAAGGTGCACCAGGTGAACGATGGATGTTTGAAGTCATGGGCTAAACATGCCAAACTAAAGACATGGTAATAAGATGAATCAGGTTCAATGGTTGTAATCACATTGGCTAATGCGACATTGTGCTTCCAAAGACACGGAAAGGATCATGTGGGAGATAACAAGGAGTGCAGAACTACAGTTGACGTTTCTAGGATGGGAGAAGGGACAGCCGTCCTCATGGATCGATATTGGGCTTTTGAGTCTAGGGCCTACATGAAGTTTCCCAAGGATTGGGGTGGAGTATGCTCCTTGGTGCTCATTCATGTTCCAGCATTAGTGATTCCCCAGAGTGACCTGAACATTGGAGAATTTCCAAAAGAAGATGCCCATTTGAGAGAAAGAAGATCGCTTGAACTTCTCAATCAGACCAGAATAGGGAATTACTTCTCAGCCAAATCAATAGAAGTATATGACTCCATTTCTAATGAACACAGGTTGTTCAGGAAGACTGTCTCAATATTTACGACTAAATTCATGCCTGGGGTCCAAACGATGGCCAATGCCAAGTGGCTACAGATTAGGAGATGGGAGCTTCTGCAGATAGTGAATACCACCATAAAGGGATTAGGTGCTATCAAGGAAGAGCTGAGGGCCATACAACTAATGACCCTGCAGAACAGATGTATCCTTGACATGATCACAGCGATGGAAGAGTTTGTACCAAATAATCGGGCCTTCATGTTGCACATTCACACCTTCTCATGATGACAAGAATGGGACCTTGACAAAGGCCATAATGTTGTTAACAAACCTGCATAATAAGTGAAAGACAAGACAGAGGACATTAAGGATGACAGTTGGTTTGCCTCCATATTCTCATGAATTCCGCAGTGGTTGGCAAACATAATCAAGCTTCTTGGAGCAATATTGGTGATGGTGATGTTTGGATTCTGTCTGATCAGGAAAATGAATGCCCAATGCAAGAAAACAGCAAAGAAGGTGGTAGGAATGAAGATCATGATCGATGTCGAATCTGGGTTTGGACCCAAGAAATTGAAGGATAAAGATGTCAGAAAATATAGAGGCCAGCATCGTAGCACCTGAAGGAATGAAGTTCCTATATCCAAAGAATCATAAGAAGTACATGGGACGATGGGTCTATTGTAATCCGAATGGACAGTGCAACTACACGACCTGCAGTGTAGATGAGCGTGTTAAATCGGCCGGCACCCTGAGGGGGGTGATGAAGATCTGGACTCCGAAGAAGCACTTCTTCAGGTGAAAATATCAAGATGTGGAAACAATTGAGGAGATGGTTGAGGGCTCGACCAGAGGGGGGAATGTAGAGGAGCGGTTACATGCCTCTGCAGGCAATCCCACCCCCTGCCTCCTACATGTTGAAAGTCTGAGATTGTACCATGTTTGACACCAGCAGCTCTGCCAACACCACAGCAGATTTTTGAAAGAAGGTACCCACTGGGAAAACCCTATCGAATGTATTCCCAAAGAGACAACAATCTGAGGGAGCACCTCCCTGAAGGAATATGAAAAGGAGCAAGGAGAGAAGCTAGTGATGTTACAAGAAACATGCATGATACCCCAAGAATACTGGCTGAAGAGAATGCATGCATTTTACAGAAACTTATGACGAAGTTAAGAATCAAGAAAACTTTCATGTGCAAAAAGAAGATTGCACGTGTGTGAAGTGCTGCAGAAAATTAACTGTTTAATATTTGTACAGATAGTGAGACGAAAGTGAACTAAGTCATCATAGAAGCTGGCTATCTGCAGTGAATAGACTGCAGGTGAAGCTGCCATTGTATAGTAGCTGGACATCAGTGTCATGAATTTAGTAAGCCAGGACCCATGGAGAGAAAAGGCGACAATTCTGTCACAGTAAGAATAAGCTGAGATCATGGGAACGCATGGCGAGGCTGTCTGGCCTGGTATTAAAACTGAAGCAGCTAAGGTCGGTTATCTATTCTTGAAAGCATTGAATGTGCGTGGATGAATCATCCCTTTTAAAGTTGCAAAGAAAGAACACAAGAGAGTGCCAAGTTTTATTCATTTAAGACATTTAAATGCTGTAAAATGGACCAAATCGTGGTCTTCTGTCACAGGAGTGATAAATAGGGCTCCTGGCTATGCCCCGATCTACCCAAGTGGGTCAAAATTTGAAAAAAACAACAATGATTGCGGGGGCCGAACATCATACACACACTTTCAATAATCTTATAGTTCATATGATAGATGCCATTCACTTTGTTTTAGGTAAAATTAAATTACATTGATACACAAATACTATTGTCCAAGCATTTGGCCTGGACATACATTTTAAAACATCATAGAGTGTCCCTTGCAACATTTCGGGATCATGATGATCAAATTATAGGCACAACAAAGAAAAAAAATGACATTGTATTACACCATTTTCAATGTTGATAATTAACTCTGTGGGTGTCGACACAAATGTGTTTTGGCCAGTTAAGTGCTGATCTCTTCTGCTGAAAAATGGATGGCCTTCACCAGGACGGAGGAGAGGGTTGAATGATAATGTCCTGTTTCACTCGTGTTCTTGGTATTTTCACACAGTGTTATTCAAAAACCACTTAGAAAATAAGGTGCAGAAGATGGCGAGCTGCTAATCTTTCTTGCTCCCGGGGTTCCCTTTGCATTGATCACGGTGGGATATTGATAGGTCCTCTTTGCTTAGTTAGTTTGATTAGATCAAGCACACTGCTGCGAGTATACCAGGTCGCGGTGTAGGAAAACGGTCAGCGTCAGAATAGCCTGTGTGCATACAGGCAACTTTGTGATCGCTGGATTCCAAGTGGATGCAGCCGCCCGCGCGTCTGTCACGTGAGCCAAGGATGGAAATAGAGTTCAGCTTGGAGTTCTAGAACAACGATAGTGAGAGCCTGCACTTCTATATATTTACACAGACAAGGATACTCAGCAAAGACAAGTTCAAAGACAATCTTCATGGCAGAAGGCATGGGCGATGAGAGATGATGGGCTAATTGGGTGGGAAGTTAAAGTCAAGTCCACCTCCTGGCACCTGGGCCTGAGCTTACGTGCTGCTAAGTGAACTGAATGTTCCAGACATGGCACGGGCATGCCAACCAATTGTAGAGGGCCGTATAATGAAGGGCCTTACAGTTTGGGACCCAATAATAAACTGTGTACTAATAGAGTTAAAATGTACATGTTTTAAAGGTAGGCATATGTGGTCCACCTGACAGTGGGCAGCCAACCACAATCCTAGTGCCCATAGAAAGTATATGCAGATGTTTCCCTTAGCCAATCCCAACCCTTGATAGGTTTTCTATTATTTGCTATGTATTATGACATCACGTCTGATGTATTTTTTGCATATAAGGATGTTTTTTATGGGAAAATCATCATTGAGAGTGTGAGCGAACATCTGATGATGTCTGTTGTAACCTCACTGGTTTAGATAATTGTTAATAAAACAGTATCCTTGCCATCTTCCTGAGTTGGTCCGTTTGTGTGGACTCAGAGTTATTCTGCAACCCCATCCATTACATGCACTTTACAAAAGGGCGTAGGCTCACTAGAATTCAATACACTGCCCATATTCTACTATCCAGCTCAATATAATAATGTTGCTATACTTTAATATGCAGCTAAATAAAATGCACTGGCTATACTCTAGTATGCACCTAGATTCAATACACTGGCTATACTCTAATATGCAGCTAAATAAAATACAGTGGCTATACCGTAACATGCAGCTAAATAAAATACAGTGGGCCTCATTACAAGGTATGCGGTAGAGGGATAACGGGGCCGGTAGAGATGCCGGCCCCTTTTTCCCTCTACCACCCCATTACAAGGTCTCCTCGCGGGACCTGCTAAGGATGCCTGGCAAAACGCGAGCAGACCAGGAAGCAAACAACGGGCCTGTCATTATATGACCCGTTCTTTGCATCCTCCCCATTCCCATTGAACCCTATGGGGTTTCGAATGGGAATGGGGATGTACCGGGTCTGGGTTCCCGGGAAGGGGAATTACCAGCCCTCCAAGGTCGAAATGGCCCCATCTCTGCTGCTGCCAAAAGCCTTGGCATTTACCTGTACTCTAACCTTGACCTTTTGCGGCAAGTGAACTTGATCACCTTGTCAGCAGTCTACACAGCCAAACTGCTGCATGCCAGCAGGCCTTTCGTCTCCACTCCCAACCACCTCTCCATTGCAAGAGCCATCATAGGAGCCAAGCTCGACTATTGCAACGCCTTATTTACCGGCACTTCTGAGCGCAACCTGAATCAACTTCAAACGATTCAGAACAATGGTCTCAGAGAAGCCATTGGTACCTCCAAATCTGACCACATTTCAAAAGCCAGGAGAGATGCATACTAGCTGCCCATCCAAGAAAGGATTAAGTTCAAAACACTGTCCCTGGACCATCAATGTCTCTCCAACACTGTCCCGACCTGCCTCTCACGCTGCATGGAGAAATATTACCCCACCCAGCCTCTTAAATCTGCGGACTCTCACTTCCTTCAATCGTCTCTCAGTTGGCAGTAAGAGCTTCCCAGTCGTGGCCACCAAACTCTGGAACAATCTCCCTCCTACACTCAGAAAAGAACCAGCCTACTGGACCTTCCACAGGAACTTAGAGGCCTGGCTGTTCAACTAACTTTGCTCCTCCTAAAACTGATCACTCTTCCTAATTCATGACCCCTCCCCTTCTTCTTTTTTCCCTCAATGTAACTAGCGTCCAGATACCCAAGGGGTTTGAGTGCTGTAATAAATGCAAAAATAAATAAATAAATGCAGCTAATGTCAATAAAATGGCTGTACTCTAATATGCGCCTGAATTTAATATGCAGCTAAATACAATACAGTGGCTACACTCTAGTATGCACCTAAATGATACACAGGTTAAACTCTAGTATGAAGCTAAAATCAATACATTGGCAATACTCGAATATGCACCTGGAATTTATATGCAGCTAAATAAAATACAGTGGCAATACTCTAGTATGAAGCTAAATATAATACAGTGGCTATACTCTAGTATGCACCTAGATTCAATACACATGCAAAGCTCTAATATGCAGCTAAAATGATTGTGGTGGTTATACTCTAATATGCACCTAGTTTCAATAAACAGGCTAAACTCTAATATGCAGCTAAAATCAATACAATGGATATACTCTAATAAGCGGCTAAAGCCAGTACAGTGGCTATACTCTAGTAAGCACCTAGATTCAATACACAGGCTAAACTCTAATAAGTAGCTAACATCAATACACTGGCTGTACTCTAATATGTGCCTAGGTTCAATACCCTGGCTATACTCTGATATGAACCTCGATTCAATACAGCGGCTATACTCTATTATGCACCTTGATTCAATACATGATGATAATACTTGATGATAATATACTCAAAAGCAGCTAGATGTAACACAGTGGCTATACTCAAAATGCAGTTAAATATAGCACAATGGCTATACTCAGAAATACAACTAGATATACCACAGTGGTAATACTAAAAATGCAGTGATGTATAACATGGGGGCTCTCCTCAATGGAAGCTAGGTTTGGGGCGAGTTTTAAGCAAGGCTGGCTTCTACACCGTGGCTATACTCAAGTGCAGCTAAATATATCACAGAGGCTATATTAAAAAATGAAGCTAGATATGACACGGTGGATATAATAAAAAATGCAGTAAGATGTAACACAGTGACTAGAATTCAAATGCAGCTAGATGTAACACAGTGGTTATACTAAAAATTGCAGCTAGATGTAACAGATTGGCTATACTCAAAAATGCAACTAGATGTAACACAGTGGCTGTACCAAACAATTCATCTAGATGTTACACAGAGGCTATACTCAAAATACACCACGATGTAACCCAGCAGCTATACTCAAAAATGTAACTAGAAGTAACACAGTGGCTATACTAAGAAATACAGCTAGATATAGCACAGTGGCTATACTAAAACATGCAGCTAAATGTAATATGGTGGTTATACTCAAAAATACAGTTAGATGTAACACAGTGGCTATAATAAAAAATGCATCTGGATGTAATATGGTGGCTATACTCAAAAATACAGTTTGATGTAACACAGTAGCTATACTAAAAATAATGCAGTGAGGTGTAATGTGGTGGCTATATTAAAATGCAGCTAGATGTAACACAGGGGCTATACTTAAAAATTCAGCTAAATATGACACAATTGATAAATTCAATGGCAGCTGGATTTAAAAGGGGGTGAAGTCCAAGTGCAGCTAGATTCTCCACCGTGGCTATTACTCAAATGGCAGTTGACTTTGACACAGTGCTAACTTCAATGACGCTGCTAATTCAACACAGTGGTTACACTTAAAAGTCGCTGAATCCAACCCAAAGGCAAATTACAGAGCACAGCTAACTTCAGCATGGAAATGTAACTCAAAGCAGCTATGATTGGTACAGTGGCTTTATTAATAAATGCAGGAACATTAAGCACAGGGCAACATAAGGCACAGCAAGAGTGAAAGCTGTGCTGAAACTGTAAATCAGATAGTTGCTAGACAGTGTCATGAAGTCACAAATAGAGATAATGCACTAGCTACGAAACCAAATAGTTGTCGTCTCTTACCTGCAAGGTGCTGTAGAGAGTTTTAGAGGCCTGACTTGAGTTCCCAGGGCGAACAGGAAAACAGGCAATTGAGATGCCCTAGGGCTGGCTGCCCGGGAAAGGCTGTCCTGGGAGATCCCCGGAAGATGAGAAGTTCAGTTCATGTGTTCAAGGCACGGAACAATCAGCACCAGTAAGGGCGGGCAGTGGAAGGGAGGGGAGGCAGGCTAGGCCAGAAAGTGCCCAATGCACGGGAACCACATACATAAAAATGAGAAGCGACAAAACATACACGAAAACATACCCCGTCCAGTTATCAGTCCTCAGATTCAGTGAAGAAATGGGCGATGAAAGCCACAGGCAGAGAGAAAAGGCCTCCAAAATCCTCAAATACTTCTGGCCACATGCTCGAGGCATGGACCAATCAGCAGCAGTAAGGGTGAGCAGTGGGAGGGTGGAGAGGCAGACCTGGGCCGGCAAGAGCAAAATACGTGGGGGGAACCACGTTTATGAAAATGAGAAGACACAAAATACACAACTAAAAGCTTACCCAGGAGGGTTATCAGCCCTCAGATTCCGTGAACAGAGTACAGTGACAATTTAAAAACAAAGGGTATGCTTAGTCATTTTTTTTGTTGTGGAAGTGATTGGATACACTAGTGCATCCTGTTCACTTGTGGCAAAACAAGACGCACAGAATTCTCGATGGGCCTCTGAATGGGTGATCAGATGCCCTGTTTACACCTCCTTTGTACAACTGTGTAAAGCAGGGTGCATTTCTGTGCATTTTCTAGTGCATACCGAATCAGAAATGGTTTGAAGTTGCAAAAGCACAGAAGAAAGGAATTCCCCTGCTACTATTTGAAACAGGTCGAATGCATGAAAGGATATTTTCATAACTTTTTATTTTGAAGTCGGTCTGTAGTGGTATGGACTGCAGCTCTCCCACTACAGGCTCCTTCGTGGATTTGTTTGCATCATGCAAAGTGACTTTGCACTGCTAAAAAGTGACTTTGCACTGCCGACACAAACCCTGATGCATGGAACTGTGCAAAGTGCACTTTTGCAGTGCATGATTCAGGGTTTGTGTTGGCAGTGCAAATTCACTTTTCAGCAGTGCAAAGTCACTTTGAACCGTGCAAAAATGTCCATGAATCGGGCCCTGTCTATCTCACAAACAGGTATAGAAATGTTTTTCTTTAACATTTCACAGTGACAGGCCATTGAAGCGGCTGCCAATGTGAAATGCAGTCCCAGTACCCATGCAGGTACTTCATGTCAGGTTCTTCCAACACTCATGTAGTCAAGCGGAATGGCCAGTGCCCTATGGAAATGCGCAAGCCACCTTTTTCAAAAAGGCAACCTGCACATTTACAAAAATTGGTCATCTGAACATAATCGCACCCTCTCGGCTACTTTTAGACGCACGATTTTCTGTTTGCCAAGCCTGTGCTTCCCCAATGCCGAAAAAGTAATTTATCTGGCATTTAACCTGCAATGTCTGAAGAGAAATCACCATATATTTTGGATCTCTGCTGCTAATTGCTTTCTTGCTTGAACCATTTCGTGCAGTCTTTTCTCTTTTTATATCGCTCCACTAAAAAAGACCTGTATCTCACCTTGAATGCGTCAGTCCTCACAGGAATAACTCACTGATAAGAACGACTCACCGGTCAGACATCAAAAGGGGCTTTTATGTAAATGTGTGCACCGTTTATGAACAGTCACAAACCACATATGCAGCCATTCAGAACATTCTAGAATCATGGATTGTCTTCGAAGTATTTCTTCATGAAACTGCCCTACAAATTGCATTGCACCCTTTTATATAAAAAAAAGGAAGCTTGCTAAAACATTGCAAATATTTATTAATTTTTGAGAGTTGCTTACAACTATTATTCACAGCAATGACCTACAGTAGGGCCGAGGGGTGTTCAGATGGCCCTATTGTAAACTGCCTTTCATTATAACCAGCTCTTGCAAACCAGTGTGGGGGAAGTGGCAACAGAGTTTCTTTTCTTGAATACATAAGTTGCCTGGAGGGGACCACTTACGTTTGTACTGATGTGCAAACGGGCCCCCTTTTAGTCCTTTGCACTGGTGAGAAAGTACCTGACTGGCGGGAAATATGAAACAAGTCTGCCAAACATCTCCGAACGAGGGGGGGGGAGTGGTTTTGCCCGAGGAAGCAGGAAGAAGATCCGAAAGAGCAGGCGTACGACCTGCCCGGGCTACCAACTAGCCTTTACCTGATTCAGATATAGGAGAAAATGTCGAGAAAGAAAAATCATAAATCATAAAGTTGTAGCTGCGGAAGTGAAATGTATGATTTTTTTTAAATTGACAATTTAATTTTGACGTAATACAATTTTTCTTATTTTTCCTTTCTTGTGTTACTATTTTAGAAATGTTTTATTCTCTCACAAAGGTTTGTGATTACGTATATGTGTTTTTTTTCTTTCTCTCTTCTCAATTTTCTCCTTTTTGTTAAATTGTCAAATTGTTAACAGATTGTTTTTTGTTATAATCTTGTTAAATAATTTTGTAAAATAATTTTGTAAAATATTTGAAAAGTTGGCTTTGTCGACTAACCAAATTAAAAATAAAAGAAATGTATGAATGCAGATTTTGCACATCACGCTTCACACTTTAAAGCCCAAGGAGCGGTTGGAAAAAAGAGGGTGATGGGGTATAGGAGAGCGCGAGGGAGGGATAGAGAAGGAGGGGTAATGAGGGGCAAGGAGGACTGGATCAGAAGTGGTGAAAAGAAACAAGGTGTGATATACAGTTAGGGAGCATAGTGAGCAATGGACTAGTGTAGAGCGGTTCCAGGCCAACAGTCCCCCCTCCTCTTCTTGGGAGGATAGCTCAGGGGCAATGTGCTCGCCTTGGAAGCAAGCCGACGTAAAGCAACACAGGTTTGATCCCCAGGTCTGCGATTAAAAACCTCTGGGTATTAAGCGCGTTATAATTAACTAATTATAATATATTATTATAATTATAATACCTTACACTGAAACTCATATGGGTTCCAGACTCTCTCGTAATTGGTAATTGCATACATTTGCTAGGACAGCCTAGACCTAATGTTAGTTAGTGGGAGCGCGAGTTTGGGGCACAGCCAGTTAGTTACAAGCTGCTTCATGTTCCTGTGATTACGCTTCTGGTAAGAAGAGTACATCAAGGTTTGAGGAGGTCACCCTCTCAAGTGCGATAAGGCAATGTAACTTCTTTAACCCGGGGAGGCCAGGCCTAGGCTATAGAGGCCCGGACCTGATCCTAAGCTGCTTGAAAGAAGGCACAGTGACCAGTGGCAGAGCCTATGTGGGGGGGCAGCCACACCCCTTCGCCCCCCTGGTGCCCAGTGGCACTCCAGCATCCCACTGGCACTCTATTATCTGCCACAGCACCAAAAGCTGACTCCGCTACCGACTGTGGTGTCACCATGAAACCTAAAGCTATGCCTTAAAAGGGCTGGGGGCATTGGAGACGTGTGGGAGCTCAGGGCACAGAACGCTACGGCTTTAAGCTCCAGGTTCAAGCTCAGGGGCGTCATTTCACCAAAATGCCAGGAGTAGGGGAAGTGACATCACATGACCGTTGACCTCTAATGACATCACAAGAAGTGATGTAAGTTGACCCCACCCTGAAGTGACTTCACGGGAAGCAATGGAACACAACAGTTTACCCCTTGACAAAACAGGAAGTGGCATCCCATAGCATTGTTTCTAAGTACACCATGAAAAATATGCTTACAATATCACTGTAACGTGATAAACATTTCATACAAGAATGGATCACCATGTGTATCAGCTCAAAAAAACATACTATAACTGCAACTTGAGAAAAGCAAAATACATAGTCCGAAATGGGTGCTTATTATACTCTAAAAGCTTTTTGGAGGATTTTGTCTGCATTGTGAACAGACTTAATCAGGGACTCACCCCCTGAAGTGTGCCTGAAATAAACCTTTAGTGAGTCTAGCAATTATTGTTTAGAATTCCAGAAAGACAAATTATTTGTTATTCCTATTCTTCCTTATTTAGGGTCACTAATCAAATGTTACACTAGTGCAACCCCCTGTTTTATTTAAGAAGCCTGAACAAGAAAGCCGGCCACTCTAGAAACAAAGAGGCACATGGCGTTGGCCACAGACCTGGAGCTTACATTTGTTTTTTTTTTTAAAAATCTATATATGTTCTTTTTTTATGTTTTAGAGGTAGCAAGGGAGACCACAGGGGTCTCAAAGAAGACCTCAGGGGTCGCAAGTGCGACCCTGGTGACCCCTAATTTACATCCCTGTTCAAGCTCTGGTTGTGCAAAAGGGATGTCATTTCTGCTGCTGGTATTCTGTAGGGTGTTCAGTAGTTAACATTGAACACAATCCAAGGAAAATTGTGGGGTCTGCCTTTCACCTCAATTGTTAGAAATGACCAACAATTAATATCGTGTTCTGTAGCCACAAGCTGTAGCTGTGAAGCCAGATGATTCGGTTTCATCACCTCTGGTACATTTCTTGATCGTTTTGTAAAACAAGTAGTTGAGGAAAGTGTGAACGCTCTAATGAGTCCACATTAAAATATTCATGAGATGCATGTAAACAACAAACACAACTAAACGTTACATACAGTGCAAAGCAATTATAGAAAATAACCTGACATTAAAGGAAAATGTGCGGGTGTAAAGCAATGAAGAGCAGGGAATGTTCGTTCCAGAGGCCACGGGCTGTCGTTCACACAAGCCTGGTGTACACAGTACCGTTTTTTGCTTGTTTTTTGAGGTGATATGTCCTGAGGCGGCAGGCCGACCCTGCCTGTAATGGGCCGCCGCCCAAGCTAAGGAGCTCGAGCGAAGGGGGGCAGTGCAGTTACCAGCCTGGTCAGCCCACGGCTGAGGGGCATATCGCCATAAGCACCCGGAGTAAGCACGCGACGGTGCTTAAGGGGAAAGACAAATATAAAGCGTACCAACCTTTGGTCCTGCACCACCGCATGCGGGGCACGAGACCATTTGACTCCCTTTTCACGGAAGTAATGGCGCAGGACTGAAGGTGAGCACGTTTTGTTACTTTTTAAAAATAATTTACTTTAGCACCCACCTGTGTTTACCATTCCCTGCCACCCTACAATCACTGTCAGTCGGGCCCTGCCGCGCATCATGCCCTGCCGCCTCTGGTGCAAATCTTGGATCGGCCTCGCCGGGTTCCACCACAGCCTTTGTGAGAAGAGTTGAACACGCCACTCAACCCTACTATTCCTCCTCTAGAAATGATCCCCTCTTCTTAACCTTCCCCACTCCCCTGGAACTGCCCCCCTCAGAATCATTCCTTCTCCTCATTCCCATTCCCTGATCAGCTACATCTGCTCCTCCCACAACCTACCTGTGAAGCCCTGTGTGCATCCCTTATAACCGGTTCTATGCTACGTCCCAGCTTGCGTTTTTGCTTTATAAATACCATACATAGATATAAGGGTGGTTGATACCGATCCACGCCTTGAACACTAGCAACGGATCATCCATGCCTTGAACACCAGCAACGGATCATCCACGCCTTGAACACCAGCAACGGATCATCCACGCCATGAACACCAGCAACGGTTCATCCACGCCTTGAACACCAGCAACGGATCATCCACGCCATGAACAAAAGCAACAGATCATCCACGCCTTTAACACCAGCAATGGATCATCCACGCCTTGAACACCAACAACGGATCATCCACGCCATGAGCACCAGCAACGGATCATCCACGCCTTGAACATCAGCAACGGATCATCCACGCCTTGAACACCAGCAACGGATCATCCACGCCTTGAACACCAGCAATGGATCATCCACGCCATGAACACCAGCAACGGATCATCCACGCCTTGAACACCAGCAACGGATCATCCACTCCATGAACACCAGCAACGGATCATCCACGCCATGAACACCAGCAACGGATCATCCACGCCTTGAACATCAGCAACGGATCATCCACGCCATGAACACCAGCAACGGATCATTTGTGACCATTCTTCTGCACAGACACCCCCAATAAATGCAAATGAAGGTGTGTGCTTAGTGATAAGAAGTACAACAGGAGCATGACGAGGGCATGTGTTTGGGAAAGCCACATACATCTCCAAGGAGGTAGCCACGTCTGCACCTTCTCTCAAGACATACAGAGCCCGATTCATGGAATATTTGCACAGTTCAAAGAGACATGGCTGAAAAGTGACCTTGCACTGCTGACACAAACCCTGATTCATGGAAGTGTATTTTTGCAGTGCAAAGTCAGTGCAAGTGGTCATTTCTGCAGCACAAAATGACTTTGCACAGTTCCATGAATCAAGGTTTGTGTCGGCAGTGAAAAGTCACTTTTCAGCAGTGCAAAGTCACTTTGTACCGGGCAAATATTCCATGAATCGAGCCCACAGTATCACCCAACCAAACGCTCATTTTTAAACTGCCTACTACATTTCAATGACTTCTATCAGCGCGCGCTAATTGCGACGAAAATGCCCCATTGGGTCCATTGCGACGAAAATGCCCCATTGGGTCCAGTGGACCCAATGGGTAATGGGGTATACCCATTACCGCTCAACCCTTGATCCAGGGCTAATAACAACTCGTGATAAATCCCCCAGCTTACCCTTGCTAATTACTAAGGGCTGGTAACACAGGCACAGTAAGGATGCCAGTCCCTACTATGAATGCAGCACCTGCCTCCTTTTCAGAGTGCACAAACTTCCCAGGGGACATGCCACCCCGACAGTGCCCCGTGCTTTCCGGTGTTACTCACAGGGTCGAGCTGCAATGAAGAACGTTCTGAGGCAAGAAGTTAGCCTTAGCGTCAACATCTAATTGATGGTGTTAGCTAAGAAGGGTCCTGTGGCCTCAGGTCCTGCAGGATCCCAAACTCCACAACTGGGGCCTTTCTTTATCCATTACAGTGGAAGGGTGGGGCGAAATGTGCAAAACTGCCAGGGGAAGGAGAAACTGGATTAGATGCTGCCACTAGTGCAGGGGTAGAATAAATAAATAAATAAACATGTAAACTCATGATGCGCTGAGGGCGCAAGGTTCGCGCTGATTGGTTGGGTCGCACCTCTAGGGTTTCATTCCAATGTAATGGTCCTACATGGACTGAACACATCATTATATTTCAATGGGTTGGTAATATCCTAAAACTGGGTTTTATCATATTGCTCATCACAGAATAGAATTTAGAATAAATTAACTCTTTGTAGAATAATCATGAAAGTAGCTGTCAGTGGTCACTTGTTGCGCATTCCAAACAATGGACAATTTCTTCTTCAAAAAATCCCAGAAAAGGTTTGATAAGTGAAACTCCAAATTAATCCATTCCGGGTACAGGCTGAGCATGGAGGGCTGACCTCGATTTTTCCTACTTTAACCCTTTGACTTTCCTATGGATATTAGCACGTATGTGTACGTCCCAAGGGAAGTTAAAGAGTGAAATCTCAGGCAAGGTTAGCTATTCACAGTGAGTCTTGAGGGCCATCAAATAGATGCATTGTTGTGGATAACACTGACCTGTCAATACATGAATTAGGACATCCTATTCTATTGATATCCATACCTCTAGCAATTGCCATTCTACTCAAATGACATTGGCTTCTACTCCAAGCCAGGATACTGTTCAAGACTGCATGTATCTTCTACCAAGCAGTCACAAGTAGCACAGCAGCATACCTGGTGGCACATGCTCCACACGCAGCAAATCGACCAACCGGCTTGAATCACAACTCATCAAACAATCCTTCTCTTTTCCTGCACCCACCCTCTGGAACTCAATCCCGGTGTGTGTTTGAATGCCCCCACAATCCTCCAATTTCGCAAATCTCTCAAAACATGTCTCTATCAACAACACCTGATCAAGGGCTAATTCCAATGGACGCACATACTGATGCACAGACCTAACAGAACTGTGCTACTGTTAAAAGATGCCAGCCCAAATGCTGGCTACCCACTCTCTGTACAGCGCTCTGCTGCTCTCGAGCTAGGTCCGTGCTATAAACAATAAAACAAAATAATACAAAATTGCCACTCCTGACCACTGAAGTGCATTGCCCATGTGAATGGTGACTTGCCTTAAGTCGTTATGCTTTTCAATCATTGTTGGAGAACCTCTCCATGATGCTTATAACAATGCTGCTGGAGCAGGTTTAGAACTGGCCTTAACCCGGGCTCCTGCAAACGCATGATCAATAGTGGTGCACTACTCAACTGGCAGGTTAAGCATGATTTTATCATTGACAGGAGGCACGGGTCATGGAAAACTGTAAGGGCATCTAATGTTGACACTCATGTTAAGTCTTTCTACGGGTCGTGATGGAGGCGGGACTCAGTGGCGGAAGTGTCAAACAGCTTCTCTCCCAGCTTCCTGCTGTTACGCAGGCAGAGGAACATGAGCAGAGCTGAGGGTACCAGATGCGGCACACGTCACTTTTAAAAGTGTGTGCATGTGTATTGTGTGTGTGTGTACATGAGGTGTGTGTGTGTGTGTAAGAACATCTATATGTGTGTCTGTGTGTGGATATGGTGTGTGCCTGGGTTTGAGGGATCTGAAGTAAAGGGTCTGGCATGTGTTTGTTTGTTTAGGGGGAGGGCAGTGTAACTGTGCATAGTGTAAATACTGCATTAATTGGCAATGCTATCACCAGTGTGTTCTTACAGGGGCAAATACAAGCATATTGGGGCAAAGCCATCATCGCAAGCATGGTCATTACACCAGCAAATACCGGCATGTTGGCTAAAAACCATCACAAATATATTTTACAGGGGCAATTACTGGGATGTTAGGGCAAAGCCATCACTAGGGGATTCTTACAGAGGCGGATGCAGGCATGTTAAGGCAAAGCCATCCCAATTGTGTTCTTAGAAGAGCAATTGCTGGTATGGTTGGGCAAAGCCATCACAAGGGGATTAGTACTGGGGCAGATCCTGGTTCTATGTGGCAATGCCATCACAAGAATGTTCTTGCAGGGACAAATAATAGCATGTTTGGGCAAGGTCATCACAGCTGTGTTGTAACAGGGCCAGATACTAGCATTGTGGGGAAAATACATCACAAATGTGTTCTTACAGGAGCAAAACCTGGCATGTTTTGCAAAGCCATCACATGTGTGCTCTTACCGGGGAGATAATGGCATGTTTGGTCAAAGCCAACAACCGGGTATTTTAGAGGGGTAGTCCAAGGCATGTTGGATCAAAGTCATAACCCAAGGAGTTTTTCAGGAGCAACTACTGGCATGTTTAGTCAAATCCATTACAAGTTTGTTCCTACAGGGGCAATTACTGGCATATTGAGGCAAAGCCATTACAGGTGTGTTCTGACAGGGGAATATTCTGGCATGGTGGGCAAAAGTCAACACAAGTCTGTTCTTGCCAGGATTAGTATTACCATGTTAAGGGTGAGCCAGTGGTTTCCTACAGGGGCAATTACTAGCACTTTGTGGAAAAACTAAGTGTGTGGGGAACATACGGAGATGGCAGGTCAAAGACATGACCACTGTGTTCTTACAAGAGCAAATACTAGCATTTTGGGACAAAGTCATCACAAGTGTGCTATTACAGGGGCAAATACTGGGATTTTGGGGCAAAGCCGTTACAAGCGTGTTCTCACACGGGTAATTACTAGTATGTAATGGCAAAACTATTACAAGTGTGTTCTTACAGGGGAAAATAATGACATGCTAGGGCAAAGTCATCAAAGTGTGTTCTTTAAGGGACAAATTCCGACATGTTGGGGGAAAATCATCTGAAGTGTGTTATTACGGAGCATAATGGCATTTTGTGGCAATACCATCACAAGTGTGTTCTTATAGGGGCAAATATTTGCATGTTGGGAAAAGCCACCATAAGTGTTTTCCTACAGTGGCATGACTGGCCTTACGGGGCAACGTCTTCATGAATGCATTCATACACTGGCAGTTCTGGCTTTATTGGACAAAGCCAACACAATTGTGTTCTTACAGTGGCAGTATCGGAATTATAGGGACCATGTTGGCATTGTGGCATTTATTGTGTGCACCAACACCCTGAAACTATATAGCAACATTCTCCTCCATACTGTTGGTGACCTGGCATCTATTGGATTTATTCATATGTTACCCAACAAAACTGATTGCAAATTGTATGGCTTTTATCCAAATGTTCACCTAAAGTGTTCTGAAAATATACCATGATAACGCTTTTTTTAAAGAAAATTCTCAGGGGAGAACCCTCCTGTACCTTCCGAGGTTTGCCTGTGCCCCATCGCTATGCCCAGTCACTTCCCTTCATCATTGGGAAATATTTATGAAACCCCTTATTGCATAAATACATCAACCATCACTGTCAAAGCTTTTTAAAATCCTGGACCCATCACTGGAAGGGGCAAGGTGCTTACTTTCTCTACTATCGGTCCCCATTTTCTTCTAGATGTTTCACTGTGGGGAACTTGAGTGTGACACATTTAATAGAGCAAAATCGTTTCCCACAATGAAATCCTATCATTAAGGGGAGCCAACCCAGGTGCTGATAGAGGTGAGGCCTTTGATTGTGGGCTGTTTAGGCACCTGTGGTTTTGGCTTAACATTGGTTTAATGTACAGTACACTGACTTAGCTCATGGTGAAAACCTTTGTGGAAGGTTTATCAAAAGAGTGTTGCTGATTGTATGAACGACCAGTAAGGTAACAATGAATGGTTGTTCCAAAGAATGTGTAAGTGTATGATAGTACAATGAGCTGTAGGTAAAACATGAAAATTGAACATAAAAAATGGATTTGACATGAAATTACATGAACTGTGCAATGTTTACATGAGACCAAATTCAATCACCGAAGATCGCTTACTCAAACGAAGGGTACACACCAAGCTTGCACCGTCTTGTTCTTTGGGGAATGCGCAGTCAGTGAATACACAACGATAGCAGATATTCCTGTTCCAAAAGGCAAAGAACTGAATATTTAATAATACAAAGATATGTCAATTATTAATTAGGTGATTTGCACTAGAGCAGGTTTCAAGGCCAAACTGTAGAAAGAAAGGAGTGCCCGATGTGCAACACCCTCAAGTGGAGGTCTGAGGCCGAAAACATCTTAGCCGTGTCCCCACTCTCTGAAAACACTACAATTTTCTAGTTTTATTTGCCTTCGGTCAGTCGCCAAACCTCATCCGCGACGCTAATCCTCATCTCCCCCAGAACTTGGAACATTCTCGCCACTCAGTGCTCGGTGTCTCCTGAACCCCCAAACCTGCCTCCTTGTGTGAGTCGACAAGGGGGTTCAACCCTTAACAACTTGCTGGTATGAGCCATAGAATAAATCACCCACATCAAAAGAGCACAGTTTCCACCACGGCTCGACACATGATTCAGCCCTGAAACCAAGCTACAGATATGATCTCTGGACACATAATGGCGGCCCTCCTGTACCCCTTTTTATTGAACGTGACTACCTGCTTAAGTCAAAGAAGCAGAGCAACTGATTGATCACAGTGTAAAATGTACAATTTATAAATAACCTTTTACTCTCCAGATGTTTAGAACTACAGCTCCCATCAGCCCTAGACAGCGGAGTCAATGGTCAGTGATCATGGAAGCGATCACAGTCCTAAACATCTGGAGAGTCACATGGTGCACACTATTGAGTGCAGAAGGGGCAAGATGCAATAATAACGAAGAATCCCGAATGCAAGTGACGACATCGGAGTACAGGTGTTAATGGTTATTTTTACTGGTGTGATCAAAGATGGAGGCAAATAAGAATACGCACTGACATCCATTGGATTAATGGTATGTACAAGCAAACAGTGCAGGATGCCAGGGAGGTATTCAAAAGCTAGGCCTATCCGCCAAATGGTCTGTTGGCAGTACTCCAAAGCTTGTTGGCAGTACTATGACAGAATTGCCCTACAAAACATTTTCAGTAGTCCAAGCGACTGGACATGTTACAGGTCTCATTGCGAGTTTGCGGTGCAGGTTAAATGCAGCAGTATTACCATAAACCGATGCGTTACCGCACCGCCCAACTGTGACTTTGGCTGAAAGTTGGAGGATGCAGATCCAGCTATAAGCTGGAGGTAAATCTGCAAAATTTCGGCAGAATCACTGCCGCAACAATTTCGTCAAAATGCCCCAAAGAGTCCTATGGACTCAAAATAAATGAGGACTAACACTGACACTGCACCTGTAAACCGGTGGTAATGCCACCGGACCAAGTGGTGGTAACGGTCATTACGTTTGGTGGTATCTTGACAGATTTACTGCCGACATACCACCAAACTTATCATGAGGCCCATGTCTTGTCACACCACCATAAAAGAATAATACAGTGCAGAATATTGACTTTTGCAACACTTTAATCCTATTAGTGACAATGTATTAACACTATCAGTATGAGCAGAAGACGCTGGAGAGCACTGGCAGCACTTTCATTGCTGGTGTCCTCTTTTAGGTTCTATGATATCATACGGCTGCACTCTATGAACTTGATATGCTGGAGTGTATCATTACTTACGCCAGTGCAAAAAAAGGGTTGTAATTGCCCATTTTAAGGCAAAAATGTGACAACCTAATTTCATATTCGAAAGATAGCACCATATCTGAACAGTGTGTCTATACACACAAACTTTCCAGGCAGAACGAATGTATATATTTCACCTAGCGGCACACTCACTGGAGTGTGTATATCTTTCTATTAGTAGCTAACGAACGGGATAGTGGTGTATCTGAATTTCTCTCATTAGCAAGTATGATATGATATGGTACTTATAACGTGCCTATACACAAGTGTTTCAAGGCGCGACGAGGCAGGGGAGGGGGGAACAAAGGGAGGACAGGCAACGATCCTACTAGGCCAGGTATTATTCAGATTGCACAATTGCATGGGAAGGGGGAAGGGACAGTGCAGTACAAGGTAATAGATAATAACAATAAGTAAAAGTAACGGCCAAGTGCAGACATCATGTGTCAAGTGCTGGTAGGGGGACTGTAGGGATACAGAAACAGTCCCCATGTCAGGGGGTTGCCAGGCGGGCAGTGCAGGTGTGTGAGACTGTCAGGGCAGAGACCTGGGCCTGAGATCAGAGGGTGTCAAGGTAACCACAAGCAAGTGCTGAAGTGGGCTCGTGGAAGTCTTGCCAGGCAGAATACAGAAGAACCATTGCAATTTCCCATTTTGAGACAGTTAATAATTTATAATTGGTTATTTATAATTCACTTAATACCCACAGGTTCCTAAGCGTGGACCCAGGGATCGAACACGTGTTGCTCTGCATCGTCTTGCTTTCAAGGTGCACGTGTTGCCCCTAAGCTATCCTCCCGAGACTAGGTAAGGTTTCAGTATCTGGCTAACAGTCAAAGTGGAGTCCAGAAGTGGCCATAATAAAACCCCGGACGATATTGGCAGTGTTTTGTGAACCATAAATAGGGCCTTAGTCCAGGTACCTTTAAGAAAAACAGTCACAGTTCAGGAGCAGTCAAATCAGAGTTCTGCTCGCTCACATGTCAGCATAAAGAAACATATCCCTGTGACAAATCAACTTCCAGGGCACCAGGGGTCCAGGGATGAAGATCAATCAGCCACACACCTTCAGTACACCAGAAGGGATCTGAACAGATTTGAAACGTAAGTCAATTAAAAACCTCCTTCACCAATTTTGATAACGTGGACGGAACGGTAGGCTTATCTCAGAAAGGTCGGGGATCGTTGGTTAGTTGCAACACCGTGAAAATACAATTATTACCCAATGATAAAAGAGACTCCCCAGTCAAGGTTGCATAAAAATATCTACTTTGTTATTATTCAACAGACAGTTCTAGCACACTACGTAATGCAACCCACTATGTAGAGGAATGCAGAGGACAGACAGTTTCAAGGAGGAAAGGGATGCACTGTGGATACTGACAGGAGGATAGTTGGTAAAGCAATTAATTGCAATAGTTCAAGGATACTTGGTTTCAACACAAAGGGAGCAATGGGTCGTACAATGTCACCAGGGGCATTCAGAGAAGGACCAGGGGGACAGGACCACAATGTGCCTTGTACTTGTAGATGTTTTTGGTGCTCGACAGGGATGAGTCGGCTTCAGGGTGCTTTGCAGCTCCTGTGACAGAGTTCAAGACAGGAGACAGCTGCGGGTATCAGGTGGCAGGCAGTTTGGTGAGGCTAGATGGATGGCTGCAGGCTGGCCTACATGGCGGCTTAGGGTCAGGAATCGGTGCCTCAGTGCTGGTTGGCAGGTCTGAAGCACTGGACGAAGCATCTCGGACGACGTTAGCAACTGCGGCGTGACAACAGTCAGTGCTGCAGTCGGTTGCAGCTCGAGGGGCTCAAACATTTCCTTTAAGGCAGACGCTGCTTAATGCTTGTTGATGCACTCCTCCTAGCTTCTGCACTGGGCTCGTGTCATCCTTTAAGGTTGACGACCCAAAGCTGAGGAGAGTATTACAGGCAACGACATTGTCCTTGGCTTGGTGCAGAGACTCTGTGGCATTTCCCACCTAGGAAGGTTGCTTGCAGAACCTAGCAGGACACACTGTGGGTACTGGTTCTGGAGCGGCTGAAGGGTTCTCGCGATTCAGTATCACCCTTTGTTCCCAAGGAGATGTTTAGTGGAGGGATATTGCTTCCCTCTTGGATGTCCTGACCTTCCTTCACTGGTGGAAGATGTAAGGCAGACTGTACCTTCAGCCAATGCTCAGTTCATCTTGTTACTCCGTATGAAGTCTTCATATGATCTGCCAAAAAGAGCAGTTTGACTCTCTTTTAAAGCCAAATGGGCCCCAGTGTTTGGTGAAGGCTGAGCCTACCGCAATGAAACAATCCTGGGTCCCCACCAACAATCTCCTGTACGCATTAGGTCATAACCAGCGTGCTTTGCAACAGAAAAGGTAAAGGGGTGAAAACATGTAATACTAAGTCCCAACTTTCTGTTGTGGATGAAAGGGTCTCTCTAGTTAATTGAGCTCTCTGTGGTTCCTGATTAAAGCAGCAGGTATCCCTTGAAACTGCAGTGGGACCAGACTTTTGGTCTACGCCAAACCACATATGTGTCCCTTCTGAATGGGGTCGACTACTGTAAAATCATAGTTCCAGACATGATGGGCTACTGCCCTTGATACTGAGAGATGGGAGCTGGCTTCAGGCTGAAACAGGCAATATCAAAGGCTATTGAGGTTTTCCTGTCCTTTGTTATTCCTGCAATCAGGCCTTCTGTGGGCCTGTTTGAATTAACTCTGATTAGTATGTGAGGCTGCCAGCAACAGCGGACAAAGGAAAGGGCGGATCCATGGAGCTTTTATTAGTTAATTAGGCTGGCCATGGCAGGAAGAAGGTTTTGCCCTCCCTCCCTCTGAGATGCCTTGATTTACTCTTGGCTCTCATATTCCAATAAAATATGACGGAGAGGGCACATGTAGGCTGTGTCAATGCAGAGTACATGGGTCTATGTGTATGTCATGTGGTGAGCATGGGAAAATGTGTGCAGATTAGCCCCACACATTTTCTGGAGGTTGATCTACTATCATTCAATTTCATTTAAAATGCCAAAGAAGTCCAGGCGAGTGCACACCCACTGTGCGGATGGTTAAATTCCTCACAGACTCTTACATAAAACTCAGATCTGATCCACTGAACCGCCTCAGTTCTCCCAATTACCAAGAAAAGTGGCACAGTGGTCATTCCCTGGGTGCCAAATTGATAAGGGGGGTGCTTGGCAGGCGAATAACGATGGTCTGGAGGGTTGCCCAGAGCAATGCCAGAGGTTAAGATTTATTCTAAACCTTCCAGCCATCACCTCTTTTGTTTTGCATTCCCTGGGAACCTACATCCCAATTGTAGGAATCCCCACCTACTGGAAATCAGATCCCAACAGATTCTGCTGCAAACTTTATACATGGCTGCTGCCATCGGCTCACTAAGACTTTCAGGACTGCCGCCACATCTCTCATCACCCTGTGTTCTGCTGTATTGCTATCTTCTCATCCTGGAACATTCTTTGTACTGTGATCTGAAGCCAATTGTTCTGTCCCTGCACATCAAAGCGGCCCCACAGTGGGACTCACACTGCAATTCGGCACTTTACAAAACTCAAACAAAGAACAGACGAAATTAAACCTGTACCAGGAGCAATTTTTGGTTAGCCTGGTACTGTGACCAAAAGCCACTAAATGAAAGTTGCACTCTTTAGTCGTAGGCTACCTTTGTCAAGATATGTAAAGTGGAGTCAATGAGAACCACTGGGCCTACCTCAGCCAGACTACCCTCAACTACCACTCTCAGTAGTATCACAATCTACTATTACAAATTACACTGTGAAGATTTCACTCACCAAGTCACCATCCAAGCACATTCTAGCGGCAACCGGACTACATATATAAGACAGATTGCAACTCCTTGCTGGTGAAACCCGGAAGTAGCTATTAAGATCATGATGCACATCAGCCGCCATCAACAAATGGTCATCAACATAAAAAGTAAAAGGGGCGTGAACCCTAAAGCAGGATTCAAGAAGGCCCCGATGTAGAGCATGCAAGAAATGTATCAAATTGAAGCCCTTGTGAAAGGTGGCTCAGAATGATCTCATTAGGGGAAGGAATGTGTTTGTTGTGTGTTTTTGTTGTAAAGTGGCACCTCATTCTATTTTTCAATCTTTACATTATAATGTTCCCTTACTATATCCATTTTATAGAAAGTTTGCATCCGCTTTTCCTATGGTGAACGGTTCAAACATCACTAATTTGGCATTATTTATTTCATGCAAAAACGACTGTGGTAGTGTCACATTTCTGCTTCAGAATCTAAGCTCCCCTGTTGCCTTCAGTGGTGAAACTAGGGAAGCGCTGTGGTGGCAGTTGTGCCCCCTGCCCACTACAAAGTAGTGAAATGGTATTGACCAGTGCCGTATAATGAGCCCTTCTCCTCCTCTGCCGCCTGAACCTTCCTCAGCCAGTGACTGCATTCTCCTGCCAAGCGTGGTCAATGCAGCCTACTGGACCTATTTCCCCACCACAGGCCTCAATAGGAAACCAAGGATGACTGTGGAGTGGATTCCATCAATACTGTCTGCTTTGTATGTATTGAAGGACGTCTTTTGACATTCAAATTTGAAAAGAGGTGTGTTTGATACTGACAATGGGGGGAAGTTCGGTGCAGATAAACAAGCCAATGCAGAGCCGAACAGCCTATTGTACCCATTTCTTAATGAGGCTGGCACAGAGACCGTTCTAGGGTTCACGTGAACCTGCACAGCAAAACACGTGTGGTCACCTAATTTGCGCATGATTTGCCATCACCAAAAACTTGTATTATGGGGAGGGACATTCCCTGTTCAATCATTTCGACATTATTTGAAGTTACATTAATTGAGGTCTAATGTGTTTGTAGTCCAGGAAATGAGGCTCACCGGCAAGTTAGTTACTGATGCTTATGAGACTGTCGATAGATAGGGGTATTTCTGGTAGGCCTCGTAAAAGCCTGGTTATTGACGCTAAGGCCCATATTTCGATGAGATAGTATTCAGTTGGGGAAATCTTGTCCCATGTGTTATGTGCCACTTTGAGTTTGGGTAAGAGCCCACAGGATCCTTTCTTATTGATTGTAAATGTATATGCACCCCCAGGTGGGGAGAAGACGATAGAAATGAAGGCCTATATCACTGGGGTGGTGCTTGAATGGCATTGGAATAATCCTAATAGAGAAGTCATAATTTGCAGGTGACTTAGGTTCACATTGTCATTTGGTTGGAAAGAACCTTAAGTGTGCAAGTTTATGTTTATGATAAAGCGAATTCACAAATCTAAACAAGCATTGTTGGGAGAAATGGCTCAATTACATGCATTCACATGGTCTGTATTATTTGCATCCTGTGGAGTGTAATTCTACTTATAGTAATCACGCCAGGACTAATGAGTCAACGAGCACTAGAATTGATTGACTATATATTAAGACATTTAAATTGCGACTTCCTACATTTAATATCATCTCCACTTGGAGCACTCAGTCTTAAATGTAAAGATCAAGCACATACTGTCCAATAAACAAACTCGTATGAGGGGGATTTTTGATATCAATGCTCAAGGGAATCGGATCCTCAGGTAACACTGATAAATTGAACCATAGGTTGAATTCAGGCCCTGGCATGATTCTTACTTTAACATACACCACTGTTGATAACTTTGTCTCAGCCAGGGAGCTGGCAGATGCGTACCAGAATGTGCTTCTGAACGCTGTGAATATAGTGGCTCCTGTCAAGACGAGACAGGCCAAGAATCTGAAGTTTAACAACCGGCATTCAGCAGAAATCTAAGAGCTCAAAATGGTCCAGCGTAAAGCTTTTGAGCTGTGGAGAAGCACTACTTTAGATGAGAATGGGGTTAGAATGTGCTGCGAAGAACCACAAATTGGCCATTATTGAGGCAAAATAATGCTCCTATGATCTAAGGATAAATAATGCTAAGTCAGATGTGAAAGAACTCTTTGGAATCCTTAAAGAGTTAGATGATTCACTTCCATCAATCCCAATCGTAAATAAGTATAAAGGCTGGTGCACATTCATTCAGGACGCTATGATGGATAAGATAAAGTCAATACAGTATAACATTGTAGATAAACTGGTGGCTTTGGGCAGACCAAATGGGAATCGGGAGAGTTCTTGGCTTGAGAGTGATATCCCTCAGTTTGAGTCTAGTCCTATGACAGAACTTGAGATGCCCAACTTGCACTCCAGTTAAGCCTACCAACTGCAAAGGAGGCGCTTGCCCTGCAGCGGTTAAGGACTGTGCTGCCCAATTGCTTCCTCTGATCAGAGCATTTGTGAATTTGTCATTTGCTGAAGGGTTTGTGCCTCTGTGCATTAAGCAGTCCTGGAACTCATCATTCTTTAAAAAATCCTTCGTTAGACCCTACTGTCTCTTCACACTATAGGCTGATTACCACAGTCTCGTTCCTACTTAAGATTTTGGATCGGGCAACCCATGTGCAAGTTAAGAATTTCCTGGATAAATATAATATTCTAGGCCAGAGGAAGTTTGTTTTTCGAATGGCACACAGTACAGTGGTGGCTTTATTGGATCTCAAGGCAAACACAATGAAGGTCTTGAAGAGGGGTAGCACGGCTCTGTTAATGGTTATAGAGCTTTTGGCTGTCTTTGACCTGGTTGATCACGATATGCTGGTTGCTAGGCTTGTCCACACTGCCCCTTTCTCGCAAGCAGCAGTCATCTGGGTCAGATCGTTCCTGATTGATCGGCTGCCAGAGTGTTCCATGGTGACGCCAACGCAGATGAAGTTGGGGTGACTTGCAGAGTCCTTCAGGGTTCCTGCTTGTCCCCCACACTTTATAACATCTTTACTAGATCCCTGTAGGATCTACTGAACACTGAGGGTGTATTCTACACCAATTATGCTGATGATACTCAGTGTTTTATCCCCTATCAGGAGATTACATCAGGGACACTGAAGTCATCAATGCATTCTTCGCCCTCATTCAGACCTGGATGGCGGATAATGGATTAGCCTTGAATGACTGAGGATGGAGCTCATGATAGTTGGTACGGCAGTTCAAATGAAGAAGTTAAGTCTGTTTTTTTGGGCATTTCAGCTAGCGGCTGTGTCATAGTCACACTTTATAAAGTGAAGACTCTGTGCATAGTCCTTAACCAAGAACTCAGCGTGAGGGTATATGTGAGTAGCCTTGTGTCGTCCACCTCGTACTATCTGAAATTGCTTGTCCAGCTAAGACCTTTTCTGACTTGTGAGAACTGCCACTGTTGCACGAGCCATAATTGGTGCCAAATTGGACTATTGTGCCAGCATTTTGCAAGGGGTTGGCAAGGGTGAAATTGTTTGACTAAAGATTGTGCAGAACAATGTGGTCAGGGCTGTTGAAGGCCTATGCAAAAAAGACCATGGGCCTCATTACGAGGTTGGAGGTAGCCATGCCGGTTTTACCAGCAAGGCTACCTCCAAACTCGCATCCGGGCCCGGCACCCGTGAATGGCCAATTACCAGGCTATTCTGGCCCAGCCGGACCAGGTAATTGCCCTTTCGCAGGTTCCAGGCCCGGTACATTCCCATTCCCATGGGAATGGGGAGGGTGGTAACACTGGTACCGTTAATAATGGTACTGGTGCTACCATCATGTTCTGCTCGCAGGTGCCGGTACGGCCACCAGGCCAGACCTGGTGGCTGCAAGGGTACCCGTGATCAGAACTCCTAGTATGGCGGTAAGGTAGCAACAGTGCCAATAGTGATACTGGCGCCTTTGTTGCCTTACCGCCATACTTGTAATGAGGCCCCGTGTGTCAGAGGGCAGGAGGGCCTGAAAATGGTTGCCCATTACCAGCAGAACTAATTTCTGACTCTTGTGTATTACACATAAGTGCCTTTATGCGGTTAGCCCAGGTTACTTATCCAGTGGACTCTCCTGGCTGGCTGCACGCAGAGTGTTGAGTTCAAATAATCTGACCCTCCTTCAGTTACCCAGGGATAAGCTTAAATGTGTCATCCAGGGATCTTTGTCCTATGCAGCACCAAGAAGCTGGAATGTCCTTACTCCAGATTTAAGGAAATGCCTGTCACTTGAAAAATGTAAACGTGGACTGAAGACATTTTTGTTTCACTAATCTCCCTGTTCTGCTTTCCCTATTGCTGGTGATTGATTAGGTTTCTGTTTTTCCTTGTGTTTGTCTTGTTAGCGCTATTACGCCTGCGGGCCTGTGTTTAGCGCTACATATCCATTTAATAAAGTAAAGTAAAATTGTACACTCTTTTGAAATCTTGCCCAGGTTTGCTTTACGATTTGGCAAATAAAAAAAAATGACAAACTTCCCTAAAACGTATGATGAAGCCATAGCAGACAAAAAAAGTGTGCCGCAGCATAAGATACACTTATTAAAAAAAACACGTTATCATCATAACTCCAACAGAACAGTAAATTAGCAACGCCTATATAATGTTCTGAGAGGGAATGATAATAAAAAATGTCGCCAATTGTTTACAAAATGTAACTGCATCTCCCATAAAAAGGAAATCAGTTCCTTCTCAGAACATTCTTGGATGAGAGTCATCTGGCCAGTTTATTGTAACTTGAAATCTCTGGAGACGCCCATATTCTGCATGGCTGGGAGAACAATGGAATGCCATTACCAGCTGAAGGAGGAGGATATTTATGCTCTTATCGTTCACTTAGGCCTTCCAAAGCTCCTGGCCCAGGCAGGCTTTCTAACACTGTATTTAAAAAAGAACCGCAATTATGGGCTTGTGTTTTGAACATATTGGTCAAGAAGGTGGCTAAGGAAGGGGTCAGTCCCAATTCAGGGAGGAAATCTTTGTTAATATCCGTACATAAAAATGGCCCTAGGATTGACCCATCGCAATATAGACTGTTGGCTATGATCGATGCATCCAGTAAACATTTTTGTAACATACTACTGGAAGAATTACAAACATGGGTGAATACATTCCAATTTATCACCCGTCAATAAAAGAGAGTATCAGAGGAATGGGCACATTACTTAATGTATGGACTATACAATATATTATACATAATGCACTTGCCTCCACAACTTCCCGGTGGATCGCAAAAGGTTAAGTGGGAAAACTTGACAAATGGGCCCTTGACCCTAGCATCTTAAATCTAATCTCCCAGCTTTCTACTCAGACATCAGTAGCCCTAAGATTAGACCAATCAGGACTGCCATCAGCTAACATTCCTACCTATAATGGTCTTAAGCAGGGATGCATTTTAGCTCCCCTTCTCTAACATAGCAGACATGCATTTGGCGCTGGAGGCAGATAACAACTATCCTCCCAAGAGGGGTGTAAGGATATTTGGCGTGTTACAGCACAGAGTACAGCACTACTGCACAGGTAGCAATTTTTTTTTTTGATGCAGCACCACATGGGTGTGGTGCATTGCTATATGTGTTGCCAGGATAACATGGACATATGAGTAAAGTCAGGCTATTCAGTCAAAAACGATTTTTACATATAAGATGCAAATCTATTTTCACGTGCACATTCAAAAATGCACAATACTTTTCACCTGAAATGCCTATGGTGCAAGAGACACATTTGAAAATTAATAACTAACATTATTAATAAACAACCTGACTAATAAAAATTCATTTAACATAACCCACTAATAAAAATGTGTCTCCACTGCAGAATTAGGCCTATTCTGAAAGTGAACTTTTAAACGCACATTCATTTTTTTTTTTTCGTTTTCTCTGCTGCTCTGTCCACATAACTACAGGAAGCAAAAGGGCTCGAAAGAACAGGAAATCAGTTGGTTACAAACTATTACTATAAAAATGAGCCATTGTGTAGAGAGGGAGGAGATGGCATGATTGATTCTGATTGGAGCAGCGTCATAGCAAGTATCATGCTAGAGGCAGTGATTAGGGTTTTGCTGGGGAGTTTGAAGAGAGAGGGAGAACAGTCGAGATTTGGCAGGGCTGGGAGAAGGACCTATTTCCTGGCTGAAGCATTCCTATCTGCAAAAGCAGAGAATTCCAGATAATAACCCCGGTTTGAGTACGAAAGGCGCTCGTTTTCACTGGGGTTAATCTTCAAGGGAGCCACATTCAGAAAGAGAACAGCTGAAGAAAACTCGGGCTGAACAGATAAGGTAATTACATAAGTGTGGGGGCTGAGTGTGTACGAGAATATTCAGTCAGTGTAGGAAAGGAGATTCCTGTGATTTAATCACATGTTAATGTTGCAAATCGAGTTCTTTTCTCCGCCACTCTCTTTTCAGTGTATCACAGACAATGCTGTTACTGTGCTATTTTATTTATTTCTGTAAAGAGTGAGATAGTGTTTAAATGCAACTTTTATAATACAGAAAAATATTTGAAAGCAGACGGGTGGTGTGTTTTATATTTACCAGTACAGTGCTGATGATGTGGGGAGATTTTTAAACAGTGCAATTGTCATTTTAAGACAGATGTGGGCATGATCATATTCAGTATGGACAGTTGTGAGTGACTGTTAGCTCGTTGGAGGTACATGAGCCAACGGGAAGAGGGACTCTCTGGACATAGTTCCCTACCGTATATAAGGTAGTGGAAATTACCACAAAATTACCACATATAGCTCTCTGTCGTAAATAAGTCAGTGAGATCGCCCATGGTGGCACACTAACACTAACACTGAAAATGTGGTATTCCTGAAATGTAGGCCTGAGGTCTCTCTAGTGATTACACGAAAAATCTAAGCAAAGATAAGGGATTCTGGACATTGGGGCCACAAATAAAACAAGGGAATTATGCTAACCAAAATACCACCAACCACGCATACCAACCATGCATACCAAATATGCATGTCTGGGTGCTGAAATAATGCATGTCCACTGTATTATTGTTGTACATGGCCCAATCTGAATACAAGGAGTGATTGTTGCTAAGTTATTTTTCGGCGGTAAGAAAATACCGTCAGGCCCCAAATCTCCACAAAATACCCTACATATTTATGGTGCGTTGCAGGCCGAGAAAGTGATCATAGAGTACCTACTGGGCGTGGCAAGCGTGTCTCACACTGCCATTTGCACATTAAAGGGAACCCATTTTATAATAGCAGTGTGCCACTAAAAACGAATTTCAGAATGTCACAAAGGGAAACCACATTCTCAGATCTAGTGCAATATTTAGAGGCAAAGTTGTTTGCACATGGGAATTGGTCGTCGAATAGCACGTTAGAATGGAGTAACCGCATTCAGGGTGAGGTGCAGAAAGAAAAACTAGTCAATATTTTTGCAGAAGGCAGCATAATTCAGGTCTGCCTTACAAGATTATTGAATGCAGCCGATAAAAGTGCAGAGAAAGACTGTTTAATACGGCTATGCGGCAAAATATGGTTTATTTTAAACAAGTCCCTGCGAATGCAAGAGAATGATACTCAGCTAATAAACAGGTTAAAGACTGAATTAGATGGGGCAAGTAAAAATCAGGAAATGTTGAGAGCAGAATTGGATGTATGCCAAAAAGACATGCAATTAAAATGCAGAGACTTTGATACTCAGTTATCCAAAAGCAAGAAACAATTTGAAGATAGTGTGCAAGAATTGGCACACTTAAAAGCCTTAGTGGATCACATTAGACAGGATAAAGATGAGGTTGTTTCAGAGATGCAGATTTTACAAAAAGAACATTGTGAAAAAGAATGTGATCTCCAGAGCGCAGAACAAGAAATGATTAAAATGATTCAAGAAAGAGACAAGTGAAATTAAGAGTTCAATGAATGCCAAATTCAAATGTGCGACATGCCAGAGGTGATTAATAAGATGAATGGTGAAAACAACTATTTGCAAGATGAAGCCAACAGACTCCTTAAAAAGTGTAAGGACTTAGAACAGCAAATGTGCATTCCCAGGTCCCAGGAAAGGCGGCAGGGTACCACATTCAATGGAGTGGAGGTGAATTCTAGCTCTGCCCAAAGAGCTAGTGCTCCAGTGACTGGGCCGGTGACTGAACTTGGTTGCAGCGCCCTTGGGGGATTTGATACTCCCATTGGGGGCAGCCACCAATCTCATACACCTGAAAACAGGATTGAATCACAAAATAGTGCAATTCCATGCATTGCAACAAGTAGCCCCATAAAAATAATGAAATCCATTAAAGTCCTGATCAAACCATTTAAAAAGGGAGGTGAATGCTGCATTGAGGATCACTTAGAAGCGGTGCATGACATTTTTAAAGCACTCCAGCTACCTAAGGAACAGTACAGACAATATTTTCATTTAACTTTAGATGCCCCGACGGCCAGCATCATAAGGGGATTAAATGAACAGCAGAATATGACATGGTTGGAGTTTGAAAAAGAAATTAGGCGTCATTTTTCTCCTTTTCAGTCATTGCAGGAGGCAAAGAAAGTCGCTTACACAATTACTGCTGGACCTAATACATCCCCTCGCCAATTTTTACAGGACTTAAAAAGAGCATTTTCTCACTTTGATGTATCTTTTGACTCAAATTCCAATGAGTTTAAAACTGCATACTTCTATGGGCTACAGAAAGACATCATATCCCAATTGGTCCGTGAATATGACCGTGACAAGTCCCTTGAATGGATTGTACATCAAAGCACAAAACTATATGAGGTACTCTATTGTCAGGGTAGAGAAAGTGATAAAATGAAAGATACTAGACCTAAATCTAAAGAACCCTCAGCCACAGTAATGGAAATCAGGTCAGCCAAAATGTCCCTTGAGTCTGCTCAAAGCCAAGGTAAAAATAATGTGACACCTGAACAAAGGGGTAATCAACAAAGATCGCAATTTCCTGGACCAATGTTCCAATCACATGATCCTAGTAATAGAGAGAGCTACATCAGCCCTAGGTATTTAGGGGACAGACCCCGGGTAGGATATCGGCCTGATATGGCAGGTATGAACAATAACCAGAGACAAAATCAAGATCAAAGAAATGATGGTCCCTACCAGTCATTGGGGACACAGAGCAGATTTGATCCCAACACCATGATATATGGTAATCAGGATAGGCCCCGATATGTGGATCGATTTACTGATAATGGAAAACAACATAGGGGCCAGTACCCACAATCTGAGAGACAGGACATGAGGCAAAACGTGAACTACAATCCACGTCAGTACAATGATTCCCCACCAGGGGATTATAATCAAAGGATGGGTGCAACCCGCTCCCCTCCACAAATGAATCAAGAGTTCAGAAACCATCCAAACCGACATCATTCACCTGAGAGGTATCAGAATAGATCCAATCAGGGGGAAAACAACCAATATTGACCTAGTCCACAGAAACAGGATCCTAGAGAGATGGAAAGGTTCCAGTGCCTTGAGGCCCAAGTGAAAATGTTAGCTGAGCAAATAGGAAAGCTCTGTACAGCGCAAAAACAACCTTCCCAAGAGGGGGCTGATGGCCATAGCAATGACCGGGGGGCTTCCGAAAAGTGACTAAGTACTCATGATAACTGCAGTGCCAAAATGACAGATTGCTCTGATATAATTTTGCATAACGACTCTGAGATGCCTAATGGATTAAATGTGAAAGTGCCAGTAAATGAACTTGTGACAGAAAGTGCAAATAATTCTAAAAAAGAGGTACGGTTTAATCTAGAGCTAAATAATACAGTAAAGATTTGTACAAATGAAAAAGAAACATTAGGAATTCCAAAAGAAAAAAGGGACAGACTTAAGAAAAATGACTCATGCATGGGGAATACCAGTGGACAGGGAGTAAGTGGGGATGCTATAGCTCCTTCCCTGGGCAAGCAAAACAATGACCAAACACAGACAGAAAAAGGAAATACTCACAAGGAGGGTACAAGTCAATCACCTGAAGAATTCTTTGAGCCACATATTTTTGAAGAGGCTGAAAGGGCTGGTATCACACTAAATGATCACAAATGCACAGAATTAAAAAATGACAAATTGATGAATGATGTTGTTACACATGTTCAGTTGGAAGGTTGTAATGTGGTCTCTGATGTTACCCAGATGGATGGGCGAACAGTGGCCACACTCCAAAAAACCTCTGATCATGGAGAAATGAATAAAGTCTCTCGCGCAGAAATGGGTAAAAAGGAGGGAAAAATGTCTTTCCATTTACCAATGTGTTTAGCCAAACATGCAAAAGACCTGAGAAAGGTGAGCCCTGAAATCAGTAAGAATTCACATTTCTTATGTGTATTAGAGGAAGTTGAGGACAGATATTATGCACCCATCACTGTAGAAGAAAAATGCCACACCTTTGCTATGATTGACACTGGCGCACAGGCCACAATTATGTCCAAGGAGCTGGTAAAGAGTATCAATGAAGGGAGACCCCCACGGAGTCAGATCACAGTGAAGGAAAATCAAGGCCCACTGCATAACTTTAATGGGGAGGAGGTGCCCATCATAGGTGTAACTGAGGTTGACATAAAAATAGGAAAGCACAGAATGAAACAAGAGGTATTGATCACATCTATTTGTGAAATTCCATTTCTGATGGGGACAGATTGTCTGAAAAGATTGTCTCCTCTAATAGATGGGGTGAATGGAGTGCTGTGGTCCTTAACCAAAAAACCATTGAGGCCTAAGAAACTAAAATCACAAAACAGCAATATAAATGAATGTCACACCGTTGCCAAAACAAATGATGCTGTGGAGGTATATCTCCAGAATAGCTGCATACCTAGTGTCACTGTTATATTAATGTGTCAAGCCAAAATGCAGAGCGACAATGAAAAACTACCTCTACAAATATACTTGGACCCAAGGAAAAATTGGCAGACTGCCATAGATGAGCACACATTACGTTTTTATTTAAAAGAGAAAACATGCAAACAGAAAATTACTCATAAAACAGATTCAGAAAAACACATTACCACTCTGGCAGAAATACACATGGAAGATGAGCAACCATGGGTTCATTTTGGTATAAATGACTATTTTAAAACAATAAAAGCCACTTTAGCGCTTGAACATGAAAGGAGTTTCATTAATGAGAAATTGTTGCAAAAAAATAATGGAGAGGGAAGAAATCCCGAGATTTAGGATTAAACACCAATATGTTTCTGGCTTGGACAGTCCAGACTTTGAAAACCGAATTGCAGGCAGATGAATGCTTAAAATTAGCATTGGGCAGAAAACAATTTACCATAATTTATGGATAGTGAGTGGAGCACAAAATGAATTTTACATGGGAAATGACATCATGCACAGAATGTGTATGGTGTTAGATTTCCTTAATCAAAAAATATGGTCACGCCTAGGTGGTCCGGCACCTGAATTTGAAGACAAAAGAAGGGCTAATCATTGTGCACAACTGGTTCCTTATGCAATCGAATTACAAATGAGGAAAGATACTATTATTCCTGCATTTACAAAACAGTTTGCAATAACACTGAAATGCAAAAATGGACAGCAGATGAAAGGCTCTGATGCATTTGTATGCCTGAATGAATCCATAAAACAGCAAGGCCTGGATTATGAATACATTCCATTGGTAGATATTGGTGAAGGATCTGTAAACATTATGGTAAACAATAAAGGTTGTCAGGATATTCATTTAGAGGAAAACTTCCCATTAGGAATGGCCATACAAAAATCACATTATACGGCAGATTTAAATAACATGGTGATTGGAAATATCCCTGAAAAGTATGTAGATGCCAAGGGTGAGTTGCCAGAACACCTGGACTCTCAGCCCAAAGGAATATTTAAAATTCATTCTGTGTATCCTTATGATTCAAATGAGACAGTGTGCTGCCATCAAGAGGATTGCATAATATTTAATTTAAATGAAAATGAAACAGAAAATCAGCCCATTGAAGAGGAAGCTGATATGCCAAAAAGACACAGCCACACAGTTAGAGGAAAGCGCCGAGATTCCCTTACCAGAAGATTTTCCAGAATTTTCCAAAATGGTAGAAGAGCAGATCTCCTTAGCGAATGCGTGTGAAAGCATTGAAGATAGGGACAATCTGAGGGAGATATTTATGGAGTTTAAGGATGTATTTGCAAAAGATGCTTATGATTGTGGTTTAACTGATTTACATGTGGCCACACTACCAGAAGGGTGTAGCAGAAATCCAGTGTTTGTACGCCAGTATAGACTACCGCTGGCATGTTTAGAATCATTGGCAGAGATTATTAAAGATTTGGAATCGCGGGGAATCATCAGGCCCATTCATAGCACATCCAATACACCTATTTTGAGTGTGTTAAAACCAAATGGTCAATGGCGGCTGTGTGCAGACTTGAGAGAGTTAAATAAAAGAGTACCAGTGTCTAGATGGCCACTGCCATTCATTGATCAGGGCCTAGCTCAGATACATGGTTCAAATGTATTTACCACATTAGATCTCATCTCTGGATATTGGTGCGTGCCATTGGCAGAGGAGATACAACATTTATTTTCCTTTACATTTGACAGGACTCAATATGCCTGGCTTAGAGCTCCGTTCGGGTACATCAATAGTGGGAGTGAACTTGGCATATTTTTGAGAAAGGCCATGCCGGATGCAGCGGAAAGAGGAACAATAGTTTATGTGGACGATGTCCTGATAAAAAATAAAAGCCTGAAAAGCCATTTTGATGAAATAAGACATGTACTTGGCCAATTGCAGAAAGCAGGCGCCAAAGTATCTTTGCAAAAAGCACAATGGTGCAAGAAAAAAGTGAACTTTCTAGGGCATGAAGTGACTGAACATGGGCTAAATCCACAAAAGAAGAAAATAGAGGCCATACAACGATTAAAAGATCCTAAAAATGTGAAAGGAGTAAAACGTTTATTAGGGATGACAGGCTATAACAGAAAGTTCATTGAAAATTATGCAGAAATCACTCAACCATTGACTAAACTGCTTAAACTGAATACTCCCTCGAAATGGGAAAAAGAGCAGTCTGATGCAGTGGCTAAATTAAAGGAATGTCTTGTAAAGGCACCATGTTTAGAATACCCCATAAAGGACAGAGATTTCTTTATAGAAATAGGTTTTTCTGAACATTGTATGTCAGCAGTGTTATCACAAAAACACGATTTGAATTACAAAACCATTGCATATGCAAGTAAGGCATTTTCCCAAGTTGAAATGAAATTTAATGAATGTGAAAAGGCCCTATTAACCACTGTGTGGGCGCTACAACATTTCCGCCCCATTGTTCAGGGAGAAAAGGTGATTATTGAAACAAATCACCAACCTTTACAATTTTTAGAGAGTAAAAGAATTAGATCAGGTAATCTAGCGCAATCCAGAATCACTTCATGGACGCTGGCATTACAAGGTTTTCCCGTAGAAGTGAGATATGGACAACGCACCATAAATATGTAGGGTATTTTGTGGAGATTTGGGGCCTGACGGTATTTTCTTACCGCCGAAAAATAACTTAGCAACAATCACTCCTTGTATTCAGATTGGGCCATGTACAACAATAATACAGTGGACATTCATTATTTCAGCACCCAGACATGCATATTTGGTATGCGTGGTTGGTATGCGTGGTTGGCGGTATTTTGGTGAGCATAATTCCCTTGTTTTATTTGTGGCCCCAATGTCCAGAATCCCTTATCTTTGCTTAGATTTTTCGTGTAATCACTAGAGAGACCTCAGGCCTACATTTCAGGAATACCACATTTTCAGTGTTAGTGTTAGTGTTAGTGTGCCACCATGGGCGATCTCACTGACTTATTTACGACAGAGAGCTATATGTGGTAATTTTGTGGTAATTCCCACTACCTTATATACGGCAGAGGAGATATGGACAAAATAAAAACAACCCAATTGCTCAAGGGTTAGCTGACTTACATGACTGTGCAGCTGAACAAATACCAAATGAAATGGAAGTAGAAACTAGTTTGCAGGAATTTGAACAATCACCACACAAAGCTTTTGATGAAAAAACATGCAAGGATTTGCCAACTGTATATGTGGATGGTTGTGCTTTTCACATTGAAAATGACAGTAATAAACAATTAGTGGCAGGAATAGGAAATGTCTGGTTGAAATATGAAGGCGTCCCCAGTATAGGGATGAGGATTGGAGATAGGAGCAGTCAGGTGGCGGAATTGGCAGCCATTTATAAAGCAATTGCTACTGCAGTTGATAAAAAGTTCAGTGAAATTGTCCTGGTGACTGATTCTGACTATGCACGGAATAGCTTTGTGGAGTATTTGCCTGGTTGGAAAGCAAGAGGCATGGTTACATACAACAAAAAGCCACTTAAACATGGAAAAATGATACAAGGCATAGACAAATTGGTGTCAAAGAATAAGTTAACAATATACTGGAGAAACATTTGTGGGCATTTAAAAACACCAGGAGAGGATAAGGAGGGAAATGATAAGGCAGACCACCTGGCTAAGATTGGGGCTGTGATGGGAGAATTGCTACCTATTGATTATTTAATGGGTGAAATACAAATTGATGCAGTCACACGTTCTAAAGCACCAAAGGAGGTAGATCAACCGGTGGTGCAGTGGAGTCATGACACGCCAGACCAAGATTTGATTGAGGCACAAAAGAATGATCAAATTTTGGGAATCTATTATAATCATTTGATAGATCCCGAACAAAATTATTTGACAGAAAATGATTGTATGGGAAAAGAAGAGTTGAGGGTGTTATTAAAGAACAAAACACAAATTAGATTACAGGATGGACTCATGATTAGAGAGTCCATAACAGGACGAATACAGTGGGTAGTAGTTCAGAGGACTAATGCTACACCATGCACATGATGCCATAACTGCAGGCCATAGAGGTTCACAAAAAACATTAGAAATACTAAAAGATTATGCTTACTGGCCACATATGTCCCAAGATTTGGAATTATATACTAGAGGATGTCTAGTATGTGCCCAATTTAAACCTGCTTCACCAATGCATAGAGCACCATTGATGAAAAGAGGCCTAACTCTCCCATGGTCAGATTTGCAAATAGACTATGTAGGTCCTTTAAAAAGGTCGAGCAGGGGACACCGTTATATTTTGAGTGTGGTATGTTTGATGTCGAAGTGGATTGAATGCATTCCTGCACCAGATTGTAGTGCGCAAACAGCAGCCACATTGCTGGTGAACCATGTGTTCTCAAGGTTTGGGTTGCCACAAAGAATTGAGTCAGACAGAGGAAGTCATTTCACAAGTACTCTAATGAGTAAGGTATGGCAAATACTAGGTGTGAAAAGGAAACTACATATCGCATATCGGGCGGCGTCTTCAGGTACAGTTGAAAGAAGCAATAGGTCTGTTGTGGATATTTTAAAGAAATTTGTGGCAGAAGCCGGTTCCGTTGGTTTTGATGGCAATCAGATCAACTCCTGCCAAGGCAACAGGTGTTAGCCCCCATGAGGTCTTGACAGGTAGGAAAATGGTGTTACCACAACACCTACTATACAGAACACATGAGCAGACACTTGTGAGTGCATCCACAGTTCATGAATATATTGATGAACTGAGGAGGCATTTGCAACATGCATTTGCTTTTGTGCAGAGAAATCTGGAAAGAGCTGCTGACAGTGCAAAGTCTTATTATGACAAAAATACATCAGTAAAGGAATACAGTGTAGGGGATCAGGTGTACAAGTTTCATTTTGGAAAAAGTAAACAGAAAAATTCTAAATTTCTAGCAGCCTGGCAGGGGCCATTTCGAATTATAGATAAGGTCTCTCCTGTAGTTTATAAAATTTTGAAAAATGAAGGTGAAACGGCAATAGAGCAGTTTGTCCATGTAAATCAAATCAAACCATGCCATCCCAGACATGAGATCAGGCAGCTTGAGCATGTAGAAACAGATAAAGTCCCTTGAACACAAAAAGAGAAAATAAATGGGTACAATCAGGAGGCAGTGACAAAGAAGTTAAAAAGTTGATTGTTATGATGGCACATAAACACTGTAATATATGTAAAAATATATAATATAAAATAAATAAATAAATAAATAAATAAAAATATATAATGGAAGCTCATGGTTGGTGTGCAGAGAGAAAATGTATTAAATATTGAATGCTGTTTTATATGTGCTTGTTTTCTTTTAACTTGTGTTTAATTTCAGAAAAAAAAAAATGAAATATTTTTACCAAGCATGTTTTATTTTTGGCAAAAGGGTGAAGTTAGTATTGTGCTATGTACTTAATTTGTTTATTTTCTATTTGATTTAGAAAATTAACATTATTTGGTCGGAGGTTCCGGGATCAGAGGCCACGGGAGACGATGGAGTCCTGGAGTCCCCTGGATGAAGACCAAAAGATGCCTGCCTCCAGGTGGAGGTGAAGACAAGATAACCAGAATGCTAAAAAAAGATGACTCCTATGGATCTAAGATTGCCAAGATGAAAGTGTACTCGAATGAACCAAATAACATCGCTGGTCGGGACATATCAGAGGCAGACAAGAGTCCTGACATATGGAGTTCCACGTATTTATTATTTTAATTATTTATTTTAATTTGTTATATTAATTATTTGTTTTGGTTAGTTGTTTTATTTCATTGTTTTTAATTGACTTGTAAAATCTAAACTTAGAGTAATGCCACTTCCACTGAGAAGGCAAATGTAGAACATTTTGTAAACTAATGAACTCAGATGAATACTGTGTTGATTGCAACTTTTTCATTGATGCACATGAATATTCATTTTGTTGGATTGCTATATTGTGAAAAGAAGAAAAAGAACAAATTGTTTTTAGGAATTGGCTTGGATCGTAGCCAAATTCTAAAAACAAAAGGAGGGTATGTAAGGATATTTGGCGTGTTACAGCACAGAGTACAGCACTACTGCACTGGTAGCAAATTTTTTTTTTGATGCAGCACCACATGGGTGTTGTGCATTGCTATATGTGTTGCCAGGATAACATGGACATATAAGTAAAGTCAGGCTATTCAGTCAAAAACGATTTTTACATATAAGATGCAAATCTATTTTCACGTGCACATTCAAAAATGCACAATACTTTTCACCTGAAATGCCTATGGTGCAAGAGACACATTTGAAAATTAATAACTAACATTATTAATAAACAACCTGACTAATAAAAATTCATTTAACATAACCCACTTATAAAAATGTGTCTCCACTGCAGAATTAGGCCTATTCTGAAAGTGAACTTTTAAACGCACATTCATTTTTTTTTTTTTCGTTTTCTCTGCTGCTCTGTCCACATAACTACAGGAAGCAAAAGGGCTCGAAAGAACAGGAAATCAGTTGGTTACAAACTATTACTATAAAAATGAGCCATTGTGTAGAGAGGGAGGAGATGGCATGATTGATTCTGATTGGAGCAGCGTCATAGCAAGTATCATGCTAGAGGCAGTGATTAGGGTTTTGCTGGGGAGTTTGAAGAGAGAGGGAGAACAGTCGAGATTTGGCAGAGCTGGGAGAAGGACCTGTTTCCTGGCTGAAGCATTCCTATCTGCAAAAGCTGAGAATTCCAGATAATAACCCCGGTTTGAGAACGAAAGGCGCTCGTTTTCACTGGGGTTAATCTTCAAGGGAGCCACATTCAGAAAGAGAACAGCTGAAGAAAACTCGGGCTGAACAGATAAGGTAATTACATAAGTGTGGGGGCTGAGTGTGTACGAGAATATTCAGTCAGTGTAGGAAAGGAGATTCCTGTGATTTAATCACATGTTAATGTTGCAAATCGAGTTCTTTTCTCCGCCACTCTCTTTTCAGTGTATCACAGACAATGCTGTTACTGTGCTATTTTATTTATTTCTGTAAAGAGTGAGATCATGTTTAAATGCAACTTTTATAATACAGAAAAATATTTGAAAGCAGACGGGTGGTGTGTTTTATATTTACCAATACAGTGCTGATGATGTGGGGAGATTTTTAAACAGTGCAATTGTCATTTTAAGACAGATGTGTGCATGATCATATTCAGTATGGGCAGTTGTGAGTGACTGTTTGTAGCATAGCTCGTTGGAGGTACATGAGCCAACGGGAAGAGGGACTCTCTGGACATAGTTCCCTACTGTATATAAGGTAGTGTAAATTACCACAAAATTACCACATATAGCTCTCTGTCGTAAATAAGTCAGTGAGATCGCCCATGGTGGCACACTAACACTAACACTGAAAATGTGGTATTCCTGAAATGTAGGCCTGAGGTCTCTCTAGTGATTACACGAAAAATCTAAGCAAAGATAAGGGATTCTGGACATTGGGGCCACAAATAAAACAAGGGAATTATGCTCACCAAAATACCACCAACCACGCATACCAACCACGCATACCAAATATGCATGTCTGGGTGCTGAAATAATGCATGTCCACTGTATTATTGTTGTACATGGCCCAATCTGAATACAAGGAGTGATTGTTGCTAAGTTATTTTTCGGCGATAAGAAAATACCGTCAGGCCCCAAATCTCCACAAAATACCCTACAGGGGGAAGCACCCAATTGCCTGGTAATCTTATGCCAATGACACAGTCATTTTGGATAAAAAATCCATCGGGCCCCAGCGTTCACTAACTGCATTGGCAAACATTTGAGAATAAAATACATTTCAAATAAACCAGGCCAAAGCAAAGATCTAAGTTATCTCTAGAAGTAAGGCCTATGAGAACGTTTTGTGTACAATTACTGCTAACCCTATTGAAGTGGTTCATCAATATGTCCACCCGGCTGCCCTCCTTACTGACTCGTCCACACCCCTGGTGATAAAGGATCACATAGTTCCCACGGCTATTAACAAATTCAAACTCATTAAAAACTTCATTCACACCAAAGCGGGTTTCTCTTTAGAGGTAATGATTAAAGTGTATAACACAAGTAGAGTCCCAGGCCTAGTCTATGGTTTAGAAAATTATACCGATAAGCAATTCATCTGGTTAAAGGCACTGGAGAGGAAGCTCTCGAGGTTTGCTCTTGGCCTACCGCAATCGCTTTCAGTTGAGGCGATTAGAACTGAGCTGGGTTTGTTTTCCTTGACTACAGCACTTAAAATTAAACATACGGTCTCATTCTAGGTCTGGCGGTCTGGAAATAAGGGTGCCGATAGTAACGTACCAGCACCCTTTCCAGACCACCAGACTACGAGAATGCCTGCATGGGCCAGATCTCCCAGCAGATCTGACCTGCCGAGAGTATCGGCCCCTGCAGTTATGTTTCTCACGGAAGCACCGGCACCGATATCAACGGTGCCCGGTGCTTCTGTGTCCCCCTTCCCATGGAGTCCTATGGGACTCCACAGGAATGGGGACTTAAAGTTCTCACCACCAGACATCCTGAGTCAATATTACTTATAATGTACGGGTGGTACCGGGATATCAAGTGGCGGGAATGGTGTTACAAGGTCGGCAGCAACCCGCCAACCTCGTAATGAGGCCCACACTCTTCTATATTTTAAGATGTTGGTAGATAATGGTAATTCTATTTTGAGTTTCTTTGCTGACATGAACAAGACCCTACCTAATTGTAACTTGGCTTTGAAAGAATTTCTGACTTCCTGTTCAAATTTCCACGAGACTATAGGTTGCACAATCAATCCTTCAATGAATTTTGTATGTCTTAGGAAGCAGCTCATTGAAAAAGCACATCATTGGGATTGCATAGTCAACATAGACTCACTGACGCTCTTCTAAAGAAACACTTGCTGAGTATGCAAGCCAGAGATTACCTTACCTGACTCCATTCAATTATTTGATATACACCATGGATCAGCTATTACGAACTTTTATTATGAAGCTGAGATGTAATATGCTTCCTTCGCTCATTGTTATTGGCTCTTGAAATACAATCCTACATTCTAATCGACTTCTTTTTAGATTGTGCCATGTAGAGTTAGAAACAACCCGACATGTATTAACTCAATGTTCAGCACTAGACATTTTTATTCGATTAATTATGTCAATCATGCAGAAGACGTTAAAAGAATAACTAATGAACGATTTTGGCCTAATGTCATGGCCGTTAACTCAAGGTCGCTTTTAAATGCAGTATTCCAGGTGTGGAAGCATACTGAAGCTGTAATAGAGCTGTTGTAAATGTATTTGTGTAAAAATAGAATTTGCTTTTTATATCACTTATAACAGGGCACTAAGCTCAGGAGTGATGAAGGATTTTGCTATGTTTTTATTCTATATGTTTGGATGATGTATACTATTTATTTTATTGATTTTATACGATGCGTTTTGTTTGTGTAAAGGTCATATTTACCAACCAAAAACAATAAATAAATAAATAAATAAATAAATAAATAAATAAATAAATAAAACATTAATAGAGGTTTTCATGAGTAAACCAAATGGACATATAACGTTGTGATGTAAATAAATTAATGTGAACTATTACTGCCTATATAAAGGAACGCTAAAGAATGTTAAACCGTGGCTGAGCCCTAGTGAGATCACATGATCTCCCAGGATCACATACTTTAGTTAAATGATGAGGCATGAATGATGTGAAGTCAAGATCCACAAAAAGGCAAACACTTTTTAAGTCCCTGTCAAAAATGCAGACATTATGGAAAGAAAGTAGTCACTTTTTAAAAAGTCTGGATTATTTGGTGTCTCCTTTTAGTTGTCTTAGAAAAAGACACATATTGGGCAGTTAAGCAGGGGATTTTTTTAAAGAGGCATTTGCTTGCACGCAATTCTTACCACCCAACACTTACTGGATGGACTTGTCAGGGACAAGGTTCACTCAATGAACCATCCACGTGAAGAGCTTCTCACTTATGTGCATTTCAGATAACAAAGAAACACGTGAAAGGGTGTTGGGGAAGCCCCAATATCCTCAGAGGGGGGGGCATTTCAGGGCACTGTCCACTGGGTCAGCAGCATAAGGGGGGACATTTCAGGGCACTGTCCACTGGGTCAGCAGCATAAGGGGGGACATTTCAGGGCACTGTCCACTGGGTCAGCAGCATAAGGGGGGACATTTCAGGGCACTGTGCACCGGGTCAGCAGCATAAGGGGGGACATTTCAGGGCACTGTCCACTGGGTCAGCAGCATAAAGAGGCCATTTCAGGGCCCTGTGCACTGGGTCAGCAGCATCCTCCTCTTGTGAGCTCTCGCATTGATGGATGGGGGTGAGGGCTATGAGGCCCTCGTGAACCTGCAGCCCTTTGCCACCCACCCACCACACAGGTCGATCCCGCCTAGCCCTTACCATGGGCTGGCAGCTGAAGTAATTACTGTACCACCCGCTCCTTTCTCGCTTTCTTCCTCTCCCTTCCCTCTGTTTTCCACATCTCAGCATTTCCTCATTTCTCTGTCCTCTCTCTGTCTCCCTTTCTCTTCACACACTTTCATCTTCAACTCCTTTCTCTCGCACTCAGCCTTCCGCCCTCCCCGTGTATCTTTTTCTCTCACTCTCTGCCTCGCTCCCTCTCTCATTCTATTGAATACACACGAACACACACAGAGAAATAAACACAGTGGCTAATACAGAAAACCGTGAACTCTGCACAGGCAAACACACACAGGAGAGCACAGGGTGATAGATGCAAACACATGACATGATGTGCCTTTTTCACATAAACACGCATTTATGGAAATAAATACTCAGGCAAACATGACTATGGAGGCTGTAAAAGCATAGCACACACAATCTGCACAAATTCCTAGCAAGAAATAATAGAAATGCAGGCCTCTCTGTGTTTTATATCATATGGGTGCCTCAGAAACCTATGCAGTGTGTTGCATGTTAGCACTATGCAAGCTAGCAATACATTTAATTAATTAGGATTATAATACAAACACATACACACACACAAACACACACACACTACGCTGTGAAATGCGCTCGGAAATGTGTATGCAAAACACATATTGGATCATAAATAGTCAATCCAGAATTCAGTGGGCGCTAGGACGCGCACCGATAGAGTAACATACTCATCAGTGCTATGGCAGAGCAGAGCAGGCGCACGCTGTGTTAATTGCCCGATTCAAAAGATGTCTCGCTCCCGTGCAATATAAATAGCTGCCTGCCACTGCCAGGTCCCTCAGAACAGCAACCCCGAGGAGAGATCGGAACAATATCCCAGGTAATGCCACCTCCCTCGCCCAAGACCAACAAAACGCTTCCTAGAGAGATCTGTGGCTAGCGGAGAAACTGCGCGGCGGCTTTGTCGCGCCATGAATATTGACCAGCAGGACGCCCTTCTCTGAAGCACCGACGTGAGAAGCAGAAGCGCGGAATGTTATGTCTCGTCAAGAGCTTCACGCAGCAGTGCTCAGGTGGGAGAGCAGGAAAGCCTGTGCTGTTCGCCTTACTTTCTTCCCTCTCTGCATGGCCTTTTCCGCTATTGCACTACGCTTTCAAGCCTGGCTTGGAGTAATGAAAGTGGTCTTGTAGACACCAGTCTGCCACTATTGGTGGCATTGCTGTGCTTGGCTCTGTAAGAAAAAAAGGGCGGTGGGGCTCATTAGCGAGACAGTGGCAAAGGCCGATGTGAAACATGTGGTGTTAATGGGTGCAGGTCTGAAGTACCCGGTTCCTGAGTGCCAATCTGCTTTCTATGGGTTTATACAGGAGAAACCTGGGAGTGTGTTATCCATAGACAAGAGACCAAGATCTGATAGATTAGAGGGCTTTGGGTCTGGTTAGCTGCTGATGTGGGAGAGTGCTTAGTAGTTGCTCAGTGAGTGTTGATGTGCCTGTGTTTGCCATCTCTGAGGTGATTTGTGTGTGTGTGGTGTAAGGTGGTAGGTGATCTTAGCTGGGAGAAGGTTAGTCAGGGGAAGGCTTGTTAGACCTTACAAAGCAAAACAACTTGCAACCCTGCACTCATAACCCAGGCCATTTGCAGACAGGTCCCATTTCTCAAGCTCCCAATGCGCTCTCTCTCTCTCTCTCTCTCTCTCTCTCTCTCTCTTCCCCCCTCTCCCTCTCTCTCTCTCTTTCTTTCTCTTTCTTTCACACTTTCTGAGAAAACAGAATAATTTCTGAGTTGGCAAAGGATCCTCAAAAGAGGGAAAGAGGTGGTGTGGAAACTCAGACATTACCATAACATGCTAAGGCATATGGTGGACAAGTTAATATCCAGCGAAAGGGCAGCTTTGAGGACCACAGTCAGCCACCCATTACACCTGCTTTAGAACATTGGTTAGCTAAATGTAGCAGGCTCGGAGATTCCGCAAACATCTCTCTAATATGCACAGGTACTATGCTCCGTGGCCTGCTGAGTCTTTGCCCATTGAGGCAGGGGTTTTACGATCCCTGCAGCACCCAAGGTTAGACAGTGCCATGGGCCGCCATTGAGGATCCCTTGGTACCTAGCAGACCTCTGAGCACACTACCACCGCTGTCAGCCCTAGTGGCCACCATGGCATGTGGCATCATTATGCGCATAACAGTGCGTGAGGTCATTATGTATCTCAGGCCCATACACAAAAATAAATATCCATGTTGGCTTCTTGGTCAGTGCTACTCAACTGTCTTATTTATTTATTTTTATGTTTAAATATTGCATTTGTTATAAACCCAAACCCTGGGGTATCACGGTGTAGGTTACAGAGAGCTTAACATTCTGGTTACAGTGGGAAAAACATGATAAAAGCATACATACATACATACATACATACATACATAGGACATTCAAGCGTTACATGGAAGTACGAGAAAGCATGGTTGGTAACTCTTTCTAGTCCTACCCATCTATTGTGGTAGCTACTTCAGTTTAGTATTTATTGAACAGCCAGGTTTTTAGAAATGTTTTGAATTTCTGGTTGGAAGGCTAATTTCTGGAGTTCCAGGGGTTGAATGCTAATACTGGGAAGCTGCTGCCTCCTGCCGTTGAGCGTTTGAAGTGAGGGACAAACAGCCAGGTGCAGTTTTTGGATCTGAGAGTTCTGGTGGTATTATTGATGGTGATGGCATTATTCAGATAGGTAGGTGCTGTCTTGGAGAGGCATTTATGTGTGATAAAAAGGGTTTTAAAAATGATTCTTGCTTTCACAGGTAGCCAGTGGGCTTCCCTTCTGGTCGTTGCTTTGTGATCAGACTTTTTTATTCCTAGTGTTGCCCTTAGAGCTTTGTTTTGTAAAAGTTGGAGTTTGGCAATATTAGTATTAGAGGAGCCTAACAGTAGTGCATTGCAGTAGTCTATTTTTGACATAATAAGCGCACGTGCACGTGTATTACAATTCTTTGGGGTTAGAAATTGACGGCTTAGTGCGATGAGCTTAGACATGTAGGTGGTGCTAGATGAAAGGGCATTAACCTGTTTAGTCATTGCTAGATAGGTGTCTAATAGGACTCCCAGCATTTCTACCTGTTAGAGGATGGCAATGGGTGTTCCATCGATCGTTATGGAGGCGTAATCTGGGTGTAGAGCTTTGATTTTGCCAGGGGAACCCACAATGAGAATCTCCGTTTTATCATCGTTGAGAAATAAACTATTTGTAGCCATCCAGTTTTGTATTATGGCATAGATCTTAGTCACACTGATTGTGTCTTGCTCATGATTCCCAATGATGGGGATAAGAATCTGGGTGTCATCTGCGAAATTCGTATAGATGACACCCATAGCATCTAAGGCAGCGGCTCGAAGTTTTGTGTAAGACTTATAGAACGTGGGTGATAGGCATGAGCCTTGCTTTATACCAATGGGGACTGGAATGGGGTCAGTCGCTTCCTTGCCTAATGCTACTCTAGAGGTTTGTTCGGAGAGAAATGATTTAACCCATTGGGTGGCTTCTTGCGAGAAGTGGAAGGTGTCTGCAAAGGTATTGCATACTTTGTCATGATCGATCAGGTCAAACGCGGCTGACAGGTCTAATAGTAGCAGGATGCATAGCTTGCCTGAGTCTCTTATACAATCCATCTGGATTTTCAGGTCGAATAATGCAGTTTCTGTGCTGTGGCTAGGTAGAAAGCCAGATTGTCTATTGCTCAGTAGATGGTTCTGCTCAAGGTGGGCTTGGATTTGTGTGTAGGCAATTTTATCGATTATTTTTATCAGGAAGGGTACAGTGGTTATAGGGTGGTAGTTGGTCGGTATAGTGAGTTTTTTTTTTTTAAAAAGACGAGTGACCCAAGCTTCTTTGATGCTAGCTGGGACAATGTTGGAGTGAAAGGAAGCGTTTACAAAATTGGTGATAATGGGAACTAATGCCGGAGTGCAGGTTTTAACTAGTCTTGCAGGGAAGCAGTCTCCTTTGAAGTTAGAAGGTTTAAGTTTAACTATTGTTTCCAGGACTTGGTCTTGGCTGACCTGTGTCATTTTGAATTGCGTTATAGGAGCTCTGTAGTCTAAGTCTGCTGGTGGGAGCACTGCAACTTTATGAGTGAGTGCTTCACGTTTAGCTGTGATTTTTTTCTTGGAGTTTGACTATTTTAGCAGAAAGAGCCGTTGGAATAGAGGTACACCATGCTTTGCTGTTATTGGTACTACAGATAAGTGGGACTGGGTTGTCCAACTCTCTAAGAATGGTAAATAATTCTTTGGATTTTGAGGCTGCATTGTTAATGCGTGTATAAACTCATTTGCTTTGTGCAATATGATGGCAGATTTGTAGTGTTTTTTCACTTCAAGAACAGATTTGGCTGAGTGTGCCGTAGGGGATTTTTTTATGAAGATGTTCTAGGGATCTAAGCGCTACTAGTTCCTCATCGAACCAGAAATTGGAACGTTTGGCTACCTGTGGAGTTTTGGTGGTGAGTGGGGCTACAGTATCGATGGTGTTTTTGAGGCACTTGTGATAAGTATTAGCAAGGTATCCTGAGTGGATAGTGCTTCCAGCAGTATCGGGTTAAGATTGTCCGCTGTGAGTTTGCGTGTGTTACTGATTTCGATAGAGCAAGGTATAATGGCAATCAGGGAAAGTTTTTTGTGAGTTAGTAGTTGAAAGCATATTAGGTGTTGGTCAGACTAATTAATATCCGTGATGAGTTGGTGTTAACACTGACATTGGACATTAGTACCCAATCTAGTATTCTTTCTTTATCGTGGGTAGGGGCTGTCACAAGTTGGGTGAATTTCAAATCCTTGAGGGACGAGTGGAGGCCTTCAGCTTTATAGTCTAGGGCATCATTGAAGCCGAACTTAATGTCTCCAAGTATCATAAATTTAGTTTTGGGTTTGAGGTAGGGTGTAATGAGAAGTGGAATGTCTATTTCTGGCTAGTTGGCATGGGTGGGTGCTCTATAGATGATAAGTATATTAGTGGTGATCTTAGGGTCTGTGGTAAGTTTCATAAGGAGCATTTCATATCCTTCCAGTGTTTCTAGGGGCAGGGTCTAAGGTCAGGTCAAGGTTGTTTTTTGCGATAATGGCAACACCACCTCCCACTGCATTGGTCCGGACTGATCTATGTATACTATAGTCAGGTGGGATGGCTAGCCAAAGTAGCAGGCCTGAGGCTTGTTGAAGGCTTGTTGAAGCCAGGTTTTGGTGACTACTAGTAGGTCTAGTTGTTGATCTAGAATGAGATCATGTGTTTCGATGGCGTGGGCTCCAAGTGAGCAGATGTTAAGAAGAGCTCCTTTTATTTACTGCACGCAGCGGTTTTCCTTGTTCCTCGTGCCCCGTTCCTTGTGATATTGGATCTTCTGGTTTAGACTACTTTTTTGTTACATGGATTGCTCCTGCTGTTTTCTTCCTTGTCCCTGTACAGCTTTTATCTTGGACTGCTTCTGATTTGGCTTGGACTGCTTCTGATTTGGCTTTTGAGTCTCTCTTCTCAGTGAATGGCGACCTGCTCTTCGACCATGGCTTTCTTCCTGGACTTGCTCTCTTTTTGCTCTTTTGATACTGATAACTTTGGGTATTTTTACTTTGGATTTCTCATATTTTTGGGAACTTGAACTGAGTATTTCCTGGATACTTTTTCTCCTGTTTCTGCCCTCTCAATCAGTGTCAAACCTGGTGTGTTGCGTCTTTTGGGGGCAGTGGAGGGGGAATTTTCATTTTTTGACTGGGCGAGAAGTGATTGGGGCTTGTGGGAGACAGCAAAATAGATGTCTCAGCAATCTGAGCAGGGTTTCTCTCCCCTAGACAATTGTCCTCATGCCGTCCGGGTCAGCTCCCACGTTGCCATTTTCTTTTCTTTTCCCCCACAGGGGAACGGAGCTCCTGACCTATGGATATTGGCCTCTGATTCTTGTTCTGTTGTTCTGCTTCTTCCATCTATGGCTTCCGGTAGAAGTCATGCTATGGGTGAGTAGTACATTTTTTGTTCCTTCCTGTTTACTTACACCTGTTCTTTTGTCTTTGAAGTTGCCAAAGGCTCCTCGAGGCATCCTAGTTACCCTTCCACCTTTGTCCTCTCCACAGGCTGATATTTCAAGTATGTGTGGTGGGTTGAGGAAGAAGGTTTGTTACCTTCGAGGAATCTCCCTGGATTCTGGTCTTTATCAGGTATTGTTTGGGGGTAGGGGCCAGAAACCCTGCTCATGTTGCTGAGATGTCTATTCTGATGTCTCCTAAAAGCCTCAATCTCTTCCCACACAGTCCAAAAAGGAAATCCCCCTCCACTGCCACCAACACACACAACACGCCAGGTTTGAAAATGATTGTACCTCGATTTCAGGGCTGCACCATCATATTGCCTTTACGAGGGGTAGCCAACCTGTCACCCTCAAGATGATTTGGCCTACAATTCCCATCAGCCCATAGCCAGTAGTGTGAGATCATGGGAGTCATCGCTGTATGTAGTGCTCCAGATAATATTTGGAAGAGGGGTATTTTAGGGAGTAAACATTTAAGTAATTCTTAATGGGAGTATTTTATAAGCAAGTACAAATGTTTTAACAAATGTTTTCATAATAATTATTTCTTTGCACCTAGTTATTTATGCACATTAAAAGACATAGGTTTCCTTCTTCTGATCAGGCAGTACTAGTTTCTTCCTGTGGTACTTTGTGCACTACCGGCCAAATATATCCATTTTTCTGTGTGGGTGAAAGCAGGGGCACAAGCTTCTATGTGTCCATTCACTTTTTTTTGTTGGGAGTATTTATACTCCGTATTTTAATTTTTTGGGAGTATCTGCCTGTTTTTAGTGAGTAAAAGTGGCCGATACACCCTTTATCTGTTGGGCTGGCCGTATGAGTCCATATCACTCCCTGCCATAACCTTTCATAGCGGGAGTTATATAGATGCCAGGCATGCCACTGACACATATATCACAGCACAGCATGTTTCATATGAACAGAACATCACACAAGACGTAATTGCCTCTAATAATGCACTTGGAAGCTTGCAGAATCTAGCATCAAACAATTCAGATATTATTACATTAGAGGATCAAACCAATGGAGAAAAAGACCATTATAATGAAAACTGTCATCTGCTGCAAAGATGGTGGTACACGTTGAGGGATACGTAGGGTGGACTTTCACTGGGAATAAGACAAACCTCCAATTGTGAATGAGTCCTTCACTATTGCCTGCTGCCCAAAAGACACATCTATGGTGTTTTTCCTTAGTACCTTGGTTTGCTATAAGGGTCTTTCCATTATAAGGTGGGCAGAATAAACTTACCAGACTCAGGAGTAGTTGGTGCAACTAGAAGCTCAATGCTCAATATGCCTCTTTCAATATTGATGGCTTTCAGATCCCAGTCTCCTCCTCAGTGAAGAAAATGGGAGTTAACCTTGATCCCACTCTCTCGCTTACTCGCCAAGTGAATGCCATTGCCTCCTCTGTGTCCTACACAACAAAACTTATCAATGGTTGTAGACCATTCTTATGGAAATTCTAGACAGCTGCCTAACAATTGCCTGAGCAGTTATTGGCTCAAGGCTCCAATCTTTGCAGGTAACTCATCACACAACATCTGGAAGACGCTGGTTATCTAAAATAATACCCTTCCAGCATCACTCAATATTCCCAAACTTTAACATTTCTTGGCCGCAAGAAGAAAAGCTCACTGGCTCCCAATTCGAGAACGGATCATGTTCAAAACCTTGTCTATCATGCACGGATGCCTCACCAATTTAGCTCCACTTTACCTTTCACAGAAAATCACCAAAGTATATTCCTCAATGCCCACCAGATTGGCCTACGCACACCGTCTTGTCCAGCTGAAATTCAAATGCACACAAGCTGGAGGCTCTTGTTTCCCGACTATTGCAGCAAAGCAATGGAACCCACGTCCGCCCAACTTGAGAGACCAACAATCCTACTGGGCCTTCGGAGAGCCCATCAAACTTGGCTGTTTGCATAAATATTGAGCATGCAGCCTCCTGGTGTACTGGCTATTTTGACACTGCCTGTGAGTAACTGGTTTTGTAACAGCGCCTCGATGCCCTTGGGCTTAGTGCGCTTTATAAATGAAAAATAAATGAATAAATATATAATAAATAGATGCCTCAACTGGTACCATGCACTTGTTGGGGATGAACCTTCAGGTATGCCAGAGGGACACTGGAACTTCACAGACTTGGAGGGCCCAACACCCTCCCCCAGGATACACAGAGGACTCAGTCAACAGCACGTTCAAACTGCAGTTTATTACAAACAAAACCAACAGGGATCAGCACTGGAACAGAGAATATTCATGCATATCTCGCTCTTCCTCGGCTCGCAGGCTGGTTTTACTCCCAAATGGCATCAGCACGTCACAACCTGGGCCCCTCTCCAGAAAACCTATCGGGCCAGGTGATTGGGCATTGAGCACTCCATATCCTTTACAGGGCAGTATAGATGTTATTCTACTGACTCTCATTTGTCAGGTGGCTGGCCTGTCTCATTCCTAGTTCACTAACTATAACATTGTTGCAGTGTTGTGGACTTACCATTGGTTCTTGCCCTTGGCTACCCACCCCTATGGATTGGCTAGAGCTGACGTCACCAGGCCTGGGACCCGAAAAGGTTCTCAGCTCACTGTGTACCTCTTCAAGGGGATGAGAACGATTATGTGTCTGCATTGTAACTTGTGTCTACCACCTTTACCTTATGAGAGTGTTCCCTTGTCCGGCACAACACTTGTTGCATACTGTTGCGTACTTGTTGCGGTCTGTGTCTGGCAGCCTGGGACCAGCTCTACTTTCCCACCACTGATCGCTTTCCATTGTCTGTTTCGTCCACATCACGTTTTCAAAGACCACGAATTTGAGTTCTGCATGCTCTGAATGATAAGGATGTATTCGCATTTCCTGCAGCTGGTCCCTTTGTCGTCTGGGGATTGGAATGTCATCTGTATCTCTTGACCTTGGCTGCGGGTACTGTCTCACATGTCTTGCACCCTGTCCGGCCTGAATCAGTTCAGCTCGTCTCTTTCTCAGAGGCCTGAGATCTGCTGTACTGTTCCTGAGCCTTAAAATCCAGTTTCTACACTGTCCATGTTATACTACATCTCACTTTGCTCTGTCAGGTCCCATAAGTGCTCCTGCAGTTCCATAGGGTTTTTCTTGTTTAAGCATCTGCAAACTTTGCTTAGGATCTCTTTTGCGTCTTGCGGTTTCTGCCTTGCTGCATTTGGTTAATGGCAAAAACAATAAAGGCAATGACAGAATGTATATGTATCTGTCGTCTAACTATAGAACTGTACGCTCGTGTTCTTCATGTATTCGAGTGAGTGTTTGCGTCCCGAAGTGCTGATGGCACGCGTGCTTCATGCCTAAGCTGCTATGTCGTGGTGTCTCTAACGATGTCAGCAACATGGCTTCTTGATGTTTAGTCCAAGCTGCCCATAAAGGTGTCGCTGATCATGGCCTGCAGCTCTTCATTTACGCATGGATAGATCTGTATGTCTGTTGGTCAGTATGGCGGACTGAGGGGATACCTCTCAATGTATTTGTCAACCATTGGCCCATTAGGAACTCACCCAAAATAGTATATGTGATTGCAGTGTTTTCTGGCCTTCTTCCTTGTAATGGATTTAGTGGGGGGTGGGGGTGGTGGCAGGATAGCCCACGCCTCTTCAGTCCCTCCTCTGGTCGACCTGACGACCACATCCTTATACGACAGTCTCTTTGCTCTTGGCTGCCATATCTTTGTTATCCCTCTGAGGTGGACATAGTAGTCTGTGTGATCATCAAACAACCAGTTCATATAACAGCATACTCCTTCGAGGTTACACCAAACCGACTTTCCTTCATAGTATTTTGCATCAAATGGGTTGTCCAGCTTAATTGCTCCAAGTGGGAACAGTTCACATTGTGCAATTATTTCCCTAATCTGGTTTCTTTCTGCCCCAATTTCGTCTTTTTGCTCCTCCTATATTCACGTCCATTAGGACCTGCATTCCGTTAGCCTCTTCCACCTTTTCTTGCATCTTGTACATATTTTTATCCCACACATTTATGTTGCTGCCACCACTAGCGCTCCCATTATCACTTTTAGTCCATCTGACAAGCATGCTGGCATCCATGACCAAATGTATGCTATCCATCTCTGGTCCTTTCTAATCCCCTTATCTTCTTCTTCCATTTTGGCATGCATCTGCGCCAGATGCACCACTGCATCTAATAGGGTACTGTTGTCATCATTGGCAGGTATGAATGTGCAATTGGAACTCCCTATTTTTGCACAAACTCTTCCTTTCATGGCTGTGAGGCGGTCCAGAACATATCTATTCTGGAGCACCACCAACCTTATTGCTCGGAGTTCTTCTTTTATTGCATTGAACCCATTCACTGTAGAGTTGATCGTCACCATCAGCTCCCAACGGGTGATCTGTAACCACTTTGCATACATGTACATCTGTACGGATGGTATTATTGATGCAATGAAGATTTGTGTCCTGCTGAACAGCCTGTGTTCTGCTGGAATTTCAGCTGGTGCTGTTTCTGATGCTTCTGAAAAGTCATTTCCTCCTCTCTTTACTCTGCTTAATCTGGCTTGCTTTTCTGTCTTGGTGGATGATACCCCTTCCACCAACCTCTTCTTCCTTTTGTTATTGTCAATTTCAGGAACTCACTCTGAGCTTCACGTCCTTGCATAGCACAACTACTTATGGCATGTTGATTATTGATGTGTACCAACTAGCAAACTCCTCCCCAGTCGGGTGGCAGCCTCTCGCATGCCTTCGATCCACACCCCCAGTAGTGGTCTATCAGTACTGCTGTTTCTGCCTTCATAGCTGCGTGTTGTTCAATGCTTCTGCATCCAACATTTTCATCAACTTCAACGTCCCAATGTTTCTGATAGCACAATGTTGGTGTCTTCAGGGGTATCATGGGCATTGGTCCAGCTTCATTGTCCACCCATGTCAGTAGCTTGGCGCTCACGTCCAATTCTTTCAGGCATTTCTCATTTTCTTCTTGTACATTGTTCACTGGTGCTTGTGCTAGCTTCAGTTCCTTGCTCCCTACCACTCCATCCTTCCATCCTTCTTCTGTGTACACTTGGCCATACACTAGTATCTGTGGTCTTTCCCAGCAACCAAGCTCCCTCCTGTCTCCTTCACTCTTGCCCACTGTCTCCTTCACTCTTGGCCATGGACATGGTGATAGTCCTTGTTTCTCCTTTGTCCGGCCCATCTATTATGTACTGTATAGCTTCATCTAGCTGCCAATAAGTTTTCATCATGTTTAATACCTTTATGTAATTATCTTCATACAGGAATGTTGCTTTAGACATCAATCTCAGCGTTGCTGTCTTCCTTTGAAACCTTCCTCGAGTTGTCACCATCGAGAGATACACTAAGCATTGTGCTCTTGCTGTGGGTATTTCAGTTGCTATGAATGTTCTGGAGGCACTCATGGCATAGAGGATTAAGGAGCAGACATAACAGCTCTCTTCGGTGGTTTCCTCTCCAACTTTGGTCATGTATTTATACCACATATTATTAGACACTCGAGCAGTGTCGGTGAGATACATATCAACCCCTTTCATGTCTGTGTCAACAATGCGCTTACCTCTCTTTACCTTATCAGCAGTGTACTCTTGTCCCCCTGACATGGTCATTCCACATGCTTAGGTTGGGGGAATGTTAGTAGAGGGTACATCAGTAGCACTACCAACACAGGTAATTTTCCAAAATACAAATATAATAACACCACTAGGAATAAGTAAGACCAACAGAACGATTACATTTTTTAATATGTCATTAATTTTCACTTACACTGCTTGATCCTTGCAGCTTGAAGATACAGTTTCCCGCCTGAAATGCGTGAAGAAATGCGTTATTTGGTTAGTATTGTAAATGCTTTTAAGCCCCGCGGACCAAGTAATCGCTTATAGCTAATGCAAACACTTCTTCCCACACTTTTCTTACTGACATGTCTCTCAGTGTGGCGAGAATAGAGGGATTTGATTGCTCAAGTTGTGGGTATGTTTGGGCCAAATGCTCTATAAAGGCAAGATAGTATACTCCGGTGGATCGAGCTCGAAATCTGCTGGGTCTCCTCACAGTATGGACAAATTGGTTTAAGAGAGTATCTGGGTGATGGGCAGAGGGCAACATGGACATGAACGAAGAGCAACAGTTACATCAGCTTTCACGTAGATTGTGTGTGGAAAAGAAAAATGACAAACAGACAGTGTGCCCTAATCTATGTCCACAAGGAGTCCAGTCTCTACCTCTGCTGCTCGCAAGTGCGTGACCATTGGATGTCCTGCTCTCAGTCGTGTAAGTCGTGAAAGTTCAAAACGTGCTTGTAGCACTCCTAGGTGCTGAACGTTGATCCTGGTCCTGTTGATCAAGGTGATCTTGTTGCCAGGCGAGGCTGATGCTTTGTAGGGCTTGACGTTGACCAGGTGGCTCCAAACCTGCTTCCCATCGAGTTTGACAGCACGGTGGGCCACTTTCTCAACAATGTGCAGACCCGTGTTCCTTGGGGGATTCCAGCGCCTGATGAAATTTCTGATGAGGACAATGTCCCCCACATTCACAGAGTTTTTAGGTCCGGAGTCTTTTGCGCTGTCGCAGTTGCTCTCTTCTGGGCCTCCCGTTGTTGTTGTATCTGGCGAGAGATAAAAGAAGCGCTAGCCACCAAAGAAGTAATGTATTCATGCATCTCCTGTCCCAACACATGTGCACTATTTTCACAGTCTTGCAGTGCTGTTGTGTGAGGAGCCAGGGGGAGATGCATGGGATGTTCTGTCACCACCTCATGGGGTGTTAAATGGGGGTTGGACCCAGGCTTATTGCAAAATGCAAAAAAGGCGAGAGGTAAGCAGTGCAGCCAATTCTTTTTTGTACTCTGTTGTGTCTTGGCTATACACTCTTCTGGCAGTACATTGTACCCATCCTTAAGTAATATATTAATGGTGCGCTCTGGCGCATTTGGAGCGCCTTCTAGTTCCCATGGCTCTCCGAAATATGCGGTGCACTTTGCCTCAAAGTCTGCTGCTTAGTTCCCCCTCGAGATGGGATCTTCCCCTTTAGTGTGTGCTTGGCACTTCACGATTGCTATCTTCCTTGGATAAGCAATTACTTCAAACAATCTGCCCAATAAAAGTGCATGTTGTACTGGGGTCCCGTCCGCCCTTCTGAACCCTCTCTTGAGCCATCGTGACAGTCCAGAATGTACCGTTGACGTCACATAGGTAGAGTCATAGTATATTGTTACCTCCTTCTCTATACTGTTTTCCAGTGCTAATATTAGGGCCACTAGTTCTGCTGCTTGTGCTGAGTAATGAAATGGTAGTCGCACACTGGCTACTACTTTACTTGTCCCGTCATCCTTCAGTCTTACTACTGCATTTCCTGTATGCCTGACCCCATCTGTCTGATCAATTGTCGAAGACCTGTCAATGTAGAGCACTTCTTCCCCCTCAGGTGCATCTTCCTCTACCTTGCGAGTGTCACTGAACATCTCTATGTTTGCTGTACAGTCATGTGCATAGTCTCCTACCTGTAGGACATCTGCTAGAAATACTGCTGGGTTAACTATCCTGCATCTCACTATCTTCAGGCCTACATTTGATAGTATCACCTCATATCCTGATGCCCCTTGGGTTGTCAGAATGCTCTTTGGCTTCTGCATTATTGCAAAGAGGGTGTGCTCCACATAGAGAGTGGTGGTGCACCCCATGGTTATTGCTGCTGACTTCTCCACTGCAAATGAGGCAATTACTGGGTCGAGTTTCCCACCGTAGTAAGCTTTTGGCTTGTCTCCCATGCTTGTCTTTTGTGTCAGTACTGCCTTTATCACTACACCTTCAGTGTGACAAAACAGGAAAGATTCCTTTTTGTATTCTGGGATTCCGAGCACTGGTGCTGTGCATATTGCCTCTTTCAGCTTGTCAAATGCATTAGTCATCTCTGTGGTCCATGTCAGAATTTTGTCTCCTTTCTGTGCTTCCTTCAGGGTGCCCAGTAGAGGCCGCGTGTGTGTGCTGTAGTGAAAGTCCCATGCTCTTAGTAGTTGCATAACCCTAAGTACTGTTGCATTTCCCTCACTGTCGTGGGCTTAGGTGTTTTGCGTATTGTCTCTGCCCTCTCTGGGGTCCTCTGTCAGCAATTCTGGGATATTGTCTGTCCAATGTATAGCACCTCCTCTGACAGTACTGCAACTTGTCCATGTCCACCTTGTATCCTTTGTCAGCTAACACAGTAAGCATGTGTACTGAGTCTTTCCTACACTGCTCTTCTGTCGTGCTGCAAATCAAAATGTCATCTGCATACTGCAAAACCATGCTCTCCATCTGTATGTTGCTCAAGTACATCTGTATCACTTTATTTAAGATAGAAGATGACAAGAGTACCCCTGTGGAAGTCTTGTATGGTTCCACTTCTGGTTTCTGTGGATAAAGCTGGTGAAGTCTTGTGAGTCTGGGTGTAGTAGTACTGAGAAAAATGCATTCTTCAAATCAATGACTGTGAAACAGGCAGTTTCTGCCAGTAAGTAAGTCACACTCATCTCGAACAACATCTCTATTGCTAGTCTCTCTTACCTGAATAGCCCTTCATCTGTCACTGTGGTTAACCTGCACCCCTCTGCCACCGTGATCACTGCTCTTCATGCCCGTCCTGTGTCATCTATCCCATGCACTGCTATCCAATCCTCTCTCACCACCACTGCCTCTATCTCTGTTGGCACTATGGGTCCTTCCTCCTCCTCCATTGGTAGCTCAGGCCTGAATAGGTATTCGTTTGGAACTTGCCACACCTTTCCTGCAATTCCTGGAAGCCATGCAATGGCAATGTCAGTTCCATAGTGGAACATTTCTGCGTCCACTGGCACCCCCTTCTGTACCGTGCATTCATAATATGCATGAACAATCTGTTTTACATTGATCATGTGTATTCCTGGTGTAGAGCACACTACTCTCTTGTCTGTGAATGAAATGGTCATGTTCAGTCTGCTCATAATGTCTCGTCCCTGTATGTTTACAGGTGTCTGTCGAGAGTAAAGTAAAGGCAGTGATAGATCCTGATCTCCTATAGAAAGTGAAATATCGTCTGTGAAAGGAACCACTTCCTGAGCCCCAGACAATCCTTGAGTGTTCATGGCATCGCCTGACAATGTAAATGATCCTTCCCTAATGCAGGACCTAGTGTCCCCTGTGTCAACAAGAAACAAAAAGGTTTTGTCACCTATCACCACCCATATACGACGTTGCTCTTCAGGGTTGGGTGTGTTCTACAGGATGGGACACATCATGTTCACTGTGGGCTGTCCTATTGAGGGTATAAGGACATCAAATTCCATGTAAATGGGTTGTTCCCTACCATGGTAACTCCTCCCAGTTATCTGAGGAGAACTGTCACCATTGAATCCATGTGTGCTGCTGCATCATTGCTCTGTATCTGTGCTAATTGCTGTGTATTCCCTCGAATCTGTGGTGCTTGTAAATATTGTGGTACCAGTGTTTGAATATCCATCGGCCGCCCTTAATTCTCATATTGGGTACATCCCTTGCTCATCATCTGTGTCATTGGATACTACCCTCGGAGGGGCATATCTCGGAGGATAGCTCAGCAGCCATGCACTCGCTTTGGAAGCAAGACGACGCGGAGCAACACAGGTTCGATCTCTGGGTCCGTGCTTAGCGACCTCTGGGTATTAAGCGCGTTATAAATGACCAATTACAATTATAATGGGGAGGTACACAGAGATGAGAACCTGGCTCCTTCACCTCCTGCATGCTCAGCATCCACTGACACCTCATGGCATCCTCCTTGCCCTCCTGAAACATGTGAATATGACCATGCATTTTTTTAACTTCTTCCCCTTACAGGTTCCCTGTATGTGTGTCAGTAGTGATTGCTGCATGTCTTTGGAGAAACTTCCACAAGGTGGCCATGGTTTAGTTAACTTTCCCTCTCTACCTTTGGACCATTCTATGCTATACTTGCAAATCTTCTTCCTGTAAGGCGAGAGTGCCTCACACAAGTGCTGAAGGGGCGTGTCCCCCGCACTTCCCCTGATACATGCTTTCATGCCTTTACCTGACCTCAAGTCGAGGGTTTTGACAATCTGCTGTTTAGGGAAAAGGGTACAATATAATGGCAATACGTTTTGGTTTCTATAAGTCTCTCTTGCTTCACATCTTAACAGGCGTGCTCCGCGCACAAGCCCTCCTACACAATCCCTTCCTATTCAGGCACACCCACAGTCCTGCACATGCACCTTCTGCACCCTACCGCTTGTTCACCTCATCTGCCAATCCCCAGTTTCCAATACTAACTCCTCACAGTCTTTTGATCTCTGTGTCCTATGTGCAAACCTATGGGTGACACCACCAATCTAAACAAGGTAGTGCTGAACAATCAAATACTGTGTGCACACTGCAATAGCCTGTCACTCCCAAACCACACAAAAACCCCACAACTGTCTGCCCACCTCCAGGCAGAGTACACCAATATTCTCTTGTGATCGAACTGTACCCGTTGCTTTGCCTAGAGTGCAAATGTCTCACTCCAGGAGACTTAATCAGTCGACTCAGCTTCCATAATCTAGGCCAGCACCCTTTCTAACCCTTACAGGGATACTGTCATCTATGACCTGAGCTAAAATGCCCAACCCACAGGAATCCCACTTTTTTACATAACTTTTGTCATCCGTGTCTTCAAGTCAGTAGTCTAGGTTATTCACCAGAACCGTTTACCTCCACACCCAAAATGTGCCCTAAACATAGGACATCTATTTCCGCTCCTGTCCCTACTAACCTTGAAAATACTCAATAATACTTTGACAATACTCGATGATACTAAACAATACTCCTCAATACTCAATAACCTTCCTCACCCCAGAGTTGCTGTTAGACTAGGTCAATACTTACACTCTGTGGTCTGCTGGCGCTGCTTGGCTGCTGACTCCCCCAGAAGGTGCTCACTTCTCCGTCCTGGTCTGCCTGGACTCTTTGCTGACGTTGGGCAGGATGATTTCCTAAAGGCTCCCGACGGCCTTTCCATGGGCACACATTTTCTCGTCTTCTTAAATATGCGAGGGTCCTGCAGCCTCTCAGGTACGGCTGCGGAGTAGACAACCTAGTGCCGGGCTGGCGCAGCCAACCATCTACTCTGCTGCCAACTTGTTGGGGACAAACTGCCAGGTATGCCAGAGGGACACTTCCACCCTCCCCAGCATACACAGAGGACTTAGTCAATGGCAAGTTCAAACTGTGGTTCATTACAAACAAAACCAACAGGGATCAGCACAGGAACAGAGAATATTCATGCACATCTCGGCTTTTCCTCGGCTCACAGGCTGGTTTTTCTCCCAAATTGCATCAGCACTTTGTCACAGCCTGGGCCCCTCTCCAGAAAACCGGGGCCAGGTGATTGGGTACTGATCACTCTATATCATATACAGGACAATGTGGGTCTCATTACGACCCTGGCGCTAAGGAGTTAACAGCGCAGTAAAAGGCTGCGGCGCCGTTAACCCCTTAGCGCCTAATTACGAGGTCCCTTTGCGGCTCCCGACCTTAACGGCTGGTCTGGACCAGCCGTTAAAGTAGGGACCCGCAAAGGGACCTTGGAGGTAATTACGTTACTGCAATTTGCTGTACCAAAATTACCGCCTTCCCCATTCCCATTGAGCCCTATGGGGCAAAAATGGGAATTGGGAAGGGCCAATGGTGCATGGGGAATTACTGCCCGCAAACCTTGGAATGGGATGGTAATTCCCCATTGCACCATGGCGGACTTGTTACAATACCGGCAGCAACCATGGTGCTAATAGCGCCATTGGTTACCGACGGTGTTGTAATGAGGGCCAATAGATGATATTCTACTGCCCCTCACATGTCAAGTGCCTGGCCTGTCTCATCCCTAATAAATAGGGATGAGACAGGCCAGGCACTTGACATGCATCATACTTGACACCTCGCATATTTCAAGAAGACGGGAAAACGTGTGCCCATGGAAAGGCTGTGAGGAGCCTCACTAACTATAACATTGTTACAGTGTTGTGGGCTTACCATTGGTTCTTGCCCGTGGCTACCCACCCCTATGGTACTAAACTGTGATTGGCTAGAGCTGACGTCCCCAGGCCTGGGACTCAAAAAGGTTTTCAGCTCACTGTGTCCCTCTTCAAGGTGATGAGAACGATTATGTGTCTGCATTGTAACTTGTGGGTACCACCTTTGCCTTATGAGAGTGCTCCTTTTTCCGGCGCAACACTTGTTGCATACTGCTGTGTACTTGTTGTGGTCTTTGTCTAGCAGCCTGGGACTGCTCTCCTTTCCCACCACGATCGCTGTCCATTGTTGCTTCGGCCGTGTCACGTATTCAGAGACCACAAATTTGAGCTCTGCATGCTCTGAATTATGAGGATTCATTCGTATTTTTTGCAGTTGGTCCCTTTGTTGTCTGGGGATTGGAACGTCATCCGTATCTCTTGAACTTGGCTGCTGGTTCTGTCTCACACATCTTGCTCTCTGTCCAGCCTGAATCAGCTCAGCTTGTCTCTTGCTTAGAGGCCTGAGGCCTGCTGTACTTTACCTGAGCCTTATAATGTGGTTTCTACAGTATCCATGTTATATTACATCTCCATAGTTTAGTCACACTTGGCTCTGTCAGGTTCCATAGGTGCTCCTGCAGTTCCATATGGTTATTTGTGTTTAAGCATATACAAGCTTTGCTCAGGGTCTCTTGCACCTGCATTTGGCTAATGGCAATAATAATAAAAGCAATGACAGTATGTATATGTATCTGTCCTCTAACTATCAAACTGTACGCTCCTGTTCTTCATGTATTTCAGTGTGTGTTTGTGTGATGTAGTGCAGATTGCCTGTGTGCTTCATGTCTAACGCTGCTATATTGTGGTGTCTCTAATGACGTCAGCAACATGGCTTCTTGGTGCTTAGTCCAGGCTGTCCATATAGGTGTCTCTGATCATGGCCTGCGGATCTTCATTCACGCATGGATAGATCTGCATGTTCCTTGGTCGGTATGGCTGACTGAGGGGATACCTCTTAATGTATTTGTCAATCATAGGTCCATTAGGAACTCGTCTAAAATAGAATGGGTGATTGCAGTGTTTTCTGGCTTTCTTCCTGATCATTAATTTAGTGGGAGGGAGGGTGGTAGCAGATTCCCCCACTCCGCTTCACACCAAGACTTATTTTTCATAATTTTGGTTATTCCTATGTGAGCACTATGCAGTTCTTTTTTTCTTGTTTTTCTTTTAGCAGCAAGAACATGTGTGACCACCAGCTTCCATGACCCTTTAGAATGCACGCCATGTCCTCCGTTGGTCCCTTTTCCTTATTCATAAATAGATCCCGATAGTAATCTTCCTCCACTTTTGGAAATGCGAAGTGGAGCACCCTCAGGGCTGAACTTTCAGTAGGAAACACAAAAACGCCACCACCTGTATCAGGCAGACTTCTAAAAGCACCATTGGAAAATGAACCCAAGCGTCCTCAGTGAAAGTTGTGTCTATCAACATGGCCTCTGGCAATAAAACAAGACAGCAACATACTAAAGTAGGGTTCGAAATCGCCTCTAGGCCAACAAAAGAATCACAACTTTTCGGGGCCAACGAAAGGAATAATCAAGATTCGGAGGCATCCTATTATTCAGCCATGAAACCACCCCAGTAGAAGCAGACACAATCGATTACAGTAACACATATTGAAAAAGCATCATTAGACCAATCAGCAGACCTGAGAATGTCCTACAGCTAGGCCTTCAACCAAAACACCTAGAGAGCCAAGCCCCCTAGATGAATGTGCTTCAAAATTAGACAGATCAAACCCCACCTGTTGCATGATGCACCTAACCTATCTAACCATGGTAGCAGAAGATAAGGGTTGGACAGCCCTTCCCAAGGATATCAATAAGTAGTGATAGAACATTCTCAAGTCTCTGATAACCAATTCATATTGATTCAACCATTGGAGTACACAAAGCTTTGATTCATCAACAAAGTCAGGTGCCCTCAATATTATATATAACCTCTGATTTGGTGCTTCTGCCAACATAAAAGGAAATCATGTCTATCTTTAAATACCCATACGTCAGAAATTGGTTTAGGTGCCAGAGGTTGCACACTGGCCTGAATGCTTTGTGCATTTTTTCATGAAGCAAGAAAATGTTGCTGAAAAGTCCTCCTGAAAACCTGGATACCTGCTTCATTTCTCCCTTTGCCTTTAATCCCTTTATCTCCTTATCTAATAGACGCTGATTATGTTCTGAAAAATAATGCATTTGAGGAACCCTTCACAGAGGCAACATATGTGCAACTTCGATGGGAAACTCTTGTACCATTTCCAGGTTCCGGGGTACAGGGAAACATCTCCACACATCTACAAAATGGCCACACTAGAATCCCTCAATAGAAATGGTGTAAATCCTGAGTCCCGCTTCCTCTGGAAATTTCTGATACCAAAATTGTACTGCATGGCCTGATTCTCCAGCCCCTTTTAGAGAAGAAGTGTGGCTTTGGGCAAAAAAGGGTTGAGGGATCTTGGGGTTCACAGAAATCACCATTAGTGCAAGCTAAAATTCAGAATGGGAGATTTGGGCGAATTTTGTCCGTTCTAAAATTCTGAACGGCCAAAAAGTGCAACTAAATCCCCCATTTGGGGGCAAGGGCTGTGGGGTTTGCGCGGGTGTCCCCCGCAGCTGGTTATGTAAAAAGTAAAAAAAAAAATTAGATAAAAAAAGGAAGGGACCCTGCGGCGCCAGTTCCCTATCACGGAAGTGAAAGTGAACAGGTATCGAATGGACACATCGAGTTTGCGGCACACAGCGAAGTGTGAGGCCACAAGATAGGGGGTGGGGGCAAGGGCAAAGCTTGAAATGTTATGGGGAGAGAAGACCGAAAGCCTTTTTTGGAAAAATGACTTTCGGTCTTTTGTCCCTCGAACATTTCAGTCACGGGCTTTCAACCCCAAACCCTGTGAAGCTGTATAGTACTTATGGTGACCGGTGTTCAATGGCATTATTTGATATTTTGAGGCTGCATTTCACATACAATGGCAGCAAATGGATAATAGACGTTGCGTGATGCATTTTTCATGTTCTGTGTTGTGAATGTGCTTTTATACTGTACCAAATCACCACCTTAGTAGTTTCAGAGCATGTATGCTTGTCCAAAAAGTGGCATTTTGTGACAGTACTCTGGGAATGCAGATCTAAGTCTGCTGGAGTAAAAAAGAATAAACTGGCGAAACATAAGACAATGGGAAACCAGGACATGTGTGCAACACAGAGAGGGCGATAAGCAGGGAAATCATGTTTTGTGGTAGCATGGGTGTACATCAACCGAAATAGGTGAACCAGAGTTCAGTTTGTTGTATGATGACCACAAACTTGTCAGAAGCTACCTAGCCACCTGCCGTAAACCATGAACAAAGAACCCAGACAAGAACAACAGAGCTGCTGAATCATGCAATAACCACAAACATCTCAGGAACCGTCCAGCATCCCGCCATAAACTATGACCAGGGACCTAGGAAAATGGGTCCTCGGACACCTACAATAGAGCATCTGGAAAATGGACCATGCAACCGGGCTAAGACAGCATACTCTGCACCAGCCAGAGTATCTCTTTCAGAAATCTACTACTGCGAACCACCAGGACAGACATGGCCTGCTCAACAAGCTCCAAAAGTAACCAGGAATTGGGGCCTCCTACAGGTAATCACAGACAATCATTCCTACTGATATGCTCACTCTCCACTTTAAACCAACAAACAATAGAATTAAGCTATACCCCGCGATCAGTTTCGGCCTAGCTGCACAAATACCTACACTACTCCTTAAACACCTCAACAGTCTGTTAGAATGCAGCTATACACCCACAGAAAACCAGCATAGCTGCTCACATAATCTCTTACACAGGCCCCATGGCAGCCAGATTCAGACTCTGAGACCGCCCACCTTGCTGAACACATTACACTGATCTCTCACAGCCACTGCACCAAGCATTTGAATGCAGCCAACCCACGCAAACCACTCTGGCTGCACACATCCTAAGTGCACCAATGCATGATATGCTACCCTCCTTTCTCCACTGACCTAGACTATGGTCCCAAAGGGCGTTCAACCCACAGTGCTTTGAGATCATACCAATGGTATATAAGGTGCTATGCAAATGCACTGTAACATAACATACAATAACATAAAGTGTTGTGATGTTTGATTTGTGTTTCCAAAGCAGATTTTGAGATGTGTTAGTTAGAACATGGTGAAGTGTCGGATGTGTGAGAGGCTTGAAAATGTCCTCCGACAATCCTGGTAAATTGATGGCTTAATTGTCTGAGCACATCTAGACGTTATGCCACAGGTTAAATTATTGTAATTAAACCAGTTTTATGATGCATTAGCTGGAATTGGATGACATTTCTGGGGCATTTTAGGCTGCAGTTGGCATATGATGGCCATGTCATCACCTCAATACGCCAGGCTATATGTATTGTGACTACACCCTGAATGGGAGCATGTAGGATGTAACAGAATATGTCGGTATGTGGGACACTGCATTTAGCATATGAAGGCAATACCTGGAAATGTAGTGCTCTATTTAGTAATCAATTTGTATTTATATTTATTGTAAAACAGGAATGACATTTCGACCATGAATGGGTTACGTAGGATGCCACATATTTGACAGAGCCAGTCCATAAGAAGGGTACTTTTACAAAGGGCAGATGCATGTTTGGGAGAGATCAAACTGGTTGGTGACATGAATGGCTGAAGCAATACCTGGCATAAAATGGCCAGGAATATGATGCTAGTGACCCAGACCTTTGCCCATCCTGCTGGGTGTCTCTCTAGCATATTATAAAGCCACTCATAACATATAAAGGTGGTTGGTATCTTAAAAAGTGTTTGTCTACTTTAGCAACTATTTGTATTTTATTAATATTTAACGTATTTAATGTTTATATGTTGTGAGGATTCTGAGGGCATCCTCCCACATACTCCCCTTGGATTTTCGTCTCAGGTGGTCAGGGAAAGGCCATCGTTTTTGGATCCTGACCCTGGGGGTGGATATGCGAGGGAGGATCACCTGGGGTGAGGGACCTCGGGGAGTGGGAAAAAGATGCCTTCAGGTGAGACAAGGTAACCTCCATTTACATATGGGAATGAGTCCTGCCCTCCCCTTACTTCATAGGGTATTGCCAGTCTTTATCCCTTCCACACAAACACGACTTGTCCCACAATCATTTGCCTTTAAGACTGGGACGAGGAATAGGCAACTAGGAGTGATGCACACTTCTAGTCAGTTTCACCTCTTTGGTATTGAGATGAGGAAGAGGACTATGGAGGAAAGCCATTGCGAGAGTCAGGCATGTCCCGTTAATAGATGTAATCGTGGTTAGGCAAAGGACTTGCACTTGCAACCTATTGAGAGGTCACAGGTACATAAATGGAGAGATCGGCAGAGAGGAAAGGGAACCTGTCTGGTGAGAATGATGCAGCTGCGAGGCAGTGAGCAGGCTGGAGAGGGGCTGGTGAAGAGGGCGATGAAAGGAAGGCACCCGGAGGAGCCGACAAGCCCCGGTGAGTCTGAGACAGGGAACACTCGTACCTGGGTACTCCAGGGGTGGGAATTGTACATTTACTATTAGCGATTAAACTGAACCTGCTAACAAGGGGGTTTGGAACCCGAATTAAAGAATATTGAACCACAAACAAATTGCTAAATATTTTGTGAAATACAACAACAAATATTGAAATAGGAACTACAGAGAAGATATGTAAAAAGAAAGCATGAGTGGAAAGCGAGTGAGGTGCTGTTATGAAAGGAGTGAAAAACGCTCAGAGGCATTAATAAACAAAGTGAAAGCCTGTAATGAATACTTCTGAATTAAGTGAAAACCAAGTCTGAAAGACAAGTTGCTGAACTCGAACGGACAATGTGAAAGCAAGGTGGTGGAAGAGGATATACACCACAAGAATAAAGTGAATACACTTTGTTTGCCTCAACTAAAGACTGCCAAGATACAAGTTGTGGCAGAGCCAAAACACTGCCAAGGAGAATAACATGGCAAATGTTGATTACTGATACAGGTTCAGAGAGAGGGAGCCTGTTTTGGCAAAACGTATTGACAGAGTGTTTGAAATACGAATTGAATCAAGGCAAAAACAAGGAGACTGTTAAAGAAAAGTGGCATTAAGTGGTGACATTTGATACAGGTTGACAGAGAAGATACACCAGTTGATAGCCAAGTACCGTGGGTCATCAGTCGCATGACGTGTAATGAGCAAACCGTGTGATTAAACAATTGTGCTCAGACCGAGTGATTCATTCTCTTGTTTTTGTTTTTGTTTTTGTCAAACTAAGGGAAACCAAGAGCATCATGAAGTGCCAAAGGTTGTCGGTTGCATGACCTGTAATGTGTGGACCATGTTGGCTGACAACTGCGCCAAGACTAGGTAGCTGATTTGGGAAAGAGCCATTTAAAACCAAGACACAAGGCTGTGTGGTATAATAAGTGATGATGTGAAATAAATCATCTGTTTGAACTGTTAAAAAGCCTAAAAGATTACAAAGTTAAACTGGAAGTATTATTGAGAGTCAAAATAATTGAACTGACTGTAGGTCTGTTGAAAGAGCTACCTTCTCTGGGAAGGAAACACTGAGAGATCCTGTAACTGTGTTAAACCTGGGGATGGGAACCCAGAGACCTTTGTTAAAACCCACCAGAGCTGAAAGAACGTCAGAATTCTATTTTTGAACACTGTTTCTTTTAGTGCTTACATCGATATATATTGTTTAGCTTTAGCTGTGAGGGCAAGTACAGGTTTTGGACAAAGACAGACTTTTAAGTTGAACTTACTGACTCAGACTATCTTTAGTTTCTTTAGGTAGTGAAATCCAACCTTAACATTGGGCAAGTTAGGCCTTACTCCATCCTGAAATGTGTTAAACTAATCCTTTTGTCAAGAAAAGTGAATCTGTTGTCTGTGTCTTGCTTCATGATGCCTTCACAATGTCTGTGATGTTGCTTCCTGTAATGCCATTTGGGTCAAAGGTCATGTGACAGTACTTGGTTTGATGACATTAGGATCAGAGGTCAAATAACATCACTTCCTGGGATGTCTTCAAGCTTCTAAAGTCACTTTCGCTACCCTGGGCATTTTGTTGAATTGACATAACGAATCAGCACAAAGACATGTTGTGCTCAGACAATTATGAAGGGAACCACGATAACTAGACCCATTCTAAAAGTACCCGTAACACATCGATTATCATAGTTAGTACATCATTATTGTAGTAATCTTTGTTGCCTGAGAGCAGCAAGAAAAGAGGAGGAAGATATCTACCGGGAACCTTGTGAGGACAAAGAAAAGGGACTATGGGAGGTCAATTGTGAATGTTGAAGGAGGGATTATGGGAGTTGAAGTTTATGCCATGCCATAGAATTGTACACACACTGCTGAACCTTAGAGGGTTTTAAGGCAGGTGGGTGTAAAACCCTTAGTGCCAGCCACGTACAGTGAAATAGTCATAGTACAGTGTGACTGAGTAGCCCAGTGCACCACAAGGACAGCACCATGCCACAGATGCTGTGACGCCTCATACTCCTTTTCATGGTGAAGGCCATTTTATTCGACACCCATAATGCCCCCATGTTAGTATTTGCTGAATTACGCTTATTTAATTAATCTGCCTAAACCTTGTCTTAATTTTTCTTTTTTTATTTTAATTTCGGCTCTGGTCATTCCTTCTTTGTTCTTACCAGCCTTTTACCCCAATCTTCTTTTTTGTTTTCTAACCATCTTGCTACTGTCAGCGCTCGTTTGCCTTGCACCTGTAACCCACCTTCCTCATTTCCATTGATCCTACTACACTTTGTGTTGCTTCCCTCCCTTGCTCATAGATTCCATCAAGTTTGCTCGCAGGCCACTTTTGCAGACATTCGGTTTCCAAGGGCCAGTTGTTGGTGCAACAGGCAATGCACTTCCATTCTCCTGTTTCCCTTTCTGGCCCACGGTGGACACCTTTGCAGACCTGGTCCATCCTCTCTTCACTCCCTTCACCAAACTGACATCCTTTCCCTAGTGCAGGGGTGTGATGAATTGACTTCTGCCCTGCAGTAGTACAAAGAGGAATAGAGCCTAAAGCACCCACCCCAGTCTCACCCTTCTACAAACCAAGAGCCAACAAAATCATAAAGGTAAAACAGGCACAGTCAAGAGATGTACAGCCTTCACCTTTTGTGGTAATGTGGCCGAAGGAAGGCTACACTCTTAAGAGGGGTGTGAATGTGGTTCAGTAGCAACCCAAACAGCAAAGTATAACAGGCCAAAATAAAGCAATGTCCAACCAAGGTTCTATAAAAATGTATACTTTAATCAAACAAACCATGCACGATAATAACTAACAAGAAAACACTGTAAAAACCAAGCCCTGGAGAAGGAACACATTATATGCCTATATAAAATACATGTAATACTCTGGGATATGTTCTTGAGGTTGCAAAAAGCGATTAAAAAGGACCTATCAAGCATGGGTATCATTTGGGAGTCGCCAGGGTCGCAGATGTGACCTCTGGCCACTCCCCTGCAATCCCTGCCACTGCCTCTGCGACCCCTGTTGAATTAGTGCATAGCAGGGCTCCTGTGCACAAGTCCAGAAGCCAGGAAGCACTCTGTGCTTTGAATGTGTGAATATGTGTTTGAATGAGCGAGTATGTTCTGTGTTAATGCTGTTTGAATGCGTGAATATGTGTTTGAATAAGTGAATAAATGCTGTTTGAATGCATGAATGTGTGTTTGAATGAGCAAATAAATGTTATTCGAATGCGTGAATATGTGTTTGAATGAGTGACCATGTGCTGTGTAAATGCTTTTTGAATGCATGAATATGTGTTTGAATGAGCAAGTATGTGCTGTATGAATTATGTTTGAATGCATGAATGTGTGTTTGAATGAACAAGTAAATGCTGTGTGAATGCTTTTCAAGGTGAATGTTGTGTGAATGCTGCATGCATGTGTGTTTGAATGAGTGAATGAATGTTGGTGAGCTGGTGGTGGGTTTGTGCACGTATGGGAGGCTGTTTTGGGTATGATGGGGGAGGTACAGGAGTGGGAAGGAGCAGAGGTTTTTACTGAGCATCTATGATACTACATGATAGATGCCCAATAAGAAATGTCATGCCACACTAAGAAATGGCTCACGAGATGAGACAAGAGCATAGGACGCAACAGTCACAGTGTGCAATGAGGACAGTTATTGACACCGTCGACTACGTTGATAGCATTGACATGCTCTCAAGAAGAACACGCAAATTAAGACTACATAGCATGTTTAACGGTGTCAGATTTGATGCAACAGTTTGTGCATCACAGGCACTCTTATGACTGCAAGTACCAGCCCTACCACTTATTTGCTTTGAAGATGGATGTTGTCCAAAATGCATTGGCACAGGTCACTTACAGTGGTAATTTTAACGCTAATACAGCTTGGTCTTGTTTATAACTTCATTGTTGATGTAATTTTTTCTAACAAAAGCGTTCAAGCTAATATTTCAGAAAGAGTATAAATAAATGTTTTTTTCTAGATGGACAGCTAAACCAACGGTGTGCAACACTCACCACCGGCTATTCAGCCTGGGCCCACATCACTGCCACCATACTCCTGAAAGAATCCCATACCAGCTTCCTCAACAACACATAACAAATCATCTAGTCATTGGAAACTCTTTAATTGGACCAGGAGATTTAAAACCCACAAAGCGGACAGCAATTCGAGAGCTGCAGATGCTGAGCTGTGCGGTTAACTGCACAAGCATTGGTTAGAATGTTGGGGGAGAAGATACACCGGAAAACACTGCAGAGTGCAGAGGACTGACTGCCAGAGAGAGAAAGGCGCCAGAAACTGAAGACTGGCATGACAGAGGTGCAGCGGATAACAGGTTGCATGTCGAGCCCACAATCTGATGGGAATAGAAGCAGAGCAGTGTGAGAGAGCTTGGAGAACATGATACGCCCAGGGAAGCGGAGAGGGTTACTGAGTTGCCTGAAAGTGTGTGCTGCTTTGAAATAGCTATCAGTAAATAAAGCAAAACATGTGATGAAGCTAATAAATATAAAAGCATTACCATGAGTGAGCAAAGTGAAGTATGTGAAGAAGCTAAAGGACCCATACGCTATTCCATGAATGGGTCATTGGACCTGTATCTTAAAGGGACAGAAAGAGAAAACTGAGTAAAGGTGAACGAACGTGAGAGAAGGGCAAAAGCCCTATATGTGAAGGAGAGTACCATTCAAGAAATGGTAAGCCATCATAGGGCTGTTATTGTTTCATGGGTAAAAGAACTGTAATAAAGAAACGATATGAAAGTCCTGGCAGGAGAGTACACCAGGTGAAGATAATTTTGATAAAGGTATGATATGAAAGTCCTGGCAGGAGAGTACACCAGATAAAGAGAATTGTAATAAAGTTATGGTATGAAAGTCCTGGCAGGAGTGTGTACCCCAGGTGAAGATACATGTGTAAAAGACCATAAAGAAGTCCTGACAGAAGACTATATTAGGCCAAATCAAGTGTGTGTTAAATTACTGGAGAATCCTTAGGAAGTCACATGCCCTGGGACCTTGAACTATTTGAAATGTGATTCTGTGTTTTGAATATTACCTTCAAAAAGGAACCTGGGGAAGGGAACTATTTCCCCGACCACTGGGTGTGCACCAAGAGGGAGAAGCCATCCTCCTGGGCTACAAGAAACTTGCATATTGGGAACAGGAACCTGGGGAAGGAGCCATTCCCTGGCACTGTAAACATTGTCCACTTGTAACTTTTGGTTGGAGTTATATCTTCTTGTTGAATCGGAAAATGTGTGCACCTTGAGTGTGAGGGCCAAAATAGGATTTGGACACAGGACTTATTTTAGTTTGGATAGCTTGACAACGGACAGACTCCTTCATTTTTGGTTGAGGTAGGGACGTAGCTCGTAGTATATGGATAGTAAAGCATTTCCCCAACTCTTGATTTTGAATAAAAATGTATAGCCACAATTATGAGTCCTCTGAGTCTGCGTCTAGTTCCTGGCTCCTCACATTAGTCTACCTCTGTCATAATATGACACCCTGCATGGCATATCAAGGCCCGGACCCTAGTTAAAATGTGCTTAGTATCTAAAAAGTCTTATGTCTGCTGAAGTGCCGGTTTGGTATTTTATGATATGTAAGCTTTCTTACTTTTTTACACCTGTCAGTCACTTCAGGTGATGACATCGGGTTTAATGTAATTTCAGGTGATGTCATCAGGGTCAATGGTCATGTGACATCACTTACTGTGATGTAAATGTTTGTGTGATGCACTTCCGCTACCCCTGGCATTTTGTCTTTGCACTCAAGTCTCTAGGGCCCCAGCAGGGCAGATATTATTCAAAAATATCTTTACATATGTCTTGGTGGTTCAACGGTGTTGAACCCGGCTTCTCAGCGTTGTTCACAGGTTCTTTTCAGTTCGAGAATGTGACACTTGCAGTGGCAGAGTGTCAAGCTGACATTGAGTCGGGGTCGAACGGAAGGTAGCTGCAGTCTGGAAGCATCTACTTGAGCTGTGGGAATTCGACTGTCACCAGGAGCGGTCGGTAGTTGAGGTTTGATGGCTGTGATCTGGTACCAGGATGCACAGGTGAATTGATTCGATGGAGAGGTTCGGAGGTCGCTGTTCGGTGACCGCACGGGCGGGTTGATCAACTTACAGGAGTATAAATGATGAAGCTGGTGCTTTGAACTGTGGCTCGAGAAATGCAAGGCAGCAGTACGTTGTTGGTTTGAGCCATGGCAACGACGTACTTCAGCCAGCACAGTGTGGCGGCAAACAGAGTTGAATAGTAAACTGGAGTTCAGAGAGCAATGACAGCCAAAGGCACCTTCAAAGAGTCCTGAAGGGTCGCTCAATGTTGACCACGCTCAAGTCACAGATCACAATGGGCAGCGTCGAAAACACAGTGATCTCAACTCTTCTGGATTTCAGGAACTGTGAGTCAGACTCCAGGGTCCCAAGGCCCATACTTAGTCTTTTTCTCAAGCTCCCAAACATGGGGGACACTGGCCCACACCTGCAAGGGTCCTGCAACATGGTGCGGTCCCAGGAAACATGGTGGCTGGCAGAGATCCATTCTTTGTCCTTCAATGGTCGCTTGGGATGGTTAGGGGATAGAGCTGTCCTCTGCATTGGAACACCTGCCTTCATCTCAGAACTAGAACTTTTGAAAGGACTGTTCTCTCAGCAGTGTCCAACAAAATCTTCTTCCAGGGTTGGATTCCAGAGATGAGACCCCTTCTCCTAAAGGCAAACATCCACATGTGATAGGACTAAAGTTAGCCTACTTTAGGGGTCTAATCCCTGCTCTTGAAATTATTGGACTTTACCCTGCTGACATCACATCCAAAGTGCTTTATGCTACAGGAAGTGGTGGGGGCAGGAACAATGGAGAGGCAGAGAGAAACAAGATGGCAGCAACTCCCCCAAATTGTACCGATGTTTTCCTGGCTACACTAACCCTGCCCCTTTTCTTCTCAATAGAATTAAAGGCCTTTAAACAATGCAGCACCCTTGTGTGAGGCCTGGCCCTATGTGAATGTGTGTGCCCTTGTTCCCAGGCCAGCTTCCTGAGGAGTGGCTGTTCCTGGGGAATGGGTGTTACCATCCCTTACAAAAGAACAAAGACAGCAATCACCTAAGGCTACAGTCATGCCAGTGGGCAGGGAAAGCCTTGTCTGGAATGAATACACATACTCTTCCTAAAGCTGCACTGGACCCACAGGACTAGTACATGTGTGATACCTAATTAAGGTATGGCTTATATTTACAGTCTGCTATGCCAGTTTGCTATGCCACCAGGACAGGATCCTCGGAGTTAAGCAGTTTTTGGAACAGGGTGCATATCTCAAATGCAGTCCCTGCTCTGAAAAGACTTCGCTGAACCTGCTTCGTGCCACTGGTAGAGAAGGCACTGCAAATCAGGCTTCTGATTCAGCAGGGCACAAGTACACACTATTCGTTTGGCACAGAGCATTATGAAAGGGAAATCTGATCAGCAGATTTCCGTTCCTGAAATAGAATTGCATGCATCATTTTATTTACTAATCAAAACCAAAAGAAGCCAGGTTTCCTACACCCTTGCCAGATGGCAATTCATCAGAGTGGGACACCCCTGCAGCCCCTGATTTTCAGTTAAGCCCAGCTTGCCCGCCTGCTCCCTGTTTCCGGGACCTCTCGCCTGCTCCCTGTTCCCTGGACCTCTCTTCATACAAATCCTCACATGCTCAGCCCTGCTTCTGTCCTTACCTCTAGTTGCTTTGCCGTTCCACATTGACCTTTTCCTGTGTCTCGCATGCAGCTATTCCTGATAGGCTGCGGTGCAAACAAGTAGAACTGTGGGGGAAAAGGACTGTGGCAAAGGTCTACATTCCCGGCTCATACTGTACCTTTTGCCTTCACTCTCTAATGTTTCCTTTTTTTCAAGTTATTAATAGATATTAAAGGAGCTTTATAACCACAAGCGATTACTTTAAACCCTCACATTCCCTGCAAAGTTGATATCTCCAGGGTCTTTTTCTCCTGCAAAGCACGGAAACATTCAAAATGAGCTTTGAAAATGAATCCCAGGACACAGTACGTCGAGATTTGACGATTTCATTTTTTTTTTTTTTTTACTGCAAATCACCATTGTGACCTCACAGGGCATAGAGCAAAAAACATAGGCAAGATGGAAATCTGATAGGTGCAACACGGTGGAATCATATCTGACAAAATCATGCTTTGAAATCTGGCCTGTGTTTAAGATGGGCTCGATCAAATAATGTAGAATATGAGGCAGGAGTTCTAAGGTTTATCTCTGGGCACTGAGGATGCTAGGCCCCATTACAGCCTGATGCATTCACGACTTCAAAGCAACCGTGCGGCGGGGGGCGATCATTCACAAAATGGTTTTAGGTTCATTATACATTAATGCAAATGTGCCCATCCAAAGGTCTCCAGATGCGTTGAAGTGGATTTTCTAATTGGCAGCTACTGGAGAGAAGCAGAGACCAGAGAGGTGTTGTCTCTTAAACAAAAACATTTCCCTGCAAATTTGACCATTTTCAAAACTGAGTGGAAATGTGAAGAGTAAAACATGGGCAAAATCAGCTTGTCTTCAGTTTTCCAATCTGTTCAGTAAAAAATGCATATGCCACTTGCAAATTATGCTTTGCAGGCAGCATTTATCAATGGATTCCTATGGAATCCGTCTGCTCTTTAGTAGGTGCTGAATCGTCACGGATTCTTTAGGAATCTACTCGTTTTGTGCTAGCATGAACATCTCACGCAGGCGTATAATGATGTGCACTGGCAAGATAGAGGAGGTCAGCACAACAGAGCTCCTATCTCCTCTCTGTGCCACTCCTCTGCCTTTTCACTACTGGAAAAAGGGGTAGAGCCTGAAACATGGGCATCAAAGCATTATGCCCAGCTTGTACATGTCCGTTTGCTGACCTTCCCCATATAAAATGTGGCGGTTAGGAGTGTGTAGTCTATACTTGTATAGATCTGGGTGACATCGCAAGCCATCCCATACCTGACAACATTCTCAGCCATAATGCTTCCAGTGAATGCAGAAGTACAGCCTGCCGTGCTCCACATGAACCAAACGACATGTATTCATGCATGGTCAGCTGAACAAGAAACATCTGAGGGGAGGAGGAGAGCATTTCAAATTAGCCATATAGTCTATCACCAAAGCAGAGGTTAGCAGAGCAGCAGTTATGCCACCAACCAAGGGCATGACATTATACCCCAATCTGATTGCAGATCAGGGATAAGGAAGAGAGGCTGATGACACCTGAACCTGATGCCTTCCTCTGAAAAAGCCTGTGCAACTGGGGAAGTGAGGAGAGGGCCATCATCGGAGCTGGTGATCATCCAAGATAAGTGTTACAAAACGAAAATGTGCACTGTGTGTGTTCATGTGACATGTGTTTTTCAGTGTGTTTAGGGGTGCGTGTGTGCGCGCGCATGCGTGTGACTTTGTTTGAATTACATTGCATTCGGGTGTGAGAGAGTGAGCATGTCTGTGTGAATGCATTGTAAAGAGTGTGTATACAGTAATGTGGAAGCAAGAGAGTGAGTGAGTGAATGAGTGAGTGAGTCTGTTGCTGTAATACTGGTGTGTAAAGGGACAGCCAGCATGAAAGTGTTTTACAGTTAAACACTGCCACATATTGGGAATAGCAAGAAAGAGTCTGTTATTACAGTGGTATTTCTGGCATACATTGGGTAGAGCCATCTTGAGCAGTTTCTAAAAGGTGGCAATACCGGCCTGTATTGTAGGCACAGGTATCATGATAGTGTTTTACAGCGGCAATGCTGACTTACATTATGTGGACACAGGAATCATGAACATATTCTGTAGGCACAGTAATCATGAAGTGTGTTTTACAGTAGTAATGCTGGCATATATCTTTGGTACAGCACAATCAATACGTTATACCTTGGCAAATCTGGCATATGTTGTGGGCACAGCCAGCATGCGTGTGTGTAAACCTTACAGTTACAGTACCGGCATGTATTGGGCACAACTAGCAGGAAATATCTTCTTACAGTAACAATCCCATTGTAGGTTATCATTCATAAACCAGCGTAATGATATGAGCACCTTTGAGTTACACTCCAGATTGGCTCGCGTGTTTCACAAAAGGTAATCTCCGGAATCCAAGTATAATTAGCAAAACATTTCTTTAATGTTAAAAACATAATGCCCAGGCTTCAGGGCAAAGCAGCATGACGATGCATTTCAAAACGTTCTTGTTGCTTGTTCACATAAATTACCCAGATGTCCAAGTGCACAATTTGAAGAGGATGCATGTCGGTTGCTGTGTATATATCCTTTCTTTATGTCTATTTATCCACTTAAGCAATGTGTTTCTGGTAATACACAGGCGTGTGTCCCAGCTTGCATCACTGCGTCTGCCATATTGGAATATTACGAACAAAATGCATTGTGGTGTGCTAAATGGGCACACACATTTTACGGGTGAGGCGAAGTCGCAAACTACTCATAAGAAAGGCGACAGGCTTAATAAAGCACATATAACTGAGACTTCGGCACAGGTCCCGACACAATGGGTATTAATGTACCCAAATGTAAGCCAAAACATATCTGTATCAGTGACAGGCAACTTCAGAGTGTGCTATGCTGTGCGCCCTAAATAAACGTGCACCGACATGTGTCAAACAGCTGGCCGCCCTATCCGCGATGCGTTCCAAGACACATACACAAATTGCCGCAAATTGCTGCAAGGCACAATGGTAACTTCGCGCAAAGAACAGAATATGTGTGCGATATAAAGTGCCAATGCATATGCTCAGAAAGGCCTGTAACTCACAGTTAAATTGCCTGATTGGAATCATTCCCAAGATCTATACAATATACAATGTGAAATACCATGAGTATATGCACATTTTTAAAAATATGATAAAGTGCATAGTGTTTTCACAGTTAGAAATAGGCATACATTCCGGAAAGCACAGAAGAATTCTACAAGTGTACATTGCTTAGTGCCATATAGATTACTAACACATTGTTGATTGACCTACAAAGTGCCGAAGTGTTTTCACAATTAAGGATAGGCGTGCATTGAAGGAAACATTACAGAAATGTAAACAATATGAAATACATAGCACCATATAGATTAATAGCATATGGTTGAACTTACAAATAAAGTGCTTAGTGCTTTGTAGGTTATGTCCACAGGCATCATGAATATTTTTTTAAAGTGGTATTGCTGGGATAAAATTGGAGAATTACATTATATACATATTTTACATTTGCAAAGCGGGACTACAATGTGGAAACAGCCAGCATGAGTGTTTTAGAAATCGTTACAATGACAAAACTGGCATATTTTGTGGGAACAGAAATCATGAAAGTGTTTTTGCTAATAAGTCTGATTCTAGGCTTCCGATTGTGTGAAATAGGGCTGAGGCCCACTGTAAGGCCACTGGTGACATAAAAGAGCCTGAATGGAAAGATATGGTGCAAAGTATGTTGGCAAATGGTGTCAGAGATTCAATACAAAGAATGCCTGAGGGTAGATTATAGATGCTTAGGTTGCCCGGTTTCTATATCAAAATCTACGTATTAAAATCTGGTCTGGGAGGTTAGCTCAGCGGCAACGTGCTTGCCTTTGAAACAAGATGACACGGAGCAACACGGGTCCGTGCTTAGAAACCTCTGGGTATTAAGCGCGTTATAAACAACCAACCATAATCATAGCGGTCAGGTACTCCCTCCTATTAGAGGCAGAGGCAATCTCAGGTGAGACTTATGGCATTTAAGTGGTTAATGCCCCTCCCCTTACCGTCCCCCTCAACCCCCATCCAGCACTATCTGAAATGTTGTCAGGCCTAGTATGATAGTCGTTTGTTTTGTTCCTCCCCTCCCTTTCTGCACCCCCCTCCCTCTCCTTTTGTTTTTCTCCAGCTCTACCAGAAATGTTGTCAGGCCTAGTATACGGTAGTCGCCTGTCCGTTTCCATTTCCTTCCCACTCTCCCCCTCCCTTCCTTATCTATGTCTTATCTCTTGCACTATCTGAAATGTTGTCAGGCTGAGTACGATAGTTAATTTCACATCCTTACTGTTCATGGCCTGTAAGAATGTCATTGTATTTTCCCTTGTTCCCTTCCCTTGCCTTGAAGCGCTTTGAAACACATTGTGTATAGGCGCTATATAAATAAGCTATCATATCAAATCATATCATATCAATGTGCGGCTGAAGAATATCCTCATGGAATCCTCCTTGTTTTTGGTGTATATTTATAGTCAGCCTTTGTGTTACAACTTGTCCCTTTTCTTGTTGAAACATTTGGAAATCTGTGAAGGGTTTTATAGTAAAGATGCTGGGTATCATGTTCTGATGGGAGGAGACCTAGATGTAGCTTGTATCAAGACTGGGTCAACCAGTATTAGTAAAAAGAGAGGCTGGGAGGAAGGTAAGAGATGGTTGACCGTTTATGATTCTTGGAATCTTTCTATTGCCAATGGGATCGTGTAAGGGGATATTCCATCGGGGATATTCCATCTATGTTCACCAGGAAGAGTGGGTCTAGCTCATCTGTATAAATTATCTGGAAATGTCAGACTGCCTGTTAAGGGCTTGTGTTGAGCTTCAGATCCCCAATACCTCTTTAAGAGGCCACAATCCCCTCATTACCAAATTGGACGTCATTGTTCGGACTAATCTGCAGACTAATTTCTCAAATTTGCATTTAAATAATGGATGTAATCGCCTTGGAAAAAAGGTTCGCCAAAGGGCAAAAATGTATTAATTATTTTCAGTATATGTTAAATTCGACCACAAAACTGAGAAAAACTAAAGTTTTGGATGTGGAAGACTTTGGGCCCTTATAAGATAAGTTTGTTGAAACTTCTAGACCGCGTGAAAATGGGAAGGGTTGTTGTGCTCATCCGTTTGATAAAATGGTACAAGTTAGGAAAAAGGGCTACGTAGAGACATCCATAAGGCGCAGTGAGAGGTACCTAATCAGGTAGTATGTACTGAATAAGTTCACAAATTAAAGCAATCTTTTAAAAATTGGTATAGAACCCACAGCATCAGAGAGAGGAAGAAAGAATGCTGCAAATTGTTCCGAGTAACGACCTTCATCCCCCAGAAGGTAGTTGGGAATTTTTCTCAGAATTGAGTGTGTCATATTTATTATTAGCAATAATGTGTTATGTCCATATCCTTCCCTATGTCTTTCTTCCATTGGGGACAGAGTATAAGTAAATATATGGACCGGGCTTTCAGTAGCGGAAATATTGTTATGCTCACCTGGCTCCCACAGGGGCGTCGATCTGAACTGGACAGCTGCGGCCTCCACCAATGTGACGCGTAGTGCTGAGATGACAGACTGGACTGGCCCACCTAGCTTCGTTTGCTTGGCCTATAGGAATATTCTTCTGCAAATGGAGAAAGGGAATTAACCACCCGTGGAGTTGAGCGTTAACCCTCCCCCACTCCTGCTGTTCTCTCCACTGATCACCTTTGATGTCCCCTCTTATAGTCTCACCTGAAGATTTGGAAAGATGAGCTCTCCATCCTGCATTGAGCGCAGGGGCGCGTTGATAACCAGTTGCTTCACTGGCTCGAAGGAATTGGTGAGTTCCAGAACAATATTGACTCTGAGATTCCCGGCAAGACGCCGTAAGTATGTAGTTCGTAAGAGTTCATATGTCTGACTTTCATTCTTGTCCGATTCCTTGCAGGTTGCAGCTTGACCCTAGCGAAGAGTTTCTCATGGCAACCGGTAATATTCAGGTAAGGATTTGTATTATCCAACACAGTTTGATAAAATAATGTCAATATGTAACCTGTTGCTTTCTCCCTTATTCAGGCGCTAAGAGAAAATATGAAGTCTCGGGGAATAATGCCTCCGGCGGTAAAATCAGGTAAGTCTATTGTGGTGAGGAGGTTTCCCCTTGTTTGTCCCTTTGTTTCACCTTGCTGCTCCTTTGTTTCCCCTTAGGGGCCGGGGTTCGGCGAGGATGCAGTGGAAGCTGCCCCGACCCATGAAGAGGAATAGTACCCCCAGTGGTAAAATCATGTAAGTCTATGGGGGTAACTATATTGCCTCTGTGTATTCCCTTGGCTCACCTTGCTGTTCTTGTCTTCCCCTTAGGTGCCGGAGTGCGGCGGGAGCATGCAGAAGGATGCAGTGGAATGTGAAGATGCCGCAAAGGCCGGTGAGTTCAGCGCGGCGCTGCTGCAGGCGAGGCGACGCGCATAAAATAACTTCTTTCTTCCAGCTCAAAGGCGCGATGGATCGGTAATTCAGGTAAGGATCAAAGGTATTGCTCTTGTGCTAACCTTTTCTCCTTCTCTCCCCTTTTTCTAGGAGCTCCAGACTCGAGGCGGGCGTGGCAGAAGACTGGATGCAGACTTGCAGGCACGGTGAGCGTTATGCTGCTGGATGCAGAATAACGCGAAGCGTGTGCTGCTCTTCGGGCGTGGTTTAAATAGCCTCCAAAGTAGCCCAGGTAAGTATTCCTCCCCAGCCCCACCCGAGTAAAAAATAGTCCCTTAGGTAAAGTAGTCCCTTCCAAGCCTCCTTTGGCTTGGAGCTCCTGCAGCATGGTCTGCATCAGGTGAGTTTGCAGCATGGTCTGCATCAGGTAATTTTTAACATATGAGCCTGGCACCATAGGTGCCAGGACTGCACCCAAATGGCCCCTAGCAGGGGTTGTTGGGTTTGCTTAGTATAACTTGATGCCTGCTTCTGGGGTTGCTGGACTTGGTCTGGGTCCCCGGGGGTAGGCATCATGACAGCACTCCCCCCCAAGGCCCCTCCTAAAGTCGTTCTTCCCTGTGGTTTCGGTTTGTCTGGGAAATTGTGGTGGAATTCTTTCACCAATCGGGGTGCATGAACGTGGTCACTAGGTTCCCATGATCTTTCTTGTTGTCGGGACCTTTCCAGTCGATTAAATAAAAAAGTTTTGACTTTATCAGCTTGGAGTCCAGGATGTTCTTAACTTCAAATTCGGGTTCCCCGTCTACAAGGATGGGGTCTGGTGGCTTGGTTAGTCTTGTCCCTGGTTGCACTGGCTTCAAAAGTGACACATGAAAGACGGGGTGAATTTGCATATTAGCAGGTAAGTCAAACTTGACAGCCACTGGGTTGATAATGGCCTTAATAGAGTAAGGTACCAAATATCTGGGGTTAAAGGTTTGTGTTCCCTTTAGAGGCATATGTTTTGTGGCTAACCATACTTGGTCCCCTATCTGGTATTGTGGAGTATCACTTCTATGCCGATCAGCATCTTTCTTGTATTTTTCTTTCGCCGTTTTTAAATGTTCAGTTGCTTCCTGAAAAGGCTTGTGTAATCGTAGCGTGCAGATGGTCCACTGCGGGCATTTCTAAGTGTTGGGGTGAGTCAAGGTCTGAGGTTCGAGGATGGTGCCCATGTATGGTATAAAAGGGGCTTTGTCCAGTTCCAGAATGTACTGAATTATTGTATGCATATTCGGCAATCCAAAGAATGTCTTTCCAATTACTCTCAGTCTGATGTAACATACAACGCAGGTATTGTTCGAGAGTCTGGTTGGTCCTCTCCGTTTGACCATCAGTTTGGGGGCGGTGACTGGTCGATAAACTCACATCGATTTGTGCCAATTGACAACATTTTTTCCAAAAATGTGAAATGAATTGACTGCCCCGGTCAGAGACCAATAGGGACAGAAATCCGTGTTTGCGAACAATGTTTTCGAGGAACTCTTTGGCCAGGATTGAAGCTGAAGGGAATAAAGTGGGCCATCTTGGAAAAAAGATCCACAATAACTAGAATGGTGTTAAATCCATTGCATGGGGGCAGATCAGTAATAAAGTCTAACGATAAGGTGTGCCATGGTGTAGGCGGAATGTCTAAAGGTTGTAAGAGTCCAGCTGGTTTTTTCTTTTGACTTTTGTTTTGGGCGCAAATGCCACAAGACATCACAAATGATTTAATATCCTTTCGCCAGGTGGGCCACCAGAATTGTCTCTTAATCTTAGCTTCAGTTTTTGCAATACCTGGGTGCCCCTCCATTAGGGTATCATGATAACGGGAAATGACTAGCTCTTGTAGTTCCTTATGTGGCAGAAATAGCCGCCCTTGGTAATAAGGCAGGTCATTGGTGACAGAGTATTCCGGGCCATTCTTTATCCAGTCCTGCAGGGCTGTAGGATCAAAGAGTTGTTGGATCTTTACCTGAATGTCCTCTAGTGTCTGTAGAGTTGTCATGCCAAGAATCCTTTGTTCGGAAATTATAGGTACTGGTTCTGGGTTCACTTCTGCCTCTCCCATCCCTATTCTGGATAAGGCGTCTGCTTTACCATTCTTACAACCTGGTCGATAGGTTATCACGAAATCGAACTCGGCAAAGAACAATGCCCATCAGAGTTGGCGTGACGATTGGGCCTTGGCTGTCTTTAAATACTGTAAGTTTCGGTGATCGGTGATCACAGAAATGGTGTGCCTGGCACCGAGAAGATAGTGCCGCCAAGCCTTGAAGGCGGATTTAATGGCTAATAACTCTTTGTCGGTAATTGCATAGTTTAACTCGGGTGCCGAGAACTTTCTGGACCAAAATGCTACTGGGTGAAGCTGGCCAGTTTCAGGGTCCTTTTGAGACAGGACAGCTCCCATGGCTAGACTGGATGCATCAGTTTCCACTATGTATGGAAGTTCAGGGCGCGGGTGCTTTAATGCAGGTGCAGACGTGAATTTCACTTTCAGCTCTTGGAAGGCATTTTCAGCTTCTTCTGTCCACATAAAGCGTTTATTTTTTCGCAAGAGTGCTGTGATGGGAGGTACAACATGTGAAAAATCCGGGATAAATCTGAGGTAGAAATTTGCAAAGCCAAGCATGCTTTGTACTCCTTTAACTGAACTTGGTGATGGCCACTTAAGAATTGCGTCCACCTTTCGTGAGTCCATTCGGACTCCTCTTGGGGTCACGATAAACGCAAGGAATTCAACTTCTGTGGCATGAAAAACGGATTTTTCCAGTTTTGCATATAGTTTGTGCTGGCGCAATTTCTCAAGGACTGCTCGGACATGCTTTACATGGTCAGATTCTGAATAGGAGTATACTAGAATATCATCGATATATACGACAACACAAACGTCAATGAGTTCACGAAGGACATCGTTCATGAAGTATTGGAAGGCTTCTGGTGCATTGCATACCCCGAAAGGCATCACCTGGTATTCGAATAACCCATACTTAGTACGAAAAGCAGTCTTCCATTCATCGCCCTCTTTTACACGTACCAGATGGTATGCCCTCCGGAGATCTAGCTTAGTGTATGTGCAAGCGTCCTTCACTTGGTCTAGTAGTTCAGGGATCAGAGGCAATGGGTATCGGTTATTAACAGTTATCTGGTTCAATGCGCGGTAGTCTATGCACGTTCTGAGGTCACCTTCCTTTTTGGGCACGACGAACAAAGCTGAAGATGCAGGGGACTTGGATGGGCGAATGTAGCCATTAGCTAGGTACTGGTCTAAGTATTGTCGTAGGTGAAGGTTCTCAGGTTCCGTAAGGGTGTAGATCCTGCTACAAGGGGGTTGTGCACCGGGTATGAGATCGATTTGACAATCGTACGATCTGTGAGGTGGTAAGGTGTTTGCCTGTTCTTTTTGGAAGATATCCTGGAATTCTTGGAATTCTGGAGGTAGTTGCACGACTGCTGCGGTTACTGGGGCCAAGCCTGCGTTCAGATTTTTCTTTGGGTAGCAGGTTTGTGCACAATCCAGGAAGGTTATTCTCTTCTCTCGCCAATCAATACAAGGATTATGCGTTTCCAACCAAGGTATCCCCAGTATTATTTGGAACTGTGGGGCTTTAATTAGATCAAACACAATAGTCTCTCGATGCTCATCCTGACCCAATAGTGTCATCTCTGCGGTGGAATGAGTTACAGGCCCAGAGGCAATTTCAGTTCCATCGACTGTGGTGATGACATCTGAGGGTTTTTTTTCGGCAGAGAGGTAGATTCATCCTGGAAGCGAATTCGTAGTCCACATAGTTTCCTATGGCCCCGCTATCAATGTATGGCCTTACTGCGTGCATACGCGATGGCTGCCTTGGATCTACGAGGACCATTGGTATGATGAAATGCGAGGTCTGAGTATCCTTCTTCAAGCTCCACCCGAGTAAAAAATAGTCCCTTGGGTAAAGTAGTCCCTTCCAAGCCTCCTTTGGCTTGGAGCTCCTGCAGCATGGTCTGCATCAGGTGAGTTTGCAGCATGGTCTGCATCAGGTAAGTTTTAATCTATGAGCCTGGCGCCGTAGGCGCCAGGACTGACTCTCCATATGAGCTTGAGCCTGGCGCCATAGGCGCCAGGACTGCACCCAGATAGCCCCTAGCAGGGGTTGTTGGGTTTGCTTAGTATAACTTGATGCCTGCTTCCGGGGTTGCTGGATTTGGTCTCGGTCCCCAGGGGCAGGCATCATGACCAATATTTCTAATTGGCAAGAACACTTCTAATGGGTGTATTTCTTCTAAATACCATAATACCAATACTGTCATTACCGGTGCTAATATACTCATAACACACATGACTATTGTTAAGATCAGCATACAATTTTTTCGGCAGTGTTATTTCTGTAACCTTACAGGCTCTACAGTTAACTCATTATCAGCAGTGGTGCAGGAGGGGGCAAAAGCTGGTGCAGGCATTTTTTCTTTTGTGGTCCTTCTTTGCCAACAATGTTCGGTCATGAAGATCTCTTACCATTGTTCTTGCTTAAACGTTAACAAATTTAGGAATGTCAACAAAGTGTTTTTCCAGTTCTCAGCAGCCTGGATTGCTATACGTTGGGCAAGATTATCGTGCTTCTGCACATTGCTCAAAGAACTCCAGAGCAGTTATCAATTGCCTTCATACCATATGAGCCCCTCTTGTCCATGAGGGGTGATCTACACATGGATTTTCAAAGATAGCACCGGGGAGACGCGTTCCTGAGCTCTGGTTCCCACTTCATCCGTGATGGGAAACAAAGGCAACAAAGATCAATAAAACGAAGATTTGATCACTCCTTGTTTCGAGGCTGTAAATTATACTGCCTTGCTCCTGGTAGTGTGTGATCAATGAATAGTGTGGGTGCACTTCCAGACTCAGGCTCAGAGTCAGCCTGCGGTGCAACGATGAGTGGTGGGCGCCAAAGTGTCGATGCAGGCTTTGTGTCAGCCAGCAGTGATGCAGATTATGCTGGGCAATGTTGGGGCACTCTTAGCCCTTTTTCCTTTATAGCAATCTTTCCAGGCTTTGTTTCAGGTTCAGACAGATTTTGTGAGAAAGAGCTGGCAACAATTTATTTTCTTTCTGGGGCCGCTGTTTCTCTTTGGTCAATTCTTTCAATGGCGATGGGACCTTCTTCGTATGCGTTGCATGTATCCACACCTTCCTACCGTCCACACAGATTGCAGTCTGTGTTGCCAAAAGGATTTGGTCGGGTCCTCGCCACCTGGGTGCGAGCGATGACTTTCTGTCAAAGTTCTTCACTAGAACCCATTCTCCTCGTTGCAGCGAATGCCCCGGACCAGTATATCTGATGGGAAGAGCCTCCTGCACCTGCTGATGAATCAAACGCAATTTCTGTATGAACAGGTTACAATATGTACTGAGCACAGGATACTCGACTTCTCTCAATCACCTTGGCTGTGGCGCACACCAAACATTCGCCGGCCTCCCCATCACAATCTCGTAAGGGGAGAGCCCAGTCCTTGCCTGCACAGATGTGCGCATGCACAATAACGCTAGGGGCAATGCGTCTGTCCAACGCAACTTATTCCCAACACAGATTTTGCTGATTTTGGCTTTCAATATGCCATTCTGGCATTCAACAAGGCCGGCACTCATAAGATGTCTGGCGCAATGGAATCATTTGTCAATCTGGAGACCTGCGCAAATCTGTAGTACCACTACGCCCACAAAATGCGGCCCATTACCTGACCATATGACCCGGGGCAAGCCAAACCGTAAAAAGTACTCCTTCAACATCACTTTTGCAGTGCTCATGGCAGTGCAGTCCTTCAATGTATATTCTTCCACCCACTTACTGAATGCACACACAACCACTAGAACGTATTTCAAGTTTTCACACCTTTCCAATTCTATGAAATCAAAATGGATTACCTTGAATGGCATAGAAGGTGGGCCAAAACTACCTGTTGGAGTCTCTGTCCCCTTCCCCACATTGTGTTGCAGACACGTAATGCAATTCTGTACCAGTCTTTCTGCATTTTTCTTTATGTGTGTGTTTTGCCATACTGTGGCTAAGGGCTGGACTATCTTTTTTGCACAAATGTGTGTGGGACTGTGGGCCATTGTGACCATCGCGGTTACATAAGAGTTGGGCAGCATCCAATTTATACTCTTCTTGACCACCCAGCAAACTTCTAGATCTAATTCTGCAGATCCCTCAGCCCATTCTTGTATTTCATCAGCAGTTGCTTCTGCATGCATCTCTTTAACAGTGGCAATCCCATTCTCTATCATGCAAGGCACTTCTTCTGACTGTACTGTTAACATTTTGGTATTCAAATCAGTGGACATTTGCTTCGCAATCCTGTCTGCAAATGCGTTTCCCTCTCCCACTTTACATGTTACTTTTTTATGTGCCTTGATTTTACTATTGCTAGGCGCTTTAGACACGTAAATGCAGACAGCAATCGTACAATCAAAGGGCCATGTTGTATCCTGGTTCCATGTGATGTCAAGAAACCCCTCTCAGCCCAGAGTCGCCCAAAGTTATGTACCACCCCAAAGGCATATTGGCTGTCAGTATATATGTTTACACTCACATTTTCAGAAATTTCACATGCTCTTGTTAATGCTATTATCTCTGCGACTTGTGCAGTGTTGTAAGGGATTCTTTTACTTTCTACAATACTTTTTTGTGTCGTAATAGCATAAGCAGCAGTTGATGTGCCATCAGATAATCTGAAGCAGGAGCCATCACAAAACAGTTCTCCATCTGGCTCTTTTTGTGGGGTGTCTGTTAAATCAATTCTTCCTTTCGTTTCTTCCTCAGTAACCATTAAACAATCATAGGGGAGGCGATTCACTCTCACCTAATTCTACATTGGGCAGTGGCATTAATTCTGCAGGATTCAAAGCGCTACACCTCATAATTTGGATATGTGGTGCAAATAGGACAATTTCATATCTAGTCAATCTAGCGGACGTGAGGTGTTGCGTCTGCGTTCCATTTAATAGAACGTCTATGGCATGTGGCACCATTAAAATTAAGGTGTGCCCCAACACCATTCCTTCAGTCTGTTTCACTGACGCAGCAGCCGGTGCAACAGCTTGCAAACAATGTGGTAATGCGCAAGCGACAGGGTCCAGCGTGGAAGAAAAATAACCGCATGGTCTATTTCGTCCACCTTGTTCCTGTGTCAAAACAGCCAACGTGCAGCCTTCATTCTCATGCACAAACAATCGGAAAATGTTTTCATAGTTTGGTTTGCCCAAAACTGGGGCAGAGCACAATGCAGATCTGAGCAGATCAAATGCTTTCTGGCATTCTTCATTCCATTGCAAAGCCATCACAGCATCCTTTTTTGTCAATGCCACCATTGGTTTCACAATCATTGCAAAGTTTACTATCCACTGCTGGCAATAGGAAGCCATGCCTATTATGGGACTGACTCCTTTCTGTGTTTTTGGAATAGGCATACCAGAGATACTCTCTATTCTTTCTGGTGTCAGTCTTCTCCCCTCTCTCGAAAGTAGGTAGCCCAAATAAGCCACCTCCTTTCGACAATATTGGAATTTCTTCAAACTCGCTTTATGGCCATGCGCTGCTAAGTGTGACAATAACAAGACTGTACTTTCTTTACAAATCTCCTCTGTATCCGCAGCAATTAATAAATCATCTATATATTGTAACAATACGCAACCTGCCGGTAGTTCTAACACATCTAGCTGTTCTTTCAATGCCCTGCTATAAATACTCGAATGCTCTGTATAGCCTTGTGGAATGCGTGTGAATGTGAATGACCGCCCTCCTAATGTGAAAGCAGACAAATATCTGCTATCTTTGTGTACTGGGATGCTGAAAAATGCATTCTTAAGGTCTAGCATGCTAAAATATTCTGCCGAGGCGGGTATCATTGTCAAAATCGTGGTGACGTCTGGGACCAATGGGAATTGAGGGTCAACCACTTTGTTCAATGCACATAAATCAATTATGAAACGGTACGGTATCCCATTACCTTCTTTCTTATATGCTGGGAGAATGGGACTGTTACATCTACTACCTGTAATTTCTTCAATTACCTTCAATTTTACCAAATCTGAAACAATACTTTTGTTTTTTTCTTTTTTTATCTAAACTTTTATTTTTGTTGGCAGAGGCATATAGCATACATACACATCAGAGCAGACAGCAAGTACAATACATATATAAATGAATACAGTGGTATACAGAAGCAGTGTCACAACAGCAGGTGGAGAATGAGGCATTATGAAGCATCAAATGCTGCAGCACTTAACGGAGACGACTGGGACGAATTGTCCACAGAGGAGGGGACGTCTAAGCTGTTAAGGTAGCTGTTAAAGGCGGACCATATATTTTTGGGCGGGAGCGAGCTGGGATCATATTGAGGAACTCCTCTTCGCAGTTTCGGGACCATGTGAGTAAGTTTAACCACTTCTGGAATGAGGGGGTGAGGAGCACTTCCAGTTCTGTAAAACACATTTCTTAGCAACTATACAGCTTACATTCAGAAATTTAGCCATGCTTTTAGACCCCTGAGTCTGCCACACCCCAAACAGAACCCCCAACAGGTCGGGGTCAACAACAGTGTCACTGATTTCGGATAGTGTTTTCCGGATCTTGCCCCAGAATGCAGCCAGCCTCGGGCAGTCCCAGAACACGTGTAAAAGGCCAGCCCCCTCCGCACCACAGCGAGGACAAGGCCGTGGGCCGGATCGCGCAAACCCGGAAATCCTTTGTGGGGTGTAGTACAGCCTGTTCAATAATTTGTACTGTATGGTGCGATAGCGGAAGTTTAGCGAGGCTCTATTAGTATGAGAACACATCTTTTCCCACAGATGATCGGTGAGCTCCAACTCCAGCTCGGAAGCCCAATCACCCCGGGCCTTGGAAGGCCGTGGTGGGGCAGCATTTAGGAGAAGTTTACACAGTGAAGAGAACACCCCACGGGCGCCACCCGAATTGGCGATGTAGGCAATCCCAGGGGAGTCCAGGGGTTCATTGGGAAAATCAGGCCAAGCATTACGGAAGGCAGCCCGGAGTCTGTAGAACTGCAGGAGTTCCAGTGGTGAACCTGAGTGACCCGGCCTCCATGCCTGTGGTGTTATGAATTGCCCCTCTGAGTAGAAGTCAGTTAGGGCAAGGTACCCCAGGGTCTCCCAGTGTTGCCCCAGGGCAGTGTCATGTGTGGGTTCCAGCCCGGGAAATCATAAGGCGGGGAGCCACTTGTAGTATGGGTATGGTTCAGCACATGTCTCAAATAACCGGCCCCAGGCCTGCACAGTGGTTTGGACCGGGTCAATGGTCGAGTCCGGCTCATATTGCCGGTGTAATATTAATGACATTACGTTGGTGCCAGCTGCCGCCAGAGTTTCCAGTTTGACATGAGGGTGAGGAGGGGGCCCAGGGTACCAGTAGGAAGCGAACTGTGCCTGTGCTGCGATCCAGTACCGCAGCATATCAGGAGCGGTGAACCCACCTCTATCGTAGGGGAATGTCATCATAGACCATTTTTTACGCACAGGGCCAGAATGCCATAAGAACTGAGCGCACAGCTTGTGTACATTTGTAAAGTATTTCTTTCCGGGCCAGATAGGTACGTTACTATATGTACAGCAGCTTGGGGAGCAGAATCATCTTTACAAGTGAGAGTCTCCCAGCTAGAGATAGTGGAAGGGAGCGCCATCGCGCCATTTTGGCTTCGGCTTGCTCCGCCACGGCAAGGTAGTTGTCTGTTAACAATGAGTCTCTGGTCAGGGACACCTGGACTCCCACGTACTTAATCCCGTTAGGGGACCAGCGGAGCGGGTACTCAGTGGCGGGTTGTACGGTGGAGCTAGTGAGAGGGAAGAGCTCAGATTTGGTGTAACTTATAGTGAAACCAGAGTATGTGCCTATGCAGGTGATGTCGCGTAGGATTGGGTCAAGATGGACAGCGGGGTCTCCGATGAATAATAACACGTCGTCCGCATAGAGTGAGATAATTTCAGGAGTATCCTGCAGCCGTATCCCCCTTCGTGAGTGGCGCTCTATGACATGGTCTGCCATTGGCTCTATTGCCAGGGCGAATAGGATCGGGGAAAATGGGCAACCCTGTCGGGTGCCTCTGAAAAGAGGGAACAGACCAGAATTTTGGGAGTTGACTCGAACCCTGGCCACTGGGGAGGTGTATAATAACTTGATATATGCAATCATGTTGGGCCATATGCCCATAGTTTCTAATACTAGCCACATATACTTCCAGAACACCATGTCAAATGCCTTCTGGGCATCCAGTGTGGCCGCGACTACACTCGCACCCTTGTCAATTCGTGAAATACATTAAGCAGCCTTCTAATGTTATGGGACGTGGATCTCCTAGGCACAAAGCTTGACTGGTCATCATGGACCATATATGACATGACAGGGAGGAAGCGATTGGCAATGACCTTGGCAAAGATTTTAGTGTCTAAATTCATTAGCGAGAGGGGCCGGTACGATCCGCACTCGTCGCTGGGCTTACTGGGCTTGAGTGTGACTGTAATGACAGCCTCACGTAGTGTTGGGGGAAGGAATCCAAGCCAAAGTGACTTGCTCCATACTTCAAGTAATTTAGGGGCCAAAATAGCTACATGCTCCTGGTAGAACTCTGCCGTTAGCCCGTCAGGGCCCGGCGCCTTTCCTTTAGGGAAACTGGATATGGCCTCAACTATTTCATCTAATACGATAGGGGAGTCAAGTTGGTCTCTTCTTGCGGGGGAGACACAAGTAGTTGGTATCTGCTCGAGGAGGTCCCGCATCACTGTGCTCTGGCGGTTGAGAATATAACTCAGAGTAGAAGCCTGTAAAGACCTGCAGGATCTGCTGGTCGGACACCTGTACTGCCCCCTGAGAGTTCTTGATGCAAGTAATCTGGGTTTGGCCCCATTCACCCCTTGCTAAAGCGGCGAGTGTTTTGCTGGGCCTGTCACCCCAGTGTTGTGCTATGTGCCAGGAGGCTGCGCGCCACACCAGACAAGGGTCTGGAGTCTGTGCCAGTCCTGTCCAGTACGGTGTCCAATATGAAGTTCATATCCCCCCACAAATAATCTGCAGTCCCACATACCCCAGCAGCATGGATACCACCAGATCGACAAAGTCGGGGGAGTCTACATTAGGACCATAGGTATTCACCAATAGATAAGCTCTGTTAGCTATAGCGCAATGTAATACAATGTATCTCCCCTCCGGATCTATATAGCTCTTGTGGAGAACAAACTTAAGTGATTTGTGAATCATTGTCAACACTGCTCTGGCTCGTGTGGAGTATGAGGTGGATTATTTGGGGTCCCCATGATGGCGCCATACACTTGATCAGAGGGCCCGTGGAGTGTGTCTCCTGCAGGAGCAATATTTTGCAACCATGTCTGTTAGCGTAGGTCATAATTTTACGAGCCTTGGCATAGTTGCTCAAGCCCCATACATTCCAAGACATTACTGTTGTAGGCATTTTAAGAATCTAGGTAACATCCCACCACTGTTGCCATAGAGTACATTCATGCGGGAACCGCCCCCACTGAGGCCGCCCGATGTCCTGTGGTCTGCCAACCTGCCTCTGCCTTTTTTTTAATAACATTACCCAAACCAACCCAGCCCCCTCCTGCACCACCCCGCCAGGCGGGCAGTGTAACCCCGCTCCCCCTCTCATCAAAACCAAGAGACCCCATGAAACAGGGGACAACAAGCGGGTCCCAACATGGGTCCGCTTTTCTGATGGCCCAACCGGGGCCAATACCCAACATCAAATTAACAAGACTGAACCTTGCAATCGCAATGGGGTGAGCCGTTGCCGTGTGGTGGACACTTAGACAAATATAAATGGCATGAAGTTACCAGCGGTACATTAAACAGACACATGCACAGTGATCACACCTGACCCACATGACCCAGGCTGGAGCAAGAAAAGAGGGCTGATCATGAGGCAGACCGGCCAGTGGCAGTCAATACTCAGGCTTGTAGGGTACAAGCGATTCAGCCCCCAGCATAAGAGCTTGTCAAATGTGATCCTCTCAGGTGTTAAATGCGTACATATAGGTAAGCCAACAAAGTTACATTGCTATCAGCACATGAAAGAACAAACAATAATGAGCGAATTACTGACACACGAGATGGTTAGGGCCTAGTCATCAACCATAGGATCTTCATTGGGATTCAGCAGTGGTATCTGGGCTTCTATAAATTTGACAGCTTCCTCCGGGACGGTGAAAAAGTAAAATTTTTCTCGAAAGGTAATCTTAAACCGGGCCGGGAAAAGAATTGCATAGGGGACATTGCGCTCACGTAGAGTTTCTTGACTCCCAGGAATTGACATCTCTCCTGTTGTACCCCGACGGAGAAGTCAGGGAATATCTGGATGGTATGTAAGTCAAGGCGCAGGTCGCCCTTCTCACGTGACAAGCAAAGGATGAGGTCAGTGTCTCTGTAGTTGAGAATCCTAGTGATGATGGGCCTTGGGAAGTCTCCTTGTCTGGTGCGCGGTGATAAGGCCCGATGAGCTCGCTCGACCGTAAAGTAAGGGTATAGTGCGGGGTCTCCCAGCAAGTCCTAAAGTAGTTTCTCGACTGCTAATTCCATGCGCCCCTTTAGGGCATTTTCAGGGACCGCTACAATACGTAGGTTATTTCTGCGCGAGCGAGACTCAAGGTCATCACACTTCGCCTTATCCGTTTATATGTCACGAGTCAGGGCGGCCACCGAATTCTGCAATGTGTGCAGTTGATCTTCATTCGCCTCAATTCTGTTTTCAGCCTCAGTAATCCTGGTTCCCGCCTGATCAACTCGAGATTTAAGGGAAGCGACATTGGCAATAATATCGTCCAGTTTTTCGTGGAACGAGGCAAAATTCTTGGCCATTGACTCCATCACAGTTGTGAGGTTGGGGGCCGGTGCACCAGAGGGAGGCTCGAGTTCGGGGTCCTCCTGGGCGGAGGTCGCAGCACCCTGTTCCACACGTGTGGTAGCCTTCACAAACTTGTCCATGGCGCCCACCTTGTTGGTCCCTCTAGATCTGTTAGACATTGCAAGTGTAAGGAGGAGTGACCCAGCAGGACAAGCCCAAACCAAAGTGAGGAGCAGGGGTGAAGCGCCAAGTCTTACTGACCAGTAGTCGCAGGCCGCTGAGATGTAGGAGAAGTGAGGCTAGAACATTGGGTCGATGGAGTCAGGTATACATGCAGTCCTCCAACATCAGGGACAGCAGGGGGCTCGAGGGTCCCACTGTATAGTTGCCAGAACGTGGTTAGGGGCACTGGAGGATGTAGGATGGCTGGTGGACCAGCAATAATGAGTTGAAGAGATAGTGCTGGAGCGAGCACCAGGGTTAATGTCTAGAGCGCAGACGTGACCACTGTCCCGCAACCAGAGTCAGGCCTGGACTGTCACCGGGGCCAAGCGCAAGAGGGCTACATGCAGAGGAAGCAGAGTATTGCCCTCCGTGGGATGCGGGTGGCCGCTAAGATGGAATGCGGCTGCGGGCAGACTTTAAGAGGATTGGGCAGCCTCAGCGAGGGGGGCCACAGCATTACGGACCACAGTGCAGTCCAGGTGATGGGGTGGCCGAGGACCCCGGTCGCACCAGGAGGGTGCCCTTGTGCCGGTGGCAGCGTCACAAAAAAAAGGCCATTTTTCAGCTTTTCTCATCCTCCCCCCCTTTACTGGAAGATAGTTTGGTGTCCCGCACCTCCTCAGACCCCCTCACCTACTCCGCGCGTGCATCCCACGGCCTGCGGGGTGCACCATCAGGTCTCTTGACCACTGGTTTCTACCCACGGGCCGGCAGGCAGATGTGGCTGCGGAGCACGCTGCCCCCTCCCGTGGGCTTTCGGGTGCCGCGCAGCCAACTCGGCCAAGTCGGGGCGAAGAGGAGGGGCAGCCACAGATCTCGATGGGCTCAGCCCTGGTCCCCAGCGAGGCGCGGCCCGCCAGCTGGATCAATGCAGGACTCTGGGGGAGAAGGAGGGAACTCAGCCGCAGCAGTATGCCCGCGGGGGCGGGCGTCCGAGAGAGAGAGCCGCAGACCAGGCACTTCCACGTCAAGAGGCGTGGTCTCCCGCAGATGAAGTCCCCAGCCAGGCCTCTGCCGGCAGCCGGGCCAGCCCGCACCTCGAGGCCCCAGTCCACAATGTAGTGCAGCTGATCTCACAGGGGCCCATCCTCGCCGAGATTCGGTCCGCACATTCAGCGCAATGCGGGGATTGTTCTGAGCAAGTATCTGGCAGCATGAGAAGCTCAGACCGCTGATATGGCAAGATTCAAGTCCACCTTCCACGGAGCTAAGTAGCTAAGTGGCCATTTTCGGGCTGCTCAACAGCGCCCCCCTGAAACAACACTTTTCAATGCTTTCTCTCCCTCCATTGAAATCTTGTATTGAGGAATACGTGGCAACGTTACTCCCTCCTTCAAAACTATTTTTACTGGCTCTATTTTCAAGCATCCCACATCATTGTCATTAATTGCCCATATGCAAGTTGGTACTTCACTCAACTCCCCCGGCAAAGGTTTGGACAAAAATTCGGACACTGGTATATTCTGTGGCGAAATTGTCAAGAACACTCCATCAGGAGTGCAATGGATAACCGCACTCAGTTTTTCAAGTGATAAGGCTGTTTCTCCCGTTCCGCTTTCTATTGCTCTTTTATATATTGCCATTAATTCGGGGGGGCTAGCTTGTTTATTGTCTATATCTCTGTCATTCACTTTCCTTATTTGCTTCCATATGTCTGCTGGCACAATTACTGGGAATATTAAGTCTATATCATTTATAGTAAAAATGGACGATCTCAAATAGGACTCTATTTCCTTATAGAATTCCACCGGATTCTTCCTCAAATCAGGAATCGTTTGTTTTATATTATTCACTTCTTGTCTGGAGAAAGGAACATGTACATACTGTGCTGTATAATGCGCTTCCGTTACATGTGTTGGTTGATTACCTGATGCAGGAATTTCTACTTTCGGCACAAAAGTGGGTGGGACTTCCCTCATAGGAAATACCGCACTTACTGTTCCTCCTCCCTCCCTCATATGCAATACTATTCCCAAATCAAGTGATAAGGCTGTTTCTCCCGTTCCGCATTCTATTGCTCTTTTATATATTGCCATCAATTCGGGGGGGCTGGCTTGTTTATTGTCTATATCTCTGTCCTGCAAATATTCAACCATCACCTGCAATGCTTTTCTCTTCATTGGCAATGTGTATTGATCAAATATTTCATGCACTTCCATCGTGGGAATACTAGGATCTGTAATCCATTTTAGCACCTCCCGTGTACATATTTTTTATTTTTCACTCGCCTGTTTTGACGGCTGAAGAAATCGCTGCTGCACATATGGTACCGCCTCTTTCCTATTCCTTCTTATATCTTTATTCCTATACGCCGGCATGGCAAACATTTCAGCATATGCATCATCAAGTTCATTTTTAAATTCAAAAAGCCTGTCCACATGTTCTTTTATCTCTTCATCTCTCTCTCTGCATCGTGCCAGAGCATTCAAATCTCTCAACTTCTGCGGGGGTACCATTCCAATTAACTGCTTCCATCTCTCCATTAAATATTCTCCCATGCATTCCAACAGTACCTGTTTTTCACCAGTCTTTCTGAAATCATACATCGAATCCAGCATTGATATTTCATAATTTCGTCTATATACATCTCTGCCTGTTCTTTCAACTCCTGTTTTCTCTCCTTGCTGACCGCACTATGGGTTACTCTAGTGCACTCTCTTTGTGCCGTCCCCTCTCTTTTCGTATCTTCTCTTATTACAGTGAATTCAAGTTCAATGGGCGGAGGGGGAAGGGGAATATCTTGGGAGGGAGGTGCGGATGGAACAACCGGAACGGGAACGGGGAGTGGCTGCTGCGGTGCTGGAGTTGCGGACCTCGGCGCTGCTGGCTGTATCATCTGTGGCTGTACTGGGATCTCAGCAGCTGGGAGGGGCTGGGCAACTCAAGGGGGCTGAGCAATAGGCACTGGTGCAATCCTCTTAGTCTCTCTTTTTGGGCGCTCTTGCCTCTTCTCAGTTAATATTTTATTTATTAGCTCATCTGATGAGTGCAATTCTTGTTGAGGATATATTTTGTCTACCCCCAACTGACCACATCTGTCACGATCTGATGTAACTCCCTTCCCCTCACCTGAGAGAGCTGATTGATCGTCTTGGTACTTCTTCTTCGGTTTCTCTTGCCTCTCTGTGTTTATTTTCTTCCTGGTCTTTTTATCGTGCAAAAAGGGACGAGCTCCCTGGGATGCCACGCTGTCGGTATATGCTATAAGCAGACAGGGGGGCCTCCCGGGAGCCGGTTCCGGAGCAGGGAAAAAGCCGAATGGCAGAAAAAACCCTGCTAGTTGGTTCCACGGTGTGCAGGCCGGTTGGAGGCGTATGCGGTTAGTAGAGTCCGGATGAATGGATACTTGGCATGCAGGAGATTCTAGGGCTGTTAACGGAGCAGATCCACAAGAGATTCCAACGAGGACTGAGAGGTAAGTCTGCCCAGAGAGGAGATATCCCAGACAGAACAGCAGGAAGAGACGGGTAAGTAGCTGGGAAACACAGAAGGAGAAACACAAGATATCCGAAGCAGGATACCGGGCTGAATGGAAGGGACGCTAGCGGTGTCTGGAGCAAGAGACACGGGGGAGAAGCAATAGCAGAAGGAAAGTGATAACGGAGAAAGAACGAACACAGAAGCGTTACCTTCGCGGAGCATAGAAGGTGCAACGCGGGGAAGAAAGGATCGAACCTGCATTAATAGACGCGGCGGCCATCTTGGATAACAACTAGAACGTTGAATCCGAACGGCCGCTAACGTAACGGAACCGCTAATGGCGCTTCCAGGCGTCCCACAAACGCCGCCATGCGGAATGCATGACAGTATGCCTCCTCCACACCGGGGGGCCACCCGGTTTGCCGGGATGTAACATATGAAATCTCCTGATTAATAAAGGTGCGTGTATGTGTCGCACAGGCTCCCAAGATCGTTCTGCCACTGGATACCCCTTCCAATGAACCAGGTACTGTAGTACACCATGATGGTAGCGTGAATCCACTAGATGAGAGACTTCATATTCTGCAGGCTCTACCGGAACAGTTCTGGTTGTTCTGTTAGATCTTCTCTTATAAGGATCAGGTAGATAAGGCTTCAGAAGTGAGGCATGGAACACAGGATGAACATGCTTCAAATAGGTGGGTAGTTTGAGCTTAAAGGCTACCGGATTGATCTTCTTAATGATCTGGAAAGGACCGATATATCTCGGCGCAAACTTCCCTGTATGTGTCCATCGTGGTAGGTACCTAGTAGCCAACCAAACCTTGCTGCCCTCGACCCAGGCGGGAGGAGCCTTCCTCTTCTTGTCGGCCCAAGTCTTGTACGATAGGCGACTGGCATCCAGAGTCTCCCTGGCTGTTCTATGAGAATTCTTGAGCTCCTGCAAGAGGTGTTCGATGGCAGGCAGTTTAGACGGTCTCCTCTGGGCAAAAGGAAGATGGGTAGGATGGTAGCCATAAGTGCAAAAAAAAGGAGACATTTGGATGGCGGAATGTCTGGTGTTATTATAGGCGAATTCGGCCATGGGGAGGAAGGTACACCAGTCTTCTTGCTTCTTGCTGCAAAAACAACGGAGGTATTGTTCTAAGGTATGATTTAGTCTCTCGGTCTGCCCATTGCTTTGGGGATGAAACCCAGATGAAAGAGCCCGCTGAACACCCAGTTGCTTGCAAAGGGATCCCCAAAACAAAGAGGTGAACTGTGGTCCACGATCTGAAACGATAGTGTCGGGAAGGCCATGTAACCGTACAATTTCCTTGAGGAACACTCTGGCCATTTCAGGGGCTGTAGGTACTGCTCTTAGTGGAATAAAGTGAGCCAACTTACTTAAGGAATCTATAGTTACCATAATGGCAGTATTGCCTTCTGATCGGGGTAGATCAACAATAAAATCCGTAGAGACATGAGTCCAGGGTTGCTTGGGCGCTGGTTCCTGCTGAAGTAAACCAAGAGGTTTAGAAGTGGAGTATTTGTTAGAAGCGCAGACGGGACAGGATTCGACATATGACTGGACATCTTGGCTCCAAGACGGCCACCAGAACAGTCTCGAGATTAGATCCTGGGTAGCGCGAATGCCCTTGTGGCCGGCTAACGGTGCATCATGACACCAGGAGAGGGCCATTCTTTGATATTTGCTATCGGGTAGATACAAGGCTCGCCCCTTGAATAGATAGCCTTCTCTGTCTTCTAACCGAGGATCTACGGATTCCTTCATGAGTTTCCCTTGTTGTCTGAGTTGTACATCCCTTAGGAAAGCATTAGCTATGGTCTTAAAATTCTTGCCTGCTAATATTAAGTCATGGACTAGGTTCTTTTCAGCATCTTCTTGATAGCCACGGGATAAAGCGTCGGCCAGGATGTTTTCTTTACCAGGAAGATAGGTGACCTCAAAGTCGAACTGTGAAAAATAATAAGCCCATCGAGCATGACGGGCGTTACGACACTCCATCTGCTGAAGAACTCGAAGATTGCTATGGTCTGTACGGACGGTAAACCGATGTCGGGCCCCTTGAAGGAGGTGTCGCCATTCCTCACAGGCATGCTTGATGGCTAATAGTTCTCTTTCAATCACGGAGTAATTTCTTTCGCTGGTAGAGAGAGTCTTGGAGTAATAGGCCACTGGATGTTCCAGACCATCTAAGCTCTTTTGGAGAAGAGCAGCCCCAATAGCACCTCCTGAGGCGTCTGTTTGTACGATGAAGGGCAATGCTTGATCAGGCTGGATTAGAATGGGTGCGGAAGTAAATGCCTTCTTAAAAGTTTGAAAGGCTATGTCTGCTTCTGGTGTCCAGTTGAATTGTATCCCTTTCTTGAGCAAAAAGGTGATAGGAAGGACCAGATTGGAGAAACCAGAAATAAATTGTCTGTAGAAATTCGCGAGTCCTAGAAAACGTTGGGTCTCCTTGACGTTCCTGGGTACAGGCCACTGAATTATAGCTTGTATCTTCCTTGGATCCATACGGATACCTTCTTGTGAGAGAATGAAACCCAGATAAGATACAGAAGGGGAATCAAAAATGCATTTTTCTGGTTTAACATAGAGTTGATTCTTCATTAGGCGGTCCAAGACCTCGCGAACATGTTTACGGTGTTCAGTAGGAGAAGAAGAATAAATCAAAATGTCATCTAGATAAACCACTACAGAAGAAAACAGGAGGTCTGCTAGAAGTTTGTCCATAAAGCGTTGGAACACCGCTGGAGCATTCACAAGACCGAAGGGCATGACCCGATACTCAAAATGACCCAGGGGTGTCCTAAAGGCTGTCTTCCACTCATCCCCTTGCCTAATGCGGAGCAGATGGTACGCCCCTCTTAAATCCAGTTTACTGAAAATCGAAGCACCTTGAACTGCCTCCAATATCTCTTTGATCAGAGGCATCGGATAACGGTCCTTTATGGTGAGTTGATTAAGACCCCGGTAGTCAATGCAGGGACGGAGTTCACAGGAGTCTTTCTTGGGTATGAAAAACAATGAAGCCCCCGCGGGTGACTTAGATTCCTGAATGAGACCGTTTTGCAGGTTACTATCGAGGTATTCCTTAAGGGCCTTGCGCTCGGGAAGCGACAGAGGGTACATCCTTCCAAATGGAATGGAAGCATTGGGAAGGGTGTCAATGGCACAATCTTCGTTCCTGTGGGGAGGAAGGGAGTGTGGCTGCTTATCCAAAAAAACCTCGAGAAAGTCTTGGTAATGCTCTGGTACCCGATGTAAAGAGGCTGCCAGTAACGAACACCTGCTGTTGGATAGCCTGGTTAAAGAAGTCTGATGAAGGCAGTACTCTTGACAATAGGAGGACTGGAATTGTATGGTATTTGCTGACCAGTCTACGAGAGGGTTGTGGCGACGCAGCCATGGAATCCCCAGAATCACCGGAAAATGGGCTGCCTTTATAAGGTCAAACACAATCTCTTCCTTATGTTGGAACAATTGCACCTGTATTGGAAGAGTCTCTTGCGTTATGGGTCCGGAAGACAAAGGTGTGCCATCCACCCCTTCAACCGGGATGGGCCTGTCCTTAGAGTGAATGGGTATCTTCATCCTCCTCGCCCATGACGCATCAATGAAATTTCCCGCTGCCCCACAGTCTAACATAGCAATAACATCCCAGACTGTTGAAGAACCGCAGGACAACTTAATCTGAAAGACCATCAGCCGCTGATCTTCTTGAGAGGAGAGAGGCAAAGAGCTGTTACAGGGATCCTTACAAACTTCCCCCGACCTGACCCTGTTCAGGTTCGGGGAAGACCATTTCCCTGACGGCGAGAAGGAACATCTGGACAGTTGCGCAATAGATGTTTATTGGAGCCACAATACATACACAATCCCAGATCTCTTCTTCGCTTCCTTTCTTCAGCTGTTAGGGGACCTCTGGCTGTGCCAATTTGCATAGGTTCTTCCCCTAACTGGGACGCAGAATGATTACCAGCCGTAGGTGAAGACAATGGCGGGAGAGGGAGTCTTGGTCTCCTTCGTTCTTGTTTCCTCTCCCCTAATCTGAATTCAATCTGTAAGGCCAGAGAGACAAGTTCCTCAAAAGACTGTGGTCTGGCTACGCGGGCCAACTCATCTTTGATGTCTTCATGTAGGCCTCGGCGAAACAATGTTTGTTGTGCAGAGTCCGGCCACCCTGCCTCAGTTGCTAGACGTATGAATGTCGAAACATAAGTCTGGACATCATGGGATCCTTGTCTGATGTCTACAATGGCCTCATATGTGGTGTATAAAACTTCGGGTCTTTCAAAACGTGTTTTAAATCGTTGGATAAACTGGTCGTACACATGAGTAGAGGGGTCCGACTGAAGGATTAGCGGTGTTGCCCAAGCAAGGGCATTCCCATCTAAATTAGAGACAAGGAACCCCACCTTGGCTTTGGCTGTCTCATAAGCCCGAGGACGAAAGGTGAAGTACAGTTGACAGGCGTCTAGAAACTTTGTTAGAGTTTTGGGGTTTCCATCGTATTTCCCAAATGGGAAAGGAAGCGGGGGTAAATCTCCTCTGGATTCATCTCGAGCAGTAACCTGTTGCTTCAAGGTTTGGTTTTCAGCGCGAAGGGATTGAACTTCTACAGTGAGACCTTGAATAGCAGCTACCAATTCCTGGTACTGTTCTAACGAAGCCATTGTCTTTCTTGGGCGTTGCACTCTGTCACGATCTGATGTAACTCCCTTCCCCTTCACCTCACCTGAGAGAGCTGATTGATCGTCTTGGTACTTCTTCTTCGGTTTCTCTTGCCTCTCTGTGTTTATTTTCTTCCTGGTCTTTTTATCGTGCAAAAAGGGACGAGCTCCCTGGGATGCCACGCTGTCGGTATATGCTATAACCAGACAGGGGGGCCTCCCGGGAGCCGGTTCCGGAGCAGGGAAAAAGCCGAATGGCAGAAAAAACCCTGCTAGTTGGTTCCACGGTGTGCAGGCCGGTTGGAGGCGTATGCGGTTAGTAGAGTCCGGATGAATGGATACTTGGCATGCAGGAGATTCTAGGGCTGTTAACGGAGCAGATCCACAAGAGATTCCAACGAGGACTGAGAGGTAAGTCTGCCCAGAGAGGAGATATCCCAGACAGAACAGCAGGAAGAGACGGGTAAGTAGCTGGGAAACACAGAAGGAGAAACACAAGATATCCGAAGCAGGATACCGGGCTGAATGGAAGGGACGCTAGCGGTGTCTGGAGCAAGAGACACGGGGGAGAAGCAATAGCAGAAGGAAAGTGATAACGGAGAAAGAACGAACACAGAAGCGTTACCTTCGCGGAGCATAGAAGGTGCAACGCGGGGAAGAAAGGATCGAACCTGCATTAATAGACGCGGCGGCCATCTTGGATAACAACTAGAACGTTGAATCCGAACGGCCGCTAACGTAACGGAACCGCTAATGGCGCTTCCAGGCGTCCCACAAACGCCGCCATGCGGAATGCATGACAGTATCTCTCTGACTTTCTCAAATTATCGTCCCACTCCTTTTCATCCTGATCTTTCGCTCTTTCTGTTTTTGACTTGTGCCTGTGTGCATTTCTCTCCCTGCTTTTCCAACGAAGCATAGCTTCCTTCCTCCAGTCTCTAATGGCGTCAAATGCCGCAGGGTGTGGTTTTTTTCACAGCAATACTTTTTCCAAATAATCTATCCTCGCAATCTCATAACTCCCGTGTTTTGGCCATTGTAAATCTTCTTTGTGTCTGGTTTGCCTATGCCAAATTTCACAAAATATTATCACCCCTACACCATACTTTACATACATTTCATACGCCGGCGACCCCAAGGGTGGCGCGACCTGGCCAGTTTCCAAAGATTGTCTACCGCAGTGGAAAAAAACCACTAGGCAGGAAGACAATACCCCAGGCATGTTTTAACCTTACCCTTGGTTAATTTTAACCTTACCCTGGGTGTTTGATTTTGCAAAACCAACTCTCAACCAATATCAGGGTTCTTTAGAATCGGGGCATGACTCACCTGATCAACCAAAATGTCTTCCAAGACGTAATTCGTCTGTATACTGACGCAACCAAAAATCATTGTGTCTGCGTATCTTTGCTCGCTCTGCCTCGTTTCGGGACCCTCGTCTCCTTGTTCTCTGGCCGGACACGTCGATCGGGGATCAGCTGTGTACAGATCTGCAAAGGAGTCTCTCATCACTTTCACAGAGGCGCCCCGAACACCTCTTGATCACAGCTCGACCGTCTCGTCCTCGCTTCGTTTTCTCCTCTCGCCTTCCTGTATTACAACATACACGATGGAACAAGTGGGGGAGGGTCCCTATTCAGGCGCCATTCGCCTGTGGTTACTAAATGTTAGCATTGCCCAGACAGAGGATGTGATAAGGAAAGCTTATAATTCACGGTCTGTTGGTTCAAATGGTCTGTGGAATACGTTACTTAAGACCGATCCAGTGGTATGGGCCACTATTTTGTATTTCCTATTTGCATTTATTTTAGAAACGAATCCTACTCCCTGTTCCTGGAAACGATTAGTGGTAATTCCAATATTTAAGAAAGGGCGATAGAAGTAATCCCTCGAATTATCAAATTAACGCCCAATATCGTTACTGGATTGTGAAAATGTGAAAATAAAATCTGTGCTAATTTGTTGCTCCAGGAATTAGAAAGTTGGGCAAATAAAACGGGGTGTATGTCTTAGTATCAGGCAGGATTAGGAAGGGGCCTCTCTACAAACATCCATGGCTTTATCTTATCATATATACAAGAACAAGCCTGGGAGGGCCGCATAGGTCGAGTCTTTGTGATGGCAAGTGACTTCTCTCAGGCATTGGATTCTATTAATCGTTTGCGTCTATGGGCTAAATTACAAGAAGGGGATATCTTGAAATTGCTATTGGTGATTTTGATCTACCTCCACTAGGACACGGGCCTACAGGTTAAACTGAATAGGCAGGGATCCTTGTTGCAGAGGTGTAGGACAAATAGGGGGGTCAGGCAGGGCTGTGTATTGGCCCCCTGCCTGTTCAATTTATATTTATCTGACCTTGGTGAGTCTTTGAGGGGAGCTAGTTTTGTCCCGCCTGGGATTAATGACTTGCCAGTTTGGTACTTGACATATGCAGACAATGTTGTATTATAGTCTGGCGAGTGCCATTTAGGGATATGCAGAGGAAAATGAATTAGTTATTAATAGGGAAAAAACTAACATGCTCAGATTTTATAATAATGTCAAAAAACCAATGGGCTATACGTGGTCAATTTGTATTTAACCTTTAGTTATAAAAACGGGTATAACTTACCTTGGTTTCGTCATGGATGCGGCACCGAATAGAGGAAATGTGGTAGCCAGGACTAAGGCAACTCATTTGGCAGTGCAAATGAAGAAGATTTATAGGCAATATTGTGTCGGTGCTGGATTTTAAAAGTCACCCCAGCATTAACATATGGGGTGGAGGTAGCTGCTATTTTTCGGGAAATTGATTGGGACAAGGTAGAGGCGGTTATCTGGCAGAAAGCATTAGGCTTAGCTGACTGCTTTCCAATTGTGGCTCTCTGCTTAGAGTAGGGCCTATTCTCTGTCCTTTATGGTGAAATGGAAAGTGTTACTTTTGTATAGATTGCTAGTAAGCCCTATTCCAGGCTCCCTGAGGAGTGATCTGGGAAATGTGATGAATGGCTCAAATCATCCCCGATTCATAATTTTAAAAGTGCAAATGATCTTATATTAACTGAATGTCATTTGGGGGTTGATCACCTGATTTTCAATCCCTTGATGGTAAATAAAAGACTAAGGGATGTGGATTGGCCTATGACAATAGAAAAGGTAATTTCTTACAAACTATATCGGAGTTTATCCCCTATGGACAAACCTTTGGGTCATTTGCCCCTGTATTTGAGGACCTTTCTAAACGCAAACTGAGTATAGCCAATTCCTCAGACTAAGATTGAATTTGTGGCTCACTAGGGATCCCCCAGGAGAAATGAGAGAGACTAAGGTAAAGAGAGAGTCTGGAATTCGGGGTCAATGTACATTGTGTAATATTCCAAACATAATTCAACCTCGACAACAAATACTGGTTGGATGTAGTTCATTGCAAGAAGTTTGGTTGTCATTGTTGAATAGATTTGCACATAACGTGTACTCTGTAAACTCATTGGATATGTTTTATAGACTTGCTAGTGGTGAGGAAACTCTTTTAAACAATAGCATTGTTAAAGTTATTTATCTTAGCAGGCCTGATTAATATTTCATAGGAAGTCTGGCAGACTTTATGAGGAATGGTCATTCTGCACAGTATTTGCTATTTTTGCACAGCAATGGTTATTTTGCACAGCATTCGCCACTTTTGCACAGCTTCTGTTGTTACATTATTTATCAATGTTAGGCCTTTGTAAGATTTAGGATGGGTTATCTTGTTTCTTCATGGTTGTAACGGTCCAGCATGTTTCTAATGTGTTATTGTATTTATGTCTGAATGTTTATAACGATTTATTATGTTTTGATGAATTTTGTATAAGGTTGACTAGTATGAACCTTATAACTTATAAAGAGTAACGTGTTTTATAGTGGCAATGCTGGCATAGATAGTGGTCAGAGACATACACAAATCTGCTTTTACGTGGTAATGCTGGGTTATGTAATATGGCCTTAGTCATCATGAATATGTGCTTTTCAGTGGAAGGTCTTGCATATTTTGTGAGCACAGACAACATGACATCATTTTAATAGTGCCAATGCAGGTACATATTGTGGGCACAGCACATGAACGTGTTTTAAAGTGAAAATGCTGGCTTTTAGTGAGGGCATAGCCAGCATGAGTGTTGGAATTTCAACCAGTGAGCATCATAACAAGTCCGGCGGTAACTCGCCAGTACAACCGCGGGTTGCCGCCAGACTCGTAACACTTTACGGGCACCTGACTTCCCGGTGCCACTGGGACATTACAAGTCCCGACGCATCGGGAAGTCAGGTGCCAGAAAATGTTAGTCCCCATCCCCATGGGGTCCAATAGGAATCCATGGGAATGGGAACGCGGAAGCACTGGCACCGTTGCTAATGATGCGGGTGCTTCTATGAAAACTCTGCAAGTGGGTGCTGTTGCGCCTGGCAGGTCAGACCTGTCGGGCGCAACGGCACCCGCCCACAGAGTTGCAGTGTGTTGGTCCGGAAAGGGTGCCGGTATGGTGCGACCGGCACTCTTATTTCCGGATCGCCTCACTTGTAATGAGGCCCATTGTCTAGCATATATTGAGGGCTCAGGTGCCATGGACAGGTGCCTCATGAAGTAAATTCTTGCATATATTGTAAGCAGTTGCATCCTGAAAGGGTGTTTTTCTATGGTAATGCTGTCATATGTAATGTGGCCGCCTGCATTATGGAGATATGCTTTGCAGTGGCCGTGCAGACATGCATATTCTGACCAAAGGCATAGTGAAAGTATATTGTCTAGCCGTTATGCTGGTGCGCAATGTAGGCACAGCATCATGAAAGTGTTTTACAATGCCAACGCTGTTGTATATTCTGGACACAGAATGAGTGTATTCAAAGAGTTTACAGTTGAAATACTGGTAATTTTGTGGGTTTGTACAGTCACCAATACAGAATTTTGACTTCAACATTGAACATTGAGAAAAAGAATGTTGGCAAAGGGAATATGTGTAGGATAGTACGGGACATAAAAAAGTAAAACAATGTGTGAAAACAACAGTATGTAAAGGGGAAGAAGAGGTGGGTGTTTAAGGCTCGGGCAACTGGGCTTGGGAGGTGAAAGACCCATTTAAAAAAGGACACAATACTCAATGAAAGAAAACCAATGAAAGGCAAATAAAGGCATAGACGCTGTGAAAGACCAGTCAAAAGAGAGAGAGGAGAGAGAGAGAGAGAGAAAGAGAGAGAGAGAGAGAGAGAGAGAGAGAGAGAGAGAGAGAATAGAGAGCCATTGCATGGCTACATTCCACTTACAGGCGAAGTTATGTGATGCCACAAAGCCAAGTACACTCCACATAAGTCACAACACCAGAATTGTAGTCAAGGTTTATGTACTTTGACACCACTATGGTGGTGAATCGTTGCAGTATAATAAACCGTTAGTTAATTATTTAATGTATTACTTAATTAATAGATTTGTTGGGATGTTTTCAAAGTTGGGCAAAGGAACTTTGACCAAAACTCTAAATGACGGTTTATGGGTCTCAAATTCTACAATTGTTTTCTCACAATTCCTACAGGATTCTCAGAGTCTCTCTGTGTCACTCGGAGTCTCAGAGTTCAAAATTCCCTCCCATTTTGTTTTGATTTTCCTACTTTCTTAGCTGCTTCCTCAATGCTTGCTTAGATGCTGTGACCATAATCCTCAGTCTCGAGTTTGGATTTATAGCTGCGCATTGTATTGTTGCTGAATGGGAAACAGTGGAACCATATTCTTGGAAAGGCCCATAATCCCAACCACACTACAAGACATCACACAGCTTTCACAGGCTGTTCTGTAGGCGTTTCACCACATCCATGCCGCAGGGGCCACCACCACAAGCCCACTCTCACCTTCCTCCTTGATGTTCTGCCACATGCGTATCCCTAAGGGATCCGCTGCTATTCCCTGTGTCTTCTCCTCACTGTTCTCATGCTTCACCTTCTCCTCCTCAAAGCTTTGCCACAGGCATACTCCTCCACTTCTACAAGGCTCATCCCACGGACTTTGGGTTTGCCTCTCTCTTCTGTCCACTCTTCTCTCTTCGTCCTTTCTCTTGCTGGTGCTCTTTCACTCCTTTCCTCCAATATTATCACCGTCCTATTTCCACCTCTTAATGTTACTCCTCGTCTGCTCCTCTTCACTCCTTTTGCCCTACGTTTTCCTCATTATGATATTCCTACTTTCCAGTTAACCGTTATTTTTGCCCTCCTCTTTCTCCTCTCACCATACGTCTCTGACTCATGTGCCTGACGCTCTGTCTTTCTGCTGCTCCAAATATGCTCCTTATCCAAGCACCCACTCTGACACTCAGAAATGCACTCTCTTTATACCATGTTGGGCTCTCCCACTTGGCCACGTGCATTTGAAAAATAATCTTTCCTTTTTGGGGGTGTTGAGAAAAGGACTCGCTGTTCCGAGCAGCACTCAGCAACTTCCTCACTCTGAGCACTGCACTGCCCACTTCCAATCTCAAGCATGTCTTTTCTTCTATGAGGGTCTGCATGTCATGCTTGGAGCCTTACACTAGAGACGACTTCTAGTAACAGCACAACAGTATTATATGGGATGGCCTCTGGCACTGACCCTGTCTCATGAGTACTGACTACCTGGTTTCCTCTCTTAAACGGACAGCAACAGTTTTCAGTGACTTGTGGCAAGCACAAGGCTCCCACCCGTAACATGGTGGAGGTATTCAGGGAATCTCGCACACTCTACCCTCAGTCACAGGATCCCATGATGGGTGACGGCACCTGGACGCCTTGGCTGACCCACTATCTACATCTAATGACTTAGTTACATATATCAATGCTATTTTTGGGTTCTCCTCCAGGAGCTCAATGTGGTAATGGCTAACATCCAGAAAGGCGTATGGCATTAGAGATAAGAACTACTTTATTATCCTAGGATTAGTGCCCTTAGTTCTATTTAATCATGTTAGTGACACACGATTAGAAGATAGGGTCATCTTTCAGCTCATCAGATAGTATTTTAGGGCATCAATTGCCCCTTTTATTTACAGACGCGCAAGTCCCATGGCAGCATTGTCCGTCTCCCAGGGTGGCAGGTTTCTGCCAAACAACAGGGTTGGTTTTTCGATCCCTTTACAGCCCTTCAACAGAGCTCTACCCAAGAAGCATCTGTCAGGAGGATACATTGGTCCATATTCAATTGCATGAAAGCCTCTTCTGTAGCGCGTGTCCAGAATAGCCGATTGTTCATGAATCCCTTGAGGTGGTCAGAGGTGGTCAGGGTGCCAGCACTGAAAACTTTGGGATGAAATGATTGAGCTATCCCACCAAACATAAGATGGATCGAAGGTCCTTTTTGGATTTCGGCTGCAGGATCTTTGGTATGGTCTAAACTGCATGCTCTAATAGCTGAACGATGTAAAGGCTGACTTTAAACCCTGGATATTGCACTGAGATAAAGGTAAAGTGATGTTTCTCTGGATTTGCTTTGAGTCTGTCTGGCTCTTCGGAGGCTTTGTGTTCCCATGTGTAAATGGTGCACTTACTACACGATGGGTTTTCTATAGATGACACTATAATCTCAGTCTGCCCAGTTGTAGGGTTGATGTAGTTGCAGGACACAGTCCATAACTCACTGAAAAGAGGTCTGGGAACCCTGGAGCGCAGTAGTTAAAACGGTGAACTGGAAAAGGCAGCTAGGTCACAAAGGCTTTCCTCAATCATCTTCCAGTGTCGGAGGTATCTGCCAATAGCCTTTGGTCAGATCAAGCATGAAGATGTATTTGAGAGGCCAATTCTCCCGAATATTTCATCTATTCTGTGTATTGGATAAATGCCAATTCTTGGAATATCATTGACTTTCTTGCGGTCAATACAAAGGTGCCACAAGTTGTCTGGCTTACTCACGAGTACAATGGACGGTGACCATTGACTGTGGGAGGACATGTTGACATCCAGCTCCACTGTATCTTGCTTGCAAGATTTTGCATTGGACGTGTGAGAGCTGGTACGACCTGATGTAGAACGCCTGCCCTGGAGTATTTTTAGATGCACAGAAAGGAGGCTCTTACTGGTTTACCTATGAAGATCTCTCAAAAATGCTGTTTCTAATCCCTTTCTCCAACTTTTCCTGGACCATTTTCATCAGGATGAATGGAAGTTTTTTTATTTTTTTTATTGTTTTGGTTTATTTACAAACCTTTACAAAATCACAAAAAGTATCAAACATTATCATTAAAAGAAAAGTAAGGAAATACAGAAAAAGCAAACTATGTAAACAAAACAATCAGAAATTTACATATTTTGTAAAGAAATTTCCACATCACAATTATACATTATTACTCATTATACAGAATTACATTTTGACTTTTTCAACAAATTCCAATTTTCATGCAATAAACTTTTAAGATCAGTAGCTAATTCCTATGTCTAAAATCTTTGGACCTCATTACACGGATGGCGGAGAACCATGGCGCTATTAGTGCCATGGTTCATGCCGGTAAAATACCTGCACCGCCTTGGCGGAAAGGGGAATTACCGCCCCATTCCAAGGTTGGCGGGGCGGTAATTCCCCCTTCCACCATTGCCCTTCCCCATTCCCATTTTTGGCCCATAGGGCTCAATGGGAATGGGGAAGGCGCTAATTACGGTACCGCAAAATGCGGTACCGTAATTAACTCCCTGGGTCCCTTTGCGGGTTGGTTTTTAACGCCTGCAAAAAGCAGGCGTTAAATCCCCCAACCCGCAAAGGGACCGCGTAGTAAGGCGGTAAGGATTTACCGGTACCGGTATTTTACTGGTACCGGTAAATCCTTACCGCCATCCGTGTAATGAGGCCCTTTGCCTTCATTAACTCAAGTCACAAACATTTCTTTAAAAAGTTGTTACACACATTTTTAAACTTATACAATTATCGTGTAACATTCGATACCATATGAAGTCTCTATTCATTTCATTGGTTGAGATTACAAATTTCGCAAAATATTCAAGCCTTTGAGCCTTCAAATGAGGGCATACCAGTAAAATGTGTTGCAAAGTTTCTACTACACCATAAATATTACAGAATCGGTACCATGGACTGCCTTCTGAAGTACGATTTCTAATACATTTTATTTGGTTAGTAGATAAAACATTGAAGCGAAAGCGCATAAAGTCATTACGCAGCTGTTTACACGGATATTGGATCAAGTAGCCTTCCATGACAGGCTGCCATTTCCAAATGGAACAGGCAGATTTATAAAGTTTAGATTCTAAAATTTTGCCTGTAGTTCTTTGCCAATCAAAGCCCATAAGGCTGATTTTTACTTTTACCGGCTTGTTACATAACGAGACCATAGATAAACCTAACTCTTTCAGACAGATCTCAGTTTTAGCTTTAAGCACACACATGAAATGATTCAGTAATTCATGATAGGCACAGGCCTACAAGGTTTCGTCCAATGATGTTTTACATTTTTTCCAAAGGCATAATCTCCTCCGATTTGCATAAGTAGAAAGTGATTTCAAACCCAATTCGTATCTTATTGGGTCTAGAGGAATACATTTGGGAAGGAACCACAACACAGCTCTCCAAATGTTTGCTTCAATACTGGTCAGATGTGCATGTAACCCATTAGGGAATGGTTCAATTCCATAGGTTAAACGTGGAACACATTTTTTATTGTAGAATTCCCTCAACGGGAACAAAGAGAACTTTCCAAATTTATTATCTATGGCCCTCAGTTGTCTAATGGCTATTTCTGCTTTCAAATTCAGCTGACTTTTTATCAGATTAGTGGAATCCAGCCCAGAGAAATAAAAGCCCAAATACTTAAAAAACGGTTGTGCCTTAATCCTCTTTCCTTCACAGACCCAAGAAAAAGCATTCTCTCTTTTATTATATTTACCAAACCGGACGATAACCGTTTTAGATGGATTGATTTTAAGTTTAAGAGTGTCTATACATTTTTCAAAAGCTCTAAGTAGCTCAAAGTAATTTTAGTTCTATCCAAAAGAAGAAAATCACCAGCGTATGCCAATCAATCAATGCATACGCCGTTCAGTTTGGGACAAACCATACCTTTACTACCAAGAGCGTTGTGAGCACCACACACATAAAGATTGAAGACCGTAGGGGCCAACATACACCCTTGACGTAGTCCGTTCGGAATTATGATTTCCTTAGAGAGTAAACCTTCTGTTTTTAGACGTACCTTCAGCCTGGTGTCCGTGTACAGGGCAATAATAATTTGAAGTAATTGAGCTGGAATACCAAGGTCTTTTAGCTTTAGCCATAGAAGTTGCCTATCGACAAGATCAAAAGCAGAGTTTAGATCCATTGAGGCCACAAATAGAGGTCTCTCACCCGGCTTCATAGAATTGGCTATTAAAGTTTTTAGTACAAGGCCCCCACAGTCAGGTCCAATATTTTTTTTAAAACCTATTTGTTTCATATCAAGAATGGATTTATCTTTAATCCATTCTTGCAAGTCCGTTAAAACCAAGCAACAAAATATTTTAGACTCTGGGTCAGCCATTGCTATAGGCCTGTAACTAGTTGGACACATACGGGACCCCTTCTTCTAAACCCGTATTACAATAGAGACCTTCCACGATTGAGGAATGATCTTGGTCTCTAAAATGTTAGCATATAGTGTTGACAAAATGTTTGCCCATATTACCGGGTCCATTTTCAACAATTTGTTGGACAGATTATTCGGTCCAGTGGCACCCGAGTTTTTGTTTTCTTAATAAGGGCTGTAATATCATAAACTGAAGCCTTCAAATACCATGTCAGGCTTTCAGCTATTTTCAATTGGCTTGACATATTATTAGCAGTATATAATTTAGAGAAATGTCCCAGCCATACGTCCTCATTGATAACATTCACAGCCATATCCTGTTGAGGTTTTTGAATATCATTGATTAAGTACCAAAAGTTGGTACATCCATGTCCACGCAGAGCTTTCAGCATCAACTCACCGTCCTGTTACATACGAGAACCTTTGTAATGTATTTGCCAATTTTTGTAGGATTGTTTGAGTTTATTTTTTCTCAATGTGAATTCCAAAGGCAATAAACCAACTTTTCTTCTATATAGAACCTTACGTGCATGAACCACTGTATCCGTATGGTATCTATGATTAACATTCATTTTATTAACGTTAGCGTGGAAAGGAACCACGTTTTCAATGGTCTTTTAACGTAGTCAGAGAAATGTAAAGGTGAATAACAAACCTCTCGGTAGGGCTTAGACATAGACCAATAGTCATTAATCATTGTAGAAGTGAATTTAACATTCTTTTTGTGACACCACTTAATTCTATTCCCTTGCTGATTAATCTTCACCCCTTGTGTATACTTATCATTACCCAGACTTTGAAAGTCCACTGCCATTTTAAGAGTGAGAAAGCAATGATCACTAGTACTAGAGTCCAAAACTTCAAGGTTGCACAAGTTCCTAGAAATGCCAGATGAAACAAAAATGTAGTCTATAGTAGATTCAAGACCTCTGGCTTTCCAAGTATAGTGATCACTTCTTAGAAGTTCAAACACCAAGGATTCCGCAAAATGCATCCACAACCTCCCACGTATAATACTGTAACCTCCCACCCGTGAGTGCATGTCAACGTTTGCCAACATATCATCACCCACTAACTGATCACAAAGACAATTAGCATTCATGTCACCTGCCATCACAATGTGTCCTCCCAAATTTGTCTCCCTCCAAGTTTCGATTATTTTTCCCAGTTTGATCTGCTCCCTTCCTAGTCAGTCAACTCACTCGGTCAGTCAGTCAACTCGCTCGGGTTCCAGTAGATGTTAATAAGAAGGACAGAAAAACAATCCTTGTTTACTCCAAGTTTAAAAGCAGCCACAAGAAAGTGGTGTTCCAGACACCATTCCCCCATTTTAGAGAAACGATTAGCTTGTTTGGCAGCTATAAGTAGACCACCCTTCGGGCGCCCCTTGCTGCATCCATGTGCACAAACAGTAACCACAGTAAACCCTTCCCAACACAACTACTCCCTTGACCAGGTCTCTTGAAGAAGAACAAAATCAAATTGGGATAAATAGCTTGTGACTTTATCATTATTCAAAAGATTCAAGCATCCCCGTGAATTCCAGCTCACCAGTTTGAGATTCGAGCAGGAGCTAGAGGGGTTTGCCGAGTTTTCAGAGTGAGTCAATAGATTCCCTCAGGGTCAAGGCCAACCACCTCCAGTCTTGTTTATTCAGATCCGATTCAACATTAGAAAACTTATTAACTTGGTTGGATTCTTGTTGCTCTGCTTCAAGCAGTCTAGATTTCTGTTGTATAAACACATGGAGTTTATATTCAAAAATGTCAAAACCTCGTTTTTGAAAAGATTCAGCCTTCCTTAATAATAGAGACCTAACCAGAGGAGAGGGTATGACAAGTCTTACGTAGTCAAATCTGGATCTATGAATAAAATCAACCAGGAAAATGTCTGCGGAAGTAATCAAACTAAGCTCAGGTAAAGTAGCTAATAAGCTTAGAATGTATAGCCTGTTTAATGAAATATGGCCTTTGTCCTTAAATAGTACTTTCATTATCAGACCTGGGATTTCAGGAAAGACTGGTTGTCTTAAATCAGTGTCCTGTGTACCAGAGTAAAACCCCATGTTATCGGATTCAGATTCTTTTGGTTTCACATCATGGTCTTCTCTTCCCAACCCTCTAGATTCATGCTCCTTCAGTGTTTCAGGGACATTTTCTTGTAACAGTCTAGGGTGAGTTGTTCCCAAAGTACATTTGTTTATAGAGGCTTGATTCTTCCCGAGCACCTTCAAAATAGCTCGCCTTAAGTCATTCTCTTTAGCCTCTTCATCAAAACCGTGCGCACCAGCAAATGTCTCACAATTAGTCTTGGGGAGAAAAAGCTCATTCACCCTATTCACATCATTTTCTTGTAACAGTCTAGGGTGAGTTATTACCACAGTACAGTTGTTTATAGAGGCTTGATTCTCCCCAAGCACCTTCAAAATAACACGCCTTAAGTCATTCTCTTTAGCCTCTTCATCAAAACCCTGAGCACCAACAATTGTCTCACAATTAGGTTTGGAAAAAAGAAGCTCACGCTCCCCATTCACTTCATTATTAGCATTGCAGTGTGTATTAGTATTCCAAGCCTCATTGTTACTTCTCCACTCCACACTACCCAAACCAGTATTAACAGTACTTCCAGATCGTTTCACATGAGTAGACCACTTAGGTCGCGTTTCATTCATTGATTCCCCAAGATTGCCTGTGCAACCTACAGGTACAGAATGTGGTGCTTTTATAACTTTAAGCATACTGTTATTAGTGCAGTCGTCATGCAGTTTAGTCCCCCAGACAATTTTAGGGTTTAGGTTGTCTTTACTGAAGTCCAGTGAGTGTGTACCTTTAAAGATCTGATACATAACATCCGACTTTCTTTTCAGGGCTTCACTCAATGTGGTCTCCCCTTAAGTGAAGGCACCCCATTGAGTACATTCCACATCAATTATTTGTCCCGTCGTGATAGCCTTTGTCAAACTATTAGTCCCCATGCTTATGGGATTCTTTGTAGGCTCTGAGAGCACAACACCCTCTTCATGAGCAAGTTGTTGCATATCCAATTTCCTCATAAATGTTTGTGACATTTTGTTTCTTGCCGCATTATTATTTGTTTTTTTATTTTGTTTAGCCAGTTTCTTACTCTGTCGTTTAGAAATTTTTACCTCAAAGACATCATTAATAGAAGTCTTTGGGAGGCCATTTTTTTCTTTGTCAGTTACAAAGACCACCTCCTGTGACTCTGTAAATAAACCTTCTGTCGATGAACCCCCCCCTACTACACTGTCTTGGGTAGGTGGAATTATGATTATCTCATCAATGGAAGGAGGTTTGTCCAGGACAGTTATATTCTTAACCCTTAGCAGCGCTGGCACAAGGGCCAGAATGTTAGAGGTTTCTTTACTCAAGATTCAGTTATATATTGAGGCATTTTCACAAAATCTGTGGCTAAATTGTTTAGAGTTGCTGTCTGTTTTCTCATTTCTGATAGCAGTAATCTATTAAATATGCAAATTGTTGCAGCAAAATCAGATCCAATTCCCATGTGGGTCACATCAATTTTAAGTGTTACATCAGAATCTAACTTGTGACTTGCCTCCAAGGATGGATCAAAAAAAGAGTCAACAAAATTGTCATAAGAAAAACTGCTTTCTTTCGTAGCTTTAGGTTCTTCCAGGTTATCCTCTTTCTCTAAGATAATAACCTTCCCCTAAGTTAGATTGAGATAATTCCTCATCAACAAAGAGAGGTTGCGAGGGGTCCAGTGGGTCCTCTATGGTTTTGCAGTTGGGAGAGCATTCCTGGGCGCATTGCAGCAAGGCTTCTCCTCATCACTAATAAAAGGAAGTGGAAGGGCCACTGCCCGCGCCAAACTTGCACGTCGTGTACTAACTGCATTAAAAAAGTCTGCTCTAATGTCTTTCATTACAAAGGCAGCTTTCTTTTTCCCCATAATCAAATCACACTAAAGCAGCTTATAGGAAACGTTTGACGCGCTATACAAAAGGAATCAAAGGTAAACCAGTTGTATTCAACAAAATAAATGCTTAACCCATAAAAGAAAAAAGGAAAAGTAGCACAGTAGCGTCACATAGCATATTAAATCACATGTTCTCCTAACTAACCAGAGCCCCAGACACTGTAGCTTATTTCACTACAAGTGAACTTCAAGGGGTCCGTTTTACTCAGTGAAGTAGGTGAAAAAAGAAAAAGAAAAAAAAGAAAAATAGTGATCGTGGACCTGCACCGCGCACTGCTCACAGTGAACAGTAAACAGTGCTGAAGGTGCTTCACGGTGCGCGCGCAGGTGCGCTGCACCATGAGTAGTTATAGAAAAGGGTCGGGGCTTCGAGAGGGCGGAGCTAGTGACGCTCACTGAGAACCAAAAGAGAAAGGAAAAGGAAGTATAGGTAAGGTTACTTAGATTCAGTACTACCAAAGAGTCCGTGCATATCAATGCCTGTGAGTCCAAACAAGTCCAATGAGAACAACATGAATGGCAATTCGCAATGCATTCACCTCCAGGCAACAGCGGTGTTACAGCAAAAGACGTCCTCTTGCCGGCGAATGCAGCGACAGCATACAAAGAGGTCCGCACAGTCAGGCCGAACAGTAAACAGTGCTTCAAGGTGCTTCACGGTGCGCGCGCAGGTGTGCTGCACCGTGAGTAGTTATAGAAATGGGTAAGGACTTCCAGAGGGCGGAGCTAGTGACGCTCACTGAGAATCAAAAGAGAAAGAAAAAAAACGTATAGGTAAGGTTACTTAGATTCAGTACTACCAAAGAGTCTGTGCATATCAATGCATGTCAATGCCCGTGAGTCCAAACAAGTCCAATGAGAACAACATGGATGGCAATTCGCAATGCATTCACATCCAGGCAACAGCAGTGTTACAGCAAAAGACGTCCTCTGGCCGGCGAATGCAGCAAAGGCATACAAAGAGGTCCGCACGGTCTGGCCAAACAATAAACCGTGCTTGAAGGTGCTTTACGGTGCGCGCACAGGTGCGCTGCACCGTGAGTAGTTATAGAAAAGGGTTGGGATTTCCAGACGGCGGAGCTAGCGACGCTCCTCCAGGCAACAGCGGAGTTACAGCAAAAGACGTCCTCTTGCCGGCGAATGCAGCAACAGCATACAAAGAGGTCCGCACAGTCTGGCTGAACAGTAAACAGTGCTTGAAGGTTGAAGGTGCTTCACGGAGCGCGCGCAGGTGCGCTGTACCGTGAGTAGTTATAGAAAAGGGTCGGGACTTCCAGAGGGTGGAGCTAGTGACGCTCACTCCAGGCAACAGCGGTGTTACAGCAAAAGACGTCCTCTTGCCGGCGAATTCCCCAACAGCATACAAAGAGGTCCGCACAGTCTGGCCGAACAGTAACAGTGCTTGAAGGTGCTTCACGGTGCACGTGGAAGGTTTAAGACGGGATATAGTTCAGCATTAGCAATATTTGTGGGGGCTTCAGGATCATTCCAGGCTCTCAGTCAGTTCATTTGGTATATCTGGAAAGTATTGCGATAGTCATCCTGTTGAATCCTATATTTCAAGTCTCTGAGAACTTCGGTAACTCGATATTGACCATGCATCATAGTGAGGAGCTTGTTCGCTGAAGTATTGAGGAGCACAAGAACCCGCTATTGGACATGAAACCTTAGGCATGCTTGTCAATCATATAGTCCCTTCTGGTACTGCTAGGTAGCCTGTAAATGTAGGTGTCCCAAATCTCTCACCAAAGGAATACATTCTCTGGTTGTCTAGACAATCTGGGCCATAGTCTGGTGGTTTTCCTCTTTATATCATAGCCATCTATGATGGATAAGACATCTCTTGGCTTAGATTAGCTCAAAGGTAGGAAAAACATGCTTAAGGCTTGCAATATCTTCCTCAAGACAAGCACTACTCATTGTAGCCGATTGTCCCGGTTCCTGTCATCTTCACCAGCAAACCTCAGAAAGAGGTTTTTCAGGATATTGTTGAATCTCTTAACTAAGCCCTCCATCTGGGGTGCATACATAAAAGTGCAAAGTGTTTATATGTGCAAGACATTCTTCAGCTAAGTCACCAACCTTGGCATAAATATGGATCCCTTATCCCTTATCAGTTAGTATCTCTTTATGGGATCCCTTTCTGAGGAGGCACAGGACCAAATATTTAATAATTTCTTGTGTCCAATTACATTTCTTGGCAATGTCTCAGTATATCAAGTGGTATAGTATATCATTATTAAAATGTACCTGCTCATAAGCATAGATGGTCTTGGTGCCCCAATACATTCCTACCTAATCTCGAGAAAAGTATCCCACTTCACCTCAGGAGGTCTCCTGGCAGATGTCACAGGTGTCACAATATATGTTTATGTGTTGGTAAATGCCAGGCCAAACAAATCTGCTGAGGACATGTTCCTGGATTTTGGAAAAGCCCTGATGGCCTGTGGACGAATGTGAATGAGTTAAGACCAGGACCATCTTTATAATAGGCAGAGTTACTAACAACTAATATCAGGATGCTGCCTCTCCCACTGTGTCATTCTGCAACTGATACAGTAACCTACTTTTCCCACACAGTAAGGGTAGGAGCATTATTTGCAGGTCAGCAGAGATACAGTTGCTACCGCTGACTTGCCCCTTGCAAACTCATGGTCAAACAAACAGTGCAGGTACAGATCAATCAGAAGACATTAATTAGGGGGCAGCGCTGAGAAAGGGCAGAGAGCACTAGCTGACACATTAGAAGTACTGTGTGAAACTCTAATTCTAAAAAGTAAAGTTAATTATTAATGTGTAGCCTGCTTAATTTTGTAACGATATACCATTTAACAAATTGAACTGCAATACTATAGCTACTGTGAGGAGTCAGAAATGCAAGACGGACACAAAGGTATTGTTTTCTCAATGTTTTCCATTTATTGAAATGAAAAGGGGTGAGATAGATGCCTATCTTTCCCTACCCTAACGAGGATGACCTAACTAGCAAAGTAAACTAAAGAAAGAGGACCTAGTGTCCAAAAAGTCTCTGACCCTCACACTAATACATACCACAAAAGTATACAATGAATATTTGGCTGCCTTCAATTAATAAAACAAACAATGCAAACGTTCAAACTTATAGATTTTAGAAAGTGCTCTTTGTGAGCAGAGTTGCACTCGCTTCCCCTGGTTCAATTCAGGAATACCCTTGGAAAAGTTCTAATTCCACAAGTTATGTTCAGTTCAGCACAAAAGGTCTTTTCACTCCACTGCGTCTTTTCACTTGGTAAACTAAATGTCTCTTTCACAAACACTTGTTAAAAAATCAAAGCAATTGTTGTCCTTCACCGTATCCTTCTTGGTAAAGCAAATGTCTCTCTCACAAAACACAAGTTCACAAACCAAGGCAAATTCTTTTACTCAGGAGGCAAAACAATTATTAGTGTATCACACTTATTCTGCAAATTGAATACTTTTGTCAAGATGGCGCAGCAACTACTTTTAGTGATGGAACTGTTTGTCAAAATGATAATAGAGTTAACAAGTTCTTTCCACCACATCTTTTTGTTCAAAACCAGAGTTCAAAACATCTTCTTCTTTCCTGGTATACTCGCCTGCCAGGCAGTGGCTTAAAACAGAATTTGGGGGCCCCCTTGCGAGCCCCCTCAAGATCTTCGAAAAGCAGAGGCCACACCTCAAGATACCGAACCAGCCTGGGCTACCACACATGTGCAATGTGCATGATGATCATTCTGTTGAAATGGCATGCCAAGCACAGCATTAGGTGGAAGATGTAAGTATGCTTTCAATCAAACCTTACATCATTCATATAACATACAAACAAGGGGTAGCACCTTTCACCCAAAAATACCAACAGATACTTTGCACGGCAAGTGTCATAATTATGCAAATCCCTGTGGCAGAGGCAGCTTTTGCTGGCAAGAAGGCAGGCAGCTACTGAGAAAGCACTGGCATTGTAAATGATTCAAGCTCAGAAGTGGCAGGTAAGTATATTTGGTGGAGAGGAATTCCCATCTCTCAGGAAGTAGTGCAATCGAACGAGGAAGTCACAGAGAAGGTCAGAGGATTAATGGAGAGGGAGGGTCCTCACTAAGAGCATTTTCCAAATAATGTTTGAAATGGTGCATTTGGCAGGACAGTTTTTAAGAAAAAGGTCAAAAACCTTACAGTTTACATTTGGTTCTCTAAGGTAACACATACAAAAATCCTGTAGATGCCAATGTACCCAGGAGAATGTTTCAACATATTCATGCTGCCTTTTCCCACAACATACACCAGCATTGCTATTGAAACCAACGTTCATGCATCTGTGCCCACGATATATGACAGCATTGCCTCTGTAAATCATTTTAATTAAGTTGTGGCCAAAATCTATGCCAGTGTGGTCACTACTGTAAGTCACTTTCAGAAAGTAGTAGACACAATGTATGCAAGTATGGCCACTGTAAATCACATTCCTGAAGATGTGGCCACAGTCTATGCCAGCATGGTCAGTACTGAAAATCACTTTAATGATGCTGAGTGGCCACAGTGCAGGCCAGTATGGAAAATGTCAATCTCTTTCAAGAAGCTGTGGCCAGAATCTATGCCAAAGAGTGTCCATATAAATTACTTTCAAGAAGCTGGGTCACAATATAGGTCAGTGCATTAAGTGGGATACAAAATGATGAAGGGGGTCTGGCCAGCATGTGTTGGGTGGCCTAAAGAAGGGGAACTACATCATGAGGCCCTGCAAACATCTATTTTGGATCACTCAGCATTGCCTCAAGCAATAATAATAATAATTTTGCATTTATATAGCGCTATGAACCCCAAGGTATCTGAGCGCTGCTTTTTATTACCCATGGTGTGTGGTGCTCATTTATTGACCTTGGAAGGATGAAAGTCTGTGTTTGGCCCTGCAGGGATTTGAACGTGCATTAGCAGGCTCTGCACAGATGTCAAAGCAAGCGCTCTACTCACTGTGCCACTTGACTGGCACTTTAATCTTGTCTGTACACTGTAAATAAAGCTCCTAGTGGTTCCGTTTTTAAATAAATTACTATTTGTAAATAAATAAGATTGTATTAAGAAGGTTTTTGTAAAGTTTTTTTTTAAAAAACCAAAACAAATAAATAATAATAAAAAAAGTAAATAAATAATGTTCCCCATCAGTATATAAGCAGGTCAATGAGTGAGTAAATCGCCTTCCATCTGTAAAATAAAGCGCCCAATCCCAGTTTAATTAATAGATTTTCTTAAGTGTTCATTTTGGGTTTCAGCTCCCCTGATGGCTGCTTTCTTTGTTCTGTTGTGCAGAGGTCAACGACCTTGTCTTTCCTGTGCTAATCTGCAAATATTAGCCCCCTGCATCTATTGCTTTATCTATGATTTTGCCACTATGTGAAACATTGATTGCATTTTTATAAAGCTGCATGCAGATGGGCCACTTCTAAGCTTTGTATGAATGTGTGTTATTATCACCTACTGATGGTACTCTATTAATGGCCCTCAGAATCAAGGGCCTAGTCAGTGCCTTCAGGGTTTCAATGTTGCAGGACATTATGCCATTCCCAAAGCCAGATGGTTGTGCATGAACAATCCATGTGTCATGTAACTATTTGCCACAAGTTAACATCACATGGCCTGGAACTCACCCTATAAGTACCCATGCCATATTCTTTGGATCTACCTTAAAAGAATGCATTTTGTAACTCAAACTTTTCGGAATGTCTATATTTGGCCCCCGCTTTACAATGAATGTTTGTGAGGGACACCTCTGCAGCCCATAATGTCAAACTAGGGGAGCGGGGCACACACCCGCAACCCCTGCTCCACTTGTTCAGCATTTTGGGCTTTGTTTTCTTTTTACCAAGCTGAATGCATGCTAAATGTGCCTTCAGCTTTTTTTAATGACCTTTTCAATAGAAACGATGTGTTCCCATTAAATGCTCACACACTAACACCATTTGGCAAGTATTGTTATATGTTGTCTAGATATGCAGATCATAACTGTTTCATGTCATAGCCTTTCTACTTTTCTGGCCTTCCCTATAGAGCTTTGGTGTACTTTTCAAGGCATTCTTTACAGCCTATCCTTACTTAATATAGCTGGGAACTTCCTTCTTTTTCACCATCCCCTCTTTCCTTTTATTTGTGCGCGTTTCCCTCTTGTTACACTTACAAGCAAATTTGTTGGAAAAAGAAGATCACAGTAGTGGCAATAAATACGTTTGTGCAAGCAGCATATAGGAGAGCGCTCTTCATTTAGACACAAGACAAAAACATGAGAGAAAAAAAATTAATTCTTGGTTAAACATTGGTGTGTCTGTTCCATACTTATAAATTGTAAGTACAAGTAACTAAATGTTATTTGAATTGCAATAATTTCATGATTTTGGAGAGGGAGAGAAGTACAGGGTAGCAGTACGGGAGCAACGTTAGGTGGCAGATGTATTTTGGTGTTTCGCTCTGGGTGCAATATTTTCTAGAAACTGCCCTGGCAATTCTGTCAGCCAACAGTAAATTGCTTTCACTGTTTCTTCTCCCAACCCCTCTGCAGCCAAACGCATGCAATCAGCACTCTTGCGCACCCAGTCACAGTGCACTGTTCATACATAAAGTCACTCAGACCCAAACCACACACGTTCTAAATATAACATCCACACACACCCGCCACACTTGTTTTGTTTCATTTACCTTGCTTCACCTTGTTGCTTTGGTGACCTGAAAGTCCATTAGGGCCGGGAAATGACGATTGAAGCTGACTGCTCCTTCTGAATTTGAGGCATGGTGAGAGTGGCTCTTGATAGTTTGCATAGGAAATGTCCAAGGCTGGGTGCAGAGCTCGTGCTTTTTTAAAAGCTGATTTCTCACGCTTTTTCTTTTTCAATCACATTTTTCTTTAGATCAGTGTATTATTACCTGATGTACCCTTCTCCCTAGTAACAGGGCCCCCCACACTGCAGGGCCTGCGAGGGCCCCCATTATGCCAGTTCTTTCAGGATTAACTACTACTGATCCCTTTCCTGGTTTACTCGCCTGCCAGGAAGAAAACCCCTACAACTACAATTGGTCTTAGGGGCAAAAGTGTTTCAAGGTTCTCCACACCAGTATCCCATGTGAGATGGGCTGAACAATGTCTTCCTCTTTTTATAGTCTCTTGACTCTTGACAATGTGGGTTACAGGTTTCCCCAAATTGGAAACTCAAGAAACGAGAATTGCGCCCATGTTGCCTCTTGACTGCTTCTTGATAGCCCCCTGGCTGTTGGAAATGTGGGTTGCAGGTTCCCCAAGTTGGTATCCCATAAAAAGAGAATTGCACCCTTATCACTGCTTCACTTTGTTTCTCTATTCAAAAAGATTGGTTACTGCCAAATATCCTACTCGGAATGCACCGAGCTCACCTTTATATCCGGGCCAACTCACTGGTCTCCTTTGGCATCTCTGCTTCGCTTTCTGCTGTTGTGGTTGACCTTCTCTGTTCTGCCCACTCTGTTGCCAGATCCCACATAACTTCAGCGGTCTGCACTACTCTTCTCCAGAGTTCTGCCAGTGCCATTGGACCTCCGCCTCCTATTGCATACTGAAGCAACACACGTTGGGTTGGGAGCACATCTCCCATACGTCTGGGCTTCTCCTCCCATTGCCGTCCATGACGCTGCGTCCTGCTGCATGCACTCTGCAATATCGCATGCCTTCTCTTCATGCGTCGGCATCAGATGATGCTCTTCCTTCTGCGCCAATCCCAGAACTATGGACTTCTTCAGCCTCTGCTACTTCTTCCGCGTCTCTCAGCTGCAGCTCATTCTTGGGTTTAAATGTCCCACTCGGGTGCCTTGTTCTACAATCTCACCTTCTGTTCAGTAGAACCTCTGATCCTTACTAACTCTGAGTCCCTCTTCTTCACCCCAGTACCACAGGAATTATGGAAGTCCATAGTTCTTTTTGTCCTTTGACATTTAGATAGTTTTGTTTGCTTTGTGAACTGAGAGTTGTCAGAGTTAGGGGATGTTATGTAAAAGGTTTGTGATTTAACATTGGGGTTAGGATCTCTACCTAAGACAGAATCATGTAAATTAAAGGATGGTATTTTTAATTCCTGAACTCCAAAGGCACAAACCTTATTCTGTTTAGATGACTTTTCATAGCATGTTCTAGGAGTAGTTTCACGGGAGGCACTTGTGTAATGACAGCATGCCATTAGGTATTTTGGAATTATAGGACTCTCATCCTCACAAGATGAATTCCACATCACCCCCAAAGGAGTTACCACTTCCCCCTGACAAAAATCTTGTCTCATGTGATACCCCCTCAGGATCATGTAGTGGCTGCATTCCCCATGCCACATGGGAGGAGATCTTAGGCTGGGGTCCAGTGATGACTCAGCAGGATTCATCACACTACATTGTATAGTTTCCTGTTTTTTGACAATACGTGGATTTCCTTTGTGTCTTTGGAGCTTTGCTCTCAATGTTCACATAAAAAGAGCCATTCAAAGTTGCCAGCAACATTTTCAGAACTGTCCCCTTGGCTGCTCTGTTATTTTTCGATGCTGCTGCTGCTTTTCTTTGTTATCACAGACACACATGCCTCCCGAATAGGGCTGAGACTTGATGTGCTCCCCCGCCCTCAAATGTAGCCATAAATTACAAATGCAAGAACTGAATGATCCTCGGGGTGGCGTGGTTAGGGAATTCCTCTGCCACAGTGTGCACTGTTTTGGCACACGAATGAGGCATTGGCAGTATAATGACAGTTATCAATAAGGCCCAGTTTGGCAATTGATGTTGCACTTGGCATATGATGGCAGCAGCTGGATATTTAAGTCTGTGGGGGTCATTACGACCCTGGCGGTAGGGGGTTAATGGGGCCAGTAGAGCTGCCGGCCCTGTTAACTACCTACCGCCTCATTATGCAGTCTCCTCGCGGGACCCGCTAAGGATGCCTGGTTTTACCAGGCATCCTTAGCGGGTCCCGCGAGCAGACCAGCATGCTAACAACGGGCCTGTTGTTAGCATGCTCCCCATTCCCATTGAGCCCTATGGGAGCTTGAATGGGGATGGGTTCCTGGAATGGGGAAATACCGGGCCCTCCAAGGTCAGAATGGCCCGTATATCCCCATTCCAGAAACCAGGACCCAGTACCCAGAATGGGGGTAGCCATGCCGCAAATAGCGTCATGACTACCTCCAAGGTTGTAATGACCTCCTGTATCTTGAAATAGGTGATTATTGCAGTCACAGGATGGATTGATTAACTGGCATTCAATAACACCACTGGGGAATCTGAAGCTGCCTGTTTAGCATTTGATGGCAATCCCGGTCATGTGAGGCTGTGTCCTACTCAGGATGAATAGAAAGGGTGTATGAGGTATTAATTGGCATTGGAGTTTACTTCTGAGGTATTTCAGGCTTCACTTGGCATATGATGGCAGAACCTACACAAGCGAGGCTCCATACACTGAATATGTTTTTTTGTACCAGTCATATAAAGCATGAACTGACTTAAAACAGTGCTGCTGGGACATTTGCAGCTGTACCTCATGTGATAGCAGCACCTGGGTATATCAGGTTGTGCCTTAGATATTATGACCTTTCCTTGCATGTTAGTGTATAACTGGCATAGGATGGACACATATGGCTACACTTGGTGTATATATTGGTACATCCTGGAATGCAGTGCTATGTTTGCCATATGATTACTAGACCTGGCGCTCAAGACATATCTGGTATAATATCACAGTAAATGGTAATATGTGGCAATACTGGTGTGTGAATGCAGTAAACCCGCTGGTTGTGTTGGGTGTACCCTGGGTATGATGACTGCACCCCTTGCATACCAAGCCAGCACCCTAGTTAAAATATAGTTGGTGACTAAAATAATGTTTTGTGAACTCATTCTTGAGCTTCTTACTTTCATGGCTGCTTTCACATTGCTTTCTTCAGTGGGAGACCCTCTCCCTTAGTCTCAGGTTTGGATTTGTAGCTGTGCGTTTGAGGGTTATGGTGAAGCATTGGAGCTGTAATCCACAAAGGCCCACCGTCTCTATCTCAACTACACAGGAGGCCAGGACATGGCTTTCACTGGATGTTCTGTGTGCATGCCACCGCCACCTTGCCTCATGGTCCAGACACCATCATCCACCAACCCACTCCCACTTTCCTCATCCAGGTTCCCCCTTAATGTTCGTATCTAAGGGGACCTTGCCTACTTCCTCTCTCGTAACCTCACTGTTCATGTGCTTCACGTGGGCTCCTCTGTGGTTTGCTATGAGCTCATCCCCCCTCCCAGGTTCATCCTTTCAGACATTGGGGTTGAATCTCTCTTCTGGGCACTCTACTACCCTTCTTCCTTTCTCTTGATGATGGTCCTCTGCTCCTTCCCTCCTTTTACACCCTCCTCCTAAATTCCTTTACTGTTCTTCCTCCCCAATCCTCTCCATTCCTTTCAACCGTCTTCCTCATTTTTCTGTTTCTACCCTCCCCTCCACTCCTTTCACCCTCCCTAGTCATCTCCGCTCCTTTTGTTCTCCTCCCTCTTCTATTCTCTGTTAACACCTCCCTCCATCCTCCTGCCTCCTGTTCTGACTCTCTTCTCCAGCCACATCCAAATGTGCTCCTGCTCCTTCTACAAACTCCAACCAGGCCACTCAGAAATGGCCCCCCTTTTATACCATGTCTCCCCCACTTCGGACCACATCATCCGAGACTGGAAACAACTTGGGGTGTCTAGATTCTCTATCCCATGATTGGTGTATCTTAAGTTGATATTTAAATTTATAAAAAAAACGCTGCACTGCATTTCGATGTGGCCTTAGGCTTCTCTAGGCCTGACTGCCATTTTGCAAATCATCTTTCAGGCAGGGATTTTAGGAAGAACTCTGTATTCACAAGCAGGACCGTAGTGCTGCCCGGCTGTCTCACTTCCAGATGGATTTACCTTTCCTGATTAGTTAGTTACATTCCTGTGCTCCAGCAAAATGCCAAAAGATGATTTACAGCCTTTAATCAACCTTGTATTTTTTAGATTACTTATTAAAGTCATTGTACTTGTATTTTATTGCTCAGCCACTATTGTCTGGTTGCAAGGTAAGAGGCTCATCCTTTTCTTTGTTGGATCTCGACAGAACATTACTTCTAGATAGTGTTTGAGTTCGTTGTGTCTCTGGCAAGCTGAGACACTTCATCAAACACTGTTTTGAGCTGTTTGTTTACCTCTGTGGCCCAGCCGGGACTGTGAATGCACAGACTCAGAGTCTCTGCTTCCGTTGTGCTCCAGGTGACACTGTGATGCACCACCGAGCTGGTGGAAGTTTTTCTGCATTGACTGTGGATATCAGTTTTGGCCAAAGGAGGCCCCGGAAGAGGCTGAATGGAAACCTCCTTTCTTGGCCCTGACCACAGTTGAAAGGCAGCAAAAACCACGTGAACCATCTGCAGTTCAAAGCCGCCTCGGTGGATGCACCGCCCGCTATTGCTCCTGTTTCTCCACAGGAGCACCATCTTGGGTATCCCTAGTGGACTTGGGAAAGCCATTAAAGAAAAGCTTCAAACTCTGATAGAACACCAGTCTCATAGTAATCAACCCACTAGTTATCTAACCATATAAAATTCACACTTGCATCTGCAACATTTGGCTCTCCTACACCTAGCGGAACGTCCCCATGGATTATACAAGAGTCCTAGCAGCCATGGTTTGGTTCTCCAGAGGAAAGGCACCAGGAGTCGACAAAGGGATGACCCCAGCAGGAGAAACCCTGTGAGACCCATGGAGGAGGAGGATTAGGGGATGGCAGTGGCTGATGCCGCTAGTTAAACACCAAAACCGAGTGAAAGTGGACAAAGCACTAGACGCTGAGGTGAGTCCACCATTGGATGAAGGAGAAGGAAGGGAGGAACACAGGTATAGCAGAATAAGGAGAAGGTATCAAGAGGAAAAAGGACGAGCAACTGGAAAGGAGAAGGTATAGGAGAGTGTGTGTAAGTCTATAGGAATGCGAGAGACAGAAGGTTGAAAACACATGTCCAAAGAGGGGAAAAGCCTGGTTACATTAAGTCCTGGCTGAAAGATAATAAACATCTGTTATCTGTCAATAGCCCAAATATGCCGTTCTGGGGGTGCACCTGTGCTCTATGAATACACCTGTTATGTTATGTTCTGTTATATTTTGTTACATTGATTGCTTGTCGAAAAGGACTAGCCAAATGGGAGAAAGGAACAAAGGGCGGGTAAAACCCCACAACAGAGTACACTTATAGAAAGAGGAGTGGAAAGAGGAAATCGAGAAACGTAGAAACTACCCAGAAACTGGACAGAGGAGCGAAGAGAGCAGGAAAGGGTGAGGAGAGTAAAAAACAGAAAGAATGTTGTGCACCAATGGGCATGGTGCTGTGCATGTCTGGAGAGGAAAGCAATGAAAGAGGAAAAAAGGAAGGAAGAAACCTGGTGTAGCAGTGAGGAGCATAATGGTTGCAGAAGGGAGATGTAAGAAGTGGAAAACAAAACCCCTAAAAGGGAGTCACAGGACGGAAGGAGGAATAAAAAACTGAAGAAGAAATAGCTAAGATATCCCTAAGAACGGGACAAAGGGAAGCAAAAGAGGAATAGAAAATTATGGAAAGAAATACAACAAAACTTTGAAGAGGAGAAGTGGGAGAAGATCTAAGGAGCGCAGAGGAGGAGCTACACCAGAGACCTACTACTCTACCTGTGCGCTTATGTTGGCACAAGATTGTTGAAATCAATATTACAAAGCACAGGCAGCATGAAGAGAAAATGTGAATGATAAATATGGCTGATTACCAATTCTTGCCCTGTCCTTTGTGTTTCTCTATAAATCACTGCATGACATCTTACAACAAGGCTGCAGTAGTTGGTTAGGACAGTAATGTTTTCATTTGTTTCCACTCCCATATGTTTCCACAGGCATGGAAGCAGACAACGCTCCCCTTTCCCTCTGAGCTCTGTAGCATCGCCCAGACTATACAGTTGGTTGAGGCCATGAAGTTGAGAGAGTCCTGCAGGAATTGTGTAGGGAAATGTAATAGGGAAATACCTTTCCCTATTCTGAATTTCAACAAGGTAGGTCCACATTTCATCATCCACATTTTAGCAAAGGTCTGAATTTTAACTAGAGCCAAGGGTGTGAGACTCATATGTGTGACTCAAGGGTATGAGACTCGGGTTGAGTCTAATAGATGCCAGTGTTGAGCTTGCACAGAAAACATGCTAGAAAATGATCACTTTGCTCCAAGATACCAAAGTTGTGGGCTGAGTTACACTAAAAATAAACTAACATGAAACTAACATACCAATTTACCTTATCCATTTAACATATAACAGATCCCCATACTAACATTTTGCGCAAGCCAGTCCATGAGATAAACTTGGTGCAGATTGATGGAAATGCATGGTAGTTTGGAAATGAAATTAACTAAATGTGCAGGCTTGCAGCTGCGCTGTATCTGAATGGGAACATGACAAATCAGAAGTGTGAATGTGAGATCATTTCTGTTAAAGACATTGGGCCTCATTATGACCCTGGCGCTAAGTGGCAAACAATGCCGGTAAAGGCTTACCGGCATCGTTTACCACTCTGGCCGATTATAACTGAACAATGCGCTATTAACGGCACCGTAATTAACGGTGCCGCCAAAAGCGCGAAGGGCGCGGGCCCGCAACCTCCCATGCCGTAAATACCGGCATGGTGCAAAGTGTGGAACATCACGAGTCGGGCGGACATGCAATTAACGCCATTGTGAAGGGCGTAAAGTACCTTACTGCCATGGTGATAATACCGCCATCGAAGATCCAACAGTAAACAGCAGTGTGCAGTGTTCCCAACTGCCACATGTGCACACAATCAGCACAGGTGGAGGCCATACAGACTGGGCAAGCACAAAAGGAGCACGCCCCACCCCTTCCCACACCCAGTCACACTCCACAATGACCCCAATACTACTAGCAATGCTGGGGCTGGAGGACCCGATTGCAGTGAAAGTGCAACAACAAGAACAACAAGAACAACAAGAACAACAACAACAGGCAGCACAGAGGAGACGCAGGAGGAGAAGGAGGGCAAGGCAGGGCCAGCATGCCCTACCAGCACAGCCAGTGGCACCACGCAGGCAGCCCCCAATCCCACGCATCAGAGCCAGTCCATTCAACATAACCGCTGAACAGATCCACACCCTGTACCGTCTGGACCGGGACACCATCATCACCATTAGGGAAATGATACATGACCACAAAATACAAGATGCAAGCAGCCCTACCATGTAAATGTAGCTGTGTCACAACCATTCCACAGCCATCTGCATGTGCATTGTACCAAATCAGATTGCATCCCCCTCATCAAAATGCAGGTACAAGCAATGACTATGGCCAATACACAGCACCAGACTCCATCAACTGAAAGGACAGTCCACCATTACTGCGTACCACGGAGTCACATGAGGGTCAAAAACATCAATACACCACTACACTGACGCAGAGGCCCAACTGAATTGTATGACACCTTTTGTTGCGCGTAGTGAGATCATCATGAGGCTGACATCAACGGTGCCAGGATGAAAGCATACAAATCACCGGACATCTTCAACATCACAGAAACAACCACTGTGGACTAACACAGTGCATGGGCACTCACAAAGAGCTTGACCCCCCTGCGCCCACTAGTAGATGGCATGCAAACCAGTCCATAAGAGGAATACTGTTGGGTGTCCTGACCCACGTTTGGACTATTATGCTGCAACATTTGGTGCTGTGGGCTTAGGAAATCCAAGAGGGCGGAAAAGCCCACATTTGCACCAGAATCCTGGAGAACCGTGCAGTTTTGCGCACAGCAAAATGCTCCCCTGTCCTGCCACCCACCAGTGCAAAGAAAGATGGTTCTGTTCAAAACCCATTTTTATTAATGTCAAAAATTGCTAAGATCATGGGCCTGGAACCACCAAACAAAAATCCAACTATTGTTGAGTGTTTTACTTTACTCTACTACAGATCCACATCAATGCCATGTCAAGCAAGATCATATACTATCAGGAAAAATCCTTTCCTTTTGAAATGTATTAATTCAAGACAGCTGTCAAAAATAGAAGCAGTACCGGCATTGGACACTGACCGGCGCTGGCGCTCTATAAATCCTGACAGGAGAGCTGTCTTGCAGAACTGTGCAGTGAACAGAAGGGGGTCTTATGTAATTAAAAGTTCAAAAGGCATGCCTTTCCTGAGAACTCTTAACACCCCAGAGATCCACACCAGGAGGCAGGATAGAACATGGCCTTGTTAATTGAGAGGGAGGGGTTTCTCCTCCAGCCTGCAGGACCCAACACAATAGTCTCTTTCAATTGAATGGGATATGCTGATTTGGCTGTGGACTGTAAACAGAGCTCTGCCTGGAAGTAGAGACATGTGATCCCTGACTCACCCAGTTCCTAGGGGCGGGCCAGACACTTTTTGTGAATTGAATTGAAGGCAAATATATGTTTTATAAAAACACTGATAACTAATTGTAACCAGATGACAGGAATGTACAATTTGGAGATCCTTAAAATGGTAAATGTACCTACAATTTGAGTCTAAACTCAATTCCGTATGATGTTCTAGGACCGAACCCCGCAATTTTTTCATGTTGCAGACATTGGGTTTAAGCTAGAGACATGGAAATTTACTGGAATATGTGTAGAGAGACAAGGTACCTCTATGTAAATTTGGGTAAAAGTCCAATATTGGGAAACCATCCAAAAAGCGCAAAATGTTGTCATTTCTTAATCCAAGCTCTTAGAAACATCAGAGTTGGAACAGAGACTACCTTATGTAATATATGATGTGTATATGTAATGTCAACCACTTGTGTATCTGGGAAATGTGTTTAGTTATGAAAATGATTTTCTAAGGTAAAGGCAAAGGGGAGTGTTCTTTCTGTATGCCATAAAGATGACTCACTCTGACTCGCTGCTCCCTTCTCAAATCAGGTCAAAGAGAAATCCTTGACCTATCAAATCATGAGTGGGTTGGGCACAGAAAGTTAGCATCCATACCCATTTTCAAAAGACATAAAAAGAGCCACTGGAAGCCAGAAGGGACATTCACTTTCCACTTTCTTGCAGGACGCTTTGCCGGGAGACTCCAGACTTCAAATCCATCAATCTCCAGAGACCAGAACTTTGAATCCAGACTCCAGAACTTGTAGCAGAGAGGCCTGAATCCACAAGCTGAATCCTTTTTCAGCAGGCCTCAAAATCATTTGCAGATTATTCAAACAGCCGGGTTGAGCTGTCGGATTCTGGCCTAGAACCCTGTGCCAGAAACACCCAGAAAGCAGAGCTGTATCCAGAACCGCAGACCAGACCCAGACCAGATCGCTGTGAGCAGAACCAGAGATCCAGACCATACCAGACCAGAAACAGAGATCCAGAACCAGAGAACCAGTACCAGAAACCGCCCAGAAGTCCAGTCCAACCTGTTGACCAGATCCGTGACGAGGCCCATTCCTTCCAAAATTAGGAGTGAGTACCCAGCTAGAACTGTGCAGGACCAATACACACACACCAGTCACATTGTGTGTCTCCATCCATGCATGGAAATGGGCTTAAACATAAGAAATACATGCATGCTATGTCGTCACTCAATGAGGTCAATTATGATGTGGTAACTTACTCATACATAGTTGGCCACATGCAGATGATGCAGGCCATCTCTTGAAGAAGTGGCCCCATACCACAGTCCGTAACCCGCAGAACATGCACGAAGAGGACTACAATCGTGTGCATACACGTACTCATGTGGTGATTGAGCAGACATTTGGCCTTTTGAAGGCAGGTTTTCACTGCCTCAGCAGGTTTGGTGGGGCACTCCTGTACGGGTATCACGAGGTGGACAAGAACGTCATGGCATGTATCATGCTACACAATAAGTGCATCTGACGGAATGTGCCCCTGCCCACTGATGCTGAACTGCAATCACCTGACAATGAGGATGAGGAGGTTGGGGATGGGGCAGCACCTCAGGGACATAACGATGCACAGGAGGGACGTGCCATGCATCAGACTCTGATCAACCAATGTTTCTAGCAGACATGGACGGGGTGGGTTACTTGGATATGGCACTCGGGGCACAGGGTGTGTCAGTACATGGACACTGTAGACTGTTAACCAATTAAGCACACTTACGCAATAAGCAATGTCCACACATGTGATTTCTGACTAACCATAAAGTGTATTGAATAGGCAAAACAAAGTGAACAGACCCACCACCCCACACACCCACTTCCCCCTCCCCCTCTACTCCCCAACACGCCCACTCCCCTCTGACCCCCCTCCCCACTATACTCCCCAACACACCCACTCCCCCTCTCCCCTCTACTCCCCAACACACCCACTCCCCTCTCCCTCTCTACTCCCCAACATACCCACACCCCCTCCCCCCTCTACTCCGCAACACATGGTGTGCAGCACTGTGCACCAGTGGACCACGTGGCACCAGTACACAAGGCTGTGCCTACTGGCATCCCCATCTCCCAGCACCAGGTGCACCCCTGTCAGATCGCCGCAGGTTCCTGCCCGACCTGTGCACGGGGCTGGTCCTGGTGGAACTGGCAGCCAAGGGTGTACTCGGTTGCTCGGATGGACGCATGTCCCGCATTGCTTGCACCAAGTTGGACAGTACGTGCCGCACTGCGGCCAGTTCAGCGCATATGTCCTTTGAACTGGACTCAATAGCTGACCTCAGGGAAGCATCACAATCATGCATATTCTCCCTAGCACTACCACATTCTGTGATATGCTGTGTCAACAGGCCAGTGAGTTGTTGTTGCGCCTTATAATGTCCTGCATCCCCTCTTGGGTGTTTGGGGCTGTGGTTGATGGTTGAGGGGGTGTCCAAAATACTGTTTTCCTCCTGCACAGGTGTGGTTGGGCTGGGAGTAGCCGGCCACGAGTATGCCGGAGTTAGCCCGTGTATGCTGTTGTCGGGCAGGCTGGATGGGGACAGGTGGGGGGAATGCAGGGGGCCAGTGGGGGGAGTGTCAACATGCAGCACATCCCCTTCCTTGTCATCCAAGATTGCTGCTGTGGCAGCTGTTTCTCCACTGGTGCTGCTTGCAGTCGATGCATTTCCTTCGGCGGCCAATACTTGGCTGATGCTGGCTGTTGTTGGTGCCAAAGTTGTGGACATGGAGCACATTGGTGCTGTGGCCCGTGGTGTGCTCTTGGCCATTTCCTGCTTTAGGGGTTTCCTTATGCCCCTTAAAGTGGAGGGCCAGTGCTGTCCCTCTTTGGCCCTGGCCTTCTTAGCTGGTGTGGCACCGGTGTCGTCATCGGCGCTGTCTGATTGTGTGCCTGTGGGGGTCCAAAGGAGGAAGAGGGTTAGTGATGGGTCTACGGGCATTGAGCATGCATTGTGGTGGCTGCATTGATATGGATTGGTGGATGAGTCACATTGGAGGGAGTGACCTACAGGTTGTCTCACTCTTGGGTTGGTGATGCATGGAAGCATGTTAGTATCTACAGAAATGGGGTGCATTATGCATGTGGACAAGGTGATGCTCTGCACTGGCTGTAGGCAGTCTTGTGCTAATGTGTCTGGTGGACCCTGGTATGCATCATTGCACTTCCCATTCATCTGGACATCATTGTGGCGGTATTGGCATAGTTAGATTTGAGACACCTACCTGCATCGGCTGATGACGGGGCTCCTCTCTCCATGTCCCCAACTCCTTCTATGGACTCCATGCCTATGATGGAGGCACATATCTCCTCCCATGGCTGGAGTTTTAGGGGCGACTCAGCACCTCCTCCTGTCGCCATCCCAAGATTCCTGTTTGCCGCCAGTATGCTCCTCACGCGGAGACGTAGATCATCCCACCGCTTGCGGCATTGGTTTGGGGTGCGGGGTGTTGTGCCGACAGCACTGACCCTCTGGGCGACCATAGCCCAAATCTGCTTTTTCCGCAGCAGCGCCGGTCGGGTCATCTCTGTTGCAAACACGACTTCTGCATGTTCCTGGAGGGTTTCTGCCAACATGGTCAGCTCCTCTCTTGAGAAGCGCTCCTGCCGCAGCCGATCTATGCTTTTCTTAACAACTTTTGGCATCCTGATATCAGAGGGGTGGTGGTTGAGGTGTGTGGGAGTTCTGGGGGTCAGATGTCTCCTGGTTACAGAGGATGGCAATGGATTGTGTTTTTAAAGATGGCTGCCATGCTCTTTCCCGTTCCTGTGCGATGACGCTTACTTCCGGATCCGCTATTTGCGGTTATCGCTATTAGCGGTGAACGCTAATGCCGATAGCTAGGATGCCAGAGGTGCTATTTGCACTGCATACGATGCCGGTAAGTTGGATTTTTAGCCCTTTCACGGCATGGCAGTGATTTCATTAACGGCATCGTGCAATGCTCGGGCCCGCGAACTCGTAATGGGACGCTTTTAGCGGTCTCTTGCCAGCACGGACACGGTAATTGCGCCATGCCGGTAATGACCGATACTTACCGCCAGGGTCATAATGAGGCCCATTGCATTGTTTAAACAAATTTCAAAGCAGGAAAATGGAACTGAGATGTAGCTATTGTTTCTGCTCTTAGGCGCTCTGGACATGGTCAGAACATTCTTGGATTGGCTGACTGACAGAAAGGGAGGTGGTTTGAATAACACGTGAGGTTTTAGAAAAAGGCTTGAAGCAGAAAGGGCTGGGGCATTGACACACTCACTGGCTTGGGAGCAGAATGACCGGTAGGGGGCTGGTTCCTGGACAAACTGACTCTCCTGTGTTTTTGCCAACGGTGCCGCAAGCTGACTCTCTTGTAGGCAGTCTGTCTCTCTCCGTGGTTGGCAGTCATCAAAAGAGTTGCAGTCTCAAGCACCCTTAATTGTGGTTGACCCTGGGTGGTGCGGCAAGCAGAAAGGCTGGGGAAGGACTTTGTGGGTTACCTTTAGGCTGAGTTGGGGAATATCGCCAGCTGAATCTAGGTAATTATGCAGTAATTGAGGAGCGTGTAGTGTACGTGAGAATTGTTTTACAGGCTGTTGTGAAATAGAAATATGTTTGTTTTCTTAATGTAATTCACAATCTATATTTTACATGGTTTCCCATTGATGAAGCAGGCTTTTGTTAAAATAAGAGGCTCATAGCTGCCAAGAATTGTCAGAGAAACATTCAAGGTTACATCAGACTGTGCATTAGCCAGCCAGTAACAAACGTGTAGATGAAGCTTTTTACGAGAAAAGCTATTTAATGTGTGCAAACTCTCTAATGAAAAACATGGTATCCATGTTCAAGTATAAATTACTGTAAAATAAAATAGCACAGCATTATGCAACTGTTTGTTTATTTTTTTTAATTTTAACATTTTATAAAGCCACAAAAGAAAAAAACAAGTTAGGCTCAACATTCTCATTATGTGCCTGAATGATTGTGTTAGCACATAGAATGACGTCCAACAGGTGGTAAGCTCATCTTTCTACAGGCGGTAATTCAAATTACCACATGTGGTAAAACATAAGATAAATCACTTTTTGTTAGTCAAGTTTTTCAGAAGTGCTATGCGTGTGTGTGTGAGTACAACTATTTTGTGATTCGAAATGATCAACGCATTTTGAAACACAGCCAAAAGTGCATGAAGTGGTATTGTACATAAGATACGGAGAGCAGATAAGAGTGTAGTAAGTCCAATAATTGCTTTCCGTTAGTGACCCTGGTAAAATGATTATTATAGAGTGTTCTGAAGTCAGCCTCATCACTAAAAATATACCTCAAAAAGTTGACCACAATATATTACTAAGAGCTAACAAAAATACCACAATTAAAAAATATATATATTTACGCATGTAGTTTATATTCAATCAAGAACAAACTTTTGCACATTTTTAAAAACAATACAATATCATAATTGCTGTAAACAAAACATTACACAAATGAGACAACACACATATAGCAAAATTCCTAAATTCAAATCCTGATTAAACATAATGTGTATCCTATCTCATGATTGATTAAAAACCAAAACCAGTTAGTTATCTAAAGAATCACCAATTGCCATATCTAGAATGCTGCAGCAATGACTACTACCGATTTGCCCATATCAAAGCTGCCCAAAATTGATTCTTACTTATGTTCTCAATTGATTTCACAAATGCCCCATAACCTTTGATGTACAGTGGTTTCAAAACGGCACATGCTGTCACATGCATACCATTATTCCAAAATACCACGATATGCTAAAAATATAACCCACAAAGATCTCTAACATCTTGGTGTGTTGGCCGGCAATCAGTAAAATAATTACTGGGCATGGCCTTGCATCATAAAGCATAACCATATTGTGCACTCATTCTCTGAATTAGGGCTGTAAGGTGGTGAAGTACTGGGTGCTGACTTGGCTCCTGTTATAGTGTTATTGGCAATAGTGCCACCAGGGGAGTTGCTAGGTCTGGAAAAGACCCGGGGCTAAACTGATGTCGGAACTGTTGGGACTGGGGGCTAGCTAGTCTTTTGGCTGTAGCTCCTGAGATTCTATCCGGGGCTACAACCAAAAGATCAGGGGCTATAGCCCCCTTAGCCCCCCCTAGCAACGCCCCTGAGTGCCACCATGTCCCAGATTCAGGCTCAATTTTCTGAACAATCAGATTTCCTCGAGGCAAAGCTTTATGCTCATGAAAACTGGTCCTCTGAAATTTTGACAATATGGAAAAGTAGAATTAGCACAGAAGTGGAAACAGAGGACTTTGCTTTCTGCTACATAGATAAAGATGCAAGGGAAAGACAGCAAAGTCATCAGCAAATTACAGTGCAGTTTAGACAATCATTACGAGGTTGGAGGTAGCCATGGTGCTATTAGCACCGTGGCTACCCCCTTACTGCATTCCAGGTCCGGGTTGTTCGAATAGGAACTTACCGGGTCATTCCAAAATTGGAGGACCCGGTAAGTCCCCATTCCGAAAACTATTCCCCATTCCCATTCGAGCCCCCATATGGCTCAATGGGAATGGGGAAGGAGCTAATAATGGGCCCGCAAATAGCGGGCCTGTTATTAGCACCATGGTCCCTTAGCGGCTCCTGCTAACGGCAGCTGATAAAACCAGCCGGCCTTAGTGGGACCCGTTAAGGTAACCCCTTACCTCCAACCTCGTAATAAGGCCCAATTAATGTGATCAGGTGCAGCAATTGAGAGCAGAATTTAAGCAGAGAGAGCTAGACACAGAACTGCAAGCCAAATGTAGTGACCTTGTTACTCAATTGGCTCAGAGAGAGAAACAACTTATTGCGAGTGAGCAAGAATTAACCTAGCACTTGATCATTGTCAGACAAAGATAAATGAATTTCAAGCAATAATCAATAAGGTCACGGATGAGAATTATGCTCGCTGTCCTGAAGCAGAACAGCTTCATGGACAGTGAAAAAACCTGGAACAGCAAATATTTGATCTCAAGTCTCAGGAAAAGCGTCTTTATGAAGCAAGCTTTTGTTGTGATAAGAGGCCTGCAGCTGCCAAGAATTGTGAGAGAAATATTCAAGGTTACATCAGACTGTGCGTTAGCCAGCCAGTAACAAATGTGTAGTTGAAGCTTCTTACGAGAAAAGCTATTTAATGTGTGTGAGCTCTCTAATGAAACACATTTTATCCATGTTCAAGTATAAATTACTGTAAAAAAAATAGCACAGCATAATGCTGAGGTCCAACATGTGGTACGCTCATCTTACTGCAGGTGGTAATTCACATTACCACATGTGGTAAAACATAAGATAAATCGCTTTTTGTGAGTTGAGTTATTCAGAAGTTCTATGTGTGTGTGTGAGTACAACTATTTTGTAATGTGAAATGATCAATGCATTTTGAAACACAGCCAAACAGGAATAAAGTGGTATTGTACATAAGTTACAGCGAGCAGATAAGGTGTACTAAGTCTAATAATTGGTTACCGTTAGTGACCAAGGTAAAATAATTATTAGGCAGCATCCTAAAGTTATTCTCACCACTAAACATATAGCCTAATAAGTTTACCACAATATATTACCAAGAGCTAATAAAAATACCACCATACCAAAATACCACAAAATAGCACGAGATACTAAAAATATAGACCAAAAAGATATCTAACACTTTCTACACTCACATTGAGAGTCCGACAGTGGGGATGCTTGTTATGGACACATCAGGGCTACATCATGCCACCAAAATATGCGATAAACAGGTAATTTATTACATGATTTTTGTACACAAACATCCTACCATTTAATGAATTGTCACCCTACATTCCCGGCATGCGCAATTATGAGCTGGTGTAGGGTCTGGCAAAAGGTCACACTGCATGCCCCCCACGGAGATGGCACATGGCTTCTTGCATACAGCTGCTCAGCCACCTGATACATGGTTAGAGCAGGCACTACAAAATGTTGGTGAAAGTATACACACAGTCATGCAATTTGGTCAAGTATAGGTAGTGGGTGGCCCTAGCCTAGAGAAACTGTGCAGGGGTCTAGCCCAGTGGTCTCTTTTACATAGACCCACTCTCCCCTTGCTAGCAATTGAACTGCCAACACTACCAATGCTCTGATGTAACAGTTTGTTTCGACATGGAATTCTTGTGGGGAATTCCCATTTGAAAATTAAATATGGTGGATCTGCCTTTTCAGCCATCAGCATGGAACTCCCTCCAAAAGGGAAAACGCACAACAGACCTTCAGGAATGCACTAAAAACATGCCTCGTTAATTTGCCAACCTAACTCGCCAAACCTTTGCCGATAGTCAAAGAGAAGCATGCAGATTTATTGCAAAGAGATACTGCATGCACTACTGGGTATTGTCTCTGGATTCTTGGGTCATGTTGTCAAACGGGAAATTATATCGTGCCCCCTATTGTAATGAGTATGTGTATACTGGCCTACGCCAAGCTGCTTATAAGCAACTTGCGAAGAAATCCGTGTTGCAAGGTCCTGACCTTAAAATCAATGTAAGCCGCCATTTTAGGTCAATCCGCCATTTTAGGTTCGCTCTATAAAAGTCACCCTGTGAGTTAAAATGGTGGACGATGTCATTCTGAAATACAACATGGCCGTCTTGACCTCTGTGTGTAATTAATATGTAACTTGCCTGCAGGCCACTTGTTGAGGTTGTGAACCGAGACCTTGTCCTTCGTTGACCTGTGTGTAAAGGATTACTTGCGTCAATTAAACTAATCCGCGAGCATACGTTAAGAACAATGTATTCAGATACTGAACTGAGAACACTTGTTTAACTACATTGTATTAATGTTTTTGAAGACCTGTATGGGAAATCCCAAAATACACAGTTGCCGTGTAGGCTTGTTGACGTATGTATTAAAGGCAAACTAGTTACATGTAGATATGCGAACTCGGCATGAACCCTAGATCAGTAATGTATTAGAGGAATATTAACCCGAAGTAGGGTTGGACATTGTGTTCGCAAATGGTATATAAAAGCAATGAATTCTAATGTACAGCGTCTCTCACTGAACACACTGAACCACGCTGGAGTTCGCTGTGTTGCACTGAGGGCTGATAGCTATCTTATTTTGTTTTGTTCTTTGTAACTGATTCAGTATAAATTAAAGATTTTTGTATGTTCCTTTGTAACCCGTGTTCGGTGTATTTCCTTTTGGGGTACTCAGCCTCGGTATTTTGATTTTGTTTTCACAGTTGGCACCCGAATAGGGAACCTCAAGATTGATGCCAGATTATCAAAGGTTGACCCTCGCTATCGGACCGGGATAGGACGGTGTGACAAAAAGGGGCCCCACTGAACGAGACGCGACACCTATACAGTGCTGCATGACCCGATCCCTGAACAATTAGCTTGTGGTCCGAGAACAGCATCTTGACGAGGGTCCACTTATCGAGGCAGGCAGATTTGCTGAAATCACCACACACGAGGTAACATTAGTTAGGTAAGATTCTTTGAAATACGATTGGACATCCTTAGGAAATCGATCAGGTGAGTCGTGACTCGACTCTTAAATAATCCTGATAATTTGATTTTGGCGTATTGTATCTGCAGACACAATTATTGACCAGGTAACACCAATAATTTGATATTCCAGGAAATTGTCTACCTGCTCAGGGTGTTATTCCGCAGTGATAGGCAATCTTTGGAATTTAGCCGTCCGGCACCACAGGAGGGGTCACCGGCGTGTACTATGTACTGTAAGCATGGCATTGGAAGTATAGTATTTAATGATATTTGGCACAGACAAACCAGACATGCCTCCAAACTTCAGTGGCCAATCAATGGTAGTTTTGAAATCCCTCGAATTGAGTATTTAGAGTCAATTTTATTAAAGAAAAAGGCTAGACCTGCAGCATTTGATGTTTTGCAGAATTGGAAAAAAGAAGCGTTGCAGCAACTTAAAAGTAGAGAAAAACATGCGCGCCGTCATAAGACGAACGCCGAAAAAGCATTATTGTATGACCAAGATAAACATTCTGAGTCGACTAGGATTATGGATAGGGCTTTCTCACTTGGAATTCAGAAAATCTATCCTTCTAAAGACCTTGCTGTTTCCGACGAATTCATAACAAATTATTAAATGAACGAAGGCCTGGTGCCTCTGCGCCACCTCCGTATCTTCCTCTTCCTGCTGCTATGCCTCTTCCTGCTGCTATTCCTGCTCTACCTGCTGTTGTTCCTGTTGTTCCTGCTCCTCCTAATGTCCCTCTTCTTCTAGTTACTCTTCCTCCACCTATTCCTCCACCCCTTCCTATTACACCAGTAACAGTACCTCCATTGAATTTGCCTGCTCCCTCTCTTCCAATTGGTCCTGTGCCGCTTGTAGTTGATCAAGGTGCGGGGTCGAAGGTTGTCACTCGCAATACTGTACCACCAGAGAAGAAACGTGATTTAATTGCATGGGCTAAGCATTTTATGGAGAGGGATGATCAAGCTAATGTTTTTGCCACACTTCACAATATGGATAATTTTCCTGAGAAAAATGTTTTTATTGAAGGTTTAGGGATTCATTTATGTGTAATGTGGGGCAAATTAAATAAAATAGATCTCCCGCAAGGGTTAAGGGATCTAAACACTTTAGCGTTTTCAAGAGACACTGTGGAGAAAGTAAATGAGGATGTTGAGAGGTTATTTGAGTATAGAAAGGAGTTGGAAAGGTTACAGAATGAGGATGACGAGGGGGAAAGTATGTATGTACAGAAACAGTTCCTTCCTTGTCGAAAATCGATATCTGAGGAAGCATGAATTTGTATGAAGGACGCGCTTAGATGGATTTCAGATATGTCGATAACTCCAGTTGAGGTATATGACACATATAGTCAGTATACGCAAGAAATGCAGAGGACAGTGATACAGGTAATGATAGAGTACCTATAGGGTGATTGTGTAAAAAGAAAGATTAGTTGTCCCACAGAGTTATTGAGTATTTATAAGAGAGATTTTTCACTTAACACTTCTTTGACTGCTTCAGCGCTCGGCTTAGCTCTGTTGCTTAGTAAGCGTTTGGAGTCACCTACTTCTCAGTTGCCTATGAGAGAGGTTCCTCTGACATTTGTCCCGAAGGTTGAGATTGCGGCCGATGCTGCACAGGGTATAGTCGCTGTGAACATTCCTGCACATTATATATCACAGTTTGTTCACGTCCCATTCTCAAGACAAGAAGTGAATACTATTAGAAAATCTATTCCTGATATTAGGAAAATCCGACAGGATTCTATAAAGAAATAGAGTCCATCTTGCAGTCCTCAGTGTTCACCTTAGGCGATATTGATTTGTTATTTCCTGTACTCCTGCCCGTAGATTTGTGGAAACAAGTTAGAACTATAGACGACGTGCCAGGGTTGGGAGATACATGGGTGAATATAACTAGATTTGATGGAGAAAGGCCAGCTGGTGAAAGACCACCCGAGGTGATACTGACTTTGCCTGATAGAATCATTGCAAAATTGAAAACCATAATTCCTGAGAAAAGAATTATTTGGGACAAACGTGCGGCCTATGTCCAAGGGATGTCTGAGGGTGCTACCGAGTTCTCTAATCGGTTCGAACAGGTATTCTCGAATTTCAGCGGACAAGACTTAGGCACTGAGACTGGGAAAAGGTTATTTGTGGACAAATTTGTGCGTGGATTGCTGCCTGACATCCAGTCACAAATTACGTCTTCTGAGAGCGCTTGGCAGGCGAAGTCCCAATTAGAAGTACTGCATATGGCTCAGTACTACGAGAATCGTGTCAATAATTAAAAAGATAGAGTTGAAAAACAAAAAGGTGATTTAAAGACTAAAGTACTATTACAGCAATTTGTTAGAGGCCCCAGAGGGGGTAGTTCGCAGATTAGAGGTCAGTATGTTCCACAAGGGAATGTGCTCTTGGGTCCTGTGAACATTAACCAGTGTGCCAATTGTCGACAAGAGGGTCATTGGCGTGCACAATGCCCCGTCCTTCGACAGAGGTCGAATAACACATTTGGGAATATGGGTGGACGATCCAGAGGTCGCCCGGGTGTAGGGGGCCCTGGTAGAGGTCAGTTTGCACAGGATTCTCAGCAACCTTTTTCACAGGATAATCAGACTTTGAGTGCGGACACTAGGAACATATTTGATCATCCTTCTGCTGCATATCTATCTGAAGAGCTTCCTTTTGATGATATTCTGTTCCGTTAGGATTGCCCGAAACAGGGTTTGGAACCTACACCTATTCCGGTCAATCAGAGAGGTCCTTACGTTGAAATGGTGGTGGGAAATAGGAAAAATCAGTTTTTGATAGATACTGGAGCACAGAAGTGTTCCATTGATCATTCTCGGGTTCCAAACATTCCACTGTCAGGGCAAACCAATGTTTCTGTAGGGTTTTCTGGCACGCCAGTTGTTTGTCCGGTTTCTTCGCCGGTAACCATTTTTTTTGGTCCCTATACGGACCACTGTGCATTTCTGTTGACTTCGAATTGTGGAGAGAATTTGCTGGGGTTGAACCTGTTAAAAGAATTAAATGCAGTGATTTATTGTTCTTCTGATGGAGTGCGCTTGACGATTTCACCACAGCAATTTTCTGTCTCGCAATTCTTGACTAGACCTTTGCCGCCAGAATTCATTGATGTACCAGAGAGCTTATAGGCTGTTGACGACAATGATGTCAGTGTTTTACAGATTGAGCCTGTTAAGATAGTTTTGAAACATGGGATTGCACTGCCACGCATTCCCCAGTATAAGATTTCAGTTGAGGGCGAGCAAGCTTTGAAATGCATTGTTTCTGATTTTGTGCATCGCGAGATGATTGAGGAAATTTCAGGAAGTTTATGCAATAGTCCGATTTTACCCATGTACAAGAAAGGCGATAATGCAATTCCATTCCGTTTCATAATTGATTTACGTGCCATTAATTAAGTCGTTGCTCTGCAATTTCCAATTGTGCCTGATGTGACGACAATATTAACCATGATACCAGCTACAGCTACTTACTTTAGTGTTCCTATACACAAGGATAGTAGATACTTGTTCGCGTTCACCTTAGGGGGACGCTTGTTCACATTTACTCGTGCACCTCAAGGGTACACACAGAGTCTTAGCATCTATAGTAGGGCTTTGAAAGAACAGCTTGATACCCTTGAATTGCCCTCTACTTGTAAATTGCTTCAATATGCTGATGACTTGCTTTTAGCTGCTGACTCTGAGAGCGCCTGTAAGGAGGGCACTGTGTTATTGCTTATTCATCTAGCTAAGCATGGTCACAAAGCTTTGCTTAAAAAGTTTCAATATTGTTGCCAGGAGGTCGCCTATTTAGACTATCTTCTGTCAAAGGAGGGAAGAAGATTGACACCTGAACGTATAAAACACATTTCTGGCATGTCTGTCCCAAATACACAGAAGAAAGTTAGAGCCTTGATAGGTATGGCTTCTTACTGTAGGTTGTGGATCCCGAATTTTTCACTAGTGATCAAACCGATGTTGGCTTTGACAAAGAAGGGCATTTCTTCGCCATTGCCGTGGAACACGGAACACCAGCAATCGTTTGATTTGCTTAAGACTGCATTATCTTCGGCACCAGTTTTGGGCGCACCAAACTATGAAAAGGCCTTTGTGTTGTTTGTGCATGAATGTGATGGATGAGCTTTGGCTGTATTAACGCAGGAACATGGAGGGAAGAATAGGCTGTGCGGTTACTTTTCTTCCGCCCTTGATCCTGTAGCATGCGCTTTGCCAAGATGTTTGCGAGCTGTCGCTGCTGCATCTGTAAAACAGAGTGAGGGAATGGTTCTAGGCCATGATCTAACCCTGATGGTGCCTCACTCTGTAGATGTTCTACTGAACCGAACTCAAACGCAACACCTCACTTCCGCATGGTTGACGAGATATGAATTGAACTTGTTTGCTCCTCACATCCAAATTAAGAGGTGTTGTGTTCTTAATCCGGCTGAACTCCTACCTTTCCCGCAAGATACTACTTGCAGCGATGAAGAGTCACATGACTGTCTGTATACTACCGAACAAGAGACAAAGCGTAGAATTGATTTGAAAGACACTCCTTTGAATAATCAGCAAGGAGAGCTGTTTTGTGAAGGCTCCTGCTTCAAACTTTCAGATGGTACATCCACAGCTGCTTATGCAATCACCACATTAAGCGCGGTCGTGGAAACCAAGAGAATCACGCATAACTCTGCGCAAGCCACAGAGATTATAGCATTGACCCGAGCTTGTGAACTTTCCGAAGGGCTTGCAGTAAACATATATACTGATAGTCAGTATGCCTTTGGGGTGGTTCACAACTTTGGGAGACTCTGGTCAGAGAGAGGGTTCTTACCTTCATATGGTACTAAAATCCAACATGGCTCCCTAATAGTACTACTGCTCTCAGGGCTTGCGCTCCCTACTCAGTTAGCCGTCATGAAATGTGCAGCACATCGTAAGATTACAGAGGACATAGGAAAAGGGAATGCTTTCGCTGATCAGATAGCTAGACAAACTGCTACCGATCTCCATACGGAGATGTATGTTTCAAGGGAGACTGTAAATGCTTATGCAATGGACGAGGGTGTTGGGTCTGTACGGGATATCCAAAATGATGCCACGTTAGAGGAATCCAAGAGGTGGGCTGAAGGCTTCGGGAAACTTGATGACGACGGGTGTTGGGTGGACATAGTTGAAGGGAAATGGCTACTCTCTGACGCTTATGTAATGCTGATGGTCATCATGGCCCATGGTCCTACGCATGTATGTGCCCAGAAAGTAACGAAAATGTTGGAGAAAGTTTGGGTAAATGACAACATTCCGAAAACTGCCCAGCGCTATGTCCAGGATTGCATGATTTGCCTACAGCACAATGTGGGAAAGGGGACAGCAACTACAAGGGGAAGTTTTGGGCCACCCTCTGTCCCCTTTGAAGTCATCCAATTTGATTTTATTGAAATGGAACGCTGTAATAATATGAAGTACGTATTAGTGGTCATCTGTGCTTTTAGTAAATGGGTTGAGGCTTTCCCTTTCAAAGATGCTACAGCCATGACTACTGCGAAAACCATGTTAAAAAAGTACTTCCCACGGTTCGGGCTACCAAGAGTCATCTGGTCGGACAATGGTCCACATTTTGTCGCTGCTGTAATTCTGCAGATATGTACGGCATTACAGATCGACAAACGGTTCCATTCGGCCAGACACGCTCAGAGCGCCGGACTAGTAGAAAGACGCAATGGTATCATCAAGAACAAGCTGGCGAAGACGTGTGCCGGCACTAAATTAAAATGGCCGGACGCCTTACCGATCATGTTATTATCCATGCGTACAACCCCTCAAACTAAGACTGGGCTCTCTCCATTTGAGGTGGTAATGAGGAGACCTGGCAATATCTGGAACCTCCCTAAATGTAGATCTTTGAGAGATGTTGAAAATGTATTACTTTCAGATTATTGCAGCCAGTTGACTAAAAACCTGTATTTGATTTATCACCAGGTACGAGAGGCTTTACCTGTGCGATACGAGGGCCAGGGCCACAGCATACGGCCTGGAAGCTGGGTGCTCATCAAGGCATTTGAGCGCTCTTCCTGCCTTGCACCTCGCTGGCGGGGCCCATTCCAGGTCCTGTTGGTCACGCAAACGGTGGTGCTGGTTTCTGGAAGAAAGAATTGGATCCACGCGTCGCACGTCAAGAAACTTCCTCACCCAGTGCCACACGATACAGAAGAAACAGAACCCCTCGCTAACGCTGCAACCAACGATCCCAAAGCAGTAGATAGCGCTGAGAGTGTATCAGAGAATCTTGCTGAGCCCGTGAGGCTTGGGAAACCAGCCATTTGGTCTCCACACTCTCCAAAAGTTTTGACTCGGAAACTGCTGTTTCAAATTCGGCATCTTCACTTGTTTCTGATACGTTTCTCCCAACGGGAAGTGACGACACATTGTTTCCGGATCAATCAGTACCGGGAAAAGCAAGGTACAATCTGCGTCCAAGTAAATAGACTTATGGCACGGTTTTGCTGTGCATCTGATAGACTTACGGCATGGTTTGGCTGTGCATTTGGAGAAGGAAAGGATCATCGAGGGCTTGTTTTTGCCCAAATTTGAGAAAGGGGATTCTGTTGGCTAGGGTTGTGGAAGGACTAAGAAGTCGCGAGGCTGGGAGGTCGACCACCAATGAACATTGGGGGTTTCCGTTTGAAGACTACAATGCCTGCCACCGCTACCGCTCGTATGGGACTTGTAAATGATCGTGTAAACAACCGGGAAAATTTATAATGCACCCGGGCCCCGAAAACGTATTGCTTTGTTTTTCTAATGATATTTGTTTTTATAATAGTCATTGTCCTAGGCTTATGGTACCTCGAGGAAATGCATCCTTTAGAGTCCTTGTTACCGACTGAAAATGTACCTACTGTTCCTACTCCCTTTGTACATTTGCATACTCTGTCCCCTAGGGACTCCCAGCATAGACAAAGGTACCACAATAATACTCTGCTACTTATCATGAATGCTACGCATGCCATTTTTAATAAGTCTAATTGTTGGGCATGCTCACATTTACCGCAACACGGGGATAAGGGGCTAGGTTGGTATATTCATCCTTTACCTTTGACAACTGCTTGTTATGCTTCTCTTAGAGCACTGTTCTTTGGCCGTTGGAACGATAGCATCTCAGGCAACTTTGATGGCACTAATTTGAATAGCTTTGAGAAATGTTTTTTGACATCCCTGGGATGCTCACTTTTCACAAATAGGAGTAAACCCAACATTGCTTCTATTAGGCCTTCTGATAGACTGTCTCGTCCTTTCCAATCTTTGATTTCCTTTAAGATGGCTCCAATAGGCAATGAGGATGCCATGCCTCCTTCTTACACTGTTAACCATAGCCCCGATTCAGTTTCTTTTTGCATATAAAGGAATGGTACTCAGTCAATGGGAGATTTTAAAGGTTGTGCCAACGTTGCATATTTTACTGAGGAAGACAGACCTTTGTATGTAGGCAAACCTGTCTACTTTGTTTGCGGTAATGTAGCATTTCCATGGTTGCCCAGGGATTGGCAGGGATCCTGTTATTTAGGGATCCTGTTACCTGGGGTGTTTATAGCTAGTACAATAGAAGTTTCAAAGGCTCGTCCGCGGCGGGACGAGAACAGTGACACTCCAGCACAAATCTTGGGAGATATAGCAAAATCAACTGTGCCATTTTGGGGACAAATAGCGAATTCCGAGGATATCAGAAGACTAGCGAGAGTACTGGAGAGAACCATCAACCGGACCACGGACATACTCTATAATATGACATTAGAACAGAAAGCGATAAGACTAGTAGCACTTCAGAACCGGATGGCATTAGATGTCATTCTGGCAGAACGTGGTGGAGTGTCTAAATTAGTGGGGTCCGCTTGCTGTGTTTTCGTGCCAGATTCCTCCCCAACTATCTTCAAGGCAATACAGAATCTGCACGTCCTTAGTTCAGAAGTGCATGTTTCCGAGGGAAACTGGGATTTTAGCGCTTGGTTCTGGGACTTCTTGCGATCTTGGGTTTGGAAGGTACTTTCGGTCTTACTGACCATTTTGGGATTTCTGTTGTTCCTTTGTTGTTGTATTCAGTGTCTACCTAGTATATGTTTGATGCTAGGGGGATGTTGCACACAAGCGATAGGTACAATAAGACATAAAGTGTATGCCCCAGATAAAACTTCCAAGGAATACGTGTTAAAAGAAATTTTAGCGAATGACCTGATGGCAATAGATATTTCTGACAGCGATTCAGAGTGCATGGACGATGATGCATGGAGTTATTTGCAAGGAGATCCAAAGTAGTTTAGCAATTGACATAGGCCAAAAGGAGGGTTTGTCAAACGGGAAATTATATCGTGCCTCCTATTGTAATGAATATGTGTATATTGGTCTACGCCAAGCTGCTTGTAAGCTAGTTGTGAAGAAATCCGTGTTGTAAGGTCCTGACCTTAAAATCAATGTAAGCCACCATTTTAGGTCAATCTGCCATTTTAGGTTCGCTCTGTAAAAGTCACCCTGTGAGTTAAAATGGTGGACGATGTCATTCCGAAATACAACATGGCCGTCTTGACCTCTGTGTGTAATTAATATGTAACTTGCCTGCAGGCCACTTGTTGAGGTTGTGAACCGAGATCTTGTCCTTCATTGACCTGTGTGTAAAGGATTACTCGCGTCAATGAAACTAATCCGCGAGCATATGTTAAGAACAATGTATTCAAATACTGAACTGAGAACACTTGTTTAACTACATTGTATTAATGTTTTTGAAGACCTGTATGGGAGATCCCAAAATACACAGTTGCTGTGTAGGCTTGTTGACGTATGTATTAAAGGCAAACTAGTTACATGTAGATATGCGAACTCGGCATGTACCCTAGATCAGTAATGTATTAGAGGAATATTAACCCGAAGTAGGGTTGGACATCGTGTTCGCAAATGGTATAAAAGAGCAATGAATTCTAATGTACAGCGTCTCTCACTGAACACACTGAACCACGCTGGAGTCCGCTGTTTTGCACTGAGGGCCGATAGCTATCTAATTTTGTTTTGTTCTTTGTAACTGATTCAGTATAAATTAAAGATCTTTGTATGTTCCTTTGTAACCCGTGTTCGGTGTATTTCCTTTTGCGGTACTCAGCCTCGGTATTTTGATTTTGTTTTCACAATGTGACCCAAGAAGATTGACGTACTAGTGAAAAAAAAACCAATATCATTAATCTCAGCACAATGGGGTTTAGCGTACTCAACAAACAGGCGCAACAGTGATTCAACTCTATATCCTGGTACGAGCACCACCCCTTTCTCCTCCACTAACCCTACGAAAACTACCCATACTCCTACAAACACACCATATATTGCCCAAATACAGCACTCTCCCACAGAAACACACACTGTCACCAAACATCAAAACTGCACACCTCCTTCAATAGCATACACAATTATAACACCGTCAATGCACCCTACTCCACAGGCACACAAGGCCTCCCATGTAGACTCAAGCAACCACAGGGCCACCAGCCGATACCACCTAGAAGCAAACCCACACACAGTGACTAGCTTTTCACAATTCAACCTACCAACACAACAGCAAAAGCGCTCATGCCCTCTGTTTCCCCTTCCACAAAAAAACACCCATTCTTCTTATTTTCTGATCCCCTTGAGCACCCGGGAGATCATGCAAATGGCAGTGGTGTGTGGTATGAATCTCATTTACATAACATAACATTGAACTGTCTACAGACCTGGAGTCATCATCTGGCCATGCTCAAAGGGCAAGTGGCAGTCTGTGTCCACAGGAATGTGCAGGGTGATCGGAGGAACATGTTTTGGGGGAGCATACATTAGTAATGCCACATTGCTAAAATTTCTAGGGATGCTTTCACACGAAAATCATATGTAAACTCTGTGCGCAGGCCATGGCGGATGTAGAGGGGGTTTCTATAGTACTTTTTACATGCTCCAGAAAATGACAACCTTTGAACTCAAATAATACAGGTAGAATGTTCAAACATAAGTAAAATATGATCCAGTGAAAATACGCGCTATTCCAACGAAGGGTTAAGAATTGACCACTTCGGCCTGTGTTATAGCCAAAGAATTTCAGAAATGTTATGCAACCTTTTGAGTTAACCATGAAATCCCTTCCAGAACACCACTGGTAAAAACGTACGCTGCCATAATCATCAAAGAGGCTATGGTAACAATAAATAACTGACTAATACCTAGGCTTGGGAATGATTCAATAGCAGCCAATTATCTGCCGATCTCCATGATTTATCAAGACAGCAACATTTATGCTACATTTAGTTACAGTCCATTCCGTCAGTCAGTAATCCTGGTCAAGATGGTTTGTGTTAGGTAGGCTCTCTCTAGACAATAGGCAAATTAGTTGCCTAGCCTCATCCAATGCCCTTCACTAAGGCATAAGGTAGGGCAGTCATGGGCTAGACAAGCTGAAGGCCTTTCACTTGGCTTCATGTAACTCCCTTGTCTTCCCCATGTCCCGGATTAAGTTTTGTGACGTTCGTCAAGACTGTGAAACCCCTCTTTAGAGACCCAACAGCGATGATTCATATTAATTGCCTCTTCCTCTGTCAGTCACATTATCCTGGATGTAAACGGCAGGGGTGGCCTCTTTCTCTCAAACGCTTCCTTACAAAACTTGACACACTCACATCAAATTTCTATGGAAGGAGAAAAGAGTCTGTATATCGGTAGGTAATCATTGAGCAGCCAAAAAAGGGCCTTAAACGAACCCAACTTCAAACCATAACAGGCAGCATTTTAGAGCATGTGACCAGCTCGTTTAAGTCTGACATCACACACGGGCGCACTCCTCACTGGTAAGGAATAAGGAGAAAGATGACGCCCCATTACACATTGATAGGCCTGATTTTTGTCGAAAAAGCATCACCTTATTTGGGATCCCCTGTGATTCAAGTCACGAGGAGCAAGAATTGTGATGTGTTGTTGTAAAGCTTCCTTGTGTAAATCAAAAGAAAATGTATCAAAAAGGTCTACAGAATGTGATCGTTTTTTGACGAAGTCTTGTTTTCTCTTTCTCCTTTATGGAAGGGTTTTCCCACACCATTGTTCTCGCCCTACTCTCCCCTTCCCTCCATAATTGATTTTTTCTTTGGAATACTTTAACACTTTCCTTTCTGTTCAATATGTTTTCTAGAGCAATCTTGTTCCGGTTGTATTTATTGACAACAGCGTTTTTCTACAAAGGTGGTCACATGTTACCCCATTAAGAGACATAGAAATTCAGGGCCTTCTTTCTGGTACACATCTAGATTACGAATCCAAGATTGCCTGGTCCTACAAAGACACTGGTCCTCAAAAGGCATGTATTTCTCTGTCCTAGCAGTTAAGTTTCGACAGCACAACTGAGTATCTCCAACTGAGTATCTGAGCATCTTGTAAGATGCACACACTCAAGGTGTAACCTTTTTCAGAATCCGGAGCCACCTTTTGTATGTTGCATTAACATTCTAATGATCTTTCAATAAACACTTTTGAAAGAAAGATCTCCCAAATACATGTCTGCATTTTCAAAGGATAGCCCTGCCATTCTACCAGACAGGCAGGCTGGAAAAAAACATAACAAGGATAAATCCAAATAGCTTCTGCCCTAACAGGGCAAACTAGATGCAAGACTTTCCACATGACAAGTGGCACAAAGTCGCATGGTTCCAAACTCGCTGTGGTATCTAGAACCGCAATGATCAGGCCCAGAGTGAATCGCCCTCTCCCTAATAGAATGTATCTGCAAATGACAGCGCTGCAGGAGGTCTGCCACCTATGGCATTTAGACCTCAACTCCCATGCCACCTCACCACTCACTATGCTGGTTGAGTACAATGGGAGTTGCCATCCAAAACACCCACAGAGCCAAAGTTTATAGAGCCTTGCAGGCACACCACAAACATATTACCGGGTTAGCCCAGAACAACCCCAACAGTAAGGCAACAAACTGCAAGTCTTAGTAAGCCAATCAGGTGATACACACCACAACTCAACATCAGGTCAACTTGCATGCTAATAGAACCAACAATCCCAGAATGCAAAGCATGTGGGGAAATAAGCTTCTGTGTCCACCAACCCTAGAAAGTGGAGGAAGAAGGAACACCCTTCAGCTGACCTTGATGAGGGCAGGGGATGTCACGGTTTGTAAATTACTGTGAGACATTGGGCCTCATACGAGGCTGGCGGTAAGGGGTTAACGGCACCGGTAAGGATGCCGGTGCCGTTAACCCCTTACCACCGCATTCTGAGGTCCCTTAGCGGGTCCCACTAAAACCAGCCGTCCTTAGCGGGAGCCGCTAAGGGACCAGGGAGTTAATAACGGGCCCGTAATTTACGGGCCCGTTATTAGCTCCTTCCCCATTCCCATTGAGCCCTATGGGAATAAATATATAAATAGATAAAGTGTGTTCATAGCGGTTCTCTCCATACAATTCACCCTTTTTTTGAATGGCACCAGAGTATACCCTCTCTCTGGAATAACCCTCCACTGTCATGCCAGAGCTTTGGAGGAGTCTCTGCCCCTGTCTGTCTCCTCCAACTCTTCAAAGGAATGCTGGTTTTCTAGAATATTAGCCTGACCTCGCAAAGCCCAGGAACGCATTAAAGAATCAGAAACCAATTTAAGAGACATGCCCAAGTGCCCGCAAAGTCCTGAGACAGGAACACTGACAATTCAATAGAGTACATTTATGAGCAAGCATTGCAATGCCAACAGTTTAGGTTTCTGTGTAGGTGTGGGAGAGGCACGTGCCCGACACTGCCGTAGTGGATTTAACTGGCCATTCATGGTAGCCGGTGCAAAATGACACGAGTACCTGGGCATCTAATAGCAGCGCCTGGCAAATGCCTAATACTTTTACACAAGCCAAACTGTTGGCTTTGCCACTGCTTGTTTATAACAGGACACAGAGTGCTTAGAAATGAGAGGCTGAAGGCAGACATGGAAGGGCATGTTAAATTACACCAGTACCGGGTTTACAGCTCCAATTAAGTCATTAACTCTCAGAAGACTGCTTTCATAAAACACTGGCACGCACTTTGAGTGCAAAGTTTGCTGGTAAGGCTTGAATAAAGCGAACTCAAACAGTTCCCATGAGGAGGTGTTTTGGACAGGGAGGGGCAGGATCTGGGTGGGAATGGCCATAGGAATTAGCATGACAGTGGACAGTCAATGGGTCGGCAAATAACCAAACAACACCTACAATATAAGTGTCCCTCCTCATCTGTTAGTCCTCCCTATCTGTACTCTAATGCAATCATTTTGGTGTATAGTGTCGCAAGCTCCACCTAATAGTCCAAACTAAAAAAAAAGGTTCAGAATAGAAGTAAAAGGAAGCTATTAAATAGGAACATTATTTAATTGTGCTAACGTGGTAAATTGTCTTTTTTTAAAATAAAATGTACAATACGAATGTTTAATTATCACTATCCATCTATATTGTAGTCATAAAAAGACCATGCCACTTGTGCTACTGAGCAAAGCACATTATGAAAACATTGAATAACCATTTTTGCACCAGGGCAAATTTAGAAGAAGTGATAGGACTAGCGCAGGCATTGCCACGGTGCAAGCATTCATTGAAAGAATATGCTTTTAGACTTACACCAGTGCAAGGTTTCTACCAAATTGCACTGAATTTCTTGCCACTGAATTAAACTTGAAAATAGCGGTCGTTGTACCAACGACACTTCAGAGCATGAAGAAGTACCCCACCACAACGCTATAGTAACACGCCGGCCCTATCCCGCCTTCACCACTCCTTCATTACATGCTAAACCCTTTATCTGACAGTGGTATGCAAGCTTCTGCAATGAGACTAGCCATCATTTTATAAACGTTGCTTGCTCTCCATATCACCCACCCCCTTCATATTTCTACCATCCCATTCTTCCTCACTACCATCCCCATCCCTCTTGGACCCAGAAGCAGATGGTCATCCATGCCTACACTTTGGGATGGCGATAGCCTCCTAAAAGACTGCTGTGCCTCACTGAGGTAAATGCATCTCAGATCAAAGAGAGGTGCGGCTCTTCATTATTTTGGAGTTTCTTTTAGTATTTAAGAGACCCATATTTAGTTAGATTTTAGGATCAATAGCGGGAGACACGTATGTACATGCTTCCGCGCCTTGCTAATAAAGTGAGGCAAGAGGTGTCGTTTTTTGCCGCCCTTTAGGATGGGGGTTATTGTCTGATCAAGTCTTGGGGGGGGGGGCCACTGCTATGAGCGAATACTTGTGAAATGAAATGCCTCCATGTCTATCCTAGCATCGGCACAGCTGTTCTCTTATATTGTCATGTTGAGCGGTGATCTCAAGTTTCCCGTGGCATGCGTGAGAAGGCCACACAGTCCTTTCTTTTGTTTCAAATTTTGGGACTTGTAGTTTTCCTAAATTTCAAATGGCAAGAAAAAACTACAAGTCACAGAATGTAAAGGGAGAAAACAGGACTGGACGGCCTTCTCAAACATGGAACCTGAGAGCTCTGTGCTGTGTTATGCTGTGTTATGCTGTAAAGCACTTATACTGCACTAATCAGCACTGGAGTGGTCTGGCCACCTTGCCCGAGAAATTAGCATTTCGTGACTCTGTCTGGGGTAACCAAACCAGAGTGTATGGAGGAAGAAGAAAAGGAAAAGGGCTGAAGTGAGGGGTGGTGAAAAGCGAGCATAGTAAAGGGATACACAGAACACAATTTAAGAAGGAACAACGGGGGTGAGGTACAGAGGATGTGGTTGTATAAGTAAGGGTACGCGTATAATGGCAGACAAGGGATCAAGCAAAATGCTGATCTTGAAAGAGGCAAGAGAGCAACTCTCGTGAGAAGGAGCAATTTCCCAGTGATGGGCGGCAGTGTACAGTGCCTTGCAAAGACGTACTGGCGTTAATGGGAGCATGTTTGCGTGATGGCCTCGAGACCTGCTCAAGAAGCCGCTGAAGTGTGGTGGCCAGAGTTTCCTGAGTATTCAAAAACCCCACAACACCCTTTTCCCCACAGTTGAAAATGACAGCAGGATTGCCGGACCCAATGACAGCAGGATTGCCGGACCGTTTCCAGAATGGTGGTGTCACCAGGTTGGGCCCATAATATAATTTTGCAGGAAATGCTTTTTCATAAAATAAATCCCCTTTATCATTGCCCCTGTTTGAGATGCATGACACAAAATGGCGACACTGTTTCTTATTCGAATATAATACAAGCCACCTTGAATAAACTGCATGCATTTTTTTTAATGTTCAAAGATAATGTGATATGACATCATAAAAAGCTATTAATCTAACCATAATAATGCTGGTGTTCTTGTGTGTCTAAAACAGGCTTTAAGAATGTGAACACTGCAAAATGCTATAAGATTATAGTTTTGCACACAGTTCTCTTTGACAAAGTAGTAATCCCTGACCAGACGGATTAGAACTGTGACCTACAGGACAGCTTTGTAAGATGGAAATCAGGTTACAAATAAAAGCCTAGAATGTTGCAAATGCAAAAGTGAGCAGGAACAAATGGGTTACCTTTGAGACGCTGGCTAATGGTATTTATATACGCAAGTTTCAAGTTTATTTCGACAAAAGTCATACAACCAGCATAGAACAATTCATATACAGATCTAAAAATGTAACCAGTAAAATGAAATTGTCAACCTGCGCCACTTCAATTCCTATGAAAAGTCTTAGCATACTGTCAGAGTGCAGATTCCCTTCTGTCCGTGTTCTTTGTGGCGCCTTCAATCTTAGGACGTGGCAGATGGATCTGAGCCGACAGTTCCTAGGACGTAAAGCTTATTTAAGGACGCGTGTAACTGCGAATACAGTCTCACGATTCCCTTTAATTCTGCATAGACTTTCAGCCTCCATAAGGGTCCTTACTTGGTGATTAAATAAACATGGTTTAAAGTTCTGCTGGTGAAGGTCTGAGTAAAAAGAACAGAGAAACATAGAAAGTGCCACTGTGTCTTTGCCTTTGCCTCACATGTACTAGGGTGGTTGGGACACCACGATTTTACAACGGTCAATACTGGTAATATCCCCAACCGCAACGTACCAAATAGCGTGCATGCACATGGGGCCAGACTTTGTCTCGATAATTCTCGAAGCCGCGACTGAGATTTTCACTTCAGTAGTATCATACGAGTCTGCCTTCACTGTCCTTTATCATGTGCTGGTCATCACTCCATGCATAATGAGCTAAAGTCTATTGCTGAAGTCATTTATCTGTAATGGATTCTGGCTTCGTCCAGGCCTCGGATAGCCCTATCTTTTGTAATGTGTGTTTAATGAATTGAAACCATTACAATTTGATTCCCCCTCACTCCTCAATACATCACACACGGCATCTTTATATTTGTGTAGGTTGGGATGGGACCATAATTTGATCCAATGATGGACAGGTTTGAATTTGAGCAGATCATCAATTTCTTTCCATCCGATTTTGCAATGCAGTGCTCTAGGGGGGGTGGATCTTGGTAAGCCCGATAGGCCTTTCAAAAATGTGTTTTTGGATACCGACAAGCTCATGGTATTGCTTTGTCCCAATAATTCTGCACTATGAAGAGAAACCTGTCTTGCCTTCATCTAAAATATGGTCAAGGAAGAATTGATGAATCGGCTTCCGCTACCCGAGGCAAAACTGGCAATCGCATCATCGTTTACCTGTTCCTCCCATCCCCCTTCCTCATTACAGTAAAAGCCTGGATAGTTATAGGAATTTACTTTCCCAAGTTGGTGATCATCGACCTCTAGGACAATTTTCTTTTTGGGCCTTTGCTTTCCTTGACAAATCAGTACCTTAGTTTTATCATAGTTTATCTCCAGACCAATTATTTTACACATGTTTGCAAAGACTCTGAGTTGCTTATGGAGACCAGTTTTGGGTATTGGAAATTAAAACTGCGTCATCTGTCATCTGCAAATAAAAGTACTCCAATCGTATTATTGCTTAGAACCAGGCATCTGCTTCTAGAGTTCCAACAGCAATTGCTGTGTCATTTATATAATGAGAAGTGTGTGGGTGCTAAGACGAACCCCTGTCTTATTCCTATCCAGCTTCACCTCACTGATGAGGCCCAACAAGGCTGAAACACGTGTATGGGTTTGCTGTTGGTACTCTTGTTCAGAGAGAATTTGCGATAGCATTTCGGTGCTGGACTGCCCATGCGGGAGGGACAGGACTGACATGCAAATGGATATTTCCCATCTGTGAAAGGTACAGTGAGCAAAAAGCGTGTGCTGCAAACTCTCATCTCAGAACAGGTTATCATGCCATGTTCTTTCTGGAGAGGAGCGCCTGCTATCTTTTTTTGAAATATTTGCATGGAACTTGGGGTTGGTCACCCTGAGTTGCCTGGGGGCAACCAGACGTGGACTCCCTGCTCACTGTGCTCAGAGAGGCACAGCTTCACCTCACTGATGAGGCCCAACAAGGCTGAAACACGTTTATGGGGTTGCTGTTGGTACTCTTGTTCAGAGAGGAATTGCCATAGGATTTCGGTGCTGGACTGCCCATGTGGGCGGGACAAGACTGACATGCAAATGGATATTTCCCATCTGTGAAAGGTACAGTGAGCAAAAAGCAGGTGCTGCAAACTCTCATCTCAGAACAGGTTATCATGCCATGTTCTTTCTGGAGAGGAGCGCCTTCTACCTTTTTTGAATTATTCCTATGCCTACCCTGAAGCTGGGGGAGACCTTTAGCCTTTCTCTATCCTACAACCTCTGCTACTGCCCTACCCCACCCTGCCATCAATAGACTTCAATAAACCATTAGCGCCCGCTCCATTTGTTTGGTGTAATGTAGAGCCCACCATCCTTAGGAAAGGCACTGACAAAGATTCTATGTCCATGGCCACCCGAGACTAACTAAATGAGGTGCTCATTGAGCAGGTGAAATAGAGGACACTTACAATGAAACAATTTTTAAATTGATCATAAATAAGGGTGGAATTACAAAATTAGTATTACAGGGTGTGGCCGCACCAGTGACAATGATAGCAACTCTTAGAGTCGTCGGTAGGTAACGTGTCTCCCTTGCTCGCGCCCCACAAACTAATGACTGCAGGCAGACCTTTTGTGCTACCTCTCTCTCCATTTGCCTGGTGTCGTGCACTGTAGAAAGAATTGGAGCCAGGAGCTGTGTTGTGTCGTAGTAACAACCATGAGCGCACACCCTCTTTTCCCCTAGGCATTGCATTGCATCTGGCATCACGAGAAATATCTATGCACATGTATAGTCATAGCCCAAAACGGTCGGTCTGGTCTAGGGTTCCAGGGCTTCCAATTTCAGCCTGAGATGCACAGAGCGTGTGTCAGTAAACACAAAGGGAACTTCCCTTCCTTATCTCTATCCACTATATTATTCCCATAAGAAACCATAACACCACCTTTCGTATCACAGCACAGGCGGGACAGATGATTGAGGTGGGTGAGGATGGAGTAATATCAGGAAAGGCAACAGAATGAGAGGAGGGATTCGAAGAGAAAAAAAGAGACCGATAAGATTTGCGGTAACCAGTCAATTGCTCACAGGTCCATCACAGGTATGGAATACCATGAAGGGCACTCACTTTGCAGTGTCTTACTGATTATTGCACCCTACCATGCAATGAGCCCAAGGATCAACTTCCTTTGCCATATTGACGCTGAAGTCTTCACGCATCCAACATGTGGTGCTTCGATCCGTTCAAGTTTAGCCAACCGCTAATTCTTCAGGCAACAAGCTGGGAGATCCCCAATGTATGTTTCTTCTCAAGTTAGATACAACTCTGTTCATTTATAATTGATAATAACCTCAGCAGAGTCATGCATAATTGATTACTTTTAATGCATGCATAATTCATTCACCCTATATGCAATTGATTTATTCAATTTGAAAGACAGAGATTAGAGACAAATCCGGTTTCCGCAGACTGGCGTGCACCGTTCCTTCGAATGCCTGTGCCTGAACCCTGAGAGGCAGTCTCTTGAAGAAGTAGTGGGCACCGGGGGAACATGGTGGGAAGGTGAATTGGATCCTTTCTTCTTAGTCTAGCTTTCTGCTTCTGTGTTAGTTTAATATATTCGGAGAACATGCAACTAGCAGTGGCAGCAGAAACAAAACACTGACTTCAGCGGAGTGAGGGTAGAGTTAAGATGGCCGCCCAAACCTGCGTTTCCAGTGTTGACACACGAGACTTTGGCACAAGATGGAAAATCAGAGAAAGGGCTTTACCTAGAAAGAATGTGAATGGGTTTGAAGGGAAAGTTTCCAGAGGAAGTAGATGTTTTCTATATGTGCGTTGTGAAGAAGTCTCTTTAGGTTCACCAACTCCCCATTGCCCAACATCTTGTGTCTTTCAGAAGCCTAGCTAGGCCGCCAAACCTCTGTACAACAGACACTGGGAAATAGAGCAAGAGAGAGTGACCTGTGGGCACACTGTAACAATCCAACACATTTAAGGCAAAGCCACACTGTCGCATTCATAGCCAATACAACATCGGAAAGTTCTTCTCGTCTCTCCAAATCCAAGGATTGCTCTAATCCTGCTATCCGCTCGGAAACCCAAGGGCGAATATGTTATCTCCATTGCCCTGCCGAAAGGATGGTCTTCACTGCTTCTATGGCATGAGAATTCTTATAAATTATACAGTACTTAGAAGTTGTCACTAGATAGACTCACTCTAACCAATGTGGTCATCTCACACAGAGGAGCTCCTCATCTCATCAGCACAATGCCCGAGCCGTGTGGTGTAGATCAAGGTATTAAAGTGAATGTTGGTTCTCCCGTATTATCTGTTTGCTACACCAGAATCACAGTATGCAAAGTGTGACAAATGCAGGGCGTTTGTCACCCCGCCCCCCCCCCGCAAAGCGGCAGCCACTCCCTTTGGGACTAGAGTGGTGAGACCGTTATTCCTATCACCCCCTAGAGGACAGGACAAGCGGGAGCCCTCTGAAGGAGAAGCCCCTTAGAAGACATCACCCCCCCTTCCCAACAGTAACACCTTTATTGGGTGTATAGGAACTAAGGTGTTTGCAATCCCCAGAACCCCCTTAAAGCCTGGCATGGCTTCTGACCTACATTTTACTCAGTCCTTATGGGAAACTGCAGAAAGGTGAAAAGAACAGCCTCCTGGAGGTATGTCAGTGAAGGGACCAATCAAAACAGAGGATCCACGAAGCCTGCAGTGTTCCAGTATGTTGCAGCACATACAGAAAATGTGGCCAGCAGGAGTAAGCGAACGCCAGACAAGGTGTTGCATGCCCGTTGTGCACCTGGCGAGTGGGGCCAGGCCTCGCAGACTGGTAACTGGAAACGGCCGGCACTGCAACACAAGCAAGAAGATACAATCCTGCAGCGCAAAGGAAAGGCCCCACAGAGAAACCACTCACTGGTCTTGAGATGGAAAGGATGGGAAGAATAGAAGCTGCTGTCAGACACGGGCTCCAGCACACGAGTCATATAAGCGACCTTGTGAAAAGAGGAGCACTGGGAAGACCATTCAACCCTACAGAGGAGCACACCCCATCACAAACAGGTATATGGTAGCTCCAGCAGGGTGGCAGGTGGGTGTCATGGCAAGAGAGTCGAAGACAAGTCCTTGAGCGGGCAGAGACCTAAGAAGCCCCAGAGTGTGGAGAGACCCGAGAAGCCTCAGTGTGAGGAGAGGGAGTGAGACGAGGGCTAGAGCGGGGACAACACTGAGAAGCCTCAGAGTGGGGGCACAAAAAGAGGAAAGTCCCAGAGGGGGAAAAGTATAGAAAAACCCCAAAGTGGGGATACAAGAAGAGACAAGCCTCAGTGTGGGGAAAGCACTGAGGAGAGAGACTGTGACACGTCCTGATGTAGAGAGAATCATGAAACCCAAGGGTGGACAAAGAGAGAAAGAGCAAAAGAGTGGATCCCCAGAGTGGGGAAAAAAGGAAGAACCCCCAGGGTGGGGAGTGAAAAGGAGAGGACCCCTGGATTGGTGAGAAAGAGAGTGGAAAGATCCTGGATTGGGGAAGAAATCAAAACAGAGGAAAGACTCCCCCACGGGGAAAAAGACTATGGAAAACACAATTTGAAAACAAAACAGAGAGATCTCGCTGGTGCTTCCGGACAGAAGACCAGAAGTACACAAACTATATGCTTGGAACTGTGAACACAGGCAATGGCTTATGGTAAAGAAACACAGAGGTGGGGATAAGAAGCCAACAGCCATCCAGTGCTTAATTTGTGGGGGTGTTTGCCAGGGCTTAGCCCTGGCACTTATTTTTGACCCCCGACAACACTTATCGTCTCAGACTCACACTAATTATGAAGTGGTGATAGTCTGTCATTCATCAAACACAATGAACAGGTACAAGCTGTAGCGTAACCCCAAATATGTCGACACTGTGGGGGGCAGCTATGGGTGGTGGCCACAGTGTCACATGAGTAGTAGAAAATATTTGGGCCCCGGAACTTATGTTTTTACAAATTAAGCACTGCAGCCATCCCTTTAATTGGGCAATGGTCCATAGCATGTCTTGTTTGGTTTATGTTTTATTTAAGTGATCGAGAAAGAAAATACATTAAAATCGGATTCTGGACAAAGGACTTCCTTTATGTTTAGACATCTTGACACCATGACAAGCACCACTTTTGAATTTCTTTTGTGTAGAGTAGGGATTCATATCACAGGATCAGTGAAAGACGAGGTCTTCTGTCTTTGAAGAGAGAATAACACTTGTGAAAAACAAAACTCCTAGTCCATGTCCTGAATCTGACTTACCTCATTAGATAAACAAGAATTGATCCAAAAAAGAAGTGACTTAACAGAAGTTGAAATGGAGAGAAACTTTCCATACGGGTGAATGGGCACCCAATAGATCCTGGTAAGAATCTCAGCTGCTCTATATAGGTTTTTAAAAGCTATAAGGACAGGATCCAGAGTGGCCGGGCAAGAAGGAGGAGAAAGAAGACAAAACAGATCTTGCAACACTCACCATGGTCTAAATGCAGGGTTGGCATCCACCACTAGATGTGAGTGGGTCAGAGAATTTGTGGTAAGAGCTGATCCGAAGCAGAGTCATGGGGTATGGTCTGGCACTAAGAGACGAGCGCAAACTGAGCAGCAAAAGAATAGCTGTGCCAACACATACCTGACGTTCCGTCTCCCCGGTCTCACTTGGCTTGCCAACTTCTAGTATTATCATAGAGCAGGTGGAGATCAGGTCAGTTCTAGGATCTGCATCATGTGCACCAAGAAAACCGGAAGTGACATAACCTAAAATCAAATCACAGGGAAGAACGTCAGTCCTCCACACTCAGGGGCCCAATGAAACACCACATGGCCACTCACATCATTACACAGAGAGAAACACTATAAACCATTGAACCATGGCTAAGGCTGTCTTTGAATAGTGGATGCCATGAATCAAACTCACAGAAACTCCCAACCATGTGACACATAATATGGTGTGCCTAGGATCACACAATTCAGTTAAGCAGTGGGGATAGAACTCGAGTACAGTTCACAACCTATAACTTGACCACACATGTTCGCAGCTCTAGTTGTCGTAGACGGTGTCAATGTTTGGCTTCAACGGGCTAAAACATAATATACTTTACAAAAATGTATTTAAAATTACATTAATCGCTAAACAAAGAAATCCAACAAATAAACAAATAACAGAGACATCATGTGAAGGTTAAGTAAAAACAACTATGACGGTTGTTCTCAGTTCCCTTTCCTGAACAGGAGAATGGAAGTAATACCGCGATGCAAAGAAACGTGGGCTAGACTCTCTCTGGAGGGTTTTTAAATCTACACTCAAGCCCGGCAACAAATTACAGTGTGTGACAAGGTCACCAGAACCTGACACAGGCATGCAGGCTGCCAGAGTGAGCGATACCAAGAAAACGAGAAGCTTTGCAACAACACAAATCTCTGTGAGCTGAACCAGGAGAGGTCACAGAAAGAACTGTACGGTTTCCACACAATGAGATTGGGAACTCCACGTACCTTGACAGAATGCAGAGAGAAGTGCGAGCCGTTCCCATTCAAATGCTTCCTATTATTAGCATTAAATAAGCGCAATTAGGGGCTTTTGGACTGTGATCCATTGCCATTGTGCGGGACAGTGCGGCTGGCAGCAGCCTTATCACAAAGACTGCCAGCAGGATCCAGCAATGCAAGGAGACGGGTGAGGGCTAGCAATGATTGCAAGTGGCAGTAGTTTAAGTTAAAGCAGGATGTGTGTGTGTGTGTGTGTGTGTGTGTGTGTGTGTGTGTGTGTGTGTGTGTGTGTGTGTGTGTGTGTGTGTGTGTGTGTGTGTGTGTGTGTGTGTGTGTGTGTGTGTGTGTGTGTGTGTGTGTGCTTTTGTTTAAAAAAAGTTGGCAGTGGGGGGCGTGGCTAGCGCGCGAACGATGCGGACATGAGCCGAGTGAGCTCCCGTGAGCGCCGATACAATCCTGTACTTTTATCCTGATTCCTGGGGATTTCGGGCGATATCAACGCCGCGATTGTGCCCGTGAAGCTGTGGGCTAGGATCGACTGAAATCTGGGCACCTAACGGTCCACCCAACGGGCTAAATCTACAATTTGCTGAAAGCCGGTGGCGCCGTCCGAACTGCGAGATCAAGATGGCCGCCGGGGCCTGAGGGCAGAGCTCCTTTGCATGACTGTGGCTCGGGGCGGCCTGACGGTGGGAAGCGGTATACGAGGCGGACACCATTTGAACTGCTGGCACCCGGAGGACGCCTGGACAGACCCGAGAGGTGGAGGACAGCAGCGGCTCGGCTGGACCGCGCTGGAGGTAGGTGGGTCCCCCCGCTCCACACAGAAAACGGAACCGGGCGTAGGGGGCATAAGGGGACCACCACCTAGCGAGGGACTGTGAGATACCCGTGAAACCCCAAATGGGACGCCGAGCCCCCACCACCCAGAATATTTATTAGCCTGTTGAAGGACGCTCTGGGGGACCCACGGCTCTCCATCTGATCCGCTGCAGGCCTGCAACACCACACATCGGAGTGGGTTCAACTGGGTATAAATAATATCACTTGATCCATTGTGCCCATCGCTCCACGGTCTTCGGAGCCATGGGGAAAGACAGGCAGAAAAAACCATCCACACAGAGCAGTATGGACCAATTTGCTGTCGCTACTACCCCGGCCCCGGCGGGCTCAGCAACACGACTGAACTCCCCCACGGGGGACGGCCCTCTTTCCCTACATGATGTAATGGCGGCCATTGCTAATTCCCGATCCTCCATGGAGACCAAAATAGACAGTATGGCGGCAGATGTTTCCTTCCTGCGCCACGACCTGCAGAAACTAACTTCCAGAACAGGAGAGGCGGAACACTGCATCTCTGAAGTGGAGGACAACATTGGCGGGATCAATAATCAACTGTCCCAGGCCTTAAACCGCCTTAAAACCCTTGAATCGAGGGTGGAAGATGGAGAAGGGAGATCCCGCCGTAACAACGTTCGCATCCTGGGCCTGCCGGAGGGGGAAGAGGGACAGTGCATGGAACTATTCCTGGAGCAGTGGCTCGTGGATATCTTCGAGGCTACATCCTTTTCAAAGTTTTTCTCAGTGGAGAGGGCTCATAGGGTGCCGCCGGGCAAACCACCCCCGGGTGCTCCGCCACGTACCATTATCGCCCGCCTACTCAACTATCGAGATAGGGATGCCCTCCTGCAACTGTCACGATCACAAGGGTCGATTACCCATAACGGCTCCCGAATCGCCTTTTTCCCGGACTATACCCGAGAAGTGCAGCGGGCACGACAATCATTCGAATCACTCAAGAGACAACTGGCTCAACTGAATGCTCTTCCCGGCCCAACTAAAGATTTATCATAAAGGAACCACTGTTTACTTCAGTGACCCGCAAGAGGCATGGAAATGGGCGGAGGCCCACGTAGAAGGCGACTGGACAGCAAGGCCAAGGAGACCGAGAGGGAGACCCCGGCCGAGGCCTAGGCGAGCCTCCCCGAGGAGAAACCCAGGACGGGAAGGACAGGAAATCCTGGAGCCAGTGGCGGATCAAGAAGAACATTAAACGGAGTATTGCCCCTTACTCCCGGGGCCTAGGAGATATGCTCTGACATGGGAGCGTGCACTTTTCGCACTCCTGAGCCCCACGCATAAACAGTCCACCATGGAAGATGTTGACATTGGCGCAAGGGAGGGAACTCTGGAGGAGGCTCTCACCCCCCCTCCCCCTTTTTCTTTTTCTCTTTCTTGTTTATCTAGACCCTGTCCAAGGGTCTGGCTTTTGAGCTGATACCTTAATTGAAGGCTCAGCTATGTTGGGGCGACAGGTACTTCGTGTTGGGGTGGAGTATAGGGTGGGGGGGAGTTGGGAATGTTCAAAGTTTTGTTTGTTATTTCAAGACTGTCATGTGTTCGTAGGTCATGCGGACCATTATCTCTGGCTGAAGGTGCTCTGTACTACTTTACGGAACACCCCCGCTCTTTTGACACAGGCAGACACCATGTCACCTTCTTTCACTGATTGCTACACCCTTGATAGTCCCACCATGTGCACTAAGTATCCTCCGCACAGACTAACTGGACACCCATACGACACACTAAATCTCTGAAATTCCTTATTTGGAACGTGAATGGGATGGGGTCGGGAATCAAAAGGCGTCTTCTCAGGCGATTTCTAAACAGACACTCCCCTGATGTGGCCCTTCTGACAGAAACCCACCTGGCGGGATCAAACTGTGCCTTTTTTCAGAGGACTAACTACCAACTTGCCTTTCAGGCGGGGTATACAATGGGCTCCAGGGGCACCCTCGTTCTGATACACAAACGCATCCCATTTGTCCAGCAAATGGTTGAAAGGGATCGGAGGGGCCGATATGTGTTAGTCATGGGAACGATCTGGGGTCAGACGGTGGCTATCGCCTCAATCTACTCTCCACCTGGGCTGGGACAGGAGTTACTGGACGACCTCACTACCCTTATAGGGAAACACCACCCTGATATGCTCGTTCTGGGGGGAGACTTCAATGACACCATGAATGATAGCGTTGACCGTTCCCATCTCCGAAATCGCAACCCAAACACTCCCACTAGATTAGCTAATTTTACATCTGCTCTTGGGCTCCGAGATGTATGGAGGGAGTTACTCCCGAATGCCAGGGAGTATTCCTTCCACTCCGGCGCTCACGGCTCCATGTCCAGACTGGATTACCTTTTTTTGCCGCATACCGACCTTTACAGGGCAATGTCCGCAGCTCTACTCCCCCGGGGTATCTCGGACCACTCACCTCTCTCAGTTGAACTGTGTATGCAGGGCCCCCTTCCCCCTAGAACGTGGAGACTTAACAACTACTACCTGGGGTCTACGGAGCTGATAGCTCGCCTAGAAGAGGTGTCTGCCGAATACTTTGAAATTAACGAAGAGTCGGTGGATAACCCCGTGATACTATGGGAGGCATATAAAACAGTGCTCAGGGGTGAGATTCTCTCCTGGACGACACATAAAAGAAACACCCGGCTTCGGGAAATACTAAAAGCCGAAGAAGAAGTGAGTAACTGGGAGACTAAGCATATCTCTGACCCTACGCCCGAGACCCATCGATCCCTCCAGCGTGCCCAAGAATGCCTTCGGAACAGAGCGATGGATGACGCTAAGCAGGCCCATTGGCAGGCTAGAGCGAGGGTATACGAACTAGGGGACAAGGCAGGTAAACTGCTCGCCTGGCTACAGAGGAGGGACGAAGGACAACGCCATGTCCGGGAAATAGTTACGCCACAGGGCGACAGCTACCATTCAGACTCTGGGATCGCCGAGGCCTTCGCAGAGTTTTACGCGGACCTGTACCGAGCCCCGACCTCACCACTAGACTCCTCCCTCCTAGATGCGGTAACGCTACCGACTCTCTCGGGACAACAGAGAGACCAACTGGACTCTGCCTTATCGGAGGCTGAGATTTCGGAGGCGCTGTCTCAGCTCCAATCAGGGAAGGCCCCGGGCCCAAATGGATTCCCTATCGAAACTTGGCAAAAGCTAGGAGCAGATAAAATGGCGGCTCCTCTACACAGATTGTTCCTTGCTGCCCGGGATCAGGGGACTCTTCCACCAGATCTTTGCAAGGCGACTATTGTAGTCATTCCCAAGCCTGGCAAACCTCCACATGAATGTGCCTCCTATAGGCCTATATCACTGATCAACGGGGAGGCTAAGATCCTCGCTAAGTTACTAGCGAATCGCTTACAGTTAGTTGCATCCACCCTGATCCACCCGGATCAATGTGGATTTATGCCGTGCAAATCGACTCGGATGAATCTACGCTGCCTCCATCTAGCGTTGGAAAGATCCCCGATCATAAACAAACCCTTAGCCCTGTTGGCAGTCGATTTTGAAAAGGCGTTTGATTCCATTCGTTGGGACTGCCTCTGGGAGGTCATGCGCCGTATGGGATTCGGAGAGGCCTTTCTGGGATGGGTGCAGTTACTTTATACTAATATCAAAGCTGAAGTGAAAGTAAACGGCTGGTCTTCCAGGTCTTTCCCCCTGGGTCGGGGTACACGACAGGGATGCCCACTGTCCCCTCTTTTATTCGCCCTTGCTATCGAGCCACTGGCTCTTTGGCTTCGCCAAAACACCACCTGGAAAGGATTCAGATGGCCGGAGGGACACGAGGATCGTACGTCCCTGTACGCAGACGACCTCCTCGTATATCTGGGTGACCCACCAAGGTCTTCCCCCATTGTGACACAACTGCTTATCCGCTTTGGGGAACTTAGCGGACTTAGAATCAACTGGGAGAAATCAGTCTTCTTTCCGGTAAAGGGTGGAGACCAAGCAATTCCCCAGGAGTGCCCATATCGGGTGGAACGACAGGGCTTTCGATACCTGGGAATATGGATATCGGGGGACTTAACAAGTTATATAGAACACAATCTCCGACCGATCAAGGACCGCTTTATTATTGATGTCCGACACTGGAAACTCCTCCCCCTGACACTCATGGGAAGAGCGGCACTCTTTAAAATGATATCCCTTCCCAGATTCCTTTACGTTCTCCAGAATGCCCCACTTAGAATCCCTGATCTGGAGTTTCACCAGGTGGAGACACTTCTTAGAGATCTCATATGGGGGGGAGGCCAACCACGAATTGCGTTATCCACACTTCAGAGATCGATCTGGGAGGGAGGAATAGGAGTTCCCCGTCTACAAACGTACTACTGGGCAACACAACTGGTAGTGGTTAATGATCTTCTCCACGGAAACCGAGACTTGCCCCACATACGTGCTGAGATAGCCACCATGCAGAACACCGACCCGCTGGCCCTCCTTTATCAACCCCTCCCGAGAAACCCCCCACCCACAACCAAAACACACATGATTACGGTGTGGAGACAAGCACACAGATTCATTGGGTGGGGAAACAAAGTTACTACTGCACAACCCCTCTGGCAAAACTATAATCTCGCTGCGACTCAGAAGTTTGAGCCGTGGCCCAAATGGGTTAGGGCGGGGATTACTAGGGTTGGGAATGTACTCACGCAGGGAAGATTGACCTCATTTGACGACCTACAATGGCAATTCCAGATTCAACATACGGAACGATACCATTACATACGCCTGGCCCATGCCCTAAATCCCTACCTAACAGATGCTACACAACTGCCAGACTATACCCCTATAGAGCGTAACATTCTCCCGGCGTACATTCCCACCAAATGCACTTCCATCCTCTATAATGCCATGTCCTCCTTTGCCACCCCTGAACTGAACGAGCTGAAGGCGAAATGGGAAGCGGATGTGGGAGAGATAGATCCAGAGGACTGGATACAAGTCCTCATGCACCCCCGAGAAATCGCTATTTCCTCTAGGCTTCGACTTGTGCAGTTGAAAATACTGCACCGGGTTTATTATCCTAGAACGCGCTTATATGGCTGGAACCGGGCCCCAAACCCGAACTGTTTGCGATGTGGGGAGGAGGAGGGAACCTTCATTCATATCTTGTGGACATGTCCCCGGATACAAACTTTTTGGAACGCATGTTGTAGGGAACTCTCTCGAGTTCTGAACCGAACCCTGCCACTGGACCCAAAGACTCTGCTCCTGGGTGTGCCTGGCGAGATGGAAGCTAATAAGTGGGAGATATTACTCCTACACACGGCGATGGGACTGATCAAGCGCAACATAGCGCAGAAATGGGGAGCCCCTGACTCCCCAACATTGGACCAATGGAAATTAGATATGGACAGATGCGCTATGATGGAGCATAGGATTTTTTCAGCACGAGGTTGTCCCAACAAAGCCTTGAAAATATGGGACAGATGGGAAGAAGGAGCGACCTGAGAACCCCTCCCACAGCCTGTGGAATGTGCACTGGGTGTCTTGTTTTGTTTTGTTCTCTATTAGCATATGTATCTGTATTACATACTATTACACGTTTTGAGGAAACCGTTCGACTTCTGATGCTATGGTACTACCTCCATTGATTCTGAATGACCATGACAGTCTTTAAGTTGATTTGTTTGCTTGTTGCTTTATTGTGATTATTTTATTATGTTAAAAAACAATAAAATACTTTATAAAAAAAAAAAAAAATTGGCAGTGGGATGAAGGAGCCCGTCTGCCACAACAGTGGCGGTGGGGGTTGTACGGGCATTGGTGAAGAGTTTGGGCCATTGCAGGGGCTTTATTGATGCTTCGTTTGAAGACAGAAGATTTGGTTTTTTAAAAAAAATATATTTTCTTTCCTGCAGATGGTGCTGGCTTGTGCTTAGAAAAGGGAGCGGCTTAACAATAGGTTTGGTCCAGAGCCAGTCACTTGGCCCTGGCCGGTTCCTCCATCTCTATCTACCAGCAAGAAGACTTCTTCAATCACCTGCATTGCTGCATCCTGGATGCCGTGATCAATTTGGAGAGTGCTAGAAGTCAATCTGGCACAAATCAGAAATATGTTTTTTTTAGAGAAAGAACAAATAAAAGTGGCAATGGGAGAGTAGTTCTGTAAACAGGGTGCATCAGATCTACATTTGTTTTTCACTGAGGAGCGATATTTCCACACTTGAGTGCAGAAGGAAAGACAACCTCTGACAAAAAAGCATTTATGGGGGATAGGCAAGGAAGGTACAATTAAAACATAGTTTCCAATCTATTTACTCGGGAAAATGCAATCCCTCAGCATCCAAAATGGCCACGGTGTGTCTCCTCAGCAGAGCCCTGCGCACCCACAGTATAATAACATAGTTATCGTTCGTTCGTCCAAATACGTTCAGTTGTATTTCCTCCCTGCATCAAGAGATGAAGCACTGGAGTAAACAGGGGAACAGTTGAAACAATACCTTGTTATATAACTGTTTTAAGGGTAAAAGTATCAGTGGTGTCCTTTGGTTCGTTATTTAAAGAATCCGTCACCAGAAGAACATCAAATGAGGGATGCAAAAAGGCATATCATTTTCTTTTAAACACCTGTTTTATGATGAGATTAAAGGCTTTTAGTGATCTGACCAAACCGTTGTAAGAAGATTCAATTCAACTCTACAGCTAAGTCAATGCCTAGTCTGGGATACTGAATGGAAACCCATATTGATATATCTTTATGTCCAGTTCATGAGTTCTGGATGACTACCCCTATATAACACCCCTCGCTTAGAATCCCCCTGACCCCACTGAGCCAAGAAGTAGTTCTGTTTTGCAAGTTAAAAGGTTTATGTGAGAATTTAAACAATATACATATATCACACTTTATAATAAATTAATATCTGATAGTACACTTAGACATATGATGTGATCAACAATGGGTAATCTGGCACTAGCACACTTCTTTACAATCAATGAGGAGTTAGTATAGGATGGATAAAGTAGAAAAACTACTTTTATGATTTCAAGGGAAAAGCAATGAGGAATAAAATGCAGTACAGAAATACTTGATATGATTTGAGCAAAAGATAAAATAATCACTTTTTCTCTGGCAATTCACCCTCCTCCCCCAATGCAATGTAAGAAATGGAAGGAGCTGGAAGTAACACACACAGTTCTCAGGAATGCAATCAAATACCATACGAAATTCCGTTCCCCCCCAGCAAGCTTAGAGAAAACCGGTATGAGTTTTAAAACACAGGCCCAAGTGCTTTGAATGTGGTGGCAATGAAATGAGAAATATGCTGAAAATGCTTTTAATTCCCTTTAGGAGGTTCAGGGTGAGTGAGAGATACTTGGGATGAGTTCAGGCTCACTTTAGCAATGATTCAGGGATGGTGATTAAGAGGCAAACAAATTTTTAGCAAGGAAAGAAATGACTGCTGATGGTTACACGTGGCTGGACTTTTAACCAAATCGCAAATCGCGGTAAAATTCGTGAGTGCGTGAATCGTGATTGGTTTGCCAACTTCTAGTATTATCGGTTCTAGGCTTGTTGGAAAGCTTAGATTCTAAGCCTTCAGAGGAAAGTTAAACCAAGTTTGTAGCCCAATCGGTTCGAGAGTTAGGAACGATTTTGTAAAGGTTGTTTTTCGGATTTGAAGTAAACTCAAAATGACAGGTGACAGCTTGCAGCTTCAGAATTGACAAGTGACAGTGGTGCAGCTTTACAAAATGACACGTGACAACTAGGAGGCAGTTCTACTTAGGTTAAATAGATTGAATTATATTACTTTAAACTAAGAGATTTGGTTTTGCCCTGTCCTGGCTGTACTCACAATATATTTGGAAGGTCTGGGTCGCGCCACGGATCTGTCAGGTTTTGGACTTCGGTTCCGGTCTCGCCACGGATGGTCTCTGTGCACAGCGTCTGGTCTCTGCTCTGCTGGTCTGGTCTGGCACTTCAGAGTGATCGGGGTCAGCTCTCTGGTTCTGCTCACAGCGGTCTGGGTCACTCTGGATCTCTGGTCTGGTCTGTCCGGATACAACGGTCTCTGCACGGCTCCTGGATCTCTGCACTGGTCCTGGCAAAAGTTCTTGGCAAGGGATTCAAGCAGCTCGCCCGGCTGTGAGTAGCTTGCAATGATTTGAGGCCTGCGGCAGAGAACTCAGCTTGTGGTTTTAAGCCTCTGATTTAGGTTCTAAAGTATAAGTTCTAGGTTCTGGAATATGTAGCTGGCGTCAGTCTGGAACTGGTATCTTCTGGATGTTGTGTGGTCCGGCAAAGCTTCCCGCAAGAAAATGGAAAATGAATCCCTCTCTAGATTTCAGTGGTCCCTTTTTATGTGGTTTGAAAGTGGGTGGAGAGGCTAGCTTTCTAGGCCCAACCCCTTCAGAGTTCTGATAGGTTGGAGAATTCTTTGCGTTCTCACTGGAGAGCAGGATTGTGTGTCAGAATGATGTCATTTAATGGCTTGCAGAAAGGACACTCCACTGTCAAATTACAAACAAATCTATATTTGACCTAAAGACATATTTCATAGATACACAGTGGTTTGAAATTACATGCACCCATCACATATCACATGAGGTATACTCTGTTCAAACTCTGCTCTTCCTGGGGGCTTTCATTCAGAAATGGCAACATTTTGCGCTTTTTAACTGGTTTTGCAATATTGGTTTTTCATTAAAATTGATACACATATACGCCCCCCTACTACACATATCTCAGTAACTTTCCATTTGTCTAGCTTAAATACAGTGTCTGTGGTGTCAATAAATGGCAGGGTTTTGCCCCAGAACATCACACAAATTGGAGTTTGGCCTTGAATTGTAGGCAAAGTTTCCATTTTAAGGTTCCCCACATTTCACATTTCTGTCATCCGGTTACAAAGAGTTATCAGTGTTTCTGTAAAATATATATTTTGCTTTCAATTCAGTTCTAAGAGCGTTGTAGTCCGCCTCCAAGACTTGGGTGGGTCAGTGATCACATGTGTCTTCTGCTGGGAGCTCTTTGTGTACAGTCAACAGTCAACATAAGCATATTCTATTCAAGTGCAAGAGCCTATTGTGTGGTCTCCAGGAGGCTGCCAGCCAGTCCGCCTTGTATCAATCAAGAGGTCATGTGAGATTCTAACTCCTGGTGTGAATCTCTGGAGGTGAGAGGTTTCCCAGCCTTTTGGCCTGTTAATCAAATCAGATTGTCTTCTGGGAACAGCATGTGGTTAAGATTTTAATTAACTCCCAGCCTTTGATGTAAAGGCCTCTCCTGCAACTCCTGACATGCAGTTTCCCTGTCAGAGTTTAGACCGCTAGCGCCGCCTTGAGGTATTTATCGGTACTGCGTCCATTTTTTGGATCAGTCTTGAATGAATGCATTCCAAACAAGAGATTTTACATGGAAGTATATTATCCAGGTTCAGCACATGGCACTGGTGTGGTTCTGCAGTAAAATAATTTTGTGCCCGTTGAAGGAATGAATTCCCAATAGTTGTGGGTTGCTTTTGGCAATCAGCATTGCCCCTTTTTCAATGGTTTCAGGCTACTGTGTGTAGCCCAATGGTGGTTTTAGGCAGTGCCCTTCTGTGCCCATAACATCGGCAAAAATGGGTGGCAAGTTAGGCAACCATTTTGGTGTGCGCACAAACTGCGTGGTTCTCCTGGGTTCTGGCGCACATGGGGGCGTTTTGCCCATCTTGGATTTTCTAAGTCCACAGCACCAAATGTTGCAGCATGATAGCTCAAACGTGGGTCAGGACACCCAACAAGGCCCCCCCACGCGACTGCACTTTGAATTTGAGTCGATGGGGAGTCGAGTGCACAGAAGGTTTTGACCCACGCACTGGTATGTCCGCATAATCTTCTTCCAATTCTGCAATGGCACAGTTCAGCATCTTTTCCTCCCTCCAGTCGATCAATCAGTTCTCCTTGCTGGTCCTGATGGGAGGATTGGGCGGTACCCTGGGCCCCTCGGGTCTCTGCTCCCGGTCTCCGGATCGTCCTCCTTGGCCAGTCTCCAGGTTTTCTTTCTCCTAGGACGACAAAGGAAGAGCGGCAATACCTATTCATGGACATTTCTCCCCCCCATTGATATAGTGGGGTGGCATATATATTTTAGAACTCAACAGATATGAACATGCACATTTTTTTAAATTAAGCGACAGGAACACATAAACTTGAGAAACACATAATTTGATAGGCTATATGTAGGATATTTTAGGGTTGGAATTGAATTACTCTGGAGCGGTACCCTCTGGGATTACAGAGGACTCCTCCAGTTGCTGCAAAGTGTGCCTGGGATGGCAACACTTCAACTGGTTTATGTGGACCCACTTGTCTTCCCCCTCTGCCAAAACCGCCTTTGGGGATGCGGATCTTGTAGGCCACAGGGGAGATCTTGTCTATAATTTCAAACGGTCCCTTCCATGTAGGCAAGAATTTTCGCTGTTTGGCCTGGTTCCTTTGGAAATTGTATAGATAGACCCGATCACCCAACTTATATTCCTTTCGGGTAGTTTTTAAATCATAGTGGGTCTTCATGTTCTCGGCTGATCTTTCTAGATTCCACTGAGCATAGGCAAAAGCATGCTGAAGATGTTTCCTTAAATTCTCCACATACTCATGAATTGTGGAGGCATTTATCAACGTTTGCTCTTGGGTTCTGTAGAGCAGATGCTGGGGAAGCACCATCTTGCGTCCAGTCATCAACTCAAATGGTGACATTTTGGTTGCAGATGAAGGGGTAGATCTGATGGCCATTAGGACCAGAGGTAATCGGATATCCCAACTTGGCCCAGAATCTGCCACAAACTTCTTTAATATGCTCACAATGGTTCGGTTATATCTCTCTACTGCCCCAGAAGAAGCTGGCCGGTAAGCAATATGTAACTTTCTTTTGACCCCCAGTATCTCCCACATCATTGTTATTACTTCACTGGTGAAGTGGCTACCCCTGTCTGACTCAATCCTTTGAGGTAGACCAAAACGGGAAAAGATGTGGTTAATCATCAGGGCAGCTGCTGTTTCTGCCTTGCAGTTTGGGGCTGGGAGACATTCCACCCACTTGGTAAACAAGCATGTAACGGTCAACATGTACTTGTTTCCTCTAGACGAGCGAATCACAGGGCCTACAAAGTCGATTTGCAAATCTGACCATGGCAGTGTCATCCCCCTCTTTTGGAGAGGCGCACGGTGCGTGAGGGATGATGGCTGAAATTGTGCACACACAAGACTCCCCTTCAAGTATTGGTTGAGGTCCTGGCCCATGTGTGGCCAGTATGCAACCTCTCTTAAGATTTCAAGTGTATGACCAGCGGTGGCCGCATCATGGGCGTGACTTAACATCAGGCTTCAGAATGAGGTTGGAACCACCCACTGATCGTGGCCAGCTTTGGATTTCCTTACCAGCAAACCGTCTTGGATTCGGAACATTTTTGGACATTTCATCAACACTCTTAGGTCCTCTTTCCCAATGTAATCGGTATCCGTCAGGGGAAAGTTCTCTGGGTCCTCAAGGTGTTGGTAAAACTTACCAATAATTGGATCCCCCTTCTGAGCTGTAATTAAATCAGCATCAGGGGTCTCCTTACTCCATTGTGCAGTTGAAAGATCATTGTGAGTATTTGTCTGGGACCTAGTGATAGCAGTGACCTGGATTTCCCCCAACAGGGACTCTATTTTGATTAGATCCCCTTGGATGGCCCCGGTTTTGGCCAGCTGATCAGCTAAGTCATTTCCAGTTTTGTCTGGTCCCTCTACTTTGGAATTACCCTTGATCTTTTTCCAGTAGATGGTCATCCCATTCGATGTGACCAGATCATCAATGTTTTGGATTAACTTCCCATGTTTCAGGGTTTTGTTATTAGCGCATAACATGCCTCTGGTTTTCCAGTTAACCAGGTGCTCCACAAACCCGTTCTGTACATAATCCAAATCGGTGATTATGACCAGTTCGTGGAGTTGATGTTGGACAGCAGTGAGGATGGCCTTATGCACAGCCATCAATTCTGCCACCTGACTACTTCGGGGACCAATTTTGTATCCAGCGGAGGGTTCTGGGAACTCCTTCACCCATGCATTCCCTACGCCAGCCACCAGTTCTTTCTCCCTGTCGTTGTCAACATGGTACGAGCATCCATCCATATAGACAGTGGGCATTCCCTCACATTTGTCTTCTTCAAAGACTTTGTGTGGGGAATTAAGGTATGCCTCCATGTTGTCCTTGATTTTTAGACTTTCGTCTTCGAGACAGTTTTCTCTGGCACAATCATGCAAGTCAGCCAGACCTTGCGCGAGGGGACTCTTCTTGTTTTGGCCATATCTGACCTCCACAGGAAAGCCTTGCATTGACAGAATCCAGGAAGTAATTCGGGAATTACTCACATTTCCGGACCGGATTCTGTCACTTTGGAGATATTGCAGAGGCTGGTGTGGAGTCTCCACTATGATGTGTTCCCCCTGGATAAACGGGCGGTAATTCTTCAATGCCCACACCGTTGCCAGGAGTGCCTCCTCACAATCGTTGAATTTTTCCTCCACAGAGGATAAAGTTTTGCTCGCATAGGAGATTACTTTATTGACCTTGTCATGCTTTTGGTATAATACTGCCATCAAGCACGTATTAGAGAACCCTGTCTCCAGGAAGAACTCCTTGTTTCTGACAGGGTAAGCTAGGCAGGGCTCTTGTGAGAGGCTTCTTTTGAGTTGTCTTACTGCCTCGGCTTGTTCTGGACCCCATTCCCACTTAACCCCCCCCTTCAGGAGATGAATCAGGGGTCTGGTGATCTCTGCGTAGCCCTCAATGAACTTTCTGCTGTAATTAGTCAGTCCAAGGAGGCTCCTTAGTTCCCACAGAGTTGTGGGGTCTTTCAGTTTCTGAAGTGCTTCCACTTTCTTTTCCTGGGGACAGAGACCCTGAGGAGTAATCTCATGCCCCAAGAAATTAACACGGGTTCTACACCACTGCGCTTTCTGAAAGGAAAGTTTTGCTCCGGCGGCCCTCAACTGGGTCAGAACATAACGGATCTCTGCTATGTGTTCCTCCACAGATGAACTTTTGATGAGGACATCATCTACATAAGCCAGGTTACCCCTTGCACCCAGGTCGGGCATGGCCTTAGGTAGGAAAATGTTGAATTCATTGCCGGAGTTGAGGTATCCGAAGGGAGTCTGGGTCCATGTGTACTGCTGGCCCCCAAAGGTAAAAGCCAGCTTGTATTGGACCTCCCTACTGACAGGCACGGTCCAGTATCCATTGGTCAGGTCTATTGCTGTGAATACCTGTGACCCCTGAATCTGGGCCAGCCCTTGGTCAATGTAGGGCAGAGGCCATCGGGAAGTATGGACCCGTTTGTTGAGCTCCCTGAGGTCGGCGCAGAGTCTCCACTGGCCGTTTGGCTTCAATATTCCCAGCACCGGGTTATTGAAGGTGCTGTGAACTGGACGGATTATTCCCCGGGATTCCAGGTTCTTAATTATTTCAGTAAGGGACTCCATTGATGCGATAGGCAAGCGATATTGCTTCACAAACACTGGAGTCATGCCAGGGTCCATGGGGATTGTTGTTGTGTTGATGTCGGTGCGACCACAGTCATATGAGTCTACCGCAAAGAGATCTTGGAAATCCAAGAAAACTTGTTTCAACTTTTGCTTCTGTTCCAGAGTCACACAGGCATCAGCTAGGTTGACTCTCTCTTCCACCATCTGCCTGAAGCCTGGAAAGACTTCTGGTTTGGCTATCTCAGCGGCCTCCTCCAGTTGGGTGGAGATGTCCCTGGTCAGAGTGCTGATTTGGACTGGAGGCTTCAGGTGGGAAAGGCAACCCTCATGGACCTGGAAAATCACCTCATCCCTCCTGAAGTCACAAGTCACATCTTCCTTACCATAGGGGCAAGAAGTGTACACCAGGAAGTTCCCCCCATGCCGGGTGAAAATCCTGTCTGGTGTTGTGTTGTCATCACTGTCACTGTCAGAACAGTCCTTGGGGATTGGTCCTAACAGTTCATTTCCTAAATCAATGGAGAAATGTCTGTCATCAATCGCCATTCCAATAATGGTGCCTGCGGCTAGAGTAATACTCTTTAAGTCGCTGTTATCAACCTCTATTGGAATGGTTTCATGTTCTATGTTGACTAATGGTGTTGGGTTTACCCCCAACCCTTGCTGTTCGAGAGAAGCGTTTAGGTGTATGTAAGCATCAGGGATTCTTCAAATGTTGTCCTCTTTTAACTTTCACTTCCAGGGAGAATTGTCGGGTCCTTTCTGGGATGGTGACTTCCTCTTTGATCTGAATTTCAACTGCATAAGGTAGCAATTGAGCTCACCTAAATGCTTTTTCTGGATCATCAAAGCCCATGGGATTATCCGCTAATCGGGACCAAGCTTTGAAGTTTATAAGGTCCAAACTAATGGCAAAGCGATTGAGAATGTCACTGCCTAAGTAAAAGGCGGCAGTGACGTCTCGCACGACCCCACAATTATGGACTATGCTCTTGTTGCCAATGGAGATTTTGAGCATACACCTGCTTGGCAGGAGATGTTTGGAATTAGGTGCTTCCAGGTCCATTTCCCATTTGTCTATCAGTTTGAATGTGGGAATGGCTGGATCTTTTGGGAGTTGGCGGAACATGGCTTCGCTGATGAAGCTCTTACCGTTGTTCACGCACACTCGAGCGAGAACAGAGTCCTTCCCATCATTTAACTGAACAGGGATGAACAACTGCTCTCCAATTTGCTGAATATCAGCCAGGCTCTGAGCTGATTTCACATATTTCTGGACTATTGGAGTGGGAGTTTCTGATTGTGGATTAGTAAAGAATTTCAGGGTGTTTCCTTCCAGTGTGGAATACCACCTTAAACTGGAAGGAAGGTTGATTTTCAGAAATAGAGAGGACCCCCCATCACCAGTCTGTTGTCCTATTGCTATTACTGTCACGTCTGGAGTTTGGTTGTTCTGGAAGTGAAATTCTACTTGGTCAGATTTTTGTTCAACCATGTGGCAGGTGCCGTTTAAACTAACGTGGTTGACACTCTGTTTTAATTTTATTGGTCGGCTAGTCTGGGTCCAGAGGACCTTGTTTACACAATCTATTAGGGGTGACAACCTTCTCAGGAGGTCATTCCCTAGTAAACAAGGGGTGCCCTCTGGAGTCACTACTATGACCGGGTGTTTCACCTTGTGTCGCCCAATTTTAATGTCCAAGTCTGCAGTCCCCTCAACGGGAATTTCCTTCTCGTCAAAGTTCTAGCAGTTGTCCAGGAAGAGAGGTGAGAGGAATACGGTAATTCTTCCCCCTTCCTGCATTTAGTTCCTCAAAGGCCCTTTTGGACAGAAGGGTAGCTTGGGATCCAGTGTCCACCAGTGCCAAAATTGTACCCTGCCCCTGTACTTGTACCGGGGCATAGTATCTTCCCCCCTTCTCCTCAAGGGGGCACAGATAATGCACATTTTTGGACAGCTGGTGGGCTAACTTTCTGGTTTTGGACATTGCTAGCGAAGAGATTTGGGCAGAATTCTGTGGAGAGCCTTGGGAATCTGAAAGAAAAAGTTGGCAACTGGAGATCAGAGCCAATTTTTGGAGGCAGTCACCAGGATGGGTTTGAACCACGGGATTTTGGTATTGTCGGTTCTGGGATGAGATGATGGGCGGCGGTAGCTCAGTCTCCACATTTCCCCAGTCTGACTTGACATCCCTTGGGACCCATTTTTCCTTGGGAGGAGTTCCCCCATCTCTGAAGGAGAAGATCCTTTTCCCAGGATCTTCTGAGGATCCCTCTCCCTCAAATTGGAAGACCTGTACCTCCTCCACAAAGTGGGTCTGTTTGGGTCCTTTGTTTCTCCTACCCCCCCTCTGCTCCTTGGGAGGCAGGCTTTCAGGGGTAGGAGATTTTGTTTCCGGTTCCTGGTTTTCCAGGGGCTGTTTACAAGTTGGGAAGGAAGCTTCCTCCAAGGCTTTACACCCCCCTTCCCCTTGTGCCTCCTCCCTGGGAACCGGTGGGTTAGCGGGGTGCTGCCCGCGTCATTGTTCTGGAGCACCAGATCCAGAGTTTGGGGCATTCTGCGGTGGCATGCTCATCTGAGGGTTCTGTTGAGCCCTCAGTATGTGACCCAGATCCCGTGCCATATTTTGGACCTGGCGCTCAAGTTGTGAAACCCGCTCAGGCTGATACGGGGCTCTATTTTCTCCCCTGGGCTGATCCCGGGAAGGGTAGCTATCCCTTCTCTGGTAGTACCCCTGGTTGGGAAGATTTCGGTACCCCTCCACCCTTGGCCTCCCCTCTCCCGGATTAGGTTGTCTGGGCTCAGGGAATTGGGGAAAGAAGGATGGATGATTTTGGGGCGGGAAATTGGGTGGATACCTGGGGAAAAAGTTCTGCCCAGGATTTGGAGAATTTCTGCCCTCCTGTGGGAAGTTGGGAGGGAAGTTCCCTGGGTTAGGTGCTTGGCTGTATCCCACCCCTTGGGCTGGAGTAGTCCACACATAATCCAGGATTGGTCGGTTTCCCTTATAGCGGGGACTTACATAGTCAGGGGAGTGGGGGACCCCATTTGTGGGACTACCTCCTTGACTCCCTGTCTGTGACTGGCCCGAGGGCCTTCTGGGCTGTGAATTATTTGGTGCAGGCAGGTTTTTAGGCCCCCCCATCTCCAAATCTAAAACGGGTCAACCTTTACCTCTGCCACCTTGGCAGCAGCAGGGGTGCTGTTGGTTTTGGGGTTTTTCAGCGCGTTATTTTTATTTTCGATAGGCTTCTGCACCTCATAGATCCGGGTAGCCTGTTCAATGACCCAGTCTAAAGATCTTTTCTCATGAAAATCTCTCATGAGCTGGGTCATTATATATTTAGGGAGAGCATGGAAAAATGTATTGACAAACTCTTTGCTGTCTGTGCGCACCCTTCTGGTGGTCTGTGCAAAAGCACGCTTTAATTCTTGCACAAACTCTTGTGGAGCCTGATCCTCCCCACATTGCAAATTGTAGGCTGCCTTGCGAGCCTCTTGAGGATTTCTGTGAACAGAAAAATGTTTCAAGATGGCCGCCTTATAGGTGGACCATCTTAAATGATTTTGGTCCTCCAGCCCCGCAAAGAAACTGGAGTATTCTGGGGAGAATGTCCATTTGACATACTGGATGCAGCTACTGCTGTCCTTCAAATGGAAAGTCTCCATCATTTGCTCATAGAGCTCCAAGTGTTCCCAAACGGAATACTTGGCGTTCTTATGATAAGGCGTGATGACACTCCTTATTGCCTTTATTTGCTTCAATGGGTCCTTAAGCAAGGCCCTTTTTGCCTTATTGGCCTTTTTGGTCTCCTGTGTCCTGTGCCGTTCAGAGGAGTCTTCAGATTCCTCCTTGCTGCCAGGATTTTATGGGTACCCCCCCACTGACCTAACTGGGCAGAAGTTTTCAGGATGCCCTTAATGGGCCTACTCTCCTGGGGTTCCCCACTAAATTGCACTGTGCTTGGGTGCCCATACCCGGATGCCCGCCCATCCATTCCTAGGAGGTACTGGCCTATGAGCCCCATACTTCTAGCTGGATAGTAATCTGCCATCCCCGTGGCCCTGGGCTCATGTGCGCGAGGGGACATGGGGGTGGCAGCGTCCAGGGACTGGGAGAGATGAAGGCCTCTGGTACTAGGGCTCCTGAGGTTATGCTTAGGAGTTTCTCTTTCCCAGCGAACCACATCTCTATCCGCCCCTGCTTCCTGTTGCAATGCAAGAGCCTGCGCTTTTAGTTCCTCAGTTAAGGCCTTACTAGACTCTATCAGTCTCTCCTGCATGGCTACCTGTTGCTGGAGCCTATCATTGTGCTGACAGAGAGCCTCATTTTCTCTCTGTGCCTCCTGATTGGTCCTAGAGTACTGGGCCGGTCTCTGCTGCAGGAGGGTTACCTCCTCAGTCCCATCCCTACTGGCCTGCTCCTTCCTTGCCAGAGCATCCTCCACCCTCCTGGTGTGCTCTAACAAGTTCTGGTGTTCTTTTTGGAGGTCACCCAGTCCCTGGAGGGCCAGGTGATTTTCTTCCATTTTCCTTTTTAAGTGGCAGACTTCCTGGCCTAAGGTATCGCTTTCCTGACTAAGAGCCTGCATCTGTGCCGCCAGGTCGTCCCTTTGCCTTTGGAAGGCACCAGCTTTCTGGCGCTCCTGGTCAAACTCTGCCTGGGTATCCAGGTCTTTCAAAATCAGTTTATTGCTCTCTGCCTTCTCCCTATCTAGGTGGCTTTGCAGGGTGACTACCTGCTCGGCACATGCCCTATTGAAATCTAATTGTTGCTCCAGCTTTTTCTGGCTCTGCAGTAGGGAGTCCAAACCTTCTTGGTACTCCTTCTGCAAGGCCAGAATTCTGGTATCCTGGTCCACCTTTTCCTGTTGCAGCACATCCATGTCCTCCTTTATTTTAGTGATGTACTGTCTGCTGTCCTTTTCTGACTCCTGGCTCCTGAGCAGCCTCTGCTCAGAAGAGTCCAGATCAGATTGGGCCTTCTCTAACGCCATCTGTTGCCTATTTGCCAGATCTTGTCTTTCAGTACATTTATCCTGCATGTCTCCCATATATAGGTACAGGTATGCCGCTATCCTGGCAATCTTATTGTGTTCATCTTTGGCTTTAGGAGCCATATATAGTTCACTCAGGGCCACATGTAATGGACCCTGATCTCTCCATATGTCTGACCCTGTTTCAGTGACCTGTTGCGCGATGGCCTGCAACCAGACCGTTTGGTCCTGGTGAGTCCACTCACCTCTCACAAATAGCTTATATAAGAGGTGCTCCCTCGCTATTTTCATGTCTACCAAGGTCGTCATTCTAGAGATTGATCTCTGTCCTGATTTACAGAAATTAGTATTTTATTTTTGCAAAACAGACCTTTTCCTTAGAGTGTCCCTTTGAAGAGTGCTTTACAGCGTAAAACAGCGTGGTGATCCGACCGGATGTATGTATCCCGTCAGTTAGCACACTTTATTAAGCTGCACAAGTGATATATCTAACCCAGACGTCCGGCTCGAGCCCCCACTTTGTAAGAAGATTCAATTCAACACTACAGCTAAGTCAATGCCTAGTCTGGGATACTGAATGGAAACCCTTATTGATATATCTTTATGTCCAGTTCATGAGTTCTGGATGACTACCCCTATATAACACCCCTCTCTTAGAATCCCCCTGACCCCACTGAGCCAAGAAGTAGTTCTGTTTTGCAAGTTAAAAGGTTTATGTGAGAATTTAAACAATATATATATATATATCACACTTTATAATAAATTAATATCTGATAGTACACTTAGACATATGATGTTGATCAACAATGGGTAATCTGGCACTAGCACACTTCTTTACAATCAATGAGGAGTTAGTATAGGATGGATAAAGTAGCAAAACTACTTTTATGATTTCAAGGGAAAAGCAATGAGGAATAAAATGCAGTACAGAAATACTTGATATGATTTTAGCAAAAGATAAAATAATCACTTTTTCTCTGGCAATTCACCCCCCTCCCCAATGCAATGTAAGAAATGGAAGGAGCGGGAAGTAACACACACAGTTCTCAGGAATGCAATCAAATACGATACGAAATTCCGTTCCCCCCCAGCAAGCTTAGAGAAAACCGGTATGAGTTTTAAAACACAGGGCCAAGTTCTTTGAATGTGGTGGCAATGAAATGAGAAATATGCTGAAAATGCTTTTAATTCCCTTTATGAGGTTCAGGGTGAGTGAGAGATACCTGGGATGAGTTCAGGCTCACTTTAGCAATGATTCAGGGATGGTGATTAAGAGGCAAACAAATTTTTAGCAAAGAAAGAAATGACTGCTGATGGTTACACGTGGCTGGACTTTTAACCAAATCGCAAATCGTGGTAAAAGTCGCGAGTGTGTGAATCGTGATTGCGGAAAAAGTAGATTAGATTCTAAGCTTACAGAGGAAAGTTAAACCAAGTTCGTAGCCCAATCGGTTCCAGAGATATGAACGATTTCGTAAAGGTCGTTTTTCGGATTTAAAGTAAACTCAAAATGACAGGTGACAGCTTGCAGCTTCAGAATTGACAAGTGACAGTGGTGCAGCTTTACAAAATGACACGTGACAACTAGGAGGCAGTTCTACTTAGGTTAAATAGATTGAATTATATTACTTTAAACTAAGAGATTTGGTTTTGCCCCGTCCTAGCTGTACTCACAATATATTTGGAAGGTCTGGGTCGCGCCACGGATCTGTCAGGTTTTGGACTTCGGTTCTGGTCTCGCCACGGACGGTCTCTGCGCACAGCGTCTGGTCTCTGCTCTGCTGGTCTGGCACTTCACAGTGATCGGGGTCAGCTCTCTGGTTCTGCTCACAGCGGGCTGGGTCACTCTGGATCTCTGGTCTGGTCTGTCCGGATACAGCGGTCTCTGCACGGCTCCTGGATCTCTGCACTGGTCCTGGCAAAAGTTCTTGGCAAGGGATTCAAGCAGCTCGCCCGGCTGTGAGTAGCTTGCAATGATTTGAGGCCTGCGGCAGAGAACTCAGCTTGTGGTTTTAAGCCTCTGATTTAGGTTCTAAAGTATAAGTTCTAGGTTCTGGAATATGTAGCTGGAGTCAGTCTGGAACTGGTATCTTCTGGATGTTGTGTGGTCCGGCAAAGCTTCCCGCAAGAAAATGGAAAATGAATCCCTCTCTAGATTTTAGTGGTCCCTTTTTATGTGGTTTGAAAGTGGGTGGAGAGGCTAGCTTTCTAGGCCCAACCCCTTCAGAGTTCTGATAGGTTGGAGAATTCTTTGCGTTCTCACTGGAGAGCAGGATTGTGTGTCAGAATGATGTCATTTAATGGCTTGCAGAAAGGACACTCCCCTGTCAAATTACACACAAATCTATATTTGACCTAAAGACATATTTCATAGATACACAGTGGTTTGAAATTACATGCACCCATCACATATCACATGAGGTATACTCTGTTCAAACTCTGCTCTTCCTGGGGGCTTGCATTCAGAAATGGCAACATTTTGCGCTTTTTAACTGGTTTTGCAATATTGGTTTTTCATTAAAATTGATACACATATACACCCCCCTACTACACATATCTCAGTAACTTTCCATTTGTCTAGCTTAAATACAGTGTCTGTAGTGTCAATAAATGGCGGGGTTTTGCCCCAGAACATCACACAAATTGGAGTTTGGGCTTGAATTGTAGGCAAAGTTTCCATTTTAAGGTTCTCCACATTTCACATTTCTGTCATCCGGTTACCAAGAGTTATCAGTGTTTCTGTAAAATATATATTTTGCTTTCAATTCAGTTCTAAGAGCATTGGAGTACGCCTCCAAGACTTGGGTGGGTGAGTGATCACATGTGTCTTCTGCTGGGAGCTCTTTGTGTACAGTAAACAATCAACATCAGCATATTCTATTCAAGTGCAAGAGCCTATTGTGTGGTCTCCAGGAGGCTGCCAGCCAGTCTGCCTTCTATCAATCAAGAGGTCATGTGAGATTCTAACTCCTGGTGTGAATCTCTGGAGGTGAGAGGTTTCCCAGCCTTTTGGCCTGTTAATCAAATCAGTTCAAATAGTTGTGGGTTGCTTTTGGCAATCAGCATTGCCCCTTTTGCAATGGTTTCAGGCTACTGTGTGTAGCCCAATGGTGGTTTTAGGCAGTGCCCTTCTGTGCCCATAACATCAGCAAAAATGGGTGGCAAGTTAGGCAACCATTTTGGTGTGCGCACAAACTGCGTGGTTCTCCTGGATTCTGGCGCACATGGGGGCTTTTTGCCCATCTTGGATTTTCTAAGCCCACAGCACCAAATGTTGCAGCATGATAGCTCAAACGTGGGTCAGGACACCCAACACCGTCCAAAGGGGTTACGGAACTATGTGATAAAATGACTACTGCGCTGCAGGAGTACGGGAATGAGTAGTGGCTAAACCACATACTCAGTCCCACACTACCACTAAACAAGCAGTATCCCCAATCAGAAAGGTGAAACTGGGCACAGCCCAAAAGGTATAACTCTTTCTCCTCATGTGGTAGTGCAGGCCCAGGGTAGGTTGTAGCTTCAGGAGGGTTGTGAGATGATGACAGGAGCAACCCCAAAAATCTGAGTATTATTTTTCCGAAATAACAGAATATACAATCAAGAATCTATAAACATATACAATGCATACTGTTTTAGAATGGCTCTCGGTGGATGAGTAGGGCTCTTCAGGCACTTAATTGGCACAATGTTATTCAAGAATGTACTAGAAGAAAAAGGCAGAGAAGCAGGGTATACAAGTCATTATGATCCCAAAAGTGGACCGGGTGCCAGAGCTTCATCACAATACCTTATGTTCGTCTTTGAGGGTTTATTTTCTGAGGCTATGATTCGGCATTCCTGAGTTGGTAGACTGGGTCCAACATGCAGTTAGTCCAAACAGCAAAGGTGAATGGCAAAAAGAATCTTGCGACAGGCAGGCCATGTCCAAGTGGTTCAGTTGGTAATCAGGACCCAGAACGTTTCCTTGACATCTGGGTTACCAGGAGGACCAATCCACAATCTCCAGTAGCAAGGTGAGTCCTTCCGATCTGCATGTGCAATCCAGGGATCTTGGCAGGCACCTACAGATGATCCTTCACCTGCAGTGAACAGGAGCCTGGTTCCAGTGCAGCCAGCAGAGAGAAGCCTTGGTTCAGAATCAGTCATCCCACTGTTCCGTGGGGAAGGTTAGAAGACAGAACTGTCCCCTGCCTTTGATACCTTCTGTCATCTCCTTTATGGCGGAATACTTTGGAATGGATTGCCCTCCCAACAAGAAGGATACAGAATGGACAGAGGTCCAAAACTGTATCCTTCTACTGATGGTCCAAAGATGAACCAAATAATGAGGGGGTTAATATGGTGCTGGAAATGCTTTAGAGGGACAGTACCACCCCGTCCCTGTCCCACTACCTCCCTGTGTGTGTTTAATACATGGTTTCCTTGCAGGACTCCAGTTTGGACCACTGGAAGTGCAACCCTTCATCTTTTACTTATATTGAACAATACCCATGGGATACCCTATGGCACCCATCAGTAGGGGTACACAGTGGTGCCCCTAGTTTGTGTTTTTGGGCACCTGTGTGTTGCCCACAAAGCAGGGTATTGTCTAGTGGTAACTAAATGCTGACTTTGAAAGTGGCTATGGGTGTCATCAATTTTTTGAACACACAGGCCCTGCCGTAGGAATCAATTGATTCCTGGACAAAGACAATATGGCCACTGTAGCCTCGTCATTTCTTTTGCCTTACTGTTCTGATCTCGGTGATTCGCCTTGATGGTCGTGCAGCTATAAACTACCTCCGTCCCCAAGTACCGCTCGAGCAGGTAAAGAATACTGCCCTAGCAATCTTTGAGGCCACAGGTGATGAGTGGCGTCGTCAATCAGATACCCGGAACACCGGAAGGACCCCTGAGTGCTGTAAGGCAAAGGTTAGGATCAGGTATACTATGAACAATAATGGCAGTGCAAGCAAACAAGGAATAATGACAAAGCTTACCCTGGGGATGATAGGACAGGTAGTAAACCTGAATAGACAACGAGGGAAGACCGACAGCAGGCTGGGATGTACAGCACTTCCTCCAACTCACACCGGTAGCCAGAGCGTGACCAGATAGTAAGTCCATCCAAGGTGCAGGTGGTGAACCCCAAATGACTCAGGAGCCAAAACGTGATCGCCAGGAAATGCGTGGGTAGAAGTTCGCCAAAACAGAAGGGTAATCCAGAGCAATTCCAGGGCCAGAAAAGAGGGGTCAAGAGTTCCAAGGGTCCAGTAGATGCGTTGAAACAAAAGGGCAATCCAAGACAAGTCCAAGTATCGGTCCGTGGTCGAGTTCCAAAGTGTATCAGAAAGAACGAGGGTAATGCCGAACAGGTCTCTGGTGGAAACAGCTGTGAAGCACTGAGTGTTTCCTCTCAGCTCTTTTTGAAGGAAAGGTAGATCACGTGACAGGGCACGTGATTGCACAGGAGCGTCACGTGATGGACGTACGCCATCAGTGATTGGTGTTCGTCCGATGTGGACGCCAGCGTCGGCTACAGGCGATCCCGTGACCAGTCACGTGATCGTCTGAGCGAGACGCGATCAGAGTCCCCCGTGCGCGGGAGCTGGAGTCGACGACGCCGGAGCCGTCGGGCATGTATGAGACGCCATGGCAAGCGCCAGCACGGAAATGGGCGGAAAGAGGTGGTTCTGCCCCCTCAGACATCCCACCTGCCGTGTCTTCCCCGTTGGTGTGGGTGGTGGGTATGGGAACGAATGGTGCCTGGTGAGTGATGGGAGGAGGGCAGGACCGGGGACGTGACACTTACCCTCTTTTTTCTCAAAGTCCTGGAAAGCCCAGGCTCTGTTCCCTTCCCATGATTTGATGTTGGGTGAAAGGCCCATACATGGCTCTGGGGCTACTCCTGCTAAACTGGTAGGAACAATCCTAGGGACTGCATGTTTTGGGTGCACCCAAGGGGTGGGGGCTGTATGAATGGAGAGAGGAGTCGAATCACATTCTTTTTAGTGGTGGGTGTCTGGTTTTGGTTGTGTGTTACAATGCCTGTGGTCTGCATGAGCCAGCCCTGACTGAAACTGGAATTAATGCAGTCTGTGCTCTGAAAGGCTGGGAGTTGCCTCTGACACACATTCACTGTTTCAAGCGTCTGGGTTTGGGTACATTGCTTGAAGGCCTGTGAGCCTCATTGGATGCTGCCTGATAAATGTAGTTGTGTGTGATTGACTACGCCTGAGTGAATGGGGGACATTTGTGTATAAAAAGGGACCCCTCACTTACCTCTGCGTCGGAAGGTGAAGTCAGAAGCCAGAAGATGAAACCTAAAGTATTCTTGAAGCTTGTCTCCTGAATCCAGCTGGAGGAAGAAGTCTGAGGCTGCAACTCTTCAACAAATCCAAAGGCTGCTTTGCTGATACAAGGATTGAACCAGAGAGGATGAGGACAGTCAACCTCTTCCTATAGCTATGAAGGGGCATCGTGCAACTGCTGTTCTTCACCCAAAGTGTCCTGGAAGCCAGTCCTGTGTGCCTGCTTTCCAGCAGAGGTATCTTCATGGGTCCTGAAGAGAAACGTCTGGACATCTTGAGCCCAACAAGTCCACTAGCATCGTCCAGAGTCTAGAGGCTGTTCATGAATGCGGGGAAGCCAGATTGCTGTGTATCACTCTGAAGAAAGGGTACATTGGCATAGTGGTGCCCGATGCCCGGAGCTTGCAAAGTTCCAACCAACCAAAGAAATCTTCTAAGGGCACTGCGACTGTGGCATCTATCTACTTTTCCATGGCTGAAGAAATCCAGTGTTGCCGCCTGCAAAAAAGTGCCCACCGGTGGGTTCCCACCATTCTGAACCGAAGATCGAGTCCTAAGGGTCCAGACTTGGTGGAGGTCTGCAGAGCAGACAGGGGCCCCGGTCCAACTCACCAGGAGTCATCCTGGTACCTGTGCTGTGGCTGCAGCACCAAAAAACTGAACTGCAACAAACCGCAAACTGAAGAATCCCGACACCAACTTCTGCCACTGCACCCACCACCACCGAAGGCCATCAATGGAAACCAAAGAACTTATCTTCACCTCTCAAACCATGGTGAGGTCCACAGCAAGTTTGCTCTTCTTGGGAAATCCACAGCTCGTGTAACAACCCGTCCAAGGAGACTACCCCAACAGACCTTCACTGCTGCCTGTCCAACACTGCTTGGTTCCCTTCTTCGGCTCGACACCGATGTCCCACTGTCTTCTTCTTTCTGAGGGGGTCCATCCTCACGGGGCATCATCGAGTAAAACCAAAAACTCCACCAATTCACCTCCCAAGGCACCCAAGGTACTGTGATGATGAAGACTGTCTTCCAACCTCAGGGTTCATTCAAGAGTCGCAGATTCATTGTGGATCCAGTTCTCCTGTGGGTTCCCAGGTACTTTGGGGTGGTGGGATCTGTAGAAACAAAAGCAGACAATTACTTACCACATAAGGACTGGGTATTGTTTCAAAAGTAAAGTGAAACTTACCTTTTCTTACAAGTTGCCCACGTGAGCGGATCTTCACACAGTATTGTATTTTTATCATCAAAGAAAGCATTCTGACAATGTTCTAAGTATTTTCTGCATTTCTACTTTAATGTATATGGGGTTAACCAAGGAACCCGCAGAATAAAACGAATACAAAAAAAACAAAGGAGAAAGGACCACATGTTTTTGACTGAAAATGGTAGGTATTTTTGAATATGTATGGTAAATAATAGGTGGGGGTGGTGTAAGGGTATGAGTTAGGGTACAAGCGGCGCAGGGGTCTTCCCCTGCATTATTCTAAAAAAAGTAGAAAAAGCAAAAAGTTATTTTCGTTTTTCGGTTAATAAAATGAGGTCATTTCTCCATTCCTTTTTTTGTATTCGATATTTTCACAGTAATCCGTTAACCAGTGCCTAAGCATTTTGATGCTTTTTAATAACTGTCAACAGTTGGTGCATCATAACTGAATCTAAGGGTAACTGTGGTACCACATATAATTGTATATATCAACCATTTGATTAGATTTCTAAGTGCAATGTGAGTTTTTCTTCTTTGTATATATCCATCTGACTTTTTATTCTTTAATAAAAGAACTGCGTTAGCACATAACATAATGTGCGGTCATTCCATTGTGGTTTATTTGGGGATTCAATGTGCATAAGAACCAGCCTGCATCACCTCACTTGAGTCTCAGCCTTGGCTGCTCGTCCATACCGATTGAGATCCTTGGCTGGGATGCATCTGTGACTCTACCCCAACTATATAGTGGATGGTAGTACAGACACCGGCCCTCCAGTCTTTACACTGGTGTTTGAGTGTTGGGATCACTGGTTTTAGGACTCACTGTTTAACCTTGCTACATACAAAAGGTCTACACTAGCAACGTTTGGTGGTATATACTAAAAGATATCACTACAAACAGTGGAACCTATTGCTAATGGTAAACAAACCAGAATGAGCTTAGAAGCTCAACAGAGTGGGCGTGAAGAGAGATGTAGACTTTGAGGATACGTCTAGGGCGGAGCTGATAGCAGCACTTGTGAATTACCAGGTACATTCTTATGCTCTTGATGAAAGAGGGGAAGATTCTAATGGGGACCTTGCACCTGGGGATACTACAGATTCTACCAATGGGATTGGCTAAGTGCTGAGTAGGGTCTCAGTCTCGTTATGGCTGTATTCTGAAACTGAGTGTGAAAGAAAGGGGCCAGTATGGGTGTATGAAAGCTACTTTGATTGCCAGGTTTGGCAATCACCAGTACTTTAGGAGATTCAGAGAACATAAGAAGAAAGAGAGTATGTATTCAGTTGAGTGGGTGAGTCCTGCACATATGAATATGATGGGGTGGATTGATGGGTACAGAGTGAAAACGTTTGTTGATTTGTCTGACCTCTTGTTTTCTGAATATTTTTCTGTAGCTTGTTCACCAGAGCTGTGTCAGCACATTGCTACCAGAACATTTTGGACCCTTTTAAGTTGTAAAAGCTGATTGACAAGTGGGTCTCCCGCAGGCTGCCTTGTAAGGATCCAGGTGGGAAGGACAAGGACAAAGAAAAGGGGATTTCTCAGGAACCTGATGAGTCCAAAAAGCAGCCACATTCGAGTAAACATAAACGTCCCTCATCTAACATCCAACCATCTAGCGGGGATAAGTCACATTGGATGGGAGCAAGAGTAGTGGCCCCCCTGCTATAAGGCAGACTTTCAATGGTTCTAATCCAGTTCCTCGCATCCCTGGTACTTGTTGGGAGCGTGGGGCATAGGACCACATGAATGGTGACCCTAAGTGTAAGAGTAAAGCACTTGGTGTCGAGGCTGTCAGCCTGACTTAACCTTGCCCTATGCCTGGGGTGGAGGTCACAGCCCTCACCTCCTCTCCATGAATGACCTTTGGTGCTCCTGCAGAGAACTCTTTAGTTTCCCTTGGGGCCTCGGACCAGTACTCAGAATACCCACTGAATATCCAGAGATATTTGAGAAGTGGCCTCATTAATGGCCAGCCTTCCACTGGCTTGAGAGACACTGGGGCTAACATGACAGTGGTGGACAGGACCCTGCTCAAGTCAGAGGACTATGTAGGCGCTCCTCCGAGAACCAGCAGGTTAGCTGGCGGGTCTCTCAAACTTGCCCCTGCAGCCCTAGTCACCATCCAGGTGGATCATAAGACAGCAAACATTCCTGTAATTGTACAAGATCATGTGCCTGCCCCAGAGCCATTGGGTATTGACATAGCTGAGTTGGGGTTGGTTTCTGATGTGCCACCCCTGACTGCTGCTGCAATCACTAGGTCTAAGGCCAAACAGGTTCTGACTAATAGTTACGCAAATCAAAGGGAAACCCAAGGTAAGAAGGAAGATCAAGAAAGCCACCGCTGTGAAGGGGGCTCCTTATCTACCTTCTGCATAAGCAACACCCACTGTGGACCAGGATCCTGAGGGACAGGGCCCAGTAGTGACCTTAGACTCAACCTCAGAGGGAGGCCAGAGGACCCTCCTCAATGAGAGGCACTCAACCCAGAGGATCACCCTGACATTCAGTGCTTCATGGCTGAAGCGGAGTACTAGGGCAGACTTCTGAAAGGGTCAGATAGAGTGCCACTCTCTTGAGGGTCTGCAGAGACAGGCCCAGACACAAGGTGAAGTGTCCAGGGCCTTCCAGATGTATTGGGTGGGTGAGTTTCTTTGTAGCTAGCCCACTGAGCCAGAACCCAGTGCAGTTAAATGGTTGTTTGTACCCCAGGCCCGCAGGCCCTTCCATTTATAGTTGGCATATAAGGTGCCCCTAGCTGGTCATCTTAGCACTAAGAGGACCAAGCAAAGGCTATCAGCCCACTTTTACTGGCCCATGATGGGAGTAGAAGTAGATGCTTTCTGCAAGACCTGCCTCACTTACCAATTGTCTGGTAAGACTAGAGGCAGTGTCATTGCCTCTCTGCAGCATTTGCCAGTGGTTGGGACACCATTAAAGTGGGTTAACATCAACATTGTCAGTCCCTTATATCCTCCCACATCAGGTGGACACGGGCTCATCCTGGTTCTGGTAGATCATGTCACCAGGTACCCTGAGGCTATACCCCTCCGAACCATCACTGGCAAAGTGGTTGTCAGGGACCTCCTGTGCATGTTTAGCAGAATGGATTTCCCTGAAGAGGTAGTCTCTGACAGGGGACCCCACTACATGTCTAGTTACATGCAAGCAATATGGCGGGAATGTGAGGTGAATTATTAGTAGTCTACATCATACTACCAACAGACCAATGGTCTGGTTGAGAGATTTAACAAAACTCTCAAAGGTATGCTATGTGCTTTGGAAGAGCCCCTGAGGAGGAAATGGAACCTCCTATTACCAAGTGTGCTGTTTGCCTATGGAGAGGTGCCTCATGAGGGTGCGGGATTCAGCCCCTTTGAGCTCCTCTTAAGACATCCAGTGAGGGGACACTTTTCCTTAGTTAGAGAAGGTTTGAAAGCCACACCTCCAGGTCCTGCCAAGCAAGTGGGGGTGAGGGGGACTTTTTTAGACCTGAGAAGGAGAATGGCACAGATGATGGGCAGGCATCAGCCAATGTCAAGGTTAGCCGGAAGCTGAACAAGTACTGGGATGACCCTCAGGCCTCACAGTACACTGGACTCCTGGCCTGGAAATCCTTTTTATGGAGCCAACCAAGCTTAGAGCTTTAGCAGCTAAGTGGGCTGGATAATCTCCAAGATTGGGAAAGTCAACTATCTGGTTGACATCGGTACCCCTGGAGTAGCCCCTCAGGTCATCCATGTTAACAGGTTCAAGATTTACCACCAAAGAGGGAAAGTCTTGTGTGTCTTGCTAGCTTGAGGGCAAGAGGAGGATGAGAATGAGCCCCTTCCTGGCCTGCTACATAGAAGCCCCCAGGATGGCTGAGTGGAGGGAGTTAATCTCCCTCGTAGTCTGACATCAAAGCAGCAAAGGGCTTGCAGGGCTTTGTTCCAGCAGTATGCCCCTCTGTTCTCACTGACACCAGACATCACCCCATGGTTCAGGCATGACATTGACAATGCTGACAGTGTACCTGTCAAGAGCAGATGCTACAGGATATCAGACACTGTAAAGAACCACATTCAGGCAGAAGTCGCCAAAATGTTGGATTTAGGTATCATTGAATCCTCAAAAGTCTATGGACTAGCCCAAGGAAAGTTCTCAGTGTAAAAAAACAGAGGATATTTCACTGCCCAGTACCTTAGGCAATGGCAAGGAAACATCCAGGGGAGGGTTGCAGTATTCCCCCATCCGACACTTTCTCAACCTTTATATGTTGTTATGAATCCTATCCCGTTGCCCCCTCCCCAATTCCAACTGGTACCAACATTAAAGGGAGGCATATAAGAAGAAATATATCCCTATCCAACATCCCCTCAGTCACTATGGGACATTATCATCTAAATCACATTCACCTACAACCATACATCTGGCCCTTCCCCCTGACAAACACTTAAGTCTCCCTCCATCATTAGGGAAAACTAAATTCCCATACTTCCTCCCCATTGCCTTTTTTCTCAAACACTGGAACGAGGAAGAGGAGGAACAGAGCTATGCAGATTGCCCATATGAATCAATGTACCGTGGATTCCAATGGGCAGTCCCCATCTTGTCCCATTAATGAGGACAGGCAGAGCCAGGACTCCCGTTTCACTCCTGAAACGTGTTAAACCTCCCTGCCAGTATAAAGCGCAGAGCACTAGAACACTCTCGAAGAGAGCTGGGGATGCAGTATGGACCAGAGGAGCTGAATAGCAGACAAGAGTGCTGAAATAACCCTGGAGAGTATGTCAGAGCGCTGAGGCACAAGACGCTGACCCTGTGTTGTTGAAGGGCTGCAGCAGGGCTGAGGAGCTGCGCCTTCCAAGAGCCAGAGAGGGCATATCATATCTTGCTAAATCTGTCCACAGACATACGTGATTCCCCTGGGCATATGAAGGGAAGCCCAGGTGCCTGAGGGGCAGGTGGGAAGACCCTGACTTCGGCCCAGAGAGCTCCAGAGGAGTTGCTGGCCAGAGGCGCGATAACCGGGTGAGTCTCATGGCAAGAGAGAGGAAATCCCAGTGAGTGTGTGTTTGGCTGGAGCGGGAACCTGAATATTGAACTTGAGAAATAAAGCAGGAAATAAAAGGCCCATGAAAGGCATTATGCAGTGAAAGTAGAAACACGTTGAATGCAAGCCGGCAAGAAGGGTTATGATAAAACTGTGTTAGCACAAGTGAATCGCCAGCTGCAAAGGAAGACAGCTAAAGGGGTTGGTTTAAACCCAGAGAAAGGGGAAAAGGAGAAAGTAAAGCTGGCAAGTGGCCCGGGAGTGAAACAAGGTGAAAACAGAATGGACAAGTGGCCAGGAACTAGAACAGAATGGGCTACTAACCCAATCAAACGTTTAAAGAAAGTAAAGAGAGGGCACGTGACCCAAACAAGTGAAAAGAGGGTGGAAGAGGTATCAGAACAGGATGAAAGCAGAACAAAGGCGAATGAGGTGACTGGGTAGTGTGTCTGAGTGGTCATGCAGGAGGAGGAAGTCAGATACCCTGCATTCTCAAAACTCTCAGACCAAAACCCTCCTCATCCAGCAAGTGTGTGTTGTATTGTATTGTTTCATTGGCCAAAGAAAAAGAGGGAACCCTTGAACAAATTGAGATGGTTTACCTTGCAACACAGGTGGAAGGGACCTGGGATATTTGAAAGGACTTGATGAACTGAACATTGTGCTAAAGGGGTCTGAGCCCAAACGAAGGAGATCCATGGTCCAAGCCTGATCGAGGTTGACCAATTGTGAACATTGTGTTGTGAGTCCGACCCTGAAGGAGGGAGACCCATGATGAACCCTGCAAGTGAGAACTTGTGAATGTGAAAATCCTTATAAGAAAGGAACTTTGATGCTTGTTTGTTAGAACACGCCTTCTGAAATAAGAGACTGTTATTGGAAAAGAGGCTTTGGCAGAAGGCCCTGAAACGTAACCTTTGAACGGTATCCTCATGGCAGAGAAAGCCAGAGTGTGTGTGAAGCTCGAACGTGCCGCCTTGCCCTGTGCTGAAAACATGAGGAAGGGAAGACAACTGCTCAACTATCCTGACATTATTTCTTGAACACTTTTCTTTTTGCATACACTATTGTCCTACACCATTTGTATTTAGAAGTAAGGCTTGGCAATAGATTTATTAGTACAGGCCCTTTTATTTTGACAGAGACTCCACTAGGACTGTGTTATTATTATTTGATGGTCGTAGCTTGCTCCCATCCTTCGATTTAGGGTTAGATAGGGGTTCAACCAACCCACTCAAGTTCAATAAACACACTTAAACTATGTCTCAATTATGTTGGTCTTTATTGATGATACCAAGCCTTTTCTTACACCAGGCAGGTACCAATGATTGGAGGTTCGGTGTGGACTACTGAGGAGTCAATACAGTCACCAAGACTGGTGCTCACCCATTGACCAGGGCTGATGAGCTCATGGACAAAATATGTGCTGCCAAGTTTGTGAGCACCTGTGACTTCACACCATGCTATTGGCAAATAGCTCTGACTGACCAGACCAAGAGGAAACATCGTTCTCAACTCCTGATGTCTACCAGTTCAGAGTGTGGATGGTATCCTGAATCCTACTGTGTCATCACCAATCCCCAGTCTACGGTCTCCTCCCATGTGGCCAGTAAGCTGATCCTAACCCTTGGGTGGTATCAGGTGGAAGGATCATGTGGGAGGAGACGATTGTCAACAGGAAGTGGTGATTCCAAAAGGAGAGACGTGGTATTCATCTTCCTCTGAGCATGATGATGAAATAATTGCCAAATACTTAATGGCATGCTATCAATCAATCAATGTACCAGTCCTTCTTATATTAATGTCCAAAGAACATGTTATAAAATGTCCGTTACACAGAACAAAGTTGTTGCCTCAAAGATTCAGGAATTGAGAATGAAAACCTACCTTTTTGAGAAACATTTATTCTAATGTGGAATTACAAACTCCTTACACAATCTCCCCTTAGTGTAATAACTCTCAGTTCATAGAACAGTCTAACTTAATTAAAAATAACATGAAACAACAAAATGTTACAGCTTCTATGGACTTCAGTTCCCATAATGCTAAAAGTACTGGGATGAGGACGATAAGGTCAGGAGCAATGGGGACTCAGATTGGTGAATATTCACAGGTGCAGTCTAGTTGATGTCATTCAAAGCAGCAGAGCGGGAGAGTATGTCAGAGCGGGTTCAAGGCGGTTTGTCATCAGATGGGTGGAAAGCAGTTTAAATGAGGGCTTTCCATGCCTGAAATACAGCAGCAGTGTACCCATCTGGTACCTTTATCGCACCCAGAGAAGCCCTTGTTTCAGCTTCACACCAGGTTCCAAGCTCCCTGAACCATATGCCAAACTGCGGGCCCCCTCTAGACTTCCATGACATAACTAGACGCCTTTTCGAGAGTATACACACAAGGTCCATAAATGTATTAATGTGTTTATATTTGTGTGATCAAGAGTATATGCCCAGTAAACATTCAAGTGGGTTCCATTGATACCTACTGACACCTGCAATTACACAGGTCTGTTTAATTCGGAACCAAAAGCTGCTTATCTTCACACATAACCACAACATATGCATAAGATTTGCACCATCCTGATTGAACCAGGGACAATTTGAGGGCTCATCTACCTTCAATTTGGCTACTCTGCTAGGGGTTGTTTCTCTGAAAGGCACAGGAAACCCCACTCTCCGGAAGAGGGTATTAACAACAGAAACTAGTCTCGAAAAAAACTTCCAGAGGATATAATTTAAATTTCTTGCATTAAGGATTTTATTAGACCTAATACATTTCTTGTTGTGTGAGTTTAATCACAGATTTATTTTGCACTCAACCAATTATTTATTTAACATAGTAGAAAAATCGTTAAAAGGATCATCATAATTCCATAAAATTCATACTCTTGAATCATTCACACATTTGTCCTCAGTCGTACACCATACATTTACCCATTCATACACAACATCAAAAAATACAGGTTAAAAACACATGAGGAACATCACAATTAATTCACATTCCAATTCTTATACAAAAAATATATTATATTTTGAAAAAAACAACAACAAACAAAAAATGATGACCACAGTAATTCTTGTGGGTGGTCAGTAGTTCGGATAGGCAAGGAATAGAAGATCTTCACAAATAGCCTTATCCACACTTTCTCTACCGGTTTCGACGTGTTAACATTTTTTGTGTTACGTCTTCATCAGGAGATATTAATATATTTTCTAAAAGTAAGATAGAACAAATATCAGAAACATCAATTTCCCTAAACAAATATATAAACAGTGAAAAAACGCAAATGTATGAATACACCGTGCTCTAATTAGAAGTAGATAGGACTACTCTTATTCTACATATGCCCCTGAATGTAAGTATACATCCAGGGTACACAGAGGGCGTCATGTAAGGAGTGCCACCAAACGAAATCAGTGTCCCCAGGCAAGGCAGGACTAGATCAGGACTCGAAACCCACTAAATGTAATACACAAATTACTGCGTGCAAGGAGTAGCATCCCATGTTGGAACGTCCATCTAATTCTAAAACAGCCACAACTACTGACCTTGAGAGCGCCAACAGGAGTAAATCTGTGGTGTATTATCGCTGTCAATAAGATTTTTCAGCCTTCAGGTAGAGGATCCCGCTTTTATCAAAGAGTGTACTCAATACTTAAATCTAAGGGGTCAAAAATAAGTTGGCAGAATCAGAAAAGAATCACGGCTAGAACCTGCGTGTGAGGTCGCATGACCCAAATCTTTGAGCCAGCCCAAACATCAATCATATACAAAATCAGTATATTTCTTACCCCAGCGGGTCAGATCACAATAGACCTATTAGTGGTGCTGGTAGTACCTTTAGCTGGATGTTTGTTCAAAGAGGAAGCTGCTGCAGTTACCAGGAGAGTCGAACCTGAAGGTGGCATATGAAAGAAAGGAGGAGAGAAGGAGGGTTTTTTTTGGATAGTCTTGTGATTACATAATTACAGACTCTACCTATTTTGCAAACGAAAGAGAGAGGGGGGACTCCTAGCCTAATTTGGAGTCATAAATTCGGATCATATAATTATTTCCTAATGATAGAAACCCTAAAAGGATATATGGTGTTAAAAACTAAATGCTGAATACACCTATGAGCCCGGCAGTAGAATGTGCAGTAAGGTTGGCTAAAGAAATAGCGGCACTAACCCACATTCGGGCATAAATATGGGTCTGGCTTACCTGAAACCGACAACCAACGACGTGCTGGACCTGTCCCTGGACTAAGCCATGCACACAGACTTTGCCCGACCTTCAATACGGACCGGAGAATCGCATCTGAAAGGCCACACTAATGGAGCATTTAAATATCCGATTTGAACTTTTCACGTGATCGTGTTGTGCGTGACGCTGTTTCGTGTTACGTACTAACGTGCGATCCAAAACGTGTCAAAAAAACGTGTCAACAAAACACGAGTTCAGCGTGAGAGCGCTCTGAGTAGCTGGGAGAGAAAACTTTAAAGAAATAGCAATAAACCTCAGCTTCCCCACAAAGCTAGAAAAACTAGCTATTGGCAAAGAACCATTACCAATGATTCAAGGAATTTTTACTAAACAAACATTTAGCAAATATTCAGGGAGTATTTTTCTAAAAGCACAGATATTAAATGCTACAACAATCATATATGGTAATGGTATACCGCCAATCTGCATGATTAAAGCCCAGAATGTGGGCATATTAGCTGCCAGAGTGCCAGGGTTCTATAGTGTTAAGCCCTTCTGTCAATGTTTTTAAATAATGGATGACCATCGGAGCATTTAAGTTCCGTGTCTTTATCTTTGAACGGTGTTCATTGATACGGGTGCTTACTTCCCTAGCGGTTTTTCCTATGTACATTTTTTTACACGGACAGGTGATTGCATAAATTACATTCTTACTCTTACATGTAGTAAAAGTACGAAGATCCCAATTTTTGTTTGCCATGAAAAAGTGAGTAGTCTTTTTTGAAAATTTGCACGCTACACAAGTGGTACATGGAAAATGGCCAATAACTGGATTTTGACCATGATCCCGCATGTTAGATGATTTCATATGGCCTCTGCTAGCCCGAGTAATTTGCTGTTTGAGATTTTTACTCTTCTTGAATGCAAAAAGAGGTTTTTGGAGTGCAATGCCAGATACATTTAGGATGCGCCAGTTTTTTAATATAATGCCTTTAATAATTTCACTGTGTTGGCAAAATGTTGATACACAAACTAGTTCCTCTTTTTTCTTGACTTGAGTTTTGGGTTGCAATAATGCCTCTCGATTTGTGAAACGAGCTCTTTTTCTGCATTGTTTTATGAGCCTTCTTGGATAACCCCGTTCCAAAAGTCGTTTCTGGCAAACAAAAATTGGGATCTTCGTACTTTTACTACATGTAAGAGTAAGAATGTAATTTATGCAATCACCTGTCCGTGTAAAAAAATGTACATAGGAAAAACCGCTAGGGAAGTAAGCACCCGTATCAATGAACACCGTTCAAAGATAAAGATACGGAACTTAAATGCTCCGATGGTCATCCATTATGTGGAAATGGGCCATAAAGCAGACCAGATGGAATGGTTTTGTGTAGAAAAGGTATTTGGTCAAAACTCGATACAGCTTGCGAAAAATCTAGCTTATAAAGAACAATTATGGATTTTCAATTTAAAAACATTGACAGAAGGGCTTAACACTATAGAACCCTGGCACTCTGGCAGCTAATATGCCCACATTCTGGGCTTTAATCATGCAGATTGGCGGTATACCATTACCATATATGATTGTTGTAGCATTTAATATCTGTGCTTTTAGAAAAATACTCCCTGAATATTTGCTAAATGTTTGTTTAGAAAAAATTCCTTGAATCATTGGTAATGGTTCTTTGCCCATAGCTAGTTTTTCTAGCTTTGTGGGGAAGCTGAGGTTTATTGCTATTTCTTTAAAGTTTTCTCTCCCAGCTACTCAGAGCGCTCTCACGCTGAACTCGTGTTTTGTTGACACGTTTTTTTGACACGTTTTGGATCGCACGTTAGTACGTAACACGAAACAGCGTCACGCACAACACGATCACGTGAAAAGTTCAAATCGGATATTTAAATGCTCCATTAGTGTGGCCTTTCAGATGCGATTCTCCAGTCCGTATTGAAGGTCGGGCAAAGTCTGTGTGCATGGCTTAGTCCAGGGACAGGTCCAGCACGTCGTTGGTTGTCGGTTTCAGGTAAGCCAGACCCATATTTATGCCCGAATGTGGGTTAGTGCCGCTATTTCTTTAGCCAACCTTACTGCACATTCTACTGCCGGGCTCATAGGTGTATTCAGCATTTAGTTTTTAACACCATATATCCTTTTAGGGTTTCTATCATTAGGAAATAATTATATGATCCGAATTTATGACTCCAAATTAGGCTAGGAGTCCCCCCTCTCTCTTTCGTTTGCAAAATAGGTAGAGACTGTAATTATGTAATCACAAGACTATCCAAAAAAAACCCTCCTTCTCTCCTCCTTTCTTTCATATGCCACCTTCAGGTTCCACTCTCCTGGTAACTGCAGCAGCTTCCTCTTTGAACAAACATCCAGCTAAGGGTACTACCAGCACCACTAATAGGTCTATTGTGATCTGACCCGCTGGGGTAAGAAATATACTGATTTTGTATATGATTGATGTTTGGGCTGGCTCAAAGATTTGGGTCATGCGACCTCACACGCAGGTTCTAGCCGTGATTCTTTTCTGATTCTGCCAACTTATTTTTGACCCCTTAGATTTAAGTATTGAGTACACTCTTTCATAAAAGCGGGATCCTCTACCTGAAGGCTGAAAAATCTTATTGACAGCGATAATACACCACAGATTTACTCCTGTTGGCGCTCTCAAGGTCAGTAGTTGTGGCTGTTTTAGAATTAGATGGACGTTCCAACATGGGATGCTACTCCTTGCACGCAGTAATTTGTGTATTACATTTAGTGGGTTTCGAGTCCTGATCTAGTCCTGCCTTGCCTGGGGACACTGATTTCGTTTGGTGGCACTCCTTACATGACGCCCTCTGTGTACCCTGGATGTATACTTACATTCAGGGGCATATGTAGAATAAGAGTAGTCCTATCTACTTCTAATTAGAGCACGCTGTATTCAAACATTTGCGTTTTTCCACTGTTTATATATTTGTTTAGGGAAATTGATGTTTCTGATATTTGTTCTATCTTACTTTTAGAAAATATATTAATATCTCCTGATGAAGACGTAACACAAAAAATGTTAACACGTCGAAACCGGTAGAGAAAGTGTGGATAAGGCTATTTGTGAAGATCTTCTATTCCTTGCCTATCCGAACTACTGACCACCCACAAGAATTACTGTGGTCATCATTTTTTGTTTGTTGTTGTTTTTTTCAAAATATAATATATTTTTTGTATAAGAATTGGAATGTGAATTAATTGTGATGTTCCTCATGTGTTTTTAACCTGTATTTTTTGATGTTGTGTATGAATGGGTAAATGTATGGTGTACGACTGAGGACAAATGTGTGAATGATTCAAGAGTACGAATTTTATGGAATTATGATGATCCTTTTAACGATTTTTCTACTATGTTAAATAAATAATTGGTTGAGTGCAAAATAAATCTGTGATTAAACTCACACAACAAGAAATGTATTAGGTCTAATAAAATCCTTAATGCAAGAAATTTAAATTATATCCTCTGGAAGTTTTTTTCGAGACTAGTACTCTGCTAGGGGGTCATATATGTGCTATGTAATACATTAATTTGGATCAACCTCAATCTTGCATTACGAGACACATTTTTAACGAAACTCAGCGCCAATTCCCAATCCTTGTCTGCAATTTCCAGACCAAGGTCCGTCTCCCAAGACACTTTCAACTTAGTAAGCCTGGTACTGGTTCTGTCCAATAAATGTTTGTACAATCTGGACACAAGCCTCCAGCCGTCCTCAAGTGCATATACTAGGGCTAAGAAGGTGTTCTCCAGCGGTTCAGCAGGCCATTCAACCCAGTTACGCCTAGCGAACCTCGCCACCTTTATGTACCTTAAGAATTGGCGCTTGGGGAGTCCCTCTTGTTGCGTAAGGCTGTCCAACTTAACATCTCATTTTCATACCTGTCTCCCCAGCTAGTAATGCCCTCCCCGTCCCAACATATAAAAGCCTTCAATTCCTCGAGGCCACCACATGTGTGTGCTAGGATCGGAACATTAGGTGAGTAAGGATGTTGTAGCCAGAGTATCTTTAGGTCCAAATCTGTCTACCTTATCATAGGATCAGTGGCAGAGGGTCCACAGCCCAGAGGCTATGGGTATATTATATCAAGACAACCCCTGGGAAAAGCTCAAAACCAGCATTGCCCTCAGCCAATAAGGGGTGAGAAAGTCTTAATACAGCAACAAAGCATACATTTCCTTTTCAGAGATATACTTTTGGGAAAGCTTGTATCTCATATTGCCAGCAGCCAAGTGACTGTGAAACTATACTATGGTGACAGGGCGCAACTCTTCCTTTTTGGGGTTTCAGCTGGAGGAAACTTGTAAACCAAACTGCTAGAAGTCGAACCCTCGCTTGTTTTGCATATTAAGTAACTTTGGGTTTTACCCTAAGTTACCAGGGGAATCTAGACGTGGACCCCTTGCTCACTGTTCTTAGAGAGGCACAGCTCCACCTCACTGATGAGGCCCGACTAGGCTGAAACATGTGTCTGGGGTTGCTGTTGGTACTCTTGTTCAGAGGAGAATTGCCTAGCATTTTGATGCTGGAATGCCCCTGGGCAGGACAAAGACTGATATGCAGGGATATTTCTCTTCTGTGAAAGGGACAGTGAGCTAAAGACTTGGTTGAGTCTTTCCCGGGGGCCATCCACCCAAGAACAGGTCAAAGGGTTGTGTTTGTGCAGGTAGAGGGACTCCCAGAACCCGTCATTGTTTTGCATATTAGGTAACTTTGGGTTTCACCCTAAGTTAACAGGGGAATCCAGACGTGGACCCCTTGCTCACTGTTCTTAGAGAGGCACAGCTCCACCTCACTGATTAGGCCCGACTAGGCCAAAATACATGTCTGGGGTTGCTGTTGGTACTCTTGTTCAGAGGAGAATTGCCTAGCATTTCGGTGTTGGACTGCCCCTGGGCAGGACAAAGACTGATATGCAGGGATATTTCTCCTCTGTGAAAGGGACAGTGAGCTAAAGACTTGATTGAGACTCTCCCGGAGGCCATCCACCCAAGAACAGGTCAAGGGGCCGTGTTCGTGCCGGTCGAGGGACTCTCAGAACTCCCCTCCCCCTTGATTTATTATTATTATTTAATCATGATTATGCTTTTAGTTCCGCATTATATTGTCACGATTCTTGTTTATTATATTATTTTTTTGATTTTTCTTGATTTTCTCCTGTCCTTTTGCTTCACTATGGTTACTGTAAACATTTCCTTCGGGTAATGTTTGGTTGTATTTATTTTATTTTATTTTATCCTGTGTGGTTTGGTTATTGCACTACTTACATCGATATGACAACTCAACATGTGTTTGCAAAATCCTGATCTCTCCTTTTTGAGGTTACATCTGACATCCAAACCTAATGTATTTTCATTTACATCTGATGGTGGTAATTGTTGATTGATTTGATCTGTATTTGATATCTTATGTTGACACCCACTATGTTTAGATGATAAAGTTTTGCCCTAATGAAGGCTAGATTAAGTCCAAAATGCATTGGCATAAAAATCATCTGCGCATTAATGTGACATAATAAAAATGATCACAAAACATCATTTGAATTTAATGCCTGATTTGTTTAAATTAATTGTGTGTGAATTAATGGACTTTAAAGAACTTCAACCACCAAGTGTGTTTTAGGGTGTGCAGCCCTCACCAAGGGCTATTTAGCCTTGCTCCTCTATCAGTTTAGGGCCATGCCATTCAGAATGAAGAATGCCCCTGCCACTCTCCAAAGGTTGGTTAACCATGCTCTCAGTGGACTTGAGGTGTTCTGTGTGGCCTACCTGGATGACACTGCTGTCTACAGTTCCACTTGGGAAGAGCATTTGACACACTTGGATCAGGTAATGCAGGCCATGAAAAGAGTCAACCTCACTATCAAGGCCTCTAAGTGCCAGTTAGCCCAGGGGAAGGTCACTTACCTTGGTCATTAGATAGGAGGATGTGAAATCTGACTTCTCCCCACGGGGTACAAGCTGTACATGACTTGGAGATCCCCACTACTCAATCCGAGGGGAGAGCTTTTTGGGGGCCTCACTGGGTACTACAGAAACTTCATGGCAAACTATGGCACCAGAGCTGCCCCTCTGGCAGCACTGACAACACAAAAGCAGCCAGCCTAGGAAGGTTCATTGGACTGATGACTGACAGAGGGCATTTGATGGCTTTAAGGGAAGTCTGTGTAGAGCACCATGTGTTACGTGCCCCAGACTACAGTAGACCCTTTATTGTACAAACGAATGCCAGTGACACAGCAATTGGAGCTGTGTTGTCCCAGTTGGACAACAAAAGGAGACATCATCGCAGAATCTTCATCAGAAGGCAATTCAAAAAGATAGAGAACTTAGGTGGGCCACTGCTCAAAAGGAATGCTCTAGCATAGTGTACAGTCTTAGGCGTTTCAGACCTTACCTTACTGGGTCAGCCTTCAAGATCCAAACTGACCATAAGCCCTTAAAGTGGATAATGCAGATGAAGGGTGAAACCCCAAACTGCTCAGGTGGTCCATGAGCCTGTAAGGGCTAGACTTCACTATTGAGCATAGACCAGGGAAGAGTCATGATCACGCAGATGGCCTTTTCAGAAGGTATGTTGACTGTCTGGATGAAGGTGGCAAACTTGTAATCCACCCTTTCCTCAACTTGGAGTGGTGGGCGAATGAGATGCTGGAAATGCTTTGAAGAGACAGGGCCATCTTGTCCTTGTTCCACTACTTCCCTGTGTGTTTTCTGTATGGTTCATGCACAGGAGTCCAGTATGGACCCCGGGCAGTGCAGCTCTTCATATTTTCCTTTTGGTGAACAATACCTATGGGATAACCCTATGTACACCGTGGTACCCCTAGTGTGTGTTCTTTGGCTCCTGTGTGTTGCCCAAAGAACAGGGTATGGGCTGGTGACAACTTCATGCTGACTTGACAGTGTCTCAGGGTGTCCTCCATTTGTGGGACTCTCTGGTCTTGCCATATGAATCAATGGCCTCTGTAGCCTCATGGTTTCTTTTGCCTTCCCCCCTTTTCTATCAAAGTGCTGAGAGGACCCGGCTCTGTTCCCTTCCCTTGATTACATGTTGGGTAGAAGGACCATATATGGCTATGTCGCTGCCCCTGCAAGACTGGTAGGAGCCTTCCCAGGGACTGCGTGTTTTGGTTACACCCAAGGGGTGGGCATGGAATGAATGGAGAAAGCAGCCAAATCGCAATATGTGTTGTTGGTGTCTGGTTTTGGGTGTTTCACAATGCATGTGGTCTCCCTGAGCCAGCCCTGACTGAAACTGGTATGAATGCAGTGTGCTCTGAAATGCTGGGAGCTGCCTCCAATAAACATTGTTTTGAGTGCCTGGATTTGGGTGAATGACCTGAATGCCTTATTTGATGCTGCCCGATTAATGCACTACAGTGCGATTGGCTGGCTGAGTCTAGCTCAGTCTGAGTGGATGGGGGACATGTGCGTATAACAAGGGACCCACCACTTTCCACTGTGTTAGAAGCTGAAGTCAGAAGCAAGAAGAAGAATCCTGGATATTCTTGAAGCTTCTATCCTGAATCCAGCTGGAGGAATAAGTCTGTAGTTGCAATTCTTCAACAAATCCAAAGGCTGCTTTGCTGATTCAAGGACTGAACCAGAGACGATCTGGAGAGGTGACCTCTTGCTGTAGCATTAAGAGCACATCTTGCAACTGATGCTCTTCATCCAAAGTGTCCTGGAAATCAGTCCTGTGATCCTGTCAACCAGCAGCGGTACCTTTGTGGGTCCTGAAGTGGAGTGTCTGGACATCTTGAGCCCAACAAGTCCACCAGTGTCTCACAGGGTCTGGAGGTTGGTCATGACCGCTAAGAAGCCAGATTGCTGTGTATTCCCCAGAAGAGGGAGTATCTTGGCATAGTGCTGCCTGGCACCCAGAGCTTGCAAAGTCCAACCAAACAAATAAATCTTCAAAGGGTAATGCAACCACATCTACTGTGCAGACCTTCACTGCTGCCTTTCCTACACTGCTTGGTTCTCTTCTCTTGCTCGACACCGACATCCGAGTGACTCCTTCCACACGGGGTCCATCGTTGAGCGGCACTGTGGAGTAAAACTGAGAAATGCCACCACTTCACCTTCCAAAGCACCCGCAGTACTGTGATAAGGAAGAGTGTCTTCTAACCTCAGGGTTCATCCAAGGGTCACAGATTCATTTTGGATCATGTTCTCCTGTGTGTGGGATGTATTTACCCATGCATCCGAGCCATACCTCAAAACTGTGCAGTACTGACATGGAAAACATCATGATGGCCAGAGCTTCCCAGAAAATGCACAGGGAAATGCATGAAGAATAGGCTGCCACTCATTTTTGCCGATGTTATGGGCACAGAAAGAAACTGCCTAAAACCACCATTGGACTACCCACACAGTAGTCTGAAACCATTGGGAGTGGCAATGCTGATTGCCAAAAGCAAACCCATAACTGTTGGGAATTAATTTTCTTAAATCCCAAAAAGGGGTGCAGTACCAGTACTCACCACTATCCAAAAACCGGCGTTTTAAAACCACCAGATTTTACTTTTTTGTAGAAAACTGAATAAATGAACCCAAAACAGGCCAAAGAAAGACTTACTGAGAGGTGGATCCAATGTAAAGTTATATTCTGAAGTGACTTGAAGGTTTATAACAAGACTGGCTGCGCTGTGGATTTCAGCAGTTTAAGTAAATTTGGACTGAAAGACACTAAAAAAAAATCTAAATGTTTAAATTGACTGAGTGACCTACTTTTGAGTGTCACATAGGTTGCAATTGTTTAAATGTCATAGTTTTAAACTTAGAATCAGCCTTCTAGCTGCATATGTGAAAATGTTTAGTTTTATTTGAATGCAGAAACTGGGGAACAGAAATGACAGCTTAAGGAACTGAATTCTGCCTGGCAACTACCCCCATCAGGAGTGAAACTTGAGTCACAGCTGTGTTCCCAGGCCTAGCTGCCCTTTTGCTGCTCACACCAAAAGGGATATGACACTTCCCTGATTGAATTACCTGGGCTCTGCAGGAAATTGAACAAAGCCCTGTCCTGGCTCAGGCAAAGGTTTTATTGGCGGCAGTCGTAAATGGAGCTTCCTCCTGGAAATGAAGGGGAGGGGCACTGCCTGTGAGAGCAAGCTGGCTTGGCAGAACTGGAAAAACCAGAAATTCAACCTTGTGCTGGAGGAAAACCACACCCCTTTGGGGCCAGAACATAACTCTAAAAAGATGAATAACTCATAGAGCGGACATGTGAAAATTGTATAAATGACACCATAATTCTTGTGATTTTTCTGCCCACATTTTAAGAGGTTTTTAGAACCGGTGGCATGTTCAGGGGGGTTTTAGCGGAAAAGAGGATATTACTCAAAATGTGTGCAAGTGAAAAATCTGACACTTCATCAACTAATGTCCATACTCCTTGCGCACATGTGTGTAAATTTGGGGTAATGTCCGGAATTGCAAACCAGTTAAAAAGTGCAAAATATTGCCATTTCTGAATGCAAGCTCCCAGGAAGAGCAGAGTTTGAACAGGAGATACCTCCTGTGATATGTGAGGGGTGCATATGATTTTAAAACAATATGTACCTCTGCAAATATGTATTTGGTTCAAATCTAGATTTGTGTGTAAGTTGACAGGAGGAGTGGACTTTCTGCAGGCTGTAAAATGACATCACTCTGACACAACTTAGCTCCCCCAATCAAGTGAGAAATGGAAGTTTGACCAATTAGAAGCTGAGAGAGAGGTAGGGCCAGTGATGCTCACACACACCCATTTTCAAAACACATAAAAGCAGAGAGACAGGACAGATAGGGACCTTCAAATCCATTTGCAGCTGGAAGCTCTGCCGGGAAAATCCATACTTTACCTCCATCAACCTTCAGAGAGCAGACATAGAGACTTCAAATCTATCAAATCTCCAGAATCCAGAGAGAGAGCAGACCCAGACCAGACCAGCAGAGTAGAGCTGACCTGTTAGCAGAACCAGAGAGAGCTGACCCAGATCACTGTGAAGTGCAGAGACCAGAGTGCAGTCTAAAACCTGACCAGATCCGTGGCGTGGCCCATTTCATTCAAGAATATAGTGTGAGTACCTAGAAAACTGTGCAGAACCAATCTCTTAGTTAAAATAATATAATCCAAGCTATTTTAATCTAAGTAGAACTGTCTCCTAACTGTCACCTGTCATTTGTAAAGCTGTCACTTGTCATTTGCTAGTTGCAAACTGCACTTGTCTTTGTGAACTTTAACATTTCAAATCTGAAAAACGACCTTTATTCAATCGCTCATATCTCCGTGACCGTTTGTGCTAGAGACTTGCAGTAACTTTCATCTGGAAGCTGAGATCCTAGGCTTTCTTAGGACCCCAAAACGATAGTGATAGTCCTTGTAGTTCCTCTGTAATAGCGCCCGGCGCATTCGCGAATTTTGCCGCGATTTGAAAATTTCTCCACTTGCAAAAAGATAGCTGCTTTTGCTTTCCTCTGAAAGAAAATCGTTTGCTTCATAAAACTATCCCTGCATCACTGCTAGAGTGAGCCTGAGCTAATATTAACTTGATTTCACTCACCCTGAACCTCTAAAGGGAATTAAAAGCATTTTAGCATATTTTTTTCTTCATTTCCAGCACATTTAAAAGCATTTTGCCTGTGTTTTCAACTTCTGTAGTCTAAGTTGCTGGGTGAACTGAATTACATTTGAATTGCATTTCTGAGAACTGTGTGCTTCCTTCCATTTCCTTGCATTGCATAAAAGGGGGGGTGAATTGCCAGAGAAAAGTGATTACATTGTTTTGTTGAAATCATATTGAGTATTTTCTATACTGCATTTCATTCATTCAACCTTGCATTTCCTTGAACCCTATAAAACATTATCTTCCACATTATTCTTCTGTCCCTATTTACCAGTGTGCTATCTTATCCATTTCATGTCAACTCCTTAGTGATTATAAAGAAGTGTGCTAGTGCCAGATTCTCCGTTGTTAATCTTTATCATATCAGATTAAGTGTGATATTCAATTATTAATTTATTATAAAGTCTGATATATATATCTATTGTTTAAATTATCAAATAAACCTTTTAACTTGCAAAACAGAACTACTTCTTGGCTCAGTGGGGTCAGGAGGATTCCAAGAGAGGGGTGTTATATAGGGGTAGTCATCCAGAACGCATGAACTGGACATAAAGATATATCAATAAGGGTTTTCATTCAGTATTCTAGACTAGGCGTTGACTTGGCTGTAGTGCTGAATTGAATCCTCTTACAAATTGGGGGCTCGGGCCGGACGTTTGGGTTAGATCTACCATTTGTGCAGATTAATACAGCGTGCCAACTGACGGGATACATACATCCAGTCGGATCACCACGCTGCATTACGCTGTGAAGCATTCCTCAAAAGGGACACTCCAAGAAAAGTTCTGTTCTGCAAAAATAAAATACTAACTTCTGTAAGTCAGGACAGAGACCAATCTCTAGAATGACGACCTTAGTAGACATGAAAATAGCCAGAGAGCACTTCTTACATAAGTTATTTGTGAGAGGTGAATGGGCTGAGCAGGGCCAGGAGGCCTGGTTGCAGGCCATCACGCGACAGGCCACTGAAACAGGGTCAGACTTATGGAGAGATCAGGGTCCATTACATGTGGCCCTGAGTGAACTATATATGGCTCCTAAGGCCAAAGATGAACACGACAAGATTGTTAGGATAGCGGCATATTTATATTTATATATGGGAGCCATACAGAATAAATGTGCTGAAGGCCATGATCTTGCAAAAAGGCAACAGATGGCGTCAGAAAATGAGACCAGACAGTACATCACTAAAATAAAGGAGGATATGGATGTGCTGCAAAAGGAAAAGTCAGAACAGGATACCAGATTTCGGGCCTTGCAGAAGGAACACCAAGAAGGTTTGGACTCCCTACTGCAAAGCCAGAAAAAGCTGGAGCAACAACTGGACTTCAACAGGGTATGTGCTGAGCAGGTAGTCACCCTGCAAGGCCACCTAGATAGGGAAAAGGCAGAAAGCAATAAACTGATTCTGAAAGACCTGGATACCCAGGCAGAGTTTGATGAAGAGCGCCGGAAAGCTGGTGCCCTTCAAAGGCAGAGGGACGACCTGGCAGCACAAATGCAGGCTCTCAGTCAGGAAAGAGACACTTTAGGCCAGGAAGTCTGCCACTTAAAAAAGGAAATTGAAGAAAATCACCTGGCCCTCCAGGGGCTGGGTGACCTCCAAAAAGAAAACCAGAACTTGGTAGAGCACACCAGAAGGGTGGAAGATGCTCTGGCAAGAAAGGAGCAGGCCAGTAGGGATGGGACTCAGGAGGTAAACCTCCTGCAGCAAAGACTGGCCCAGTTCTCCAGAACCAACCAGGAAGCACAGAGGGAAAATGAGGCCCTCTGTCAACTCAATGATAGGCTCCAACAACAGGTAGCGATGCAGGAGAGACTGATAGAGTCTAGTAAGGCCTTGACTGAGGAACTGAAAGCACAAATGCAGGCTCTTGCATTGCAACAGGGAGCAGGGGCGGATAGAGATGAGGTCCGCTGGGAAAGAGAGACTCCTGACCATAACCTCAGGAGCCCTAACACCAGGGGCCTTCATCTCTCCCAGTCCCTGGACTCTACCACCCCCATGTCCCCTGGCGCACATGAGCACAGGGCCACAGGGATGGCAGATTACTATCCAGATAAAAGTATGGGGCTCATAGGCCAGTACCACTCAGGAATGGAGGGGTGGGCATCCGGGTATGGGCACCCAAGTACAGTACAGTTCAATGGGGAACCCCAGGAGAGTAGGCCCATTAAGGGCATCCTGAAAACCTCTGCCCAGTTAGGTCAGTGGAGGGGGTACCCATCAAATCCTGGCAGCAAGGAGGAATCTGAAGACTCCTCTGAACTGCGCAGGACACAGGAGACCAGGTCCCCACATTCTGCCAGTCATTCCCAGGCTCGCAGAATCCGGGAAAACCTGGAAGAACAGACGGGAACCTCTGGGAGCAGTGCCTCTGAGTCCGAGGACGAGTGGACAAGGGTTACCCGAACCAAAAAGGCCAATAAGGCAAAAAGGGCCTTGCTTAAGGACCCCTTAAAGCAGATTAAGGCGATCAGGAGCGTCATCACGCCTTACCATAAGAACGCTAAGTATTCTGTTTGGGAGCACTTAGAGTTGTTTGAACAAATGATGGAGACTTTCCATTTGAAGGACAGCCAAAGCTGTATTCAATATGTAAAGTGGACCTTCTCCCCGGAATACTCAGGTTTCTTTGCGGGGCTGGAGGACCAAAATCATTTAAGATGGTCCACCTATAAGGCGGCCATCTTGAAGCATTTTTCTGTTCACAGAAATCCTCAAGAGGCTCGCAAGGCAGCCTACAATTTGCAATGTGGGGAGGATCAGGCCCCACAAGAATTTGTGCAGGAGTTAAAGCGTGCTTTTGCACAGACCACAAGAAGAGTGCGCACGGATAGTAGAGAATTTATTAATACGTTTTTCCATGCCTTGCCCAAATATATCATGACCCAGCTCGTGAGGGATTTTCACGAGAAAAGATTTTTAGACTGGGTCCTTGAACAGGCTACCCGGATCTATGAGGTGCAGAAACCGGTAGATAGCAAAAGTAATGCCCAGAAAAACCCCAAAGCCAACAGCACCCCTGCTGCTGCCAAGGTGGCAGAGGTAAAGGTCACCCCCGTTTTAGAGTTGGAGATGGGGGGGCCTAAAAACCTACCTGCACCTAATAATGCTAGGCCCAGAAGGTCCTCGGGCCAGTCACAGACAGGGAGCCAGGGAGGCAGCCCCACAAATGGGGTCCCTCGCTCTCCTGATTATGTAAGTCCCCGTTACAAGGGAAATCGACCCATCCTGGGTTATGTGTGGACTCCTCCAGCCCAAGGGGGGGATCCAGCCAAGCACCTAACCCAGGGAACTTCCCTCCCAACTTCCCACAGGAGGGCAGAAATTCTCCAAATCCTGGGCAGAACTTTTTCCCCAGGTATCCACCCAATTTCCAACCCCAAAATCATCCATCCTTCTTTCCCCAATTCCCTGAGCCCAGACAACCTAATCCGGGAGAGGGGAGGCCAAGGGTGGAGGGGTACCCAAATCTTCCCAACCCGGGGTATTACCAGAGGAGGGACAGCTACCCTTCCCGAGATCAGCCCAGGGGAGAAAACAGGGCCCCGTATCAGCCTGAGCGGGTTTCCCAGTTAGAGCGCCAGGTTCAAAACATGGCGCGGGATCTGGGTCACATACTGAGGGCTCAGCAGAACCCTCAGACCGGCATGCCGGCGCAGAACGCACCCAACTCTGGACCTGGTGCCCCAGAACAATGACGGGGGCAGCACCCCGATAACTCACCGGTTCCCAGGGAGGAGGCACAAAGGGAAGGGGGGTGTAAAGCCTTGGAGGAAGCTTCCTTCCTCACTTGTAAACAGCCCCTGGAAACCCAGGAACCGGAAACAAAATCTCTTGCCCCTGAAAGTCTGCCTCCTAAGGAGCAGAGGGGGGGTAGGAGAAACAAAAGACCCAAACAGACTCAGTTTGAGGAGGAGGTACAGGTCTTCCAATTTGAGGGAGAGGGATCCTCAGAGGATCCCGGGAAAAGGATCTTCTCCTTCAGAGAGGGGGGAACTCCTCCCAAAGAAAAATGGGTCCCTAGGGATGTCCCTAGGGATGCAAATCCAGACTGGGGACCGCCGCCCACCATCTCATCCCAGAACCAACAGCAAGAAAATCCCCTGGTTCAAACCCATCCTGGTGACTGCCTCCAAAAAGGGGGGGGCGGGCCGGAACCGGAGCCAGGGGAACCCACAATGGCTCTGATCTCCAGTTGTCAAATTTTTCTTTCAGATTCCCAAGGCCCTCCACAGAATTCTGCCCAAATTTCTTCTCTTGCAATGTCCAAAACCAGAAAATTAGCCCACCAGTTGTCCAAAAATGTACATTATCTGTGCCCCCTTGAGGAGAAGGAGGGAAGATACTATGCCCCGGTACAAATACAGGGGCAGGGTACAATTTTGGCACTGGTGGACACTGGATCTCAAGCTACCCTTCTGTCCAGAAGGGCCTTTGACGAACTGAATGCAGGAAGGGGAGAGAATTACCAAATTCCTCTCACCTCTCTTCCTGGGCAACTCCAGAACTTTGACGGGAAGGAAATTCCCGTCGAGGGGACGGCAGATTTGGACATTAAAATTGGGCGACACAAGTTGAAACACCCGGTCATAGTTGTGACCCCAGAGGGCACCCCTTGTTTACTAGGGAATGACCTCCTGAGAAGGTTGTCACCCCTAATAGATTGCGTAAACAAGGTCCTCTGGACCCAGACTAACCGACCAATAAAATTAAAACAGAGTGTCAACCATGTTAGTTTAAACGGCACCTGCCACATGGTTGAACAAAAATCTGACCAAGTAGAATTTCACTTCCAGAATAGCCAAATTCCAGACGTGACAGTAATAGCAGTAGGACAACAGACTGGTGATGGGGGGTCCTCTCTATTTCTGAAAATCAACCTTCCTTCCAGTCTAAAGTGGTACTCCACGCTGGAAGGAAACACTCTGAGATTCTATACTAATCCACAATCAGAAACTCCCACTCCTATAGTCCAGAAAGATGTGAAATCAGCTCAGAGCCTGGCTGATATTCAGCAAATTGGAGAGCAGTTGTTCATCCCTGTCCAATTAAATGATGGGAAGGACTCTGTTCTCGCTCGAGTGTGTGTGAACAACGGTAAGAGCTTCATCAGCGAAGCCATGTTCCGCCAACTCCCAAAAGATCCAGCCATTCCCACCTTCAAACTGATAGACAAATGGGAAATGGACCTGGAAGCACCTAATTCCAAACATCTCCTGCCAAGCAGGTGTATGCTCAAAATCTCCATTGGCAACAAGAGCATAGTCCATAATTGTTGGGTCGTGCGAGACGTCACTGCCGCCTTTTACTTAGGCAGTGACATTCTCAATCGCTTTGCCATTAGTTTGGACCTAGTAAACTTCAAAGCTTGGTCCCGATTAGCGGATAATCCCATGGGCTTTGATGATCCAGAAAAAGCATTTAGGTCAGCTCAATTGCTACCTTATGCAGTTGAAATTCAGATTAAAGAGGAAGTCACCATCCCAGAAAGGACCCGACAATTCTCCCTGGAAGTGAAAGTTAAAAGGGGAAAAGAGTTGAAAAACCCTGATGCTTACATACATCTAAATGCTTCTCTCCAACAGCAAGGGTTGGGGGTAAACCCAACTCCATTAGTCAACATAGAACATGACACCATTCCAATAGAGGTGGATAACAGCGACTTAAAGAGTATTACTCTAGCCGCAGGCACCATTATTGGAATGGCGGTTGATGACCGACATTTCTCCATTGATCTTGGAAATGAACTGTTAGGACCAATCCCCAAGGACTGTTTTGACAGTGACAGAGATGACAATACAACACCAGACAGGATTTTTACCCGGCATGGGGGGAACTTCCTGGTGTACACTTCCTGCCCCTATGGTAAGGAAGATGTGACTTGTGACTTCAGGAGGGATGAGGTGATTTTCCAGGTCCATGAGGGCTGCCTTTCCCACCTGAAGCCTCCAGTCCAAATCAGCACTCTGACCAGGGACTTCTCCACCCAGCTGGAGGAGGCCGCTGAAATAGCCAAACCAGAAGTCTTTCCAGGCTTCAGGCAGATGGTGGAAGAGAGAGTCAACCTAGCTGATGCCTGTGTGACTCTGGAACAAAAGCAAAAGTTGAAACAAGTTTTCTTGGATTTCCAAGATCTCTTTGCGGTAGACTCATATGACTGTGGTCGCACTGACATCCACACAACCACAATCCCCACGGACCCTGGCATGACTCCTGTGTTTGTGAAGCAATATCGCTTGCCTCTCGCATCAATGGAGTTCCTTACTGAAATAATTAAGAACCTTGAGTCCCGGGGAATAATCCGTCCCATCCACAGCACCTTCAATAATCCGGTGCTGGGAATATTAAAGCCAAACGGCCAGTGGAGACTCTGCGCTGACCTTAGGGAGCTCAACAAACGGGTCCATACTTCCCGATGGCCTCTGCCCTACATTGACCAAGGGCTGGCCCAGATCCAGGGGTCACAGGTATTCACTGCAATAGACCTGACCAATGGGTACTGGACCGTGCCTGTCAGTAGGGAGGACCAATACAAACTGGCTTTCACCTTTGGGGGCCAGCAGTACACATGGACCCGGACTCCCTTCGGATACCTTAACTCCGGTAATGAGTTCAATATTTTCCTACCTAAGGCCATGCCCGACCTGGGTGCAAGGGGTAACCTGGCTTATGTAGATGATGTCCTCATCAAAAGTTCATCTGTGGAGGAACACATAGCGGAGATCCGTTATGTTCTGACCCAGTTGAGAGCCGCCGGAGCAAAACTTTCCTTTCAGAAAGCACAGTGGTGTAGAACCCGTGTTAATTTCTTGGGGCATGAGATTACTCCTCAGGGTCTCTGTCCCCAGGAAAAGAAAGTGGAAGCACTTCAGAAACTGAAAGACCCCACAACTCTGCGGGAACTAAGGAGCCTCCTTGGACTGACTAATTACAGCAGAAAGTTCATTGAGGGCTACGCAGAGATCACCAGACCCCTGATTCATCTCCTGAAGGGGGGGGTCAAGTGGGAATGGGGTCCAGAACAAGCCGAGGCAGTAAAACAACTCAAAAGAAGCCTCTCGCAAGCGCCTTGCCTAGCTTACCCTGTCAGAAACAAGGAGTTCTTCCTGGAGACGGGGTTCTCTAATACGTGCTTGACGGCAGTATTATACCAAAAGCATGACAAGGTCAATAAAGTAATCTCATATGCGAGCAAAACTTTATCCTCTGTGGAGGAGAAATTCAACGATTGTGAGAAGGCACTCCTGGCGACGGTGTGGGCATTGAAGAATTACCGCCCGTTTATCCAGGGGGAGCACATCATAGTGGAGACTTCACACCAGCCTCTGCAATATCTCCAAAGTGACAGAATCCGGGCCGGAAATGTGAGTAATTCCCGAATTACTTCCTGGATTCTGTCAATGCAAGGCTTTCCTGTGGAAATCAGATATGGCCAAAACAAGAAGAGTCCCCTCGCGCAAGGTCTGGCTGACTTGCATGATTGTGCCAGAGAAAACTGTCTCGAGGACGAGAGTCTAAAAATAAAGGACAACACGGAGGCATACCTTAATTCCCCACACAAAGTCTTTGAAGAGGACAAGTGTGAGGGAATGCCCACTGTCTATGTGGATGGATGCTCTTACCATGTTGACAACAACGGGGAGAAAGAACTGGTGGCCGGCGTAGGGAATGCATGGGTGAATGAGTTCCCAGAACCCTCCGCTGGATACAAAATTGGTCCCCGAAGTAGTCAGGTGGCAGAATTGATGGCTGTGCATCAGGCCATCCTCACTGCTGTCCAGCATCAACTCCACGAACTGGTCATAATCACAGATTCGGATTATGTACGGAACGGTTCGTGGAGCACCTGGTTAATTGGAAAACCAGAGGCATGTTATGTGCTAACAACAAACCCTTGAAACATGGGAAGTTGATCCAAAACATTGATGATCTGGTCACCTCGAATGAGATGACCATCTATTGGAAAAAGATCAAGGGTCATTCCAAAGTAGAGGGACCAGACAAAACTGGAAATGACTTAGCTGATCAGCTGGCCAAAACCGGGGCCATCCAAGGGGATCTAATTGAGATTGAGTCCCTGTTGGGGGAAATCCAGGTCACTGCTATCACTATGTCCCAGACAAATGCTCACAACGACCTTTCAATTGCACAATGGAGTAAGGAGACCCCTGATGCTGATTTGATTACAGCTCAGAAGGGGGATCCAATAATTGGTAAATTTTACCAGCACCTTGAGGACCCTGAGAACTTTCCCCTGACGGATACCGAATACATTGGGAAAGAGGACCTAAGAGTGTTGATGAAATGTCCAAAAATGTTCCGAATCCAAGACGGTTTGCTGGTAAGGAAATCCAAAGCTGGCCACGATCAGTGGGTGGTTCCTACCTCATTCCGAAGCCTGATGTTAAGTCACGCCCATGATGCGGCCACCGCCGGTCATAGGGGGTTTCACACAACACTGATAATCTTAAGAGAGGTTGCATACTGGCCACACATGGGGCAGGACCTCGACCAATACTTGAAGGGGTGTCTCGTGTGTGCACAATTTCAGCCATCATCCCTCACGCACCGCGCGCCCTCTCCAAAAGCGGGGAATGACACTGCCATGGTCAGATTTACAAATCGACTTTGTAGGCCCCGTGATTCGCTCTGCTAGGGGGAATAAGTACATGTTGACTGTCACATGCTTGTTCACCAAGTGGGTGGAATGTCTCCCAGCCCCAAACTGCAAGGCAGAAACGGCAGCTGCCTTGATGATTAACCACATCTTTTCCCGTTTTGGTCTACCTCAAAGGATTGAGTCAGACAGAGGTAGCCACTTCACCAGTGAAGTAATGACAAAGATGTGGGAGATACTGGGGGTCAAGAGAAAGCTGCATATTGCTTACAGGCCAGCTTCTTCTGGGGCAGTAGAGAGATATAACCGGACAATTGTGAGCATATTAAAGAAGTTTGTGGCAGATTCTGGGCCAAGTTGGGATATCCGATTACCTCTGGTCCTAATGGCCATCAGATCTACCCCTTCATCTGCAACCAAAATGTCACCATTTGAGTTGATGACTGGGCGCAAGATGGTGCTTCCGCAGCATTTGCTCTACAGGACCCAAGAGCAGACACTGATAAATGCCTCCACAACTCATGAGTATGTGGAGAATTTAAGGAAACACCTTCAACATGCTTTTGCTTATGCTCAGCGGAATCTAGAAAGATCAGCTGATAGCATGAAGACCCATTATGACCTGAAAACTTCCAGGAAGGAATATCAGGTGGGAGACCGGGTCTATCTATACAACTTCCAAAGGAACCAGGCCAAGCAGCGCAAATTTTTGCCTACATGGAAGGGACCCTTTGAGATCATCGACAAGATCTCCCCTGTGGCCTACAAAATCCACATCCCCAAAGGTCCTTTGGCAGCGGGGGAAGACAAGTGGGTCCACATAAACCAGTTGAAATGTTGCCATCCCAGGCACGCTCTGCAACAACTGGAGGAATCCTCTGGAATCCTAGCGGGTACTGTCTCAGACTAATTCAGTTCCAATCATAAAACATACCACATCTAGTCTCTAAAATATTGTGATTTGCATGAAACTGTCTCTTAGTTATACTGTTTTTTTATCAAAATAAGAATGTAATGTTTCGTTATGATGAAATGCATATGCTGCCCCACTATCTCAACAGTGGTGGAAAAACGTCTATGAGTAGGTATTGCCGCTCTTCCTTTGTCGTCCTAGGAGAAAGAAAACCTGGAGACGGGCCAAGGAGGACGATTCGGAGACCGGGAGCAGAGACGCAACGGGCCCGGGGTACCGCCCAATATTCCCATCAGGACCGGCGAGGAGAACCGATCGATCCGACCGGATGGAGGAAAAGATGCTGAACTGTGCCATCTATTGGAAGAAGATGAGGAAACATCCCAGATCTTGCGAGTCCCATCAGTGAAACCGAATGGCCATCGCAAGAGGGGGGCTTGTGGGATGTATTTACCCATGCATCCGAGCCATACCTCAAAACTGTGCAGTACTGACATGGAAAACATCATGATGGCCAGAGCTTCCCAGAAAATGCACAGGGAAATGCATGAAGAATAGGCTGCCACTCATTTTTGCCGATGTTATGGGCACAGAAAGAAACTGCCTAAAACCACCATTGGACTACCCACACAGTAGTCTGAAACCATTGGGAGTGGCAATGCTGATTGCCAAAAGCAAACCCATAACTGTTGGGAATTAATTTTCTTAAATCCCAAAAAGGGGTGCAGTACCAGTACTCACCACTATCCAAAAACCGGCGTTTTAAAACCACCAGATTTTACTTTTTTGTAGAAAACTGAATAAATGAACCCAAAACAGGCCAAAGAAAGACTTACTGAGAGGTGGATCCAATGTAAAGTTATATTCTGAAGTGACTTGAAGGTTTATAACAAGACTGGCTGCGCTGTGGATTTCAGCAGTTTAAGTAAATTTGGACTGAAAGACACTAAAAAAAAATCTAAATGTTTAAATTGACTGAGTGACCTACTTTTGAGTGTCACATAGGTTGCAATTGTTTAAATGTCATAGTTTTAAACTTAGAATCAGCCTTCTAGCTGCATATGTGAAAATGTTTAGTTTTATTTGAATGCAGAAACTGGGGAACAGAAATGACAGCTTAAGGAACTGAATTCTGCCTGGCAACTACCCCCATCAGGAGTGAAACTTGAGTCACAGCTGTGTTCCCAGGCCTAGCTGCCCTTTTGCTGCTCACACCAAAAGGGATATGACACTTCCCTGATTGAATTACCTGGGCTCTGCAGGAAATTGAACAAAGCCCTGTCCTGGCTCAGGCAAAGGTTTTATTCGCGGCAGTCGTAAATGGAGCTTCCTCCTGGAAGTGAAGGGGAGGGGCACTGCCTGTGAGAGCAAGCTGGCTTGGCAGAACTGGAAAAACCAGAAATTCAACCTTGTGCTGGAGGAAAACCACACCCCTTTGGGGCCAGAACATAACTCTAAAAAGATGAATAACTCATAGAGCGGACATGTGAAAATTGTATAAATGACACCATAATTCTTGTGATTTTTCTGCCCACATTTTAAGAGGTTTTTAGAACCGGTGGCATGTTCAGGGGGGTTTTAGCGGAAAAGAGGATATTACTCAAAATGTGTGCAAGTGAAAAATCTGACACTTCATCAACTAATGTCCATACTCCTTGCGCACATGTGTGTAAATTTGGGGTAATGTCCGGAATTGCAAACCAGTTAAAAAGTGCAAAATATTGCCATTTCTGAATGCAAGCTCCCAGGAAGAGCAGAGTTTGAACAGGAGATACCTCCTGTGATATGTGAGGGGTGCATATGATTTTAAAACAATATGTACCTCTGCAAATATGTATTTGGTTCAAATCTAGATTTGTGTGTAAGTTGACAGGAGGAGTGGACTTTCTGCAGGCTGTAAAATGACATCACTCTGACACAATTTAGCTCCCCCAATCAAGTGAGAAATGGAAGTTTGACCAATTAGAAGCTGAGAGAGAGGTAGGGCCAGTGATGCTCACACACACCCATTTTCAAAACACATAAAAGCAGAGAGACAGGACAGATAGGGACCTTCAAATCCATTTGCAGCTGGAAGCTCTGCCGGGAAAATCCATACTTTACCTCCATCAACCTTCAGAGAGCAGACATAGAGACTTCAAATCTATCAAATCTCCAGAATCCAGAGAGAGGGCAGACCCAGACCAGACCAGCAGAGTAGAGCTGACCTGTTAGCAGAACCAGAGAGAGCTGACCCAGATCACTGTGAAGTGCAGAGACCAGAGTGCAGTCTAAAACCTGACCAGATCCGTGGCGTGGCCCATTTCATTCAAGAATATAGTGTGAGTACCTAGAAAACTGTGCAGAACCAATCTCTTAGTTAAAATAATATAATCCAAGCTATTTTAATCTAAGTAGAACTGTCTCCTAACTGTCACCTGTCATTTGTAAAGCTGTCACTTGTCATTTGCTAGTTGCAAGCTGCACTTGTCTTTGTGAACTTTAACATTTCAAATCTGAAAAACGACCTTTATTCAATCGCTCATATCTCCGTGACCGTTTGTGCTAGAGACTTGCAGTAACTTTCATCTGGAAGCTGAGATCCTAGGCTTTCTTAGGACCCCAAAACGATAGTGATCGTCCTTGTAGTTCCTCTGTAATAGCGCCCAGCGCATTCGCGAATTTTGCAGCGATTTGAAAATTTCTCCACTTGCAAAAAGATAACTGCTTTTGCTTTCCTCTGAAAGAAAATCGTTTGCCTCATAAAACTATCCCTGCATCACTGCTAGAGTGAGCCTGAGCTAATATTAACTTGATTTCACTCACCCTGAACCTCTAAAGGGAATTAAAAGCATTTTAGCATATTTTTTTCTTCATTTCCAGCACATTTAAAAGCATTTTGCCTGTGTTTTCAACTTCTGTAGTCTAAGTTGCTGGGTGAACTGAATTACATTTGAATTGCATTTCTGAGAACTGTGTGCTTCCTTCCATTTCCTTGCATTGCATAAAAGGGGGGGTGAATTGCCAGAGAAAAGTGATTACATTGTTTTGTTGAAATCATATTGAGTATTTTCTATACTGCATTTCATTCATTCAACCTTGCATTTCCTTGAACCCTATAAAACATTCTCTTCCACATTATTCTTCTGTCCCTATTTACCAGTGTGCTATCTTATCCATTTCATGTCAACTCCTTAGTGATTATAAAGAAGTGTGCTAGTGCCAGATTCTCCGTTGTTAATCTTTATCATATCAGATTAAGTGTGATATTCAATTATTAATTTATTATAAAGTCTGATATATATATATCTATTGTTTAAATTATCAAATAAACCTTTTAACTTGCAAAACAGAACTACTTCTTGGCTCAGTGGGGTCAGGAGGATTCCAAGAGAGGGGTGTTATATAGGGGTAGTCATCCAGAACGCATGAACTGGACATAAAGGTATATCAATAAGGGTTTTCATTCAGTATTCTAGACTAGGCGTTGACTTGGCTGTAGTGCTGAATTGAATCCTCTTACATGTGGCTTGGGTATTATTTTTAAAGCAAAGTGCAACCTACCTTTTTCTTACAGGTCACCCAGGTGGGGGGATCCTCACACAATATCGCATTTATATTCTCAAAGAAAGCATTCTGACAATACTCTAAGTATTACCTGCATTTCTATGTTAATATCTATGGGGTTAACCAGTGCCTAATAATGTTAATGCTTTTGTAACTGTCAGTAGTAGGTGCATTATAACTGAACCTAAGGGTAACTGTGGTACCACATATAACTGTATATACTGAGTTAACAATTTGATTCGTTGTCTAAGTACAAATTGAGTCTTATTGATGTGTATATGTCCACCTGACTTTTTATCCTTTAATGAGCAAACTGTGTTAGCACATAACATCGTTTGTGGACATTCCAGTGTGGAGGGCTTGAAGATTCACTGTACCTAGGAACCAGCCTGCATCACCTCCCTTGAGTTTCAGCCATGTCTGGTCCTCTATTGCTATCAACTGAGAGCCTTAGCTGGGGTGCCTCTGTCACTCTACCCCAACCATATAGTGGGTAGTAGTACAGACATTCCCGTCAAGTCTTTACAGTTACCCTCATTTGATAGACAAAATGCAACAGAACATTGTTTCAAAGCAAGCCTGCTGTAAGGGGTCCAATCCCTGTTGCTATAAAGCATGCCCTTTTTCTCATGACATCACACCCAGAATGCTTTGCTTGCAGGAAATGGAGAGGACAGGAAAAAGGAAGCAAGTCCTAACAGAAAGCAAAATGATGAACCTCTCTCCAGATCTATCTGCCCACTCTGGTTACTCTACCACCTTTCCGTCTTTGCTGGATTGAAAGACATTCCAGTGATTAGCACCCTGGTGTGAGTCTAGCTTGGTTATGCCAGTGACGCCACTGACTAACCTGGGACAGTTTCTATGCCTTGGGCAAGTTGTGTCCCTACTTACTGGAGAATCAAGGGCAGCAGCATCTTGGCTATTGTTTCACAAGGTAACTGTGGTGTCATTCAACCTAGATGTCAATAAAATCCAGCAATGTCATGGTTAAATCCTTCTCACAAAGTTGACCCAAATGTGATGTCAAATCGATTTGGTCTCATAAATGTGTACTCCTTATCAAACACCATGCCACAACTAGGCATAGTTTATATTTAGAGATTTTCCTCCCACCAGGCTGATTAAGGGAAGTAATCATTATAATTTAGATTAGAGGTGCAAACATTTGAAAAACTACTTCTTCATGTGGTTACTGTGTCCAAGCAGCTGTAAGGGATGCACAGGTGACCTTTGAACCTACTTCGTGCCACTACAGAGCCAGCACTCTCGTGTCAGTAGGCTAGATAAAGGAAAGCACTGGTGTACACTATCATTTTGGCATAGAGCATTTAAAATGGGGAGGGAATGATAAGCAGACGCCCCTTTCAGAAACAGAATGGCCTGCATCATTTTATGAACAGAAATCATAAAAGCTAGGGCTTTCGTTATCAGCAGAAAAAAGTCACCAGAATATTTTGAAAGGAGAAATAACTCCAAATTTGAGGACATTTTAAAGAAATATATGGGTGGGTGTAAGGGGAATAGTTAAGGTGGGGGTAGAAGGGGTAGAATGGAGAGTGATGGGTCTCCCCCGCATTTTAACCGCAAAATGGAATCGAAATTTTAACGTATATCCGGGCTTTCAGACCCTTGTATGTCAGTCCAGACTCTTGTATGTCAGTCCATCACTAAACTGGATGAGGATCAGATGACATAAGTAAACAATATGTATGAGTTTGATGGCAAGACTTTTGAGAGAAATTGCTGGAAGATACAAATGTTTGAAGGTCAGGATATATTTTGCTGAATCAATTTCCTTAATGAAGTTTGAAATCAAAGGGGCACAAATGTGTCAAATACCTTTAAACAACCATTAGACAAGAACTCTATAATTTGATGCCAAACCCAAGCAACATTACTTTAAGTATGATAGATTACAGAAATGTCTGAAGATTTTACCAATGTCAATTCAGTTTGTGCACCTAAACATTCAGTGGAAGCAGAGGCTACACAATGGATAAACCAGCAGTGTAAGCACATAACGTGCAGAATGATTGCCACGATGCACAATATTGTATAAAATACACTCAAAAGAGGTTCTACACACACAAGAGCATCACAACCTTTACTAAATGATAAAGAGTGAATAATGGGTGCTATGGTGCAAGCATAAATGACTAAGCGTACCTGGAACAGGCGCACCACAGACAAAGCCAGCACAAGTTCCCTATGTATGCACCCAAGAGGTCCGGCACGTGCGGTGCCAGGGCAAGAGTCACACAATTACACACAACAGCAGAATACATAGTCGTCGGGCAATGCTAACCTCTCTCAAAAATTCTGTGAACTAGTCATAGCTGTAAAGGGAACTACCAGTTTGTGAGATCGTAAAACAAATCCTATCACGGTCTTGCCCCCCTGGGCAACCATGAACCGGTCTTAGACAACTCTAGCCAACCCTAGACAATCTCCTATGGGGGGTGTGGATCACTGTACACCCCCCCTGCTTTTGTATTCCAGGGCCTATGTGCACTGTGTTACTCCTAGATTACGTCTAACAACATATTCCTATCATACTCCTATGGACACAATAACATAAGACACAAAGAAAACACATGAATTGATTCAATTATAACAATAGAATACATGTATTTATGCACAGCAAAGCATGATGCAAACAATAATAAAACTATTGCAAATATCTAATTTGTACCATTTATGCTTCTGATGCACATCTACCATGCAGTGGATAACTATAAGCCTTACAGGCTTCTAATGCAAGCTATCAGTGTCTAATGCAATATACATATGGCAAGTGTCACATCAGCATTCCACACCATACTTCACACTCAGTCTCTAAGACAATCCCTGTCTGATTTCCCCTTTCCCAAACCAAAAGCTCTTTGTATGAGTGTCTGTTCTAATCAATCAGTTTAGTTCATGAACCATACTTCCCATTTGCATGTGCCTCTCTCCCCTCTCCAGCTCTGTCTTTGTCAAGTCTCTCCTCTCCCGCTACTCTGCAACCAGCCAGGCAGTGTCTGCCTCTCAAGATCTGGTCACTCAAACTGCCTCTGCCGAGCTCTGCCAAACTCTCGAACTCTCCCAAGCTGGTCTGCCAAGGCTGCATCACTGCCACACCAAAACGCCTCTCTCTCATCGAACTCCATCAACGTCTAAAAACTCCAACAACTAGGGCCAGCAACTCCCCTCTCTCCTGGTTTTACTATTCCATGATGTATACAAATCCCTATGGTTACTTTGGTCTCTAAGCTAAGAATGTCTCTTTCTCTGTCAGCAAATTCTATATTCAGGCAGTGCCTGAGTGTCTGTGTTTGCGTGTTCTTTCACTTCGTGTTCTTGTTGTGTTCTATGTCAATGTGACATTGGACATCATATCTCTATCATGGCCTATCTGTCTGCGGTGCCTGCAAAACACCATCTATTTCTCTATTTCTCCATTCATACCCATTCACTCCAATGTTGGCTCCACAAAATCCTCTTTCCGTGCCTGTGTGCAAGACCTCTACCTCCAAAAAGCATCTCTCCCATTCTCCATGTGGTGCTGCCTCCCACCTTTTCTGTCTCCGCGAAGCATACAAGCCCATGCTGATAAGGCTTCCTTCGCTTTCCACTCGGACAAGGTTTGTGTTATCTGTCTGCCTGCCAAGCAACTGTTTACGAATACTTGTACTCAGTGTCATTCAAAACAATCTTCGCACACCGTGGCGCTTCTATGTCTCCATCAGAATGGATTCATATTCCTCATGCTTTGATTAGAGCTTACTCTTTCTCTCGCAATGGCAAGCGCTATCTATATGCAAGCTCATTCTAAGTGCACACTCAATGCGTGGTGTCTCTACAATGCATACATGTGTACATGTAACTACAAAACATAACATGTGTCATTCTAAATGGCTCTATATGTCTCTACAAGTATAACAATGTGTCATTCTAAATGGCTCTACATGGCATTCCAGGCCTCATTCATTCTCTATAATGACAAGCACGTTTCTCTCAGCCTAAACGCTACATTCTAATGCATAATACATCATTCTAAAAGCATCTCTTGCAACATATATGGCAATAACATAATCAAGCAAACCCTTCATATAACAGGGCCTATTTCTCTCTTCAAATTCATGGTAATAATGTGAATAATATAATGTTACTATTTCATGTACTCCTAATCAGTACTAATTAGATGATGGATAACTAAACAGGATGGAATGATTCCATAACAAAGAGCAATGATTGGGTAATGGTTCTGTAACAAAGAGTAATGATTCTCTAATGATAACAAATCCAGTCTCCTCATTTTATCAGATTCTACAAGTTCTTAAGGCATGGATTGCTTGCTCAAATGATCAACACAAGGTGTAGCCTCTCTCACCTAACTTATGCATGCCTGCAGCATTTAAAGGTTTCACCAGCTGGTAGTGTTGCCTGTTACGACTCAGTGTTTATTGCCTTATCACACTCTTTTGTTGTTAAAATGGAATACATCATGTATAATTCACTAAGGATGCCTGTGGATTGTGGAATTGACATGTGAAAAATGTTTAGTTCCCAAACCCAGCAAGACTTGCTTCATCTGGGAGAGGAAACATCTAAAGGAACAAGAAGCGGGAGAGCTCTGCCCCCAATCGGTGAGCAGATGTCACAGCTGTTTTATCCTCATAACGAAATCCTGGTTCTCACCAAATGAGAATGTGTGCTTCATGCTTAAAAACACACAAATATATGGGGGAGGGCTGTAAAAAATTAAACATGCACAAAGCCCTATTGTGCATTATGTAGTTATTGGCTCAAGCATACAACCATTGTATCACAGTCATGATATTCAAATTCAATGATTTAAGGTAATTCTCCTGTTCCCAAAATGCTCTTGGATTTTATACAAATCTGCTAGGAACCCTTCCTGGTGCTATTTGTCAATCCGCCTAAGGGGATGGTTTTGTCAATGCTGCTCTCCCTGTACATACACACCCATTCATCAAGACATCTGTGTTTTCTTTTCTCTGGTTACACTGTTGTTAACAAAAGATGGGGTGTCTCTATTGAACATGCACAGCACAACTGAACTCTCACCGAGAGAGATGGTGAGAAAGAGAGAGAGACAGAGACAAGAAAGACAGAGAGTGAAAGGGAGCACATATATATATTACATGGCCCGTGGTAGCAGCCATGTAGTTATGGTTAAGTTGCTAAACTCATAGGAAGACCACTTTTTCTGTGACTTATAACTTTGCTCCCCCTGGAGGAATCGTCACCAAACTTTGCCAAAAAAGTATGTGGTCGGCTCAGAATTTTTTTGCCAAGTTGGGTGAGGTTTCGTGCGGGAGGCAAAGTTATAGGGCGGTTCCCAATGTTTTGTTTCCATAGACTGAATGGGGAAAAACTTTGCGCATGGCTACCAGCCGAAAGCCTGGATGGATTTTCACTGAATTTGCGGCAGATGGGGGGGCTTGGGTCAGAAAGTGTGCTTTTGTGTGTTTGGTGGAAATCCGACCAGTACCTTTGTTGCAAAGAACTGAAATGTACATCTCAAAACATTATTGATATCTGGGTCTGCTCCGCTGACCCATTTCCCTGCTCGATCCGGGGACTGAAGTCTCATTGGCTTCCGGTACGCTGTGATGTTGGCGAACATTGGCTGCGGCTGTTGGTTGGCTGGAGGGAAGCGTGCTGTGCATCAAAGTTTTTGGTAAATGCAGCCATGGTGTATCAGAGGATAGTGTTGTGGTGTGTGTGCCAAGGCTGTAAGCCATTGTGTGCATGGATGGGCCTGTTGTACGTAGCAGTGTGCCCACTAAAATTTGTGATATCTGGCTCCGCTCTGGCTTCCCATTTCCTTGTTCGCTGCACGGTCAAAAGTTTGATTGTAACTCAGTGTGCAGTGACGTGATGTGTGTCAAAGGTTTTCCATACCGGCGGCATGTTGTATCGTAGGAAAATGCAGCAGTGAAAGGGCCAGAAAAACATAGTTTACGGCATCTGGTGGTGGGACGAAGGGATGGAAAGGGTGGGGGGGGGTGAGAAGTGCTTCAAGTGATATATCTCATTAGAAGAAGATGGTGGTGTGCCAGCGGTATCCGTGCATACTATGCCAATTCGCGGTTACCTCAACATGCAACAATCTTGTGTGGTCATTGCAGGCAGCCTTCATTATGGCATGGCAGCTGCAGTGACAATGGCCCTCATTACGACCCTTGCGGAAAGTGACTGACCGGACCGCCACAGCGTAAATAGCGTTTCCGCCATTGCACGATGGAGCAAAGTGCGGCCCATTCCGACCCATCGGGCACGAGCACCACGCCATGGCGGAAGTGCAAAGTACGCGATGGCGGAAATGACCCCAAAACGGCCCACACCACCGCCGTACGGCGCCCTAGGTGCAATACCGCCACCCATCATAGCGGACACTGCAGTGAGCGCCAACCGGAAAGTACGGCGACCGTAAATATACGGAAACGGAAGTAAAAACATGGGCCCGGAACGGGAAACAACACCCCGTACACCTATAAAACCACAAAATACACACAACCACTAAAAACACCACCCTGAGACACATCCCAACCCGTCATCCACCCTAGTGAAACCAAGAAAAATGGGAAAAGTAGCGAAGAAAGCGTGCGACCGCAAGCGGCAGGTCCACTTCTCCCGTGAGGAACTCACCGTACTCACAGAGACCCTCCAGGAGAATGCCGCCGCCGTCTTCTCCACGCAAATGACCAGGACGGCACTTGCGAACAAGAAGGCCATTTGGGCCCTGGTGGCACAGCGGGTAAGTGCGGTGGGGACCGCACCCCGCAACCCACAGCAATGCAGGAAGCGGTGGGACGACCTGCGGATACGCGTCCGTAGCATACTTTCTGCCAACCGCAACATTGCCACAGCCACCGGGGGAGGGTCGGAATCACCCATCAAGTTGACCCCCTGGGAAGAAATCTGTGCCTCCACCATTGGAATGGAGAGCATAGAGGGAGTCGGAGGGATGGAGAAAGGAGTGCAGACATCCGGAGAATCAGGTAGGTGGCCCAAATAAAACCATGCCAAATCCACAATGTCCAATCATGTGACTCACATGTGTCCACATAGCGCAACAGCAACACATGGCCAGGAGAACGTCCACACACATTGGCCTGATAGCGCACTTTAAAACACACAATAAATACATAAATAATTAAAAACCCCAAAAACACCCACTACACGTGCAGCAGGCACACCCTAACTGCAGGCTGCCAAACAACTGCACCCTCACTCCACACACAAATGAAAGCACCTCCAAGGCCCCGACCCAAATCACCCTCAGGTACCACCCCAATGCATGTGATACATTGCCATTCCAATTCCTACAGACCCATTAATAACGCTCGCCCTCCTTTACTCCACCACAGGGTCCGATCCAAACGACGAGCTCCAGGACACCCCTACCAGCACACCTGCAAAGAGGGCCAAGACCGACGGCCAAAGACCCTCCACCTCAGCTGCACGCATCAAGACACGGCAGCAGCACATATCAAGTGGCAGCACACAGGAGGGAACATCAACAGGCACCCCAGCAGCCAGCATGCCCACAACAGCACCACCACAGGTCCCCCCAATGGATGCTACAGAAGGTACTGCCTCTGGTGGCAGCAGCACCATAGGTGACACCCCATTAATGGCAGCATGCTCCGACACAGAAGACGGGGATGTCGAAGTCAGATCCATCCATGACCTGTCCCAATCCCCCTGTCTGTTCCATCCCGTACACCATGAGGATACCACGCAGGGGCACCCACAAGACGACGACTGGCCATCCCCCACAAGCCCTGTGGCAGGGCAACATGAGGAGAACAGCCCCTCTGTGACACCACCGCAAATGGCCATGGCCCAGCAGAGGCAACAGTCCCTCGACCAGTTAATCGTGCAACAGCAGCAACAGGCCACGCTCCTCAAGGACCATGCCGATGGATGTGGGGGCACTAAGGCAGACATAGAAACATCAACTGAGACACTTAGGGCACAAATCGAGAGTAGCACCGAGAGCCTGAGAGTCCAAATGGAGAGAAGCACCAAGAGCCTGAGGGGGGAACTGCATGCGACGTCCAAAGACATATGTGCCGAACTTGCCGCAGTGCGCCATGTGCTCACTGAGCTCTCACAAACCCTTAGGGACATGCATGGACGTGAGCAGGCAGAGACATCATCCGTTGCAAGTTCCGTCCAGGGCAGCCCCCAACGTAGATCTGGGAGGAACCTGCGCTCCACAGGCAGGGGTGCCCCTGATACCCGCAGAGGGGGCTTGCAATAGCGACTGCCCACTGGCAATGAGCATCTCTGGACACTGGTGTTCGGGGGGGAGGTAGGAGGGTGGAGGGGGTGTGTTGGGCTCACTTGGGTGGCGGGTCGATAGGGTGTTCAACATGATATCACATATGCCATAAACAATGCACGATCAAACAATGAGATGTGTGGACAATGATCTTTGTGTACTAGGCCATCATAGGCGTACAGTCCATATTGTGCATGTACCAGACACACACAGTGCCACGAGTCCCGTGTCCATGTATCAGCCACCAGGCGTGAGTGCTAGAAGCATGCATCTATGAGATGCTGACGAATTTCACGGCCCTCCTGTGCCTCGCAGACTCCTTGAGGTGCTGCCACATCCCCACCCTCATCATGACCATCTTCAGGTGCTTGCAGTTCTGCGTCAGGGGGCATGGGCACATTTTTACGTACGCACATGTTGTGGAGCATGACACATGCCATCACCATCTTTGCAACCTTCTCATGGCGGTACAGGAGTGCCCCGCCAGACCTGCTGAGGCACCGGAAACGGGTCTTCAGTAGGCTGAATGCCTGTTCAATGACTACACGGGTACGTGAGTGGGCATGGTTGTAGTCCTCCTCATGCTGGTCCCGTGGGTTCCGGACTGGTGTGAGGAGCCATCTCTTCAGTGGATATCCGGCATCACCTGTATGTGGACGATAAACGAATTATGTGGAATGCCATTGCTACGTACGCACCCCCCCCCCCTTCCTGCCAGGTCATTGCCGCATCACATACCCCACATCATCATGCATGAAATGAGACTCACCGAGTAGCCAGGATCTGTTCCCTGCGTGTCGCTCCATGTAGCGTGGTATTGTAGAGTTCCTCAAGACCATAGAATCATGGGTTGATCCAGGGAATCGGGCACAACAATGTGTAATGATCCTGTTGTAGTCACACACCATTTGTACATTCAGTGAATGAAATTGTTTTCGGTTGCGGTACTGGGCCTCCATGGCATGTGGGACGACCAATTCCACATGGGTGCAGTCGATGGCACCAATGCAACCCGGTATGCCGCCAAGTGCATGGAATCCCACTTTTGTGTTGGTAATTTCCTGCTCCGAGCGTGGTAGAGAGATGTAGTCGTCTGCGTGCTGCAGGAGGGCATCGAGCACTTGCAATAGTGTCCGTGAGAACAGTGGCTGAGAAATGCCATGCAACTGTCCGACTGTGTGCTGGTAGGTGCCTGTGGCCAGGAAGTGGAGTACAGACACCACCTTCAGTAGGGGTGGGATGGCGGTTGGGCTATCTATCATGCTGACAAGGTCAGCCTGTGTCATGTCCACAATGGCGGCTATGGTGTCCCGGTCCAAACGGTAGAGGGTGTGGATCTGCTCATCAGTGAGGTTGAACGGATGTGCTCGGTGGCGTGGGATTGCGGGCTGCCTGCGTGGTGGTAGTGGCTGTGCTGGCAGCCCTTGCTGGCCCTGCCTTGCCCTCCTCCTCCTCCTGCGTCTCCTCCGTGCGGCCGGTTGTAGTTGGTGTTCGTCTTCTTCTTGGAGTTGGAGTACTTGCAGTGCTATCAGGTCCCCCAGGGCCAACATCGCGAGTCCTGCCGGTAGCATTTCGGAGTGGTTGTGGGAGGAGACTGGGCGTGCAATTTATGTGTTTTCAGGCTGTATGGCCTCCACCTGTGGTGATTCATTCCACCTGTGCAAGCTGCTCTCCCCTTTGGGCGAGCACGTCCCGCACACAACGCTGCAATTCGAGGAATGGCATCTTGCTATTGCAATCATGTATTAGTACCCGATGGCCGTGTAACATTGGTTGATATGTTCATTCGGCTATGGTCCCATTGTTTCACATGCATTCTTTGCAGTCGCGAACAGACTTGTGAAGGGTCAGTGGAACGTATTACTCGAGTAACGGTGGACCCTCATGCATCACTGTACCGAGGTTCACCGACGGGCGGGGCCTCCCATTTGTGAGTGAAGGCAGTTGCCATTTTCACACACAGCCGCACTAGATGGATTAATTTGTGATTTCAGGCGGCCACAGATGCCTTTTCGACGTGATGTTGCAAATGAGGAATTCGAAGGGCGGCGCTTTCGGTCTTCAGCTAGCGGCGAGGAGATGCCCACAGGTCTGACTGCAAATATAACGTTCTATTGTTCAGTGTCCTTGGGACAGGGGCCATGGCGAGGATGCAATGATTGATATGAATAGTTTGGGATGCGCAATAGCGAAGTGGACGATGAGGCCGGACGTTCCCAAATACATGTTACTTCACAACACTGGAATTACGGGCTGGGGCACAGTGGATTTTGCAGGCTGCATAACGCACAGACTCAATGGAGTTCTCACATGTTATGTGAGTATGGTAACAGGCGTTTTCATTACGGGATGAGGGAATGATGTATGGATGCATGAACAGATGATTTGATACAGAGTTTGCCATGTACAGGGCTTCTTGGAATCTATCCACCTCCCCTGCGCTATGTGATGCAGGGCTGCCATAGTGGGACCATCGTCTATCTGGCCTTGTTGAGCCCTCCCTGTCTCAACGCGCCTTCAGACACTTGTGTCCATGCACGTTACCAATCCCATCTGATGGATTCTGTTTTCACAGACGCATGCACAGGTACACTCGTTTGTGATGGTGCTTTCACCTCGATATGGATAGTTATGAGTCGCAAGTGGTTTTGGGGTGGTGATGATCCTTTGGAGTGGGCTAGCATGCATATGGCTGTGGATTTAGTGTGATCATTGAGGTGAGTTGTTCGGATGTAGTTCTGATGGCCATTCTTTTCTTTTTCTTTTCTTTTGGTTGACAGGTATCTCCTCCCCTTTTGCCACTGCCATCTGTATGCCACTCCTGCAGATGGGTTTTACTCCCGACACCTGCTACTTCGTGTTAATCAGTGGAGCAGCATTACGATCTTATGGGACGATCGCCAATGGGCCACATGCCCTTACGCAGTACTAGTGGCTCGGAGCAACATTTCGGCCTTTCAGCTGAACTAGTGCCTCCCTATTGGGACGGCCCTGCGGTTCTGGGCTCTTCCATGTTGCCTTTTCGTACGGAATGTAGCCCCTGTGTACCATGAAGGAACAGGGCGTCACACAAGAAGTAGCTGGTCATTTCTTGCGGATGCAGCCCACAATGGTGAAATGTGTTTTGGAGTTCATGGCCTAATGGCTGTATGGGCTTGGTGAATTTGTTGTGCATTAAATTTCTATTCTGATATGGGCCGTGTAGCGTTCTTCTTTGCAAGTGATGTGGCATATTCCTATTTGGGGAGCGATGTATTGTGAGGAGATCTGCATTGGGTTCCAGCTTCGGAGTATAGTTGCGTGGTACTGTGCTGGGCGCGTTTGCCTACGAAGCCCAGTGAGGTCAGGGGTGAGGGCTGCCAATATGACTGTTTGGATGATGTCATGCTCAGGGGCGGGGGATTAGGTTTTGTGTAACAGATGCCGGTCAGCCAGGTGGATTGGTGGAATGATGTGATTATCGGAATATTGCTGGTCACAGGTGCCTGTGTTTGCGTGCGTTTCTTGGTGGGAGACTGGGGTCATGTCCATTGGTATAGCTTCTGTATTCGTGCCATCTGTGCCCTGCAGCTCCCATTGGCCCCTCTTGTGATTCTTTTGTTCGTTGGCATGCATGGGTGACTTGTACATTTCACTGGTTGCATTGTGACTTCTTTGCACCTACGGGGAGTTGTACTATGTGGCCAGGGAGCGGTGTACAGGCACTCAGTGGGGCCGTTTACGGTTGATTCGCGATGCCGTACTTCTCACCATGGCGGAATGGTACTTTCCGCCGTGCTTGATGGCGTTAAGTACATGTCCGCTAGGGTCGGAATTCGCGTACCCTTGCGCCATGGTGCTAATTACGGTTTGGCATGGCGCGCGCGCGCGTACTTGGTGCAGTTAGCGTTGGCGTTCACTACGGTGTCGCTAATGGCATCGTACTTTACGGTGACGGGTCATAGTCACACCGAGCGCTATTCGATGGCGGTATTGCATTTCCGCCATCGTTTTTCGATTTCCGCCAGGGTCGTAATGAGGGCCAATGTCTTTCTGTGATGAGTGATGGCAGGCACAATTGCAGAAGGGGAGTGCATTCCACAAGACATGAACATTTACAGATAGGGTCTACTATGGTGTGCTGTGTGTGGTAAGTCCATAGCCCCTTTAATGCATGGCTGCAGCCCTTGCACAAAAAAGTATGTCCACTGGTTGAAAAGGTATGTCCACTGGTTGAAAGTCGGTGCCACATTGTCACTTTGTGCGTGTGGTTTGGCTGCATTGCTCACATTGCTGGTTGCATGGGTGTGGTGATTGGTAGAACATCCTACAGTTGTCGGTGTATGGGTGGAGATGCTGCAGTGACCAGTCGTGTAGTGTGTCCACTGGGTGCACTAATGGAATAGTGTACATATGGAAGAGGTTACTGTGCAACTGGTTGTTATATGTGCTTGCGTAAGGTGCATTGCACAGATTAGTTAGTGTTGCAGTCACTATGCAGTATTGCTTGTATGCATGTAGTAGAGTGTGGAGAGCAGGACCAATGTTGTGAAGATTGTGGTGTTTGGTTGGCATTATTAAAATGGTTTCTGAATGGAAGTGGGTAGCAGTGCCAAACACTGGCATGTTTGTGCATTCCTGTTTTAGGGTGCAGAGGGTGGGTAGAAGTGCTGGTGGCTATGTTGCCTTTCTGAATTGTGGCACATGCCTACATGTTCGCATGCATGGCTTTGTTATGTTGTGGCGGGTGTGGGCAAGTCCTACACTGTTGGGTGCATGGCCGAAGGCCATAGGCTGTAGGCCATGCACCCAACAGGCTAGGCCTTCATCACAACCACCACAATATAATGCAGTCATGCACTTGTCAGTCTGCATGCATGTCAGGTTGGTGACTTTTACGGAATGGTTGTGGAGGACATTGTAGACTTGGTAGAGCAGCAGAAGTGAGCTGGTATGCGTACATTAGCATATGGTGTACCTCATTGCCCCTGTTTAACAATAGGGAGCCACATGCCACCATGTGCATTTCCTTTGGTTTAGCCGTTATAAGCCCCTTGCCTTTGGGAGTGCTTTAAAATATTGCAGCATGAAAGGCTGTGCTCAGCAGCACCACACATGTAAACTATGGCTAACATACACGGCCTCCAACATATCGTTCAGCACACAAAATGCAATGTTATGCAGCCATGCCTGCAAATATGTGCCCAGGGTAAAAGGTGGCAGGCTCAATTGCAGATTGAGAGTGCAGAGCACATGACATGAGCATTTAACCATAACATGTACTATGGTGTGTTTTCTGTAGTGAGGGCCTAGCGCCTTGCATCCATGGCTGGAGAGGAAAGGGAAAAAGGAGTGTCCCTGCTTTACTGGGGCGCAGCACTCACTGTAAGTGGAAATGCGCACGGGCCACATCCTGCCCTTTTAAGGATGGTGGGCATGGAAATGGACCTGTGTGATTTACCCAATCAGGTGTCAAGGGTGTGGTTGACAGGAAGGGGCAGTGATATAATTCCCCAAAAGTCAATGCAGTGAGGTTGTTAGAGATGGAGAGAGGTGGAGTGCTGATCGTGGGTGATACGTTTGTGCGAGATCTGCACAGGTATGCCGTGGAAAGAGAATTTGCTGCTAACTTTCAGTTGGAAGGAGTGCAGGCTTTTTGGGGCACAGTCTATAAGTAGGGTTTCGGTACCATGGTTCTCCTTTGTACATGTGTGGCCTCTTTCGGTACTGTTGATGTTGTCACCATGCATTATGGAGGCCTACATGTGCAGTACATGTCATGCTCATGTTTGCTCCGTTACCTCAAGAAGTTGATGACAGCAGTGATGCAGATTTTTCCCACTGCAAAGTTGATTTTCTCAGCCATACCACCAAGAGGAGGATGGGACCATGCCGGTGTAATTTGTCAACAGCCAGAGGTCGGGAGGTGTTTCATAAACAGAAGCATGCGTGACTTCATGTGCAGTGCTGGGATGTTCTGCATCGACTATGACAGCATTAACGAGCGAGATTTGCAGTGGTTTCAAGGAAATGGCATTTTTATTACCTCCATTGGCAATGCTGTTTTGTTTGCCACAATGAACGAAGCGTTGCAGAGAATCCTGTAGAAATGCAAGAGTTCATCTTCAGTCACTAAAAATGTCAGGAGGAGAAGCAAACAGAAAACCATCTAAAGAGAGAAATAAAAAAAAATGTATACAAGCAGGTACATATCAAAAACAGGATACAAAAAGAAAACAAAAAAAACACTTCTTTTCAGACACAGTACTAAACACCCACACCCCATTACCCTAGCACAAAAACTCCACAGATTCTGTGGTAGTTTCAGAATTACATGTGGCATATCCAGCTATTTGCAGGATGGGAGCCATGGAAATGGGACTGTGTAGACTAAGGCATTGCTCAATAAGGTTTGTGGTTGTGGTGTGTAAGCAAAAAGTGTGGCAGAAGGTCCCTTTGTACAAAGAAGTGCAGAAGCCTATGGTGGAAGTGTGCAAGGTAAGGGGCAGGAATCCTGTTATCATGAATGCAATGTTGATATGATATGTTATGATGTCAAATTGTATGATATGCCATTTACATTGCACCTGTACACTAGCTGTGCAAGGTGCAACGAGGCAAGGGAGGGGGAACATAAGGTAGACAGAGACAATGAACCTACTAGGCCAGTTGGCACTCAGATTTCCCAAGTGAATGGGAAGGGGGCGGCAAAAGTGCAGTACATGGGAAGAAGAAAAAATGACAAGAAGTGAACATACGGCCCGATGGTGGCAAGGGCAAGGATACGTGCAGACATCTCGAGGTGGTGGAACTGTTAGGGATACAGCAAACAGTCCCTAAGTGAGCGTTTTTCCAGAAAGGCAGTGCAGGGGTGCAACTCGGGGGGGGTCTCCCTGGCCCAACATCAGAGGGTGGCTAGGTAACCAGTGTAGCATCAGTTTCAGGCAGTAAATCAGCAAGGGAGAGGAGGAGCAAAAGCAGAGGCAAAGAGAAAGATCTTCAGTTGCTTCCGGAACCGGTGATGGTTCTCCTCAAGTTTCAGGGAGGCAGGGAAGGGTTTGCAGAGGAAGGCCCCAGCCAGAGACAGAAATCAACCACCAAGTGGTTGTTTGCAGAAGCGAGTGACCCTGAGAGAGTTAGAGGCTGATGAGGGAAGAGCTTGAGCACACACATATTTACAGTTGCAGGTATTGAAGCCCCAGGGCCCAGAAGGTTTTGTGCATTATGAAGAGGGTTTTCACCTTATTGCTTGCAGGTACTGGGAGGCAGTGCAGACCTTTCAGTCCCGGAGAGATACCATCCCTGGTCTTGAAGCCAATGACAAGCTGCACAGTCCTCTCCTGGATGAGTTGCCGAGGGTGTAGAGTGGAAGGAGGCAAGGATTGAGCGTGGCTGTTGCAATAGTGCAGCCTACAGAGAACCACAGCTGTGGAGACAGTGAAGTTTTTGGACCTTGCTTTACGTTGCTACTATACATTCAGTGCTGGTTTTGAAGCCACTTTTTCACAATTTCTATGAAACATGGGTCAGCGGTGAAATAAATGTCTGATATTGTCGGGAAGAAAGAAGAGAGAACCTGTTGCAATATAACAATGGGTGGTATGGGTAAATCGAAACGTTGCAAACATATGCAATTGATGTGTCGCTTCATGGCAGTGGATAGGAGAAAAAAACAGTAACATTTTTACGAACGTCATGGACGCTCAGTAGCACATACCATGCGCTCAGGTACTTATAACGGAGTTGTACACATTTTGCAGAAATTATATTCAGACCTCCAGTTTGTGGTGATGGGTGCTCAAGTGGATGAATGTTGATGCAAAAACGTTAATGTGCAACGGAACATATGAAGTGTTGTACAGAAGTGGCAGTGTACGATGCTAACGTCTTTAATGCCATTGATGGATGTGTGTGCCTATTTAACAGAATAAACAAATCAATCAATCAATCAATCAACAGTCCCCAATGAGGTAGTGATGGACAAGAAATAGTGCACAGTGAAAAAAGGAGTCCTCTTGCTTTACTTGGGCCCTGCCCTCGCGGTACTTGGTGAAGCGTGCGTGCCACATGCTGCCTTTCTCATCATGCTGGCCAATGGAAATAGGACTGTGGCCATTATCCAATCAGGTGCTGAGGGTGTGCGTCACAGGCAAGGGCCCCAATAGGGAGAAGGACTCCTCCTGCTTCACTGGGGTATGGCCCTCGTGGTACTTGGGGAAGGGCACGTGCCACATTCTGCGCTTCTCATCATGGTGGCCAATGGAAATGGGACTGTGGGGAATATCCAATCAGGTGCTCAGGGTGTGCCTCTCAGGAAAGGGCAGCAATAGGAAGAAGGACTCCTCCTGCTTCACTGGGGAGCGGCCACGCGGTCCTTGGGGAAGAGCACATGCCACATTCTGTGCTCCTCACCTTTCTGGCCAATGGAAATGGGACAATGAGGATTGTCCAATCAGGTGCTCAGGGTGTGCATCACAGGCAAGGGCACCAATAAGGAGAAGGACTTCTCCTGCTTCACCGGGGCTTCACCGGGGCACGTCCCTCGCAGTACTTGGGGAAGGGCACTTTTTTTTCATTAGTTTGTGCAGTGCGGCGGGCAAACCTAGCAAAATGCACAGTTTTCGTGGTGAGTGATGATTTTGTGTCAGATCTTTTCATGTATGCGCTCCAAAAAGGCTTTTGTGGCAATTTTGATTTGGAGGGAGTGGAGGCTTTCTGGTACAGTGTCGAAGCATGCTGTTTCGGCGGAGTGCTTGTAGAAAATCGATGCATGGCCACTTCCGCAACTGCACATGTTGTGGTCTTGCACTTTGGAGCCTTCATTTTGGGGTCCATGCCTTGTTCCTGTGTGTACCGTCAACTGAAGAAGATGATGAAAGCAGTGCAGCGCATTTTCCCACTGCTAAGGTGCTTTTCTCATGTATACCCCGAGAATAGTGTGGGACTATTCCAATAATTCCTGTCGCCAGCCAGAGGTTGGAAGGGGTCAACAGAAGCATGTGTGACTTCTTGACTGCTGCTGGGATGTTCTCCTGTGAGAATGAGAACATTTGTTCTCGATATATACACCTTTTCGAAGGAAATGGCATGTCTTTGTCGACCAGTGGCAATTACATTTTGTTTCACAATCTACAGTCTGCACTGAAGACGTTATTGTAAGAATGTGAGCTGACGTACAAAACACAAAAATACTTATAAAAAACGCAAAAAAGGTGTTTCTATGGAAGCACCTTAAAAATAAAAAAGGCTCTTTTCAGAGCCGCCACAACTAACGACATCCCCTACCCTGGTTGAAAATTATTCCCCCACTCCCTTGCACGCACAGCATGAAAGGTCTGCAAATATCATAATAGCTGCAGGGTGGCACGTGTTAGATATGCCCCTTTTGCAGATAACTGCCATAGATATGGGCCTGTACAGGCAACGGGATTGGTCAATAAGGTTTCTGAGTGTGGTGTGTATGCACAGATTGTGGTACATGGTGTATTTGTTGACAGAAATGCAGAGGGTTGGGTTACTGGCTGTGTGTTTCACGAGCCACAGCATGTGGGTTTTGGGGGAGTTCGAAATACATTGATTGAAAGTGAATGGAAAACACTGTTCAGTGGCTGCTCATTTTGGATTCTGTCATGTGGATGTGTAGTGCCTTGGAGACCTACAATGAAGTGACTGCTTTTGGTTTGTCTGTGTGACACTTTGGTGACACCCAATCATGCCGATATTAATGTTTTTCATTGTGGAGGGAAAATTACACAGCATGTTATACAAGTTTCAGTGCCGTTTGCGATGAAAGAGGGACTTGCCCAGGTCATGCGTCTGTTTCTGATCTCCTGCATAACTTTATATGGCATTATGCAGACACTGATGTAGCTGTGTCATTTTTCATTTGGTCCGCAAATGGAGAAAGTGCGGTACATTGCAAAGAAGTGTATTTGTGCCTTTCTACAACATGTGCCAATGGTGTACTTCACTCACAGGAATATGACATTTCACAGCACAGTTTTCCCCAGCAATAACATTCATCTTACTATGCCTGCCATCCCAATTTCTGCACACCCCATCCAAATTGTCATGGTTCCCTGCTTGGAAGTAGTGGAAGAATTTTTGTAGTAAGTGTTGCGCATTGAAGCTCTTCAAAATGCTCTGCAACACGTAAAGAAGCCTCTTTCTACAGCGACCCCCTTTCCAACCGAATAAACTATCATGTTTTGCAAAGTGCCATGCCTTCCGCCCTGCATCTCTTCATTGGCAATTCCATTGTTCATCTCTGAAAGGTGCTTTCTTTATTTCTCTTTTTTCCTTTCCCGGTTCATTTCCATGTATTTTGGTCTTCTAACACATTCCACAGAAGGAACGGCAGGAAAGGCCCGGTACGGACGGGGCAGCACCTGCATGGATACCATAGGGGACGTGCCAAGAGACAATATTATTGGGTGGCCCTTACCTACATAGGCGCCAGTCATTGTCATGCTCCCGGACGGACCCTTCCCACGCACTTCCAAGTACCTTCCCTCTGTAGAGTAGCACGTCGCAGCACATGCACAATACAATGCCCTTTGCAGGGTAAAAGTCTGTAGCGTGGCATATGGTCTGGAAGGATGTTTTAGAGCTCTGCTGCCCTACAGGAGTGCCCCTGTTGTTGGCCGCAGCAGATGTGGAAAATGCTGTACATAAAATTACCCTACTTCATTGTTGGAAGGGCGGTAGACTGCCCACTGGTCACTTGTGCTTCCATTTCAGTTATCGTCACATGCAGTACAAACACTTCATGCTATGCCATTAGCCTTAGGAGTAGCCATCACAGAGATGCATATATTCCGGATTACAAGAATGTTTACAACAACGCAAAACACAGCTTCATTACGTGGAGTAGGAAGGCAATTATTCAGTGCGAACCATGCAGTTACATTACTTTTCTAACCACCACTCACACTGTTTGCACTCTGAACATTCTGCTGTTTGCTTACTTGCCTTTACATGCTCCAGTATGTGCGTGACCAAGCCGCACCAGCTTTGCCATTTTGCAGACTCACTACAAAATGTCCCACCTGCAGTTACATGTTTTCTTCAATTGCACGACCCGCAGGTGACCTCTTGACACTTTTCGTCACAGTGCTCAGTACAGAGACAGTGTGACTGTTTCACGGGTTATGGCAAGGCAAGCAGCACATCAATCAAATGAATGTGCCATTTAACATGCCGACGTTACACTGCAGGTTGCTGTTCATTCTTTACCAGTGGGCCTCATACAGCCAGGCGTGCTGCAACCATACATTGGTACGTTTGCAGAGCCACCCATGTAGTCGGCAGGAGTACTTGAAATGCGGTAGCCTACCGTAGGAATCTGTATGGCTGGTGACAGGGGCAGTGTTACCAGCACACAGAGGATGCCCTACACATGGATATAGCTGTGCAACAGATACATGTGCGCTCCCCCAACTATTTAAAAGTGCATTAGAAGATGCAGACATGTGGCCACTAATGGAGTCCTACAGACACTTGCAGTATGATTGCATATACGCCGGACAGGTGCAGTCTCCCTAGGAAACGTCCACATTGCTCACGTGCAGTCATCTCGGCCAGTACTGTGCAGCACAGATTCACCATGCAATGTTAACACAAAAAGAGAAAGCACTCAAACACTCACCAACACTTACCATGTACATCTGTAATTGCTAAGATACACCAACACTATTAGGAAAAGGAAGTGGTAGCACAAATGGATACATACACCAGAGAATTTGGCCTTTCCACATGTTCATCATGAGGGCGGCCAAGGAATCAGTGACAAACCGTTGTTAACGGGACGTTATGGGTCCGTTGCAGTACCAAACAGCTATCATCTTTACAGGAAAACACTATGCTAAAGCAACGTTCCAGTTACAGTGCCCTACTAAAAACCTATGAAATTCAGTAACAAAAAACATTGTTAAAGGGACGTTATGGTTAAGTTGCACTACTACAAACCTATCCCCTTTATTGAAAAAACTATGCTAAAGTAAGGGTCTGTTTACAGTGGTCTACTAAACACCTGTCAACTTCAGTGCAAACACGTTGGTGAAGGGACGCTATGCTTCAGTTGCCCTAAGAACAAACCTAGCAACTTCAGTGCAAAAACTTCTGGTACAGGAACGTTACTGCTACTTTGCACTAACAACAACCTATACATACTATGCTTACAAGTAAAACCGAAAACCCCCAGAAATTCACCAGGTATGCTAATTTTATTTTCATTTATTTGTTTACTTTTAAGAAATCTTTATACGTTTTATTAAAATTTCATAAAATTACAATATTATGAATAATTGCATAAAATTACGAGAAATTACAAATAATTACATAATTACATAAAAGTGTACACATTATATCCTAAATTCCATTAATACAATGTACTTTCTAAAAATTCTTGTGCCTGGGCTCACTTTTTCATTCATACACAACATTACTAAAACATCATCATTGGTTGTGTCAATTACAGTTCTCTGTTATTAAAATTCTATGATTTTTACATTTTAAGGAGGCCATTTTACTTAGAACTGTTTTCGGCTTGTTGTCTTTCTCTTTGTATTGGGTTAACTAATTAACATTCTTAATCAACACATTATTATCAAACTTCTAATTTTCAAGCTTTTTTTAATACACTTCCACAGTTGATATAATCTTATATGTACTGGCTGCAAATCAGTGTTCAAACAGTATACCCAAAAGGCATTACTTTTAATATAATCGTAGTTGTATACCAAATGTCCTAAATGTGTCATGTATTCGGTATTCAATTCAGGACACTGTATTAGAACATGTTGTGGGGATTCCAGGATGTTGGGTTTTTTGGATATTCTGCATGTTCTTTCGTCACGTGCGATTTTTTGCTGTGCCCCCATCATTGTTAATAAAGGAAGTTGATTGGTTCTCATCCTTAACAGTTATGTTAAGCTAAGCAACCATAACTTGCGCCACCACTGTGCTCTGCCTGCAACGAGCAGGCCTATACGAATATTTCAAGCACACAGTCGACTGCATTGCTTGTGCTAACACAGGGGCATTTTTATAATCCCGCCAGAAATGTTGCTTGACCAATTAAGATATTGGATGCATAAAAAAACACATTTGTGCAAAAACAAAAGCACTGCACAACAGAAAGCAGACATGTTTTGTCTGTGAAGGTGTGTTTACGTCAGCAAGAAGTACCCACTATCAGAGAAAGGTCTGTGCTAAACGGGATACTTGCTATGCGGGTTATTGCTGAGTAGCTGTGCCGGTATTTTGAAGCTAGAACCCGTAAATTTTGTTTTCATAAGTAATCTCAGGACTAAACTTCTGTCGCTGAAACAGGAGCTGCCCCTTTAAGGCAGCCCATCATTGCCGGAAGTGACGTTGAGGGAAAGGGAAGAGGGGGAGGAAAGGAAGTACGGGGGCAGTACTACGTTGTATGTTAATAAAGCAACAGGTTAATCTCCACGCTGGTGTCCGTGTATTGATTAGAGCGGCCGTGCCCGCTAACATTTGGCGACGGGGAACATCCTCACCAGCGGTCCTCCTTGCAGCGCGCCGGTGATCCCACCACACGTTTGCCTATGTGTGTCAGTGATCCCACTGGCCCGGGGTCCTCCTTCCTCCAGCGTGCCCAAGTGCCAGCATCCCACTGCGGCGCCTCCGCAACTCCTCCATCGGTTGACACGTGCGATCCCACCATGTCACAGCTGCTCACACAGTCCATCCTGCCGTGCCTACCTGCAGGAGCCCACACGCGTGATCCCGCCCTGCCTGCCTGCACCATCCTTGAAAAAAATATATTTTTTTTACTTTTTCCACAGAATGAAACTGGGGTGACACCCACCATTAACGCCTACCACAAAGTGGCTCTGCACGTCCAGGTACCCAAACACACACACCCTCATAGATTCGTCCTTCTCTGCCCTCCATCCACGCCAGCGAGACCAGCAGATCATAGCCAGTGCAATCCGGTCCACTTCGTACGGAGTGATTGATCCAACGCTGGCGAGGGGGCACAAGAATCAGGTACCATCTACCCATCTACAAGGTCCGCTGCAAGTCAAAGCAATTGCACTAGACCTCACCTACAATAGTGAGGTTGAGGGCGCAACGCACCATCCAATTGCAACCCAATGCAGTGCCACGCCAGGCACCAGCCTGAGAGCAGTATGAGCACGTTGGCTGACCAAGCGGGCCAAAGCTCACAACCAGCCGCAACGGTTACAAGGTCCACAGCAACAGCATGGCGCATGCCTCCTCCTTTCTCCACGACCCCGCAAGCCGACAAAGGATCGAGGTGGGTAGAATGGCTTGAGGATTTCAACAACTTTATAGATGCCGCAGGTGAAGAAACCTCTCTGTGCCTATGCAGCATGTTCAATAACACGACAGGCACCGAAATAAAGACACTAATCAAAACTATTCCACCAGCAGAACTCACTGACTTTGCAAGCCTAATAAAAGCTCTAAACAAATGACTTGTCATTGCCCCTAACAGGGATTATGAAAGATACATATTTAACCAGTGCACTCAGTGCAGCGATGAAACGGTGGATAAGTTCATCACAAGGCTCCGAATCAAAGGCGAGCACTGCCAATTCGAAGCGTTTTCGCAGGAAGAAGCCATCTGCTTAAGAGTAATTGAAGGGTGTGTCTCACTGGCACTAAAGAAACAACTTCTCAAAAAACCCATCACCATTGAAGAAGCGAGTAAGATGGCCCAGATACTAGAGAGGGTTTAGAAACAAGCCACACAAATGACAAGCACTGCGGTCAACAAGCAGTTTAGAAGCGATGTCATAGCAGCAGTTCACGCAAGCAACATCAAGGGAAACGAAAGAATCAGCGTCCCGAGCAGCACATTGACCCCACGCATGCAAAGACAATGCTACAGGTGCGGGATGTTATTTCCCCATGGCGGGTCATGTCCCGCTCTCTCTCAAAAGTGCAGTAATTTCAGCAGAGAAGGACATTTTCAGTCTGTATGTGGAGAGGGGAAACCGTTTCCACACCGCGCATGAGTGCATCTCCACAATACAGGACATTCCAAAGGCCATTTCCAAATCAATCTTACCAGTCACGCCCATACAGGCAAAGGGCCGAGGAGATATGACCCCTGACCCCGACAAAGTCTCTACAATCTTTCATCTTGGCAAACCAAGTCAAGCAGCTGATGTCAGATCATTCCTAGGCATGGCCAGATACTGCGCCCGATACATACCACATTTCGCTACCATTACTGAACCCTGCATGGCACACTGAAATTGTCGTTGATGCCAGCCCGGTGGGCCTGGGTGCCATCCTTGCCCAAACCAGTGGACAGGACACTCATCAGAGACACGTGGTTGCCTATGCCAGTAGAGCCTTGGCTCCTCCAGAATCAGCATATTCTCAGGCAGAAAAAGAAAGCCTGGCAGCTGTCTGGGCATGCAAACATTTTCATAACTTCATCATTGGAAAGAAATTCACCTTGATCACAGATCCTCAGGCCCTATTATCTCTCTTAGGAAACCCACGAACAAAGATGCCCCCCAGAATTGAACGGTGGGGAATCCGCTTGCAAGAATATGACTTTGACATCATCCACAGACTGGGAGGTGAGAACAATCCCGCAGAATACCTCTCAAGGCACCCCTCTGGCAGTCCAATTCCAAGGCCAAGAACAAAGTTATGGCAGAAAAAGACACGAGTCCACAGCGCTTATACAGTGATTAAGAAAATAAACATCAAGGCTGCGGGTATCTGGGCGGTGTGGGTGTACTGCCAATACACATCCACAGGAATAGTTGATAAAAAACAAAGATGTTCCCAGTCTCACTGCGCCAAGAAATTATAATTAGTTGTTTGTGCAAAGAGAAGCCTTTATTGTTTGTGCGAAGAGAAGCCTGACACGTGTTTCAAGCTGTGTACAGCTTTTCATCAGAGGCTTAGGTTGCAGCAATAAGAACTCCACATTTAGAGTAGGACAATGCCAGATACAGTTCTCGAAATGCCTCTCAGTTGCAGAAAGCTCAATGACCGTTTGTTTCAGTCTACTCGTGTTACCAATGAGTAGACTGAAACAAACGGTCATTGAGCTTTCCGCAACTGCGAGGCATTTCGAGAACTGTATCTGGCATTGTCCTACTCTAAATGTGGAGTTCTTATTGCTGCAACCTAAGCCTCTGATGAAAAGCTGTACACAGCTTGAAACACGTGCCAGGCTTCTCTTCGCACAAACAATAAAGGCTTCTCTTTGCACAAACAACTAATTATAATTTCTTGGCGCAGTGAGACTGGGAACATCTTTGTTTTTCTTCAACAATTCCAAGGCCAGGCGACACTGAATATATCAGCTATGTCACTGCCAACGCGCTACCCCCTGCCGTCTCCATTGAAGCCATCGCTGCTGCTCTAGCAGCAGATCGCTCCATGCCCTTAGCCATCAGCCTGACGGAGAACAATAAATGGAAAGACTTCCACAGAGCAGTCCAAAGACACCCGGGCGGGTGCAGAGATGAGGTTGAGAGACTTGCCAGAGTACATACCGAACTAGCAGTTCAGGACAAGTCTGTTCTGTTAAGGGGATGCAAGCTGGTCATTCCCACTACACTGAGATCGGACATCATAAAAACTAGGCCACAGAGGGGTGGTAAACACAAAAAGACAATTAAGGTGCAACGTCTGGTTCCCATTCATGGACGATGTGGTCTACCGGTGGGTCAAGAACTGCACAGCATGCCAATGCAATACCAAACCAGAACCCTCAGTGCCACTCAGAGTGACCACAATTCCAGACCACCCTTGGGAAAGAGGTGTGGTTGACTTCTACGGCCCACTTGAATCGGGAGATTATCTACTTCTGTTTATTGATGAACATTCCAGGTTCCCCATTGTAAAACGAGTCAAATCCACAGCTTTTGCCCACATAGCTGCCACGTTCGACGAAGTCATCAGTGAGTGGGGATACCGGACACGATAAAATCAGGCAACGGTCCGCCCTTCAGTGGACATGAGTTTTGGTATGTTCGCAAAACATATGGGCTTTCGCCACCAAATAGTCACACCAAGATGGCCCCAAGCCAAAGGTATGGCAGAAACATTTATGGCATCCATCAAAAAGACCATGCAAAGGGCGCGCATAGAAGGGGCCGACCCGAGCCAGACCAGGAAGTCATCCGTAGAGACGAAGAAAGAAAAGGAAAGGCCCGGGAACAGACAGACAAAAGGAGGAGAGCGCAAACAAAGTAGTTCCAAATAGGAGATGAAGTGTGGGTACAACAAGTTGTAACTAAAAAGACAGACCCCCAGTTCTCACACGAGCCGCTACAGGTCGTTGCTGTAAAAGGGACTATGATAACAGCCGCAAACGACAAAAAGGAGGTGACCCGAAACAGTTCACGGTTCAAACACGTCATGAGAGGAGCAGAAGAGAGGCCACCGCCTGCTGCTCCAGATCCGGACTATGTTGATATTCACAATGAAGAGTGGGTTCCCCTCGGACCACAGGTTCAACGTCAGCCAGACCCTGACGGAGACGATGTGAGCCGCGAGGACGACCCCAGAGGATCATCAAGAGACCTCCAAGATTAGTTGAGGAATGTTGAGAACACATTAAACAGTTAAGTTGAAGATGTTGTAAGGACATTTTGTCCGGGGGTGTTGTTACAGGAGCCTGCCCCTTTAAGGCAGCCCTCCCAAAGGAGAACGTCATTGCCAGAAGTGACGTTGAGGGAAAGGGAAGAGGGGGAGGAAAGGAAGTGCGGGGGCAGTACTAAACTTGTATGTTAATAAAGCAACAGGTTAACCTTCACGCTGGTGTCCGTGTATTGATTAGAGTGGCCGTGCCCGCTAACAGTCGCTTTATAAAAGACATGCGAATCAACGCAGTATGAATTTGTTCACATGTTTTTGGATTTCTCTTTTTTTTCGCCAGCACAACTTATGTTATGCAGTCACTGCAAGCAGAAAATATCAGGATATCAAAAGGCAACAGTTTGATTACAATCTGGAAAATGTCAATTCTTGAAATCAATGGTTCTTAGATAGGACATAGGTGGTGGGTGGATCCCTTCCCAGAGCTCTCCCGAGAGGGCACGTCATCCTTTTTTGGCCTGAGCATAGGGAGGAGGGAACCGAGTCCCCTTTGCTTGGGGTTTTGAGAAATTCCAGTTTTCGAGAGCGGGGATATTTTCATGAAATATCCTGGGATTCCAATGGGCTTCTGAGAATTTACCAAAGGTCAAGGGACTGAGAAAGGGCTTTGAAGCCAGACCCTTAGGGAGCTCTTCTCTCATTAAAGGTGGACACAGGGCAGGTTGCAGCAAGAGCGAGGAAAAGATACTTGTATTGCTGCCCGGCATTCATATGGTTAAAGTAGGAGAAGGATTGGAGCTCACATGTGGCGGAGTGATGATAGGTGATAGGAAACTGCATGAAGGAGGGAGCCTGCTATAACAGTAAAGGAAACTGTACAATGGGAGAGCAGAAGGAACAGAAGAGCATGCTAATGTGTGATGAGAGAGAGAACGCTATAGAAGTGAATGAAAGATAAGGATTTCTATCTCTTATTTATATAGGGCCGCACACCCAAGAGCCTCAGAGCGCTCACAAAACTCACAAACAAAAAAACAAACACAAAACAAACATAGAAAGAGCAGCTGGAACCAGTGCCAAGATGGCATACAGGAATGGGTAGAAGTAAAATAAATGGTATAATGAAAAAGAAATGCACTGAAGACAAGTAGAGAGAAACGACTATATAAAAACAAGACCTTGAAAAAAGAAGAGACCAAGAAATACGATGGAAGCACCTTATATGGCCGGCGAAGGAAATATTACAAGTGAAAGACTATATAAGGTGGGAGTGAAAAGAAAGCAAATGCATGATGGCATCGAGGAGAGACTGGCGAGAGGAAGCAATATGAATTAAAGGAGGAGTAACATGAAATGACTTGCAAGGAAGGGAGAGGAAAGAATATATGTTGAAGGAAATGTACAATGGGTAAGGGGAAGGGATAAAAGGAGAGTAAAATGTGTGGCAGAGATTGGAAGAATGTGGAGCAAAAGAAGACCCTTGATGGGAGAATAGAAGATATCATGAGATCAGAGAAAGGGGGACCAGATGCAAGGGAGGAGAAAGCAATGCATAGAAGGAAACGGAAAGTATGAGAGAGGAAGGATACACAAGTTATGAGAGAAAGGGAGAAGGCTGCATTGCTCAGACCTGTACACCCAGCGACCAATAAAGTGCTCCCATTGGGGCATCTTCAAAAGTTAACCTTGTCTTGCATATCTAATTATCTTTAGTAAAATGCCCCAGATCTCTGGAAAATATGTATAATAGAAAACACTAATAGCCGCATTCTCCAGCGATTAGTTTTGGTGAGGGGGATAGCTCAGGGGCAATGCGTTTGTCTTGGAGGCAAGACAATGAAGTGCAACACAGGTTCGAGTCCCAATACTGCATCTTGGCGACCAATCTCTGGTATGAAGCACCTTAGAAAAAGACCCATTATAATTATAATTACTAAAAGAGGCTGGTAAACATGCATTGCTATCCTTCCTATGACGTTAAGTCTGCGGCATTTGGCTCTCCAGAGGGTTTGGACTGCCATTTCCACTACCCCTGCTATCATAGTCAGTGGTAAAGGATCATGGGTGCTGTACTGCAAACATCTGGAGAGCCACAGGTCGCAGGCTCCTCTCGAACAAATTAGCCTAGCAGCGTGTGCCCTGATTTTAGACCTGTAGCAACATTTAACATTCAGCATCAGCTGGGCAATTAAAAAAGTAATCAGTCGAAGCTGAACATGCTTTTCTCAATAAAGATATAGAATTTGTTACAAAAAGTGTACCTCAGCAGGGAATGTGCTCTTTCGCGGATGTCAAGTCAGGGTCTGCAACATATGACTCTCCATATGTTTGGGACTTCAACTCCCATCAACCCTAGCCATACTAGTCAATGGTGAGGGATCATGGACGTTGCAGTCCAAAATATCTGGGGTGCCACAAGTTGCAGATCCTCACAGGTGGAAAGGGCAGCAGCAGCCTTCCTATTCTTGAGGTTTATTGAAAGCGTTCTATTTACATAGAACACAGTTGCAACTGATTATTACAGTGTTGCAAAGTAGCAGGGCATGTGCTACATAGAAACAATTGTTTGATTTGAATACACGACTACCCAGGGATATAGTGATCACTAGCAACATTGTTGTGCAGGTATACAGTATACTACGTACTACTAATAATAGTAGTAATAATAATAATCTTTATTTCGGAAAGCTTACACAGAGTACTCATGTCTTATTTCCCCTTGATTTCAGGTGTATTAATAAAGCTCAGCACCCAAAATGGCTGTCTGCAAAAATTACACAATGCGCACACGATGTGCAAAGAATGTGCTTCATCAGGTTGGATAGGTGACTTCTGTGACGAATTGGATTCTGCCTCAAAGAAGTACACGGGTGAGCAGGGACAAAATGGCTCGCTCAGCCCTCACACTTCTACAAACCAAAACCCAACGCCATCATAAAGGTAAACCACAGACAATTAGGAGCTATACTGCTTCACCTGTTGTGGTAATGCGGGCTGAGGGCAGGCTATACTCCTAAGAGGGGTGTGAAGGCAGGGGAGCATCCAGCATTGCAAGAGTAGGGGGGTGAGCCACGAAAAAAGTCTTGCTACTTTCCCCCCCAAATGCACCTTGGAAAATTGATGCTAAACTGACGCATAATCGTTCCTGCCCCCATTTGATGACTTGACGCTGTACCCTCCCCCTGCAACATTCGGACAAGCGTGGGACATGGAGCTGTGTGCCATTGCTCTGCTTCTGGCGCTGCCACTAATTGGGCCTATAGTGCAGTCAACGGCCTGGAGTGGGACACCGAGCGTGCTCCTGCTATGCCATCCATTGTACATGTCCTGCTCAGGACCGCTGTTCTACAGGCAGCCAGGCCAAGAAGGAGCACACGGCTGCTCTGCTGTCCCGGACAGGATGCACAGATGCCCAGAACAAAAGTCATGCCACAGTAAGGGCTAGACTGGCTGACCCCAAATGCCAATATAGCCAAGTAATAACACATACATCGTTTAGTTTATCATGGATGCCCATTAGAAAAGTGGCACACCGCCTCTAACCGCACCCACCAAATTCTGCTCCTCCTCCCCCACTGCCAGCACAAACACTTGCCCACACTCACCCAGTCACACAACAGTCACCCACTACGAATACATCATAATCACACAGCACAGCACCAGGAATACATAAACGTACACATGCACATAGAAAATGATTTCTTACCTGTTCCAGTGCTGCTCTGTCTTCGCTGGAAAGAAGACCTGTCTTACACAATGCATCCTGCCTGCCTACTTATGCCTCCATGAGGCAGACGGGTAAGTAGGAGAGCTTCCTGGTTTCCAGTCATGCATAGTGGGGCCAGAGACAGACATAAAGTAACATTCTAGTTGCTGGGCGGCGTGCACGCTGAAACTAGACAGATACTTTGTTAAGTCCCTAGGCGCATTCACTACTCCGACTTTAGAAAGAAGTCTGATCATTTCTTCCTGATGCACTACAACTGCAGAAAGAAATGACCTGACTTCTTTCTGAAGTCAGACTCGTGAATGTGCCCAGGACTGGAACTTGAGGCTCCAATTGCAGGGGGGAGAGGGGGTAAACCTTCAAAGTTTGGGTGATGTGCTGACTTCAGAGACAGTGGGGCAGCATACTTACTTATGTGGGGGCATCTAACTTCTGGTGATCGCCTCAATGTTAAAAGCAATTAACTCTCTCTTTCACGTCTGAAACCGCACACTTAAAGACAGTTGTGAGAATGAGCGGTCTTCTGTCCCCTCCAATCACTCCCCTCACATGCAAGTACAAACCCACGTCAGGATTTCAATTGCCCCAAAATGCATGCTTATGAAAGCAGGTGCTAACAGTGAAATGCTTTATGTTAGTAATTGCAGAGCGTTTAGTAACAGTGACGCACAGGCGCTGTTTCCTTTTATGTCTGACCATGGCTCTGTATCTCAGCCAGATCGAGGCAACATAGCCCATCATTTGGGGGGGCTAGAGCCCGATCAGCTTAATGGTGTTGCACCATTGAAGCACACAGCACTGTCTGGTGTCTGTATCCTACACCGCCTCAGGCTGCAGCTGCTGCAGTGGCCCAGAGCAGAGTGGGACATGAACACCTTTTTTTCTCCCATTCAGCACCCTCATTGACATGACAATGAGGGTGATGAACGGGAAAGGTGTCCTGCTGCCAAGACCATGAGGGTGCTGAGCAGGAACACCTCCTGCTCGTCATCCACACTCCCTCTGCCCCACTGGCCATCCTCACCCCCTCTTGTCCCACCGTGATGTTCCATTGTGCCCCCACCATTCTCGCACACCGGTGTTGCCTGTTTTGCTTGATTCTTCTACCCTGCTCACCCTTCACCCCCCTCAAGCCTACTTCTGCAGGAGTCTGTCCTGATAAATTCTGGTTTCACCATCACTGTCTTGTGGCCAATGCTGGATTTGACTTTTATATACTTCATTGATTCCCGGTGCGTCACCCTTTCTCAACTCTCATGCTGGACTTCCTTTGCATCTTGTACTCATGGTGGCCCTGAATCATGCTGTTCCCATCTTCATCTTGCATCCTGGCTTGCAACATTATGTGGTACTACTGACTTCTGCAATTGTATTCACTCTCCCCTCTTGCTTCTCCACTCTTTTGACTGCTAACTCTGTTCTCTCCTCCTTTCCCTTCTCCCTTTTCCTATCTCCTCCCCTTACTTTCTTCTATGTACTTACTCTATCAGAATTGTCCCTGGACCTAGTATGATAGCAACCTCGTTTGTCTCCTCCCCCCTCCCCTTACTGTTTTTTTCCTCCCCACCCCCCAGCACTATCTGAAATGTCGTCAGGCCTAGTATGATAGTCGCTTGTTTTGTTCCTCCCCTATCTTTCTGCACCCCTCTCCTTCCCCTCTTGCTTTACTCTGGCTCTACCAGAAATGTTGTCCGTTCTAGTATGGTAGTCGCCTGTCTGTTTCCATTTCCTTCTCACTCTCCCCCTCCCTTCCTTATTTATGTCTTAGCTCTTGCACTATCTGAAATGTCGTCAGGCCGAGTACGATAGTTAATTTCAAATCCTTACTGTTCATGGCCTGTAAGAATGTCATTGTATTTTCCCTTGTTCCCTCCCTTGCCTTGAAGCACTTTGAAACACATTGTGTATAGGCGCTATATAAATAAACTATCATGTTATATCCTCATTGTCCTCCCAGCGGGACACCTTTCCCTTTTGGCACCCTCATCGTCATGTCAATGAGGGTGCCGAACTGGAGAGGTGTCCCTCTGCAAATGTCCCGTCTGATGCTTGAAAAAGCCACTGAGGTGGCAAGCTGGCCCCCACCCACCATGCGCCCCCGCTCGGTATACCACTGCGTGAAGGTGAACCAATAGTGACCCAAACAGCACAACATCACAGTCTAAAACTAAAGGGAATGTCCAATCAAGGCTCAATTAAACTATAAACACTTTAATAACACTCCAATAAAGGTTCTATTAAAATATAAGTATGTTAATAAAACACACCATCTGCAAGAGGAACAAAGGAGATTGCTATACAAAAACCCAAACCAAAAGGAAAAAAAAAGAAGAGACACAACAGACTCTGAGTTTAATTCCAAGGGTGGTAGGTAAGATGCTATCATAAAGGATATCTTGGTGAAGACATCAACGATCACAACCTAACCACTCTCTAGGGTACAAGTGGACTGTGGAGGCAGTTCAGTGTCACAATACCTGAATTCGGTTGTTGGTGGGCCAAAGCGTCAGAGCCGGGTTTGAACAATGTTGCAAGCTGATCAGGCTCAGTGAGGCATGTAGAAGAGTGGAGTGACCAGACGTGTCGGGCCTGGCAAGTGATGTGCTTGGTGAGGACACAATGAGGTGTCGAGCTGACATTAATACAGTGCTATATTTTGGCTGGTTGGAAGAATGCGAATACCAGCTCCGGTCTTCCCTCTTGCTCAGTATGCGGTGAAAACGGAGCGACCGGTTCGGTGCAGCTAAGCAGAGAGCAGCGGCTGATCTGGCCTCTACGTGTTGCTGTGAGGCCTTTGCAAAGGACTCAAGGACATGATACTCTAGTTCACGGTTGGCTCTTCTGACACAGAAAATCTGTTGCAGATTGTTGGTCCTAATCCACAGCACTGATCAATCCCTATGTTCCTTGGGATTGGTTCAGGGACAGAACGTTCTTTCTTCACTTCCGCCAGATGATTTGACCAGTGCAACTGTCCCAAAAGATGTCTAGGTGAGAGTCTTCACAGCCTCTCTTTGGCATTAAAGGACCCTCAAGGACCGGAAGGTGTTTTATTGAAGGGGTGTGAGATCCCCTTTTTTAAGGGCCAAGTCTCCAGGTGATTGGTCTGCAGCTAACCCGCTTTAGGGGAACAATCCCTGCGCCTGGCTGGAGTGGACTTTTCCCTCTTGATCTTGCACCCAGAGTGCTTTGCTCCAGTGGAAGTCGGGGGGACAGGAAAGGGAAAGAGAGACATCAAGAGACAGAATGGTGGAAGGCTTCTTCCAGTGCCCAGAGCACTCCTGCCTATACTACTCTCAGCCCACTTCCCTCCGATTGAACAACAAAGACCGTTGAATGTGCAGCACCCTGGTGCTGAGGCTATTCCTCCTGAATGGGTGTGACCCTTTGACACCTTGGCCCTGGGATATCTGCCTGCTGTGTAGCTGTCTCCAGGGGAAGGAGATACCGGCCCTCAGAAGAGAATAAAAGAGAGGTTGGGCCCCTCTGGCTTTCTGTCCTGCCATGTGGCAGTATTGGCCCGTCTGACCCGAATACACAATACTTCCTGTAGTAGGGCTGGCTCACAGAAGGTGACGCATGTCCCATATCATTATGGATGCGGCAGCCATGATCATAAGTATTTCCAAGCACTATGCCTAAACCCAAGCATAGCTTATTCTTAGAGATTAACCTGCCACCAGCATGGGGTACTGATGATCATCATGAGTTGGGTACCGAAGGCATATCTTTAAATGTAGCCTCGGTGCGGCAGTGATTTGGCTGTCAATGCCATGGTCAAGTGGGCATCTTGTGACCTTTGAACCTGCTTTGCACCTCAAGCAGAGCGGGTGCTGCGGGCGAGGCTACTAATGCAGCAGGTCACAAGGGAATTATGCTTTTGGCATGAAGTTGTGACAAAAGGGTGTCTGGTTAGCAGATTATCCCTTTGAAGAAGGAAATACCTGCATCATTTTATGTATTAAAAATCAAAGAATCTAGGGCTTCACACCCTCGCCAGATGTCCATTCCTCACAGCCTATTCCTATGCTGGCTCATCTAAGGGCCTCATTACGACCCTGGCGGTAAGTTACCGCCAGGGCCGTGACTTTACCGCCATGGTGCTAACTACGTTAACGCCATGGCGGTAAGGGGATTTACCGCCCCATTCCGACCTTGGCGGGGCGGTAAATCCCCAATCCCCATTTACCCTTCCCCATTCCCATTTTTGCCCCATAGGGCATAATGGGAGTGGGGAAGGCGTTAATTACGCCACCGTAAATTACGGTGGCGTAATTAACACCAAGTTCCCTTACCGCCATGGTTTTTTACACCCGCTAAAAGCAGGTGTAAAAACCGCCATGGCGGAAAGGGAACTCGTAATTGGCGGTAAGGGGTCGGCGCAGCTAACGCTGGCGCTAACCCCTTACCGCCAGGGTCGTAATGAGGCCCTAAGTCATTCAGTACCTTAACTGGGGAAGTTACAACGGGAAACAACCAGCCCCTTTAGCTCTGTCACCACTATGACTTAACTAAAATCGCGCCGTTAAATAAGAACCCTCCACTGATGCAATAATAAAATGACCTTTATTTAATACCAACCGTCCCAAAGACGTCCTCATGCAAAACTTATCTCGATGTCCTATCCTTTCCAACATGTATCTTTCCACTGTGGCCTACATAGCACCTGGCCCTCCTGCTGGCCCCACAACATCATGGCCTGCACCTGCATGCTTGGCCCTACATTGACGCAATTTTTCATCTGATCCTGTCCTCCATTTGGCCTGCATTCCACTTGGGCCTCCTGCTGGGCCCACAACATCATGGCGTGCATCCGCGTGCTTGGCCCTACATTGCTGCGATTTTTCATTTGGTCCTGGCCTCCAATTGGCCCGCATTTCACCTGGGCCTCCTGCCTGCCCCACGACATCCAAGCCCGCACCTATATGCTTGACCCTACATTGTCGCACTTTTTCATCTGGCCCTGGCCTCCATTTAACCCGCATTACATCTGTGGCTTCCTGCTGGCCCCACGACATCACGGCCCACACCTGCGTGCTTTGCCCTACATTGCTGCAATGTTCCTCTGGTCATAGACTCCATTTGGCCCACATTTCACCTGGGCCTCCTGTTGGACCCACAGCACCATGTCCTGCACCCGCGTGCTTCGCCCTAATTTCCCACACTTCACCTGGGCCTTTTTATTGGCCCCGCTGAGCCCTCCTAGGCCCTGTCCAATCCTTGTGTAGGGCTTTGTCTTTGTTCTGCTGGCACCTACGCACATTTTATGGAGCCCTTCCTCACTTGATGCAGTACCTACTTTCTTCCCAATTCTATTGGATCCTTAACAGTCTCATCATTACCAGTTTGCTTGTGTACACTGAATTGACCTTCTTCAATTGTGACTTGGTCCCACCGACGCCAGTACATTTGGCACACTGAATTGACTTTACCTCAATTATGACTCTGGATCTTTACACCAAACAAAACTGCAATTATCCGTGCATAAGTGCATACCCTCCTATTATTAATTTGTGCAATTTATGCGTAAAAATGCTGCATAGTCCAAGACAGCAACCCTAGTTAAAGGGTATATGTTTTAGACTCAAGACAGCATGTCAGAATTCATTTAAGTTTATTTGATCATATTTTAACCATAAAAAACATTTACACAAGAACATATCAAATACATTAATAACACATCTATAAAAACCAGTTGTCAAGAACACACATTTTATCACACCAACAAAAAAAGCTCGCATCTCACATATTATTCCTCACATAGGCCCTCATTTAGAGCTAGGAGGTAAGGTAAAAACCATGCCGGTAATGACTTACCGGCATGGTTTACCGCTCCATGCCATTCTAACCCCTCAGACCGCTAATTACGCCACCGTAAACTACAATGCCGTAATTATCGGTCTTGGGTCTTCCGCGCGACCGACCATGCCGAAATTAGCAGCATGGCGTAAACGGGAGCTGATCGTAAATCCCACAAGGCCGTAAAGTACCTTACCAGCATGGAGTACATACAGGCATCTCAGTAGTAAAAACCCTGAGCAGTGGTTCCCAGAGCCACAGGTGCCCACATTCATCACTGGTGGAGGCAATGGAGTCTGCCACAGCAGAAAAGGAACACACCCACACACCACCCCCCTCCCACACCAAGATGACACCAATAGAACCAGCAAAGCCACAACCACAAGAACTTCTGCAACAACACCAGCCCCCCTCCACTGAGGAGACACAGGGGTAGAAGGAGGGGGAGACAAGCACTGCATGCAGCACCAGTGCAGCCTCTGTCACTACCACAGCAGCCACCATGGACACGCAGCATGTCCGGCCGCTCAAGGAAAACCCTTAGCAGATAGACACCCCTGACCACCTTGACTGTGACACCGTTACCACCATATTTTGCCAGAGACACAAAGAGATAAGCGAGCAGCATACAAATATACAGTGCTAACCTGGCACAAGTGACGGTGTTGCCTGTGCCCCACACCCATGCCACAGGCACCTACCAGCACACAGTGGCGCCCATGCATGGCATGTCACAACCGTCCATTAGACGGCCACATAAACAAGTGCTGTTACACCTCCCCAAGCACACAAGTGCCTACCAATCCCCAACATGGATCACCCAGGAGATACACAACAGTAAAGCTGGACCTCATGCAAATGGAGGCATGCCAAATGACAATGGTGCCCCTGACAGCACCCACGGATCGCATGTGGACCAGCATGGCATGCAGGCAGCGGATAGCAACTGCAAACAATACCACTCCCCCTACGTGCAGATGGAATGCAACACAACCAAGAACCGCACACATGGGTGGGCCCGACACCAAAGAACTAGACATGACTCAAAGGGCCAGCAGTTCACCACGCCACCGTGCCACATGGTCCAACATGCAGGAGGACGTGCCTGGCTGGCTGTTGAGTCATCTGACTGTCATGCAAGTGCATTGGTGCCATGAGGTGGGTGCCTGCATGAACCAACTGGGTCGAAATGATGAAGCCATCGTACGGTGTTCACCCCAACAACAAACCTGCCACAGAACCAGTGCAACAGCACATACGAACAGATTCCCACTTTGATGAATAAGGCACTCACAATACACTACATCTCCACCATCTGACAAGGGCTAATCACACTACACTTGCACCACTCATTGGCGGCCACCACAACCGTAAGCGCATATCGGAAGACACACTGCATATGCACAATGTGGCAGCCCCCAGCATGGCACCACATCGGAGACCCATCCCTGGGAGTGGATTCAACAGAGGGCAGCAGGGATACCACACCACGCCACCGGCATGGCACACCCATAGGAGTGTTGAGATTCACCTTAGTATGTATTTGAGCAGGATGATGACCATGAGCCACGGACTACAGCCATCACCCCCAAAAACGAATCCACACAGTACACAGCACCACATGGATCTAACATCAGGACAGCAGCATGCAACAACGAAACATGTACCACGAGATGTCCATGCCATCGTCCACGGACCATCTTGAAGACACAACCCCCCACAGCATTCCATTGTATTGGACACATGTTGTGTCCATGATCGTGCGGAATGCGTCCATGGACATGTGCATATGGCCATCATTGAAAGCCTGCCATGACAACCAAGTATTGTTCTCCACCATGACAGTCCAAACACTCACCTTATTTGGCTAGACATGCAGCTGTTGGTGTCTGTCCCTTGACAACATGGTACATGACCCCTGTCAGTAACCCCCTGAACAGGCCCAGGGAGCACTCAAACAATGGTCATACTCGTGCATGCGTGTAGATGAAGCAGTCACCTGGCTTGCGTAAAGCAAATATGAGTTGGCGAAGCAGGACTGGTGTGTGACCCATCCACTGATATATGGTGTCCAATAAGCCCATGTCATATGTGTAGCTGAACAAAGAGAACATCCCTAGATTAGCGTCTATCACCCCTGACATGGTACTGCTACGACCACATGACGATGCGGTGAAGGTGAAGGGGGAAGTGGCAAGAAAGCATCATGGAGGCAGTGCACTTGAGGGACATGTAATGCGCCAAACTAACCGTGGACAAGATGTCCAGGACACAAGTCAGCAGAGGGTGGCATGACATGGGCACACAGGGCACTGGACATGTGTATACTTGTACACCATGCACTGGCAGACATCAATAAACACATGCTCAATGATGAATGTCCACAACGGTTGAACTTTGCGACACCAATAGTGTATTGTGAAAAAAAGATTTAGTTAAAACATCATCAGCAGCCCCCCCCAAACTCAACAACAAACCATCACCCCCCTGAACCCCAACTCAACAACAAACCATCACCCCCTAAACCCCAACTCCACAACAAACCCACACCCCCCCAACTCCACAGCAGTGGTCCCATGTAGGGCGTGAAGCACACATGTGGCAGAAATGCCTATTGTTTTTTGCTCCCCTTGCCCGGGGGAGGCATATCCCTGCGATGCATGGAACGCCGAGTGCGTCTCTCTGGGCTGCCTTGTGTGGCCTCACTCGATGCGGCCGTGTCGGCCTGCTCTGGCTGGGTATTGGAAGGGCCTGCCTCAAGGGCATTCGCTATGCGGCCAAGGACATGACAGAGACGGGTCGTGCTGTCTGTCAGAGTGTCACACAACCGGTTGGTGCAGTTGGGGAGGGCCTGCCGCATTTCTCTGACTCCATCATGCCATTGGACCCTGGCCTCGCGGTTGTCCTCCATGAATTCGGCAATGAGGTCTGCCAACTGATTCACTCTGCGCGTGCCAAATGAGAGGAAACCATCAGAGAAACCACTTACCCCAGCATGCTCGGGAGAGGGATGTACAGGTGGACTCGGGAGATCATCCTCATACCCCTGCGGGTCGAGTTGGGGACGGTGTAGGTGCATCCCCACAGTCACTGCATGAGGCCAGGGGTACAATGCAGTGCTCCGGGGTGTGCACAGTGTTTTGGCCCTCCTCCTCGGACGCCCCACAGATGGGAGACGGGCTGTCCACACACTCCTCAGGGCCGGTAGCAGCAGCCTCGCCAGAGATGCTCGACTGTGCCGAGTTAGGGGTTGGCATAGTGGCTTGCGCCGATGCTGGGACGGATTGTGGTTCGGCCGAATCCAGTGGCCTTTCCGGAGCTGGGGGGGCAGTTCTTTTAGGTGCTGGCATTCGCCTCACCCTGCCATGACCCGTGGAGGTGCTTGGCCGGCTTGATTGGGGCTCTGCGCTGTCATGGTCAGTGCCTGTGGGGGTAGAAGAGAGGGACAACATGAGTGAATGTGCGATGTAGTATTTGCATACATGGCTGCATACACATTTCGGTCAATTAAGGTTTGTGGCATTTTGGGGGTAGCTATGGCAGTGGTACATGTGCATGGTTATGTCATGTACGCATGTTTGGGAGTGACTCATCGTGGCCTGGTCATGTGCAATTTGGCTAGTGCAATGCCGAGCCGGCTGCACAGTGTGCATGATGGGCTGTGCAGGTTAATGCACTATGGTTGATGTGCGTTATGTACTCGCACTTGGAACTTCATTGCTTGGCACTTGCCACAGCATTAGTTGGATGGGGGGATGCGTTGGATGGTGGGAGGGCAACACGAGAAGGTGCCTTCGATGGCCCTTGGGTCAGTTTGAATCATGCTATGGACATTGCCAGTGTACACTGTGGACACTCACCTCCTTCGGCAGAAGTCGTTGCCACGCACTCCATGTTCCCCACGCCCTCGATACATTATGTGCCAATGAGAGCCACACAGGTCTCCTCCCACGGCTCCAGTTGGACAGGGGTACTTGGTCCACCTCCCGTCTGCATTGCCTGACTGCGGTTGCTGGAGAGGAGGCCCCGCACCCGCACCCGCAGGTCATCCCACTGCTTGCGGCAGTCCCTGGAGGTGCGGGGGGTGTTGCCTACGGCGCTCACCCTCTGTGCAAGTTCAGCCCATATGTTCTTCTTGCGGAGGATGGACTCCCTCCGCATGTCATTGCTGAAGACGACATCAGCATGTTCAGCCAGGAAGTCAACCATGGCCTGGAGATCCTCAGGGCTGAATCTCCTCTTGCGGATGCGATCCGCAGCCTTCTTGGGTGCTTTGGGCATGTTAGGAGTTGTCTGGTCCTGTTCCCGACTTTAGTTAGCTCCCAAAGGTGCTGCCTGATGAGGATGGCAATGGATTGTGTTTTTGAAGATGGCCGCCGCTCTCCTTCCTGTTCCTGTGCGATGACGTAATTTCCAGTTCCTTTTTTAGCGGTGGGTGTAATTTACGGTATCCGTAAGTTACGGTCACCGTTATGTACTGATGCTACAGCTTCCAAGGCGGTGTTGTTATTTACGTGTAGCAGCATGCCGGTAGGGGTTTTGCGGGTTGTTTTGCGGCAGGACGCTCGGTTCTTTTCCGGCATGGCGAAAAGCGCGTGTCCGCGAGCTCGGAATGGGCCGCATTTAGCGGTCTGACGCCAAGCCGGTGTTGTACTTTCCACCATGCCGGAAAGTACTGGTACTTACCTCCTAGCTCTAAATGAGGGCCATACTCATTTCATCCCCATACATTCAAAAAAACGCCACTCTTACTTGTGCAAAAAACGCAATCCTGATAATTTTGTTCTGTATCTCAGAACTTCCCATCCATTCGGGTTAGTATCTTAATTGCTCAAAAAGTGCTTAATTAACAATCTTTTAAAAATAAAACACTGGGTAAATGTTCCAAAGTGGTTACTCATGGACACATATTGATTCCCACATTTTGTCTGTGTAGACCCAAGTTAAAGCCAACTCTGGGAGAAGTAGGCTCTATGGTGTTGTCGACTCGACTTTCGGGCTGCCAGAACGGTCTGTACAATTTCCATCTGGTGCACCTCATCAGGACATAAATATTACACACAAAAACACAATTTAAAAGAGAATTCAAGTTGATGTGAATTGAATTTTTGTTCAATTTTCAAAAGCTAGTTTCTTTTGCTTCACAAGATGTCGAATTACAGTGGACCAAAGTATGTCTCTCTAAAAGCCGCTTCCAAATTGTGGTGGCTTCAAATCTAGTCTCTTCATGTATTATTGGCAGGACCTAGCCAAGGCTAAAGTTCCTTCTCGGTAGTGATGTTAATGTGTCTTTTTCCACCAAAGTGTTGTTTTCTCCCCGCCGGATATACTACAGGTCAGTAAGTTCAGGAGATTTGAGCCAACGACACATGGTCCCTGTCTTCTTCAACAAAGAAACACTGGATGTGAACAGTGTCTCCTACTCAAGGTGTCTGCAAGCACTTGTGTGCTTGGTCATGTGTGGACCAGCCGTCTGAAATTCAGGATCTTTACACTGCATGCAGCCTTTCTACTGCTTGATTATTCTGATGTTTCTTCCTGGTGGTGCAATTTCTACTGTCTTATTTTATAGCTAGTCCCTCTCTACCTTTATTTTAATGCCATATGCCTGCTCTACTCAACTGCCTGTACAATGACTGTTCTTTGGAAATTCAAACCTTGTTGCTTGAAATCACTGGTTCTACACCATATGTTTCATTTTGACTGCATATGCAAACCGAATCTTGTTAACTGCACCAATATGCTAGGCTTCTCTACCTATCTGGAATTTCATATCCAAATACTACTTATACACTGCTATGGCATTTCTAGGCCTTTATTTAACCAACTATTATTATTGGTTGCTCCTTTACTAGCTGTCCTTCTATAGCTGTGAAATGTTGTGCTCCCCCCCCGCGCTGCCTGTTGTAACTGGGACTTTTCAATCTTATCATGTGTTTTTACTGTTTTCATTTGCTGCATGGACTCATCTCCACTGATTGCTGCTAGGCCGCCTGATGAGTTTGACGTGTATTGTGTAATCCCCTTGATTGCTCCAGCCCTCCCCCTTTCAACTATGGTGCTCTCCCTCTCTCTTATCTACTCTAATTGCTAGTCTATCACCTTTCCTACCCCTCTATCAAAGTCTGGAAAAAAAACATTTAAAAAAGCACTCCTGGTCTCCAACCCAGGATTACCTATTGCAGACACCTACGCCAATGATTTCTCCAGACTATAACTGACATTCTCTTTGCTGTCCCCTCTCCTGACCTAAGGTCTCCCCATATAGGTTCTATCCTCTCCCCTTTTTCCACTTCACCCATTAATGGTGGCACCAGGTGTGAAATGCTCTTGGCATACTTCTCATCATCCAGATGCATCATTAATATATATCAGAATGGCACTACCAGCCCAGGGCTCTCAGCCCAAGCTCCTCCTTCTTGACAGGCATCTTCCTTCTCTCATTAAGTTCCTTCTTCCTCCTGCAAGCCCTCTTTCTGCCACCCCCTGGGCCTCTTTGCCCCCACTGATGGATGTACCCCATCCCTGAACCCTGCCTCGGAAGTCCTTTGAAGGTGGCAACCTGCTTCACCTCGCTATCCTCAATTCTCACTCTGCTGTCAAATACTCCTGTGACATCTGTCACCTCCTTGAAGACTTTGACCTAGACGTCCTCGCTCTCACTGAGAAGTGGTTCAATGTCAGCTCTGTCACTGCTTTTGACACTCTTCTTCCCGAGGGCTAAAAGACCCTCTCCAAGCCCAGGTCTAATCGGTCTACAGGTGGTGTGTCTCTTGTCTTCCTTGAATGTACCCCTGCATATGTCTTACCCATCTCAATCCTACTCCTCCTTTGAATGTCTTGTTTGTAAGCTTTGCGTTATCCTTTCCCTCTCACTCACTCTCGCTAACATCTACAGGACCCCTGGGCTGATCGCCCTCTTCTTCTGGCAGTGGGCTGACCTCACTTCTTCTCCTCTGACCTCTACCTCTAAGCTTCTCCTCCTTGGAGACTTTGATATTCACCTAGACTCTTCTGATGCAGCCACTATACCCTTCCGCAACCTGTGCAACTCAGTTTCCTTCACCATTCTTCCCTTTGGTCCAATCCCATAAGCCGGCACACCCTGGATGCACTTATCATAGCTGAGATCTCCATCTCTAACCCTCTCACTACCTCTCTCTCCTGGTCTGACTATGCTCTCCTCTCCTCCCATCTGGAGTGCCCTGGCTCTCTGGTTAAGCCTCTTCTTTCACTGCCAGTCTCCTTCTCCGTCATTCGACCGATGAAGCGAGTGTCAGTAGCTGCTTTTGTCGCCTCTGTCATTCCTCCCTCCACTCCTGCTGTTGACTCCCACTCTAACTCTTCCCTTGCTAACCTTCACCTCTCCATTTCCAACACTCTTGATATCCTTGCGCCTATCATGAGGATCCGCATGAAGCCTGGCTCCAAGTGCAATAGCTGGTATGGTTCCAACCTAGCCTTGCTTAAACGCAAGAGCAAAGTTGCTGACCAAGAATGCTTGGCTTCTAGCACATTCCCTGACAAACTGGCCTGTGCCTGCTTCACAGGCAATACAGACCCTCCATCTGCTCCAAGAAACGTGCCCACATCCAAGCCCACATCTATGAGGACACAAGAAATATGGCTATACTTTTCAAAATATGCAAGGAACTTGCCAATTTTACTTCTGTCTCTACTTCTCCTCTTCCTTTCCAGGCCCTCTGCACAGCCTAAGCAACCCACTTCACTACCAAAACTCAGAACATCCTGACTTTGCTCTCTTCTACCCCCCCCCACTCCTCCCTCTGTACCCAGGCCTCCCTTGACCCCCCTCTATCCTTCCCCCTTTCTCTCCTCCTTCTCACCCATAGTGCCAGATGAGGTCACCAAGACAGTCTGCTCTATGAAAGTCTCATCCAAACAGGTGCTCCCCTGCTCCTCAAGAACTATCAAGAACACAATTGCCTCTCTTGCTCCATCCTTGGCTGAATTCTGTAACCATTTTTCTGCCACTGGCTTCTTTCCATCACTTCTCTAACACTCCCTTGTGCATCCCCTCCTAAAAAAGCTATCTGCGGACCCTTCCTGCCTGGCTAACTACCACCCTATCTCCACTACCCCCTTCTTGAGCAAACTCTTGGAGAAGTTGGTCATCTCCCAACGAATCCATCACACTGAATCTGTTGGCTGCCTTGATGACCACAAGTCTGGCTTCAGAGCAGCCAGAGGCATGGACACTGCTCTCCTGAACACCTGAAATGACCTGCTCTCAAACCTTGATTCCAACTGTCTTTCTGTTCTCATCCTCCTCGATCTGTCCTCTGCATTCTACAAAGGTAATCACTACACCCTCATAAATCGGCTATGTGATACCCTAGGTATCACTGACCAGGCACTGGATTGGTTTACCAATACCTTCCACACAAATAGGACCTGCCAAGTGCAACTGGCCCTGTTTCTCTCCTCTATCTTACTCTACGCCTGTGGCATCCCTCAGGGCTCTATCCTCTCACCATGGCTCTTCCACAATTACCTTTGCCCTCTCGCCCACCTGATGCCACGGTCCTGCAGAACAGCACACTGCCTGGATACATGGCGAGGCACAGAGGACCATGGACATGGATATTGGGTGGGTTCAAGTACCAACACAAAGTAATTTTGCAGCACTAGTGAAATGCTATGTGAAGGGTAGGAGGAGTGGCATTACCACAACTGAACAATGTATCCACTGTCAATACCCTATACATGCAGGACCTGCCATCTCATCCCACACATGACAGCCTACAACCCACAGGAGTAGGAAATGATGGACAATACTGCAGTAAGTAGCAAATGCATTTTTTAATTTAATTTTTTATTTATATTGTGTATAGTTAAACAATGTTCAACGTTTACAATACAGATCCATGCATTTTATTCCAACTGGCCAGCAAAACACACACATGACTACAGGAACCACAACTCAACATTATACATCCCTATTCATGATACAACACAGTTTAACACTGCACCAAAGGAATACAACAGACATAATGCCATGTACTCAGGTAACCATTTATAAGAAGCCATCATGGAATTGACACAAACAACAGAAACCTGCACAAGCACAACTAATCAACTACCAGGGAACACGCATGAGAGCAATGCAATGGGCAAACACATGCACCGCATGACAATCACAGACCCTGAAAGTGACGATTGCTGACCATGAACTGTGTGCATGGTGTTACTCGTCAAAGCAAATGTGAATGACTCCAAATGCAAGTATTGTGATGATCACACATGGTGTGCGACAATACTCGTAAAATGCATGCACAGAGTGTCTATCAACATGCCATTGAAAAAGGCAACACATACACAATGCTCTGTGACTGACATCTATGACCTTTGCACTTGTAGGTGACTCTGGATACCCACAGCTACCATGGCTGATGACACCCGTGGGGAATCACAGACTCCACAGGAGGTTGTCTACAAGGAGGCACATGTCCCGACCAGACTCTGCATCGACTGGATCTTTGGACTGTTGAAGGATGGTTTCCAGTGCCTACACTGTACTGGAGGGGCCTTGATGTACAGGCCGAAGAAGGTTGGACAAATTGTTCTTGCCTGTGCCAGGCTGCACAACATTTGCCTCAGGAGGAATGTCCCCCTTCTGCCTGATAAGGACATGCCACCCCCAGAAGGGGGAAGAGGGTAGGGATGGATGTCTGACTCGGCAAGAACTGATGGACAGTTTTATTTAGCACATTGATATCCACATGCTATGCACCTCTGTAAGTATAGTCACAGCATGAATTAAGAGCATGGACATAATAAGGAATGTCCTAGCATTGATTCAAGTGAACTATTATTTAATCTTGAAATGTGCAAACACCATTCCTACCACTCCCTCTCCCCACAACTTCATCCCCTACTCACGCATTCCCTCCCTTCCCCTCCACACAACGCCATCCCCAAAACACCCATGCTCCCCACCTCCCCCACCCTACAACCCCATCCCCAACACAACCATGCCCCCCACCTCCCTTGTGCCTATATAAACAGTGTTATGTACAGTCATGTGGGTGGCCTCTCACCCTTACAATTCCCCTACAGCACCTTTGGAGCCAGATGGCGCACAGAGCAGCACCTTGGTGTGCTGGGCAAAGATCCCTCTGTGGGGTTGACGCAGGTGGTCTGGTCTGACTCAGACCCACGGATGCATTGAAGTGACAAGAGCATGCTGGCCTGCACTGCCTCTGTAAATGCTGATATGCTCTCTGTCATCTGCTTCACCATCTGTCTGACGGCAGATGTAACAGCTGACTGTCATCAGTCCTAGTCCATGGACTTCGCTGTCCTCCGTTAGGTGCCCTGAATACAGGTTTTAGACTTGTGTGTGCACCAGGGTTTTCAAGCGCACCTGGCACTGCTCAATAGCATCCAGCCTTCTACCTGTGATGCATGGACTTTGGTTTGTGGGCTATGAGGATGGCTGATGCTAAAGCAGGGTGAGCTGTATAACCTACCACCCACACTACGATCTGTGTGACCCTCTGACTCCTGGCCACGCTGACCATGTGGCTGGGTGACCTGCTCAAGTGATGAGGGGGTATCATGGGCCAGTTGGGTGAGTGTGTCATGACCACAGTGGCTGGCTGTTGGGTGGTGGTTGCAGGTGCTGGGGGTGCAGTACCTGCAGCTGTGTGGGCATCGCTGCCATCGGGTGCAGTGCTGGCGCTGGCATGCTTGACGCTGCTGTGCCCTGGTGTGACACTCATGCCCTTTCTCCTTCCCATCCCATAGCTAGGTGGTGCACGGATGGTGCCTGTTGGCCTTGGCCTGGAGGCCCGGCCATTGGATGTAGATGGGCCTGCATCCTCCTCCTCCTGAGTGCCTGTGAACCTGTTAGGTGAACAATGACAAGCTGTTAGTCATCATGCATACTTGTACTTGCTTTTGATAGTTACACATGCTACATGGTGGAGGGACATCCTACAGATATATTCTGGTGAGTATGGTCGATTGCAGGCCAATGCAAATGGCCAAAGCAAGGTGGGGGGTGTGTCTGCTGACGATGTACACCCCCTTGGCAAGTACTCTTTGCCTCTTGTGCTACCAACGTGGCCTGTACATGCAGTTGTGCTGGGGGTCCACTTTGGCACTTAGGTGCTGCATATAGTTGCATGTGCTCCCATGCACATTCAGTTTCCCACCTACCATTGCACACAGGGTCAGCCTTAGCCCTTGCAGACCCATGCTGGTGTATCTGTAGTGCCATATTGCAATGGAAAGCACCCTGCTCCCAGGCTGGAGCAGCAAGTTAATCATTTCAACTGGGCGCTGCTGCTATACCAGCATGGGATAGCCTTCCAAAGGCTTCCCCATGCTGGTATGGCAGTGTGCTCTGTTGAAATGATTGACTTCCCGCTTCAGGATGGGAGATGGGCACTTCCCTTTGCAATAGGTGGCCTTCACCATGACAGCAAGGGGAAGCCCTTATAAGACTCCTCCGAGCTAATGTGTGTCAGGGGGCTGTGTGGCGCTTCAGGCAGCGCCCTGTCTCAACCATGCCTAAACCTGGCTCTGCTTGGATACGCATTTGGTGGCATTCCCTTTGGGAGCATTGCCATGTGGTGGCATCTTACCCTGCCCATTGAGATATTTTATGCTAAGGGACACATGCTTGCGATGGTCACTTAGCCAGTGCATTGTCAGGAGGAGAGGGGACATTCAATCTCACCAGATTCAACTTGGCCGCTGGCTAGGCACTCCAAAGTCCCACGGTGCCCTCCATTTGTAGGATGGAGCTGCTCTTCTCCTCCCTCAGGGTCCAGACAAGGGGGTCCACAGTGCCACCTCCCGTGGCCGATGACTCTCGCCAGTGTTTACACAGGAGGCTGTGGACCCTGACCTTCTGGTTGTTACAGTGCTTCCTGCAGTTCTCACCGTCCCGTGGGGCTGTGCCCAAAGCCGTGACCTTACCACAGATGCCTGACTAGATGTCTGCCTTCTATTGCCCAGATGTTTAACGATGCAGGGAGCCACATAACTCCTTGACAAGGGCCCACCACCTCGTCAGTGAGGACTTGACCTCACTGAACTTCTGCTTCCCCAGCCTCTGATCAGGCACCACCTTCTTGGATTTTTCTTGGGACAAAATGTCACTCTCCTGTGGGTATTGATGGCTACAGGAAGTGTGGAAACAGAGCGTATTGAGTTTTTCAATATGGTAGCTGCCATGCTTCCAGTTCCGGTGGTGATGCTGTTTCCGCTGACAATAATTCTGCTGGCAAAATTAGTGCTGAATGTGCAGCACTAACAGTAATTCAGCCGAATATGGTCGGATTTACCATTGTGGACTCGGTTTCACCAGTAATTCCACCAGCCGGAATTACAGTTGCCACCAATTGTGTGTGCGCGCTCCCGCCAAGTTGTAATACAGTGGTGAATCCACCAGAAACCATGGCGGTAACGGTAACTCCAGAGAGGCTTAATTACTGCTGTATTACTGCTAGACTCACAAGGACGCCATAGTGTAGCACCGAAAAGAAATGCTGCAAAGTGACAAATAAACCCCCACAACCTGGAATCACTCACATTTTTTCACAAAATACACACATGACATGCACACCACACAGGGCATAAACCATCCCTACACAGCGCATAAACTCACACCACAGTATGTTAAAATGATTTGCAAAGTGCTATGGATGATCTTCCTTTTGATCTGAGTCCCGTAAATCAGTGTGGGAGTTGACTCTTACTTGTTGAACTGATTCTTTTTGTTCTTCGGACTGAAAGGAGCTCCCTCAGACAGGGTAAATCCACAGACTCTAGGCCCTGAAGAGATGCAGAAAGGCATGAACAAACCTTGAAATGTGGAGTTAATGTAACCACGATTTGACCTGACAGAAATGCCTGCATAACTTTCTTGGCCACCTTAGTGACACAGGGTAACTCTGATTCTGGCAGAAGGAACATTTCAGAAGCTATATCTTTAATTATCTGTACAATAGAAGCTGGTGTATCATTCATGTTGGTCATCTGCTGACATGGAAGTTGAGGGCTCTTAGTTGTACTAGAATTAGAACCATTGAACGCAACAGGCCTAAGTCAAAACCTGCAAAGTGGTTAATATTGGAGAGAATGGAGGTGGAGGAGAAGGATATGGAGGCGTACCAAATAATGGATCGCAAATGGAAGATCAATTTCTTAGATCCAATCCAGAGAACAGAGCTGATGTTAGCATAGTAGCTATCAGTGGGGTACTAAAAGACGTATATAGTGGAGCAACAAGGTATTCAGATGCTTTACAATTCTGCTCGTCCAAATGGGATAAAGTGCTTGGATCATCACTTGGCACAAATACAAAGAGACAGGATCATCCTTAAAAAGGAAGGCCCCAGGCACATGTCCAGTATCATTTGGGAAATTTTTGAATTCTCCTTGCCAAGAGAAGGAGATTCCTTTTTTGTCCTTTTACCTCTCCTTGGATTTTTTTTTCTCTGCAGAATAATAGGAGAAAGTTCTGGCCTTGCTACCAATGATGTAAAGGGTTTCTCATTTTAAACCCCGGATGACTACCATTGATGCTGGTTTAGTTTCGGGAACTTACAGGGAGTTAGGCTCTATCGCCCAATGTAAGGGTTGTGCGGATGCCATTGATACAACGCTGGAGCGTTTTGGACCACCCGTTTCGGTGGTCGTTCATCCCAAAGTGATGGGGCACCCACTGCTTCATCGCTGCAAGTGCAAGTGTGAGTAGCCTGCCTGCTTTCAAGGATTTTTGGAATACCTTTGGCAGCTAATGATATGGGTATACAACCAACACATTTCCTTGTTGTATAAAGCATGTGGCAATGGAAGGCGTGATCAGATTTCAATTTGAGCATATAAAATACACTGGGCCTCATTAGGACCCAGGCGGTAAGGGGTAAACCTTGCCGACCCTTACCGCCTGAGTACGAGTTCCCTTAGCGCCATGGCGGATCTAACACCTGCTTTTAGCAGGCGTTAAAATCCATGGCGCTAAGGGACCTTGTTGTTAATTACGCCACCGTAATTTACGGTGGCGTAATTAACGCCTTCCCCACTCCCATTATGCCCTATGGGGCAAAAATGGGAATGGGGAAGGGTAAATGGGGATTGGGGACTTACCGCCCCGCCAAGGTCGGAATGGGGCGGTAAGTCCGCCAACCACCATGGCGGAGTTGGCAGCTTAGCGCCATGGTCCTCCGCCAAGGTCCTAATGAGGGCCACTGCTAGAAAATGTGAAGAAGCAAAGAATCTTCCCTGAAGAAAGTGGGGCGCACCATCGAGATGTGTTTTTCCCACCAGCCTGCAAGCGTAGAATCAGGAACTTGATGCGTGGCTTTTTGACACCCATGAATAGAGGAGGGCCATAGAAGATCATTCATTGCATCTTCTCAGCCTGTGAGAAGGTGGACAATCTTTGAAAATGCTTTTCCGGAACTAATTTCAAACCAGTAGCGAAGGAGGGTGAGCAGGAACCCAGAGTATGTGGTGCTGAAGGGGACTGGGTGGAGGCGTGGCCAGTGATCTTTGATATGTCTTCAGGATCAGCGAGCGGTAAAACGTCAGCCCCCAGCACAAGGGGGGCGCTAAGCACCACGCTGGGACCCTACATCTACCAAACAGGGGACGCTACTTCAGCCAGCTGCAAGAGGATGCAAGTATGGCATGAAGAGCTGGCTCCCACGCTGGCTAAAGAAGGCCATGCCCCACGTGGGGCCACACCTTTAGCCATTCATGGATGAATAGCTAACATCACTTTGCATTCTGGGATGCGTAGTTTCCATTTCCCCCTTGTTAAGGAAGGATCTATACATGCCAGTATGAGTAGTCTTGCTGGCTAAATATTAAAGATGGCTAACGTTGTCACCGGTAGCATGGGGCCACTTGACAGCTATGCGCAGCCTGCACTCACGTGGACTACTCAGAGGGAGACTAGAAAAGTCTTGAAACACCATCTCGGGATCAAGCATTCGTATTGGGCAAAGGAGCTTAGATAGCACCATGCTGTAAAATTGGGAACCCACTAAAGAGAGGGACAATGACATGAACAGAGATGGAAGGCTGTAATCTAGAGGGGTGGCGAGGCAGCATTGGATGGAATAGATCATCAGTCTTTTATGATGTGAGACAAACCTATCGCTCTGCCGCCTTGACCTCATGAGTCCCAGTATGGTAGATGGTTACTTCATGCGCAGCATGGACGCTTCAAGCGCTTGAACTCTCTCGTTGCATTAGCTCAGCAACCTGAAAGCAGTACCACAGTGGCAGCAGGTTTCTGGCCCCACATGACAACAAAGGTCGGAGTTCCATGATCAGAGCAGAACGCTGGCCCTAGCTGTGGATGCCACATACTATTCACACAAGCAGCTAAAATCATTGCAGGTTTTTAAATAGCGCCACATGCTAGATACCACACACTTTTAAGCACTGAAATAACCGATGTTACTGTAACCTAATGTAATGAAACTCATTGGGCCTCATTAGGGATCCAGCGGTAACCGTGCCGGTGTTACCAGCGGATTTCCACCAGACCCGTAAATATTTACCAGCGCCTCACTTCCTGGTACCACTGGGAGGTTACAACCCTGGTGGCCCAGAAAGTCAGGTACCGGTAAAATGTTGTTCCCCATTCTCTAGAGTCTCATTGGACTCTATGAGAATGGAGACACAGAAGCATCGGCACCGTTATTAACAGTGCCGGTGCTTCCGTGGCAGGTCTGCCGAACGTGGCCGCTGTGCCCTTTAGTGTCAGACCTGCCAGGCAAAGCGGCTCCAGCAGACAGCCCTGCAATAAGCCAGTCTGGAAACAATGGTGCCGTTTAGTTTACCGGCACCCTTGTTTCCGGATCAGCAGGGTCTGAATGAGGCCCAATGTTTACAACGACACAGCCATCCATCCATTTGCAATGTTTACAATGACACAGCCTTCCATCCATTTGCAATGTTTACAATGACACAGCCTTCCATCCATTTGCCGTAACCTCAAAATTGTGCAGCAATGCACCCCGACCTAGACACAGAGCACAACATGACTCGCATAAAGCCACATTTTAAACATGAGGGTGCTTTAAGGTGAGGTGAGCTCATGAAGGCAGAGAGGCCCTGCTCTCAGCTATCCTTAGAACAGTGGTACTCAAACTTTATGATTCTGAGCCTCCTTGAGCAAAAACTTTTTTGCAGAACCCTCCTTGAATAAAATATTGTTGCTGACCCCCTCCAGCTGCCATATTTGCTTACATTTTCTATTAAAACCGGGGACCATATTTTTGAATAGCCTCGTGCCGCCCCCCACCCCTTTCTCTTCCCATATCCTTCAGGACCCCTTAGGAGGCCAGCCCCCCAGTTTGAAGACCACTTCCTTAGAAGCTGCTCACAGGCTGCCCGCTGTTCCTGACCTGAAAGGACAATTCTGCATTTAAGGGACTTCGCTCTCATCCCTTCCTACCTCCTCTCCCACCCAGGCAGACGTGCCTCTCAGGATCTCCATTATGCTCAGCAATTCCAATTGTCTCTCATTTAGTTGAAGCCAATTAATTATCGCTAGCTTGCAATTTGAAATGCCCTGAGCTGGTCTCATAGCTCAGCAAAAGCACAGGGTTGCGAGTCGAACAAGCACAGCGCTCTTCAGTTTGCCTAATCAAGAGCGGCAACGTCAGAGTCCGCAGGGAGCTGTAGTTTGCATTGCCTCCGGCTGCGCGCGGAGCCGTCTACACCAGTCAAGGCCAGCCCTGCAAGCCGGCAGGATTGATTACCTTGGGTCCCTAGTAGCATATTCTTTGAGAAGCAAACTGAAAGTCTAAGGGGCCGATTCATGGAACAAACGTGCGCCGAAAATCTTCGCGCAAGCAGGCGCAAGCGGAAAAAAACAGGCGCACGCGCACGCATGCGATCAATGGAAGTCCCTGCGCGTGTACACCTCAGGATGTGCGCCAAACCCGTGCATGGCGCACAAGTCACTGCAACATCCCGAAAGGCGTGCGCGACGCGCACAGTGAAAGCGCACAACCTCGGCGCATACACCAGAAAGTGGGCGGGACACGGGGCGTAACGCGCGGAATGGGGAACAACGCGCGAAAATAAGGGCGTAACTGGGGATGTACTGCAGGGAAGCAGAAGGAACGCCCACACGCACTCGAACCACACGTATTCATGGAATCGAATAGGGCAAAGCCACGCACAGCCAAAGACACGCACAAGCTGAAACACGTCCGCCACACGAAGGCAGGCGGTAGAGTCCCAGCGCATCACAAAAGTGGCAACATACAGCAATTGGGCCTGTGCGAGCGGGGTACGTGTATTTCGGGGGCGCGCGGGAAGTTACACACGCGATTGAGCGGGGTACGTGTATTTCGGGGGCGCGCGGGAAGTCACACTCGCGATTGAGCGGGGTACGTGTATTTCGGGGGCGCGTGGGAAGTTACACACGCGATTGAGCGGGGTACGTGTATTTCGGGGGCTCGCGGGAAGTTACGCACGCGAATGAGCGGGGTACATGTATTTCGGGGGCGCGCGGGAAGTTACACACGCGATTGAGCGGGGTACGTGTATTTCGGGGGTGCGCGGGAAGTCACACACACGATTGAGCGGGGTACGTGTATAACAGGGGTGCGCGGGAAGTCACACACGTGATTGAGCGGGGTACGTGTATTTCGGGGGCGTGTGGGAAGTTACACACGCGATTGAGCGGGGTACGTGTATTTCGGGGGTGCGCGTGAAGTTACACACGAGATTGAGTGGGGTACGTGTATTCCAGGGGTGCACCGGGAGCAGCACACGTGAATTGCACGTGTGGGTCGTCCCAGGTGTTCCCTCTACACCCTCCACGGCCCCTGCAGGTGGCTCACACCACAGGGGCCTACCCAGCACATGTCCTGCAGGCACCCCATCCACCATGGCCATGCCCACCAGCCAACCCACATGTCAACTTGCACTACTGCCCACCAACGCATGTCCCCCTGCACCCCCAGCCACCAGGGGCACCCACCACCAGGCCCCCACCCATGTCCAACTCATTTTCCCCACCACCCCCCAGCAGTGCAGGGGCACCCACCACCAGGCTCCCACCCATGTCTCCCAGCACCCCCACCCCCCAGCCACCAGGGGCAGCCTCCACCAGACCCCCACCCATGTCTCACACCACCCCCACCCCCCAGCAGTGCAGGGGCAGCCTCCACCAGGCCCCCACCCATGTCTCCCACCACCCCCACCCCCCAGCCACCAGGGGCAGCCTCCACCAGGCCCCCACCCATGTCCAACTCATGTTCCCCACCACCCCCACCCCCCAGCACTGTGGGGCACCTGCCAGCAGGCCCCCACCCATGTCCAACTCATGTCCCCCACCACCCCCACCCCCCAGCACTGTGGGGCACCTGCCACCAGGCTCCCACCCATGTCTCCCAGCACCCCCAGCCACCAGGGGCAGCCTCCACCAGGCCCCCACCCATGTCTCCCACCACCCCCACCCCCCAGTCACCAGGGGCAGCCTCCACCAGGCCCCCACCCATGTCTACAACAACCCCCACCACCGAGCACTGTGGGGCACCTGCCAGCAGGCCCCCACCCATGTCCAACTCATGTTCCCCACCACCCCCACCCCCCAGCACTGTGGGGCACCTGCCAGCAGGCTCCACCCATGTCCAACGCATGCTCCCCACCACCCCCACCCCCCAGCACTGTGGGGCACCTGCCAGCAGGCCCCCACCCATGTCCAACTCATGTTCCCCACCACCCCCACACCCCAGCACTGTGGGGCACCTGCCACCAGGCCCCCACCCCTGTCCAACTCATGTTCCCCACCACCCCCACCCCCCAGCACTGTGGGGCACTTGCCACCAGGCCCCCACCCATGTCTCCCACCACCCCCACCCCCCAGTCACCAGGGGCAGCCTCCACCAGGCCCCCACCCATGTCTCCCACCACCCCCACCCCCCAGCAGTGCAGGGGCACCCACCACCAGGCCCCCACCCATGTCTCCCACCACCCCCACCCCCCAGCCACCAGGGGCAGCCTCCACCAGGCCCCCACCCATGTCTCCCACCACCCCCACCCCCCAGCACTGTGGGCCACCTGCCAGCAGGCCCCCACCTATGTCCAACTCATGTTCCCCACCACCCCCACCCCCCAGCACTGTGGGGCACCTGCCAGCAGGCCCCCACCCATGTCCAACTCATGTTCCCCACCACCCCCACCCCCCAGCACTGTGGGGCACCTGCCACCAGGACCCCACCCTTGTACAACTCATGTCCCCCACCACCCCCAGCCCCCAGCACTGTGGGGCACCTGCCAGCAGGCCCCCACCCATGTGCAACTCATGTTCCCCACCACCCCCACCCCCCAGCACTGTGGGGCACCTGCCACCAGGCCCCCACCCATGTCTCCCAGCACCCCCACCCCCCAGCCACCAGGGGCAGCCTCCACCAGGCCCCCACCCTTGTCTCCCACCACCCCCACCCCCTCAGTCACCAGGGGCAGCCTCCACCAGGCCCCCACCCATGTCTCCCACCACCCCCACCCCCCAGCACTGTGGGGCACCTGCCAGCAGGCCCCCACCCATGTCCAACTCATGTTCCCCACCACCCCCACCCCCCAGCCCTGTGGGGCACCTGCCAGCAGGCCCCCACCCATGTCCAACTCATGTCCCCCACCACCCCCACCCCCCAGCACTGTGGGGCACCTGCCAGCAGGCCCCCACCCATGTGCAACTCATGTTCCCCACCACCCCCACCCCCCAGCACTGTGGGGCACCTGCCACCAGGCCCCCACCCATGTCCCCCAGCACCCCCACCCCCCAGCCACCAGGGGCAGCCTCCACCAGGCCCCCACCCATGTCTCCCACCACCCCCACCCCCCCAGTCACCAGGGGCAGCCTCCACCAGGCCCCCACCCATGTCTCCCACCACCCCCACCCCCCAGCACTGTGGGGCACCTGCCAGCAGGCCCGCACCAATGTCCAACTCATGTTCCCCACCACCCCCACCCCCCAGCACTGTGGGGCACCTGCCAGCAGGCCCCACCCATGTCCAACGCATGTTCCCCACCACCCCCACCCCCCAGCACTGTGGGGCACCTGCCAGCAGGCCCCACCCATGTCCAACTCATGTTCCCCACCACCCCCACCCCCCAGCACTGTGGGGCACCTGCCACCAGGCCCCCACCCATGTCTCCCACCACCCCCACCCCCCCAGTCACCAGGGGCAGCCTCCACCAGGCCCCCACCCATGTCTCCCACCACCCCCACCCCCCAGCAGTGCAGGGGCACCCACCACCAGGCCCCCACCCATGTCTCCCAGCACCCCCACCCCCCAGCCACCAGGGGCAGCATCCACCAGGCCCCCACCCATGTCTCCCACCACCCCCACCCCCCAGCACTGTGGGGCACCTGCCAGCAGGCCCGCACACATGTCCAACTCATGTTCCCCACCACCCCCACCCCCCAGCACTGTGGGGCACCTGCCAGCAGGCCCCACCCATGTCCAACGCATGTTCCCCACCACCCCCACCCCCCAGCACTGTGGGGCACCTGCCAGCAGGCCCCACCCATGTCCAACTCATGTTCCCCACCACCCCCACCCCCCAGCACTGTGGGGCACCTGCCACCAGGCCGCCACCCATGTCCAACTCATGTTCCCCACCACCCCCACCCCCCAGCACTGTGGGGCACCTGCCACCAGGCCCCCACCCATGTCTCCCACCACCCCCACCCCCCCAGTCACCAGGGGCAGCCTCCACCAGGCCCCCACCCATGTCTCCCACCACCCCCACCCCCCAGCAGTGCAGGGGCACCCACCACCAGGCCCCCACCCATGTCTCCCAGCACCCCCACCCCCCAGCCACCAGGGGCAGCATCCACCAGGCCCCCACCCATGTCTCACACCACCCCCACCCCCCAGCAGTGCAGGGGCAGCCTCCACCAGGCCCCCATCCATGTCTCCCACTACCCCCACCCCCCAGCCACCAGGGGCATCCTCCACCAGGCCCCCACCCATGTCCAACTCATGTTCCCCACCACCCCCACCCCCCAGCACTGTGGGGCACCTGCCAGCAGGCCCCCACCCATGTCCAACTCATGTTCCCCACCACCCCCACCCCACAGCACTGTGGGGCACCTGCCACCAGGCCCCCACCCATGTCTCCCACCACCCCCACCCCCCCAGTCACCAGGGTCAGCCTCCACCAGGCCCCCACCCATGTCTCCCACCACTCCCACCCCCCAGCAGTGCAGGGGCACCCACCACCAGGCCCCCACCCATGTCTCCCACCACCCCCACCCCCCAGCCACCAGGGGCAGCCTCCACCAGGCCCCCACCCATGACTCCCACCACCCCCACCCCCCAGCCACCAGGGGCAGCCTCCACCAGGCCCCCACCCATGTCTCCCACCACCCCCACCCCCCAGCACTGTGGGGCACCTGCCAGCAGGCCCCCACCCATGTCCAACTCATGTTCCCCACCACCCCCACCCCCCAGCACTGTGGGGCACCTGCCAACAGGCCCCCACCCATGTCCAACTCATGTCCCCCAACACCCCCACCCCCCAGCACTGTGGGGCACCTGCCAGCAGGCCCCCACCCATGTGCAACTCATGTTCCCCACCACTCCCACCCCCCAGCACTGTGGGGCACCTGCCACCAGGCCCCCACCCATGTCTCCCAGCACCCCCACCCCCCAGCCACCAGGGGCAGCCTCCACCAGGCCCCCACCCATGTCTCCCACCACCCCCACCCCCCCAGTCACCAGGGGCAGCCTCCACCAGGCCCCCACCCATGTCTCCCACCACCCCCACCCCCCAGCACTGTGGGGCACCTGCCAGCAGGCCCCCACCCATGTCCAACTCATGTTCCCCACCACCCCCACCCCCCAGCACTGTGGGGCACCTGCCAGCAGGCCCCACCCATGTCCAACGCATGTTCCCCACCACCCCCACCCCCCAGCACTGTGGGGCACCTGCCAGCAGGCCCCCACCCATGTCCAACTCATGTTCCCCACCACCCCCACCCCCCAGCACTGTGGGGCACCTGCCACCAGGCCCCCACCCATGTCTCCCACCACCACCACCCCCCCCAGTCACCAGGGGCAGCCTCCACCAGGCCCCCACCCATGTCTCCCACCACCCCCACCCCCCCAGTCACAAGGGGCAGCCTCCACCAGGCCCCCACCCATGTCTCCCACCACCCCCACCCCCCAGCAGTGCAGGGGCACCCATCACCAGGCCCCCACCCATGTCTCCCAGCACCCCCACCCCCCAGCCACCAGGGGCAGCCTCCACCAGGCCCCCACCCATGTCTCACACCACCCCCACCCCCCAGCAGTGCAGGGGCAGCCTCCACCAGGCCCCCACCCATGTCTCCCACCACCCCCACCCCCCAGCCACCAGGCGCAGCCTCCACCAGGCCCCCACCCATGTCCAACTCATGTTTCCCACCACCCCCACCCCCCAGCACTGTGGGGCACCTGCCAGCAGACCCCCACCCATGTCAAACTCATGTTCCCCACCACCCCCACCCCCCAGCACTGTGGGGCACCTGCCACCAGGCCCCCACCCATGTCTCCCACCACCCCCACCCCCCCCAGTCACCAGGGGCAGCCTCCACCAGGCCGCCACCCATGTCTCCCACCGACCCCCACCCCCCAGCAGTGCAGGGGCACCTGCCAGCAGGCCCCCACCCATGTCTCCCACCACCCCCACCCCCCAGCACTGTGGGGCACCTGCCAGCAGGCCCCCACCCATGTCCAACTCCTGTTCCCCACCACCCCCACCCCCCAGCACTGTGGGGCACCTGCCAGCAGGCCCCCACCCATGTCCAACTCATGTCCCCCACCACCCCCACCCCCCAGCACTGTGGGGCACCTGCCAGCAGGCCCCCACCCATGTGCAACTCATGTTCCCCACCACCCCCACCCCCCAGCACTGTGGGGCACCTGCCACCAGGCCCCCACCCATGTCTCCCAGCACCCCCACCCCCCAGCCACCAGGGGCAGCCTCCACCAGGCCCCCACCCATGTCTCCCACCACCCCCACCCCCCCAGTCACCAGAAGCAGCCTCCACCAGGCCCCCACCCATGTCTCCCACCACCCCCACCCCCCAGCACTGTGGGGCACCTGCCAGCAGGCCCCCACCCATGTCCAACTCATGTTCCCCACCACCCCCACCCCCCAGCACTGTGGGGCACATGCCAGCAGGCCCCACCCATGTCTAACGCATTTTCCCCACCACCCCCACCCCCCCAGCACTGTGGGGCACCTGCCAGCAGGCCCCCACCCATGTCCAACTCATGTTCCCCACCACCCCCACCCCCCAGCACTGTGGGGCACCTGCCACCAGGCCCCCACCCATGTCCAACTCATGTTCCCCACCACCCCCATCCCCAGCACTGTGGGGCACCTGCCACCAGGCCCCCACCCATGTCTCCCACCACCCCCACCCCCCAGTCACCAGGGGCAGCCTCCACCAGGCACCCACCCATGTCTCCCACCACCCCCACCCCCACCCCCAGCAGTGCAGGGGCACCCACCACCAGGCCCCCACCCATGTCTCCCAGCACCCTCACCCCCAGCCACCAGGGGCAGCCTCCACCAGGCCCCCACCCATGTCTCACACCACCCCCACCACCCAGCAGTGCAGGGGCAGCCTCCACCAGGCCCCCACCCATGTCTCCCACCACCCCCACCCCCCAGCCACCAGGGGCAGCCTCCACCACATCCCCACCCATGTCCAACTCATGTTCCCCACCCCCCCCACCCCCCAGCACTGTGGGGCACCTGCCAGCAGGCCCCCACCCATGTCCAACTCATGTTCCCCACCACCCCCACCCCCCAGCACTGTGGGGCACCTGCCACCAGGCCCCCACCCATGTCTCCCACCACCCCCACCCCCCCAGTCACCAGGGGCAGCCTCCACCAGGCCCCCACCCATGTCTCCCAGCACCTCCACCCCCACAGTCACCAGGGGCAGCCTCCACCAGGCCCCCACTCATGTCTCCCACCACCCCCACCCCCCAGCAGTGCAGGGGCACCTGCCAACAGGCCCCCACCCATGTCTCCCACCACCCCCACTCCCCCAGTCACCAGGGGCAGCCTCCACCAGGCCCCCACCCATGTCTCCCCCCACCCCCACCCCCCAGCAGTGCAGTGGCACCCACCACCCAGCCCCCACCCATGTCTCCCACCACCCCCACCCCCCAGCCACCAGGGGCAGCCTCCACCAGGCCCTCACCCATGTCTCCCAGCACCTCCACCCCCACAGTCACCAGGGGCAGCCTCCACCAGGCCCCCACTCATGTCTCCCACCACCCCCACCCCCCAGCCACCAGAGGCAGCCTCCACCAGGCCCCCACCCATGTCTCCCAGCACCCCCACACCCCCAGTCACCAGGGGCAGCCTCCAACCGGCCCCCACCCATGTCTCCCACCACCCCCACCCCCCCAGTCACCAGGGGCAGCCTCCACCAGGCCCCCACCCATGTCTCCCACCACCCCCACCCCCCCAGTCACCAGGGGCAGCCTCCACCAGGCCCTCACCCATGTCTCCCAGCACCCCCACCCCCCAGCCACCAGGGGCAGCCTCCACCAGGCCCCCACCCATGTCTCACACCACCCCCACCCCCCAGCAGTGCAGGGGCAGCCTCCACCAGGCCCCCACCCATGTCTCCCACCACCCCCACCCCCCAGCCACCAGGCGCAGCCTCCACCAGGCCCCCACCCATGTCCAACTCATGTTTCCCACCACCCCCACCCCCCAGCACTGTGGGGCACCTGCCAGCAGACCCCCACCCATGTCAAACTCATGTTCCCCACCACCCCCACCCCCCAGCACTGTGGGGCACCTGCCACCAGGCCCCCACCCATGTCTCCCACCACCCCCACCCCCCCCAGTCACCAGGGGCAGCCTCCACCAGGCCGCCACCCATGTCTCCCACCGACCCCCACCCCCCAGCAGTGCAGGGGCACCTGCCAGCAGGCCCCCACCCATGTCTCCCACCACCCCCACCCCCCAGCACTGTGGGGCACCTGCCAGCAGGCCCCCACCCATGTCCAACTCCTGTTCCCCACCACCCCCACCCCCCAGCACTGTGGGGCACCTGCCAGCAGGCCCCCACCCATGTCCAACTCATGTCCCCCACCACCCCCACCCCCCAGCACTGTGGGGCACCTGCCAGCAGGCCCCCACCCATGTGCAACTCATGTTCCCCACCACCCCCACCCCCCAGCACTGTGGGGCACCTGCCACCAGGCCCCCACCCATGTCTCCCAGCACCCCCACCCCCCAGCCACCAGGGGCAGCCTCCACCAGGCCCCCACCCATGTCTCCCACCACCCCCACCCCCCCAGTCACCAGAAGCAGCCTCCACCAGGCCCCCACCCATGTCTCCCACCACCCCCACCCCCCAGCACTGTGGGGCACCTGCCAGCAGGCCCCCACCCATGTCCAACTCATGTTCCCCACCACCCCCACCCCCCAGCACTGTGGGGCACATGCCAGCAGGCCCCACCCATGTCTAACGCATTTTCCCCACCACCCCCACCCCCCCAGCACTGTGGGGCACCTGCCAGCAGGCCCCCACCCATGTCCAACTCATGTTCCCCACCACCCCCACCCCCCAGCACTGTGGGGCACCTGCCACCAGGCCCCCACCCATGTCCAACTCATGTTCCCCACCACCCCCATCCCCAGCACTGTGGGGCACCTGCCACCAGGCCCCCACCCATGTCTCCCACCACCCCCACCCCCCAGTCACCAGGGGCAGCCTCCACCAGGCACCCACCCATGTCTCCCACCACCCCCACCCCCACCCCCAGCAGTGCAGGGGCACCCACCACCAGGCCCCCACCCATGTCTCCCAGCACCCTCACCCCCAGCCACCAGGGGCAGCCTCCACCAGGCCCCCACCCATGTCTCACACCACCCCCACCACCCAGCAGTGCAGGGGCAGCCTCCACCAGGCCCCCACCCATGTCTCCCACCACCCCCACCCCCCAGCCACCAGGGGCAGCCTCCACCACATCCCCACCCATGTCCAACTCATGTTCCCCACCCCCCCCACCCCCCAGCACTGTGGGGCACCTGCCAGCAGGCCCCCACCCATGTCCAACTCATGTTCCCCACCACCCCCACCCCCCAGCACTGTGGGGCACCTGCCACCAGGCCCCCACCCATGTCTCCCACCACCCCCACCCCCCCAGTCACCAGGGGCAGCCTCCACCAGGCCCCCACCCATGTCTCCCAGCACCTCCACCCCCACAGTCACCAGGGGCAGCCTCCACCAGGCCCCCACTCATGTCTCCCACCACCCCCACCCCCCAGCAGTGCAGGGGCACCTGCCAACAGGCCCCCACCCATGTCTCCCACCACCCCCACTCCCCCAGTCACCAGGGGCAGCCTCCACCAGGCCCCCACCCATGTCTCCCCCCACCCCCACCCCCCAGCAGTGCAGTGGCACCCACCACCCAGCCCCCACCCATGTCTCCCACCACCCCCTCCCCCCAGCCACCAGGGGCAGCCTCCACCAGGCCCTCACCCATGTCTCCCAGCACCTCCACCCCCACAGTCACCAGGGGCAGCCTCCACCAGGCCCCCACTCATGTCTCCCACCACCCCCACCCCCCAGCCACCAGAGGCAGCCTCCACCAGGCCCCCACCCATGTCTCCCAGCACCCCCACACCCCCAGTCACCAGGGGCAGCCTCCAACCGGCCCCCACCCATGTCTCCCACCACCCCCACCCCCCCAGTCACCAGGGGCAGCCTCCACCAGGCCCCCACCCATGTCTCCCACCACCCCCACCCCCCCAGTCACCAGGGGCAGCCTCCACCAGGCCCTCACCCATGTCTCCCAGCACCCCCACCCCCCAGCCACCAGGGGCAGCCTCCACCAGGCCCCCACCCATGTCTCCCACCACCCCCACCCCCCCAGTCACCAGGGGCAGCCTCCACCAGGCCCCCACCCATGTCTCCCAGCACCCCCACCCCAACAGTCACCAGGGGCAGCCTCCACCAGGCCCCCACCCATGTCTCCCACCACCCCCACCCCCAGCAGTGCAGGGGCACCTGCCAGCAGGCCCCCACCCATGTCCAACTCATGTTCCCCACCACCCCACCCCCCAGCACTGTGGGGCACCTGCCACCAGGCCCCCACCCATGTCTCCCACCACCCCCACCCCCCCAGTCACCAGGGGCAGCCTCCACCAGGCCCCCACCCATGTCTCACACCACCCCCACCCCCCAGCAGTGCAGGGGCACCCACCACCAGGCCCCCACCCATGTCTCCCACCACCCCCACCCCCCAGCCACCAGGGGCAGCCTCCACCAGGCCCCCACCCATGTCTCCCACCACCCCGACCCCCCCAGTCACCAGGGGCATCCTCCACCAGGCCCCCACCCATGTCTCCCAGCACCCCCACCCCCACAGTCACCAGGGGCAGCCTCCACCAGGCCCCCACCCATGTCTCCCACCACCCCCACCCCCCCAGTCACCAGGGGCAGCCTCCACCAGGCCCCCACCCATGTTTCCCAGCACCCCCACTCCCCAGCCAACATGTCATCACAATCTAGATCCCTGGTCCCTATGGTCAGCCTCCAAATGCAAAACACCCACCCGAGTATTGCATCCACCCACTCATAATTTGCAATTACATCACAGAACACCAATTGCAAGTTCCGAAACAAACACATTTCCCTCACATACACCCAATGGGTGTCAGTGAATCTCAAAACACATATCATGAAATGCATGAAACCAATGAGATACCACACATTGAAGTTCACCAAAAAAAAATATGTATTAAAGGAAACATAAATAGAATAAAAAATGAAGAAACAGAAACGTGAATGTACAAAAATGAAAAGAAGCATGTCCGTTAAAAAAAGCAAAACCAAAAATAAAATTCCAAAGTAATGTTGTCCAAAGTCAATGTCCACAAAACAAAATCCAATGGGAAATAAAAAAGAAAGCCATTGCTCCATGGTTAAAAAGTAAATAAAAAATACAATCCAACTGTGAACTATGTACATGGGAACAAGCGAGGGTCCATTATCCCAACAAAATAAAGGAAACCTATCTAACTACACTAACTAATAAAATAAACTATATACAAAAATGTGGCCAATGTCCGAAAGGTCCAAATAAAATAAAAACAAAAATGAAACCTAACACTACCTACATAACTATGTACAAGGGCAGCGGGCTAGTTTCATGGCTCACTTGTGGATGTCCCGGGCCAGGGCATCATCAAACTCCTCCTCAATGTCCCGGAGGCGGTCCTCCTCCATGGCCCCGAGGGTCCGCAGGGCCGTTGACGTCTCCACCTCCAAACCCCTGCGGATTGCCTCGAGGCACTCGGCCCGCCTCAGGGCCCTCCTCATGGAGTTCTCCGCCCTGACCATTGTGAGTCGTGCCTCTTCCGCCCGCTGCCGCTCCGCATCTATGGCGTGGCCCAACCGCTGCCACACGGAAGACACTCTCTGTCCTGGGTCCTCCTGCCCTCCGGCCGATGCCTGCCCCTCCGATGTTGAAGGTCCCGAGCCTTCAGGCTCCCACCACGTTGCTGCTGCTGCTGTGCCTCTGCCCGTGCACTGCCTCCTGCTGCCTGCACATCCTCTGCCGGCTGGGGTGCAGTCGTTGATGTGGCCACCCCTGCTGGACGTCCGACTCCCGACTGTGGCAGGGATGCTTCCTCCACCAGCCTGGCCGCACCGTCAGAGGCAGCTCCACAGGGCACCCAGGTGACTGATGGGTGGGAAGATGGCACAGAGGACGACTGGCACGTAGGGGGTCCAGTTGAGGAGGGGGTCGGAGCAAGCCCCATCAGACAGAGGAATCCGGCCTGGGTGATCTGTCCCAGCAGGCTGACGTGGTCAACGAGCCATTCGAGATGACTTGCAGTCTCTTCATGAAAAGACTGCAGGTCACCTCGCATGGCCCGTTGACGCAACGCCACACCAGCCAGGACAGGCTCAACCCGGACCTGGATAGCCACGTCCGCAGGCAGAGGAAGGCCAGTTGACGTGAGCTCATCCCCTGCCTGAAAACGGGGCTGGACGTAGGCATCCCTGATGGTGCAAGATGATGCAGTGACAGGATCAGGGACAGGATTGCACACAGGCACCTCCGCGGCGGCCTGTGCTGCCTCCTGTCCCTGGTCCTGCACTGCACCACTAGCACCAGTGGGATCCCCACCTCCAGACCCCGTCTCTGGTGCTTGCACGGCCTCCTCCTCCACCAAACCCCCCACCAACCTGGATGACTCCGTGCCATCTTCCCCTGTTGGGCCCTGTGGGGACCCAGCTGCCCCTTCTGCTGCCGAGGAGTCCAACTCCAACCTCCGCCTCTTGGACCTCCCCCCGGCAGCTGCGGCCTGGGACGCGGCACCGGACTCCTCACACCCCGACGAGATGACAACATGGGAGGGGAGCCGGGCCTTGCGTCTCCGGCTGGCGGTGGGATCTCCGCCGCTGTGCTCCACAGCACCTTCTCCGCCCTCTTCATCAGTTGACGCTGCAGACAGGGAGAAACAAAACACAGGCATCAGGGCACTGTACAATGGACACATACACACATGACAGTTGTACATGAGTGGCATTGGCAAACCTCAGACATGTCATCACAATCCCCAACACACATGTCATTACAACTCGCACACATGAGCCATACCACAGCCATATCGCAACTGCCACCACCATCCATACACATACAACAGCATGAGCAGCCAAAGGTGAGCCAGACATCACATGCAACACAGGAAGTGCACCACACATGTACACACACCACCACACTTGCATGCATGTGTACACCTCTGCCAAGTGTCGCAGTGTTCAGACGGGCATCCATATCACATCTGCCAATCAGGCTTCCACATACCGCTGTCACATGCATCCATGTTGCATCACTGTTGCACCCTTGTCAAATACACACACATGCACATGTACACAGTGCTGATACATGAAGCCAAAAACAACATACATGCGTGACATCACGGACATGTCTACTTACATACACATTCATCCAAACATGTGTGCCCACACAACTGCATTTGGCATGCAAGCCTACACACACAAGCACCATCCATGTCTCACACATTACAGCCCTCGCATGTGTCAGCCCCATGGCCCTGTACACCCCCACCCATACTCGACCCCATACAAACAGATGTGCAACCTGCACACTCCTGAATAATCACCACACGCACTGCTCACAATCAGGATGCATGTACACTCACCGCTCGACTCCAGACGGGTCTGCTTCTCAAGGACCTGGACGTGGAGCGCTGGGGATATGCGTTCCAGGACCCTCATCTGTTCTTCCGACAAGTGGCCCCGGCGCCCCTTGGCATCCGCTGCCTTCAAGAGGTGCCGGGCCTTGTTCAGGGTCCTGGACCTGAAGTCCTCCCAGCGCTTCTTGACATGTTGTAAGTCGCGGACTGCCACCCCCTCGGCGTTGATGGCAGTCACGATGTCAGTCCAGATCCGAGTCTGTCCTTCCTTGTCGGCGCGGGAACTTCCGAAGAGGGCATCATACTGCCCCAGGACTTGCTCCACCAGGACACCAACTTCGGTGGCACTGAAGCTGGTGCCCCTCTGCCTCTCTGGCCGGGGGTTGTCAGTGGTCCCAGATGGTGTTTGCCCTGACATGACAACCCCAGAGGCAGGAGTGGGTGGGCAACTGGGTCCTGGGGCTGGGCTGTGGAGCGATGGAATCCCAGTCGGGAGTCTTCGGTTCCAGCAGGGGTGGTCACAGCAACAGCACCCCTGGCTGATGTGCAGGCAGCAAATGGCAGGGCACGTGGGCAGCAGGCAGTCAGGCAGCAGCAGATGGCAGGTGGGAGCGTGCTCGGGGCTCTGGGGGGCAGTAGTTCGGCCTTCTGGGCAGGAGCGTGGTCTTCCGTGTGCTTACGCGTGGCCAGCTTGATACGGAGTGATTTGGCACGTGAAAAATCTGCACGTCAGCGTGTAATTCTAGGAAAGGCCCTTAGCGCGTAAGCGTGTCTGCACGCATACGCATTTTCATTGGACAGAAGGCCCCTCAAGCGCAAGCGCCCCTGTGACGTGACGCGTACAGACGTGCATGGGCATTTCAGCGCGCGTGAAAAACTGCACGTCCGCGTGTAATACGAGGAAAGGGCCCATGCGCGTAAGCGCGCGTGGAAAACTGCACGTCCACGTGTAATACGAGGAAAGGCCCTTAGAGCGTATGCACGGCAGCACGCATATGCGATTTCATTGGACCAAAGGCCCTTAGCGCGTGAGCGCGTCTGTGACGTGACGCGCGCAGGTGTTTCCCTCATTGCACGTGATGACAGAACACACGTGGATTTCCACAAATCGCGTGTGAAAGTTCCCGGCACCCCGGAACACACGTACCCAGGCTAATCGCGTGTGGAACTTCCCGCGCACCCCGAAACACACGTACCCAGGCCAGTTGCATGTACGCTCACTCCCCTCCGATCACACGCGATGACACTCGGACCGTATCCGAATACGGGAAACCCGCGCACGGCAAAAGACGTGCACAGGCGTCAACGCGTCCGCCCACACGAAGGCAGGCTGAGCCGTCCCCGCGCATAGCATAAAAGTGCACGCAAACAACAAACGCGTATATACAGCTACGATGAATGCCCCATTTGTCGCTGCACTGATCGTGGGACACCGCAGGAGGAGGAGAATAGCCAGGGCACGCATTTTCACACCACGGACAAGCCTTTTTGGGATGCCTGATGACCAGGTCTATGGCATGTATAGGTTTCCACCCCATATCATCCTAGACCTGGTCAGGGAGTAGGAAGATGACCTCACATCCCCCACCCTTTGCTCCCAAGCATTGAGCCCCTTGGAGAAGCTGCTCAATGTCCTGCATTTTTTGGCCACTGGGTCATTTCAGCGGACCACTGCCATAGTGGGGTGGGTCTCACAGGCCACGCAGTCACGCTGCCTACACCAGGTACTGGCAATCATGACAGCGCACCCCTCAGTCCGCAGGCACATATACATGCCCAGAACACCCGCAGAAAGGCAGGCCGTTGTCCTGGATTTTTTCAGGGTGGCACACTTCCCCAAAGTGCTCGGTGCCATAGATTGCACCCATGTGGCCCTACGTCCACCTAGGGCCATTGAGCACATCTACCGAAACCGCAAGCACTGGCATTCCATCAATGTACAGGTGGTATGTGATGCAAAGGGAATCATCACCTCTGTCTATGCAAACTACCCTGGCTCCACCCATGACAGTTTCATATACAGAATGTCCGCCCTGAGCCGGGCCCTGGAAGCGGGCAGCATGGCGACACATGGCTCCTGGGTCAGTACAAATGCCCTTGCACATGCATGCAAGTCACACACAGACAAATATCCAAACCCTTATAATCTCAACTATTATCACCTCCCCAGGGGACAGTGCCTACCCTCTGAGCAACCACATGATGACGCCAATCCGGAACCCCACCACACCACCCCAGGTAAGATACAACGCCGCCCATATTGCAACCAGGGCCATAGTGGAGCGCACATTCGGAGTGCTCAAGTCACGTTTCCGCTCCCTTGACCGCTCTGGTGGGCAACTACTCTATGCACTACCAGTAGTGTGCAGGATCATTGTGGCATCATGTGTCCTGCACAATGTTGCAACACGGCAGGGCGTCCCGGTGGACATGGTGGTGCCCCCACATCCCCAACCACAGGCACAGGCGCTGCCCATGGGAGGGGACAGGGCACGTGGCGAGGAAGCCCGGACCCAGCTTGTGGCCACATTTTTCACCTAAACTCCCACCCCTGCGGAGTGCACACAGGCCTGGCACATAGCAGGTGACAATCGATGATGACAAAGAGACAGTCAACTGTCACAACCCTACCACCCTGAGATAGTTGCCATGGAAGTGCCACATCGTCTGCATCCCTAGCTACTTAAACACAAGCTATCCTGTGTGACCAAAAGGCACACATATGACATATGACATGATATGGGCCATACACAAGTATTCCAAGGAGCCATGAGGCAGGGAGGGGGGAACAAGGGAACACAGAGAACGGTACTACTACGCCAGGTGTCATTGAGATCGTGCAAGTGCAGGGGTAGGGGGGATGGGAAAAGTGCAAGGGGAAGGGTGGGGGGGAGTCCAGTACAGGGGAAGTAGCCCAAAAAAATAATACATAGGTCGCTTGGTGGCAACTACAAAGGTAAGTGCAGACAAGTGCTGGGAAGGGAGGGCTGCAGGGATGGAGAGACAGTACTGCAGTGCAGGGGTTGCCAGGGAGGCAGTGCAAGTGGAGAGTGGCTGGGCCAGGGACCGAGGTCGGTGAGAGTGGCCCAGTTGCAGCTCCTGTGCAGTTCCAGTGGAGAATTCTGCAAGGGAGAGGCAGACAGTAAGCAGAAGCAAAGAGGAAGGTCTTGAGGTGCTTCCAGAACTGGAGATGGTTCCCCTCAAGTTCAAGTCAGGCCGGAAGTCTGTTCCAGGGGGAGGGCCCTGCTGCGGAGAGAAATCTACCCCCAGCTAGTTGCTCTGAGAAGCGGATGACCCGGACATGCAAGGTGTGCATCACACACACCTGCAAAACAGGCCATGGCCATCACTGTCATGTCACTCAAACCCTCCCAAACATCAACATGACATGGCAAGCAATACCCATACACCAATGCAGTAACGATAAGGTACACATTGCCATGTCCTAAATGTACAGTGGCATCGGACATTGCTGCCTGACCCGGAATCAGATGAAATGACAGATCTACAAAATCTCCCACCCAAAATAAGTCATTTCCAAATGCATTACAACAGTCGTAGACGTAACATCACAATGAATGCCTGTCTACATGCACATTATGCATTGCAAAATCAACACTGCAGCTCATGCGTGCAGTGTCCTACTCCTGCATCACACTGCTCAGCGCACAGCACAGTGAACAGCCATTGTGTGTGATGCACACTCTGAGCATCACATCTAAGTGACAGACCACGTCAAACATCAAATTAGGCATGTACTGGATCCATGATCGGTCACAGAACATGTGCTGCCGGGACACAGTGGGCACCAGAAGGCAAACAGTGTACACGTGGATATGCAAGGGTGGGAGTACATGTAGTGCATCAGAGTGCAAGTGTGTGGTTCTGCAAGGACATGCACTCCACATATGCATGTGCACTCAAGTGACCATCAGTGTTCCCTACACATCACATGTGAACATCCACAATGTGTACACCCCAGCATGTCAAACCACAACTATCCCCTCACACCTGAAAGGAAAACACAACACATGAACAGGCATTGATCAGCAGAACACAACATGTACATAGGATACCACCATTACTATGTCAGAGTTCCCATCACACTGCAGGGCAAGGCAACTATCAACAACAACCCCCCCTCCCTCACAAATGACCATGACCCACTGAACAACTGCACCTGGGTCATGGAGCCTCCAAACCTCAATTCCACCTGGCCACAGGATCACCTTTACCCTTCGTCACCATCTCCCACCTTGTGTGTAAAAAGATGCCTGAACCCTCAGAATCCACACTCATTTCCAAAATCACAAAATCCAAGGCATAAAAACGAACCCGAACACCCTCCAGTAGATGACTTGACGTAGCAGTACCTCACAAAGGCCAAGTACTACCACAATGATGCAACAACCAAGGTAGCACAGCAAAACAATGTCACGACAGGATGTGAGACATGTGTGGTACATGACATAGGATGATGCACCATGAATGGATGTGTACTGTCACAGGTCCCCTGTACAGGCGCGGGAGTGTCACGAAACAACCACCCCCACCATGTCCCAGGTGCCTGCAAGGTCAAACTCATACAGGCCCCTGAGACCCTGGTGGGGAATGAGGTTCAGGGATATGCAGTCGGGACAGGTGTTGACACACTGGATGACTGGAATGAGTGGCAGGAGAGGGGAGGAGGAATGACACATGAAACTAGGGAATGCACGAAAATGTACAACCTGCATGAACACATACACAATCCCAACAAACTTGGACATCATTGTCATGGCCTTCTGTAGTCCAGGCTCAGGAGTGGTACGAACCAACCACCCCCTCTAGGGTTTTGGCGCCTGCAAGTTCGGGGCTTACACAGGCATCCGCAACCCCAGTGGGGAAAGAGGGTCAGGGAACGTTGCTTGGATAGGCACGGGAAGCAGGAACACCGGGTAGAGGGTACAGGTTTCAAAATTGCATAGGATCACGGGTGATTAGGGAGAAAAAAACATACCAAATTGAACCACACAGACATCCATGCATCAGTACACTCCCCAGCAAGCCTATGCAGAGCAGTTTGTAAGAAAAACAACAAGACACTTAGCTCTGGTTTTGAGTGCTGGCCTCCTGCCTGCGCACTCTCAGGTCCGGTTACAGGAGCACTGCAATGCTGCAAAGAGAGCCACAGTCAACAACCTGTACGTGCCAATTACACAAAAACACAACACCAAACATGCCCCATAGCAACAAACTACTCTACAAACAGACAATCTGTGGTTGATGCTTCGTACCCATATATAACATCACCCCTGTGACAGGTCATACACAGTCAATGCAGTAAGGCAGCCGCTGGTGGGTGCGTGGCAAATGGAACACCAATGTGTCACAATTCACACAAAATGCAATGTTCCCTGGGTAAGCAGACAGACCCATATAGCAAGCCATGACTACAGAGCAAGTTGCGTACCACCATGACCGAAACAAAGTTGGCAGTGCATTTATCATGAAGTACGTGGAAAAGACATGCACTGCACCCGAGTATGTCCCTTGCTGTATGTCCCTGTAAGCTGCCCCTTTCCATGTCTCGGAAGGCTACATGGTTGATACAAGTGCCTCAATGGACCTTGGTGTACCGGAGGGTATGTGCCACTGCCCCTGCATGTGTCCCAGACAACCCTACTATCAACAGCCATCAGTCCACAAACACATCTGAGCTGCATTGTGTGCTTCAACCCCAATATTCGTCTAAGCTCACCCTCAGTGCTGTGACTAAGCCTGCATGTGCAACTCGCCTGGTGCAAGCTTTGCTGTGTCATGGCCCCCCTGTGATGCTCACCTTGCCTGGAGTTCCTTGGAACATGTCAGCAGTTCTAGGATGTGGGTCTGCAATCACTGTGCCTCTGCTTGTGCACACATGTGCATGTGGGCACCAACAAACGGGTCCAGAATTCCATCGTCCAATGGGCCATGTCTGCTGGCAAAGGTGCTCTGGAGGCTCATCCCCCTGCAGAAAGGGCATGAAACACATGATTAATGCTTCAAAGTCATCTGTGTGTGTCTCATCAGGCATCTCATTACTTGACCATGTCAGAGAGTCACATCACAAATCACACCATCAGTCCGTCTTTCACCTCCAAAGTGTGGAACACTATCTACAGCATGAATTGCAACAAGCACATGTACAGGAAAGATATGAAACATACTACACAATGCATAGCAATCAATGTCCACATTAATCATGACACACCCCATCTAGCAAAAGCTGAACAGTGGACAATGACACCTAAATCATCCCCAATAGGGGTGTCAACACAAGTCACACAGCACCAGACATGCCACAGATATGACAGTCCAATGCCCTTGTGTAAAATGCTGTAACACCGAACCATCCTTGCGAGCCCATGGATAAGGGAGGCAGGAGTGGCATATGTGAGTCAAGGACCCCAAGCAGCAAACACATACACAAGACAACCATGAAGGGCCCAACTGGAACAGACAGTGGATGCCTTCAAAAGCCACAAAGCACCGCACCGTCACATGAAAGCACAATAGACTAGCAATTTTAAAATAAATCAACTATTAACTAATTACACTAACTATGGAAAACCTACATTTCCTATTTAAACTAACTATCAAACAGACACTTAACTAACTAAACTAAAAGAAAAATCAAAAATGGCCACATACGACCCGGGGGGGAGGGGAGGCACCCAGGAGGGGGGAGGTACAGGGTGCTGCTCAACATCCACATGCGATGATGCTGAGCCAAAAAAAAATCCTCCATGGGCTCAACGCCTGCACAGCACGACCTATGTGGGAGATAGATGGTCGTCCGAGTCTGGCTCATCCTGGAAAGGAGGACGTGGCACAGTAGCCTGGCCACGCCTAGCCGCAGCTTGCCCCACGTCGGCAGCAAGTCTGCCGGACGGGTGAGCCTGGTTCTGTGTGGCGATGTGACGTAGGTCTGCATGCAGAACCTCACGTGATATACGTGCTTCCTCTTGCAAGGTAGCACGTGTAACACGGAGTTCCTCCTGCAAGGCCTGGCTGGACAACCGCTGCACCTCCCGGCAAGCCTGTAGCTCAGCCGAGATGGTACGCTCAAGCTATGCAAACCTCTCCTCTGCCTGCTGCCTCTGGGACATCATAAGGACACCCAGAGTGGATCTGAGGGAAGCATACTCCTCCCTCAGGGCATCCATGTGCGCCTCTGCGTGAGCAGCAATTGCTTGACGCAGAGACGACATTTCAGCCTGGCGTGCCCTGTCTGAGGCCGCCATGCCCAGCCTGAGCGAGCGGGCCGTGGACCGTGCCGCCTGCTGCTGGAGAAGCACCAGCCTAGCAGTGGGGAGCACAGATCGGGCCACACGCTCCATGCTCTCAGCGATGTTCTCCATTGCTGCCCCCTGCCGTTCGGAATTGGCAGTCATGTCTTGCTCCCACTCAGTATACAGCGGTTGCGCGCGGCGACCGCGTTGCCCGGCTTGACCCCTGCGGGACCCAAGGACCGGGGGTCCTCGCTGTGTTGGCACCGCCTGCGGCTGCACGACTACATGCCCCCATCGACATGATGTCCCAGGCACATCAGTGACTGGTGTGGAGGGTGACCCTGCGTCCCGATCCACCACGGGCGGAGGAACCAAGACTGTCTGATCCCTCAGTGCAGGTGTCGCAGACAGAGGAGTGTCCACATCAGAATCACTCACCCCTGACACATGGACTTGATGCTCATCCAACTCAACATGGACGTCAGAGTCGTCATCAAGGCTGGACTCATAGGCAGCCAGAGACAAGATGCACTGCAGCACTTGGGGGTTTTCGTGGCCTACCACCCCATGACCACCACTAGTGCTGGGTTGATGTGGTGTTACCAACCCTGTGTCTGGCATGACAACACCATCCTCCGCCTCCATTGCGTCATCGCCTGAAAAATAGAGAGAAAAAGGTCAATACACATGTCAGAAGCACACGACACACACACACACCGACAGCAAAGGCATCCGGCAGACATGTGACACACAACATATGACCTGGCATGCATGCTGGGTATACTTTGAATAGCTTCTGTGATCAGACCTGTTGAAAGGTGGCAGTTTCCATGGAAGTGGGTCTATGCAGTGCAGAAAATGTGTACGCCACTCACTACCTACATGTACAAGCACTACATGGTGTGTGCCAGGAAATGTGAAGGCAGTGCAATGTCAAATTCAGACATCACGTGCATTGTGCATTCAATGTGTACCATGTCTAGAAGCCAAGCACCCCTCCACCCCAGTACCAAAGCAGGGATGCCTAGCATGGTATCAAAAGGCTGACCATACACCTGTGTATTGACAGGCAGTGTTGACTGGCATCAACAGCTTAATGTGATTCAAATTACAACACTGCAAATGATGCTGGTACAGTGGGCAGGACACATGATGGAAACTCCGGAGGCCGCCCACGTGTGAAGAAGACACAACAAGAGTTGGACAGAGTCATTGGCCATTGAACAGGCTGAGGCCTGTGAGCCACACAGATTGTCAGAGCCTAAACATGTGTGCAATGCAGGACTAAGCCACAGTTGACATGGGAAGGCTGATGAGATGGCAGGCAATGTATGTAACCAAGGACTTATATTACAGTGATCATCCAGTCAAGGACACATAGGGGCATGCGTACAATGCACATGGAGCATGAATGGGCACTCATGTCCCTGCGGGACATCTGACCCATGCACAGTACAAGTGAGATACCCTGCATCGAGTACTAAGGCTGTACCACACAGCATATGTCTGGCAGATTCTACGCTGGAAGTTAGCATCTACACAGGACACATGAACAAGAAAGTACACATTGGCAAGATTGAAGCAGACCAGTGCAAAGGTGGAACTGGGGTGCAGAGTGGCGGAGGAGGGGCAAGGGAGCATGCCTACATGGAGTCCCGCATGCAGGCAGAGGAGACATGCATGATGGTAGCATTGCATTACTTACACATCAGAACCATGTACACGTCACATGTAGCAGCAATCATGCACAACACATCCCACAAGTGAAACACACACGTCCTCAACAAACACGCATCGACACTCACTGGACTGGGCATCAAAGTCCAGCTTCTCTCCCACTCCTTCGACCAATTCAGGTGGTATGAACTCCGCAACGAGAGCCTCATGCGGAGTGAGTTCTTCCTCCTCTGGTGCAGGCCCACCGCCAGTCACCAGAGTCAAGTTGTAATTTGAGGCACGCTTGGCTTTAGTGCTGCGCTTGATGTCATTCCAACGCTTTTTGCACTCCTGCGCCGTGCGCACCTCATGGCCGAATGAACTGACATGTTCCGCAACATGCTTCCAGTGGGTGTCACGTTGGGCAGCCGTAGTCTGACTATTGGCACCCACTAGCATGTCACGGCTGTGGCCCCGCACGTAGTCCACGAGGAAGTCCATTTCCTGCTTACAGAAAGGCTTCTTCCTCGACATGCAGGAGATCGTGGCTGTGTGTGGGTTCCAAGCCTGTGCTGCAGGTGCAACTTTCCTCCACTTGGATTGTGGCGCAGACCCTGGCTGGCTAATGCCGCCCTGACCAGTATGGCCAGTGGGTTCGGTGGATTGAGCCAAGGGAGTGGCAGGTGGAGGGATGACCAAAGGCCTGACTTGTGTCAGTGGCAGCTGGGTGCCCACTAATGGACCCTGCGCAGCAACATCAGCTGTGGCAGGGTCATTGACCGCAACGGTCCTGGTTGGCAGACTCACAACCGGGGTGCTGTTGGGTGCATCTGCCCCTGCACTTGCCAACACCCGGCTGTTCGGGGCAGCAGATGACATGACTGCCCCAGGGACACGTGTCTTGGTCTGAGCAGCCCGGCCTGCCCCTATGGTTTCCCCCCTGGCCTGTTGGAGATCTACCAAGGGCTCTTCAAGTGCCAACGCAGCCTGCGCTGGCAGACCCTGAGCCTGGGTGGCGGTGTCCACAGCTGCACCTGCAGCTACCACTACCCTTGGGCCCGTGGCAGTCGATGGAACGGACTGCCGGGTCATATGGGTGCCAGTGCCAGATGCAGGAGCTGCATCCCCCGGAACCACAGGGGGTGGTGGCATGGCTGCACCGACACATGGCACAACATTGTGCTCAAGTGGCGCACCCCTGCCTCTTCCCCCTCTGTGGCTGCCCTGGACACCCTGGAGTCCCCCTACTCCCTGGTCACCACGGCCACGTCCCCGACCACGCCCGCCACGAGGAGTACGCCCAGCTGAGGCGCCCCTCACCTTTGGTGGCCTCCCAACCATGGCACAGATGTAGTAGTGCTGGCACAGATGGAGTGGTGCCAATGGGAGGTGTACACCACAATTGACCTGGGCAATTGTGGTGAAGGGGGTGGGAAGCAAGATGTTAACAGCCCCCCTGCACCTGCAAGGCTGTATGTGACCCCGGTGATGTGGTGACGGGTCACGCAACGCTCAGGCACCCCAAAACTGCAGTAAAACCGTGCACACAACCCTGCAGTCTACGTGCGTGGATTCAACCTCCCGAAGTACGCGGTGGCACCCAGTAAAACGAATAACGCGTACGCGTGGAACACGCAGGCTACTATGACATCGAAAATGGGTGTGATACACAGGGGCACCCGCAGTGGGAAAAAGAGCGTGTGCGACTCACCGTCTGACTAGCGCGATGCAGAAAAACACGCGTAGCCAATACCCCCGCCAAAAGAAGAGATACGTCCTTGATAGCTGTGAAGTTGTGATGGCGCGCGAAACAACAGGAAGCAGCAACACACGTCGGTCTCCACGAAAGGCACCTACAGCGAACTGCTCACCTTGACCTGGGCAATTGTGGTGAAGGGGGTGGGAAGCAAGATGTTAACAGCCCCCCTGCACCTGCAAGGCTGTATGTGACCCCGGTGATGTGGTGACGGGTCACGCAACGCTCAGGCACCCCAAAACTGCAGTAAAACCGTGCACGCAACCCTGCAGCCTACGTGCGTGGATTCAACATCCCGAAGTACGCGGTGGCACCCAGTAACACGAATAACGCGTACGGGTGGGACACGCAGGCTACTATGACATCAAAAATGGGTGCGATACACAGGGGCACCCGCAGTGGGAAAAAGAGCGTATGCGACTCACCGTCTGACTAGCGCGATGCAGAAAAACACGCGTAGCCAATACCCTCGCCAAAAGAAGAGATACGTCCTTGATAGCTGTGAAGTTGTGATGGCGTGCGAAACAACAGGAAGTAGCAACACACGTCGGTCTCCACGAAAGGCACGTACAGCGAACTGCTCACCTTGACCTGGGCAATTGTGGTGAAGGGGGTGGGAAGCAAGATGTTAACAGCCCCCCTGCACCTGCAAGGCTGTATGTGACCCCGGTGATGTGGTGACGGGTCACGCAATGCTCAGGCACCCCAAAACTGCAGTAAAACCGTGCACGCAACCCTGCAGCCTACGTTTGTGGATTCAACCTCCCGAAGTACGCGGTGGCACCCAGTAACACGAATAACGCGTACGCGTGAGACACGCAGGCTACTATGAAATCGAAAATGGGTGCGATACACAGGGGCACCCGCAGTGGGAAAAAGAGCGTGTGCGACTCACCGTCTGACTAGCGCGATGCAGAAAAACACGCGTAGCCAATACCCCCGCCAAAAGAAGAGATACGTCCTTGATAGCTGTGAAGTTGTGATGGCGCGCGAAACAACAGGAAGCAGCAACACACGTCGGTCTCCATGAAAGGCACGTACATCGAACTGCTCACCTTTAACCCGTGCTGAGGGAAACGCACGCGCGCGTCACGTCACTTACGCGCATGGGCCCTTTCCTCGTATTACATGCGGACGTGCAGTTTTTCACGCGCGCTCACGCGCTAAGGGCCTTTGGTCCAATGAAATCGCATATGCGTGCTGCCGTGCATACGCGCTAAGGGCCTTTTCCTCGTATTACATGCGGAGGTGCAGTTTTCCACGCGCGCTTACGCGCATGGGCCCTTTCCTCGTATTACATGCGGACGTGCAGTTTTTCACACGCGATGAAATGCCCATGCACATCTGTACGCGTCACGTCACAGGGGCGCTTGCGCTTGAGGGGCCTTCTGTCCAATGAAAATGCGTATCCGTGCAGACGTGCTTACGCGCTAAGGGCCTTTCCTCGAATTACACGCTGACGTGCAGATTTTTCACTTGCCAAATCACTCCGTATCAAGCTGGCCACGCGTAAGCAGACGGAAGACCATGCTCCTGCCCAGAAGGCCGAACTACTGCCCCCCAGAGCCCTGAGCACGCTCCCACCTGCCATCTGCTGCTGCCTGACTGCCTGCTGCCCACGTGCCCTGCCATTTGCTGCCTGCACATCAGCCAGGGGTGCTGTTGCTGTGACCACCCCTGCTGGAACCGAAGACTCCTGACTGGGATTCCATCGCTCCACAGCCCAGCCCCAGGACCCAGTTGCCCACCCACTCCTGCCTCTGGGGTTGTCATGTCGGGGCAAACACCATCTGGGACCACTGACAACCCCCGGCCAGAGAGGCAGAGGGGCACCAGCTTCAGTGCCACCGAAGTTGGTGTCCTGGTGGAGCAAGTCCTGGGGCAGTATGATGCCCTCTTCGGAAGTTCCCGCGCCGACAAGGAAGGACTGACTCGGATATGGACTGACATCGTGACTGCCATCAACGCGGAGGGGGTGGCAGTCCGCGACTTACAACATGTCAAGAAGCGCTGGGAGGACTTCAGGTCCAGGACCCTGAACAAGGCCCGGCGCCTCTTGAAGGAAGCGGATGCCAAGGGGCGCCGGGGCCACTTGTCGGAAGAACAGATGAGGGTCCTGGAATGCATATCCCCAGCGCTCCACGTCCAGGTCCTTGAGAAGCAGACCCGTCTGGAGTCAAGCGGTGAGTGTACATGCATCCTGATTGTGAGCAGTGCGTGTGGTGATTATTCAGTAGTGTGCAGGTTGCACATCTGTTTGTATGGGGTCGAGTATGGGTGGGGGTGTACAGGGCCGTGGGGCTGACACATGCGAGGGCTGTAATGTGTGAGACATGGATGGTGCTTGTGTGTGTAGGCTTGCATGCCAAATGCAGTTGTGTGGGCACACATGTTTGGATGAATGTGTATGTAAGTAGACATGTCCGTGATGTCACGCATGTATGTTGTTTTTGGCTGCATGTATCAGCACTGTGTACATGTGCATGTGTGTGTATTTGACAAGAGTGCAACAGTGATGCAACATGGATGCATGTGACAGCGGTAGGTGGAAGCCTGATTGGCAGATGTGACATGGATGCCCGTCTGAACACTGCGACACTTGGCAGAGGTGTACACATGCATGCAAGTGTGGTGGTGTGTGTACATGTGTGGTGCACTTCCTGTGTTGCATGTGATGTCTGGCTCACCTTTGGCTGCTCATGCTGTTGTATGTGTATGGATGGTGGTGGCAGTTGCGATATGGCTGTGGTATGGCTCATGTGTGCGAGTTGTAATGACATGTGTGTTGGGGATTGTGATGACATGTCTGAGGTTTGCCAATGCCACTCATGTACAACTGTCATGTGTGTATGTGTCCATTGTACAGTGCCCTGATGCCTGTTTTTTGTTTCTCCCTGTCTGCAGCGTCAACTGATGAAGAGGGCGGAGAAGGTGCTGTGGAGCACAGCGGCGGGGATCCCACCGCCAGCCGGAGACGCAAGGCCCGGCTCCCCTCCCATGTTGTCATCTCGTCGGGGAGTGAGGAGTCCGGTGCCGCATCCCAGGCCGCAGCTGCCGGGGGGAGGTCCAAGAGGCGGAGGTTGGAGTTGGACTCCTCAGCAGCAGAAGGGGCAGCTGGGACCCCACAGGGCCCAACAGGGGAAGATGGCACGGAGTCATCCAGGTTGGTGGGGGGTTTGGTGGAGGAGGAGGCCGTGCAAGCACCAGAGACGGGGTCTGGAGGTGGGGATCCCACTGGTGCTAGTGGTGCAGTGCAGGACCAGGGACAGGAGGCAGCACAGGCCGCCGCGGAGGTGCCTGTGTGCAATCCTGTCCCTGATCCTGTCCCTGCATCATCTTGCACCAGCAGGGATGCCTACGTCCAGACCCGTTTTCAGGCAGGGGATGAGCTCACGTCAACTGGCCTTCCTCTGCCTGCGGACGTGGCTATCCAGGTCCGGGTTGATCCTGTCCTGGCTGGTGTGCCGTTGCGTCAACGGGCCATGCGAGGTGACCTGCAGTCTTTTCATGAAGAGACTGCACGTCATCTCGAATGGCTCGTTGACCACGGCAGCCTGCTGGGACAGGTCACCCAGGCCGGATTCCTCCGTCTGATGGGGCTTGCTCTGACCCCCTCCTCAACTGGACCCCCTACGCGCCAGTCGTCCTCTGTGCCATCTTCCCACCCATCAGTCACCTGGGTGCCCTGTGGAGCTGCCTCTGACGGTGCGGCCAGGCTGGTGGAGGAGGCATCCCTGCCACAGTCGGGAGTCGGACGTCCAGCAGGGGTGGCCACATCTACGACTGCAGCCCAGCCGGCGGAGGATGTGCAGGCAGCAGGAGGCAGTGCAGAGGCACAGCAGCAGCAGCAACGTGGTGGGAGCCATGAAGGCTCGGGGCCTTCAACATCGGAGGGGCAGGCATCGGCCGGAGGGCAGGAGGACCCAGGACAGAGAGTGTCTTCCGTGTGGCAGCGGTTGGGCCACGCCATAGATGCGGAGCGGCAGCTGGCGGAAGAGGCACGGCTCACAATGGTCATTGCGGAGAACTCCATGCGGAGGGCCCTGAGGCGGGCCGAGTGCCTCGAGGCAATCCGCAGGGGTTTGGAGGTGGAGACGTTGACGGCCCTGCGGACCCTCGGGGCCATGGAGGAGGACCGCCTCCGGGACATTGAGGAGGAGTTCGATGATGCCCTGGCCCGGGACATCCACAAGTGAGCCGTGAAACTAGCCCGCTGCCCTTGTACATAGTTATGTAGGTAGTGTTAGGTTTCATTTTTGTTTTTATTTTATTTGGACCTTTCGGACATTGGCCACATTTTTGTATATAGTTTATTTTATTAGTTAGTGTAGTTAGATAGGTTTCCTTTATTTTGTTGGGATAATGGGCCCTCGCTTGTTCCCATGTACATAGTTCACAGTTGGATTGTATTTTTTTTTTACTTTTTAACCATGGAGCAATGGCTTTCTTTTTTATTTCCCATTGGATTTTGTTTTGTGGACATTGACTTTGGACAACATTACTTTGGAATTTTATTTTTGGTTTTGCTTTTTGTAACGGACATGCTTCTTTTCATTTTTGTACATTCACATTTCTGTTTCTTCATTTTTTATTCTATTTATGTTTCCTTTAATACATATTTTTTTTGGTGAACTTCAATGTGTGGTATCTCATTGGTTTCATGCATTTCATGATATGTGTTTTGAGATTCACTGACACCCATTGGGTGTATGTGAGGGAAATGTGTTTGTTTCGGAACTTGCAATTGGTGTTCTGTGATGTAATTGCAAATTATGAGTGGGTGGATGCAATACTCGGGTGGGTGTTTTGCATTTGGAGGCTGACCATAGGGACCAGGGATCTAGATTGTGATGACATGTTGGCTGGGGAACATGAGTTGCACATGGGTGGGGGCCTGCTGGCAGGTGCCCCACAGTGCTGGGGGGTGGGGGTGCTGGGAAACATGGGTGGGGGCCTGGTGGAGGCTGCCCCTGGTGACTGGGGGGGTGGGGGTGGTGGGAGACATGGGTGGGGGCCTGGTGGAGGCTGCCCCTGGTGACTGTGGGGGTGGGGGTGCTGGGAGACATGGGTTGGGGCCTGGTGGAGGCTGCCCCTGGTGACTGGGGGGGTGGGGGTGGTGGGAGACATGGGTGGGGGCCTGGTGGAGGCTGCCCCTGGTGACTGTGGGGGTGGGGGTGCTGGGAGACATGGGTGGGGGCCTGGTGGAGGCTGCCCCTGGTGACTGGGGGGTGGGGGTGGTGGGAGACATGGGTGGGGGCCTGGTGGAGGCTGCCCCTGGTGACTGGGGGGTGGGGGTGGTGGGAGACATGGGTGGGGGCCTGGTGGCAGGTGCCCCACAGTGCTGGGGGGTGGGGGTGGTGGGGAACATGACTTGGACATGGGTGGGGGCCTGGTGGCAGGTGCCCCACAGTGCTGGGGGGTGGGGGTGGTGGGGAACATGAGTTGGACATGGGTGGGGGCCTGCTGGCAGGTGCCCCACAGTGCTGGGGGGTGGGGGTGGTGGGGAACATGAGTTGGACATGGGTGGGGGCCTGCTGGCAGGTGCCCCACAGTGCTGGGGGGTGGGGGTGCTGGGAGACATGGGTGGGGGCCTGGTGGAGGCTGCCCCTGGTGGCTGGGGGGTGGGGGTGGTGGGAGACATGGGTGGGGGCCTGGTGGTGGGTGCCCCTGCACTGCTGGGGGGTGGGGGTGGTGGGAGACATGGGTGGGGGCCTGGTGGAGGCTGCCCCTGGTGACTGGGGGGGTGGGGGTGGTGGGAGACATGGGTGGGGGCCTGGTGGCAGGTGCCCCACAGTGCTGGGGGGCGGGGGTGGTGGGAGACATGGGTGGGGGCCTGGTGGTGGGTGCCCCTGCACTGCTGGGGGGTGGGAGTGGTGGGAGACATGGGTGGGGGCCTGGTGAAGGCTGCCCCTGGTGACTGGGGGGGTGGGGGTGGTGGGAGACATGGGTGGGGGCCTGGTGGAGGCTGCCCCTGGTGGCTGGGGGGTGGGGGTGGTGGGAGACATGGGTGGGGGCCTGGTGGTGGGTGCCCCTGCACTGCTGGGGGGTGGGGGTGGTGGGAGACATGGGTGGGGGCCTGGTGGAGGCTGCCCCTGGTGACTGGGGGGGTGGGGTGGTGGGAGACATGGGTGGGGGCCTGGTGGCAGGTGCCCCACAGTGCTGGGGGGTGGGGGTGGTGGGGAACATGAGTTGGACATGGGTGTGGGCCTGCTGGCAGGTGCCCCTGCACTGCTGGGGGGTGGGGGTGATGGGAGACATGGGTGGGGGCCTGGTGGAGGCTGCCCCTGGTGACTGGGGGGATGGGGGTGGTGGGAGACATGGGTGGGGGCCTGGTGAAGGCTGCCCCTGGTGACTGTGGGGGTGGGGGTGGTGGGAGACATGGGTGGGGGCCTGGTGGTGGGTGCCCCTGCACTGCTGGGGGGTGGGGGTGGTGGGAGACATGGGTGGGGGCCTGGTGGCAGGTGCCCCACAGTGCTGGGGGGTGGGGGTGGTGGGGAACATGAGTTGGACATGGGTGGGGGCCTGCTGGCAGGTGCCCCACAGTGCTGGGGGGTGGGGGTGGTGGGGAACATGAGTTGGACATGGGTGGGGGCCTGCTGGCAGGTGCTCCACAGTGCTGGGGGGTGGGGGGGGTGGGGAACATGAGTTGGACATGGGTGGGGGCCTGCTGGCAGGTGCCCCACAGTGCTGGGGGGTGGGGGTGGTGGGAGACATGGGTGGGGGCCTGGTGGAGGCTGCCCCTGGTGGCTGGGGGGTGGGGGTGGTGGGAGACATGGGTGGGGGCCTGGTGGTGGGTGCCCCTACACTGCTGGGGGGTGGGGGTGGTGGGAGACATGGGTGGGGGCCTGGTGGAGGCTCCCCCTGGTGACTGGGGGGGTGGGGGTGGTGGGAGACATGGGTGGGGGCCTGCTGGCAGGTGCCCCACAGTGCTAGGGGGTGGGGGTGGTGGGAACATGAGTTGGACATGGGTGGGGGCCTGGTGGAGGGTGCCCCTGTACTGCTGGGGGGTGGGGGTGGTGGGAGACATGGGTGGGGGCCTGGTGGAGGGTGCCCCTGGTGGCTGGGGGTGCAGGGGGACATGCGTTGGTGGGCAGTAGTGCAAGTTGACATGTGGGTTGGCTGGGGGGCATGGCCATGGTGGATGGGGTGCCTGCAGGACATGTGCAGGGTAGGCCCCTGTGGTGTGAGCCACCTGCAGGGGCCGTGGAGGGTGTAGAGGGGACACCTGGGAGGACCCACACGTGCAATTCACGTGTGGTGCTCCCCGCGCACCACTGAAATACACGTATCCTGCTGAAATTGCGTGTGGAACTTCACGCGCACCCCTGAAATACACGTACCCTGCGGAAATCGCGTGTGTAACTTCCCCTGCACCCTGAAATACACGTACCCTGCTGAAATCGCATGTGGAACTTCACGCGCACCCCTGAAATGCACATACCCTGCGGAAATTGCGTGTGTAACTTCCCCTGCACCCTGAAATACACATACCCTGCTGATATCGCGTGTGGAACTTCACGCGCACCCCGAAATACACGTACCCTGATGGAATTGCGTGTGGAACTTCACGCGCACCCCTGGAATACACGTACCCTGCTGATTTCGTGTGTGAAACTTCCCCCGCACCCCGAAATACACGTACCCTGATGGAATCGCGTGTGGAACTTCCAACGCACCCCTGAGATACGCGTACCCTGCTCGCACGGGCCCAATCGCGTGTGGAAATCCCCGCGCACCCCTGAAACACACGTACCCTGATGGAATCGCGTGTGGAAATTCCCGTGCACCCCTGAAATACACGTACCCTGCAGAAATCGCGTGTGTAACTTCCCCTGCACCCTGAAATACACGTACCCTGCTGAAATCGCGTGTGGAACTTCACACGCACCCCTGAAATACATGTACCCTGCGGAAATCGCGTGTGTAACTTCCCCTGCACCCTGAAATACACGTACCCTGCTGAAATCGCGTGTGGAACTTCACGCGCACCCCTGAAATACACGTACCCTGCGGAAATCGCGTGTGTAACTTCCCCTGCACCCTGAAATACACGTACCCTGCTGATATCGCGTGTGGAACTTCACTCGCACCCCGAAATACATGTACCCTGATGGAATCGCGTGTGGAACTTCACGCGCACCCCTGGAATATACGTACCCTGCTGATTTCGCGTGAGACTTCCCCCGCACCCCGAAATACACGTACCCTGATGGAATTACGTGTGGAACTTCCCGCGCATGCCTGAAATACGCGCACCCTGCTCGCACGGGCCCAATCGCGTGTGGAAATTCCCCCGCACCCCTGAAATACACGTACCCTGATGGAATCGCGTGTGGAACTTCCCGCGCACCCCTGGAATACACATACTCTGCTGATTTCGCGTGTGAAACTTCCCCCGCACCCTGAAATACACGTACCCTGATGGAGTCGCGTGTGGAACTTCCCGCGCACCCCTGAGATACGCGTACCCTGCTTGCACGGGCCCAATCGCGTGTGGAAATTCCCGCGAACCCCTGAAATACACGTACCCTGATGGAATTGCGTGTGGAACTTCCCGCGCACCCCTGGAATACACGTACCCTGCTGATTTCACGTGTGAAACTTCCCCCGCACCCTGAAATACACGTACCCTGATGGAATCGCGTGTGGAACTTCCCGCGCACCCCTGGAATACACGTACCCTGCGGAAATCGCGTGTGTAACTTCCCCTGCACCCTGAAATACACGTACCCTGCTGATATCGCGTGTGGAACTTCACGCGCACCCCGAAATACACGTACCCTGATGGAATTGTGTGAGGTACTTCCCGCGCACCCCAGTGATACACGTAGCCCGCTTGCTGTGCTGGTACAGGGTTAGCGCAGCCCTTTGCGCTGGATTGGGTATATTGATGGCTTTTCCCTGCGCGAGAGGCGTGCTTGGGGGCGTAACTGGCGCTGCTGCAGGCTTGCTGCAGGGTCGCTGCGCCACTGTGTGCCACGGCTGGTTTTGGTGGCTGGAATCCATGAATACGCTGTGCGCGGAAATGGATTTTAGCGCACGCGGCTGGCGCAGGGATTCGCACGCGCACACTGTGCGCCAGCCGCGTGCGCCACTTGTGCGCTGGATTCTATGAATTACCCCCTAAATGTCTTCTTGGGAGAGACAGCAAGCACCCCAGACACCTTGCTTGCGTGTTAAAGTGATAGATCAATTCTTAAAAAACGTGCTAATCTGGCTTGCGGTCTTGGAAGGCAAATGGCCTCTCAGCTCGCTAATACAGAGAGTCAACCTAGCCTAACCCCAGCCCCTAAATCTCACCCTCAAAGCACCCTCCCTCTTTACAGTGCCTACAACCATTCCCACCTGTGGCGCCGTCCGCTGCCCCACATTTGAATCCCCTGTCTGCGTCTTTTACCCCATGATAGTTAATATTCCCCGTAAACTCCTCTTTTCCCGGGATACCCTGTCCATATCCGGGCAGAGCGAACAGTCTCTCCTGGACTTCTCGCCCACCTTGCCCACCTTACAACCAAAAACTGTTCCTGCATTAACATGTTCAACTATACCTTGATACCTTGATACCTACTCTCCTGAGGCATCTCACCCACCTGGTCCACCACACCCCTGGCAAAATGATGCACTACAGTGAAACCCCTAAAGGCCTAAGCCGGTCGCACAAATCTTCCAACATCTTATCAATAAAATGCTGAAGCCCTGGAATATGGACCTGCCCTCCACCCTCCAAGATACCCCCCAGACCACTCCTGGTGTCCACCAAGAATAGTCATATCACAACGTGAAACAAAAAGAAAGGAGACGGTGGGGGGGTGATTAACCCCCAAGGATAACATATGGGGTTCTAAGAGTTTGTGACGTGCCGCCAGCCAACACCCTACAATGGCAGTTCTCATTGTGTCATGGTTCGTACTACTCTCCCAAACTTCCCATGAGGTGGACTCATCTGCCTTGCTCCCCATGGGGGTCCTTTAGGAGGGACAGCGAAAATACCACTGGCACCTTGACTGTGTGAAACAGCAGGTCAAAAGCTTACAAAAACATGCTAGCCTGGCTTGCTTTCTTCATAGAATAAAGCCCTCGCCACTCAGGCAAAAACAGAGTGTCAAGCTAATCCAACCACACATTGCTATCCTCATCGCCATTCCCTACATTCGTTCTTGCCATTGGCCCCAGTGGCTCCGACACCATTGAAGCCTTTGCCTACCTCCCTTATACCTGTTAGCCTTACTCCCCCCAACAACTCTCCTTGCCAGATGCTAGCTTGTCCATACCCAAAAAGATCTAATAGTCGCTTCATAGCTTGCCCTCCCCTTAAACTGCTTCCACATGCAAGTAAAATCCTCTCTGGGAGTCTCTCCTCCTCCACGGCTCCTCACCTTCAATACTCTAGACAGACATTCCTTTACTCGCAGGTCCATTGAAATTCAAGTTATAGCGCAGCTAAATCGAGTTTTTTGTTCATGAAGGAGAAATGATCCCCATCCTGCCTGCACGTTTGGGTTGCCTCATAATTGAAACCCTCATGCGCAAACTCCCTAATCCCCCAATTCCTGCAGATTCCTACAATCTCTTTTAAATGTGTCCATGTATATTCCATTCCAGCTTGAACCTTCACTCCCCTTCAAATCCCCCAGGAAGCAATGGCATCCATAATACTTCCAAAACTGTCCATTGCTCCCTCCACACTGCCGCCACGTTCCTCCTCATCCTAATCAGAGCCAAACTCACCACCTTATCCGTCTCGCCCTGCTCCAGCTGTATCATGACCAACCTTGGCGTGGTATGGTCCTCCTTCAGACTCAAAAACATGGGATGCGCTCCCTACACCTCATCACCCACACGCCACCCCAGCATGATTTCCTGCCCAGGTCATCAATGAGTGGCCGCATATCAACATTTCTGGTGTCTGATGCACCCCAATGGCAGCTGCAGCACGGGGAGAGACATAATCGTGAATCGGAAATGTAACCCTGGTAATCACCAGATTTGTATGTCTCCAAAACCATAAGGTCTTTGATGCTCAAACCTGCCCTCTATCTTCCCAGTGCCACCCCATCCTAAAAGAGTGTGTACCATATTCCCTTTCTGCGTGTCCCATGCATCCAACAAACTTTCTTGGCATCACCAATACCTAGAAGGCATTGGTGTATAATCCACGCCTATGCTCGGATATACTACCCAGACGTTCCCCATTGATGCTGTGATATTCCTGGAACACCCCCACTGGACTGAGTTAGGTATCACGACTGAGTTAAGTATCACCACCAATGTCCCTATTGCCCTTTGGGCAGTGTTTGACAAAACACAGGACAAACAACAAAACCTTCACCACGAAGCACGTATCACAGGCAAGAAAACCAAGATAGACCACAACAATGAGACTGTAATCACCTTCCTCACCCTGGCTGCCCCCTTACTCTCTATACCACCCCTACAGAATCCTTTCCACAAACTCACTGTCCAACAGCTCACTGTACCAAAACAAATTTCCAAAGAACGTCAACCCATTCAACTTACCAGCGATGGTCAGGTGGGACACACAAATCCTTCTCATCATCATAATAATGAATCTCACTGCTTCATCCCTATGTTGTGCCACCCCATGCATTCCTCACCCCAGCCTGCCCCACTACTCATGAATTTAAACCATGCTGCCTTAAGCCCAAAGAGAGGAAGAGGCCAAGGAAATTTCAATCAGCTACACTGCACTTATTGTCTTAAAGTACCACATATCCCGAGGGATCCTCTTTGAGTGTTTGTTTGCCTCTACCCACAGAAGCACTGCCACTGAAAACAGGACAAACCATCAGTTATGCTATTACACTGACCCAAAACGTCTTCCTTGTCTGAAACTATTCTGACTCTTTTTTTGACCTTACTCCCAAAGCGATATTACCAATTAGAACTCGACGGAGGAAGGGAGGAGGGGTGGCAGTCTCCTAGCCAATGAGGAGGCTTGAAACAGGAGCATTACTAGATGTAATCCCGCCGCCCTGAGCCTCCTCAGGGCTGGAGGCTGCCATCTTCCCATCTGGGGAAAAAGGTAAGTGTCCCCCTCTCCCCCCCTTCCACAGTTTTCCCCTCCCTCCCTCTCCACCCCCACTTACTTTCTCCTTTTCGGAAACGGACACACCAGGAACACTGTCCCCAGCGCATCGTCTCCTGATCTGCAACACGCCGCCATGGAACGGGAGAAGGGACTACATGTAGTTCCCTTCTCCCGTTCCATGGTGGCCATCTTATTTGTTTAAATATTTTAAACATTTTCAATGGCCACCATAGAAAGGGAAAACGTACTTTGTTTTCCCTTCCACATCAGCCATTTTTTCTTTCTTTTTTTCTTTTTTCAGTTGCGAAAAACAAGAGCGTTTCTCAACTGAAGAAAGAAGCTTTTAGTAACCTGGTCCAACAGGTTGGGCTATTAAAAGCAATAAGCCCCTCACCGGGTGGACATTACCACATCCGGTAAAGCCCCAGGACTTTTATTAACAATGGTCCCCGGGGCATTACCGGATTCGGTAATGCCCCTAACCCCCCCCCCCCGTGAGTGGCTTATTGCTTAAGTACACACAAGGCCAGTCAGAAAAAGGGCCAGACAATCTCAGATGCTTCACCTTCTTACTCTTGACCACATCAAGGTGCTCCTTTGTGGACCTCTGGTTCTTCACCCATTTTCTCATTTAAACCAATATTGAAAACCCTCCCCCAGCCCCCTGGCCTCCACCCTGTCTCAGCAAAATTGCAATATGTCACTCAATGGGAGAATCTTAACTGAGCAGTACCCCTTTCCCACAAACGTCTTCAGTTACCTCTCCCTCTGTCATTGAACATATCGCCTCCTCCAACTGCTGTGCCATGTTTTTAGACTGGATGCCTACTCCCATACTTTGTTCATTCATGCCTAAACCTGAAAAGATTCCGAAAGAACACGGTTTTGTTAAATGACCAACAGACGATGAGCATTGTTGCTCTAAATTCTGATCCAAATTATAGTTAGGTGGGACAGCCAAAAAAGGTACCGTCAGGGACGGTAGTCAATTTGCTGGGTGGGTGTCATCCACTGCAGCTAGAGATCCATGTCTAACTCCCACCAGACAACTGCTTCTCCTCAACCATTCTTGAGCTAAACTCCTCATTACATTGCACTCACGCTACACCTTCAAAGTTCACCTGCGCTTTACATATTACATTGATGGTTTTAAGCAACACCAAACATCAATCTCTGGCAACTTCTTGGTACACACTTGCCTCTATTAAAAAGGCTGAAGTCCAATTTTCTATAGCCATTTTTTGCCTCTAAGCCATCTTGTTCTCCTCTTCCTTAGACCCATTCTTTGATCTCCCTTCGATAACCAGGAGCTTGAATACCTCCAAAAACTCCCCTTTCGAAATAATTTCCTATGTCAATAGCATCAATGCCCTACCAAAAGCTTGATGGTGCATTTATATGGAAACATTTTCACCTTCTCCTCGTATTGTGTGCACCCTCCCCCTCCTTTTCTGCAATTGCAGCCCCATCGTTCAGGGACCCAATACTCTCCCCAATTCACACTTGCCTGCAACCTTGTGCATGCTCATGACAGCATCACCTCCTTTCCTCTTGTCCAGTTTCCCCAGGCCCTCAACGCTCACCTTCTCCACCTCTTCCGACTCCCCAATACCCTTCCCTTCTCCTACCAACCCAATGCTGGTCCCTCTGACAGCCCATAATGGCCCCCTCTATTTCTACCATACTGCCAAAGAACTGCCTACCCTATCACCGGTTGGTAAATACCAGGCCTCATCGATTGTCCTCCCTTGCTCCCTTTTGCACCAGATTCTAGACCTAACACTTGTCCACTGCTTCTTTTGCCATTGGTTAGGGTTGCATCCCTTCATGTTCCAGACTCTCTGTTCAATGTCATACTTCTCTTTCCCGCTCTTTCCCCATCTTTGTCTGGACTGTGAACCCTCCTGGGCCATGGCTCACACTGCGGGTGACACAAACTCTCCTGTGCCTTCTGCCTAGGGCCGTTCCTTTTGTCTCCCTCCACCATAGCCATGGCTCTTTCCAGAGTCTTGCCTGCCCCTTCTATTTCCTTCTGATCACTGGCTCCAGCAACTGCCCCAACCCACAAAATGATTGTTCCAACTGCCCTGACCGGAGTGACAATGAGGCATTTGGACAAGTGCTATGAGAGTGGATACTGTGGTGTTTGCCTGGAGGCCCCCCTGCTGTGTGCTGGCCTGTGGTGAGCCATGAGGTAGGCCTTAGGCATTGCTGCGCAGTAGGGCTGAAACAAATGCATCACACCTGTTGTGGTTCTGGCTCCAAACTGCTGGGTTTCCGGCATCCGGGGTGTTTTTTTTCAATTGCTGCACGTCCCGCCGTACGCAGTGGTGTGCGGCGTACATAACATTCCTCCCTTTTCCCAAATAACAAAACATGTGCTTACTATGCACCAAACACACTTAACTATGCTCTACTCACAAAAGACACAATGGTCTCTTCAACATGTATAGTCTCTCAGCTTACCCGGGGCCTGATGGGGCCACCCTCAGGTCATACCCACTGTCGCGTTGGTGGGGTACTGCCACTGCAACATCTTCGTCATCTGGCTCACCTTCCAGACTGAGGGGCATCTCATTATCGTCTGACCAGCCAACGAGGACAGGGTTTCGTCCCCCTGCATCGTCATGAGGCAGCCTCTGGGTTGGTGGTATGTCATTGCTCTCCATTAGTGGCTGGTTCTGATCTTCTGTCCATAGGTCCTTTGGGACTTGCTTGAACCATGAGGCATTCCTTGTGATGGTCTCCTGTCCCCGGCGAGCTGTTATCATTGTTCTTTCCTCCGGGTAACCCTGCAGGGTGTGGGATCATAACGGGTTGATAGTTTAGACTTTGTTGCATTTCACAGTACCAGCACTTGGTCTCTCACCTTGTTACTCGACTCCTTTGTATGTCGCTTTAAGCTCATGCGTTCTTTGGCTGCGACTCGCTTTGCATGAGTACGTTTTGAGTCTAGGTTCTTTACTGCCCTGCTGTGGTGGTGCGGTATTGATGAATTTAGTAGAGTCCCAAACATCAGATCTGCTGGGGGGATGTCTGTCGAGCTGTGTGGGGTCACTCAGTAATTTCGCAGGAATCAGTACAAATATACTTGCCGTGGGCTGTTCTGGGCTTTGGAAATGCATAGCACCTTGTTTATCGTCCTCACAAAATGTTCTATGTCCCTGTTGGCTTGTGGCCACCTTGGAGTGATGTGGTGGTGGCGAATGTGTAAGTCGTCCATGTACTTGATTATTTCCTTCCCCTGGAATAGTGGTACATTGTCTCTTTTAGTGTGTTTTGGTAGGCCATTGGTGCCAAACAACTTTTCCAGAGCTGGGATCACCATGTCTGCTGCCGTTGACAATAAGATTTCCACTTCAGGGTTTCGTGAGTAATCGTCAATGGCCACTAGCAGATAGATTTCTTCCTGTATCCTGCAGAAGTGGATACTGATCGCTTCCCACCTTGATGTGCCCCGATTCCCAGACTGTATGAGTTCCGGCCTCAGGGTGCCCGGGCCACTTGGCATGGGTGACATGATGTGATGGCACTTTCAACCTTAGCGTCAATCTGTGGAAACCACACTCTGTGCCGTATTCTGGCTTTGGTCCTGACTATCCCCTGGTGACCTTCATCCGCCAGCGTGAAGACCTGGTCCTGTGGCCTGGTGGGTATGAGAATACATGTACCTCTTCGAATTAGACCCTCGCTGGTAATTGACAGTTTTTGACGCACCGGGAAGACCCCCGTGAGGAAGTCTCTGGCTGCTGTCGTGCGATCGTGCATGTTCCACAGAAAAGATTTCCACTCTCCTACCAGTACAGCGTTCTTTACGATGTCACAGCATGGGTCAGCTTGTGTTGCCTCTCTGATGTCGGCGATGCTGATGGCCTTGGGGTTTCATTGTGCTAATAATCTGGCAGATGTGTTCCTCAGTCTCTTTCGATTCCTTGACCTCACGGTGTGTGGCCACTCTCAGGTGTATGGATAGGAAGTCTGCCGGGTTGTCTGCCCCCGCTTGGTACTCTAGTTCGAAGTCATACTGCTGGAGGTGCAGCAACCATTTTCTGATTCTGCCAGGTGGGTGCGTGGATGATCCTGTGAAGATTGGCAGCAGAGGTTTATGGTCAGTGTAGGCCTTGAAATTGTGCCCGTAAATGTACAGGTGAAAATGTCTGCAGCCCCATAGGACTAAAATGGCCTCCTTTTCTATATGTGACTATTGCTGTTCCATTGGTGTCAAAGCTCGTGATGCATACGCAATTGGCCTGATCTCTCCAATGGGCAACAACTGAACTAAGATAGTTCCCAGTCCAACCGGGCTGGCGTCTACATACAACTAGGTTTGCAGCATGGTGTCATAGTACGCCCTAGTGGTGTCTGCCGACAGTGAGTCCTTGATTTGCTCGAACGCGTCTTGGCAGCGTGCGCTCCAGTGCCACTTGGTGTTGGCCTTCGTTAGCTCCCTTAGTGGCTCTGAGATCATTGCCAGATTCGGGATAAATCTGCAAGAGTAAATTGCCATGCCTAAGAAACTACGTACCTCCATCAGTGTGGTGGGAGGGGAGGCCCCTTTGATGTCCGCCACCTTGACGAGGACAGCGGACACGCCGTTACTGTTAAACACGTATCCGAAAAAGACGATTTCTTCTTTCAGGAATTCTTTCGATAGTGAGTACAGCCGTTTCAAGTCTGTTGAGTACCGCTTCCATTCTGCATAGGTGCTCTTCTTTGCTGCTGGCATGTACAAGGATGTCATCACTAATGTTCAGCACTCCAGGAATTCCTTACATGACTTCTTGGATTGCTTGCTGGAATACCTCTGCTGCGGATGATATCCCAAAAATCTCAGTCTTTTGTACTGTCTCAAACCCAGATGTGTTGAAAATGTCATGATATATCTTGAGTCCCGATGCAGCTTCAACTGGTGATATCCAGCATTGAGATCTAGTTTTGAGAAGAATCGGGACCCTGTGAAGTCATTTACAATTTCATCCAGACTCGGGGTAATGTGCCGTTCTCTCCTTATGGCTCCATTGGGCAGGTGCGTGTCGCTACAGATTCTCACTTTCCCTGGCTGCTTCGGTTTCTTAGTGACTGCAATGGGGGATACCCATGGTGCCGGGCCTGTCTCTGGTTTAATGATGTCAGTTTTCTCTAGTTTGTGTATTTACTTGGCAATTACCTCTCGCATGTGGAAGGGTGTCCTTCTGTGCTGCACCGCTCTGGGTTGTACTGTGGGATCAATTTGCAATTTCACCAGTTTGCCTTTTAGGCATTCTATGCCTTTGAGGAGGCTGGGGTGCTTTGTGAGGATGTCACTGATGTCTGTGGAGTCGGAGACGTCGCAGATTAATTTGATCAGACCCAATTCTTCCATTGGTTCCCAACTTAGTCGACACTCGATTCCAGCATTCAAGATGTATACCTTTGAATGGATCTCTGTCCCCTCTGCTCACTATTGTTCAGAAACGACCCACAACTGGTTGGGGCATTTTTCAGCCATATGCAAACAGTACAGTATCTGTGTGTTTTAGTTTTGCCTGAGGTTGCATCCGTTTACATTTTTCAACCGGCATTACATTCACAGATGCTCCGGTGTCGATCGTCAACACAGTCTCGTGACCTTGTATGTGAATGAGGCACTTAGGTCTCCTCTTCCTTTTTCAACATCTTGCTACTTTGTTCCATGGCTGAGATAAGGTGGATTTTACCCTTTTTTCTTGTGAGTCCTGACTCGACTGCTGCTGCCACCCCTTTGTGTTCATCCCCGGATTCGTCCATGAAGGAGTTGACTCCTGTGACCACCAATCGTGAGTCTGCTTGTTTCTTTTTCTTGGTGTGTGTTTTCGGAGGTTGTGACTGAGCACCCTGCTGCAGGCCTCAGGAGCGACATACACGTGCATAATGAACTCGATGACCGCATGTGCCGCACGTGGTGCCCTGGGCTGGGCAGTTTCTCTTCCCGTGACGTGTACCTCTACACCATCCACATTCAGTGGGCCCCGGTATTATTGGCTGCCATCAAGGGCCTGCGTGGTGTTTGTTGTTCTCTTGCCTGGTCGCTGGGTGATTCTTTTTTTTTTAAACTTCTTTTTATTATTCAGCGTGGCAGCAAAACACAAGCGAACAGCGTAAGGCATTACAATATGAATACAGTATACATAATGTAGGTGCACAGAGGTTACTTCACATAATAGCACAATCTATAGGTACAATCACAGCATGGATAGGGCAACAGAAGACCGTGATAGGGGTGAGGACCCGAGCAGGTGGGGGGAAAAAGGCGGGGGGGGTATCCGGTGTCGCGATTAGATCGGACATGCGGAACCCGAGCCAGACATTTCTAGGTCTGGAGTGGGCAGGTTGCATATGGGACCAGGCTTCCTCAGAGTCCGAGGCCCACGTGACCGCTCTCAGCCATTGGGCGTGTGTGGGAGGTGAGGGGCGAAGCCAGCAGAGCAGGATGGAGCACACCGCCAGTAGCAGGCAGAGGCCAGCTAATTTTTTGGAATCACGGGAGAGGCCTGGGAGGTCATGAAAGAGGCATACCAATGGGGAAGGAACAATGGGATGGTCGAGAACAGCAGACATTGTCGAGCAAACTGCCTCCCAAAACTGTGAGAGGCGAGGGCAGGACCAAATCATGTGAATGTGGTCGGCATCGTCCCGGTAGCATCTAGGGCAGCTGGAAGGGTGATCCCTGGACATGCGATGTAGTCTGATCGGGGTGTAGTGAAACCTGTGTAGTACTTTGAACTGAATGAGTTTAAGCCGGGAGTTGAAGGACACTCGATGTGTGTGCTCGCATAGATGTGCCCAGCGCTCATCCGACATTTCAACACCAAGGTCTACCCCCCACACACGCTTCAGTTTAGCGAAGTCCGGGACAGATCTGGATTGCAACATCGTGTATAACCTGGAGATTTTACCTCTTGTGGGCCCAGGGGAGGTGAGCTCCTCAATAGCAGGGTCGTCCGGTGGCAACGCGGGGAACGTTTGATAATTACGTTTGAGGGTCCTGCGGAGGGATGCGTATTGAAGCCATACACTCTGGCCACTCCTCAGGGGCAACGGGAGATCGGGCCATTCAACAAATATACCCTGGTCAAACACATCACGCAGCAACTCGTAGCCTGCGTCCGCCCAGCGACGAACCGTGCCTGGTGGGACCCGCGGCACCCCCGGGAGGAAATTCCAGAGAGGGAGGTTGCCGTGAAAGGCGTAAGTAGTTTAACTAGTCTCCACATCTTCGCCAATGCGATGGATGTGCAGGCGACCGGGCTCTGTGAGTCCAGTGCTAAGGGAGCGGGTTGTATCACCAAGGAGCGGATATCCCGGTCACAGACCGCAAGCTTCTCGAGTCGGACATGCGGGGGAGGGTCAATTGTATTAAACCAGTGAGAAGTATATTGGATTTGGGATAGCAGCCAGTATTTGAGGAAGTTAGGGGCACTGAAGCCCCCGTTAGAGATGGGAGTAGACAGGGTATCAATTTTAAGGCGGACCGCACCCGAGTGCCAGAGAAAGGAATTCACAGTGCGAGTCAAGTCCCGGAAGAAGCCCCCCCCTGGCCACAAGGGTATGTTAGTGAACCTGTAAAGCAACTGGGGCAACACCACCATGTTCAACAGCCCTATCCTGCCTGCCAGGGAGATCGGGAGCTTGTCCCAGGCCCAGACCTTAGCTGTCAGGTGTGTGAGGTACTTCTGATAGTTTTCCTGGAAGGTCAACGCCTGCTGGCGCGTTACCGCTATTCCCAAGTAGGTAAATGTGGATTGAGCCCATGTGAAGCCAAAGGTGTCAGGAGGAGGGAGAGTGAATTCTGTGAGTGGGAAAAGAGTGGATTTCGAGCAATTCACTTTAAGGCCAGAGATTCGACCAAACCGAATGATGTCCTCCAATATTGGGGGTAAGTTGATGGAGGGAGAGCGCACAAACAACAATTCATCATCCGCATATAGGGACACTATGTCCAACTGGCCCGCAGTGCGGAGGCCTCTGTGAGCATGGAGTTGGCGGAGCATATCAGTGAAGGGCTCTATTGCTATAGTGAAGATCAAGGGAGAGAAGGGGCACCCCTGTCTCGTCCCCCTGGCGATCTCAAAGAGGGGGGAGCAATGGTCGTCGGTGCGGACCCTGGTCACAGGGGAAGAGTAAAGCAATCTGACCCAGGAGAGAAAGGAGGGGCCGAATTTGCAATTCTTGAGAACCCGCCATAGGTACCTCCAAGAGACCAAGTCAAACGCATTTTGCATGTCGAGGGTGACAGCCACTGCTTGCGTCTCGGGACTGATTCTGTTGATTATATTAAATAGGCGCCTCAGGCTCAGGGAGGTGGAGCGACCCGGGATGAAACCCGCCTGATCTGGATGGATGATAGATGGCAGGAGGGGAGCTAACCGGAGCGCCAGAGCCTTGGCGTATACTTTGACGTCACAATTTATAAGTGAGAGCGGCCGGTATGAACCACATTGCAAGGGGGATTTACCTGATTTAAGTAGTACTGTGATTGTGGCCTCCTGGAGTGAAGGGGGGAATACACCGGACTCCACAGACTTCCCAAAGAGCTAGCAAGTGAGGGAGCAGCTGTGACTTAAAATGCTTGTAAAATTCGACCGGGATACCGTCCGAGCCGGGGGCACGCCCCGAGGATAAGGAGTCAATAGCGTCCGACAGCTCCTCCAGTGTGAGAGGGGAATCGAGGGAAGCCGCGGCTTCCGAGGACAGGGCTGAGAGAGGGAGGGCATCGAGAAAGGAGTCGATCTCCGCTACCGACACCTCATCGGAGTTAGAGTATAGGGTTTCGTAAAATGTGAAAAATTCCCTGTTGATGTCTTGCGAAGAGACAGCCATGGAGCCCTCAGGTCTCTCGACTCCGATTATGTGTGGGGACCCCGTCTCATGACGGATCAGTCGTGCCAGAAATCGACCGGGGCGCTCCTCCTCCCCGTATCTCCTCGCCATGCCAGGACTATCCAAAAACCTTTGTTCGCGATCCGCGAGGGATCGGAACGTGTCCAATTCCATCCCTATGTCAGCCAGGTTGCCCAGGGTGGAGTGAAGTGAGCATGTAGCTTCCAGGGTAGAGAGTCTGGATTCACTAGCGGCAAGATCCCTCTGGATTGACTTAAGGACCCCATTCTCTTTGGACAACGCAATCCCTCTGATATAAGCCTTAAATGACTCCCATAGAGTGGCCTGGGACGTTACCGAACCCGTATTAGTCTTGAAGAATTCCTCAATCGACCGCTCGAGCTCGGAACAGAACTCTGGGTCCAGTAAGGACAGGGGTTTCAGCCTCCAGTTGCGTGTCCGGCCGGGATCAGGACCCCAACCGATGGTCACAGCAACTGGAGAGTGGTCAGACAGGGTCTGGGGAGGATCATTAGCTGTATAACGCTCTTAACCAGTTCGTTGGAGATCACCCATCTGTCAATACGGGAATAGGAATCGTGGACTGAGGAGTAAAAAGAGTACACACGGGAGTCCGGGTAGAAGAACCTCCACGCGTCTACCATGGCGAGACAGGGCAGGGATGATAGTGCAGCGTAGGCTGCCCTGGAGAGTAGACGGGGCCTGGATCCAGATCTGTCAAGGGCTACATCGAAAATCGTGTTGAAGTTGCCCCCCCAAAGGATGGGGACAAGGGGGAAGCCATCAAGGAGGGACGTGACCTGTACATAAAAATCAGGGTAATCTAGGTTAGGGCCGTAAATGTTCAGCAGGACCACCTCCCTGTGTTGTAGCGTAGCATGAAGCAGCACATATCTGCCTTGAGGGTCTATTTGTGAGGAAATAAGAGTAAACTTGAGGCTCTTGTGGATGAGGGTCATGACCCCGCGGCTTTGGGTAGAGAAATCGGTAAAGAATCTATGGGGACCCCAGGTTTTGGCAAAACGCATACACTGTTCCGCGCGAGCATGTGTCTCTTGTTGAAACAGAATCTTGGACCCATGACGCTCGGTCTGCAACTGGAGCTGTCTCATCTTTTTATAATTGCCCAACACACGTACGTTCCAGCTCATGAAGGTCAGGTCACTCTCAGTCACAGACGCAGTGGTGGTTGAAAAAGAAAAAATATTAATACCCAGCGGGCCAATTTCACAGCCCTGCAGCACCAAGTCCTGAGTACCACCTCGCGGGTCGCCTTCGCTGCCAACGCCAACTCTTTAACAACAAAATCCCTGACATGACCCACCCCCACCCACACCCCGCCCCCAAACAGAGGGATGACAATCCCAACCCCCTTCAACCAAAACCAAACCAGAGGCATCAGCGCCTGGGGGCCTGAGGGCCGGACTAGCCGCCGCAGTCCGGGCTGCGGCAGATCCAAATAAGACAAAAGGTGCCCACAGTAGACCTTTGCAAATAACTTGAACAGGGTTCTGGCACATGTTAATGTGGCACATATTTGTAAAATGAACAAAACAAGCAGATTCCGGAATAGAGGATCAGAGTAACCCCGATGCAGGAAGGTGGCCTTGCCTGGCCCCTCCACGTCGGGACAGAAGGATAACTGCAAAACCGTGAACAGAGGGGAGGGGTCAACCAGGGAAATGTTTGTCGATGAACCTGGAGGCCTCCGCCGGGATCGTTAAAAAAAAACACCTGGTTGGCGTGTTCTATGCAGAGTTTGGCAGGATAGAGCATAGCGTATTTGACTGAGTGGTCCCGCAGCCTTCGCTTCACAGCCTGAAAAGTCTTGCGTTCACGTTGGACGGCCGTAGAGAAGTCCGGATAAAGATGAATCCTGGTGCCGTCCAATAGTAGCTCCCCTTTTAGTCTAGCGGCCCTGAGGAGGGTATTTCTGTCACGGAAGTTCAGCACCCGGGCTATGATGGGCCGAGGTGGAGCACCAGGCCTGGGCTTAGCCGTCAGGGCTCGATGTGCCCGCTCAATGGCTAAGTGCGGGGAGAGCTTGGGAGAATCCAGGAGCGAGACCAATGTGCGCTCAACAAAGTCCTCCATTGGTTCATGAACTTCGTTCTCGGGAACCCAGATGATGCGGAGGTTGTTACGCCTCGATCGAGATTCCAAGTCCTCGTTCTTCTTCTCTACCTCAAGGACTCGGTTGGAGAGAGCGGTGACCTCGGAGCGCAGGGCACCCAGTGCATCCTCTGCGGAACCGACCCATGTCTCGACTTCTGACACACAGCTGTCAGTCCGCTCGATGTGGGCCTTAATAGAGGATATAGTACCGTTCATGTCATCCAGTTTTGAGTGGAGTGCGGTGAAGCCCTCGCGAATAAAGTCCATCATAGTTTGGGATTCCGGTACTGTGTCGGGTGGAGGTGCAGCAGGGGCCTGCTCAGTGGTCTCCTCTGATGATCTCGTCGCAGCCTTAGTAAACATGTTGATGGAGCTCTGTTTCCTCGCCCCTCCCTTGGTCATCCTGGCGATTTTGGAGGTCGAGTGGGGGCGAGAGGGGGGGGACCCCGGCAGCCCTGGGAGAAATGAAGGGGGGAGCTCAGGCCCTGTACCACTTGAGGGAGAGTGCAAAGTATAGTATGAAACAGGGAGTAATGCAGGGGGAGCCATGGCTGTGAATCCGTATAGATGCGATATTGCGGCTACCAGTGCAGGCCGCGAGGTCTCAGCCAGCCTAGGGAGGCGTGGGGAGAAACGCGAGGAGATCTTGGGGGTGGAAGACCCCAGGGATGGGGGCGATGACGTCCAGCGGACACTGTGAGAGCAGGGATCCAGATATGGGTGGCCGAGTGCGATAAGTGTAGGGGGGCGCCTCCCAGCGCAATGCCCCGTAGGGTAGAGAGGCCGCAGCCTCGAGCACAGTGATGAAGGATAGGGCAGGTAGCCGGTGAACAAAAGGTCCTGAGCGAAGTAGTGACACCGAGATCACCGTGGCCCCCTCAGATCATAGGAGACCCCCAAGGATGAAGACACACGCAGCCCGTGATGACCAGTGGAGCGAGGGGATGAAAGAAATTCCGGGGGGCGCCAAGACAAATGCAGGCCGGGGAAGCGCCAGGCCCGGGGCAACACCAACCGCTAATGGGCCCAGAGGCCGGGGGACGCCGGCGGGTAATCCGCAAACCCCTATAGGGAGGGGGTGAGGCAATGTCGCCGCCCAGGGAAGTCCGCGGGGCCTCCCCGACCCACGTGCCTGATGGCCGCAAGGATCCGGCAGCACCGCGTGCGTCCCCCGGGTGCTGGAGTCTTGCTGTCGGCGGGGGGGAGAGCTTCCGCCGAGGCGGCACCACGGCGAGGTCCAGCAGACGGAGAGAGGGGCCCGGGCAGCTCCGATGCAGGGCAGACGTCCCTCCAAGTGTGCCCCGGGTCGCCCGGCACCAGCGGTCGCGGTTGCTCGAGCCGGCAGTGCGCGGTCTCAGGACGCACCCCGGCCGCCTCCAGATCCCACCACCAGCCAGGGAAGAGACGGACCGCCACCCGCCGGCGTACATCCACCGAGGCAAGAACACGCCGCAGGCCCCAGGCGAGTCTGTCCGCTCCGCCGGGGCCAAGTTTTGGCGCGGGAGCGCTGCAGTCAGGTGGGGGAATGGTACGGCGGCACCCAGGGATCGCGCTCCACAGCTCCGATTTTTGTCGGGATTCGATCCGCTGGGTCCCTGGGGTAGCGGCTCCAGAAACGTGTAAGCCGGGATCGGCTGTCAGGTGGTGAAGGTGCCAATTTAGGATCTTGCGATCTGCCGGCCCCGGAGCTCGAGCTTCAGGCGGCCATCTTGTTCGGCGCTCAACAGCGCCCCCGCTGGGTGATTCTTGATTTGTGCCACTGTGGTTGGCAGGGCAAGCTGTAGTTTCTGCAGCATAGTACTCATCTGAGCCATTCTGGCCTGTGATAGTTCCCTCTGGCATCCATACTCCAGGATTTTTGCTGCGGGGTTCCCCTCATCACTCAGAACTATTCGCCGCAGTTTTTCAAAGTTCATGTCGTTGATGATTTAGTGCCTGATCTCTTTCTCTTTGTCGCTGAACTCGCAGGATAACGCCAATTGCCAGAGTCTGGTGTAATAGGCATCGAGGGTTTCCTCCTCGGTCTTAACTGGGGTGCAAAAATTGAATGTCTCATAGTCAGAGTTCAGCTGTGGCATGAAATGTGCTGTCAATACTTCCCTGGCAGACTGATATACGTCTGTGCATTCCCTTACGACGAGGGAGTTAAAAATGTGCAGCACATCATCTCCTACATTCAGTAGTAGGTGAGATCTCATTTTCCTTGACGTCATGACATCTTTACAGTCCATTGTCATTTCGAATTTCTGTATCCAGATCATCCATCTGGGCCCTATTGATGATGGGTCGGTGTAGGGTTCAAATGTCCCAGCGTTGCTGTGGCACCACCATGATTTTGTGATGCTGGGGCAGGTGAGGTAAGTTATGCTGCCATTCTTGATGGGGTGCCTGGTCTGGGCATTGATGTGCCCATTGCCATGCTTCTTTTGGTGCCACTTCCCTGATGTGGTGTGGTATAGTACTGGTCAGGCACATGCCTTCACTTGGTATGTAGCTGTTTGCAGTGGTGTGTCCAGGGGTGAGTGTCGGTGTGCAGGTGGTACCCGTGGGCTTCACTTGCAGTTCCTGGAGTGTCCACCAACAGAGTAATGTTCCTGTTTGCTGATCCTATCAGTTGAATGCTGCTCGACACAGCAGGTTTCCAAAAATGTTCATTATCTTTTTTTTCCAGGCAGGAGCAATGTCATTGCCATGTGCGTGGTTAGTGTGGCGCCCTCGTCGCCAGTGTGTTATTTTCCTGCAAGCCCCCACTTCTGTGTGCTGCCCTGTGGTGAGCCACGGGTAGGCCTTAGGCCTTGCTGTGCAGCGCGGCTGAAACAAACGCGTCACACCGGTTGCGACTCCAGCTCCGAACTGCCGGGTTTCCGGCATCCGGGGTGTTTTATTTCACTCCCTCTGTGCAGCTAAAGAAAAAGAAAAACTTGGCCTCAAATCTTTGTAGAAAAACAGTTTAGTGTGTGGCTTGTTATATTTTATAGTGAGTCAGCAAAAAGAATGAGGGGAGACTGTGGTTAGGAGATAACTCTGTATCATCAATATCTATGCTCCAGTACCACGTTTTGCTTTCATATCCCAATGTAATCAGTTACTTTATTCCAGTTGCGTAATTGAAGTGAACCAAGACTACAAATACCAACATACAGTATGTTGTTTAAAGAAAGCCACAGACTAGGACTAGAGAATCACCAGAGAGTGCACATGTTCATCCGCCTCTGTGTCGCGGGGCATGTCTTGATTAGTCACGTGGAGCGGTGTCTGTTTCCTCGCCATACTGAGAATCAGATTGGCGTAATACGCTGGGTGCAAGTACGCATGATAGAGATCTGCTACGACCGCCACCGTGACAAAACATTCAAGCCACCAATACAATTGTTTCCAACAAACTCTGACTGCTGTTTAGCAGATGCAAAAATGCCATCAATGTCCATCAGAATTGTAGCCCTGCAGAGCGAGTAGGATAACGATCCCAGAAAGATCCCTCAAAGAGCAAAAACCCTCTAAAGCAGATTTCCCTAAGAGGTTCCTGCTCCTTGAAATCCCTCAAAGGAGGGACAAGTCATGGAAATCTCTGCAGAGGCACATTTTTTGTATCGGCTTTCAGCGTCTGCCACCTTTATTATAAGTCTGTAAGTCACATACACACTACTAAAAGGGATGGACATCTTAACCCTTACAAACACAATTCTCTTAAGAGGAGATCTCCCATGAAAGATGCACAAAATTTCAATATCACTGAGTAAATGAACAACATCGACACTCTTGAACACAACCAAAAATGTCTGATCCGAGAGGGGCAGAATTCCCATTTTGCCATTGCTTCTTTCTCGAAAAAAGTCTGCTGTAGGAATATCGACTTGTCTATATGGACAGCTCTTTCTTTCTGCAGTCAACACTTTCAGAAAGTTGTCCCAAAGCCACCTAGCCATTCCCCAATCAGATCATGTGAAATCACTTTACTGAAAAAGTTGGAGGGGGGGGGCGGGGTGGTGACATGACATCTAAATGACAGGGGTCCCTACCAAATGAGTGGGACAAAATGGTGTGCCACAAAAGTTGGGGGAGGACAAAGAACCTTGCCTGACCCTACAATTACTCAGATGATCAGATCGAAAACTGGTTGGAGATAAAATAAGTGACAACATGGAATATGTATAATCTGTAGAGGAGCAGCCGAGTACCTCTACAGGAAGTCCTGACCCTATTTTGCCTATATGCTGGAAATCGGAAATTGAGACATGTGCAATGCCAGTAATGGTACCTATACCATGAAGAATCTTTGAGATGAGGTATCCACTAAGAAAGCCCTATGTGAAGTATCCCCAAAAGACTGATGATCTCCTAATAGAAGTGCCTGAAGAAGTGTGAAGTGTGAAGACGTAAAAAGGAGAAGCTGGTGACATCATGAGAAATTAGTGTGATGCACTGAGAAGGATGAACAAAGAAGAGAATGCATAGATAATATATGATCTGATAGCGAAGTAAAGAATCCAGAAGGCTATCATGTGCCGAATGAAGATTGCATCTGTGAAGAGCACTGCAGAAAACACAACCCATTTTATAGTTGTACAGATGCTGCAACGCAAGTAGACTAAGTATTCTTAAGGCTGGCTATACGTGGTATATAGACTGCAGGCAGTGCCACCGTCATATATGTATATAAGAGTTCTGGACATTCGATGATACATTTTAGTAAGCCAGTCTCCATGAAGAAAGATGGATTCAAGCTATGTGTGTCGCAGCAAAGAAAAGGCTAGAATTCAAAGCAAGACCAAAGAGGCTATCTGGCTTGATGTCAAAGACTGGAAGCAGCCAAGAATTGGTTATCAGCTGCGAAGAACAGTAAAACGTGAGAAACCGAGGCATCCCTTGATAAGTTGCAAGGAGAGAACACCATGGGTACCAAGTTTCTTTATTAAAGACAATTAAAGGTTATAATATGAGCAAAGTCACGGTCTCTGATCATATGAGCTGAGGATGAAAATAGACGATGGGCATGATGCACCAGATTGAAGATAGCGAGTGCTCACACTCCCTTATATTCCCAGAATCGAGAATCTACTACAAGGCCAGAATTCAAAGACAATGTGCATGGCAGACGGCAGGAGTGATGAGAGATGTTGGGCTAATTGGGTGGGGAGACAAGGTCAGGTTCACCCACCAGCACCTGCGGTACCACCTTACGTGCTGCTAGAGCATTGAATGTTCCAGAAGGGAACAAGAGTGCCAACCAATTTTTTAACAAAGAGCCTTATAGTTTGAGAGCCAATGAAGTGTTGTGTTTCTAATTACTGTTGAAGATGACTTGCACTATAGCTTGCACTAGGGGAGGGTGTGAGTTCCCACCTGACTGTAGAGACCCAATCACGACCCTATCCCATATAGAAAGTATACTTAGACGTTCCCCTTGAGCCCACCACAATCGCAAGTAGGTTTTCTCAGTTTGCCAGGTAGTATGATGTCACGTATGACGAACATTTAGTATAAATGTGTTGTTTTTCATTAAGTGCTTCGAGATCATGCTGTGCGACATCCGTTGATGTCCGGTGTACTCCCTGTTTTAGACAATTGATATTAAAACAGAGTTATTTGCCAACTTCCTTAGTCAGTCTTGTTATTTAGTTTGAGAAGTTATTCTCCGTCCCATCCATAGTACGACATGTTACCTTGAGTAAAAGGGCCTCTAGGGTTCACGTGGTAGCATGTCGGATGGTTGGCGTAAAGACCCATTGACCTATAGACTCCAGTGCTACGGACGATCGAGTGCCCTTCGCCATCTAGCCAGAAGTTTGACAGGTTTTCTATGGAGAACGGCCAATATAGAATTCTTGCAAGAAAATCAATACATGTGGGATGAGTCCCTCTTTGACAAAATCCCTCCTGGTTTCGACAGGTGCTTAGCAGACAGAAAACGAAAGTGGTCGATTGGAGAGGGGAGTCGTTTCCGAGGTCTCGAGCTGAAAGAGCGAATGGTGAGTAGACTAAGGGGAATGGCAAATTCAGGGGATGGGATTGTGGTAGTTTAAAAAGTAATGGGGGACTTAGAAAATAGTGTAAGAAAAGTAATGAGTGGTGTTTTTTGTGTATATAGATAAGAGATAAGGAGATAAAAGGCCCAGAGAAGTCCTAGCCCAAGGGATTTCAGAAGAAGTCATTATACACTTCAGTCGAAGTAATCTAGGCTACGCAGAGTATAGATCCCTGTAAAATAATGACTTAAACACCTATTGGGGTATATTTATGGGCAGAGACAAGGTATAAACCACTGAGGATTAATGTTAAGAGTCGACTAGTCTGTCTGTTTGTATTTGTGTCATATTGTGGTGTCAAAGAGCAACAAGAGAGTAAAGAAAAGTAAGGAAAGGTTGAGGAATTATAGAATCTAGCTAGAGAAGTTGTTGGTACAGACTTAAAGCCAGACTGAGACTATTGGAAAATAGACGGTTTGAGCTGTGATTTGTTGGAGCGCGTTCATATTTGTTGTTTTTATAAATGTGTCTTTTTGTAAAGCACCAGAAGTATTGACCGTCAATTGACACTTGTCACAATGGAAGATGTTACTCCTCTGATACACTTGTGTGAAACCCTGCCAAAACACATGCCCAAGCTCAAACACTATAGCGTGGAATGGGTGAAAGGCACGGCAGATAAGATATTCATGCCGTGGCCACAAGGGGGATCTTTGGCAAAGGCGGTATTGCAACACATAACCACATACTTGCATGCTGCATACACGGGAAAGAAATAAGAGAAGAGGTTCACTATTTTAGAGCTTTGGAAGATGTACCAGGAAGAGCGAGAGGATCTGCCACCTGAGAATAGGGTGCTTAACCAGTGTTGCCTTGCCTCGCTTGAAGTAAAAAGCATTAGTACAGAAAGCGCAGGGTTGTATCCCTTAAAGGAACTTAAAGCGGCGACGGCGTATAGTAATCCAATATACGAACCACCTGCCAGAGGAGAATAAGAGAAAAGAGGAGACCTTTAAGGTCTTAAAAAAACAGGGAAGAGAAATGTGAGCAATCAAATTAATCAACAGATATAGAACAAGAAATTAAGAGATGTAAAGGAGAAAAGGATAAAGCTGATGAGGTAATGCTCGTACAGAATGACGAATGGATGGGAGGACAGATAATGCTTAAGCTAGATGGGAAAAGCATTCAGGAAGTTAGGCAAAGGGAAGATCAAGATGAGCAAGATAGAAAAGATAGAGAAAGAGAAAAGAGATTAAAAGAAGATGAGCAGAAAAGGAAGAGGCAACAGGGGCGAGAACAGCTGTATCAGGAGGAACAACAAAAGAAAAAAGAAGGAGAAAGAACAAAGGAGTTATGATAACAGACAGAGAGCAATGGAAGAATGGGATAAACAGGACAGAAATAGAGAAGAAGAGGAAGTGCAGAAACTAAGAGATAAGAGGATACAGAGATGAAAGGAAGAGGAAGAAAGAAGATCAGGGGAAAGGCGAGAAGAAGTGAGAAAGGAAGAAGAAAGAGTTAGATGGGAGGCCAGAAAGTGAAGAGAATTAGTTGAAGAACTAGAACAAAAAAGGAGAGAGCGAGAACGGGAGATTGGTCGCATTCAGAATGAATTAATGGAGCCACGTGCAGTGATACAATAGAGCAACATAGAAGATTTCCTTCCATTACAGGGAGCAACATCAGGGCCATCTAAAGTTACATTAGATGAAGATTTCGATATAGGAAGCATCGGAAATAGGATCGATAAGGCCTATCAAGACTTAAGAGAAGGTAGAATATCGGGAAGCTGAGGGAAGGGAAATAGATCCTTGGTCTTCCAATCACGAAGTCAAGAAAGAGACCCATTCAGTCTCGAGCATAGAGCTTTGCCCTTAGACAGGCTGACTTTAGATAAGGGCAAAAGAGAGGAGAGCCATACTAGCTGGGGGCCAGATATGTCAGATGAGGAGAGAGAAACCTTCCATGGGTAGGAGGGAGGAAGTGCATGCTGCCCAAGGGATGTCTGCAGACAGACAAGGTATTAAGATGGTCTGATTTGAAGCAACCTAAGGATAGGACGCCAGATCCTGTAGCATATCCAGAGAATCCTAGAGGATGATCATATAGCAAGAAGGGAGAATCATTGCCATATGTGAGCAGGCTGTGGTCATTGCCAGGTAGAAAGCGATCAGGAACCATTGTCCTCACTATGGATAGGCAGACAATGGGAGCGGATTGCAGAATAGGATTCACGCAGGTCCCTTTATTGAGAAAGGAAGGGCGAGACCGCAGTATATTCCAAGGCCAAAGATGGACAAGGATATTTAAGGTGCAAACTCCCCAGCTTAACGACGGGTGCATGAAAATGGATTTATGAGTTAGAGAAAATGACCAGAGGAAATCCCTTGACAATAGGGTATATCAAGGGTCTTCTAGCAGCTATTATTGGGGAAAGAGCAGATGACATTTGGACAAGAGCAGGTTATTTGAGTGTCACGGCACAAAACACGGCACACGATGGAGCGCCATTTAATAACTGTCGGGCAGATGTTTGGAGAGCCCTTAGAGTACAATATCCTGATATATCAGATATGAGTGCGATTATGACATGAAAGATGAAACAAGATGAGGATCCGCTTGCTTATATTCAGGACATTCAAGAGCACTGGTCTCTTGAAACGCACGAGCCGTGGAGTTAAACAGTGGCTGTATTTTACCACATTTTGTGTCAGGGACTGCCTGAGCCAGTACAAAGGTAACTTAAGAAGTTAGTGGGAATGGAAGCAAAACAGTGGCCTGAAATACAGCTGACTATAGTGCATCACTGTCGGCTGTTACAGAGAAGAATAAAAAGAAAGACAATGCCAGAAAAATTGAAGAAGCTAAGTTAGTCCAGAAAAAACTGTCAAAATACACCATAGAAGGAGCAGTATTGACAAGCGGAGAAGGGATAGATGTACAGCAAACAGTGGATACATTGCAGGTGAATAATCAGTGCCCGATGAATCAAGGAGGAAGTGGGTGGATACCACGAGGTAGAGGCATGGGTTACAGAGGAAGGGGTGGATTTCAAAATATTCAAAATGGGTTTCAGAACAGGCAGAATGTGCAAGGAGGATTTAACCAAGGAGGGATAATTAGACAAAACCCTCCTATATGTTGGACGTGTGGAATGACAGGGCACATTGCGTGCACATGTGGGAGCCAAGGGTATATATGAAATGGTCAGTACTCTAGAGGGGGGACAGCTTATCCTCCAGCATATAGCTCACAAGCTAGAGATGAGTTCGCCCAAGATCAGACAGTGTATCAGGTACAAGCACCACAAGTGCAACAGGCACAGCAATCGCAGCAATCACAGCAAGCACCACTAAATCCACTGCAAGGGCAGTTTTAGCATGCCCCTATGCAGATACAGCAAAATGCAAACACAGGACTGGTACAGACACCTAGAATAGGGGGTGTCACAGTGGTGGGACCAAATCCTTTCACAGGTACAGGGCTATGTATGTATTCATGAGAGGACAGCTCACATGGCGACTTGATGTGTTCAGAACTATCTGTGACACCAGACCCCTAAGAGGAACCAAGGGTTGATGTGACAACAGGAGGCAAATCCTTTTCATTTTTAGTTGACACTGGGGCTACTCATTCATGTATACGAGAAGGAAAATACCTGATGTCAGGAAATGCCATGAATGCTCAGGGATTCTCTGGATCTACAAGTCGAGTTACTTTTACTGATGAATTACCAGTCTCATTAGGAGAATGTGATATGTCTGTTCCATTATTGCATTCACGGCAGACACCAGTTCATATTCTGAGAAGAGACTTAATGACAAAAATTAATATGATGATTTCTTTTACTGATGAAGGTGTAGTATGCTCTACTCCTGTGATACACTATATGAATGTGGGCACGTTTATGTTGGCATTTACAGGACAAATGGCTCTGCAAGGAGTGCCGATGGAGCCAGAGGTTTTCCTTTATGGGGTGAGCATTCTGTTAACATGGCTACCTGGCTTAGTGTGAAGGACTATGAGGATACATCTTTTTTTTTTAGACCACAGTTACCCATGGACGAAGAAGGGGGACAGACTATTCCCTTAGAATCAAATGCAGCCATATTACGAGGGGAAAGGGTAATGCGTGAAGGCACAGATGATGAGGGTAGACCATGGAAAACAGTAATTGCCATTGGGAAGGAGTGCAGATTGACTGACTTCACTGACGATTACATGTTTAGAGATGATCCAGCGGACGATGAAGTGGTGTTTTTCATGAGCATTATGATTGGATCAGAATAGAGAAAAGGGAAATCCCACAGCGAATGGCGATAATGCAACAGCGTCAGCATTTTTTTAGGAATACTTGGAAAAGGTGCCAAGTGTTTTATGGACTCCAGGTCCTTATGATGTAGGCCTATTAAAAGGAGTGGGAGAGGTTAAGATAAAGCTGAAACCAGGAGCAATTTTACCTCGAGTGAGGCAATACCCAATGTCTAAATAGGCAGATGAGGACATTTTTGAGACTATCTCTGGAATTGATGAAGCAAAGTATTTTGGTACAATCAGAGTCATTATGTAATACCGCGGTGTATCCTGTGAAAGAATTAAAGGGAGGGTCATGGAGATTCATACAAGACATGAGACCGATTAACCAGATTGTAGAGGCTGAGTTTCCTTTAGTTCTGAATCTGGTGACAAAATTATGTAGTATCCCAGTAGAAGCTCGATATTTCACAGTGATTGATTTGAAGAATGCGTTCTTCTCAATTCCGTTGCTCAAAGACTTAAATCCCCTTACGTTTCGCCAAATTCAACTGAAACATACTTATTTACTCCAGGGGTACTGTGAGTCTCTGTCGATCTTTAATAGAGTCTTGCAGATGGACCTTGGCAATATTGATTAGAAAAGTACTGTGATACAGTACATAGAGAACATTCTGATTTGTAGCATAACAGAAGATGAGCGCAGACTAGATTTGATTCAACTAATGACTATCCTCGCAGACAAGTGTTATAAAGTAGATAAAGAGAAGTTACAGTATTGCCAAGAAGAGGTGTTGTATATATGCCGGTTCATTTCACATGAGGGAAAAAGCTGACACCTGAAAGAGCAGAAGCAATTATGAAAACTGCAAAACCGCACATGGTAAAGCAGATGCAGCGATTTTTCGGATTATGTAATTATGTGAGAGCATGGGTGTTTGACTATAGCTCATACACGAGACCCCTTTTGCAGGCATTGAGGAAGCACAGGTAAAGAAAGAGAAAATAGAATGGACTGAGGAAGGAGAGGAATGATTTGAAGAGTTGAAGAAAGCAATTTGTATGGCTCCAGCTTTAGGAATTCCCAATTTTGCTGACAAATTCTTTTTATTTTCACACACTGATGGTACAGTTATGACAGTTATAATTGACAGCAGTTCTAGCACAGAGAACTACATTAGGGAACAAACCCCTGGCATATTACAGTGGGATGCTAGACCCAGTCATGAAAGGGCATTTTCCGTGTGAACAGTCATTGGCAGCTGCTATATACGCAATTGAGAAGTCTGCAAGCATTGTAATGGGTTGTTCCATGACACTTTTTGTAGAGCATGCTTTGTTTGCCATTTTGGAGAAAACTAAGGGTACATTGACATCTCAGAGGGCTTCCGTGTACGAAGTTATACCTAATCCAGCGATTAAAATTATTAGATGTAAAATAGTGAACCCTGTCACATTTGTAGCTGAGCCAGTGGCTGAGGATGAACATGTCCTTGATTTCGCGAGCTACAAGGAGTTTTATGATAACATACCACGCCTTAAAGAAAATGCATTGCCATGAGGGGAGATTCTCTTTATGGATGGTTCTTTGAAAATTGATCAGACAAGTGGGAAAAGCATTGCAGCGCAGCTGTAGTAAAGCATAGAGCAAACGACGAGTTTGAGGTTGTGGCAAGTGCAAGACTACCATGTCACCTTTCAGCACAAGCAGCAGAATTGGTAGCGCTCATTGCGGCACTTGAAAAACACAAAGGAAAGGAAGTGGTGATATACAGTGACTGCGCCTGTGTGACATTGACTGTACACGCAGGGTCAGTACATTGGAAAAAAAGGGCTACATCCGAGCGGACTGCACTCCAGTACAGCACGCATCACTATTGGACAGGCTTATTAAGGTACTACAACTCCCAGTAGTTATAACGACAGTTAAATGCGCAGCACATACTAAGCAAACTGATTTTATTTCTCACAGGAACAAAGTCATAGACACAGAAGCCAAAAGGGTTACATTTTCATAAGATATTTCAAGTTTTTATAATAATAATAATAATAATAATAATAATAATAATAATAATTTGGCATTTATATAGCGCTACGAACCCTCAGGTATCTGAGCGCTGCTTATTATTACCCACAGTGTGTGGTGCTCATTTATCGACCTCGGAAGGATGAAACGCTGAGTTTGGCGCTGCCGGGATTCGAACCTGTGGTCGCAGGCTCTGCACTGATGTCAAAGCGAGCGCTCTACTTATGCTCCAGAAATTAAGGAAAAGGTGGTAAAAGAAGGGTTTAACCATTTATCGGGCCTCATTACACGGAAGGCGGTGAGCCATGGCTCATGCTCATGCAAAGCTGAATTATTCTCTACACAAAAGCTTTGGAACGAAGTGGAGTTGATAGATTTCTCGGTTAAAAGCAGGCGTTAAAGCACCAACCCGCTAAGGGACCTCGTAGTAAGGCGGTAATGGTTAACGGTCACCGTTACCATTAACAGTGGCAGTTAACCATGACCGCCTTCCGTGTAATGAGGCCCATCAAGTGTTCATTTAATGGAAATCCAAGGAAGTACACCACAGGAAGAGCACGAGTTATCGAAACGAAGGGGGTGTGCTTTATCCCCCACAAAAGCATTGTGGCGACATGAAAGTACCAGAAAGCCAGTGATGGCAGTGGCATTATTAAGGGTAGCACTTGAACAGCTACACTACCCAACGCATATAACTAGGGAGAGTCTTGCTGCAGCTATTGCAGGAGACTGGTTTGTACCAGCCCTGTTAGAACACGTTGCATTTTATGTAGAAAATTGCATCATATGTCAAATGTTTACCTCTCGGCACACGCTGTGAACAATTAGAGGAGTGATTCCTCGACTGAATGGTCCTTTTCAGCATTTACATATTGATTATGTTGACATGCTGCAGGTATGTAGTGGATATAGGTATTTGATAGTGGTGGTGTTCTCCTTCTCCAGGTGGATCGAAGCAGGTCCTTGTACACACCCTGATGCCACTTGCGCAGCAAACTTTTTAGTACGTGAAGTCTTTCCAAGATTTTGGTTTTTCTGCAATTGTGGCAACTGGTGCCTCGGCCCTTCCAAGATCACTACCCCTCATCACGTCGAGTAGCTGCCTTGCCTGACTCCCTCTCCCATTGGTTGCCCAGGCCTAGATTGGCCAATAAATGCAACCAGGTGGGGGCAGCCAGCACAACAACTAAAGCCTACAACAAAGGCCCCTGTCCACTACCAGATGCTACCAGAACGCTACTTATTGCCCTTTTCTTAAGCCCAGCACCTGAACTCTCCATGATGCTGCTACCTCACCCTTCAAAGAAAACCAGTCTACCATGACATTCACACACCCTTAACTATGGGTTAGTTCCCTCCTTCTGGACTCACTTCTACCCTCTTTTGACTTTCACTGTCCTTCTCTGCTTGTTTCTCCTATGTCTGCATTCTGAACTGCATGGCATTTTGAGACCCTTTGCTAGCATCTGAACCCAATTGTAAAGTCAAATCTTGCTGTATTTGCTTTTTGGTTAAAAGTCAAATCTTGCTGTTTTTGCTTTTTGGCTAAAAGTCAAATCTTGCTGTATTTTGCTAACTTGCTCTGCACTTTGCTTGTAATTGTTGCTTCTCTGTAACTTGCCGGCCCACAGACTTCACTGTTCTCTTTGTTCCACTCTTACCTGCTTTCCCCCCACCCCTATGCTTCTCCCTCCTTTTCTCGCTACCACACCTATGCCGCCTTCTGTTTCTTCTATCTTCTCCAACTGCTTCTCCATTGACTATCCTTCCCTTCTCACTAAGTCTGGTAGGAAGAAGTTTTAAAAGGATTTCTTGGCCTCCAGCCATGGTCTCCCTATCACTGACACCTATTGCAGTGCTTCCTCCAGACAGACCCTCACTGACATCCTCTTTGTAGTTCCTTCGCCAGATCTATGGACTCTGCAAATGAACTCTGTGCTCTGTCCTGTCTCCTCCTCTCCAATTAATGGTGGCACCCGCTGGGAAGCTCTCATGGCTCCCTTTGACTCCTCTAAAGTCATCATTAATGTCTACCTTAATGGCATCATCATGGTCCAAGGCCCTCAGGCCAATCTCCTCCTCTTTGATAGGCGTTTCCCTCACCTCATCAACTTCCTTTCATCTCCTACTGTTCCCTCCTCTCCGTCCTTGGATACCTTGCCCTCTCTTCCCTCCTCCTCTGCCTCACCTTGGGCTCCTTCTCCTCCGCAGGGCGCATCTCTGATTTGTACCCCTCCCCGGATAGGCCTTTAAGGCTAGCAACCTCTTCATCTTGCCACTCTCAAATCTCGCTCTGCTGTCAAACACTCCTCTGACATCTGCCACCCCCTGGAAGAACTTGACCTCGATGTCCTCAGTTTTACCGAGACATGGTTCATGCCCAGCTCTGTCACAAGCTTTGACACTCACCTCCATGACGGCTACAAGATCCTCTCCGCAGCCATATCCACCCGGTCTGGAGTGGTTGTAGCCCTGATCTTTCCTGAGTAGATTCCTGCCTCTATCATTCCCACGCAGACATACTCCTCTTTTGAAAGCCTTGTCTGCAGGTCTTCTCTCTCTCTCCTAGCCACTCTCGTACCATGGCTACTATCTACCGGCCTCCTGGTCAGATCACCTCATTTCTTTCCGAGTGGGCATACCTCTCCTCCTCCCTCCTGACCTCAACCACTCAACTCCTCCTTCTTGGTGACCTCAACATCCATCTAGACACTCCCTGTTCCTCCTCTGTACTCCTGTGATTCCCTCTCCCTTTCTATCCTCCCCTCTGTCCCGACTCAGTCTGCAGGGCACACACTTGATGTTTTGATGTCCTCTGACCTCTCCTTCTCAGTCCCTCTGACCACTCCTCTCTCCTGGAGCGATCACTCCCTCCTCTCCTCTCATCTCTCTGTCTCTTCCCCCCAGGCCAAGCCTACCCCAACACTGCCACCTACCTTCTCGAACATCCGGACCATGAAGTGTATGTCATTGGAGGCTTTCGCCGCCACCTTCTTTCCCCCCCTCCACCTCTGTGTGACTCACATCCAGACACAGCCCTACTCTTCTAATTCCGATACTATTGATGCTCTTGCCCCTGTCATGAGGATCAGTTTGAAGCCCAAAGCCAAGTGCAATTTTTGGAATGACTCTGACCAAGCTACACTTAAATGTAAGTGTAGGGTGCTGAGAGGAAATGGAGGGCTTCTTCTTCATCCCCTGACAAACTGGCCTGTCGCCTGCTCCAAAGGCAATACCAACTCTCTGTCCACACTAAGAAGAGAGCTCTCATCCAAGCCTGTGTCTGTGCGGCATCTAACAATTCAGCTGAACTCTTTATAATCTGCAAGGAGCTGACCAACCCTGCTGCAGTCTCTCCCCTCCTCTCGCCTCCTAGGCCCTTTGCACTGCCCTTGCCTCTCACTTCATCTAAAAAACCCAGGATATTCTGTCCCCTCTCTGCTCCCCACCTCTTCCTCTCCACTCTCCTTCTGTGAACTCTGATCCTCCCTCAGCCACCCCGCTACCACCCTCCCACCATGTTATTCAGCCTTTTCTCTATTCTCCCCTAACAAGGTCGCTATACAAGTCCGATTTATGAAGGTCTCGTCAAAACAGGTATTTAGCATGCAAAACACCTCCAGAAAAAATGGATCCACCCCTACACCGTCTCCTGATATATCAAGCTAATTACTCCCAGGGAGGAGGCACAGAAATGTAGGACTGTGATGAGGAACATTAGGACTTGGTTTAATGAAGATTATCAGTAAGTAATTGGGCAATTGCCCCCTTGTCCGCCCTCGTCCTTAAATATCTAACGAGCAGTATCCCAGTAAGTAAATAAGAAAAATACACCAAAGCATTGCTGCACAGTCTGGCGTTTAATAAAAACTCTATGTGAAACAGGAGATAGTACTGTTATGCCACAATTTGAGTGTGGAAGCACCCCACTAGTAATTTGTAGTGATGGTTAAATGTTATCGAAAAAAATGTCTATGTTGCATCCCTACCAATATCCTGGATGGATGCGCCACTGAATTCATCCCAAAATGCTGAGACTCCTCAAGTGGAATGACCTTGGATTAACAAGGGCAGGGGAATGTAAGGCATAGTACGTGCTGTGGTGATGGCTAACTTGATCCATTTTCTCAAGGTGGAGGGGGAATGTCTCTGGCCTTTCTTTGATGTTCAAAACTAATTGGCCTCAAGACTCCACAATTCTCTTTGGTAGTTTTAAGTTGTTCATTATCATTTTGTAGATGTTGATCAATGCTGGATTGCAGGAGGGGTGGACTAAGAAGATTCCATGGTCTAGACTCAACCTTCCATGGCTCTCTCCACCCTACCCAGACTTTCCAGTCTGGGTAGACTTTCCCAGACTTTCCTACTCCCTAGATGCTTGTACATCAGGACTAGAGACAGGTAACTCCTGGAAATCAGGAAATCTCCTTTTTATAGCATCCATCCTTTCTTCACACGTAGAAAACAAGTGCTTCACCTCTGAAGAGGGAACTGCAAAGAAGTACAGTTTAAACATGTGCATATTTACAGCAAATTGTGCTGGGTTGACATAATGCTCAAAATGGCCGACATTCCTAGCTTTAGTGAGGCAGACAACAGTATATTATGTATTGCCTTTTCAATGTGTTCCATAGAGCAGGAAATAAGCTAAAACACAGAGGAAATGCAATAGAATGCAGCAGGGCTGGACATGCGAACCAAAAGAGGCCCTGGAAATCATTTTCAAAAGTGGCCCCATATTACACACTTTCAGCAAGCCAAACGCTTTTCCTACGAGAACATTTGGAAAATACTGCACAAAAGAGGCACAGGGTGCAGAGGCCTTACGAGAAATCTCCAGAGTTCCATATAGGCCAATCCACCCCTGGTATTAAGGATCAACGAATCTTCACAAGCTTACCCAACAATGATTCCTACTTTGACAAACATTTTCACTGCCACCTTCCTCCTACTGAATGAACTTGTTTACCAGTTTGTTGTTGATTGTGCTTGCTCCTAACCCCCTTGCCTCTTGCTTATAAACTGATCTGTATGTACCAAGATCTGTCAATTAGCAGTTCAATGTTTCCCTCCCTGTCTTGTATCTACCTTCTCTCCCCATCGTTATTGGGGTGCCACAGAGTGATTTTGTATTTCAGTTGTCACTGTATAAATCAACAATAAATAAATAAACAAGGAGGTCCTTCATTAGCCGATTAGCCTGGTGACCATCTGCATCTCTATGATGGGATGCTACTCTACCAAGGCCTTTGCTGCAAGAAAAATGATGTGGTATATCCCCACTCCCTAGTCACCTCTGGGAATAGGATAAATTGCCTCCTTCAGTAGATGTTCTCGGTTGCAGAGTCTGTGAAAAGTGGAAGGAATTGAAAAGTGGAACGCATTTAATGGAATTTCCTCACCGAACAATGGACCGGACCCATGCTTCTCCTACTTGCTCTTACCAGACCATGCTGAAGTTTCGTAGACACCCCTCTACTGGAGATGGCAGGTCAATGAGAGGACTCGGGGCTCTGGGAGCTGCAAAGCCTTTTTTTCCCCTAAACCTAGGGACAGGATTCAAAAGGTTTATCATCCAGCCCACGGACAGAAGACATCATGGCCTCTGATCCAGTGTGCATGCGCAGCAGACGGGCTCTACCCGGAAGCGAGAAAAGTGCATGATTCAACTTCTCCACACTTCGCTACCGTCGTATTGATGCTTGCGTTTTCCCTGCATGACTCACCTGCTGGTGACATCTCCCTCCCTGTCTCCAGACACCTGTTCAAGGAATTTCGCTTGCCTCACTCCACCACCTCGCTTGAACTGCAGCACCGCTCAGGGCGCAGAAGCGGTGTGATCCCTTGCTGCCCAAGGAATCTTATTTGGGGAGAGTTTTCTTTCTGCCAGGATCTGAGTACCTGTATCGCCTCAGAACCCCTGGTTGCTATCTGTAATGAGCTCCTACCCATTCCTCATGAAACCACATAGCCTATGACGATTTGCTCCTGGACCCTTCCTGTAACTAGATGCTTTCAATGCAGTTGGGTAATGGGAAAACTATATGGTAATATTTTCTTCTGGTGTGCCATCTGACAGTCGACATCCAAACTTTCCAAACTGCTGGTTCAGGAAATTGCCAGGATGGAGTGATGTTTGTCTTATTGATGGGCTTGCGATGCCCTCTCCCATGAAACCTGCCCTCATCAGACCTCTGGTCACCTGGTACATCTGCCTAGATTGGTACCTTTAAGGCGCCCCTGCATGGGAAAGCTTAGGCTTAGAGTGCCCTGTTAAGGCATTGTTTTTATCCTGTATGACCAAATAATGTATCTAAGACCCGGAAAACTTCAGACCTAGAAAAAACAGGCACATCAGGATTGCCTTCTATAATCCTTCGCCTTTCTGTGGTCTAAGTCAGTACTGCCTCCTGGCTGACACCACAGAAGCATCATCAGTGACACTGCTCCGAAGATGTCACAGGAGATGTCAGGTGCCAGCATTATCTTCTTTTCAATTGTTTCCAGCAGATCCTCACCCTCCTGGTCCATGTCCATAATGGGGTTTAAGGATTGGAAATCTTTGCAGAGAGACTGGATCTCTCAGGCAGAGTAAACTGCCGCCCTTACCACCACTGCTGCGTTCTCTTGAGCACAGACTCTACTGTTTTGTCTGCCAGGTCCAAAGGGCAGCCCCGTCTGTAGCCAGGGAGAAGTGCCCCAAAAAGGAGACTAGAAGGGACTCTACCTTGAGCTTCTCTACAAATTCTTGTCTGAAGACCTTTAAGAGGCCAGTGTATAGCTATACCCATCCTCAAAGGAAGAAAGCTTTCTCTAGTTATCACCGCTCTCTACTTAACACAGGCGGACCTGTTTTGGACAGGCGTGTAGTGACTGTATGCTTCTGGGAAGCTCTCAACTGCTAGGGTGGCTGTCCCATCATGTACATTAATTTTTGCAGAAGGTGAGTGGCCCCTTGCTCCGAAATTTCCCGAAAATGATCCCCTTCTCATACATCACCTCCCGCACTGCTTGTCCAGAGTTTCTGCCTGGATTTGGGGATGCAGGGGAACTAGAGTCAGGCTGGGGGAGGGTGAAGTAAAGGCAGCTCAGCCTCAATGGCACTATTGACATTGTCTGTTTATAGTGTCATCAATGCAGGAGCAGATACTGTAATGGTGAGGGAAGGCCAGGATGATCAGAAGGTTGGACCCTAAGGGAGGTAGAGTAATTCTTCCAGTGGCTTCTCTTATGTGATTGTGGTCTGAGTGATCCTCTTTGTAGTATGCCTGTCCTTTCTCCCTCTTGAGAGGAAGCAGGACATGACACTTATCCTGTTACTTTAGAAGACCTTCCAGGTAGTTTCTGGTCCAGAATTCCCCCAAAAGAGAGTGCAGTTTGCTTAATACTTTACAAAAAGTCGCATAAAAGCATGTAATTGGAGCAGGCACATCCTTCTGTCGCGATGCTGGCTTATGACTGAGTTTCCCCGGCTGCTCTGAACATTTGCCCGGCCCCCAGCCTCACTTTTATGCCAATCCTAGAAGCCACTGCTTTGTGGTCTTCTCTTCTGGTTGAGTTTAAGACTGTCAGAAATCATTTGCTGTTCACCTGTGCACGTGTCACAATAAACCTGGCTGCCAGATAATTTCCAGACAGGCACACAAGCGACATTGATGTGCAACATCTATTCCGCCGGTCTTCGACCCTTTGCTCTCCATATGTTTTGGTGTACAAATCCTACCAGTAATAACTGGAATAGTCAATGGTGAGGGATCATGGGAGTTGCAGTCCAATATATATGGTGAGCCATAGGTTACAGACCCCTGAGTAGTCTCTATGTGCGCTGCTGCACACAACGTGCCAGTGCAACCATTCTCCACTTTTAATGAGATATAAACTTTGCCGAATCCAATGGTTTGAGTGGGCTAAAAGCTACCCATTTCCATGGATGGTCCATTCTCCCTGCATTTGATGGAAGGGGATCCACGCAATGCGGAAAATACAAGTGCGGAGGTCATAAAAACATTGTGATGCTGCTGCAAGGCGGACTCCATCCATCAAAAGGGCGAATTTGAATTTGTATGTAACAATATGCAGCCTGATTCATAGAATTATTAGCGCGAAAAACGCAGATTCGCGCGCCTTTCTGGCCGAAAATCCCCATACTTCAAACAGGGATTTTCGGGCAGAAAGGCACGCAAATCTGCGTTTTACACGCAAATAATTCCATGAATCAGGCTGATGGTTTGAGATCTGGGAGGTGGGCAGAGTGAGTGAAAAAGTAGTCTGGGGCACCAACGTGTTTTGCCCCACATCCGTAAATCGCAGTTTGTGACATTGAAATAAAATGCTTGAATAGTACCTCTGTCCAATTAGCATGCGCTCTGGGTCATTAATTAACGCTGGCCACTAGCTGTAGAGCGCACTAAGTCATCACACTATCCCACAAAAATGGCCCATGTAACCTGTTGGGATGGACCTTTGGGTTTTTCCCTATCACCGTTGGTCTGACCACCAGGTGAACTGTCCAGCCGCCATGAGACAGGCTCCTTTTCTCTGTTGGCTTGTTTGAGAAGAACGTTGGGAGAAAGTGCACAACTTGATTCTCTGTGTCACAGAATTTGTCTATTTTTACTTCGCTGTCATTGGACAGAATCGGTCACATGTTCGGGCAAGGGTGACAGAAATAGGGGTCATTTAACATAACTTTCTTTCGTTTTAATAACAATAGAACACTAAAAACAAGAATGAACCACAAGAAGAAGAAAAAAAAACAAGCTTTTGGTCAGACCGATGCTTAGCTGGCACTCACAGGGTGGTTGGCGGGGTGTATGCGGAAGGGGTTTCTTTTTCATCCCCCCACTGGACGGCGGCCATTTCCAGGCCATCATTGCCCACACTTGAGAGGTCAGACAGGGAGACTTCCCTTCTTACGCTCCTGTCGTCCTCACACACATAAAACAGCTGGCATTTACCTATCTTTATGTCCAGGACTCTTTGTCCTGCTACCACTAATACAAGATGAATCAGACACTCAGCTTCAACGAAGATCAAATAAACGACATTGTGGGGGGACCCACACTGTTCAACATGCAGGGCATGAACCTTAACGCTACAGCAACAGCATCTAGCGATGACTTACTTAAATTAAAGAAAAAATGCTTTCGAACTGAACTGCACGGCCATCTTCTGAGGGAGTACCTTAGGGCTAACATGGTTCCCTTAGGTTTGATCGTGCGGAATGAACCGGCATTATTCCTTGATGATCCCGAATATATGCTCGGGTTCAGCCAGATCGCTACAAAGTGCAGCAGAGACTTGATGGTGTTGACCATCACGGCGGCACAGAGGGTACATTTGAGAATTAAGAGAGACCTAGAGAGGGACGAAGAGAAGTTCTTGAACAATACGGACTTGGACAATGCCAGGGAGAAGCTCAAGGAAATCGATAAAAACATGGACCAATTCATGGCGGATGCTTTAGAGAAGAAGCACAAGAAACTAGCGAAGGACATCAGTAGCTTCAAGATCGAGACAGTCTATCCTTATCTTGCCCCTGAATACAAGGAAAATAAGGAAAAGGAGAGGACACAAAACATTGGCTCTGCCAATAAACGCAAGAAGAGAGGTGTTTCTTTTTCAGACACCTCCAGCTCTGATTCTGATAAAAGCAATCAACCTCCAGCTCATGGTAATTTTCCATATCCTGGACCATACCCGATGCAACTGCCTTTTTTAGGGTATGGGGGCCCCAGAGGCGGACACTGGGGCCCCCCTCCGCCCCCAATGCCCCCCTTTGGGTTCCCCAATTGGAGACAACCGAGGGGGAGGAAGAGATCACAACGGAGGTACTAGAACCTGTTTGCAACACGATCCCTATATTTAACATCTCTGGGGTGAATCTGACAAAGGGAGAAATTGACGTCCTTTCTAAAGGACTCTCTTTTGTCCCTACCAATCCAATGAATTGGTACAACATGGACTGTGAACTAAGACAATTTTTTCGTAAAATTCGCCTCAAATCCTTTTTCCAAGACACAGATGATTCTGAACAAGAATCAGATACCGGTTTCCGTCCAAAATCCACATTTTGTCCTACTGAAGCTGAAGTGGCCCCGGCCATCATCACATTTGAGAAATGTGTGTTACAAGAGGTTCAGAAAATACGAGCCAAGACACCGGCACACCGACATAATTTGTCGAATGAGGAACGACAAGCCCTCAAGAACCTGGCAGCCAACACAGGGATTGTGATAAAATCAGCTGATAAGGGAGGGGGAATTGTGATACAGAGCAAAGACCAATATTTGACCATGGTTAATTCCCTCTTGGACGATGATACAAATTATAGGAAACTCAGGAAAGATCCGACATTGGAAATCAAACATCTGATACAGGGGGCCACTACGTTTGCCCTGGAACATCAATGGATTACCAAAAAGGAAGAAGAATTTTTGAACACCTCAGAAGGACGTATCCCTGCCTTCTACGCTCTACCCAAGATACACAAAGATGCACAGAACCCACCGGGTAGACCGATTGTATCTGGATGCGGCTCGATTCTTGAACCCCTATGCAAATTCATAGATTTTTTCTTGAAACCCCTCAGCCAGAAGACACCTACGTATTTAAGGGACACAATGGCCACCATTGAATGCTTTGAAGGCCAACTACATAATCCAATGATTAGCCGCATCGCTACAATGGACATTACATCGCTATACACGAGCATCCCGCAGACTGAGGCAATTGAATGCATGCGAGCACATCTGACCCACCACATGACACAAAGAAGGGTTCCGACAAATTTCATAATTGAACTTTTGGAATTAGCACTGACCAAGAACTTTTTCTGTTTCAACGAACGCTTCTACTTGCAAATTAGCGGCACGGCCATGGGGGCTGCCTTTGCCCCGAGCCTTGCCATCATTTTTATGGCAGAGTTCGAAAGAAGCTTCATATTGGATACTAAAAACCCATTTCTCAACAACATCAGCCACTGGAAAAGATACATAGACGATATAATTTTCTTGTGGGAAGGCAGCTTGGATTCTCTCCTTAACTTTCAACAGTGGCTCAATTCGTGTCACCCGTCTATATCATTCTCTCTTGAATCTAGTCCATCCAATATCAACTTCTTGGACCTAAAAATCAGCGAGAAGGAAGGTTCGCTGTCTTGTTCATTATACAAGAAACAGACAGATAGAAACACATTATTGCATTATACCAGTTCACACCCACGCAACCTGAGGGACAACTTACCATATGGGCAATTCCTCCGCTTGAGGAGGAATTGCACAGATAAAAACGACTTTCGCCAACATGGATTTGAACTTAAGGAACGCCTTTTAGACCGAGGGTATCCCAGTAAACTGGTGAAGAACAACTACAAGAGAGCCTTGAATACCCCCCGGGAGGTCCTACTACAACCTAAACCCAGATCAGAAGAGGAGGTTAAAATGACTTGTGTTACCACCTTCTGCCAGGCAACTACACAAATAAAACAGGCCATCAGAAAATTCTGGCCATTAGTCCAATTAAATCTGGAACACGAACCATTCCCCCGAATGGCTTTGAAGCGCTCCAAAAATCTCAAAGAACACCTTACTAAGGCCAGATTTACCAGCGCTACCTCACGAAACACACTCTGGAATCTACGGAATCTAACTGGGCACCACCCATGTGGCAACTGCTCCATATGTAGGTTCACCATCAAACTCAAAAGTTTCGCCATCGCAGGGAAACAGTGGGTGTTCCGCCACTTTTCTAACTGCAAAAGCCAGAACGTGATTTACCTTATCGAATGCCCATGTGGACTTAAATATGTGGGCCAGACAAGCCGACCGGTGCACAAAAGAATAGTGGAGCATCGCTCACGGATCAGATGTAAAACTCACACATCCCCATTAGTTGGTCATTATGTGGAATACCAACATAGTCATGATGACATGAAATGGTGGGTGGTGGATATGGTCCAAGGCAACACCAACACTGCTAATACACTGAACCACAAGGAAGCCTGGTGGGTTTTCAAACTCGATACCGTGAAACACGGACTGAATGAGGCCAATGTTGTGGATTATAGACCTTAGTGTTGATATATAATGTTGATCTTGTCCGTTTGGATTCTCTGTGATAAGACATACAGGGTGTGGATGTATGGGGCCAGGGCCTTCAGTGAGGCCACTCCACTACACGCATGACCCACACCACTCCCTTACTCCTCCCCTCCCCTCTTCTTGTTTTGGATTGGTTCCTAATGTACCCATGTGCTGTTGTTGATATGTGTCTCCGACCTCTTGTTCACTGTTACTTATTACATGATTGAATTCATTAACATGTGTATCAACTGTGACTTGACAACGTGAGACTCCTTTGTAATTTCGAATTTGTATTACAATGTTGATCATTTCTGATACAAACCTTGCTAAATTACCAGAAGCCTCTTTTATGCATGGTGCTTGTTTTTTAAGAAAGTGGATTCTCCACTACATTGTTATTCTGCTTGTACAGACCCAGCCCCCTGATCAGTTCCTCACATCAGGCACTCACCAGTTTCATGTACCCAGTTGAGCACCCTCCTTCTGTTCTCAGTGATTCCCGTTGGCCTTATACTGGAGCTACCTTCTGCTCTACTGACCATTTCGTGTCAGCTGTCTTAGTTTCTCTCTCCCCCCCCCCTCCGCCCCCCCCCACCCCTCTTCCTTTTCCTTCCTCACTTTATTCCGGGCTTGACTCGTATGCCAGCATGGGCGCTGCCCCTTGGGACGCATGCGCTCGACTAGAACACTACGGCACTGTGCCATGCGCATGCGCCCACTCATCCGATACAGGAGCTCGCCACTGTGCTCATGCCCTCCCAGGATCAGTGGTTCTGTTCCCGCACATGCGCGGTGCCCGCACTTACGGGACCGGTGTCTTTATACCCGCGCATGCGCACTCTCCCCTTACATTTAAGCGAATCACGCGCGCTTCAGCATTTCTAGCAGTGTTTCTCATTGTGCACTGCTCACTTGCGACACGGGATGCGGACCGGCGCGCATCTTCGAGATTTCTTCACAGCGACGGCTTCATTCGACACGCTGCTTGAAGACGGGTAGGCACCTTACCGCTAGGGCTCTAGCATTTTCCTCTTTAATGGGGTCACCCTGCTTTCCCCCTTACTGAGTGAACATGCCCCTTCCCTCTCCTTATCCATCCTAGTCCCTGGGACCACAGACCCCTTCCCCTCCATGGATGTGGTCTATACATCGTTTGAGCCATTACTTGCTCCAATCTGCTTCTTAATTATGTTAGCATTCATTTAGCCATCGTCAGCAGCCTTATATTCACTTCAACATTTTGGTCTGCTCCCGCTGTAGGATCTCCAGCTACACTTTGATTTCTTCTTTGGAACGATCCACTTACCTGCAAGTACAAGGTTTGACTGATTGACGCACACACCGGATCCTGACACAAATTACAACATGTCTGTAGTAAGTGTTGCCTTTCTGCTATTTTTCGGTGCTACACATTATTTGACCTGCACGGATGCAGTTTAAAGATGCTTCCGTTTTTTCTGATCCTTTTTCCTCTGTTTCTTGTATTCCCTTGATAGGCCTCCCAGCTTTGATACATCGGGTCTCTAACTCACCCTCTGCTCGACTGGTTCCGGGACCCCACGGAGGCACCAGTCTTTTGGAACCACGGTTCCATACAGTACCTGTGCTAATTTGGCACGGGCCGTCTCCTTGGTCACCCTGACCATTGGAGCTTTTTTCCACTTTCCCCCTCTTCTCTGTTCAGGTGGGTAATGCCAGCCTACAGGTGCCAAATGTTCTCTCCTTTTGGCAACCTTTTAAAGCTTAATGTCTCCTTCTTTCTCGAACCCTCCCCTTTTTTAATACTTGTGCTTCACGTGCTCTACCATTGTTAGGCATGTATAGATTGATGAGATGCTGGGGGTGATTTGTTCTTACCCACTCTCCCCTTCTGATTTCTTTCCTTTGCTCTGTTTTCCCATGTAGAGCGACATCCGCAGGTCCAGATGAAGGTAGCCTTCACTGCCCGCCGAAACGTCTTATTGGACACGTAATTGCTATACGGCCCATTTTTCAAATCAGCAGGAATATAACCACCGACGTTTTCTTTCTGTTGTTTTATTTTCTTCAATTTGTTTTTTCAACTCATCATATAGGCTGTGGATTCAATCACACATTGTGTGGATGGTTTTTTGGTTTGAAAATGTTTATTTCTTGTCAAATACCAGAATGTATGTTCCATATTATTTGATGTAATTCACTGTGCATTTTAATGTTCATGGTTTCGATTTTTGAAAGTACCATTTTTCTGTAAATGCTCCTTTGGGAGATCATGTTTATTTGTTAAACAACAACTGTACAATTAAAAATAGCCACTAAGCTATCACAGCAGTTTTTTCTATATTTTTTCTATATATTTTCTTTTGCTCCAAGGTAGTAACACTCGATGCTCCAGGGTAGCCTGAGATATCAAATTAATTAGATATCCAGAGCATTTGGGTCTAACATTTATTGTTTTATAGGCGTACTAGTTTTTAGCCTTTGTTCGTAGAGCACCACACGAAAAAACAGTGTGTGTAAAAATAAAAAGAGTAATATTTTTGATGGGATATGGTCAGTTCCTTGTTTGTATAACACCACACTTGCAAAGAAGGCAGTGCTGGATCTGTCAAAACTGAACGAGGTTCCTGTTTCTACCTCGCCAGGGCTCACTAATGGACCCATTAATCATGACAGCATATTGTTTTCCTCTCTTTGCCATCGGTGGGGGAGCAGCAGGTGGAGGAAGATGGGAAGGGTCTCATTCCATCTAAGTGGCACTTGAAAAATACAAAATAAACATTGGATGGGACCATAAATCTTGTACAGTGGGAGCCTGAAGTTAAAAGGAATAGTGAGCAGCAGACTGCTTCCAAAACGGGGACAAGTAGAAATGTTACACTGGGAAGGTGTTACACTGAGAAGCCGCCATCTTAGAATCCAACCTATACATCCTTGAATGCGGGAGACAATCTGCCTTAAGAGAGCTCAATACTTTCAATTACAGGAATGTATGTATGCATGTATGGCTAGCATGTATAATGCCCAAGGCTACAAGGGAAGCAACAATGTGACATAGGGAACACACCCATGGGGGTTACAAATAGGGTGCAGGGGGCTGGGATGGGCAGAGGGTTCAGTGGGGGAGGACTCTCGGGAGGGGGAGAAGTAGCGTCGAGTGGAGCGATTAGCGAGTTGCTCTTTGAATAGCAGCGACTTTGTTAAACGGGAAATCATATTGTGCCTCCTTTTTCATATATATTGACCTAAGCCTAGTCGCTCTACGAAGAAAACAGTGTTGCAAAGTTCCGATTTTAGATCGACTTCGCTGCCATTTTAGGTTCATCTGCCATTTTGATTCCTGTTTAAAAGTAACTCTGTTTCTGAAATGGTGGAAAGTGTTTTCCATTTGTAACTGAGCCTTCCTGAGCTCTGCACTAGAGTTAATAATTAGACTGTCCATTGGCCGAATGTTTGGGTTGAGTAAAGAGACCTTGTCCCATTACTGACTTGTGGTCCTAGGGCTGTCTGTACCAATAAGTCTGATCCACGGACATACATCGAACACAATGTTAAACAAATATCGAACGTGGACACTGGCTGAATTGTATTGTGAGGGACATGTGCTAAGGCTTACTGTTAAATCCAAGAATACACTGTTGCCATTGTGACTTGTTCATATGTAAACCGAGGACGATCCATGTGCATATTGTCGTACAAGCCATAAGTGAACTCGGCACAAACCCTAGACCATGTATTATTAACTTGCAGAAGGGCTAGACATTATTACCGAAAATGTATAAAATGCACAACTGTTTAGATGTCCAGTACCTCTCACTTCTCACACTGAATGGCTGGTATTCGCTGTGATGTACTGGGGGCCAGACAGCTATCTGTATCTCTTTTGTTTCTTTGTAACTGCACAGTAATAGAATAAAGATCTGTGAATCTTTATACGCCCGTGTTTGGTGTATTTCCTTTTGTGGTACTCAGCCTCGATATTTCCTTGCTTTTACAGATGGCGCCTGAATAGGGACCCTCAAGATTGATGCCATCTCGTTGAAGGTTGACGCGGCTATCGGACCGGGATCGGACGGTGAAAAAGGGGGCCCCTTTCTTGGATGAGACGCGATACCTCAGCAATACTGCACGACCTGATCCCTGGACGGTGAGCCCGCGGTCCGAGACGGCATCTTGACGAGTGTCCACACATTGAGGCGGCCAGATTTGCCGAAATCACCAACCACGTGGGTCCTTTGAGTTCTTAGAAATCCGATCGGACCTCCTTGGAATTTTGATCAGGTGAGTCGTGACCCGATTCTTAAGTATCCTGATCATTTGTTTTGGTGCATTGCACTCGCGAGTACAATTATTGACCAGGTAACACCAGTAATGTGATATGCCCAGGAAATTGTCTGCCTGCTTCAGGGCATTATTCGGCAAGGACAGACAATCTTTGGAATTTGGCCGACCGGCGCCAATGGAGATGTCACCGACGTGTACTATGTACTGTAAGCACGGCATTAGTAGTATAGTGTTTAATGATATTTAGCACAGACAAACTAGACATGCTTCCGAACGTCAGTGGCCAATCAATGGTAGTTTTGAAATTCCTCATATAGAATACTTAGAATCTATATAATTAAAGAAAAAAAGCTAGACCTGCAGAATTTGATGTATTACAGAATTGGAAGAAAGAAGCTATGCAGCAATTTAAGAATAGGGAAAAACATGCGCGCCGGCATATGACCAACGCTGAAAAAGCATTGTTGTATGATCAAAATAAACAGTCTGAGTCAGTTAGGAGTATGGATAGGGCTTTTTCACTTGGTATCCAGAAAATGTATCCGTCTAAAGACTTTCATGTGTCTGATAAACTAATTGATAAACTTCTAAATGAAAGAAGGCCTGGTGCCACTGTGCTACCTCTGTATGTACCTATTCCTGCTGTTTTTACCCTTCTGTTGTCATTCCTCCTCCCGTAGTTGTTCCTGCTCCTCTTATTGCTCCTCTTGTTGTTCATCTTCCTCCGGTTGTTGTTCCTCCTCCTATTGTTGCTCGTCTGCTTGCTCCTCCACTTTTGCCTACTGTTACGGGTTTGATAGATTTGGCTTCTGCACCAGTATTAGCACCTTTGTTACCAAATGTACAAGATTTGTCTACTCTTTCTCTTCCAAGTGGTTCTGTACCGCTTGTAGTCGTCAAGGGAGATCAAGGATTGTAACTCGTAATACTGTACCAAAAGAGAGAACGCGCGATTTGACTGCATGGACTAGACAATGCATGGAGAAGAGTACAAAAAAGGCGATAATGCAATTCGCACGTCGCTGCTGCTGCTGTGTCCGTAAAACAGAGCGAGGGAATGGTCCTAGGCCATGCTTTAACCCTGATGGTACCTCACTCTGTAGATGTTCTATTAAACAGAACACAAACGCAATACCTCACCTCCGCACGATTAACGAGATACAAATTGATCTTGTTTGCTCTGCACATTAAAATTCAGAGGTGTTGTGTTCTGAATCCGGCTGAACTTTTACCTTTCCCGCAAGGTACTGCTTGCAGTGACGAAGAGTCACGTGACTGCCTTTACACCACAGAGCAAGAGACTAAAGGCAGAATCGATCTAAAAGATACTCCTTTGAACACTCCACAAGGGGAGCTGTTTTGTGATGCTCCTGCTTCAAACTTCCGGATGGTATATCCACGGCTGCTTATGCAATCACCACATTGAGCACGGTTGTGGAGACCAAAAGAATCATGCATAACTCTGCGCAGGCTGCAGAGATTATAGCATTGACTCGAGCTTGTGAACTTTCTGGAGGGCTTACTGTAAATATAAATACTGACATCAATATGTTTTTGGGGTGGTTCACAACATCGGTAGACTTTGGGCAGAACAAGGTTTCTTGACCTCACATGGCACTAAAATCCAGTATGGCTCCTTGATAGTACAGTTACTCTCAGCGCTTGCACTCCCCACTCAGTTAGCAATCATGAAATGCGCAGCGCATCAGAAGATCATAGATAATGTGGTTAAAGGGAAGGCTTTCGCTGATCAGATAGCCAAACAGACTGCCACTGATCTCTCTTGAGAAATGTATACTTCAAGGGAAGCCACCAATGTTTGTACTTTGGATGAGGGTATTGATGGGATTTGTGGCTAGTGGGGCAGGCCAGCAAGGAACATAGTAAGCTTCAACCCTTCATACCACCTTTGAAGAGACAGCAAAGGGGAACAGTGTGAACACATTGCAGCGATACAGCACATCGCATTGGATTCACATATTAAAAATGGACGACATTCCTAGCTTTAGGAGGGTGAGATAACAGATCTTTATGTCACACCTTAATCTAATCTGGAAGGCCGCTAAGGACGTTACTCTTGCAGGTTCATTTAAAACCTAATGAATACACATTGAACACCTCTAAATGGCGTCAATAAACATATCACAGCCAGAAAAAGTTGGCGATCAAGAACAAAAAATGGATAATTTAATGATAATACTAATCTCTGGTATTATTGAGGCAAGTATTATTTTTATTTATTCATGTATTCATTCATTCATTTATTTGCAGGGGTTTGTGGTGTGCTACACATGTCATTGTGTCATTTCGGATGACTGGAAACAAATCATGAGTTACATTGTGCTCCTATAGGCTGATGCAGGGAATGATCCCATATCAGCATCCTTTGATAGGTCGCCTATATTATCTACATGGGAACCAAAGAACCAGTTTGAAGAGATCTGTTTTCAGAGTTTTTCTGAATCACAGGTAATTAGGTTCCTCTCTCAGGTTAGGATTAAGAGCGTTCCAGAGTTTGGGGTCCAGCACTTTGAGTGATCTTCCTCCTTGTGTAAGGCATGCTCAGCACAGCTGTTGAAAACAACTAGATTCAGATGACCTTATCGATATAGATGTAATGGCTAATGAGCTATTCACTGGAGCTATCATGGGTGCTTAGAACAATGTACTTTGTGAATGAATCAGAGGATTTTGACCTTGATTCTTGATTGCACAGGCAATTGAAGAGCTTTGAGGGGTGGTTTAGTGGTATCCCTTTTTCTGCAGATTTAATCAAAAATCTGTCTGCCTGGTCATGGATCCTATGTAGTGTGCCTAATTTATTTTTTGGATGGCCAGTGTAGATTATGCTGCAATCGTCCAGGCAACCCTTCACCATGACTCTGGGCAACTCCACTCAGTGTTCAGTTTGATCAGGTGGGAGAATGTTCTAGGGTAAGCACAGCAAGAAATGAATGCTCACAACCGCAGCACAAATGAAGGAACAGGATTGGGTTTGACCCCCTAGGTTCCTAAATTACTTTGTTGTGGCAGAGAGCAACCCAAGGATCATAGGCCATTTTAGCATTGGTAATTCACTCAAGGGGCTCAATTTCAAATGTGGTGGAGTGGGAAATGGAGACGTAAATGCGAGGCATAATGCATTTATGACTCCATTTCCCGTTCTGCTCCATTATCATGCTGACGCAAGGCGGAGGACAGGCATGGAGCCGAGATAGGTTCACTGCTCTGCTCACCTACCCTGTGATCACTAGGGCCTCATCATGATTTTGGTGGTAATTAGTCTGTAATTACCATTACCGCTGTGATGTCTGGCGAAATTACTGCCATATTACGACTTGGCAGGGGCACACACACACCACTGGCAGTAACGCTTGATGGAATTACTGTTCAAAATGCATTTTCTGACAGTAATTCCACCAGGAATCGGCAGAATTAACGTTACCACCACCACATTTGACGGTAATTCCACTGTTGGAATTACAGGTGACAGAATCACTGCCAAAGAAAATAACTTCATCTCTGGAACGGGAAGTGCAGCAGCCATCTTGAAAAGTACAATCTACTCTGTACCTCCCATTTCCTATTGCAATCCAGATACCATATTTGTGAAAACATGTCACAGGAAAAGGGAAGGTCCAAGGTCCCTGAGATGAGGCTGCAAAAGCAGGAGTACACAGAGGCTGAACTGCAGGTCTTCGTATACTTTGTAGTCTGCCACACTAAGGAGCTTTGTGGCAGCAGGTAACACAGGACTCTCTAACCAGAGGAAGGCTGCCATCTGGTCTTCCATCAGATACATGGTGGTGGCAGTGGGCATTGTCCCACGGAACACCGACAACTAAAGAAGTGAGGGAATGACCAAAGGGCCTGGGTCCGCAGCCTCATTGCTAGGCAAGGAGAGAGAGCGCAGCAACAGGAGGTGGCACTGTGGAAACTCTCGTCCTGACACTGTGGGAGGTGAAGGCCAGCTCCATCCTCCACATGGAGTGGATCGAGGGGATTGGCAGCACAGAAGCAGCAAGCTAAGGGGATGGCGGTAAGTCTATCAGTCCCCACTCTCATTTGAATGCGCTGTCCAAAAGCATGCATCCCCCAGAATAGATGAGCACAATGGGCAGGGGAAAGGGAAAACAGATGGCGATCATTGCAAATGCACTGTGACTACACACATGTGCTTAGGAAGGTGGGAAAATGAAGCAATGCAAATATACTGTAGGGAAAATGTGCATGTGAAGCCATGGAACCATGAGAAGCACCCATGGGCTGCCATGAACCGCCAGTTCGTCCACAACAAGGAACATTGGCATACCAACAGGCAATGTTCACTTGCATGCACTGTGAAAACCATCAGCAGGCACTTCTCCCACCTAACAGTAGCAGTACTCATTGGCCTGAAGCCACCCATACCCATCATAAAAAATATGTGTAGGTAGAACACACCTCATGTTGCATGAGTGTTTTGCTGGCCCACCTACATGTATACAAGATGACTGACAGCATGTCATTATCCACCCATCAGGTACACAGTCGACTGATGCCAAAGAGGCCGGGCCCTCCACTGCTCAGGACACCTCTGCTGCGGGCAGTGTGTCCACCTCCACCCCTGCACAGGCCCAACATGAGAGTAGCAGGAGAAAGAGCAGGAGGGAGGCAGCAAGGCCACAAGAGATAACCACTGTGTCCGCACAGTGGCCTCTCCACCAGCCATACAGATTGCACAGCACATGATATGATATGATATTTTATTTATATCACGCCCATACACAAGTGTTTCAGGGCGGGACGAGGCGAGGGAGGGGTACAGAGAGGACAAAACAACGATCTTACTAGGCCCAGTGACAATGAGAACGCGCAAGTGCAGGCAAGGGGCAAGGGGGAAAGTGCTGGAGGGCAGGAGAGGAGTGGAAAGTGCTCAACACAAGATCAAAACAACAACAGGTGGTGCGGCCAGGGGGTAGGAATTGCATGACTAAAGCGTAGACAGCGGGTGTCTTATAAGTGCAGGTGAGGAGACTGTATGGTTGTAGATACAGACCCAAGTGCAAGGGTTGTCGGGAGGCAGTGCGGGTAAGCAGCAGTTTGGGCAGGGATCTGGGCCCGAAATCAGAGAGTAGCCAGATGCCCAATGCAGAAACAGACAGAGATCAGCTAAGCAAAAATACATTTTGCACCGCTCTGTGAATCAGGGTGTTTATTGGCAGTGCAAAGTCACTTTGCATTGTGCTCAAAGTTCCATGAATTGAGCGCTTCCACTCATTTGGCTGAAGCAGGCGGCGAGGCCAAAGAGAATCACACTAGCAGTGATTCTTTTGGAGGCATTTTGCTGCATTTTGTAGAGTTGCGTGTGGTCACGTGACCCCAGTGACCCACGGCGGCGCATCAAGTCTGGTCACATGACCAGCATTCATGTAAACGCGCAAGGCACGGCAATAAATCAGTTCATGCTTAACGTTATCCTGTGTAGCCGTGTCTTCCTTTGCTGGCACGTATGTGCGTGCGCCCCAGGCCCCGGCTGGGGACACGACATTGGCGATGAGGCTCCGAGCTGTGGCCACCACCCGCGCACCTCACTGGTGCCTCCTAGCATGCCTGCCCATTTATAAGGCAGCCGTGTCCCTCACTGACACAGGAGGAAGACAGCTCCTGAGAGGGGGCGGGCTGTGGAGGAAATGGCCCGCCCGTCCTGCTCCACAGAGGGCCGTGAGTGCACCATGAAGGCATCCCTTTTGACAGCAGCCTACACCGGCTGGCTGCTAATGAACCCAGTCACACTGCAGCACGTGGAAGTGTCGGCACTGCATTGCCCTGGAGACGGAGCTGGCCCGGCTGACCAGGAGCCATGACACATAGCAGACACAGATACCACGACAAAGGCAGCAGGACACACATTCACGCCCAGGGGTGGCCCCAGACTCGAGGATCTCTCAGTAGGCACAAGGAGGGGTAGAAGGCTGCAGTAAAGGTCATCCAAGTTTAACTCCAGCCGACTGAAGACCTAGGGAAGGGTGCCCAGTGAGTCGAGGCAGGTGCCCGTGCCACCCCAACGGACCAGAAGAAGGTGGATGTCCCCAGCCTGTCGCCTGCAGCACGTCTGACCCAGCACATGGTCACGGCACTGCACCTGCACCTATGTCTTCCCACTGCCATCCCTGATTCCGTTTGATACTACTGACACCACCAGCCTAGGACCAAGATGGAACAGGTGGATGAAAGAATTTGATGCTTATCTCGACACTCTCGGCCTGCAGGAAGACAAGCACATCATAGGACTACTCACCCTCACGGCTGGTCCAGAAGTGCAGGACATGATCTTTTAAATACCAGAGGACGTTGAGTACACATACCAGGACCTCAAACGCATACTAAATTAACACTTTATAATACATAGGAACGTGATCTATGGCACGTATTCCATACCACAATGCAGTTTTCCGGCGAGAGCCTGGACAAGTTTGTTACACGCCTGAAGTCCAAGGTCAAACACTGCAAATTTCATCAATACAACAATGAAGAGGCCATCAAGTCGCAAGTCATAGAGGGTTGCGAGTCAAAACCCTTGAAAAGGAAACTGCTGAAAGTGCCACACACGCTAGCGGAAATCCTCCTGCTAGCAAGGACATTGGTGCTAGACGTACAAATATCCAACCTAAGCAAAACCCAAATCTCCTCTGTGCCCAGCATCAAAGAAGAAGCTATATATAACATTGTTTTGAATGTGCTAATGGTTAAACCGAATAAAGCTTTTAAAATTGAATAAAAATGAATGTCATCAATGATAATATATAACGGCATACCATACATTATCCAATGCCTGGCAAACCATTTGTGGGGAAATGCTTGTGTCCGGTCACCTCTGACCTAGAACGATCCTGGAGGAAATAGGGTGACCCCTGTGAACTGGCCAAATCCCCCAGTCCTGGCCCCTGTGAACCTACCAGATCGTCAACGTTCGTGAGTGCCTGCATGGCAACTTCACAGTTCCTCACAGAAACACGGTCAACTGTCCCCAATTGCTTGAGATAACCACACCATTCACTGCAATGTGCTAAACATACCACTCACTCTTGGGTGCTGTGTCCTAACTACCCCCCCCCCCCACGAATCTAAACTAAGGGATGGGAGGAAAAAGCAAGTCAACAGCAGTGCTGCCTACAGGCACACTGGTTTCTTGCATTGAAAAACAAAGAGGGTGAGCTCAGTCTCACTCCCCCTCTGATAACCCCAGGTCCTTCCATGCCCGGGACTCTCGCTGTGGTGGGGGTCTTCCAGCGCCACGGGTTGTCCGGTCTTAGATGACATCACGCTGCCAAACCCCAGAAAATCTTCACCTCACCTTACCTCCACTTTCCGTCTATTGTCACACATACCTAAATGCTGCCCCGGCATGCTACCAGGGCTTGCTAAGATTGGCAGCGCAGGGGGGCGAGGGCAAGGAGAGACAAACAACCACTGATTCTTTTTGAAGGCATTTAGTCATAAACTGTCCAAGGCTCTGCAAAAAAAACATAGATAGGGCACGGTGGAATGCTTGTGTCAACCCCCATGCCCTAGAACACTCCTGGGGGAAATAAGATGGCTGCTGTGTACTGACCAATTCTCCCAGTCCTGTTCCCCATGCCCATGTGTGCAATAATTTAAATGGATAAAGAGCTACAGAGCCGGACATTCCAGTGCAGTGCTTTCAGCTCCGGTCATTGTGGCATGGCACCTTGAGCACAGGTCTCTTTTAGGCACACCCTGTTCTTTACAGGCAATGCCCAGTGAGATAAAGGGGGTAATTCAAAGAATTCAGCGCACAAGTGGCGCACGCGGCTGGCGCACAGTGTGCGCGTGCGAATCCCTGCGCCAGCCGCGTGCGCTAAAATCCATTTCCGCGCACAGCGTATTCATGGATTCCAGCCACCAAAACCAGCTTTGGCGCACAGTGATGCAGCGAACCTGCAGCAGCCCCAGTTACGCCCCCAAGAACGCCTCTCGCGCAGGGAAAAGCCATCAAAATCCCCAATCCAGCGCAAAGGGCTGCGTTAACCATGTACCAGCACGGCAAGCGGGCTACGTGTATCACTGGGGTGCGCGGGAAGTTCCACACGCGATTGGCCCCGTGCGAGCAGGGTACGCGTATTTCAGGGGTGCGCGGGAAAATCCACACGCGATTTCCGCAGGGTACGTGTATTTCAGGGGTGCGCGGGAAGTTCCACACGCAATTTCAGCAGGGTACGTGTATTTCAGGGGTGCGCGGGAAGTTCCACACGCGATTTCATCAGGGTACGTGTATTTCAGGGTGCGGGGGAAGTTTCACACGCGACATCAGCAGGGTACGTGTATTCCAGGGGTGCGCGGGAAGTTCCACACGCGATTTCATCAGGGTACGTGTATTTCAGGGGTGCGCGGGAAGTTCCACACGCGATTTCAGCAGGGTACGTGTATTTCAGGGGTGCGCGGGAAGTTCCAAACGCAATTTCATCAGGGTACGTGTATTTCAGGGTGCGGGGGAAGTTTCACACGCGACATCAGCAGGGTACGTGTATTTCAGGGGGTGTGCGGGAAGTTCCACACGCGATTTCAGCAGGGTATGTGTATTTCAGGGGTGCGCGGGAAGTTCCACACGCGATTTCAGCAGGGTACGTGTATTTCGGGGTGCGGGGGAAGTTTCACAAGCGACATCAGCAGGGTACGTGTATTACAGGGGTGCGTGGGAAGTTCCACTCGCGATTTCATCAGAGTACATGTATTTCAGGGTGCGGGGGAAGTTTCACACGCGACATCAGCAGGGTACGTGTATTCCAGGGGTGCGTGGGAAGTTCCACACGCGATTCCATCAGGGTACGTGTATTACAGGGGTGCGCGGGGAGCACCACACGTGAATTGCACGTGTGGGTCCTCCCAGGTGTTCCCTCTACACCCTCCACGGCCCCTGCAGGTGGCTCACACCACAGGGGCCTACCCTGCACATGTCCTGCAGGCACCCCATCCATCATGGCCATGCCCCTCAGCCAACCCACATGTCAACTTGCACTACTGCCCACCAACGCATGTCCCCCTGCACCCCCAGCCACCAGGGGCACCCTCCACCAGGCCCCCACCCATGTCTCCCACCACCCCCACCCCCCAGCACTGTTGGGCACCTGCCAGCAGGCCCCCACCCATGTCCAACTCATGTTCCCCACCACCCCCACCCCCCAGCAGTGCAGGGTCACCCTCCACCAGACCCCCACCCATGTCTCCCACCACCCCCACCCCCCAAGCAGTGCAGGGTCACCCACCACCAGGCCCCCACCCATGTCTCCCACCACCCCCACCCCCCAGCACTGTGGGGCACCTGCCAGCAGGCCCCCACCCATGTCTCCCACCACCCCCACCCCCCAGCAGTGCAGGGTCACCCTCCACCAGGCCCCCACCCATGTCTCCCACCACCCCCACCCCCAGCAGTGCAGGGTCACCCTCCACCAGGCACCCACCCATGTCTCCCACCACCCCCACCCCCCAGCACTGTGGGGCACCTGCCAGCAGGCCCCCACCCATGTCCAACTCATGTTCCCCACCACCCCCACCCCCCAGCAGTGCAGGGTCACCCTCCACCAGGCCCCCACCCATGTCACCCACCACCCCCACCCCCCAGCAGTGCAGGGTCACCCTCCACCAGGTCCCCACCCATGTCTCCCACCACCCCCACCCCCCAGCACTGTGGGGCACCTGCCAGCAGGCCCCCACCCATGTCTCCCACCACCCCCACCCCCCAGCAGTGCAGGGTCACCCTCCACCAGGCCCCCACCCATGTCTCCCACCACCCCCACCCCCCAGCAGTGCAGGGTCACCCTCCACCAGGCCCCCACCCATGTCTCCCATCACCCCCACCCCCAGCAGTGCAGGGTCACCCTCCACCAGGCCCCCACCCATATCTCCCACCACCCCCACCACCCAGCACTGTGGGGCCCCTGCCAGCAGGCCCCCACCCATGTCCAACTCATGTTCCCCACCACCCCTACCCCCCAGCAGTGCAGGGTCACCCTCCACCAGGCCCCCACCCATGTCTCCCACCACCCCCACCCCCCAGCACTGTGGGGCACCTGCCAGCAGGCCCCCACCCATGTCTCCCACCACCCCCACCCCCCAGCAGTGCAGGGTCACCCTCCACCAGGCCCCACCCATGTCTCCCACCACCCCCACCCCCCAGCAGTGCAGGGTCACCCTCCACCAGGCCCCCACCCATGTCTCCCACCACCCCCACCCCCCAGCACTGTGGGGCACCTGCCAGCTGGCCCCCACCCATGTCCAACTCATGTTCCCCACCACCCCCACCCCCCAGCAGTGCAGGGTCACCCTCCACCAGGCCCCCACCCATGTCTCCCACCACCCCCACCCCTCAGCAGTGCAGGGTCACCCACCACCAGGCCCCCACCCATGTCTCCCACCACCCCCACCCCCAGCACTGTGGGGCACCTGCCAGCAGGCCCCGACCCATGTCTCCCACCACCCCCACCCCCCAGCAGTGCAGGGTCAACCTCCACCAGGCCCCCACCCATGTCTCCCACCACCCCCACCCCCCAGCAGTGCAGGGTCACCCTCCACTAGGCCCCCATTCATGTCTCCCACCACCCCCACCCCCCAGCACTGTGGGGCACCTGCCAGCAGGCCCCCACCCATGTCCAACTCATGTTCCCTACCACCCCCACCCCCCAGCAGTGCAGGGTCACCCTCCACCAGGCCCCCACCCATGTCTCCCACAGCCCCCACCCCCCAGCAGTGCAGGGTCACCTTCCACCAGGCCCCAACCCATGTCTCCCACCACCCCCACCCCCCAGCACTATGGGGTACCTGCCAGCAGGCCCCCAACCATGTCTCCCACCACCCCCACACCCCAGCAGTGCAGGGTCACCCTCCACCAGGCCCCCACCCATGTCTCCCACCACCCCCACCCCCAGCAGTGCAGGGTCACCCTCCACCAGGCCCCCACCCATGTCTCCCACCACCCCCACCCCCCAGCAGTGCAGGGTCACCCTCCACCAGGCCCCCACCCATGTCTCCCACCACCCCCACCCCCCAGCACTGTGGGGCACCTGCCAGCAGGCCCCCACCCATGTCCAACTCATGTTCCCCACCACCCCCAGCTCCCAGCAGTGCAGGGTCACCCTCCACCAGGCCCCCACCCATGTCTCCCACCACCCCCAGCCCCCAGCACTGTGGGGCACCTGCCAGCAGGCCCCCACCCATGTCTCCCACCACCCCCACCCCCCAGCAGTGCAGGGTCACCCTCCACCAGGCCCCCACCCATGTCTCCCACCACCCCCACCCCCCAGCAGTGCAGGGTCACCCTCCACCAGACCCCCACCCATGTCTCCCACCACCCCCACCCCCAGCAGTGCAGGGTCACCCTCCACCAGGCCCCCACCTATGTCTCCCACCACCCCCACCCCCCAGCACTGTGGGGCACCTGCTAGCAGGCCCCCACCCATGTCCAACTCATGTCTCCCACCACCCCCACCCCCCAGCAGTGCAGGGTCACCCTCCACCAGGCCCCCACCCATGTCTCCCACCACCCCCACCCCCCAGCAGTGCAGGGTCACCCTCCACCAGGCCCCCACCCATGTCTCCCACCACACCCACCCCCCAGCACTGTGGGGCACCTGCCAGCAGGCCCCCACCCATGTCTCCCACCACCCCCACCCCCCAGCAGTGCAGGGTCACCCTCCACCAGGCCCCCACCCATGTCTCCCACCACCCCCACCCCCCAGCAGTGCAGGGTCACCCTCCACCAGGCCCCCACCCATGTCTCCCACCACCCCCACCCCCCAGCACTGTGGGGCACCTGCCAGCTGGCCCCCACCCATGTCCAACTCATGTTCCCCAGCCAACATGTCATCACAATCTAGATCCCTGGTCCCTATGGTCAGCCTCCAAATGCAAAACACCCACCCGAGTATTGCATCCACCCACTCATAATTGGCAATTACATGACAGAACACCAATTGCAAGTTCCGAAACAAACACATTTCTCTCACATACACCCAATGGGTGTCAGTGAATCTCAAAACCCATATCATGATATGCATGAAACCAATGAGATACTACACATTGAAGTTCGATAAAAAAATATGTATTAAAGGAAACATAAATAGAATCAAAAATAAAGAAACAGAAATGGGAATGTACAAAAATGAAAAGAAGCATATCCGTGAAAAAAAGCAAAACCAAAAATCATAATCCAAAGTAATGGTGTCCAAAGTCACTGTCCACAAAACAAAATCCAATGGGAAATAAAATTGAAAGCCATTGCTCCATGGTTAAAATGTGAAAGAAAAATACAATCCAACAGTGAACTATGTACATACGAACAAGCCAGGGTCCATTATCCCAACAAAAGAAATGAAACCTATCTAACTACACTAACTAATAAAATAAACTACATACAAAAATGTGGCCAATGTCCAAAAGGTCCAAAATAAATCCAAAAAAAAAGGAAACCTAACACTACCTACATAACTATGTACAAGGGCAGCGGGCTAGTTTGACGGCTCACTTTTGGATGTCCCGGGCCAGGGCATCATCGAACTCCTGCTCAATGTCCCGGAGGCGGTCCTCCTCCATGGCCCCGAGGGTCCGCAGGGCCGTCGACGTGTCCACCTCCAAACCCCTGCGGATTCGGCCCGCCGCATGGAGTTCTCCGCCCTGACCATTGTGAGCCGTGCCTCTTCCGCCCGCTGCCGCTCCGCATCTATGGCATGGCCCAACCGCTGCCACATGGAAGACACTCTCTGTCCTGGGTCCTCCTGCCCTCCGGCCGATGCCTGCCCCTCCGATGTTGAAGGCCCCGAGCCTTCATGGCTCCCACCACGTTGCTGCTGCTGCTGTGCCTCTGCCCGTGCACTGCCTCCTGCTGCCTGCACATCCTCCGCCGGCTGGGGTGCAGTCATTGATGTGGCCACCCCTGCTGGACGTCCGACTCCCGACTGTGGCAGGGATGCCTCCTCCACCAGCCTGGCCGCACCATCAGAGGCAGCTCCACAGGGCACCCAGGTGACTGATGGGTGGGAAGACGGCACCGAGGATGACTGGCGCGTAGGGGGTCCAGTTGAGGAGGGGGTCGGAGCAAGCCCCATCAGACGGAGGAGTCCAGCCTGGGTGACCTGTCCCAGCAGGCTGACATGGTCAACGAGCCATTCGAGATGACGTGCAGTCTCTCCATGAAAAGACTGCAGGTCACCTCGCATGGCCCGTTGACGCAACGCCACACCAGCCAGGACAGGCTCAACCCGGACCTGGATAGCCACGTCCGCAGGCAGAGGAAGGCCAGTTGATGTGAGCTCATCCCCTGCCTGAAAACGGGTCTGGACGTAGGCATCCCTGCTGGTGCAAGATGATGCAGGGACAGGATCGGGGACAGGATTGCACACAGGCACCTCCGCGGCGGCCTGTGCTGCCTCCTGTCCCTGGTCCTGCACTGCACCACTAGCACCAGTGGGATCCCCACCTCCATACCCCGTCTCTGGTGCTTGCACGGCCTCCTCCTCCACCAAACCCCCCACCAACCTGGATGACTCCGTGCCATCTTCCCCTGTTGGGCCCTGTGGGGTCCCAGCTGCCCCTTCTGCTGCCGAGGAGTCCAACCCCAACCTCCGCCTCTTGGACCTCCCCCCGGCAGCTGTGGCCTGGGACGCGGCACCGGACTCCTCACTCCCCGACGAGATCACAACATGGGAGGGGAGCCGGGCCTTGCGTCACCGGCTGGCGGTCGGATCCCCGCCACTGTGCTCCACAGCACCTTCTCCGCCCTCTTCATCAGTTGACGCTGCAGACAGGGAGAAACAATACACAGGCATCAGGGCACTGTACAATGGACACATACACACATGACAGTTGTACATGAGTGGCATTGGCAAACCCCAGACATGTCATCACAATCCCCAACACACATGTCATTACAACTCGCACACATGAGCCATACCACAGCCATATCGCAACTGCCACCACCATCCATACACATACAACAGCATGAGCAGCCAAAGGTGAGCCAGACATCACATGCAACACAGGAAGTGCACCACACATGTACACACACCACCACACTTGCATGCATGTGTACACCTCTGCCAAGTGTCGCACTGTTCAGACGGGCATCCATGTCACATCTGCCAATCAGGCTTCCACATACCGCTGTCACATGCATCCATGTTGCATCACTGTTGCACCCTTGTCAAATACACACACATGCACATGTACACAGTGCTGATACATGCAGCCGAAAACAACATACATGCGTGACATCACGGACATGTCTACTTACATACACATTCATCCAAACATGTGTGCCCACACAACTGCATTTGGCATGCAAGCCTTCACACACAAGCACCATCCATGTCTCACACATTACAGCCCTTGCATGTGTCAGCCCCACGGCCCTGTACACCCCCACCCATACTCGACCCCATACAAACAGACGTGCAACCTGCACACTACTGAATAATCACCACACGCACTGCTCACAATCAGGATGCATGTACACTCACCGCTCGACTCCAGACGGGTCTGCTTCTCAAGGACCTGGACGTGGAGCACTGGGGATATGCGTTCCAGGACCCTCATCTGTTCTTCCGACAAGTGGCCCCGGCGCCCCTCGGCATCCGCTGCCTTCAAGAGGCGCCGGGCCTTGTTCAGGGTCCTGGACCTGAAGTCCTCCCAGCGCTTCCTGACATGTTGTAAGTCGCGGACTGCCACCCCCTCCACGTTGATGGCAGTCACGATGTCAGTCCAGATCCTTGTCGGCACGGGAACTTCCGAAGAGGGCATCATACTGCCCCAGGACTTGCTCCACCAGGACACCAACTTCGGTGGCACTGAAGCTGGTGCCCCTCTGCCTCTCTGGCCAGGGGTTGTCAGTGGTCACAGATGGTGTTTGGCCCAACATGACAACCCCAGAGGCAGGAGTGGGTGGGCAACTGGGTCCTGGGGCTGGGCTGTGGAGCGATGGAATCCCAGTCGGGAGTCTTCGGTTCCAGCAGGGGTGGTCACAGCAACAGCACCCCTTGCTGATGTGCAGGCAGAAAATGGCAGTGCACGTGGGCAGCAGGCAGTCAGGCAGCAGCAGATGGCAGGTGGGAGCGTGCTCGGGGCTCTGGGGGGCAGTAGTTCGGCCTTCTGGGCAGGAGCGTCGTCTTCCGTGTGCATACGCGTGGCCAGCTTGATACGGAGTGATTTGGCACGTGAAAAATCTGCACGTCAGCGTGTAATTCGAGGAAAGGCCCTTAGCGCGTAAGCGCGTCTGCACGCATACGCATTTTCATTGGACAGAAGGCCCCTGAAGCGCAAGCGCCCCTGTGACGTGACGCGTACAGACGTGCATGGGCATTTCAGCGCGCGTGAAAAACTGCACGTCCGCGTGTAATAGGAGGAAAGGGCCCAAGCGTGTAAGCGCGCGTGGAAAACTGCACGTCAGCGTGTAATTCGAGGAAAGGCCCTTAGCACGTATGCACGGCAGCACGCATATGCAATTTCATTGGACCAAAGGCCCATAGCGCATGAGCGCGTCTGTGACGTGACGCGCGCAGGTGTTTCCCTCATTGCACGTGATGACAGAACACACGTGGATTTCCACCAATCGCGTGTGAAAGTTCCCAGCACCCCGGAACACACGTACCCAGGCTAATCGCGTGTGGAACTTCCCGCGCACCCCGAAACACACGTACCCAGGCCAGTTGCGTGTACCCTCACTCCCCTCCGATCACACGCGATGACACTCGGACGTATCCGAATACGGGAAACCCGCGCACGGCAAAAGACGTGCACAGGCGTCAACGCGTCTGCCACACGAAGGCAGGCGGAAGCGTCCCCGCGCACAGCATAAAAGTGCGCGCAAACAACAAACGCGTATATACAGCTACGATGAATGCCCCATTTGTCGCTGCACTGATCGTGGGACACCGCAGGAGGAGGAGAATAGCCAGGGCACACATTTTCGCACCACGGACAAGCCTTTTTGGGATGCCTGACGACCAGGTCTATGGCAGGTATAGGTTTCCACCCCATATCATCCTAGACCTGGTCAGGGCGTGGGAAGATGACCTCACATCCCCCACCCTTTGCTCCCAAGCATTGAGCCCCTTGGAGAAGCTGCTCAATGTCCTGCATTTTTTGGCCACTGGGTCATTTCAGCGGACCACTGCCATAGTGGGGGGGGTCTCACAGGCCACGCAGTCACGCTGCCTACACCAGGTACTGGCAATCATGACAGCGCGCCCCTCAGTCCGCAGGCACATATACATGCCCAGAACACCCACAGAAAGGCAGGCCGTTGTCCTGGATTTTTTCAGGGTGGCACACTTCCCCAAAGTGCTCGGTGCCATAGATTGCACCCATGTGGCCCTACGTCCACCTAGGGCCATTGAGCACATCTACCGAAACTGCAAGCACTGGCATTCCATCAATGTACAGGTGGTATGTGATGCAAAGGGAATCATCACCTCTGTCTATGCAAACTACCCTGGCTCCACCCATGACAGTTTCATATACAGAATGTCCGCCCTGAGCCGGGCCCTGGAAGCTGGGCAGCATGGCGACACATGGCTCCTAGGTCAGTACAAATGCCCTTGCACATGCATGCAAGTCACACACAGACAAATATCCAAACCCTAATAATCTCAACTATTATCACCTCCCCAGGGGACAGTGCCTACCCTCTGAGCAACCACATGATGACGCCAATCCGGAACCCCACCACACCACCCCAGGTAAGATACAACGCCGCCCATATTGCAACCAGGGGCATAGTAGAGCGCACATTCGGAGTGCTCAAGTCACGTTTCCGCTCCCTTGACCGCTCTGGTGGGCAACTACTCTATGCACCACCAGTAGTGTGCAGGATCATTGTGGCAGCATGTATCCTGCACAATGTTGCTACACGGCAGGGCGTCCCAGTGGACATGGTGGTGCCCCCACATCCCCAACCACAGGCACAGGCGCTGCCCATGGGAGGGGACAGGGCACGTGGCGAGGAAGCCCGGACCCAGCTTGTGGCCACATTTTTCACCTAAACTCCCACCCCTGCGGAGTGCACACAGGCCTGGCACATACCAGGTGACAAACGATGATGACAAAGAGACAGTTAACTGTCACAACCCTACCACCCTGAGAAAGTTGCCATGGAAGTGCCACATCGTCTGCATCCCTAGCTACTTAAACACAAGCTATCCTGTGTGACCAAAAGGCACACATATGACATATGACATGATATGGGCCATACACAAGTATTCCAAGGCGCAATGAGGCAGGGAGGGGGGAACAAGGGAACACAGAGAACGGTACTACTAGGCCAGGTGTCATTGGGATCGTGCAAGTGCAGGGGTAGGGGGAATGGGAAAAGTGCAAGGGGAAGGGTGGGGGGGAGTCCAGTACAGGGGAAGTAGCCCAAAAAAATAATACCTAGGTCGCCTGGTGGCAACTACAAAGGTAAGTGCAGACAAGTGCTGGGAAGGGAGGGCTGTAGGGGTAGAGAGACAGTACTGCAGTGCAGGGGTTGCCAGGGAGGCAGTGCAAGTGGAGAGTGGCTGGGCCAGGGACCGAGGTCGGTGAGAGTGGCCCAGTTGCAGCTCCTGTGCAGTTCCAGTGGAGAATTCTGCAAGGGAGAGGCAGACAGTAAGCAGAAGCAAAGAGGAAGGTCTTGAGGTGCTTCCAGAACTGGAGATGATTCCCCTCAAGTTCAAGTCAGGCCGGAAGTCTGTTCCAGGGTGAGGGCCCTGCTGCGGAGAGAAATCTACCCCCAGCTAGTTGCTCTGAGAAGCGGATGACACGGACATGCAAGGTGTGCATCACACACACCTGCAAACCAGGCCATGGCCATCACTGTCATGTCACTCAAACCCTCCCAAACATCAACATGACATGGCACGCAATACCCATACACCAATGCAGTAACGATAAGGTACACATTGCCATGTCCTAAATGCACAGTGGCATCGGACACTGCTGCCTGACCCGGAATCAGATGAAATGACATACCAACAACCTCCCATCCAAAATAAGTCATTTCCAAATGCATTACAACAGTCGTAGACGTAACATCACAATGAATGCCTGTCTACATGCACATTATGCATTGCAAAATCAACACTGCAGCTCATGTGTGCAGTGTCCTACTCCTGCATCACACTGCTCAGCGCACAGCACAGTGAACACCCATTGTGTGTGATGCACACCCTGAGCATCACATCTAAGTGACAGACCACGTCAAACATCAAATTAGGCATGTACTGGATCCATGATCGGTCACAGAACATGTGCTGTCGGGACACAGTGGGCACCAGAAGGCAAACAGTGTACACGTGGATATGCAAGGGTGGGAGTACATGTAGTGCATCAGAGTGCAAGTGTGTGGTTCTGCAAGGACATGCACTCCACATATGCATGTGCACTCAAGTGACCATCAGTGTTCCCTACACATCACATGTGAACATCCACCATGTGTTCACCCCAGCATGTCAAACCACAACTATCCCCTCGCACCTGAAAGGAAAACACAACACATGAACAGGCATTGATCAGCAGAACACAACATGTACATAGGATACCACCATTACTATGTCAGAGTTCCCATCACACTGCAGGGCAAGGCAGCTATCAACAACAACCCCCCCCTCCCTCACAAATGACCATGACCCACTGAACAACTGCACCTGGGTCATGGAGCCACCAAACCTCAATTCCACCTGGCCACAGGATCACCTTTACCCTTCGTCACCATCTCCCACCCTGTGTGTAAAAAGATGCCTGAACCCTCAGAGTCCACACTCATTTCCAAAATCACAAAATCGAAGGCATGAAAACGAACCCGAACACCCTCCAGTAGATGACTTGATGTAGCAGTACCTCACAAAGGCCAAGTACTACCACAATGATGCAACAACCAAGGTAGCACAGCACAACAATGTCACGACAGGATGTGAGACATGTGTGGTACATGACATAGGATGATGCACCATGAATGGATGTGTACTGTCACAGGTCCCCTGTACAGGCGCGGGAGTGTCACGAAACAACCACCCCCACCATGTCCCGGGTGCCTGCAAGGTCAAACTCACACAGGCCCCTGAGACCCTGGTGGGGAATGAGGTTCAGGGATATGCAGTCGGGACAGGTGTTGACACACTGGATGACTGGAATGAGCGGCAGGAGAGGGGAGGAGGAATGACACATGAAAATAGGGAATGCACAAAAATGTACAACCTGCATGAACACATACACAATCCAAACAAACTTGGACATCATTGTCATGGCCTTCTGTAGTCCAGGCTCAGGAGTGGTACGAACCAACCACCCCCTCTAGGGTTTTGGCGCCTGCAAGTTCGGGGCTTACACAGGCATCTGCAACCCCAGTGGGGAAAGAGGGTCAGGGAACGTTGCTTGGATAGGCACGGGAAGCAGGAACACCGGGTAGAGGGTACAGGTTTCAAAATTACATAGGATCACGGGTGATTAGGGAGAAAAAAATACCAAATTGAACCACACATACATCCATGCATCAGTACACTCCCCAGCAAGCCTATGCAGAGCAGTTCGTAAGAAAAACAACAAGACACTTAGCTCTGGTTTTGAGTGCTGGCCTCCTGCCTGCATACTCTCAGGTCCGGTTACAGGAGCACTGCAATGCTGCAAAGAGAGACACAGTCAACAACCTGTACGTGCCAATTGCACAAAAACACAACACCAAACATGCCCCATAGCAACAGACTACTCTACAAACAGACAATCTGTGGTTGATGCTTCGTACCCATATATAACATCACCCCTGTGACGGGTCATACACAGTCAATGCAGTAAGGCAGCCGCTGCTGGGTGCGTGGCAAATGGAACACCAATGTGTCACAATTCACACAACATGCAATGTTCCCTGGGTAAGCAGACAGACCCATATAGCAAGCCATGACTACAGAGCAAGTTGCGTACCACCATGACCGAAACAAAGTTGGCAGTGCATTTATCATGAAGTACGTGGAAAAGACATGCACTGCACCCGAGTATGTCCCTTGTTGTATGTCCCTGTGAGCTGCACCTTTCCATGTCTCGGAAGGCTACATGGTTGATACAAGTGCCTCAATGGACCTTGGTGTACCGGAGGGTATGTGCCACTGCCCCTGCATGTGTCCCAGACAACCCTACTATCAGAAGCCATCAGTCCACAAAAACATCTGAGCTGCATTGTGTGCTTCAACACCAATATTCGTCTAAGCTCACCCTCAGTGCTGTGACTAAGCCTGCATGTGCAACTCGCCTGGTGCAAGCTTTGCTGTGTCGTTGCCCCCCTGTGATGCTCACCTTGCCTGGAGTTCCTTGGAACATGTCAGCAGTTCTAGGATGTGGGTCTGCAATCACTGTGCCTCTGCTTCTGCACACATGTGCACGTGGGCACCAACAAACGGGTCCAGAATTCCGTCGTCCAATGGGCCATGTCTGCTGGCAAAGGTGCTCTGGAGGCTCATCCCCCTGCAGAAAGGGCATGAAACACATGATTAATGCTTCAAAGTCATCTGTGTGTGTCTCATCAGGCATCTCATTACTTGACTATGTCAGAGAGTCACATCACAAATCACACCATCAGTCCGTCTTTCACCTCCAAAGTGTGGAACACTATCTACAGCATTAATTGCAACAAGCACATGTACAGGAAAGATATGAAACATACTACACAATGCATAGCAATCAATGTCCACATTAATCATGACACACCCCATCTAGCAAAAGTTGAACAGTGGACAATGACACCTAAATCATCCCCACTAGGGGTGTCAACACAAGTCACACAGCACCAGACATGCCACAGATATGACAGTCCAAAGCCCTTGTGTAAAATGCTGTAACACCGAATCATCCTTGCGAGCCCATGGATAAGGGAGGCAGGAGTGGCATATGTGAGTCAAGGAACCCAAGCAGCAAACACATACACAAGACAACCATGAAGGGCCCAGCTGGAACAGACAGTGGATGCCTTCAAAAGCCACAAAGCACCGCACCGTCACATGAAAGCACAATAGACTAGCAATTTTAAACTAAATCAACTATTAACTAATTACACTAACTATGGAAAACCTACATTACCTATTTAAACTAACTATCAAACAGAAACTTAACTAACTAAACTAAAAGAAAAATCAAAAATGGCCACATACGACCCGGGGGGGAGGGGAGGCACCCAGGAGGGGGGAGGTACAGGGTGCTGCTCAACATCCACATGCGATGATGCTGAGCCAAAAAAAAATCCTCCATGGGCTCAACGCCTGCACAGCACGACCTATGTGGGAGATAGATGGTCATCCGAGTCTGGCTCATCCTGGAAAGGAGGACGTGGCACAGTAGCCTGGCCACGCCTAGCCGCAGCTTGCCCCTCGTCGGCAGCAAGTCTGCCAGACGGGTGAGCCTGGTTCTGTGTGGCGATGTGACGTAGGTCTGCATGCAGAACCTCCCGTGATACACGTGCTTCCTCTTGCAAGGTAGCACGTGTAACACGGAGTTCCTCCTGCAAGGCCTGGCTGGACAACCGCTGCACCTCCCGGCAAGCCTGTAGCTCAGCCGAGATGGTACGCTCAAGCTGTGCAAACCTCTCCTCTGCCTGCTGCCTCTGGGACATCATAAGGACACCCAGAGTGGATCTGAGGGAAGCATACTCCTCCCTCAGGGCATCCATGTGCGCCCCTGCGTGAGCAGAAATTGCTTGACGCAGAGACGACATTTCAGCCTGGCGTGCCCTGTCTGAGGCCGCCATGCCCAGCCTGAGCGAGCGGGCCGTGGACCGTGCCGCCTGCTGCTGGAGAAGCACCTGCCTAGCAGTGGGGAGCACAGATTGGGCCACACGCTCCATGCTCTCAGCGATGTTCTCCATTGCTGCCCCCTGCCGTTCGTAATTGGCAGTCATGTCTTGCTCCCACTCAGTATACAGCGGTTGCGCGCGGCGACCGCGTTGCCGGGCTTGACCCCTGCGGGACCCAAGGACCGGGGGTCCTTGCTGTGTTGGCACCGCCTGCGGCTGCACGACTACATGCCCCCGTCGACGTGATGTCCCAGGCACATCAGTGACTGGTGTGGAGGGTGACCCTGCGTCCCGATCCACCACGGGCGGAGGAACCAAGACTGTCTGATTCCTCAGTGCAGGTGTCGCAGACACAGGAGTGTCCACATCAGAATCACTCACCCTTGACACATGGACTTGATGCTCATCAACTCAACATGGACGTCAGAGTCGTCATCAAGGCTGGACTCATAGGCAGCCAGAGACAAGATGGACTGCAGCACTTGGGGGTTTTCGTGGCCTACCACCCCACGACCCCCACGAGTGCCGGGTTGATGTGGCGTTACCAACCCTGTGTCTGGCATGACAACACCATCCTCTGCCTCCATTGCGTCATCACCTGAAAAATAGAGAGAAAAAGGTCAATACACATGTCAGAAGCACACGACACACACACACACCGACAGCAAAGGCATCTGGCAGACATGTGACACACAACATATGACCTGGCATGCATGCTGGGTATACTTTGAATAGCTTCTGTGATCAGACCTGTTGAAAGGTGGCAGTTTCCATGGAAGTGGGTCTATGCAGTGCAGAAAATGTGTACGCCACTCACTACCTACATGTACAAGCACTACATGGTGTGTGCCAGGAAATGTGAAGGCAGTGCAATGTCAAATTCAGACATCACGTGCATTGTGCATTCAATGTGTACCATGTCTAGAAGCCAAGCACCCCCCCACCCCAGTACCAAAGCAGGGATGCCTAGCATGGTAGCAAAAGGCTGACCATACACCTGTGTATTGACAGGCAGTGTTGACTGGCATCAACAGCTTAATGTGATTCAAATTACAACACTGCAAATGATGCTGGGACAGTGGGCAGGACACATGATGGAAACTCCGGAGGCCGCCCACGCGTGAAGAAGACACAACAAGAGTTGGACAGAGTCATTGGCCATTGAACAGGCTGAGGCCTGTGAGCCACACAGATTGTCAGAGCCTAAACATGTGTGCAACGCAGGACTGAGCCACAGTTGACATGGGAAGGCTGATGAGATGGCAGGCAATGTATGTAACCAAGGACTTATATTACAGTGATCATCCAGTCAAGGACACATAGGGGCATGTGTGCAATGCACATGGAGCATGAATGGGCACTCATGTCCCTGCGGGACATCTGACCCATGCACAGTACAAGTGAGATACCCTGCATCGAGTACTAAGGCTGTACCACACGGCATATGTCTGGCAGCTTCTACGCTGGAAGTTATCATCTACACAGGACACATGAACAAGAAAGTACACATTGGCAAGATTGAAGCAGACCAGTGCAAAGGTGGAACTGGGGTGCAGAGTGGCGGAGGAGGGGCAAGGGAGCATGCCTACATGGAGTCCCGCATGCAGGCAGAGGAGACATGCATGACGGTAGCACTGCATTACTTACACATCAGAACCATGTACACGTCACATGTAGCAGCAATCATGCACAACACATCCCACAAGTGAAACACACACGTCCTCAACAAACACGCATCAACACTCACTGGACTGGGCATCAAAGTCCAGCTTCTCTCCCACTCCTTCGACCAATTCAGGTGGTATGACCTCCGCAACGAGAGCCTCATGCGGAGTGAGCTCTTCCTCCTCTGGTGCAGGCCCACCGCCAGTCACCAGAGTCAAGTTGTAATTTGAGGCACGCTTGGCCTTAGTGCTGCGCTTGATGTCATTCCAACGCTTTTTGCACTCCTGCGCCGTGCGCACCTCATGGCCCAATGAACTGACATGTTCCGCAACATGCTTCCAGTGGGTGTCACGTTGGGCAGCCGTGGTCTGACTATTGGCACCCACTAGCATGTCACGGCTGTGGCCCCGCACGTAGACCACGAGGAAGTCCAGTTCCTGCTTACAGAAAGGCTTCTTCCTCGACGTGCAGGAGGTCGTGGCTGTGTGTGGGGTCCCAGCCTGTGCTGCAGGTGCAACCTTCCTCCTCTTGGACTGTGGCGCAGACCCTGGCTGGCTAATGCCGCCCTGACCAGTATGGCCAGTGGGTTTGGTGGATTGAGCCAAGGGAGTGGCAGGTGGAGGGATGACCAAAGGCCTGACTTGTGTCAGTGGCAGCTGGGTGCCCACTAATGGACCCTGCGCAGCAACATCAGCTGTGGCAGGGTCGTTGGCCGCAACGGTCCTGGTTGGCAGACTCACAACCGGGGTGCTGTTGGGTGCATCTGCCCCTGCACTTGCCAACACCCGGCTGTTCGGGGCAGCAGATGACATGACTGCCCCAGGGACACGTGTCTTGGTCTGAGCAGCCCGGCCTGCCCCTATGGTTTCCCCCCTGGCCTGTTGGAGATCTACCAAGGGCTCTTCAAGTGCCAACGCAGCCTGCGCTGGCAGACCCTGAGCCTGGGTGGTGGTGTCCACAGCTGCACCTGCAGCTACCACTACCCTTGGGCCCGTGGCAGTTGATGGAACGGACTGCCGGGTCATATGGGTGCCAGTGCCAGATGCAGGAGCTGCATCCCCCGGAACCACCGGGGGTGGTGGCATGGCTGCACCGACACATGGCACAACATTGTGCTCAAGTGGCGCACCCCTGCCTCTTCCCCCTCTGTGGCTGCCCTGGACACCCTGGAGTCCCCCTACTCCCTGGTCACCACGGCCACGTCCCCGACCACGCCCGCCACGAGGAGTACGCCCAGCTGAGGCGCCCCTCACCTTTGGTGGCCTCCCAACCATGGCACAGATGTAGTAGTGCTGGCACAGATGGAGTGGTGCCAATGAGAGGTGTACACCACAATTGACCTGGGCAATTGGGGTGAAGGGGATGGGAAGCAAGATGTTAACAGCCCCCCTGCACCTGCAAGGCTGTATGTGACCCCGGTGATGTGGTGACGGGTCACGCAACGCTCAGGCACCCCAAAACTGCAGTAAAACCGTGCACGCAAGCCTGCAGCCTACGTGCGTGGATTCAACCTCCCGCAGTACGCAGTGGCACCCAGTAACACGAATAACGCGTACGCGTGGGACACGCAGGCTACTATGACATCGAAAATGGGTGCGATACACAGGGGCACCCGCAGTGGGAAAAAGAGCGTGTGCGACTCACCGTCTGACTAGCGCGATGCAGAAAAACACGCATAGCCAATACCCCCGCCAAAAGAAGAGATACGTCCTTGAAAGCTGTAAAGTTGTGATGGCGCGCGAAACAACAGGAAGCAGCAACACACGTCGGTCTCCACGAAAGGCACGTACAGCGAACTGCTGGGCCCGCTCACCTTTAACCCGTGCTGAGGGGAAACGCACGCGCGCGTCACGTCACTTACGCGCATGGGCCCTTTCCTCGTATTACACGCAGACGTGCAGTTTCCACGCGCGCTTACGCGCATGGCCCTTTCCTCGTATTACACGCGGACGTGCAGTTTCCACGCGCGCTTACGCGCATGGCCCTTTCCTCGTATTACACGCGGACGTGCAGTTTTTCACGCGCGCTGAAATGCCCATGCACGTCTGTACGCGTCACGTCACAGGGGCGCTTGCGCTTGAGGGGCATTCTGTCCAATGAAAATGCGTATGCGTGCAGACGCGCTTACACTCTAAGGGCCTTTCCTCGAATTACACGCTGACGTGCAGATTTTTCACGTGCCAAATCACTCCGTATCAAGCTGGCCACGCGTAAGCACACGGAAGACCACGCTCCTGCTCAGAAGGCCGAACTACTGCCACCCAGAGCCCCAAGCACGCTCCCACCTGCCATCTGCCGCTGCCTGACTGCCTGCTGCCCATGTGCACTGCCATTTGCTGCCTGCACATCAGCCAGGGGTGCTGTTGCTGTGACCACCCCTGCTGGAACCGAAGACTCCCAACTGGGATTCCATCGCTCCACAGCCCAGCCCCAGGACGCAGTTGCCCACCCACTCCTGCCTCTGGGGTTGTCATGTCGGGGCAAACACCATCTGGGACCACTGACAACCCCCGGCCAGAGAAGCAGAGGGGCACCAGCTTCAGTGCCACCGAAGTTGGTGTCCTGGTGGAGCAAGTCCTGGGGCAGTATGATGCCCTCTTCGGAAGTTCCCGCGCCGACAAGGAAGGACGGACTCGGATCTGGACTGACATCGTGATCAACGCGGAGGAGGTGGCAGTCCGCGACTTACAACATGTCAGGAAGCGCTGGGAGGACTTCAGGTCCAGGACCCTGAACAAGGCCCGGCGCCTCTTGAAGGCAGCGGATGCCAAGGGGCGCCGGGGCCACTTGTCGGAAGAACAGATGAGGGTCCTGGAACGCATATCCCCAGCGCTCCACGTCCACGTCCTTGAGAAGCAGACCCGTCTGGAGTCGAGCGGTGAGTGTACATGCATCTTGATTGTGAGCAGTGCGTGTGGTGATTATTCAGTAGTGTGCAGGTTGCACATCTGTTTGTATGGGGTCGAGTATGGGTGGGGGTGTACAGGGCCGTGGGGCTGACACATGCGAGGGCTGTAATGTTTGAGACATGGATGGTGCTTGTGTGTGTAGGCTTGCATGCCAAATGCAGTTGTGTGGGCACACATGTTTGGATGAATGTGTATGTAAGTAGACATGTCCGTGATGTCACGCATGTATGTTGTTTTCGGCTGCATGTATCAGCACTGTGTACATGTGCATGTGTGTGTATTTGACAAGGGTGCAACAGTGATGCAACATTGATGCATGTGACAGCGGTATGTGGAAGCCTGATTGGCAGATGGAACATGGATGCCCGTCTGAACAGTGCGACACTTGGCAGAGGTGTACACATGCATGCAAGTGTGGTGGTGTGTGTACATGTGTGGTGCACTTCCTGTGTTGCATGTGATGTCTGGCTCACCTTTGGCTGCTCATGCTGTTGTATGTGTATGGATGGTGGTGGCAGTTGCGATATGGCTGTGGTATGGCTAATGTGTGCGAGTTGTAATGACATGTGTGTTGGGGATTGTGATGACATGTCTGAGGTTTGCCAATGCCACTCATGTACAACTGTCATGTGTGTATGTGTCCATTGTACAGTGCCCTGATGCCTGTGTTTTGTTTCTCCCTGTCTGCAGCGTCAACTGATGAAGAGGGCGGAGAAGGTGCTGTGGAGCAGAGCGGCGGGGATCCCACCGCCAGCCGGAGACGCAAGGCCCGGATCCCCTCCCAGGTTGTCATCTCGTCGGGGAGTGAGGAGTCCGGTGCCGCGTCCCAGGCCGCAGCTGCCGGGGGGAGGTCCAAGAGGCGGAGGTTGGAGTTGGACTCCTCGGCAGCAGAGGGGCAGCTGGGACCCCACAGGGCCCAACTGGGGAAGATGGCACGGAGTCATCCAGGTTGGTGGGGGGTTTGGTGTAGGAGGAGGCCTTGCAAGCACCAGAGATGGGGTCTGGAGGTGGGGATCCCACTGGTGCTAGTGGTGCAGTGCAGGACCAGGGACAGGAGGCAGCACAGGCCGCCGCGGAGGTGCCTGTGTGCAATCCTGTCCCTGATCCTGTCCCTGCATCATTTTGCACCAGCAGGGATGCCTACGTCCAGACCCGTTTTCAGGCAGGGGATGAGCTCACGTCAACTGGCCTTCCTCTGCCTGCGGACGTGGCTATCCAGGTCCGGGTTGAGCCTATCCTGGCTGGTGTGGCGTTGCGTCAAGGGGCCATGCGAGGTGACCTGCAGTCTTTTCATGAAGAGATTGCACGTCATCTCGAATGGCTCGTTGACCACGTCAGCCTGCTGGGACAGGTCACCCAGGCCGGATTCCTCCGTCTGATGGGGCTTGCTCCGACCCCCTCCTCAACTGGACCCTCTACGCGCCAGTCGTCCTCTGTGCCATCTTCCCACCCATCAGTCACCTGGGTGCCCTGTGGAGCTGCCTCTGATGGTGCGGCCAGGCTGGTGGAGGAGGCATCCCTGCCACAGTCGGGAGTCGGACATCCAGCAGGGGTGGCCACATCAACAACTGCACCCCAGCCGGCGAAGGATGTGCAGGCAGCAGGAGGCAGTACACGGGCAGAGGCACAGCAGCAGCAGCAACGTGGTGGGAGCCATGAAGGCTCGGGGCCTTCAACATCGGAGCGGCAGGCATCGGCCGGAGGGCAGGTGGACCCAGGACGGTGTGTGTCTTCTGTGTGGCAGCGGTTGGGCCAGCAGATAGGTGCGGAGCGGCGGCGGGCGGAAGAGGCACGGCTCACAATGGTCAGGGCGGAGAACTCCATGCGGAGGGCCCTGAGGCGGGCCGAGTGCCTCGAGGCAATCCGCAGGGGGTTGGAGGAGGAGACGGCGTCGTCCCTGCGGACCCTCGGGGCCATGGAACAGGACCGCCTCCGGGACATCGAACAGGAGTTCGATGATGCCCTGGCCCAGAACACCACGGAGTGAGCCGCTGGACTTGCCCGCCACCTTTGAATATAGTTATATAGTTAGTGTTAGGTTTCCTTTATTTTTTTTTTAATTTGGTTGCGATTGGACAATGCGCCACGTTTTTGTATGTAGTTCAGTTTTTAGTTAGTTGTCATAGTTAGGTTTCATTTGGTTGGGCTCATGGACCCGGGATTATCTTGTAATTAGTTCTTCAATGGATTTTTCTTTTTTATGGAGTTTTTTCATCGCCATGGAGCAATGGTTTTTGTTTATCATTTACCCTTGGATTTCTTTTCTGACTGTGACTTTGGACACCATTTATTTTGATTGTGCTGTGTGTTTTAGATTTTTTTCATGGACATTCATCTTCTTTTGGTTGTTTTGCTTTGTGGTTTTTCTCATTTCATTTCCATTCGAGTTGATTTTAAATACATTTTTATTTTCATCCTTCAATGTGTCGTATCATCTCATTGCTTTCATGCATGTCATGTTGGGTGTTTTAACATTCACTTGCAGCCATTGTGTGTGACAGACATGTGTTCATTTGCATTATTTACATTGGGTGTGTAACATGTAATTGCCTTTGATATGTGGGTGGATGTGATAGTTGGTTGGGCCTTTTGGCAGGGGAGGATGGCCATTACGGACATGATTGGGGATTGGTGGGACCCAGGTGCAGGGGGGCATGGATGGGACATGGGCGAGGGCCTGGTGGAGGGTGCCCCTGCACTGCTGGGGAGTGGGGGTGGTGGGAGACATGGGTGGGGGCCTGCTGGCAGGTGCCCCACAGTGCTGGGGGTGGGGGTGGTGGGGGACATGAGTTGGACATGGGTGGGGGCCTGCTGGCAGGTGCCCCACAGTGCTGGGGGGTGGGGCTGCAGGGGTACATGAGTTGGACATGAGTGGGGGCCTGCTGGCAGGTGCCCCACAGTGCTGGAGGGTGGGGGTGGTGGGGAACATGAGTTGGACATGGGTGGGCGCCTGCTGGCAGGTGCCCCACAGTGCTGGGGGGGTGGGGGTGCAGGGGTACATGAGTTGCACATGGGTGGGGGCCTGCTGGCAGGTGCCCCACAGTGCTGGGGGGTGGGGGTGCTGGGAGACATGGGTGGGGGCCTGGTGGATGCTGCCCCTGGTGGCTGGGGGGTGGGGATGGTGGGAGACATGGGTGGGGGCCTGGTGGTGGGTGCCCCTGCACTGCTGGGGGGTGGGGGTGGTGGGAGACATGGGTGGGGGCCTGGTGGAGCCTGCCCCTGGTGGCTGGGGGGTGGGGGTGGTGGGAGACATGGGCGGGGGCCTGGTGGTGGGTGCCCCTGCACTGCTGGGGGGTGGGGGTGGTGGGAGACATGGGTGGGGGCCTGGTGGAGGCTGCCCCTGGTGGCTGGGGCGTGGGGGTGGTGGGAGACATGGGTGGGGGCCTGGTGGAGGCTGCCCCTGGTGCCTGGGGCGTGGGGGTGGTGTGAGACATGGAAGGGGGCCTGGTGGAGGCTGCCCCTGGTGGCTGGGGGATGGGGGTGGTGGGGAACATGAGTTGGACATGGGTGGGGGCCTGCTGGCAGGTGCCCCACAGTGCTGGGGCGGTGGGGGTGGTGGGGAACATGAGTTGGACATGGGTGGGGGCCTGCTGGCAGGTGCCCCACATTGCTGGGGTGTGGGGGTGCAGGGGTACATGAGTTGCACATGGGTGGGGGCCTGCTGGCAGGTGCCCCACAGTGCTGGGGGGGGTGGGGGTGCTGGGAGACATGGGTGGGGGCCTGGTGGAGGCTGCCCCTGGTGGCTGGGGGGTGGGGGGGTCTGAGACATGGGTGGGGGCCTGGTGGTGGGTGCGCCTGCACTGCTGGGGGGTGGGGGTGGTGGGAGACATGGGTGGGGGCCTGGTGGCTCCTGCCCCTGGTGGCTGGGGGGTGGGGGTGGTGGGAGACATGGGTGGGGGCCTGCTGGCAGGTGCCCCACAGTGCTGGGTGGTGGGGGTGGTGGGGAACATGAGTTGGACATGGGTGGGGGCCTGCTGGCAGGTGCCCCACAGTGCTGGGGGGTGGGGGTGCAGGGGTACATGAGTTGCACATGGGTGGGGGCCTGCTGGCAAATGCCCCACAGTGCTGGGGGGTGGGGGTGCTGGGAGACATGGGTGGGGGCTTGGTGGAGGCTGCCCCTGGTGGCTGGGGGTGGGGGTGGTGGGAGACATGGTTGGGGGCCTGGTGGTGGGTGCCCCTGCACTGCTGGGGGGTTGGGGTGGTGGGAGACATGGGTGGGGGCCTGGTGGAGCCTGCCCCTGGTGGCTGGGGGTTGGGGGTGGTGGTAGACATGGGTGGGGGCCTAGTGGAGGCTGCCCCTGGTGGCTGGGGGGTGGGGGTGGTGGGAGACATGGGTGGGGGCCTGGTGGTGGGTGCCCCTGCACTGCTGAGGGGTGGGGGTGGTGGGAGACATGGGTGGGGGCCTGGTGGAGGCTGCCCCTGGTGGCTGGGGGTGGGGGTGGTGGGAGACATGGGTGGGGGCCTGGTGGTGGGTGCCCCTGCACTGCTGGGGGTGGGGGTGCTGGCAGACATGGGTGGGGGCCTGGTGGAGGCTGCCCCTGGTGGCTGGGGGGTGGGGTTGGTGGGAGACATGGGTGGGGGCCTGGTGGTGGGTGCCCCTGCACTGCTGGGGGGTGGGTGGAGTGGGAGACATGGGTGGGGGCCTGGTGGAGGCTGCCCCTGGTGGCTGGGGGGGTGGGGGTGGTGGGAGACATGGGTGGGGGCCTGGTGGTGGGTGCCCCTGCACTGCTGGGGGGTGGGGGTGGTGGGAGACATGGGTGGGGGCCTGGTGGAGGCTGCCCCTGGTGGCTGGTGGGTGGGGGTGGTGGGAGACATGGGTGGGGGCCTGGTGGAGGGTGCCCCTGCACTGCTGGGGGTGGTGGGAGACATGGGTGGGGGCCTGTGGAGGGTGCCCCTGGTGGCTGGGGGTGCAGGGCGACATGCGTTTGTGGGCAGTAGTGCACGTTGACATGTGGGTTGGGTGGGGGGCATGGCCATGGTGGATGGGGTGCCTGCAGGACATGTGCAGGGTAGGCCCCTGTGGTGTGAGCCACCTGCAGGGGCCGTGGAGGGTGTAGAGGGAACACCTGGGAGGGCCCACACGTGCAATTCACGTGTGGTGCTCCCCGCGCACCCCTGTAATACACGTACCCTGATGGAATCACGTGTCGAACTTCCCCCGCACCCCGAAATACACGTACCCTGATGGAATCGCGTGTGGAACTTCCCGCGCACCCCTGGAATACACGTACCCTGCTGATTTTGCGTGTGTAACTTCCCCTGCACCCTGAAATACACGTACCCTGCTGATATCGTGTGTGGAACTTCACGCGCACCCCGAAATACACGTACCCTGATGAGATTGCGTGTGTGACTTCCCGTGCACCCCTGAAATACACGTACCCTGCTGAAATCGCGTGTGTAACTTCCCCTGCACCCTGAAATACACGTACCCTGATGGAATCACGTGTCGAACTTCCCCCGCACCCTGAAATACACGTACCCTGATGGAATCGCGTGTGGAACTTCCCGCGCACCCCTGGAATACACGTACCCTGCTGATTTCGTGTGTGTAACTTCCCCTGCACCCCTGAAAAACACGTACCCTGCGGAAGTCACGTGTGTAACTTCCCCTGCACCCTGAAATACACGTACCCTGCTGATATCGCTTGCGGAACTTCACGCGCACCCCTGAAAAACACGTACCCTGCGGAAGTCACGTGTGTAACTTCCCCTGCACCCTGAAATACACGTACCCTGATGGAATCGCGTTTGGAACTTCCCGCGCACCCCTGGAATACACGTACCCTGCTGATTTCGCGTGTGAAACTTCCCCCGCACCCTGAAATACACGTACCCTGATGGAATCGCGTGTGGAACTTCCCGCGCACCCCTGAGATACGTGTACCCTGCTCGCACGGGCCCAATCGCGTGTGGAAATTCCCGCGCACCCCTGAAATACACGTACCCTGCTGGAATCGCGTGTGTAACTTCCCCTGCACCCTGAAATACACGTACCCTGCTGATATCGCGTGTGGAACTTCACGTGCATCCTTGAAATACACGTACCCTGTGGAAATCACGTGTGTAACTTCCCCTGCACCCTGAAATACACGTACCCTGCTGATATCGCGTGTGGAACTTCACGCGCACCCCGAAATACACGTACCCTGATGGAATCGCGTGTGGAACTTCCCGCGCACCCCTGAGATACGGGTACCCTGCTCGCACGGGCCCAATCGCGTGTGGAAATTCCCGCGCACCCCTGAAATACACGTACCATGATGAAATCGCGTGTGGAACTTCCCGCGCACCCCTGAAATACGCATACCCTGCTCGCACGGGGCCAATCGCGTGAGGTACTTCCCGCGCACCCCAGTGATACACGTAGCCCGCTTGCTGTGCTGGTACAGGGTTAGCGCAGCCCTTTGCACTGGATTGGGTATATTGATGGCTTTTCCCTGCGCGAGAGGCGTTCTTGGGGGAGTAACTGGCGCTGCTGCAGGGTCGCTGCGCCACTGTGCGCCACGGCTGGTTTTGGTGGCTAGAATCCATGAATACGCTGTGCGCGGAAATGAATTTTAGCGCACGCGGCTGGCGTAGGGATTCGCACTCGCACACTGTGCGCCAGCCGCGTGCGCCACTTGTGCGCTGAATTCTATGAATTACCCCCCTAGTGTAATATAGTTTACAAAAGAAAATTTACACACATATGCAAACATAGATACATCAATGAATTTAACAGAGTAATAAAATACAATTCCAATAACAAAACACACAAACGTAGGGAAATGTGTTGCATAATACATACTGATCCCTAAAACCTTACTGATCTTTAAAAATCATTCTTAAAACAGGGAAATTTCATAACCAGTCTAGACCAATTTTAGAAAATGTTTCACTTTAATTAACACTCTATCCTTAGGAGTCACTAAAATTTTCCAACAAAGAGTCTCCCAATTTAACAAAGGATGTGTGCAAAAATAGTGCTTAAAAGTTTAATCTCGAAAATCAGATAACACGGGGCATTCCACAGCAAGATGTTTCAGGGATTCACACTCAGCATTACAGCATTGACACATTCGATCAGACGAGGGAGCCGAAACCTGCAAGCCCAATACGCCCGTGAGTTGTAATTAAATGTAAATTTCCAGAAATGTCTGTTAGCTCTTGATGCGTGTTTTGTGAAGTATTTTTGGGGCTATTAAAGGTTTGATGTCCATAGAGAAATTATCATAAAGCTTGTAAGTAACCAGTTTTTCCCTGTTAGTGATCCAGTCATTTTCAAAAAGTAATTTCTTAATTTTGCCTGGATTATATTCCAATTCATCAAAAGAAAGTTATCCGGAGCAATCACTACGTCGATCACCCAATTCTTTAGCACAACTCATTTATTCTGAGTGTATGCTGCATTCAAATGGACAAATATGGTTGACACCGGAGGGAACAAAATAGATCTTAACAGAAGAATTTTCTTCCAAAATATCCTGGCAGCCAATGATGTCATAAACTTTGTACATCATGGCATGCATCTCTGAACAACTGTATATTTGTAAATTTCATGCACACAAACTTCACACACATACACACACTCAACCGAGTGCAGACACGTGCATGCATGTGTTTCTGTGTGTGTGCAGTGATTTCCAGCCGCAATAGGAATCGGAGGGAAATTCGGTCAGATAAATGAGTGGCGTTGGCAAAAAACTAGTAGGGGACTTTACACAATTACGCAAGCAGCAACACATCTCTGCACACCCCTACTTCAGTCATAACCTCTCCTCTGATAGGGGCTGTATTATGATGTAGTAAGTTCAGAGTCACAATGGGTTTAATACAATTTTTTGCTTTTATTTCCTGTTTACTTTCTCTGGTAATGCTGCTGCACTTGCTAAATACTCCTTTGAACAGGCCTCAAGCATTTCCCCAGCACACACATGCTCTACCTCTTCCCCAAAATCAATGCAAGGAGGTGTGCGCCTACACTTACATCCACTGTATGACGTCCCAGGTTAACACCTAAGTCCCCTGGATGCCTCTGATCTATTTGACTTCCTTGGTCAAGGCATTGCTAAAACCACTGTCGATATTGTCCACCCGAAATACAGTGTGTAACACTGTTCGGAGTCTGCTCCAATGAATGATCCTCACACCCATGCCGAGAACCATCATATCTACATTTATGATGTCTGCTCTTTATTTATATTTATTTATTATTTATTTTTTATGAGCTGGTGTTTTGGCAAGAATCAAATACACAGGAACATCAAGCATCCAGGGTAGTCCTGCCGGTGGATCTTGTGCAATGGAAAATGAACAAGGTGATGAAAAAAGGGTGAAAAGGGATCTGAAACCCGAGGCAACACATATGCGGGGGACAAGCAAGGAAAACGTACGTGGGATGTCAACGTGTACACAAGGAAGATGGGGCGATGGAGTGCAGGGAGGGGGGAGAATGTGCCAGGATAGTGTGGGCGGCTTATGTTGTGACGGAGATAGAGATTGGTGGACTTGTTTAATTCAAGGATGTTGGTGGTGTTGATTTCAGAGGGTATGAATTTCTTGATTTCAGAGGGTAGGAATTTCCAGGGGAGAGCATGAGGAGGGAATAAGAAGCATAGTCATGAGAATCCATAGTGTGGGTGAGCAATGGAGAAATTAACAATGGTGCGAGAACGGAGCATGCAAGGTGGGGAGTAGTGGGTGTCAGAAGCCGCAGGGGGGGAGGGATAATTCATGCAGGGTTTTGAAGACCAGTAGCAAGAATTTGAAGGGATACTGTCTAACTGTCTGCATGGAAAGTCAGAGCGCTTGGATGTGGCTGGGAATGATTGGAGAGGATTAATGGGGGATTGTAGATTGTGTAGGTTGTAAAGTTTGGAATTTTGCAGCGAGGTGCAAAGGAGTGGAAAGGGGGCTTGAGCAGTGGCCAAGTCAACAAAGTACTTAGTGACGATAAGAGTTCTGTGAATAGTAGGTGAGAAGAGGCTGGATCTTTCTAGAAGCGGTAGCAGTAGATGTGATAAATGGTTTGAGCTTCATATCGCTTCAAAGGAAACAGCACGATTTTGAGCCTTGTGAACAGGAGATAAGGAAATCAGCAGGAAAATATATAGGCACTAGGAGAAGGAGTGGACCATTCTGGGATGGCAGATAAATAACTTCAATTTTAAAATGGGACAATGAAGTGCTATCCAGTGACAGATGAGAGATTCTCTTGGCTAAACTCGGTGCTACACAGTATCTGGTATATTACAGAGGCGCTATCCAGAATGTTCTTTTTTTCAACCAATCAAAACTATGGGCATGTCAAGCAAGTACTGAACAAAATTGTGCTAAGTACTTTTTGGGACAACCCTGAAAACGCAGATTTTACTGTATAAAGGCAGATAAAGGATTCACACTGGGGTTGGGTTTTGACTGACTATCTGAGGAAGAATGAAAGAAAGATTACATTTTTTTTAAAAATACCTTCAAATAAATTTACATCTAGTATTTGAACCGTACCTTGCTTGGATAAATCTGCCTGGAGAGAGAGACGTATATCCAAATTTAGTCATTGGGGTCCTTCCCTTGAATGTCTTTCCTAGTATCTGGTCTAACCATGTGCTATAGGGGTACTCCATGTGTACATTAGTGAAAGAGGTTGAAAGTCAGAGGCATTGCTATGGGGGCTGAGGGAGCTATAGCCCCAGGTCTTTTGGTTGTAGCCCCAGATAGAAGCTGAAAGGATACAACCAAAAAGGTTAGCTAACCACGAGTCCCGACAGTCCCAAAATTAGTATAGCCCCGGATCGTTTCCAGACATAGCAACACCCCTACTGAAAGTCATTTCCTATTTCTATGTGCAGTATTAACTGTCGTTTTATATTCATGGTTGAAATCTAACAAAGTTACAACTTTGGTAGAAACCTTTGATTTTTTGAAGATAAAATCTGCTTCGATGGACTTTACAGTCTTAAACCTCTTCATTAGAGTTTGGAATCAGCAATGTAATTTATTATGATTTTTTAATTCTTGTATAATATTTGAATGTGATGTGTGTAATGTGTTTATTTTTTATGGGTATGATGTATGAACTTTTTTTTGATGTATACTCTTAATGTATACTGTTATGTTTTTTAACCAAAATAAAGCAATCAATCAGTCAATCACTATTTTGTCCCAGTCTAACCTTGGTGTTGAACGCTGTTCACATGTCAAGGTGTATGAGTAAGGAGGATAACTTGAGGTGGTAACCAGTAGTCCAAATACTTGACCATGACTGGTCCTCACAATGTGCTCCACCAGTTCTTTGCATACCGATTGCCCCATCAGAGGGTCAGTGCCTGTCTGTAAGCACTGTCTCCTTCTTAGTGGTATCTGGCAAGAATTCACAAGCCATACATGGCGGTCAAGATATATGTTGCAGTGGATTGGGTTAATTGCCCAAATATCAGGAGGCTTTCTGGAAAAAGTGGGCCCAAAGTAAAATTCCAGATGAAAACAATTATTGTGCGATTCCCCTATTCTGTAATGCTCCCAAAACCGGCCTACAAATTCAGTTTTGACCTATTCCATTATGGATGGAGAGTCTTTCACCTGAGCCACACGTACCTTTTTAATCCTAATGAATCTATATTGGCATCTCATCAGTGTGGAAGAAGTGCGGCTAATAACTCCAAGAAATTATTTATAGACTCAGAATAACAGTGGTGCCAGGGACGCTGTGGACACCTCAGGTGTTGATGTATGTGCTAAAATGTCACAGCCCAGTATGTCAAATCATGATATTCGGAAGAGGCATGCCTGGCAATTGTAAGGAAGGCATGGTATCAAACAGTAAGACAGGCACAAGTGATCACAGTTCAGGGGTGTTTATTGAACTTCAATCTGGTTTGAAAAATGCCCATCTAATCCTAAATCTAAAGATGGGAGCAAGCTACGACCATCAAATAAAAATAACATAGTCCTTGTGGTGTTGTGTCAAAATAAAATGGCCTATACTAATAAACCTATTGCCAATCCTTACTTCTAAATGCAAATAGGGTGGGAAACAATGTTATATAAAAGAAAAGTGTTCAAAAAATGATATGTCAGTATATTCAAGCCGTTGACCTCCCTTCCCCATGTTTTTCAGCATGACACAAGGTGGCATACTCAAGCTTAGCACAGTCTCTGCCATTCAAAGTCTCTTACTTTGGAGGGCCTGATGCGACAAACATTCAAAATGTCCTTTCTCCTCAGGATTCTCATGTGCAACTTATTGGGTAATTTTTTTATTTACCCGGGGCCCCCCTCCGCCAGGCTCAGACCCACTTTAACATCAAGCTTTCAAATGATCTCCCTCTGTCGGGCTCAGCTCAAATCCATGTACTTTTCTCAGGATTCTCATGTACAACTTCTTGGGTGATTTTCGATTCACCCCGGCTCCCCCACCCCCGCTGGGCTCAGACCCACTTTAACACAAAACCTTCAATTGGTCTCCCTCTGCCCGGCTTGGACCAATTTCATGTACTTTTCCAAACTCTCTCTATTTCATCAAGATCGAAGACTTTCGACTGTGCGCAGGATTTTGCTTGATCTTTCGCAGGACCACTTCGATTCTCATGTATTTGTTCTCTTTCAATTGATCTCCCTAGGCCAGGCTCGGACCAAATTTATCTACTGTTATTACTTCTCAGTTGGATACCTTACTTAGAGAGACCTTAGATTGAGCACCCACCTGGTGATGGACCACTCTGTCAAAGGTATTGTAGCTTACTTTAAAGTTCAATCACTCATCAGCAGTTTAATTTAATTTGCGTCTCTTGTCACAAGTCTTTTAACAATGTTCATTCCAGCGCAGGCCATACAATGTTGCTGCTTGCAACCTTGGCTTCAACACAGACAGGTCTTGTATTGGTCTCCCCAACTCACCGGCTGAGTTGATTTCACTGATGCTGCTTTGTTCTTGAAGCCAAAGACAGTACCACGGCAGCTGGTGCTTCTTCCCGACTTGATTACTGATGCAGGAGGGCCCCCAGGTACCTCTGTCACACAATGCAGGATTCTTCAGCATGGTTTCCTGGTATTACGCATTCTGTTTCGAGATTTCGTGAAAGTAATGGTTCCTTGTCGAAAAGGTCAAGGCGTTCCTCCTTGCAACCCCCTTCTGTTTCACTGTCTTTCTCCTCTCGTTAAACTTCCATTTTTGAACTGCTTTTTCCTCATGTGCTTTGCCTCGCTCAGAGTGTGCTCTTGTGCTCTGCCTTTTATCTGTGTGGGGATGTGTAATGGAAGTCAGGTGTCAGTGATTGTCGATAATTGCCTGACCTCGGCTGACCATAGTATTAGGACATGTTAGGTACACAGCTTGGGTGTTAATCTGTTTTCCCTTAGAGCGGGCTGTCAGTGAGAAAGTGTGTTGTAAAGGGGGGTAGAGTTCCTAAATATCCTACCGGGTAGGATGGGGTAAAGGTGTTACAGGGAAGGGATACTGTGTCTCACTGTCCGGTGTCCTACTTCCCGGAGACTCCTCACCCAGGGAATCCTCCCACACTGGTCATTCCCCAGGAACTGGATACAAAAGAGATGGCCGTGTCCTGCCCACCTGGATGACAGATCCCCAGGGACTAGCAGGTGAGACACCTTATGGTTTCTCACACAATCCACTGTATTGAGGGCAGTGGAGAAGTCCAGCAGTAAAAGAGAAAACATACCTTCACTGTTTCTAATCCTTGTCTGATCACAATGAACACAGACCAGAGTGATCCCTGCAGAATGCAGAGCTGAACATAAAGTTATAGAGTCATCAACGATTCTACTAGATAATAAATGATCTGGAAATGGCACCCTTATTTGACTTTCCCAAAAGGAATACCCACATTAGGACAATTTTTTAGAAAAGTTGATGGATTTCACAGTTGTTATTTTTCAAAAACTGAATGATTACTGTAAATGTTAAAGTAATTAATGCCATTCTTTTCCTTGAAAGAGTTTAGCAACAGGTGTATTTAATAGCCTCTCTTCGTTGGGAATAGCTTAAGAGACAAATAAGATGTGTTCAAAGAGTGATGTTAATGTGTCACACTTTCCTCACCCATATCACCCCAACTCTGCTACTCCTGCTCTTGCTACCTCTCTCAGTGCTCATGCTCACTTTCCTGCACCTCAGCAATCCTGCTCTAGCTCTGACCCACAGAGTGCAACCCCACAGAGCTGAGGAGTGGGTTACATGACTGATTTCCACCCCATGACTGACCACAAATTGGTGCAAGTGTTGTGGGGATGGTAATGGCACACAGCTCCTGTGACAGAGTTCAAGACGGGAGACAGGTGTGGGTATAGGCGGCAGGCAGTTCAGCAAGCGAGGCTGGACGGACGGCTGCAGGCTTGCTTAGATGGCAGCTCAGGGTCAAGAATAATTGTCTCTTTGCTGGTTGGCGGATGTGGAACCCTGGTGGAGGCGTCTCGAACAGCTTTAGTGAATGCAGCATGACAACAAGCAGTGGTGCAGCCGGTCACGGTTCGAGGGCTCGACTGCCCCGAAGATGTCTTGAAAAGATTGATGCTGGATGATGCTTGTCGTGGTACTCCTAGCTTCTTCACAGGGCTTGTGTTGTCCTTTACGGTGTATGGCCCAAAGCTGAGGAGAGTGTTTGCAGGCAACGTCCTTGTCCTTTGTTCAGAGACTCTCTGGCTTTTCCGATCTAGGAAGTGTGCTGCCAGAACCTAGCAGGGTACGCTGTGTGCTGGCTGGGTACTGGTTCTGGAGCTGCTGGATGGGTCCTCTGAGTTTGGAATCTACCTAGGTTCCCTGGGAGATGTTTAGGGGAGGATTTTGCTTCCCTATTGGAAATCCTGACCTTCGTTCACTGGTGAAGCTGTAAGGCAGACTCTAGCTTCAGCCAGGGTCCAAATGAGTCCTTCTTCTTACTCATTTATAAGTCATCAGCTGATCTCCCAAAAGAGGGGCTCAACCCTCTTTTAAATCAATGGGCCCCGTGATTGGTGCAGGCTAAGCCTACCTTAATGAACCTATCCTGGGCCCCCACCAACAATCTTCTGTTATGTGTGAGGTCATAACCATTGTGCTTTGCAACAGGAAAGGTAAAGGGGTGACAACATGTACCACTAAGTCCCACTCATCTTCCTGTGTTTTGGCAATCAAAGTGTCTCTCTGGTTAATTGAGCTCTCTGTGGTTCCTCATTAAAAGTGGCAGGCCTCCCTTGAAGCAGTGGTCAGACCAGACTTATGGTCGCTGCCACACCACATATCTATAATTTCCTCAATGGGGTCCCCCTGTGGTGATGACCACTGTAAACAGTTGGCCCACACATGACATTTCACTGCCCTTGAAACTAAGAGTTGGGAACTGACTTCAGGTTGACACAGATGAATAGCAAAAGGGTGTTGGATTTTGTGTCCTTTGTCAGTCCTGTGACCAGGCATCTTAAACTACAACATTTTTTTTATTAAAACAGGGAAGCGCACACTCCCCGAGCGCATGATCAAATTCCTCACAGGATTTCACTCGGAGTGACTCCCCTTTATGGGACAAGGACTCTCATTTCCACAAGGAACTCCCTAGATCAACCATGTTATCTGTATATATTGGACTACCTCGTATAGTGAATAATATGTCCTCCTCCTATTTGGATTCAGGCAATGTTGAATCAAACACCAACTGCAGTAAAAGGGAATATCTCTTTAAGGATAGATTTGTACATAAGTGGGATGAGTGGATTACAGAGGAAGAGAGAGTAGAGAGTGCAGGGTAAGCCCCCTGATGTAATTACGCCTTGGAGAGGCTTAACTGAGAGAAGCAGTGGAACATGTGGCAATTTATACCCCATTTTGAGACGCCGGAGGGAATGTGTCATTCGAACAGTGAACCATTATCACTGGACATATGAAGAACGAGTAAAGAATGTGATGAACAAGGTTGAAAGTGAAATTGAGATAAAGGGGATACAAATACTTTGAAAAGGAAGGAAAAAACCACCATCAATAATTGTTGAAGAATGGGGAGAATACTCCCTAAGAAAGTGTAGCAAGGGTTGCGAATTAAGAGTATAAAATTAACCAAATAACTGTCAGATGATGGTCTTTCCTCCCCTACCTCCTCCTCACCTGGACTTTCTGATGAACTGCCATTGGAACTGGTTGGAGTTTTCTGGCACGTCTTCCTGTGGTCTGACGACTGTCTTTTCTTTGCCTTCTTCTTCTTGTCGTGTAGGTAGGGTCTAGCTGCCCCAGAGGCCACCTTTACAGGAAGTGAAACCTACCCAAGGTGAACCCTGAGGAGCTAAGCCCCCAAATGCTACAGGGAAAAAGCCTCTGGGCGATAAAAAACCCTGTATGGTCTGCAATTAGGTAAGAGTGCTGGGGGTATTCACACAGTCCAAGCCACGAGATGAAGTGAAAACAATCCAAGAAGACTGAGTAGAATGCAGGCACGTAGAAAGGGTCCGGAGACAAGAAGGAGGAGAATCTGCTTCAAAAACTACAGCAATCACTAGCACTGTAGAGATGGGCGCCTTCGTGGATAGGGGAATGGAACCGATAGAGAAGAGAAGACGGGTAGAATTCGGGGTGGAAGAGAAATAGAAGAGGTAAGTAGATTGGGAAGACATGGACCAGCTGAAGTGATAGTGAGTCTGCGGTAGAACGCTGAAAGGAAGATTACCCCCACGAACCAGAAGAAAATGGAAGCAACCTAAAGTGTGAACAAGTAAGAATAGCGTATAGAAACAGAAGCGGGTAACTGAAGCCAGCTGCTAGAATGCGACCGGTACCCAAATCATAAGGGTTAAATAAAACGGAAGAGCCAGAAGGTAGGCACAAGGATAGGAAGAAGGCTGAATGTCAGAAATTCGACCGGCACCGTAAAAAGAAACCGAGTGAGAAGGAGTATATTATGCCGGCAAGGGGCCTGACGGTAATCAAGAGGAGCAACGGAAACAAAGAAGAGTGGGGAGAATGAGTAGCAGAAGATAATCCCAGGCAAAAGACTGGGAAGGAAGGAAATGGAACAAATTCAAAGGAGGGAAACACTTCGGCAGTAACCAGCGTTGAGAGCGTTCTGGTGAGAACAGATACAACGCGCCGATAGAGTGGCGTGGCTATGATTTATAGGTTAGTCTGCCGTCTTGGGAGAGGACTAGACAGTGTTAATCGCTCCTGAGGGTCTAGAAATGCCATGTCTTCCACAAACTCCACAGGACGTAGAGAAGCCCCAGGCGGTGATCCCTAATTCAGATAAAGACAAAATCGACTTAAGAAAAGTGGGATATCAAGAACGTGAGAGACATAAAATAAAACAGAAGTGCCTGAGAGAATATCTCAAGGAGAACTGTTACAAGTATAGCATTGTCGAGAAACCAGGAGCCAAGAAGAGTTGGGAGGAGCTACAAGAGCTCCTGGATCAAACCACAAGAGGCTGTCAGAGGAGATCAGTATAAGAAATAGATTTCAAAAGAAAGACATTTGTATATTAAAGATGGTCTCACGTTGTTTCCATGAAATAAATTACTTTGTGGAAATTTACTTTGTGGAAATTACCTCAACAGTTTACATCGAAATATATTTAAATGTGGGTTAAGGGATGAAAGGGAGGTGGGCAGGGGTTGGGGGCAAGGGTTAGTGTGAAGGGGGGGTTGCACCCCCCCCATAAAACAATACATTTCGAAGTAAACTGTTGAAGAGATTTCCAAGTAGTCATTTACTTTGTGGAAATTACATGGTACCATTGAAGATATATCTGGAACAAAATAAAGCCCTGAGAGAAAGCCGGAAGAGAGAATGCAAAAAGGGAAATGACCAGAAGGCGAGAGATTTTCTTTTGGCCTACTTTAATTGTTCATTTTGGTGGTAGGGATCAGTTAGAGTTGGGTTTGCACTGAGGGCATTTACTTTGGACTTCCTGACAGCAGACAAGCACCTTTAGTTACTTTAAGTAGGTAGGGAAATCCCCATAGCGATAGGGAGAGATAGGCCTTGTCTTTATAATTTCATTAAAAGAATACAAATGTCCACAGTGTGTCCGACTCCTTGAACGACCTAGCACAGATGGCAGAAAGCATCTAAAATCTCTCTGTCAGTGGAGCAGCAAGGTAGCCCACAATACATCTAAGCAATCATCTAGCATCAGTAGTATTTTTGTCATTCTACCAATTAGATGACCCACTTCCAATTCTTCCCCAACATCCTCAATTTTGAAAAACTCTATCAGCACAGAGATGTCTGCATGTTTCGTTAATCCCTGTGATAAGTGCATTATCGCCCAAACTGTCTTGCGAAGTACTGCTGTGAGATTGGGTAGAAGAAAAGGTGTTTGGATTGAAGGAAATAAAACGAGGAGAGAGAAATAGACAGTTTAAATAGATGCTGGCATCAGAGATTGTGATCACACAGAGCACATGAGTATCCTTGGCTGTTCACTTTCTTCATCACAAGTAGCTGCTCTCAGGATCATGGGAGAACCAAACAGTTTGCTCCCTGATCCCCTTCTACATTCATTTTCTGATATCTTCAGAGGAACAGCGCAACAGCATACGGGGTGCTCTCCTGATCCCATACAATGATTTCTCTGGAAGCTGCTGTGCCTGAAGAGCAGGAGAGCCACCTGATCAACGTGAGATGAAAGAAGTAGGAATCTCGCTGCATCATTGGTGCTCACAGCGCAGCCAAAAGATCATGTGATCTCGCAAAAGGCAGCAGTGTTGAAGGCTATTATTCTAAGTGGGATATCTCATGGGTTACCTCTTTCGTGTGGAGGACATTTCCTCCACACAAAAGTCAGCCTAAATGGAGAATGTTGGTAACAAAACTTGTCTGGTTGAACGGTAAATATGCAGCAGGTGGAAATATCATGTTTTACTAGTATCGCCAACCTTGTAATGATCTCCAATTAGTCTTTTAATCTTGCCTGCACAACTCTTCACCCAGCCTTGTTTTCCCCTGGTGGGGGTTCATATGCAATGCACGGCCAAGGACAGGCACTTTGAAAATACTTCGGTGGCGAATCAGTACAAGAGCACACTAACATGGCATAACTTGTGAAAACATGTTTCAAGATCTCAGTGGCCAAAATCTGTAGTAAGGATCGGCTTTTCAATTACACATTCATATTACACACAAACCGGCCACGACTACTGCAGACTCAATATGTTGGAGAACCCATTTTAACCCTTTAACTGCTGGGCAATTATGCATTTCTATGCAAATCGGGCGAGCATACTCGTCCTTAGCACTTAACAACAGGAGACTAACCGTGTTAACTTTAGACCAATGTGTGGAGTCTTATGATATGTCACATGGTTAAGTCAAGATTTGAACTCCAAGTTTACGGATACCAGCCCTCGTGGAACAACACGAGTCTGTCACCATTCATCTGGCCACCGAGACATTACCAATTGTAATATAAATGATATCCCCATTCCTTTAATATAAATCATAATCACCAGTTTATGGCACATTCAGTCCTCTGAACACTATAAATGCGCTCTAGATAACCATTACTAAGCGCGTGTTATATTAAGCGCCGCGCAGTTCGAAGGGGCGGAGGGATATGGAGAAGGAGTGATGAGGCCCAGCACTTGAGGTGAGAGAGAGCCAGTCAATTCATCTGGGAGCAGGACTTTACTGATGGGTCTCAGCGGCGATGCAGGTAGACTCGATGCGGCCCTTTCGCCCTCGACAGCAGCCACTGCCCTACATTTTACATTCCTATAAAAAGAGAGGAAGGGCCTGGCATTAGAACAGGCCCAAAACTGAAATCAGATTAGCCCCGACTTGATCAGAGAGCAGCTTGTGATAAGACCAGCCTCATCGCTTAAAAGATCCATTTCTAATCCCCTCCTGCAGATTACTCTTAATAAAGCTGATTAAAAAAGTCAGCATTGAATGAAAGACAGATGGCTGGATATCTAGATGGGCGTCCTTCAGCCCTGCGAGTGCCTACGCGGACGGATGGTGCATCGACCCACATTTACATGCTTTTACAGAAAGAGGGCAGGCGAGAACTTTAACTGTCTCAATTGAACAAACGTACTTCCCACTGTTTTATAAGGTGCAGCAACAATGTATTAATTAACGTATAATTAATATGCAACAAAAGTGTAACAACTGTTTTCGAATGAGTAACTAATTAAACAAATGTGTAACAGCAATTTAGTAAGTCATAACTCATTTGTAATTATTATATAACATACACATATTCACTGGCTCTGGTGCCATTCAATACGTAATGAGTGATTTACCAGAGATAAAGAGGGAATCCCACAAATGTGTGTTTATTGTAAAATGTTAAGCATCTAAGCATCCCCTTTCACTGTCTCTGTTACATTGTGTACATGTCCCAACTATGGAACATGCCAGTTATGCCAATTTGCGTGCTATGCCGAGCTCTACATCAATGTTTAATTTTATATTTATTATTTTTTGGGGGATATTTATTGAGCATGCACCTAACTCCAGGAAGTAGCAGAGCACTTTATGACAAAGGGTTAATATGAATAGAAAGTAAGGGGTTATAGGTTACACCCGTGTAGTAGTACATTATAATTAAGTAACAGGAGATGTAACCAGGGGTGAGGTAAGGGTTAGCTTTCAAGTGGGATCACGGATGTCCATGGTGCTTGATGAGGAGGGTCTAGAGCTCCCTTCAGAATTGCATGAGTGTCTAATGTTGATGGGTCAGAGGTTCAACAGACTTGGGGCATACATTCCGAATGTCTGATTCCTGGGGGGTTTTCTCCATATTTTTGGAGCCATTTTCTGTCGAGGTCCTGGCTTTTTGTGGAGCGTTGGCCACCAGAGATGTTGACCTTGTTGGCTAGGTAGTTGCGAGCATACAAAGTGATGGCCTAATGTGGGGAAATGTGTGGTGGCCTTTGATTGATTGATTGTTTATATATAGAGCGCCTATACACAATGTGTTTCAAAGCGCTTCAAGGAGGGAGAGAACATAGGAAAATACAGTTACATTCAGTTAAAGTCCTTGAAACAATACAGAATGTGAAAAATAACTATCATACTAGGCCTATCGACATTTCTGATAGTGCAAGTGCATAGGAACAAGTAAGGCAAGAGGTAATGGAAAAGAGGGAGCAACAAAGCAAGCAGTAACATTACTATGTCTGATGACAATTAATGTAGTGCAGGAGGTATACAAGAGGAGGGTTGGGAGGGGGGGGCACAGTGGGATATGAGGGGGCGAAGGAGAAGAACAAGGCACGCTGCTGACCAAAATTGTTAGTGACAAATTTAAAAAGCAGTGGTGGGGGGAGGGAGAAAAACAAGGGGGGAGGAGGGGTGACAGACAAGCTGCTATCAAAAGTCAGGGAACAGATGATAGGAGAAGTGCTAGGAGGGGAAAGGCTGAGAGGAGGGAGAAAATAGGTAGGAAGGCGAGTAGGAAGGTAGTAGAAGAGGAGGGAATTAAAACCTGATGGGTCACAGGAAAACACACGGGGCGTGAGCGGGTTGGGTGGAAGACAGGAGACTGCACGGGGCGTGAGCAGGTGGTGGGGGAAGACAGGAGAAACACACGGGGCATGAGCGGGGGCTGGGGGGAAGACAGGAGAACCACACGGGGCGTGAGCGGGGGTGGGGGAAGATAGGAGACAACACGGGGCATGAGCGGGGGGTGGGGGGAGACAGGAGACAACACAGGGCATGAGCAGGGGGTGGGGGAGACAGGAGACAACACGGGGCATGAGCAGGTGTGGGGGGAGACAAGAGACAACACGGCGCATGAGCGGGGGGAGGAGGGAGACAGGAGACAACACGGGGCATGAGCGGGGGGTGGGAGGAGACAGGAGACAACACGGGGCATGAGCAGGGGGTGGGGGAGACAGGAAACAACACAGGGCATGAGCGGGGGGTGAGGGGAGACAGGAGACAACACAGGGCATGAGCGGGGGGTGGAGGGAGACAGGAGACAACACGGGGCATGAGCGGGGGGTGGAGCTCACCACAGAACCGTCACCGAACAGGAAACGAAAAGGAGCCTTAGGATTGAGCCTTGGAGGCGGGCCGGCATTCACCTGCCGGCTCGCCCGATTGGTGCAAATGAGGGACAGCTGTACCAATCATATGCAGGCAGGCAGGGCTGCAGGGAGGTACTTGGAGCCACGAGGAAGGGGTCGGCCATGTTGGAGAGGCCTTCGGTAACACAGGGCTCATTGAGCAAATGCACATAATGTACAGCACACGAAGTAAAGCAGTGGGGGGCACAACGTAGCAGCAGGCTACATAATCCATAATGATGAGGTGGCTCTAGTGTGGATGATGCTTCTCATTGGTGCCAGTGTGGAGGTGGGTAGGCCAGTGATTATGGCATTTCCACCATCCAAGTGAAAAAAGATGAGGGCCTGCACTATGGATCAGAAGTAATTATCTGGAAGGAAGGGCTTGATTTTCCACAAAAGGGAGAGTTGGTAACACGCTGCATCAGTTTCCCTTGATAGGTGTGTTCTGAAGAAGCAACAGTTGTCAATGTGAATTCCGAGGGATTTGGTGCATAGTGCCTTGTCCCAGAAGCAGAGTACATTCATGGTGGACAGTCAAGTCTGGATGTTTATTTGTTCTGTGTCATTAGAGATGAAGAGGAATTTGTGTGTTAATTGGGTTAAGTTTGAGGTATGCACTGGACATCCAGGTTTGCAACACAGTGAGGCTGTCCTTCAGCTTATGGATGTCTTTGATGGAATAGATTTTGAAGAGAGTTACGTATCATCTGCATATGTGTAAATGTGAATGTTGTGGCTGGCTACAAGGGAACCCAGGGACCTCAGGTACCAGATCTGAGGTTGAAGATGCATGGTGAGAGGATGCTCCTTGTGGGACCACACAGGTGATAAGTGGCGGTTATATAGAGATATCCATCTGGTCAAACTGATGACGTTTTCTAGTTATGAGGTGAACCACCGAAGGATAGTCAGATTGATTCCTATGTACCTTCTTCTCTTTGGCCTGATTTTGTACCTATCCCTGTACCTGCTTATTTCACAAAGACCAGCGCCATGATACTTACAGGTTTGGCCGCTGTCAATAAATGTAATATATAGATAAATATTTAGATGTGTAGGAGGTTGTTGGTTTTGATATTTCCTTGAAGTTGAGTGTCTATCTCTCTTTCAAGGATCTTTCTTGACAAGTAAAGGAAGGTGTGTGATGGGGCAATAGCTGCTGATGTCATCAGGCTCAAGTATTTTATTTTCAGGAGTGGGAGTATTTTCACAGTCTTGAGGGAAGAACAAATGTTCCTTTTGTGATGGATGCATTTATGATAGCCAGGAATGGATAATGGCTTCTTTGGGGAGTGGCCTGAGGATGGAGGCTGGCAAGATGGCATCATAGTAGGGGGTAGCTTTGTGGGATGTGTCACAGAGAGTCTCAAGAATACACCAACTCCCAGATGAGGTTCAAGAGTTTTTATTATCAGATTGGCAATGGGCCTGTCCCTTTGTCTCTAGCCTAGGGATGGGCAACTCTACCCTAACCCAGGCTACATTCAATACCGGACTGGTACTAGTGATAAGTAGCCCCTACTACCTGAAAACTATCTGACTATTTGTGATAGCCTAAAGACAAATGTCTTGTCAATATAGACTTCCTCCGGGAACAATCTATGTGAGACCTATCAGGGAACCAAGTTGGAAAATAACCTTTCAGTCAATATGGGCACTGCCCTGGTCTACCATAGCCTTCTCCTCCTTTTCCTGAGTCTTACTGTCTCTCTCTCTTCCTCCACTCTTCTTATCCCTTCCTGTTCCACCCACCATCTTCCCTCTCACTTCCCTCCGATGATCCTCCTCATGATACTTGCTTCCACCCTCCGATCATATGCCCTCCTACTCTCACTCCCCCCTCTACTGCCTCTTATCCTTACATCCCACTCCTAATCTCTCCACCCTTCTCAATTACTATTCCCACTTCTGTTGTTACCACCTAATCTACCCATCTTCTACTACTCCTACCTCTACACTATCACTATCCCCACCTTCACGCCACTACTACTCCTATCCCCTTCTCTGAAATCACCCTCTTTTCACTCCCTCAGCCTCAGTCACACTTAACTCACTCCCTACTCTCCTCTCCTACTACCACCCTCACGCACACACTCAAAATACAGTACCAATTTCTCTCACCAGCCAATACCTCACCTTCTCAATAAAACACCTATGGGCTCCTTTCCACTGTCCGTCAGCCTTCTTGTCTCTTGATCTGCAATCTCATCCTCCTCTGACCTCACCCGAACAATCCACACCTTCCTATTTCCTATTGTACCTTATATCGTCCCCCTCCTATCCCCATTAGCTCTCCCCTTCTAGTTATCCGGCCAATCTTGCCTGCTTTCCCCACCCAGGAGGTGTTACAAACATTGGAATACAAATAAAGGAGTCTATGTCCCGGCTTTTGTCCCAATTAGGACAGTGGAGGACCAGCAATGGTGACCTACTATTATCAAAGTTCCCGGTCATGTGAGGGACTCAGTCAGTTACAAGATAGTTTTTGCTAAAGTGGTCTTGTGTTGGTAAGCGGTTGCGCTCCTTGAACACCAGACAGTCTGCATTGCAATGCCTTTCTGTTACCCTGCTGCTGTTAAGGGTATTTGTTGTATGGAGCAGATGCAAGCATTCCGCCCACGTGCTGACAGTTGGCCTGATTTGCTCTGTGTTGTGCAGCGATTTCAGGCCACGGTCTGCCATTTGGGGTGCACTGACATAGGATACCCATGGAGAGATTCTTGTGGGCTGTTGTTTTTGGTTCCATCGCTGGGCTACTGGTATTTGTCGTTTCCTGAAATCAACCAAGAGAAACTGTCCAGCATTTGGAAATGGAGCCACGGGGGGGGGGGGGGATTAAGAGTTGTACAGTTTTCAATAACCTTGCCACATAGGGAAGGGACAGGGACTAGGGCCCTCCCAACTGCTACCTTCCCTCTCTGGGTTATACGACAGGCACTGGCTGCCACCCCGCTACGATTCCCATCCCAGGTTAAGCAGGATCCCCATCCCTTCCTGACATGGTCTGGCTACTGAGCCTGTCAGAGAAGCTACAGTGTTTGTAAGTTCTTCCATGGATAGAGATTTGATAGTGGTCTACATTATTATTTTGCAGAGAGGGATGGCTGCGTCGGTGTGCATAATGTCATTGTAGTTGATGTTTTGGTGGATCTTGCTGATCTAGTCAATGAAAATGTGGTTGATGGCAGAGGACCTGCCAATGGATGAATGCACTGGAGGGTTGGGCAGAGGGGTGATGCACTGATTAACGGCCTTGAAGGGAGCTCTTCTTTTCTTGTTGGCTTCAACAATGTTAATTTGGCAATAGTTGCTTTCACTGTGCATATTAGTTACCTGTGGATGTTGATTACTGCAGACATGGGCAGAGCCTACAATGATTCCATATGGGAATGTTTGCCCCTTAGCATTTAAGTGGTTAAGGCGGGATAGATGAAATGAGGTTTTGGACTTGCGCCAAGTATTTGATTTTTGTGTCACTCTTTTGCTAATATTAAGTTCCTGCAGAGAGTGAGCAGAGTGTGTAAGCAGTTGGCAGGAAACACTGTTTGCTTCATCCGGAGTCTGTTTTTGCTGCCGACTATTGAGAAGAGAGACACACTTACGTGACCTTCAAGTATAAGGATACAAAGCGGAGTGCGTGCGGAGAGTGCAGGAGAGTGTGTAAGCAGTTAGCAGTTTGCCGCCAGAGGAGGAAAGCATTACTGCAGCTCTGTAGGGCCCCCTGAGTTTGGTGGGTTTGGACGCTGAATTTGATCAATTTTTTAAGTCGGTGGAAGTTGGTGAATGCTAACTGAACACTGAAAAGTATTCTTTGTTTCTTGGAGGAATGTATTCGATAAGAAGTTTAACCAAATCTGGGTTTCACCACGGGATGAACTTATGTTTGAGATGGCCCGTGATCTCCCACTCCCGCTATCCCCGCGAGAAGGTGGGAAGGGGAATTCCACTAATATGAGAGGGGGTGAAGAGGCCATTTCGGCAGAGCTGAGGGAACAATGAAAATTACCTTTTTTTTTAATGTGGGGGGCATGGGAGGGAATCTCAATCAGCTCAGGATAAAATGGAGGGGGTACCGGTGGTTGGAGTTCAGTTGCCTCCCTCAATTACTGATGTGGAGGTGTTAGAATCGATTGATCAACACATTTCTTTGGGTAATAAAATATCTTCACAGCGGGAAAATATTCTTCGAATTTTCTCAGATGGGGACAGCGAGGACAGTGTTGATTCTATGTCTACCTATATTTCTACTCAGTCCGCGGCAACAAAATCTATCAGCACCACATCTTCAGAGATCCAAGTTAGTTACTGATGAGAGTACTAAAAAGGCCTTGATAGCCCTAAATTATGTACTATTGACATTTTCCACGTTATATGAGGCCGTTAAAATGGAGGTGAAGCAGCAAACTATTTTATTACAGGCACTTATTAATAAGCTGGAGAATGTGCATAATGAATCGCAGTTAAGGTCCCTACTGAATTTAGAACCAGGTGTGGGAGAATCAGACCACTCACACACCATTGCTGTGTTACAGACTTCTTTTGGTTCTCCTAATATCCAAAGAACCCCCGGAAAAGACTCTAGGGATATTATGCATGTTGTATATCGTTTGCCTTTACAGGAGAATGTAGCGGTGAACTCGGTAGCGGGTATGTCTAAGAAACAGCCTATTGAGCTAACACCAGCAGCAGTGGGTAGAAAAGCATAAAAAAGACAAAGATATTAGTCCAGGAATGGGGAAGAACTCTAAAAACATGAAATACAGGGGTAATAATAAGTGAGCATCCTGTACATTTTTGAGACGTTCAACTATACAGGAAGCATTTAAACGGACTGATAACAATCCTAGAGTGGATATGGATTGGCAACCTCCTGCAAACAATTTATCGGATTTGGAAGAGGAGAACAGTTTGGGGAACATCAGTGACTGCGATATTGTAGTTATTGATAAAGTTGTTTTATAGAAATACATTGAATACTTGAGAGTTATGTCTGCTAGTCCCGAGGGGAGGAGTACTGGTATGCTTCAATTTGAGTGTGTCAATTGGCAGTAGAGCAAAGAGAGTAAACACACAGGCAACTCAAACGCAAAGTAATAGTAATGGGGGTAGATCATTGATACCTGTTAGTAGGGGTGCCGGTTTGAAAAGGGAGGATGGTGTAATTACACCTGGTGTAAAAGTATGTAAGTCCATTTGCATGTAAACGTATTACAATGGCATTGAAATACAAAACAGGAATGATCATGGGGCAGACTCTAGAGCGTCCAGGTTAGTACACAGGGACATTTCGAATAGGGAGGGGTTTGGTGTGTATAGTTATAATGTGCCCTCTACTTCAAACTGTGAAAATAATAGGTCGGTAGGAACTCATACGATACAGAGTAGTAGACATTTCCAAGTTATTCAGGACATTGAGGAGATCCCGCCAGGTCCAGAAAATACTTATGAAGTGACTGCAGGAGATTTGTTTATAGCAGGTGGTGACTTTAAGGATAGCTGGAAGATTGAAAGACATCAAAGAGGATGGGAGGCTTATGAGCCAGGGCTTGGTCTACAATTGGGATTGTGGAAAGGAGGTTTCTACTGACTCACTTCGGGCTCTGGATTTTAGTGTACTGAAGGGAGCCTTGAGCTCAGCCCAGGAGGAATGAAGTAGGTTGGATCAGCATAGCAAGACCGAGTTTATAGGACAGCTTGGTAAAGTTTGAGTCATGAAAACAAGAGTAATGAGGGGGCCTAAAGTTTTGGATAAACAATGTGGTGTAGAGAAAGGGAGGTGGATGGGAACCATCCAGTTGGATGGGACTGAAAAGCAAGACATGTCTGAGAATACATGCATTTGTCTTGATACAGGAGACTTGGGTGTGCTCCAGCCCCATCTTGGATGGGTACATGATTTATTATCAATTGGCCATCAATGGGGTGGGAGGCAGACCTGCCAGAGGCCATCTGCTCACTATGCAATCTAGTTCATCCATTAGAGATATCAAGAGCATTGCAGTACAGCAAGGAATGTTAGTTGTGGAAGTATGTTGTCACTGGACTGAAGGATATAAGACAATCGTGTTGATTAACTTCTATTGGCCTGTAGGAGTTGGAGCGTTATCTGGTTTTCTTGAAAGATTGCCAGATTTTGTGATTGAATGGAAACCAGGTAATGTGGATGGTCGGATATTTCTGGTAGGAGTTTTGAATTCTATTCTGAAACACGATAAGTTGACTAATGTTGAAGATTTTTCCACAGCCATTTTTTATAGGACAAAAAGGTGAAAATAGCCTTAAATGCCTAAGCTGTCTGTTAGACATAGGCCTACATATGCTGAACGGTTCTTTAGAGGGGGGTATTCCTGGAAACCAACTTGGCACCGGGGAACAAGTAATTTAACGCTGCACTACAATTGTGAGGACCAGGGGCTGCTGAGATGTGTCGAGAACTGAAATAGAGAGCATTGATCTGAGTGATCACAGCTTTCTGATAACAAAAAATGGATTTTCACCTCATGGATTCTTTATTACGTGCTCCCAGCGATTTGACTACAAACTGTGTGGGTAATCATATTACTTGGAATAAGGGTTACCCTGAACAATACAACAATTATGTAGGAGAACTGATAAAACCACCTACAAGTGGAACATGAATACATTTAATTTGATTAATTATGAAGGATTTCTTAAGGACAGTTTGAGTAGGGTATTCTCTGTTCAGAAAAGTGCAGGAGCAGTCTCGAGAAAGTCCAGAGAATGTAAGCATAGATATGATCCAATAGCTGGAGCAAAATGTTTGATAAAGTGGGTAATACGAGCTGTGAAGGGAAAGAACCTGAATCTGATTAATGAAGGGGAACAGACTAAAGGAAAGAGGCGGGCATTTTAAAACTGGAGTATGAATCAACATGCCCGCTTGTTACAGCAGAATGCAGATGTATGCTCAATATTCTTAAGATTAAAGACAGGCAATTTTCAGAGGATTGTGAATAGTATGGAAGGGGTGGTCTGAGGGAAATCGGATCAATGTATTGGGGGAAACCGAATGGGTTGAACGCTTTTGTTGACCTCTACTCCGTTGAAAGGCTCGTGTCTCGAGGGACTGAAAATGTTCTGCCAGCTATGAAACAACATGATACTATCAACTTCAATTTGTGTATGATTCAAGACATCATTTGTAAATCCAGTAATTCAGGGCTCCTGGCCCAAATAAGCTTTCTAATCGGTTGCTTAAAGGTGGCTCAAAGGTTTGGGCTAGAATACTTTTCCTGTTGTTTAAAGAGGTGGTGTCAAGTAATACATTTCCGAAATCATGGCAAACCTCTTTTGTTATACCCATTAATAAAAAAAAGAATGCCATTACTGATCCCCGTAGCTACCGTCCTGTGACCATTCTCTATGCAGATAGCAAAATTATTGCGACTATCTTGCTGTCTCATCTAAAAAAATCGTACACAGAAGCCGGCAGGTTTAAGAAGCCACAAACTGGTTTCAGAACGATGCTTGGAATGAATCTCAATGGTTATTTTCTCAGCTGCCTGCAGAGAAAGGTTGGGATGAGAAAGTATCAACATATTTATGTGGAATCACCAAATTTGACATCAGCTTTTGATTGATTTAGTGAATAGGAATAATTTGTGGTTTAAACTTTTGGAGTGGGGTATACCATCGGCCCTCCTTCGACTATTAGTTAGACAAGATTGATCGGGTGATCAATCTAGGAAAATTGAAACGAGAAGAGGATTGAGGCAGGGGTGCATGTTGGCCCCCCTGCCTCTTTAACTTATAGGTTTCGGATGCGGGTGAAAGCTTGGCTGAATCTTCATTTATATCTCCTGAAATTGGATCTGCTCGAATAATCTGTCTCTCTTAAGCAGATGATTTTTTACACTTTGATTTAACACCAGTAGGGTTGCAGCGTCTGATTAGAGGGCTTGTGGATTATGCGTCGTCAAACTGTCTTAGAGTCAATGGTGCTAAAACTAAAATCTTAAGGCTGGCTAGGTGCAGGGAAAGACATTCATTTGATTTGCAAGTAGGCAAAGAAAGGCTAGAGATAGTGGATAACCTGTTTTATCTTTGTTTTCCACTTCTGGCCAGATCAAGCAAGAAGCTGATGAAGAATTACTTGAAACATAAAGTGGCACCCCGGATTGCACAAATGATCCTAAAACGTAAATACTGTACGTTTTCTCTTGTACCTCTCATTAAGTATTATGAGGAGAAGTGATCCCCAAATTAATATATGGAATCGAATCAATGAAGTTGTCGGCAATGGACATTTTGGAAAATAAGGAGAGTCTTCTATGTCTTCTATGGTGGGAATGTTCTTTGTGTTCTGAATGGAATATGGTTGGCAGTGATAAGGTATGAACTGGGTATCAATTCAGTGGCTGCCACGGCACAGTAGAGGCTTTTGCAGTTATATAATAAACTCATACAGCCACCCGATACTTTATACAGTGATCTGGCTCTGGCAGGGTTTAAGGATCAAGACCCATCTGAGATCACTTTGATGAATTTCTGCCAAAAGATCTTAAGACAAATTTCTCTTACCATTGAAGATCTGAAGACTGATCCTAACAGGGTGATGTTGTCTCTATATAGGTATGACTGGGCTGGAACAATGGAGATGTGCCATTATTATGACTCCCTTAAAAATTAAGGATTGGAGCACAAACAAGTTGGACAGATGGCCCCTATTTAAGATTATTTCCCTGTCCAGTGCCCCGCTGGGATTTTTACAGATTTAGATGGAAGAATTTTCCCACAGGGAACAATTTATTGAGAAGAAAATTGCTAGCATAAAGTGGAAACTCTGAATTATTTATTGCCCTATGTTTCTGCTATACCGGTGATTTCTTTAAGGAGTTTATTCATTCCCTGTCTTTTATACATAGTGAACATTTGCAGTTTAGGTTGTTGGGGGTTCTCCGACTTCCGTTGCCCTGGCAGTGTTTCGATTTGTTAGGTTTTAAATTTAGAAAATAAATAAGATATGAATTCTTTGAATGGTAATAGACCTAAATGGGAAGGTTTCGCTCTTATTAACTTATGTGAAAATTGTATGTTTAATTGTGAATAGATTTCTTGTGTTTTTTTTCATTTTGTATATTCTTTTAAACCATGGAAGTGTAGTGTGAAGTTTTTATTTTTATTTTGAAAAAGCACTCATTATTTATTGCTTCTGGAGAAGGTTGCCTGTAGAAGGTATTTTTATGTACGTGGACTTTTATGGTGTACAAATGAAGTGCACATTATGTAGATATTTTGTAAAGAAGTGTTGGAATGATAAAGTGTTAAGGTTGAAATTATTATTTTACTAATAAACAATTAAAAGAAGAACATTTAAAAAAAAAGTTCCTGTGTGTACCAGGGGACTGATGGTTGCTGACTGTTGGTACATTGCTTCTTTCCTGCACATATGCTTTTGTTGGTCTTTAGGGTTTTGTTGAGAGGTCATTGCACTCGGGGCATGACAGAGAGGAGTTGAGTTTTGTGAGGTAATAAATAAGTGGTTCTACATGGACGTTTTGAAGGAATGGAAAGTCTGGTTAATAGACTCAGATTGTGTGCAGTTGGTTAGCACAATGCGGTTGTTGATCCTGGGATTGGCAAAGCGACCAAAGCAGTCAAATAATCATAGATGAAAGGGTATCATTTGTGTTTCCAGCAGATTGGCCTTAATGCAACCATGCATCCATGTTGTTAGCCTGGTGAATCATCAGTGAATCACTTAATCTCTAGAGAATGAACCCAGGACCAGTAGTCACGTCTATGTTAAACAATAATAAAACATTTGATATGAATTGCCACAATGTTGTTGGTGTGATTTTCAGCACAATGAATATAGCACAATTTTTACTCCAATACATAATATAAATACATAATACCCAATAATTTCACGAGTGCAATCAATATATTAAAAATAGAAATTAAAAGGAAGCTATTGGAAAATCCTTAAAATATATCAAGTTAAATTATTGACCAGAGAATGATGAAGAATATACTCTCTACTCAGAGACTTGCCTGCCAGATTAATAATAGCTTGATCAACATCTAATTCATGCACTGTACTTTTTAGGATTGTTTTGAATCTTAAAAAGGAGCTATTTGTAACATCAATACCAGTGTTATTGCACCAATTGCTTGCCTCTTTATCTAGGCTACCCAGCTTAGATTTACTCATGCTATCTAGCGATATAATGTACTAATGTATCAGGAGTGGAATACTTTCATTTCCAGTTTAGATTGAGGCGTCAAACTTTGAGCAAACTGGTAATACTGGTGATTCCAAATTCTGCATATATGTTTGCGATGGGGATATTGCTGGGACCTCCTGTGATGGTTCTAAGACAGAACTCTTCTAATCACTCTGTGTTGGAGATCCGCTTAAGTCCCCATATTTCTGCTCCATAAAGAATGACCAGAGGGATTTTAGCCTTATATACATCAATTATCAACTAAAGTGAATAGCTGCAGTGCTTCCTAGAGACGGCAATAATGCCTCCAACCTGTTGTCATGTCTTAATTTGGATGTTTTCCATCTGTTGCTTCCAACTAAGCCTACTGTAAATTGTGATTTCAAGGTAGTCATATTGTGTTACCATTTCTAATAAATGTGTTCCAATGTTCCAGTTGCGTTTTTTAGATAACCTACTACGCCCATATCAAAATACCATTGAAGAGAGGGACCTAAACATAGCCCTCATTACAACTATTGCGCTCTCTGACTGTCGACAGAGAAATGAGAGATGTACTTCGCTTGTAGCCCCCTCCTCTCCTTCATCGTTGATGTACTGTAGATGTGAGAGACTATACTCATTCAGACAGCCATTCAGACTATATCCAGATGAATTCACAGAAGAGACTAGCCTGCAATCAATAGAGCGAGTCAACTACCGTAGCTACAAGGAGCAGATGACGTCACGACTAACACCATGACATAAATATGTTAGACATACAGTACATATGCACCCATGCATGAAGCTATGCAGACATTCTAGTTTATTGTAGACAGACACAAGGGATATGCTTGTGACTCACGCTAGAGGACTAGCACACACACATGTACTCTTGTGTTGAGCACGAAACTGCAAGACACACTAGAATACATATCAACAGCTTGCTGGCACTTAAAGCTACTAATACGGGCTGCCATGAAAATCAAGATGGAAGCCACAGTTACATTAGAGTGAATGAGAGAAGCTTTGAGAGTTTGAGACGCAGAGAATGCTGACAGGCCGATTCAGTTAAGGTTGGCAGGACAGGCTTCCAATGAAATCACTGTGCACAAATAGCCAAGGACACAGGAAGAAAGAAAGTTTCCAGATAAACAGATGGGTGGAGCACCTGCAAGAGGCCCCAAGCTAAAATCCTCATAATTACAGGCAGAGAGGCTCCATTTCGTGGTCCCTACACACGCGACTCACAGCTACCAGACAGTGCCTATTCATTCAGGCTAGATGGGATGCCTGTTCCTATAGATCAAATACAAATTTAGCACAGGTTCAAAGGCAAATGATCTGTATCACGGTCTAGGAGATTAGAGAAGGTTCCCACAACCTTGCATTGTTACACTTGACCTGGTGTCTGTCCAAGGCTCCAAGGCTGAGAAGACCCTTTTTGGCCAATCTCTGTTCGCCATTCATGCTAGACCTACACTATGTTGCATTGGCCAACCACCTTCCACAAACCTGTAATTCTACATTTGATACTTTTGGAGATGGTCTCAAGAGGAGCCACCAGAAATTGTTTATCCAATGTGTATGCTAATCCAGTATGAGTGCACCGCAGTAACCTATCCCTCACCCTGTTAGGTTTTTGGGATGTAACCGTATTTTGTGATGTTATGCATTAACAAAACCAGCTGACAATCACTGAGACACTGAGAGTGTGTGAAGAATGTTACGTTGTTCACGCTGCAATCCCTGTCATTTGAATGGGCAATAAAGGCAGTTGAACGTTGTCTTATGGCTGGGTCTTCTGTTCTTGGTGCAGGGGATTTCCATGACCCAGCTCCTCCTGCACGTAAATTAGGAGGCTGTTAATAGTTCCCGGAACACCATTACAGGTAGTAGTAGAGGATGGTTGCTAAGACCCCTCATCGATAAAACCACCTTGTCCAACCGCATGCCCGACCAGCTGCTTTGCGACCCACAAGGTATGGATCGAAAACCACGCGTGGATATCAAAATGTTGTCAGGTGCCGCCTTGAAGAAATTCCGGTGCTCTAGCACGTTGAAGCATCTGTGTGCTAGATGGAATTACCATAAAATATTTCAGACCAAATAACCGGACAGACTCAAAGGAGAAGGTAAAATACTGCATTAATCACAAAAAAGTAAAGCAGGGCGAATAAACACTCATCAAGTCGATTCATGCATATTCATGCAGGATCACAATGTCTTTTCGAGTATACTTAGTTTATGAATTGCTATGATGTCATCCTACGTGGCAAGCCGCAAAAACCTATCCACAGTCACACTCGCTAATTTGGGTTTTGCTATTTGGGTAGCTCCCATGTCCACCTGCCATTGTGATGCAACTGTTTGTTGCATTGGGATATATTGTATTTTTTGAGTGGGTGGCGGTTGTATTTGCATAGGTGCTTGTTGCTGCCCCTTTAATGACTGTGTCTGCATTGGTGCTTGTTAGAATTGCTGCAATTGCAAGAATTGTGTCTGTATTGGCAATTGCTGAAACTGTGGTTGTAGTGCATATGCCTGATTTCACTTGTGATCTTGGGCATAATACCCTTGTGAGTCTGCATTATATTGTGGAGCATATCCTGTCCCCCATCTTGGAGATTACCAATTCTGTTGTTCCATGCCCGCTGTTAAATCCTAATCTTCCTTGAGGGTTTTGAAATCCTCCTTGAAGCCCATTCCCTCTGCCTCTGGGCATATAATTATATCCATTTTGATCTTGGCCATTGGCTATGTTATTTTGCTGTGAGAACTGTACTATTCGTGCCATGTTTCCCTCATTACTTGTCAACACTGCTCCCTGTATGGCGAACCTTGATAATTTTCTCTGCACCAACTTCAACTCTTCTTGTTTTCTACCCTCAGTTTTCTTCTTGTCTTTCTCGTTTAGCTTTCTCCAATAATGCATGATTGCCAATTGTATCTATAGCCATGGTTTGCTTCCATTCCCACCTTTTTCTTTAACTGCCCCTATACTGGTTTTGACAGTCCCTGACATAATATGTGGTAAAATAATGCTCCCGGTTTATCCCATGGTTCGTGTGGCTCCACATTCCATCTAGCCAGAATATCCTGTATAAAAGCAATGAGACCTTCAACCTCCCTCATCTTCCTAGTCAGTATCGCCCCAATATCCAATGTATCTGGATATTGTACTCTAAGCGCTCACCATAGGTCTGCTCTACAGATTGTAGTCGAAGCCTGAGTGACCTCTGACGGGCCCATGGGATCAGAGCTCGCCCTCGAGTACCTTAAGACAAGATAGCTGCACCTTGAGATGGATGGGGTGCTGGATTCACATACTCCAACACCAATAAATAGAGACAACTCAAGGATTTGGCAAAGAGACTGTTAAATTCATCAAGTTTTATTTCATGCCATGCTGACACAGAGCACAACCAGCATCGTGGTCAAGTACACGGACTCAACCACCCAGACTCAAAACGGAGCTCCCTCTTATAGCTCTCAGAGGGAGCATCCTGCCCCCACTCTCCCTACACAATCTAGGCAAACTCATCGTTAAGCATTAGCTCACCGGGCAATTATTGTTTAATTGAACTAAACCTTCAAAATGAAATACAATCTGCGCACAATCTTGCTTTTTTCCCCGGTGCTCTGCCCAATTATGGTTGATGCAGCTGGAACCTTCAGATACATTTCCAGACAAGGCCCAATTAAATGTCTAGTTTCTGCCCATTCAAAACATTTCTGAAAGCATGGTATCCTTGACTGTTTCAACTTTGGAACTACCTCATTTTACACACTCTGAACCATTGCTTAATTTCTCTCATTTTAGCCACATTTTCAGTTACATGCATTTTCAGTAAAAGGCATTGTCAGAGCCCTTTTCTGTCTCTTTACAAAAAACCCTATTTATCCATTCTGTGCCTTGCCACCTTAACACATCATGATAATGACAATTTTGACCTTATAAACACAACGCCCTTTTGACTACTAGTATATACTAACATTATGAATACCATTTTCACATAATTACAACACCAAATTAGTCCATACACATTTCTCTACTTAGTTTTATGTGGGGGGGGGCTGCCCTCCACTGCATTCAGTTGTTGATTCCCTATCTTTATTTCGGCTCCTCCAGTACAAGTTATTAAATGGTGCCCCATTGTGCACTGTGTTTTGCACAGTTACTTTTGGATACCCTGCTCTTTGCCAAATGTCATCAGGTCTTTTCACTAGGATGGCTGATAACAGGCCTTCTAAATCGCCTATAGCTAAAGTCATTCCTGTTGTCCTTAACTCCAATTCCTTAATCCATTTTCCTGCACCTGAAGTAAAACTTGGCAGTGTGCATTTTAAATTATGCTTATCAATCTGGGGCCATGGTATATATTGTGGTCGACCCCCTCCGTAACCTTGGGAACTGTGAAAACTGTGATCATTTGTCATACCTACCCACACTCCTTGTCTTCAAGGTAGCATTATCATTGCCTGTTTGTTTTCTCCCTGGCAATCCCCTTAGTCTGCTTACATAAGGTGGGGATGCATCCCCTGTACAATGCGATCGCCTGTACTATGCGATCCCCTGTGATCCCCTGTACTAAGCGATCGTACTTGTGGTTGTTCAGTATATGGTGTTGGTTCCAGTGTTTTTCTTATAGAGTCCTCTAGATCTAATCAGTTTACCCCTTTATCTATGTGTGACTCTCTTGAAAATTAATTTACATCCTCTTCTTGTGTCTTCTTATTTTGTTTCCTTTCCTCATCTAACATCATTATGCCCCAACTCGTATGACTATTGTCCTCTTCCGCGTCCTCAAGATCTAACCCATTTAAGGATATAGTTCTAAATGCTCCTTGTTTGCCCGTTTGGGTTCAATACCTTTCCTTATCCCTCATTAGTCTATATAGTTTCTCCATTCTTGTTCCTATTGTCTCTGCATCTCCTTCTCTCCATGTTTGCATGTCTAATGGCCCTTGCAACCCTCCACAGGATGGTTGTGACCCTCTCTCTTCTTTGGTTCACTCTGTATTTCTATAGGTATCATGCTTCTATGGCATAAATATTCAATCTCATCATCTTTAAATCCCCTACTTCTGTTCACTTGTTCCTCCCTTCTCCTTATTTCTCTTAATTCCTCTTCCTCTTGCCTTATTTGTAACCTACATGCTTTCAATCTTTGGACTTCCATTTCTTCTCATCTCTCTTCTTCTAGCTAGCCTCTCCTTCTCCTTCTCCCTTTTTGCCTCAGATTTTCTTTGTTCTTCCCTTCATGTACATTCTTTGTCTCTTTCTTGTTTATATAGCCTCTATTCTTCCTTCTCTTTCGCTTTCTTGTGTTGCTCTTCCCTTTCCTCTCTTTCTCAAACTCCACCAATATCTTTGTCATCTAGTTAGAGCAATATTTGTCCTCCCATCTATTCATTCTGTACTATTCTTGTACCCTTAGCTATATCTGTTTCTCTGCCTCTTATTCTATCTCTATTTGTTTATTCTGTCTATCCTTTTTTTCACCACACTGTTTACTTTCATCAAGTGTCTGTATATATTTACGTTTTCTACTTTTGTTCTCTTCCTCTGTCTTTTCACTAGTATAGGAAGGGGGGTTGTATGGTGAATTAACATACCCCACTGCTGCTTTCAATTCCTTTAGAGGGTAAAATCCCTTCTCTTGATTTTCTATGTCTTGTTTCTCAGGAGGGGAAAGAGGACCTAAAGGCATTACATCTTCCCATTTATGCTGACTAATCATCCACTCCCTATAGACTGGGTCTTCTTTCTCATTCTGATACATTTCCCAAAGCTCTAGTACTGCCAATCTTTTCTATAGCTTCTTTTCCTTATGTGTGGCATGTAAATATATCATCAGCTTTCGTAATACCGTATTTGACAACGAGCCTCTTGGAGGCCAGGGCATAAATGTTTTATCGGTTGTGCCCTTAAGCCATTCGGAATGGTACTGCATAATTTTGGCTGTATATCTCGGCAGTGTCCTGCATAGGTGTGTGTGTGATGTGTTTCTTCCATTACAACAAGTCAATTCAGACTGTCAATACTTACTCTAATTTTTCTCATACTTCCAAATTAATTAAATATATTGTTTGAATACATTTGAATAGGTACCATGAATCGCCACTCGTATTCCAGGAGAGAAGATATTTTTCCTACCTTCGTTTGTTAATTTTTTTTAAAGCAAAATGTATTTGACACTATTTTTCTAGCTTTTTTATTTGCACTTTCTATTAATTATTTTGTCGTCAAACTGTCTTTTTTAATTCTATTTTGGGTTCATCTAATTCTAGCTTTTTTGATGGAGGTCGATCCCTTGTCAAAAAGTGTAAGGAAATAAAATGTTATTTATTTATTTGCACTATTCCCTGGGACTTTGATACATGCTCTTCTAATAGGCGCTGCCCTTAGGAATCCTTAATGCTTCAATATGGAACTATAGCATGTACCCTTCTCGTCTCTCTTGAGCCCGTGAATTCGAGGTATTCTTATCTCTCTTCCTATTATAATCCCCAAAAATCCAGATACTTTATATGTCTCTTTTATTTACAACATAAAACAATTTCAATCCCTCCCCCATTATGTTTTTACCAGCTGCAATGGTCTACTTATGTATGGTACTCAGCAGCTCGCGTTCCCCGGTATGGATTCACCTACAATCAACCTGTTCGCCTTTCATCTTGCAGTGCACCTGCAGGGACCAAACAGGAATTTCTTCAGAGGGGAACCTGTCGACCATTTGTTCATCATGTGATACTTTTGCGCACCGCTTACCGCAGGAACCTCTGTGCTCATCTGGCTTATGTCGGAAGTCATCATCATCTGGGAATCTAGGTCTGGGTTCTAGGTCTCGGCTCTAGGTCAATTAGACCTGAGCAATCCGCACTGCTACCAAATGTGCTCTAGTAGCTTCAAGCATCTGTGTGCTAGATGGAATTACCAATACAATATCTCAGACCAAATAACTGGACAGACTCAAAGGAGATGGTAAAATACTGCTTTAATCTCAAAGAAGTAAAGCAGGGTGAATAAACACTCAGCAATTCAATTCATACAGGATCACAATGTCTTTTCGATTATACTTAGTTTATATAATGCTAGATGCGGCCTCTCTGATGTCATCCTACGTGGCAAGCTGCAAAAACCTATCAAGGGGTGGGATTGGATTAAGGGAACATGTCTACATATAGAATATACATGTGTTAGTCCCTCATTGGTAGTCTCTTGTCTGTGAGACACACCCTGAGCTAATTCTATACACGCGGTGTAAGGCACTTGTCATAGCAAAGAATATAGCAGCAGAATAATACTTTGCAACATCGTATGTAAAGGTGCATGGCAGGCTATTCTAATTTGTTGGCAACTCAAATCCAACCTTGGACATTTGGCTTGCTAGCATCACGTACATAGAAATGAAACCCAGGTGCTTGGAGATATATTGTCAGCTTTCCCCTTGTTTCCCAATTAGTCTACCCTCTCTCATCGGTAGGCCCCATGCCAGTGTCCTTGGGTTGAAGGCTGGCCTTGCCAGTCTACACTGACTCAGGACATCTGACGGAGTGTAGGCACATCATTATCTTAGCTTTGTCATGTGTTACAAGACCATGAAATTGTCCAGGGCAACGGTGCATTTAACACCATTTAATTCAATTATGCTAGGTGTAGTTGCTCCTCTTGGCCTTTAGAGACTTGCTCACTCTATCCCATGTTACTCCATGTCATTTTAATTGTCCAATATTTGTCATCAGTAAATGTTCTTGTTCCTCCTAATCTTTGGGAAATATGTCCTTGCACATGGCTTGCTCATAGACTCCCTTTGTGCTTTTCCTCCATCTTTCGAAATAGCATCCTTGGTTCCAAGCCAATGTACTTGATTGATTTGCAAGGGAAAACAGCTTCTTCATCATCTTTCCTCATTAGATCCTGGGCTTGTATTTTGAGGTAGCTGGGTTGATTGACATAAGCCGTCATCTATCTTCTTCTAATGGTTGTCTTAAACGTTGAATATATACCTCTCATAAGCAAGCTTCTATGTATTCTTTCTACCTTGGCTTTCAGTGTTTATCAGTTCGTAAGTACTGCATTATGGAGTAGATGTTTATCTTAGTGCTACAGTTACATCGTCATTCTTAAGTATTTCCATATCGTTTCAGCATAGGTTCATATATCTTCTTTAGGTCATTGTTTTGCTGTCATTAGACTTTGTTTAACGTACATCCATGTTGCGCACCATTTTATTAATGACTGAATTCTAGGAATTCGGCAAGGGACATCCTTCTTGGTTGAATTCTTCCACTTTTTCAACGTGAGGGTGCGTTGTAAATGGTTGTCTAAGTGCATATTGTATTCATATACTCTGTGAGGTTTAGGAATATTGCAGGGATTCATACACAAGTTCTCAATGTGTGGCTGTTTGTCTGTCATTCCAGTAGGATGTGGGTGAGTGGGGGGTGACCAGGGAGAATGCATCCACTCCTCTACATTCCTGCCACTCCCTGTGGGATGACAAGCAGACCAGACCGTAGAATGGCAGATTGGGGGAAAAGCAGTGCCCGATGACTTCAACAGATACACAGACTGTAAGTATAAACTCAGCCACAATACAGTGGGGAGGAAAATCTGTTGTTTGTCGTTTGTTTTGTGTTATTGTGAAGGTTACTTGTTTCCAGGTGTTTAGATTAAGTTTACAGAGGAAAAACAGTGTACCTGTATTCTTGGTTTAGCTTGGTTTATGGATGAATAATAAGAAAATAAAATAAAAAGGATACCTCTTCTAGGCAGATAAGCTTAGTTAAGGATGATGTGTATTTGGATATCCTGTGTCTAGGCAGTAGCGTAGCTCCCTTAGGTTGTGCAAGGTGGTTTCTCAATGTATCTCATGGAGATGTTATCCTATACAACGGTATAGAAGAAGAACCACGTATTTGTTTAGAATCCCCATGATTAAAGGACCAGAAGATGACCCCCCCTATATTTGTATACATGTTATAGTGTTTTTATTTTTGTGTTCTGGGTTATTGTGAGATTTGAAAGAGCTAATTTGAGGTATTATGACCTTTCCCTTAGCTTTGTGATGTTACATTCAGGGTTGGCACATAGGAATTGGAGAGTTGTGGTGGAAGTGAAAACTCATGGTTGGCCACAGACGTAGCAGTGAGAGTTGAGAAATTAGAAAACTTATGTTTTTTAACATAGCAAAATGATGGTTGAACTGTTATAAAGAGTTGGATTCTTTTCGGCGAGGCTCGATGAGCACATGAGAGAATTGTAGGTTGGCCATTGAAGGCCCATTGAAGGCAGATAACTCATGTGAGTGGTACGTGGAGCAGACTCTGCCAGTGATGGTGAGCCAGAGAGGCTGTTGGAAACGTTTTTGTGGAAATCTATTGTGGTTTTGAGAAAACCAAGTGAAACACCCATTTAGCACTTGTGCAAGTCTCTTCTGTGATATCAAGATAAAATACTCGAGTATATCACTGAATGGACACGCGCTACAGAGGACAAAAAAGCAAAGCCATGGCCCCGAGAGGGCAGTGTTTCCAAATGTGTGCCGCAACATATGTCCACATATTTACATGCCGCATATAAAGGGAAACAATTGAGAAAACGGTTCGCAATACTAGAACTCTGGAAGATGTTCGAGGACAATGAAGAGGACCCACCCAAGAAGCAGTGGATGCTAAGCCAACAGGATGCAGGGGGCCAAGAACCCACAGCTCCTCCTCCTCTTGAAACCATAGACCCTATAACAAAATGTCAATGTTTTTACCCCTTGAAGGAACTAAATGTGACATGCCTCTCCCCTTCTCACCTGCTTTTGTTGTTTGCTTGTGACCTTCTGTGATGTCTTCTTTCTCACGGTCTGGGATTTGTACAAACCCGAGCGCTGGTCCTCGGATTCCAGCGTGAGGTTCGCTATCCAACTTCCGGGAACGTTCAGAAGTCCAGTGTGGATCCCAGGAAGGAATGATGTTCGCACTCGGAGGCACGGAACGCCATGACCCGAGCGCAGAAGAAAATCCAGGAAGATCGGAAGTAAGGTAGAGGAATGGAAGGAAGGAAGGGGGATTCAAGGAACCGGGAACCAGGAATCAGAAGAGAGCCCCGAGCGAACTCCGGCAACACATGTCCGACTACAGCAAGCGGTAACGTTGAGACGTGCAGAGCCGCGGTTGCGTGTCTGTTTTGTAGAGCATACAGCGTGGATTGTAGAGACTGGCCAGCAGCATTCCGTTTCAAGTGACCATGATGGAAGGATCACTGCATTCAAACCCCTATGGGTCAGGGACCAGGAAGTCCAGAAGGGGCTCAGACGGCGATTCAGGACAGTGTGCCTCTTCTGAAGCCCAGCTCCTCCGGCTTGCCCGGATGGATAAGATGGTATCTTTGAAACAGCCTGGGGGCATTCATGTTTGGCATGGGTTCCCAGGTGCGCTCACTGGGAGGGTATCCTTTCCATTCGACCAAATACTGTAGGTGACCACGTCGGTACCTAGAGTCACAGATTCTGGAAACCTTGTATTCGAGTTGGTCATTGACAATCACTGGGGTAGATTTTGGAGCTGTTCGATATGACTGAAGATATGGTTTTAACAGTGAGGTGTGGAAGACTGGATGGATCCTTTTCCATGATTCTGGTAGTCGGAGTCGAAAGGCCACTGGATTGACGATTTCCTGTATAGAAAAGGGCCTGTAATACCTGGGAGCCAATTTATTTGGGGGCAGATGTCGAGGAAGGAGCTTCGAGGATAACCAGATTTTATTGCCTACTGAGTAGGAAGGTCCAGGTCTTCTTTTGGAGTCAGCATAATGTTTAACGTCTCTTCGGGCCTTTTCTAAGTGTTCCTTTGCTTCTTTGTGTACGGTAATAAGGGTTTCAATCCAGGAATCTACTGCAGGAACTGGGGTAGGATGCGGGAGAACAGAGGGTAGAACTGACGGATAAAATCTTTGACTACAGAAGAAAGGACTGGTTTTGGATAGCTGAATGATCCGAATTGTTATAAGCGAATTCGGCCACAGGTATTAAGAGTGACCAATCATCTTGGACCTTGGTAGCGAAGCAACAAAGGTATTGTTCCAGGGTTTGGTTTACACGTTCAGTGACTCCATTGTTCTGTGAGTGATAACCTGAAGACAAGGCACGTTGGATTCCCAGTATACAACATAATTGCTTCCAGAACTGAGATATGTACTGGGGTCCTCAGTCTGATATGATCTTGGTGCCAAATGAGAAATTATAACGTGCCTCCTTTTGCAATGAATATATGTATATTGGCCTACGCCAAGCTGCTTGTAAGTCACTTGCGAAGAAATCCGTGTTGCAAGGTCCTGATCTTAAAATCAATGTAAGCCGCCATTTTAGGTCAATCCGCCATTTTAGGTTCGCTTTGTAAAGTCACCCTGTGAGTTAAAATGGTGGACGATGTCATTCCGAAATACAACATGGCCATCTTGACCTCTGTGTGTAGCTAATTTGTAACTTGCCTGCAGGCCACTTGTTGAGGTCGTGAACGGAGACCTTGTCCTTCGTTGACCTGTGTGTAAAGGATTACTTGTGCAATGAAACTAATCCGCGAGCATATGTTGAGAACAATGTATTCAAATACTGAACTTAGAACACTTGTTTAACTGCATTGTATTAATGTTTGAGAAGACCTGCTTGGGAAATCCGAGAATACAGAGTTGCTGTGTAGGCTTGTTGATATATGTATTAAAAGCAAACCAGTTACATGTGGATATGCGAACTCAGCATGAACCCTAGATCAGTAATGTATTAGAGAAATATTAGCCCGAAGTAGGGTTGGACATCGTGTTCGCAAATAGTATAAAAGAGCAAAGAATTCTAATGTACAGCGTCTCTCACTGAATACAATGAATCACGCTGGAGTTCCTTGTGTTGCACTGAGGGCCGATAGCTATCTGATTTTGTTCTGTTCTTTGTAATTGAATTCAGTATAAATTAAAGTACTTTGCATGTTCCTTTGTAACCTGTGTTTGGTGTATTTCCTTTTGGGGTACTCAGCCTCGATATTTTGATTTTGTTTTCACAGTTGGCGTCCGAATAGGGACCCTCAAGATTGATGCCGGATTATCGAAGGTTGACCCTCGCTATCGGACCGGGATCGGACGGTGTGACAAAAAGGGGGCCCCACTGAACGAGACGCGACACCTCAGCAGCGCTGCACGACCCGATCCCTGGACAATTAGCTTGTGGTCCGAGAACGGCATCTTGATGAGGGTCCAATTATCGAGGTGGGCAGATTTGCCGGAATCACCACACACGAGATAAGAATAGTTAGGTAAGATTCTTTGAAATCCGTTCGGACCTCCTTAGGCTTGATCAGGTGAGTTGTGACCTGATTCTTAATATAATCCTGATAATTTGATTTTGGTGCATTGTATCTGCAGACACAATTATTGACCAGGTAATACCAATAATTTGATATGCCTGGGAAATTGTCTACCTGCTTCAGGGCGTTGTTCTGCAGCGACAGACAATCTTTGGGATTTAGCCGCCCCGCACCACAGGAGGGGTCGCCGGCGTGTACTATGTACTGTAAGCATGGCATTGGAAGTATAGTATTTAATGATATTTGGCACAGACAAACCAGACATGCCTCTGAACTTCAGTGGACAATCAATGGTAGTTTTGAAATCCCTCGTATTGAGTATTTAGAGTCAATTAAATTAATGAAAAAGGCTAGACCTGCAGCATTTGATGTTTTGCAGAATTGGAAGAAAGAAGCGTTACAGCAACTTAAAAGTAGAGAAAAAATTGCGCGCTGTCATAAGACGAACGCCGAAAAAGCATTCTTGTATGACCAAGATAAACATTCTGAGTCGACTAGGAATATGGATAGGGCTTTCTCACTTGGACTACAGAAAATCTATCCTTCTAAAGACCTTCATGTTTCCGACAAATTCATAGACACATTGTTAAATGAACGAAGGCCTGGTGCCTCTGCGCCACCTTCGTATGTTCCTCTTCCTGCTGCTTTGCCTCTTTCTCCTGCTATTCCTGCTCTACCTGCTGTTGTTCCTGTTGTTCCTGATCCTCCTAATGTGCCTCTTCCTCCAGCTCCTCCACCTCTTCTTATCGCACCAGTAACAGTACCTCCATTGAATTTGCCTGCTCCCTCCCTTCCAAGTGGTCCTGTGCCGCTTGTAGTCGATCAAGGTGCAGTGTCGAAGATTGTCACTCGCAATACTGTACCACCATAGGAGAAACATGAGTTGATTGCATGGGCTAAACATTGTATGGAGAGGGATGATCAAGCTAATTTTTTTGCCATGCTTTATAATATGGATAATTTTCCTGAGAAAAGTGTTTTTATTGAAGGTTTAGGGATTCATTTATGTGTGATGTGGGGAAAATTAAATAAAACAGATCTCCCGCAGGGGTTGAGGGATCTAAATACTTTAGCGTTTTCTAGAGACACTGTGGAGAAAGTAAATGAGCATGTCGAGAGGTTATTTAAGCATAGAAAGGAGTTGGAAATGTTACAGAATGATGATGAGGCCGAAAGTATGTATGTACAGAAACGGTTCCTTCCTTGTCGTAAATCGATATCTGAGGAAGAACGAATTTGTACGAAGGACACGCTTCGATGGATTTCAGATATGTCGATAACTCCAGTTGAAGTATATGACACATATAGTCAGTTTACGCCAGAAATGCAGATGAAAGTGATACAGGTAATGATAGAGTACCTACAGGATGATTGTGTAAAACGAAATATTAGTTGTCCCACAGAGTTATTGGGCCTCATTCCGAGTACGGCGCTAACCAATGGCGCTATTAACGCCTTGGTTGACGCCGTACCCGGACCGGCAGCGCCTTGGTGGTTGGCGGAATTACCGCCCCATTCCAAGGTTGGCGGGGCGGTAATTCCCCAATCCCCATTTACCCTTCCCCATTCCCATTCTTGCCCCATAGGGCATAATGGGAGTGGGGAAGGCGTCAATTACGCCACCGTAAATTACGGTGGCGTAATTAACATCAAGGTCCCTTAGCGCCATGGTATTTAACGCCTGCTAAAAGCAGGTGTTAAAAGCACCATGGCGCTAAGGAAACTCGGAGTATGGCGGTAAGGGATTACCGCCACCGCTCTCGTTAGCGGTGGCCGCTATCCCTTACCGCCATACTCGGAATGAGGCCCATTGAGTATTTATAAGAGAGCTTTTTCACTTGACACTTCTTCGACTGCTTTAGCGCTCGACTTAGCTCTGTTGCTTAGTAAGTGTTCAGAGTCACCTACTTCTCAGTTGCCTAGAAAAGAGGTTCCTCCAACATTTGTCCCGAAGGTTGAGGTTGCGGCCGATATTGCACAGCGTATAGTTGCTGTGAACATTCTTGCACATTATGTATCGCAGTTTGTTCATGTCCCGTTTTCAAGACAGGAAGTGAATACTATTAGGCAATCTATTCCTGATATTAGGAAAAATCCGACAGGATTCTATAAAGAAATAGAGTACGTCTTGCAGTCCTCAGTGTTCACCTTAGGAGATATTGAATTGTTATTTCCAGTACTCCTGCCCGTAGATTTGTGGAAACAAGTTACGACTATAGACGACTTGCCAGGGTTGGGAGATACATGGTCGAATATAACTAGATTTGATGGAGAAAGGCCAGCTGGTGAAAGACCGCCCCAGGTGATACTAACCTTGCCTGATGGAATCATTACAAAATTAAAAACCATAATTCCGGAGAAAAGAATTATTTGGGACAAATTTATGGCCTGTATCCAAGGGAAGTCTGAGGGTGCTACCGAGTTCTTTAATCGGTTCGAACGGGTCTTCTCGGATTTCAGCGGACAAGATCTAAGCACAGAGTCTGGGAAAAGGTTATTTGTGGACAAATTTGTGCGTGGATTGATGCCGCTCAGTACTACGAGAATTGTGTCAATAATGAAAAAGATAGAGTTGAAAAACGAAAAGGTGATTTAAAGACTAAAGTACTATTACAGCAAATTGTTAGAGGCCCCAGAGGGGGTAGTTCTCACATTAGAGGTCAGTATGTCCAGCAAGGGAATGTGGCCTTGGGTCCTGTGAACATTAACCAGTGTGCCTATTGTCGACAAGAGGGTCATTGGCGTGCACAATGCCCCGTCCTTCGACAGAGGTCGAATAACACATTTGGGAATATGGATAGACGATCCAAAGGTCGCTTGGGTATAGGGGGCCTTGGTAGAGGTCAGTTTGCACAGGATCTTCTGCAACCTTTTTCGCAGGATAATCAGACTTCGAGTGTGGACACTAGGAACATATTTGATCATCCTTCTGCTGCATATCTATCTGAAGAGCTTCCTTTTGATGATATTCTGTTTCGTTAGGATTGCCCCAAGCAGGGTTTGGAACCTATACCTATTCCCGTCAAACAGAAAGGTCCCTACGTTGAAATGGTGGTGGGAAATAGGAAACATCCGTTTTTGATAGATACTGGAGCACAGAAGTGTTCCATTGATCAATCACGGGATCCAAAAATTTCATGTCAGGGCAAACCAATGTTTCTGTAGGGTTTTCTGGCACACCAGTTGTTTGTCCAGTTTCTTTGCCGGTACCTATTTCTTTGGGTCCCTTTACGGACCACTGTCCATTTCTGTTGACTTCGAATTGTGGAGAGAATTTGCTGGGGTTGAACCTATTAAAGGAATTAAATGCAGTAATTTATTGTTCTTCTGATGGAGTGCGCTTGACGATTTCACCACAGCAATTTTCTGTCTCGCAATTCTTGACTAGACCTTTACCGCCAGAATTAATTGATGTACCAGAGAGCTTATGGGCTGTTGATGACAATGATGTCAGTATTTTACAGATTGAGCTGTTAAGATAGTTTTGAAACGTGGAATTGAGCTGCCATGCATTACCCAGTATAAGATTTCAGTTGAGGGCGAGCAAGATTTGAAATGCATTGTTTCCGATTTTGTGCATCGCGGGGTGATTGAATAAATTTCAGGAAGTTTGTGCAATAGTTCGATTTAACCCGTGTACAAGAAAGGCGATAATGCAATTCCATTCCGTTTCATAATTGATTTACGTGCCATTAATAAAGTCGTCGCTCCGCAATTTCCAATTGTGCCTGATGTTCGACAATATTAACCATGATTCCAGCTACAGCTACTTACTCTAGTGTTGTGGATCTAAAGAATGCTTTCTTTAGTATTCCTATACACAAGGATAGTAGATACTTGTTCGCGTTCACCTTAGGGGGATGCTCGTTCACATTTACTCGTACACCTCAAGGGTACACAGAGAGTTCTAGCATCTATAGTAGGGCTTTGAAAGAACAACTTGATACCCTTGAATTGCCCTCTCCTTGTACATTGCTTCAATATGTTGATGACTTGCTTTTAGCTGCTGACTTTGAGAGCGCCTGTAAGGAGGGCACTGTGTTGTTGCTTATTCATCTAGCTAAGCATGGTCACAAAGCTTTGCTTAAAATGTTTCAATATTGTTGCCAGGAGATTGCCTATTTAGGCTATCTCCTGTCAAAGGAGGGAAGAAGATTGACACCTGAACGTATAAAACACATTTCTGGTATGTCTGTCCCAAATACACAGAATGAAGTTAGAGCCTTGATAGGTATGGCTTCTTACTGTAGGTTGTGGATCCCAAATGTTTCTCTAGTGATCAAACCGATGTTGGCTTTGACAAAGAAGGGCATTTCTTCGCCATTGCCGTGGAACACGGAACACCAGCAATCGTTTGACTTGCTCAAGACTGCATTATGCTCTGCACCAGTTTTGGGCACACCAAACTATGAAAAGGCCTTTGTGTTGTTTGTGCATGAAGGTGATGGATATGCTTTGGCTGTATTAATGCAGGAACATGGAGGGAAGAATAGGCCGTGCGGTTACCCTTCTTCCGCCCTTGATCCTGTAGCATGCGCTTTGTCAAGATGTTTGCGAGCTGTCGCTGCTGCTGCTGCATCTGTAAAACAGAGCGAGGGAATGGTCATAGGCCATGTCCTAACCCTGATGGTGCCTCACTCTGTAGATGTTCTACTGAACTGAACCCAAACGCAACACCTCACTTCCGCACGGTTGACGAGATATGAATTGATCTTGTTTGCTCCTCATATCCAAATTAAGAGGTGTTGTGTCCTTAATCCGGCTGAACTCCTACCTTTCCCGCAAGATACTACTTGTGGCGATGAAGAGTCACATGACTGTCTGTATACTACCGAACAGGAGACCGAGGGTAGAATCAATTTCAAAGACACTCCTTTGGATAATCCGGAAGGAGAGCTGTTTAGTGATGGCTCTTGCTTCAAACATCCGGATGGTACATCCACAGCTTCTTATGCAATCACCACATTAAGCACGGTCGTGGAAACCAAGAGAATCACGCATAACTCTGCGCAGGGCGCAGAAATTATAGCATTGACCCGAGCTTGTGAACTTTCCAAAGGTCTTGCAGTAAACATATATACTGATAGTCAGTATGCCTTTGGGGTGGTTCACAACTTTGGGAGACTTTGGTCAGACAGAGGGTTCTTGACTTCACATGGTACCAAGATCCAACATGGCTCCCTAATAGTACAACTACTCTCAGCGCTTGCACTCCCTTCTCAGTTAGCTGTTATGAAATGTGCAGCACATCGAAAGATTACAGATGACATAGGAAAAGGGAATGCTTTCGCTGATCAGATAGCTAGACAAACTGCTACCGATCCCCTTACGGAGATGTATGTTTCAAGGGAGACTATAAATGCTTATGCAATGGACGAGGGTGTTGGGTCTGTACAGGATATCCAAGCTGATGCCACGTTAGAAGAATCCAAGAAGTGGGCTGAAAGCTTGGAGAAACTTGATGATGACGGGTGTTGGGTGGACATAGTTGAAGGGAAATGGCTACTCCCTGATGCGTATGTAATGATGATGGTCATCATGGCCCATGGTCCTACGCATGTATGTGCCCAGAAAGTAACGAAAAGGTTAGAGAAAGTTTGGGTAAATGACAAAATTTCGAAAATTGCCCAGCGCTATGTCCAGGATTGCATGATTTGCCTACAACACAATGTAGGAAAGGGGAAAGTAACTCCAAGTCCAGTAAATCCAAGTTTTGGGCCCCCCTCTGTCCCCTTTAAAGTTATCCACTTTGATTTTATTGAAATGGAACGTTGCAATAATCTGAAGTACGTGCTGGTGGTCATCTGTGCTTTTAGTAAATGGGTTGAGGCTTTCCCTGTTAAAGATGCTACAGCCATGACTACTGCAAAAACCATGTTAAAGAAGTACTTCCCACGGTTCGGGCTACCAAGAGTTATCTGGTCGGACAATGGTCTACATTTTGTCGCTGCTGTAATTCTGCAGATATGTGCGGCATTACAGATCAACAAACGGTTCCATTCGACCAGACACGCTCAAAGCGCCGGACTAGTAGAAAGATGGTATCATCAAGAACAAGCTCGCTAAGACGTGTGCCGGCACTAAATTAAAATGGCCATACGCCTTACCGATTGTGTTATTATCCATGCGTACAACCCCTCAAACTAAGACTGGGCTCTCTCCATTTGAAGTGGTAATGGGGAGACCTGCCAATATTTGGAATCTTCCTAAATGCAGACAGTTAAGAAATGTTGAAAATGTATTACTTTCAGATTATTGCAGCCAGTTGACTAAAAACCTGTATTTGATTTATCACCAGGTGCGAGAGGCTTTACCTGTGCGATACGAGGGCCCGGGCCACAGCATATGGCCTGGAAGCTGGGTGCTCATCAAGGCAGTTGAGCGCTCTTCCAGCCTTGCACCTCGCTGCCGGGGCCCGTTCCAAGTCCTGTTGGTCACCCATACAGCGGTGCGGGTTTCTGGAAGAAAGAACTGGATCCACACGTCGCACATCAAGAAACTTCCTCACCCTGTGCCACACGATACAGAAGAAACAGAACCCCTCGCTAACGCTGCAACCAATGATCCCAAAGCAGTAAATAGCGCCGAGAGTGTGTCGGAGAATCTTTCTGAGCCAGTGAGGCTTGGGGAAGCAGCCATTTTGTCTCCACACTCTCCAAAGGTTTTGCATCCAGAAACTGCTGTTTAAAATTCAGCATCTTCACTTGTCTCTGATACGTTGCTTCCAACGGGAAGTGACGACATATTGTTTCCGGATCAATCAATCCCGGGAAAAGCAAGGTGCAATCTGCGTCCAAGAAAATAGAATTACGGCAAGGTTTTTCTGTGCATCTGATAGACTTACGGCATGGTTCGGCTGTGCATTCAGAGAAGGAAAGGATCATTGAGGGCTTGTTTTTGTCCAAATTTGTGGAAGGGGATTCTGTTGGCTAGGGTTGTGGAAGGACTAAGAAGTTGCACGGCTGGGAGGTCTCCAGCAACGAACATTGGGGGTTTCCGTTTGAAGACTACAATGCCTGCCACCGCTACCGCTCGTATGGGACTTGTAAATGATGGTGTGACCAACCGGGACAATGGACAATGCACCTGTGCCCCGAAAACGTATTGCTGTGTTTTATAATGATATTTGGTTTTATAATAGTCACTGTTTTAGGATTGTGGTACCTCGAGGAAACGCATGCTTTAGAATCCTTGTTGCCTACTGAAAATGTACCTACTGTTCCTACTCCCATTGTACATTTGCATACTCTGTCCCCTAGGGACTCTCAGCAAAGACAAAGGTACCACAATAATACTCTGCTACTTATCATGAATGCTACGCATGCCATTTTTAATAAGTCTAATTGTTGGGTCTACTCACATTTACTGCAACACGGGGATAAGGGGCTAGGTTGGTATATTCATCCTTTACCTTTGACAACTGCTTGTTATGCTTCTCTTAGAGCACTGTTCTTTGGCCGTTGGAAAGATAGCATCTCGGGGAACTTTGACGGCACTAATTTGAATAGTTTTGAGAAACGTGTTTTGACTCCCCTGGGATGCTCGCTTTTCGCAAACAGGAGTAAACCTAACATTGCTTCTATTAGGATTTCTGATAGACTGTCTCGTCCTTTCAATCTTTGATTTCCTTTAAGATGGCTCCGATAGGCAATAAGGATGCCATGCCTCCTTCTTATACTGTCAACCATAGCCCCGATTCAGTTTCTTTTTGCATACAGAGGAATGGCACTCAGTCAATGGGAGATTTTCTAGGTTGTGCCAACGTTGCAAATTTGACTGGGGAAAACAGACCTTTGTATGTAGGCGAACCTGTTTACTTTGTTTGCGGTAATTTAGCATTTCCATGGTTGCCCAGGAATTGGCAAGGAACCTGTTATTTAGGGATCCTGTTACCTGGGGTGTTTATAGCTAGTACAATAGAAGTTTCAAAGGCTTGTCCACGGCGGGAGGAGAAAGGTGAAATTCCAGAACAAATCTTGGGAGATATAGCAAAATCAGTTGTGCCATTTTGGGGGCAGATAGAGATTTCCGAAGATATCAGAAGACTAGCGAGAGTACTGGAGAGAACCATCGAGGACCAGGGACATACTCTATAATATGACATTAGAACAGAAGACGATAAGACTAGTAGCGCTTCAGAACCGGATGGCATTAGATGTCATTCTGGCTGAACGTGGTGGAGTGTGTAAATTAGTGGAGTCCACTTGCTATGTTTTTGTGCCAGATTCCTCTCCAACAATCTTCAAGGGAATACAGAATCTGCACATCCTTAGTTCAGAAGTGCATGTTCCCGAAGGAAACTGGGATCTTAGCGCTTGGTTCTGGGACTTCTTGCGATCTTGGGGTTGGAAGGTACTTTCGGTCTTACTGATCATTTTGGGAATTCTGTTGTTCCTTTGTTGTTGTATTCAGTGTCTACCTGGTATATGTTCAATGCTACGGGGATGTTGCGCACAAGCGATTGGTACGATAGGACATAAAGTGTATGCACCAGATAAAACTTCCAAGGAATATGTGTTAAAAGAAATTTTAGCGAATGACCTGATGGCAATAGATATTTCTGACAGCGATTCAGGGTGCATGGACCATGATGCATGGAGTTATTTTCAAGGAGATCCAAAGTAGTTTAGCACCTGGCATAGGCCAAAAGGAGGGTTTATCAAATGAGAAATTATATCGTGCCTCCTATTGCAATGAATATATGTATATTGGCCTGTGCCAAGCTGCTTGTAAGTCACTTGCGAAGAAATCCGTGTTGCAAGGTCCTGACCTTAAAATCAATGTAAGCCGCCATTTTAGGTCAATCGCCATTTTAGGTTCGCTTTGTAAATTCACCCTGTGAGTTAAAATGGTGGGCGATGTCATTCCGAAATACAACATGGCCGTCTTGACCTCTGTGTTTTGCTAATATGTAACTTGCCTGCAGGCCACTTGTTGAGGTCATGAACTGAGACCCTGTCCTTCGTTGACCTGTGTGTAAAGGATTACTCGTGCAATGAAACTAATCCGCGAGCATATGTTGAGAACAATGTATTCAAATACTGAACGTAGAACACTTGTTTAACTACATTGTATTAATGTTTGAGAAAACCTGCATGGGAAATCCCAGAATACACAGTTGCCGTGTAGGCTTGTTGATATATGTATTAAAAGCAAACCAGTTACATGTGGATATGCAAACTCGGCATGAACCCTAGATGAGTAATGTATTAGAGGAATATTAACCCGAAGTAGGGTTGGACATCGTGTTCGCAAGTAGTATAAAAGAGCAATGAATTCTAATGTACAGCGTCTCTCACTGAACACACTGAGCCACGCTGGAGTTCGTTGTGTTGCACTAAGGGCCGATAGCTATCTGATTTTGTAACTGAATTCAGTATAAATTAAAGTACTTTGTATGTTCCTTTGTACCCCCTGTTTGGTGTATTTCCTTTTGAGGTACTCAGCCTCGATATTTTGATTTTGTTTTCACATTGGAGGGTAGCCCATGAAGACGGAATATGTGTTCCAGGAAGATTCCGGCAAGTTCAGATGAGGATGGCAGTTTGTATAAAGGTGTAAAATGAGCCATATGAGTAAACAAATCAATAGTAACCATGATAGTTGTGTAGCCCCCTGGAAGATGGTAGTTTCACGATAAAATCAATGGTGATGATTTCCCAGGGTCTTGTTGGTATTGCTGGTTGAAGCAGGAGACCTGCCGGTTTCTTATTATCATGTTTGTTCTGATTGCAGACTACACAAGTCTGGATATGGATCCTGTTATCATCCTTCATCTTCGGCCACCAAAACTGTCTTTGTATTAGATGGAGGTTGTTGGTAATGCCAAGGGTGTCCTGAATGAAAGGTATCATGACATAGACTTGGGATCTTTTGTCTTAGTACAGGAGTGGGAATGACCAACCGATGGTCCTTGAATAGATATCCATCCTTTGTTTTGAGATTCCATCAATTGTTTCACTTAAACTCTTTCCAGGTTTCAGAGGATTGAGTTTGAATTCTTATATTCTCCAGGAGCGTAAGTACTTGGGCAACAATTATTGTGTGGGGAATCATATTTGGGAAGGTCTGATCTTCATGGGGTTCATAATCAGGATGTCTGGGTGAGGCATCGGCTATTATGTTATGTGTTCCAGGGACATCATGGATTTGAAACTGGTATTGAGCAAAAAAGAAGGCCCAACGGGCTTGACGACTGTTTCTGCATTCTAGAGATGGTAGGAGTTGAAGATTCCGATGGTCCGTGCAAACTTGCACTGGGTGTTTGGCTCCCAGGAGGAGATGACGCCAGTCAGTGAAGGCTAGACGGATGGCTAGTAATTCCTTTTCCAGAACGGAGTAATGAGTTTCATTGGGAGTCAAGGTGTGAGAAAGATAGGCGATGGGGTGTTCTAACTTATCACCCAATTCTTGTTTTAGGACTGCCCCAATGGTGTAGTTGGAAGCATCAGTTTCAACAAGAAAGGGTCGATCAATGTCAGGTTGAGCTAGGATGGGGGCTTGTGTGAACTCCGACTTCAACCGTTGGAACACCATATCTTGGGCTGAGGTCCACAGGAAGGGGGTATCCTTCTTTAACAATGTAACGATAGGATGCACAATCTCTGAAAAAGTTGGTATACATTTCTGATAGAAATTAGCAAGCCCCAGGAAGGATTGAATTTGTTTTACAGTAGTTGGAATGGGCCAATATAAAACGGAGTCTACCTTCGAGGAGTCCATTCCAATTCCCTTTGGGCTGAGAACGAATCCGAGGTAGTGAACAGTTGATACATGGAAAAGGCACTTCTCGGGCTTGGCCAGGAGCTTATGTTCACATAGACGTTGTAAAACTGCCTTCAGGTGCTCTTCATGTTTTAGATGTTCCTTGGAGTATATCAGTATGTCGTCCAGATGTACAATGACGAAGATGAACAGCATATCAGAGAACACTCGGTCCATAAAACGTTGGAAGACCGCTGGGGCATTAGCAAGTCCAAAGGGCATAACTAGGTATTCAAAATGGCCAAAGGGGGTTCTAAAGGCTGTTTTCCATTTGTCACCTTCTGTTATATGAATAAGATGGTAGGCACCCCTTAGGTCTAGTTTTGTGAAGACTACTGCACCTCTGACTGCTTCCAAGATATCCGAGATGAGAGGCAATGGGTAGCGGTCCTTGAGAGTCCACTGGTTAAGGCCACGGTAATATAGACATGTCTGAGCTCCTACGTGTCTTTCTTTGGAACAAAAAAAATGAAGCACCCGCTGGGGATTTAGATGGTCGTATGGTGCCATTTTCCAGGTTGGTGTCCAGGTATTCCAGAGGGCCCTTTTTTCAAGTTCTGATAAAATAAACATCCTCCCGAAAGGAATCACTGCTGAAGGTTCAGTATTGATGGTGCAATCCTCTGGTCTGTGAGGAGGGAGAGCTTGAACTATAGCGGTCGAAAATACATCAGTGAAGGCCTGTTACGCCCTGGGAATCCGGATGATGTTAGTGACGGTGACTGGATTTTGCTGACTCTCTTGCGAGTCTTCAGAAGACTTTGGTAAGGAATCTAGGGATAAGCAGTGAGACATACAGTGTTCAAAACCTAGGAACAAGGAGCATGCTGCCCCACTGATGTAGGGGTTATGCTAGAACCATTGGATAATGGGCTGATTTTATAGTTTCAAATTTGATCCCCTCTTGATGGTGGTTTATAGAGAGTAGGATCTCTTTAGTCTGAAGGGTTATGGGTCCTGAAGACAGAGGTCTTCCATCAATAGCCTCTACAGGTTGCATAGTTCCTCGAGTTTCATGTGTAATGTTGTGAACAGTGACCCAATCATGATCTATGAATATGCCCATGGCTCCGCAATCTACTAATGCCAGGATGGGGTAAGATTCTTTCTTGGAAGGCGATAGAAAGGCTTGTATAACCACAAGATTATTTTGTCCAGGAGAGTTCAAGGATGGAGTTGATATGGAGCAAACATCTCTCTCCCGAAACTGTGCCCCTTCTAGGATTGGGAGCTGGCGTTTCCCGAACGCCGTGGAGGAGCTATAGGGCATTCTCTCACAAGGTGTTTATCGGAGGCGCAATACATGCACAGACCTGTGTGAATCCATCACATCCTTTCTTGTGAGGTAATGGGCCCATGAAGGCCCCCAGTTGCATGGGTTCTGGGTCTGGGGTTGGAGAAACTGTGGGCTCAGGTCTAGACGGGTGATCTGTGGCAGCCTTTTGGAAAGCCGATTTACACTTCTTTTTCTCCGCTCTTCTTTCTTGGATTCAGAAGTCTATTTGCAAGGAAAGGTCCATGAGAGCCTGGAAGGAGCTTGGGCGAGCTACCCTAGCTAACTCATCCTTTATTTCTTCATTCAGACCTCTTCGGAAGAGGGTGAAGCTGGCTTCTTGAGACCAATCTGCTTCCTTCACAAGTTGTTTAAAATGGGTCACATAGGTGAGCATATCCTGGGATCCTTGGTGAAATTCGAGTAGTCGTTCTTGAGCACTGTACACCTGTTCTGGGTGATCAAACATGGCCGATAGAGCTGCCACAAACCCATCATAATCATCCAGGAGGGTGTCGCCCAAGTTAACTAGGGGGGCTGCCCAGATCAAGGGATTTCCAGTGAGGTGTGAGATCATAAAGCCCACCTTTTCTCTAGGAGTGGAAAAGTAGTAGGGCTTGAAGGTGAAGTGCACTAAACATGAATCAAGGAAGGCACGAAGAGACCTTGAAGAACCATCATATTTGTCCACTACTCCTCCCAATAACATGCTTTCCTTAGTTGCAGAGTCACGTGACAAAACTAGCTGTTTCAATGCAGCATTCTCAGCCTTAAGGTTCTGTACCTCCGTGGTTAGTTCCTGCATGCCTCACATGAGGTCTTGAACAGTGGCTTCCATCTCTGTATCTGTATCGATTTTTAGGCGTCTCAATTTGTCCCAAGTCTCTCCCCTTCTCACCTGCTTTTGTTGTTTGCTTGTGACCTTCTGTGATGTCTTCTTTCTCACGGTCCGGGATTTGTACAAACCCGAGCACTGGTCCTCGGATTCCAGCGTGAGGTTCGCTATCCAACTTCTGGGAATGTTCAGAAGTCCAGGGTGGATACCAGGAAGGAATGATATTCGCACTCGGAGGCACAGAACGCCGTGACCCGAGTGCGGAAGAAAATCCAGGAAGATCGGAGGTAAGGTAGATGAATGGAAGGAAGGAAGGGGGATTCAAGGAACCGGGAACCAGGAATCAGAAGAGAGCCCCCTGAGCGAACTCCGGCAACACACGTCCGACTACAGCAAGCGGTAGTGTTGAGACGCGCAGAGCTGCGGGGGCGTGTCTGTTTTGTAGAGTGTACAGCGTGGAGCGTATCGACTGGCCAGCAGCATTCTGTTTCAAGCGGCCATGTTGGAAGGATCAGTGCATTCAATCCCCTATGGGTCAGGGACCAGGAAGTCCAGAAGGGGCACAGACGACGGTTCATGACACTAAAAGCAGCAGTAGGGTATACCAATCCTGACTATGCCCCACCCACATATAGCAGTGAGGACACACTTAGCGGTGCAAAGCAAGCGAACAAGAAGATAGACGAGTGCAAGGAGCGTAGTGAATTACAAGCAAGATTGATGAAAAACAACAAAGGGGCACCATAACATAGCAGGGATGATAAAGTGACAGTGTCATTGAATGAGTGGATAGGGGAACACATATTGCTTAAACTACACAAAAGGAATAGAGACAACCATACCAACACAGAAGAGGATGTTTAGAGGCGCAAGAAGAAAGAGGAAGTAAAAAAGGAATGGACAGAGATAATGGAGGATGTAGAGAGAAGAGAGGGAAGAGAACAAGGAAAAAGAGAGACTGAGAAGGCAGAAGAGAAGGAAAAGACAAAGGACATAGAGGAAGAGATGAGGAGCAAAACTGAAAAAGAAAAGGAGAGTCAGTCAAAGGTGAAAAGGGAGAAAAGAAATATAGAAATCAAGAGGCTTGTTAAGGAGAGTCGACATAGAGAAGAAGAAAGGGACAGAAGACCGGAATGAGAAAGGAGCAGAGAAAGATGCCTCAAGGAGGTAGCAGTTATTATGATAGGAATTACACTGTTAAATGACAAAGAAGGAATACGGAGGAGAATAGGGACACTTTATAGGAGCAGGAGGGATAGCACCTCAGCTCCAAAATCAGGTAGGAGTGTAGCAGGGTCTCCATTGAGGGGCTTGGGGAGGGGCATTTCATTTGATGGAATGATGGGGAAAAGACGGTTGTATACGAATTGTTCATTTTACAACTGTTCGAATTACAATTGACCTTTTCACAATTGACTGAATTGTGAAGGTCAATTGTAACATATATGTGGGGGAAACCCCCCACAACCCCCCACCCAAAGCCAAACCCCCAAAACATATATATATATATATATATATATATATATTTATATTACCAAACCGATATAAAAGATCAAGAGGTACACTAGAGCGTAACGTGTAAGTCACATGTGTTGAGTTGCTCCTGTAGGTCCATTCCTCTAACATGAAGTAGTCTCTGCACTAACTGACATGGAACCGGAGCGAGGAGACCCCCACTGTCAGGTATGCCATGGGTTAAAAGAGCTCCCATTACAGGGTGGAGCTACTGTGAACAAGCCACAGGAGTGTGGCGAAACGCGTCAGGTAGCCTCCTCTTGCTACTGGGAAGCCGTCTTTTTTACTGCCAATACATTTTTGAATTAAAGTTTGAAACCTTCTTAAGCGAATTTTTCTTGCTGTGCAGTGGTCTGCTTTCCTATTTACTGGACATTTTCGGCGAGCACTTGGTGATGGACACTAATGGATTTCATTAATTGGAGGGAGTGCAGCTCTTAAAGAAACCCGACCTTGCAGTCTGTGTTTGCTTTTCTACTTCATATATATATATATATATATGCACATACAGTCAATTGTAAAAAGGTCAATTGTGACCCTTTAAATTCTGTCAATTGTTCATGCGAACAATTGTAAACAAACAATTTGGGTAATACCGAAAAGACAGAAGAAACACTTGATAAGAAGATGTAATTTCAAAGGTGAGGGAGAAGAACACAGCAACAATATTGGAGTAACTATGGGGTTGGACGAAGAAACAAGGGAAAGTGATGGCGACGAAGGGAAAAGGCTATGCCGTCCAGCCATGGAAGCTAGCCCTGAACTGGAGATGTCATGGGTTGGAGAGGAAAACATTAGGAAGAATATGCTAGGATCCGATGGGCACCTTGAAAGTCACAAGGGTAGATTGCATAGTGCAGACAAATTCACTCCATATGCACAGAGGCTGAGAGCCTTACCCGGACGAAAAAGAGCAGGTATGACGAGAGCATTCACTGTTACCAAAGATGTGGGGTACCATGACAGGGGAATGGTACTGGCACAGTTCATGTAACTAGAAAAGGGTGGCAGGCAACCGCATTATATACCTTGGCAACAGATAGACAAGGATAATTTGAAGTACAAGCTGCCCTTGTTGACTGTAGGATCAGGGAAATGGATATATGAGTTTGAAAGACTGACGCCAGGGATGACATTAGTATTGGGTGACATGAAGAGTTTGCTTTCAGCCATCCTTGGGGAGGTAGCTGAAAACGTATGGAAATAGGAAGGGTTTCCCGGAGGGACAGCACAGAATGCGGCGCACAACGGTGCACCATTTAACAACTGCAGAGCAGCGGTATGGCATACTCTGAGAGTACAGTACTCGGAGGACATGGCTGACATAAGTATGATTACATAATGCAAAATGCGTGAGGATGAAGACCCACTTTAGTATATTTGGGAGATGCAAGAGCATTGGTGTCTGGAGAAGAGAGAACTGTGGGATAAAATGGTGGGATAATTTATCACATATTGAGCCAAGGGCTACCAGAACAGATACAGAAACAGGTGAAGAAATTTGTGGGAATGGAAGAGAAACCATGGTCAGAAATTGAGTGGACTATAGTGCATTAGAAACGCGAGGAAAGGAAAATAAAAGAGGCACAATTAGTGCATAAGAAGCTATCAAAGTACACAATAGAAGGGGCTGTGTTGACGAGTGGAGAGGGAGTGGTTACTCAAGGCACACAGAACTGACCACATATGGCAGGAGGAAGTTTTGCGGGAAGAGGAGATACTAGTCAGTGGTCACAGGGATGAGGGATGCCCCGAGGGAGAAGGTTCGGCCACCCTATGCAGCAGGGTGGAGACGGGTTCAGTGGGGGACAGCAGGACCCATAGGGGGTCTGCTGTATTATTGGACATGCAGTAGAGTAGGCAACATGGAAAGACATTGCAGAACTGGAGGCTGATTGGAGGGGTGGCATACCAATCGACATACCAGACTGAACAGCATGACTATTATGTCCAAGATCCCACGCAGACGCAGGCATATGCGCTGCAAATGGCACCAGTGCAGCAGACCCCGGGACAGTCACAACAGCCTACTGGATGTATACCACAGACACAGGGGTACATGCAGCCATCACAGACAATCCCACAGGCACCAGTAGAGCAGAATGCCAAAGCCACGAGACATGCAGACTCTACAATACAGACTCCTGTAAGGAAGTTAGGGGGTGCAACAGTAGTAGGGGGCAAACCCTTCACAGGAACAGGAATGACCATGTACCCCACAATAGGACAGTCCACAGATGGACCTGATGTGTTACACCAAGCCCGAACAAGGAACCACGAGTAGGGGTGATCAAAGGTGACAAAACAATCTCTTTTCTCATGGGAAGAGGGGCAACTCGATCCTGTATTAGATAGGGGAGATACCCAATGTCAGGCATCACCATGAATGAGCAGGAATTTTCTGGGTCTACAGATTTGGTTCTCTTTACTGATGAGCTTCCAATCTCTATAGGAGAACATGACCTCACTATGCCACTATTGTATTGCCACCAGACACCAGTCAACATAATGGTTAGAGACATGATGAGCCGTCTCAACATGACAATCTCATTCACCTAGCAAGGGATAGTGTGCTTGACCCCCCGGAATTTACTACATGAACGCACAAGAATTAATTCAGTCATTTTGCAGTAAGACTGTACAGAGGGTGGTGCCATTGAACTCAGAACTATTTCAATATGGAGCGGAGGTACTGTTAGCATGGCTTCCAGGGATCCAAACAAAATTGCTTTGCATACCTAATGAGTTTCTATTCAAACCAGAGGTCCACTTAGATGAAAAGGAGGAAAGGTGTTCCCACTAGAATTAGAAACGGTTCAAGTGAGAGACGAGAGAGTAGTACTAAACTGGACCGATGACTTAGGACGGCATGAAGAACAGTAATCGCAGTAGGAGAAGGGCAAAGGCTGGCTGACTTGACAGACAAATAATTTTTCCGAGATGACTATTCAGACCTGGAGACAGTGTTCGATGTGAGCATCAGTTATTGGGTGAGAGTTCAACACTGGGAAGTGTTACAGGGACTTGTGCTATTGAAGAAGGCGCCAGCACCATTTCTTGTGGAAGATCTAAAGCGAGTGCTGAGTATTTCATAGACCAACAGCCCATATGATATGGGCCTGTTGAAGGAAGTGGGAGCTGCTAAGAGCAAGCTTAAACCAGGGGCAATCTTACAAAGGGCGCAACAATACCACTTGTCCCGAGAGGCAGACAAAGGTATTTTTGAGACAATCGCTGCGTTAGTACAGCAAAGCATTTTGTTACCATCTGAATCAAAGTGTAAAACAGCACTGTACCCAGTGAAGGAGGCAACGGGGGATCATGGTGTTTTATACAGTACCTGCGTCTTTGAACCATATTGTCGAGGAAGAATTGCTGCTAGGTCCCAACCTGGCGACAATACTATGTAGCATTCCTAGAGAGGCTACCCATTTTATTGTGATAGATTTGAAGAATGTCTTGTTTTCTATTCCACTTCATGAAGAATCACAGGACTTGACATCATTTCTATATAGAAACACCAAGTGGAAACACACAAGACTTCCTCAAGGGTACTGCAACCTACCCTCCATCTTCAACAGGGTACGCCAAATGGACCTAGGGAACATACATTTGGACAGCACAATTATTCAGTATGTAGACAACATCTTGATTTGTAGCAAGTCTGAAGAACAGTGCAGAGAGGGCTCCACACAATTACTTACTGTGTTAGCAGAAAAGGGTTACAAGGTGGATAAGGTGATGCTGCAATTATTGCCAGAGCAAGGTCCTGTACATCAGACAGCTGATATCACGTGGAAGTAGAAAGGTAACCCCATAGAGAGCAGAGGCAATTTTCAGGACACAATCGCTGCAGACTGTAAGAGAGATGTAAACATTTTCAGGCCTCTGTAACTATTGCAGAGCCTGGGTGTTCGACTATAGTACATACACAAGATCTCTTCTAAGCGGGCTCAGTGAAGCTCAGAGAGGAGACAGTAACCTGCCATGGACACAAGAGATGACTGAAGCATTTGAAAAACTAAAAGGAAGAATATGTACAGCCCCAGTGTTAGGGATTCTATTTGTTCTCACACTCCAATGGAGCAGTGATGACGCAGTGCTCACAGAGAAAACGGCCTTAGGACACAAACCAATAGTTTACTACAGTGGGCGGTTAGACCAAGTAATGAGAGGATACTAACCATGCAAACAAGCATTGGCTGCTGCTGCATTTGCAGTAGATAAGTCAACAAGTGTCACAATGAGCTGTAGCAGCACGCTTCACGTGGAACCTGCCCTTTTTGACATTCGCGAGAAACCCAAAAGCACAATGACTACACAGAGAGTGTCAGGGTAAGAGGGAATTATTTGTAAACCTGCGATAAAAGTAGTAAGGTGCAGAACTGTAAATCCAGCAACATTTATAGCAGAACCAGTAGAGGAGGAAGATTAGGTACACAAATGTGCTACATACACCGTATCCTTTGTTGACAACCCTATGGTAGGAGAAAACGTGATCGAGGGAGGAGAGGTACTTTTTATTGATGGGTCATCAACCATAGACCAGACAATGGGAGAAAGGTATACTGGGACAGCAGTGGTAAAAATAAAACCAAGCTGAACAGTAGAAGTAGTAGCAAGCACAAGACTGCCTTCACATTTTTCAGCACAAGCGGCAGAACTAGTAGCTCTCATCATGGCAATGGACGCAAATAAGGAGAAGGAGATACTGTGTACTCTGACTCCACCTATGTGACACCAATTGTACATTCAGGAGTGTCACGTTGGAAAAGGGGGGCTATCAGTGTGCTGGTGGCACACTGGTACAGCACGCGCCCCTATTGATCAGACTCATAGATGCACAACTCCAATCAGCCATAGCGGTTGTGAAATGCCAGGCACACACAAGAGGGGATAATGTGATCTTCTGCTGCAACAAAGCCAAAGACACAGAAGCAAAACGAGCTGCATACTCTACAGAAATAACAGAGTTTGACACCTCATCCAACACACAAATGCACATGCATAACTTAATACTGAGAGAAGGATATAGTTCATTGCCCATTACCCAAATAGTAGAGTTACAAGGGCGAGCACCAGTAGAAGAGAAGGAATTGTGGGTGAAGAGAGGGTGCTCAATATTCCCTACAGATGCACTGTGGAGACAGGAGAGCACAGGAAAACCAGTACTTCCTGTGACATTGTTGCAGATTGCACTAACGCAGCTGCACTATCCCACTCACCTTAGCAAGAATGTCCTTGCTGCACACATTGGAGAAGACTGGTTCTGTCCCAACTTGGCAGAGTCGGTCACCACATTTATGGATTATTGCATCATATGTCAAAAGTATAATGCAGGTCAGACTCTGCGCATAGTACGAGGAGTAATACAGCACCCTATCGGACCGTTTCAACATCTCCACATAGAATATGTGGATATGATAAAAGTCTGCCAAGGGTACCGCTACTTGATTGTGGTTGAATGCCCTTTTTCTCACTGGATCAAAGCTGGTCCGTGCTCACACCTGATGCCCTTAGTGCGATTAAATTCCTCATCAGAGAGGTGTTACCACAATTGGGGGTGTGTAAGGTCTTGGGTTCAGACAATGAAACTCACTTTAAAAACAAGATTTTTTCAAGCACCTCATAACCCGGCTCGGGATCACACATAGGTCTTCCTGTGCTTATCCTCTACATGCAAACAGGATTTATGAACCCCTTAATGGCTTGCTCAAAGAGGAAATTGCCAAAATAAAACCAACGTTTAAGAAGGGATGGCTCTACTACTTGCCCCTAGCTTTGTTCGCATTGCGCAATCAACCCGGATCCGACCACCATTGAACCCCATATGAGGTGTTGACAGGACTACGTATGTGATTCCCAATTTCTCCTCCCACTAAAGCGTTGATAGGAGGATAGCTCAGTGGCAACGTGCGCGCGTCCCGGGAGGAAAGCTCAGAGGCAACGTGTGTGCCTAGGAAGCAGGACGACATGAAGCAACACAGGTTCGATCCCCGGGTCTGCGCTTAGAAACCTCTGGGTGTTTAAACGCATTATAGATACGCAACTAAGACGCAAAAAAAAACAATTATGCAAAAAAATTATAATAAATAAAAACAATTTCTGTAACAGCGCCTTGATGTCTGCGGGCTGTGTGAGCGCTAAAAAAAGAATTTAAAAAATAAATAAATAATTAAATTACATTAAAATTAAATGAAAAAAAAATAAACAAAAAAATTAAATTAAAAATTCAATTAAATTATAGATAGCCAGGGTACATTTACTGTCCTAGGTGATGAAATGTGCTCCTATGTTGCTTCAATGATGGCTATTGCTTCTTTTATCTCTCAATAGCTCTTTATCTCGTAACAGACTCTGAACTGCTTAAGCAACCACTACTCTAAACTGGCAACAAGGTCCTTCTAAGGAATTTTGTCCACTCCTGGTTCAAGCTGAGGTTCGAAAAACCCCATGTTGTAGAGCAAGCAATGGACAAGGCTGTGAAGCTTGCTGGTAAAAAGGCCTAGAACTATATTGGAGAGGTCAAGTCCTGCAGAGGTGAGACCCCCTCGGCCCAACTCATAAACAATCAAAGGCAAGAAGAATAACAATGGTAGGAAGAAACTCCACATCACATACAAACAAGATTGCAGACTAGAATTAGACAAGAGCAAAGTGAAGAGCTAGAATAGGTAAACTGATCATTTTCACACACTAGGTATTCGTCGTGAAAGCATGGACTAACTTGTGGCAAATAATTCTACTCCTGCACACATTCAAAGGCACACTTTAGCTTGTCACAACATGTGAACTAATGATACTGTCTAATGTGTTCTTTTATGCTTTTCTTCTTTACATGGCACACACATACCCAGCATTCACACAAGGTGATACACCTGTTATAACGCTACTTAACAGTGCTAAAATTAGATTTATCTGGGAAGCATTGTTTCTTGCAGCATTGACCCAACACTACCACAGAAGAGCTTTACTAGCATAACACAGCAATGATAATGTATTGTAAAGACTTTCTCAAATCGTTTTATGGACTCTATGGATAATACAAAAGAAGTACAGCGGCACAAAACACTGAAGCTACTGCAAAGTTTATTCTGTTGATATTGTTTGCCTTCTGCTGTCTCTACCACTTTACCCTCACTGCATTACAAAAGATTGCATTATCTGATGTATACGCTTTAATGCCTGCTAACACAACCCCTATCCCTGCCATCATGGAAACATATCTAGTCAAAAGAGTAGCGCTGCCAGAGAAGTAAAAAGGCTCAGGCGAAGCACAGATACAGATTTTAAACACATACATGCTTACAGATTCACCCCACATGTCTAACAACGTGTGGTATAAACGCATGACCAAGGTGGGAGAGAGAGACAATGAAGGGGAGAGCTATGTATGCTCTCTCACCCCCTGTGCCATGAGTGCTTCCAGAACATTCATAGCCACAGAAGTTTCAGCAGCTAGAGCACAATGCCTATGCACTTAGCTCTCTGCAACACAAGGGGTTGAATTCGATGGAAATGGGCCACATTAAGATTGATGTCGTGGAAGGCGTTCCTATAAGAAGATAGTTAACTCAAGAAAGGATAGACGACTACTGGAACACTGACAAGACCATAGAATACATTCCCAATGGACCAAAAAAGGGGGAAGCTAGAATAGAGACACAAAATGAATTACAATTCCCACATCCAGGACAAATGGAGATAGGAGGGATGCAGGATGCTGGGAGAGACCTCAACTGGTAGTATATGAACAGATATTGGCAGGAGACGGGTGGAAATGTGGTATGGTAGGAAGTAAAGCACATGCACTCCTGACAGTTCCAGTTGAAGTGGTACAGAAGGAATATGACGATTGTCTCAAGAAATGTGCAGCAAGCACAACATTGTTCACCTGGATGGAGGATGAAGCAGGCCCTACACCAATCATACTGTTAGTCCCAAATATAAGGCTACTGCAAATAAATGAAGACACACCAGTCACAAACAAATATATAACAACAGTTTATAGTCGCTTAAGCGGACCCAAATTCATAAATGCATGTGTACAGGCCTAGAGAAGGTGAGCAAAAGCATGGGGGAGTGAGCATGCTTTATATGTATCTAACAACATGGTGAATTTGTTCTGGTCCATCATGTGATGACGGTTCATGGCCTCTGAACGTGGGTATTTCACTATGGCAACACGTGTTGCAGTGCTCTGCGTCATAAGAGAGCAGAACGGGGTGTAGGTGTATATCTTATTCCTAACACAAGGTAACATTCCTCATGCTTCATTATCTATATTGCTTCTAGACTAAAAGGTCAGTCTGCATTTCGACTCAGTAGCTTGGTCTTTCAGGACTACACATGGCATGAATTGTGCGTCTTTCGATCAGATAGACGTACATTCACAATTAGCCGCGGAAAGCGAAGAGAGTCAGGAAGACAGGAAGGCACATGATTTACACATGAATAGATTAGTTAGGCTCGTGTCAGTTCTTCAAGGCTCTGAGTTAATGTACTCAGCAGATTTAGCATTTCTGTGTAGGGGCAATTTGGTAGAGCTTTCGGGTGTAGTGACTTTGTGAATCTTTACCGCCTTAGGAATGAAAACTCGGTAAAGTGAGCAAAATTACCAAGATGGATTTTGTGAAGCACGATGGCACGATTTAATGTGTGTGTGTGTGCACTTATGTCAATAAAACACAATACAGATTGGATGTATTTTTACAATACAACTCAAGAGTGCTTCCTTATGGTTCCAGAATGATGCTCCAGTGAAGGTTTGAGAAAACAAACAATGTACGTGCATATCAAAGATACCGGGCATGAAGGTTGGAACAGCAGTACTGATGGACCTCTATTGGGCCTGTGGATCCAAAGCATACATGCAACTACCACCCAATTAGGGAGGGATATTCTCTATGGTACAATTAAACACACCAGCATTGGTAGTGCCTCGGAAAGATATACAAATAGATGGGTTCCCAAAATGAATAGACACCAGGGGAAGAAGAAGTCTGCAGCTCTACTGAGAGCAGAAAGAGGACACTATGCGTCATCAAAAATGGAAGACGCCCTGGACTCAATACCACAAGAGCACAGACTGTTCAGCAGAACTGAAATGTTCCTTCCGTCAGGCCAATTTCAACACCAAGTGTCTCCAGATAACCAGATGGGAACTGTTACAGATGATAAACACTACCATCAAGGGGTTTAATGTAATCAAGGAAGAGCTGAGAACTATCAGACTGATGACCTTACAGAACAGATATGTTCTGGATCCACTCAAAGCTATGGAATGAGGAGTTTGCACCAAGATCAAGCCTTCCAGTTGCACATACGTCCCTGCCCACGATGGAGAGAATGGGACACTTAACGAGGCGTTCACACAATTGTCAGACCATGCGAAGATGAAGCAGAGACAAACCCGATGGAAGAAGATGGAGACTGGCTGACATACATCTTTTCCTGGATACCATTGTTGATGGCTAGCAGACTGAAAGTGCTGGTAGCAGATTTAGTACTAGTTTTATGTGCATTCTTTGTTATCAGAGTGGCAATAGCACAATGCAAAAGGACCATTAAAAAGACTATAGGGTTGAAATTCTTACTGGACATAGAGACGAAGGTGGACGGAGAAACACAGACTCTTGGCATATTGCAATCACACTTGAAGCAGTGTCCTCTGTTTCTGCCAGGTACAAGGTTCTCTTTCCCCCAGTTCCACACATCTATTGATGAAAATGAGTGTGGTGTAAACCCGATAGATATTGCAGTTGCATAACCTGGATCTTAGACCAACAATTAAGGCATGCTGCACACTTAGGAGGAGTAGTGGAAGTATGGATTCCAAAGCCGTACATGACCAGAGAGAACAATTTTGGGAGTGTGGTCGATTGAAGAGAGGGACCTAAACAAAGCCTGCTCTCAGCCTGTCGACAGAGAAATGATAGATGTACTTTGCTTGCAGCCCCCTCCTCTCCTTCAGCATTGCGGTACCGACAGCCATTCAGCCATTCAGACCATACCCAGATGATGTCACAGAAGAGACTAGCCTGCAATCAATAGAGCAAGTCAACTGATCACAGCTACAGGAGCAGATGACGTCATGAATGACACCATGACATAGATACGTTAGGCATGTAGTACATATGCATGCATGCACGAAGGTATGCAGGCATTTATGTTTATTGCAAATAGACACAAAGGATATGCTTATGACTCACATAGCTAGAGGACTGACACACACATATACGCTTTTGCTGAGCACGAAACCGCAAGATGCAAAAGGATACATATGAACAACTTGCTGGTGCATGACACAACTAATACGGGTCACTGTCCAAATCAAGTTGAAAGCCACAAGCACACTGGAGTGAATGAGAGAAGATTTGAGAGCTCAAGATGCAGAAAAAGCCGAAAAGCAAATTAGTTAAGGCTGGCAGGACAGGCTTCCAGTGCAATCACCATGCACACATAGCCAAGGACACAGGGAGAAAGAAAGTTTCCAGATAAGCAGGGGGATGGAGTGTTACAGGCTCGTCCTGCTCCCCACAATACCACTGCTCATTCAGCTCCCTCACACCATCTCAGGAATTCTAGGCACTCAACACTCGGACACACATAATACACAAGGCCACAAGTGGGTGAAAAGCACTGTAATGCTAACACACACCAGTGCTTGGGATGGCTGCATTCGGTTCTGCCCCTCCCAGACCTGGCTCATCCTCATGTACAATGCAGAAGCTACATATTATTCTCCACCCATTAACACCACATATTATAACAATCAGGTCATTTTGCCAAACAGGGGGAAAGAAAGAACATTGTGTAACAGCAGATTGTCTCTCCATGGCAGCCTCTAGCAGCCTTTGGTCTTCAGCCAACAGCATCAGAACTGTGTACATGGCCATCTCCCAGGTCTGAAAGCATTCCACAGATCAGCTGTGCTATGCGACATTACTTGGCACAGATGCTCAGATGTTAGGCCAATTCTTAGGCAAGTCTTTAGGTCAGTCCGTTTGTATCCGATGAATCTCAAAGAAATCAAAAGAAAGTCCAGAATCAGAAATGTAACATGTAATATGGAACACCTGCAAGAGGCCAAAGCTAGAATCCTCATAATTATAGGCAGAGAGGCTCCATTTTGTGGTCCCTACACATGTGACTCACACCTGCCAGACAGTGCCTATTCATTTGTGCTAGATAGTGATGCCTGTTCCCATAGAGCTGAAGGCAGTGGGACACAAATGCAACACAGGTTCAAAGGCAAATGTTCTGTCTCACGGCCTAGGAGATTGGAGAAGGTGACTAATTGGGGACACACAGCACCTTTGGAGTTGTTCCCATTACCTTGAGTTGTTTCTCTTGACCTGGTGTCTGTCCATGGCTCCAAGACTGAGAAGACCCTTTCTGTCCAATCCCTGTTCGCCATTCATGATAGACATGCATTGTTAAAAGACCTTTCACTAACCTGTCATTCTACATTTGATACTTTTGGAGGTGATCTCAGAAGGAGCCACCAGATATAGTGTATCCAATCAGTATGATAATGCAGCATAGAACCTACATGTAGTGTAACCAATCCGTTCCCCTGTTAGGTTTTGGCAATTGAAATGTAACTGTATTTGTGATGTCATGCATGAACAAAATCAGCTGACAATTGCCTCGACACAGAGCGTGTGGAGAATGTTATGTTCTTCATGCTGCAAGCACTGCCATTTGAAAGTGCAATAAATGCAGATGAACTTTGTTTTATGGCTGGGTCTTCCGTTGTTGGTGCAGGGTATTTGCAGGACCCAGTTCCTCTTGCATTTAATTTGTGAGGCTGTTAATAATCCCCTCACTGCCATTAAACCATGATCTTGGTTTTGTTTATGTTAATGGTTAATCCATTTTTGGTCGAATAGAAGTGTCAGTTGTTAAGCTGTTGTTGTAAGCCATAAGGCGTGCAATTTAATAGCAGCAGATCATCAGCATACCCACGCCATTGAATAGGGCTCATGCCTAGCCTTGGTGGAGGGGCTTGTTAGTCACAAGCTCATTAGACAAATCAGAAAGGAATAGGTTGAAGAGAGTAGGGGTAAGAATGCAACCCTGTTCTAGTCCTACATATGTGTGCAATCAATCTATTAGTGCCCCCAAATGCGACAACCCGGCTCTCACTAGTATCGATGTGAAGCACGATTATCATCTTAAGTAACCCTGCTGAAATTCCCCACAAAGACATATTTATCCATAAAACCTCACAAAGTACTGTATCAAATGTTGATCTGTAATCAATGAATGCCACATATAGTGTCCACTGAAGTACCCTTCATGAGTATTCTACTGTAGAGACAAAGACAAGAATATTGACATGGCCACTGCTCTTCCAAAACCCTGTCTGGAAAAAAGGTATGATGTCAGAACCTGTTGCCCAGTTGGTCAACTTCATAAAGAGTACATAGGCAAATATTTTGTCCCGAGCATCCAGCATAGTTAAAATCCTGTAGTTTTGGTGGTCATTGCAGAGTCCCTTTTTAAAAAAAACCTGTACAATAATCCTCTCCCACCAGAGGTTCCTATAAATAAAAAAAAAAGATAAAAGCAAAAAAAATTATTAAAATGGTGTTGTTCACAAGGCCCTTAAAAAAAAATGTTCTTTTCAGAGTCACCACTAGAGAGTAAATACCTTACCTCGTGTTTTATTTGTCTCCTTACCACCTTGAATTGGACGATCTGTCCACCGACACTGCGGTAGTGAGTGGACAATACATGCCACATCCGGGGCTTTTGAGGATGCCAGGCATGGAAATGGGACTTTGGAGCCCAGGGGATTGGCCAATAAGGTTTCCTGGATGTGGTATCCAAGGAGAGAGTGTGGCAAAAGGTCTGTTTGCAGAGAGTAGTGCAGATGACTATGGCTATGGCTGTGTCTTTCAGGAGGCAGAGTGTGTGGATTTTGGGAGACTCATGGATCCGTTGGCTCAAAGTGTATGCAGAGCAGTGTTGAGTGGCTGACCATCTTGGATTTCATCATGTTAATGTGAAGTGCTATGGAGTGTGCGTCATGATGTGGGTGGGCTTGCTTCCATTTTGTGGCAATCTGGTTATGCTGCAACATCCGGGCATTGTTCATTGTGGAGGGAACAGTTTCAGGCCATGTAACTGGAATTTCACTGCAGTTTGCAATGAAGGATATGTTTGGGAAAATGATGGACATGTTCCCGAATTCTCAACTTATTTGTTCTCGCGTTGCCCAGAGACAGATGTGGCTGTGCTGCAGTTGATTTGGTCCGCAAACGGAGAAAGCGAGGTGCAATGTCAACCAGGCTGTTTGTGCATTTTTGGGAGATGTTGGCATGACGTCTTTCAATAATGAAAATATTAAATTTGATATTACCAATATTTTTCGCAGAGATGGTGTACATCTTACTGATGCTGGCAATCAGTGTTTTCTTCAAAATATTCAAAATGCTTTAAAGCACTTTTTGTAAATATAGAAAGCATTTTCCAATAGGTGGAACAAAAAATGCTTGAAAGGATGGTGAAAACGAAATGCCTAATGTTGTACAAGTTGCATGGACAGGTTTAGTTCAGTAGAATGTTTTCTAGTTTGCTTTAAAACTTGAAAAAAACTTTCCAAAAACAAAAAATACAAAAAGGCTCTTTTCAGAGCCACCACTTTCTCACGCAAAAGAGTGCAATGGTTTAGATGCTGCCACCACATACATTTTTTAGATGTCACGGACTAACGTGCTGTCCGCGGACTTCACAGGCTGTGTAGGGTCCTGCACCTTTTTGATATTTCTATTTTTTAACTGTGAAAGGTGATTCTGAAAAGAACCTTTTTTTGTTGATTTTTTGTGTTTTATATTTATTTGTTTGGCTTTTCTTCACAAGAGACACAAGGGAGAGGAGAGAAGGGAAGGGGGTCCAGGGAAGTGGCACCAACCACAGGGATGAAGGGGCAGGTGGAGAGAGGAAGATGTTGCGTGTGTCTTATTTAGGTAGGGGAAAGTGTTTCTTGTGCTCCCGGACTGCAGCCTCGAAAGCACTTCAAAACTGCGCCCCCATAGAGCGGTGTGTCACAGTGCATAAAGAGCACTGACACCCTCGAAAGGTAAGGATCAACTGCATCATGTATGGCCTGCAAGGCTTCTGCAGGGATCCTCTGCCACACAGGATTGTCTCTTGTGGTGGCAGGAGTGGATGATGAGGATGTGACAGTAAATGACAAGCTGCTCTCCCCTTGGAAAGGTACGACCCTTCACACTGCTCCCTTGTGATTCGACCTTAGGTGTCAACTCATGGAGGTGGTCCTAGCTATACAGACCCGGTTTTCCGTGACTCAGTACAACTTTGCACTCAGTGTAAAGTTAAGTTTCATGGGTTATTTACAACACGCTTAATATACAGAGGTTTCTAAGCGCCAACCCGGGGATCAAACCTGTGTTCCTCAGCGTCGTCTTACTTCTAAGGCAAGCACATTGCCCTTGAGCTATCCTCCCAAGATCGAACCTTGTCTGCACGCGCTTTAGGTACCTTCCAACAGTGGTAAAAAGCCTCCACACCCAAGATTCACGCTGGGAGCTGGTGACAGGGATTTCCTCTACCTCATCCCCTTTCTCCTCTTGATCCACCTCTGTATCCCCACGCCTGTTCCCCTCTCCAGGCCCTCCAGATGGTGGTGGTGGGGCAGCTCCCAAGCCCATGGATGACATTATCTCCAAGTACAAAGTAGAGATCAAAAATATCCCCAATCTGCAGTAGGTGCTCACTTCTGGACAGCCAGAAACACAATAAGGAGCAGCAATGTGTGTGTCCCTTTTAGGGGTGCTGCCGCGGACTGCGCAACTGTCCGTGGAAAGTTCAATCCACAGGAAGGGTTCAAAAAGTCACTAGATCAACCAGGACATGGTCTAGGGCCTCTGTAAGGGTTACGTTTCAGTTTTAAACACCCTGCATTGGCCAAAAGTCCAGTTTTAAACTGTCTGGGGGTACGGACTGTGTCTACGGATACTCCCAACACGCAGCACGGGTGAGGTAACAAGATGATATCCCCAGACGACCGCGAATAGGACGGCTGTCCTCCAGGCACCTATTGCACTGGATAAAGTGTGTGCATGTGCCCAGGTGTCTGCAGGACAGGTGTGGGGACCCCAAACTGATTATAAGTGTGACACGTGCAATCGGACCGCTCCGGTCAGGCGCAGTGTTCTTCAAGCGCACAGCGATATTAGATGTGCAAGCATCTGCAGGACAGGGGTAGGGCCCCCGCTCTATTTAAAAGTGCGTCATGACTTTGCGGACATCTCCAGAAAGGTGTGCTATCCGGGGCACCTCCATTTTGGTTACAGACAGCCCAGACAGTCATGCGGTCTGTGGACTCCAAACAGGGATTTAAAAAAGAACACACACACACACACCAACAGTACACACATAGATATTTATTAGGACAAAGACATACATTCAATTAGGAAGGGGAAGGGGTAACAGAATGGGAACCATATGTGGGGTGATTGGGGTTTCCTACAGGCTGTTCATGAGGAGAGAGATGGATTGAGATTTCATCATAGCATCTTTGATTTTGGTGGAATGATTGGTCGGGACAAGGGGAAGGGGCACAGGTACAAGTGGGGCAGTGGTATTGAATATTGTCTTTAACATGATTTTTAACAAATTTCATTACCTGTACAAAATTATTGTTCAATTCATCCATTTTTTGCAGACAGATTTAGTAGTTCATTTTCTGGTGTTATGGGCTGCCTGTGCCCATCTTCTTGGTCATTTAGTAGTAGTTTGTGGCCACTTTCTTCATTTACACTATCTACTGTTAAAATGAAAACCATGTTTTAGTGACATGTGAAACAATTTACATCACTTTTTCTACTTTAAAAATGCTATTCTGTACCATTAGATTTATTTCCTTCACTCATTTCAACATGGGTGAAATGTTCTTCTAACCACTCCAGGGTGCTTTCCATTTCTGTTTAAAGAAAACAATACTGCTGTTTCTTACAAGTCATGTACATACAACAAACTCTAATGTTACAGGAAGAAATATAGCTTGGAGTTGCTTTTGAGCATGTACGCAAGGTTGCACTGAGGTAAAACTGTTAGATGTACAGTTCACTTTTGTGCTTGATGCATTCCATTATGTTGTGCAACCTATGAAATTGTACTTCTGGTTTCATAAGCACAGAATTTGTATACATATTGAATATGTGCTAGATATATCTGTTGTTGTTTACAATACATGTCTGTGTTCATTGCAGGATATAATAATGTAAGGTAGCCTCTGAGCTTTTGGGCAGTATGAATGCTGTCCGAAGTCTGTGGCTATCATTTTGGGGGAAAGGGAGTCGGTATGATGTAAGGGACATGTAGAAAAATTAAGGGTATCCAGGTAAGAAATCATGAAATTTAGCGAAAAAACTTTGTTAAACGGATATTATGGTTGCCAGTAAAATAAAAGAAAACAGAAATTCCCCAGTTATGATAAGGTAAGCAACCATAACTCGCGCCACCACTGTGCACTGCTAAGACTAACACACAACATGAAAGATGACATGATAATGATCACGTCCTTACAAAGGGTTCTCTTTATAATGTTGATAAGAAGGTGTTACGGGTGTTTGTGAAATCTATGCAAAACTACTTAACATATGAACAAATGTACTTATGCAAAGAAAACATTATATTACAGTGATCTTCTGAACACAGGAAGCTACTCATGCATACGCATATGAAATGGCTGCAGCATACACTGTAGAAGGTGAATATTTTTACTGTGCTAATTTTGCTTTGTGAAATCATGAAAGATATCCTGACATAGTTTTCAGTAATGTTGAGCATGGAATACATAGCTAATATGGCAAGACCTAGTACATATGTGTTTTAGCGCAAACAATACATACAAAGACCTACAATTCATACAAATTGGAGGCATACACTGGCATATATGTAATACAGTACAGTACAGAAGACAGAAACAGTGTGAATACAAAATGTCAATAACATTACACTTCATTATGAAGCACTCGTATAATGTGTGTCGGCCCTGGTTATTGGCTTACATCTGTGCACTCTGAGCTGGCTGACACCAAACCCTAACCCAAGCACTTCTACAATATACATGAAGGTTATCGTTTTCTGCATACATCGCAACTTTTTCATTTACATATTTCTACAGTGAGTAACCAAAACAAAGAGGCCTAGATTTCTGAGGTGATGAGTGATGTCTTCTATGAAAATTGCCATGCCATCTTTCATGTCGTGGGTGTTAGTCTTAGCAGTGCACAGTGGTTGCGCGAGTTATGGTTGCTTACTTTACCATAACTGGCGAATTACTGGGGTTTTTCGATTTTACTTTTAACCATAATATCCCTTTAAGAAAGTGTTTCCATTGAATTTGTTAGGTTTTTATTAGTGCAACTTAACCATAACGTCCCTTTAACAAAGTTTTCCAGTGAATTTCATAGGTTTTTACCAGTGCATGCTAATTTCCTACAACTTATTGATATCATGCTTACCCCAATATAGCAAGATTTATGTTCAATTTATAAAATTTCACCTTAAAACTCCCACCTTCTACCATAATTGTTAACATATATACACTTTTTGCTACTTTTTCCACTGCTTTTGTGTTCGTCGACTTTTGCAAACGTCTGACGTCATTGCAGACTTTCCAGACAGTGTCACATGACCACACACAGCATGATGACGTGTCCGTGAATGTGTCTGCACCTCGAGAATAGGTCTGTGCTTCGAGGACAGTTCTGAACTGCATTTTCTACTAATCTAGGAAACGTACCCTTGCACAGCTCCTACACCTATTCTTACCCATTATACATTAACAATCTTGTACTGAACACCTATTTGGAAGAATATTCAAAATCTGCTATTTATCTTAAAAATGGCATCAGCTATTGCCATCCCTCCTCCCCAGGAGCCACCACCACCACCAGCACCAGCTGCAGGACCTACACAACAAATAAAAGCGCAGTACTTCCAAAGACAATGAGAGGACCAAGAAGATGAGGTAGAGGAAGTGCCTACCTTTAGCACCCAGAGAGAATCATGAGTGTGGCATGTAAAGACTGGTAGGGGGTGTCTGTACTTGTGCTCTCTATATGGTATAGGAGAGGCACAGAAGACCCCAGCCAAGATTCTCTATAAGGTAGCAATGGACCAGCAATCAAGGCCTAGCTTCTCAGGAGGTGATGCGGGCTGGTTCTTAAGTAGAGTGTAGTCCCTGAACCCCCACAAAGGAATGTCCACACACTGTATTACTGAAAACACAGTCTTTATATAATTGATATTCAAAGGTATGTACACGATCACAATAATGCACTTTGTACTCGGAAGTCAACAATGATAAATATATACAATTATGAAGTGGTACCACCAATGTTATCGAATCTCATTAAAGTGCATCAACTGTACGGTTAAAATGTCACACAGATCAATAACGAGGAAACCAGCAATAGAGATAGGCAGGAACGTAAGATGGTTGAAACGGTAGTCTTATTTCCTCCTATTAAGGTTTTACCCCCCCCAATGTACCTGGTGGAGTAGAGTTCTCCGAAGATGCGTCGACCGATCCCTCTTGAGTGACTCCCTTTAAGGCAGGAGCCACAGATCGTCGAGAGGCGTCGAGGAACTCGGTGTTCGGTGTCGGGGAATCGATGGCCCTTCTTGAGTGCCCTCCCTTTAAGGCAGGAATCATGGGTCATTGAACGTCCGACGGAGAACAGGTTGAACTACGGCAGTGAAGTGGCCACTTTGTTCCTAGCGGTGATCGTCGACGAAAAAGCGTTGGCGTCCTGCAAGGAAGAGGCGTGCGGGGCACCTCGGTGACGATAGTTCTGGACCGCAAAGAGATGATGAAGAACTGTGGCCCAGCAAGGGCGTCGAGTCGTCGGCATCTCTGTGGTCTTTAGGTGGCGGGAAACCCACCGGCGGATGCTCCTCTGCGCGTCGACGGTCAGGCCTTCTCCAGCGGGAGAAAAGCGGGCGACGATGCAGACGAGAGCATCCGATGATCAATTGAAGTTCTTAGGCAAACGGGAGCATGGCGGCTCCGGTCGGCGACGGCGGTCGTCGACAATGGCGGACAACAGTCCAAGTGCTTCTCTTTGAGATTCCGCGGCAGTCCCCATCTCGGGTCGGCAGCCTGTCGAAGGTCTGTCTACCAGGGAGCTTTGGCAAAGATGAGCTGTGCACGATGGTCCCTCGTAGCTCGGGAAGAGGGCACCTTACCAGGTCCTCTCTGGGTCAGTCCTTGGAGGCACAGCAGCTTTCAGATTGGGAAGGAGAGCAACAGCACTTCTTCTCGTCCAGCGAGGCTTCAAGGTCAAGCTTTAGTTACTCCAGTTACTCGTCGTAGTGGACTTCAGCTTCTGAACACAATTCCTAGCAGTGAGAGGTCCCCAGATATACTGTTGATCTCCCATTCATTCCGCTGGGTCACACTCAAGCATCCAATCATGACTAAGGGCATTCATGCAGGTAGGCAGCCAATCAGGCACACGAGGTATTCAGGCCATTCACTTCTCTCCAGACACTCACAACAAGTTATGTGTATTGGGACAAGTACCGAGCCATTCAACACTCCAAGCAGCATTCATAATAGTTTCGGGCAGGGCTGTCTCAGTCATTGTGTCAACCACCAGATACTAGACATCCACAACACAGAATGCATATTTGTCACACACTCTATTCACCCAGGTCCCACCCACAGGAGGTACCCATAACATACATCACCGGGAAGGCTCCAGCTAGTCTGGCAGGGCCTTCACAACAACACCATATATGGCATTTCCACCCAACAGCCAGTCAGGGGGAAGGGACAGAGTCAGGGCTTTGGGAAAACAAGGTAATGGGTAATAGAAAGCAAGAGGCCAGAGGGGCCATCTTGTTTCCCATCAGGAATCAACTGATCCCAATGGCAGGGCCGGGGTATTGCAAAATGGAGGATACTCCGCGCACCTGTCAATTTCAGCATGGAGCTGCCACCAGCCCATACCCTGCTCTGTGGGCCACCTACAGGTGCCCAAAAACATTCATTAGGGGCACAGGGTTGTACCCCCACCCATGGGTGCCATAAGGGTATCCCACGAGTCCATTCACCAAACCAAAAGAGAGAGAGCTGCACTGCCAGGAGTCTCACATGAACTCCTGCATGGAAAACACGACAGAACACGTGATAAAAAGCAGTAAAGGACAAGGATACGGAGCCCCTGTCCCTCCGATGCATTTCCAGCATCACAGTCACCCCCCCAGACTGAGGTGGAGGGTGCCTAATCTCCCACGGGATAGACACCCTCATCCAGACGGTCAACATACCTTCTGGAAAGGCCATCTGCATTATCGTGACTCTTACCTGGTCTGTGCTCTATGGTGAAGGCTAGCCCTTGTAGGCTAATGGATCACCTGAGCAGTTTAGATTTCTCACCCTTCATCTGCATAAGCCACTTCAGGGGCTTATGATCTGTTTGGACCTTGAAGGTAGACCCCGTAAGGTAAGGCCTAATATGCCTAAAGCTCCAAACTATACTGATAACCCCCCTTTTTAACAGTAGCCCACCTATGTTCTCTACCCTTGAGTTGTCTACTGATGAATATGATAGGATGTTCTCTCCCTTTGTCATCTAACTGGGACAAGACAGCTCCAATTCCGGTGTTGCAGGCATCCGTCTGGACGATAAAAGGTCGGCTGTAGTCAGGCGCACACAACACGGGTGCCCTACACAGACTTTCTTTCAAGCCATCAAAGGCCCTCTGACAGTCTTCAGTCCAATTAACCTTCCTAGGCTGCTTGGGTGAAGTCAGAGCTGTCAGTGGTGCAGCTATGGCTCCATAGTCCGCCATGAAATTGCGATAATACCCGGTGAGGCCCAAAAAGGCTCTCACCTGGGTTTCAGTAGTGGGAGTCTCCCAGTCCTGTACATCCTGTACCTTACTGGGGAGAGGTTGGATTTGACCCCCTCCTACCTCATGACCAAGATACGTGACTTACCCCTGAGCTATCTGGCACTTGGTGGCCTTGATAGTGAGGTTAGCCCTTTTTAAGGCCTGCAACACTCTACTCAGATGTGTCAAGTGCTCTTCCCAAGTGGAACTGTAGACGGCAATGTCGTCTAAATAAGCCACACAAAAGGCTTCCAGCCCACTGAAAGCATGATTGACCAATCTCTGGAAGGTGGCAGGGGCATTCTTCAACCCAAAAGGCATGACCCTAAACTGGTAGAGTCCCTCTGGTGTTGAGAACGCCGTCTTTTCCCTTGGCATGGTCCGTCAGAGCTATTTGCCAATAGCCTGAGGTGAGGTCAAAGGTGCTCACAAATTTGGCAGCGCCTCTGGTGTCCACGAGCTCATCAGCCCTGGGAAAGGGGTGCGTGTCAGTTTTGGTGACGGCATTGACTCCTAGGTAGTCCACACAGAACCTCCAATCCTTGGTACCTGCCTGGGAACTTGCCTTGGGGACAAGGACCACGGGACTGGACCAGGGACTGGTTGAGGGTTCAATAACACCCAGATCCAACATCTTGGCGACCTCAGCCTGGATGCGGTTCTTAACCATATCTGGCATTCGGTAGCTCCTGCTTTTGAAAGGCAGGCTGTCACCAGTGTCCATCTCGTGCTTACACCACGGTGTAAGGCCTGGCATCAGCGAAAACAGAGAGGCATACTGCTGGAGCAAAGTCCTGCAGGCCCTCTGCTGCTCGGTTGTCAAATCTGGAGAGAGCTGCACTCCCTCCACTGAGCCATCCTGAGGGTTGCTATGCAGCAAATCAGGAAGGGGCTCACTCTCATCCTCTTCTCGCTCTGAAGCCAGCAAGAGACATGAGACTTCGGCTCACCTGTGGAAAGGCTTGAGCCTCTTGACATGGAATACCTGAGGGGCTACCCCTGGGATTCCCATGTCAACCAGATAGTTGACCTTGCCCATCTTGGAGATTATCCAGAAGGGTCCAGCCAATTTATCTGCCAATGCCCGAGGCTTGATAGGCTCCATCACGAGGACCTCCTGTCCCGGAGTCCAATCCACTTGTGATGCTTTAAGGTCATGCCAGTATTTGTTGAATTCCTGGCTGGCCTTGAGATTCACTGTTGCTTGACCCATCATCTGTGTCATCCTCTGCCTGAGGCCTAACACATAGTCCCCCACTTGCTTGGCGGGAACGGGAGGGGTGGCTTCCAAACCTTCTCTGATCAAGGCAAGGGGCCCCCTCACGGGATGTCTAAAGAGTAACACAAAGGGGCTGAAACCAACACCCTCTTGAGGTACCTCTCTGTAAGCAAACAGCAGGCATGGTAGGAGGAGACCCCATTTCCTCCTTAGGGGCTCTTCCAAAGCACCTAGCATGCCCTTGAGAGTTTTATTAAATCTCTCAACCAGATCATTGGTCTGGGGGTGGTAAGAGGTGGAGAACTTGTAGGTTACCCCGCACTCTTTCCACATGGTTTTCACGTAACTAGACATGAAGTTGGTTCCTCTGTCAGAGACAACCTCCTTGGGGAATCCAACACGGGTGAAAATGCCCAGGAGAGCCCTGGCAACCACCTTGGCAGTAACAGTCTGAAGGGGTATAGCCTCAGGGTACCTGGTGGCATGATCTACCAAAACCAGGATGAACCGATGTCCACCTGACGTGGGAGGGTGAAGGGGACCGACAATGTCGATGCCCACCCTCTCAAATGGTGTGCCAACCACTGGCAATGGCTGCAGTGGGGCAATGACACTGCCTCCAGTCTTGCCAGACAACTGACAAGTTGGGCAGGTCCTGCAGTGGGACTCCACTTCTACTCCCATCCAAGGCCAGTAGAAATGGGCAGAGAGCCTCTGCTTAGTCTTCTTGGTACCAAGATGACCAGCCAAGGGCACCTCATGCGCCAACTGCAGTAGGAAGGTCCTGTAAACCTGGGGTACCACCAACCTCATGAGGGCACCAGATTCAGGCTTAGTGGGCTCACTAACAAAGAGCTCACCCTCCCAATAAATCCGGAATGTCCTCGGAACTTCTCCTTGTGCCTGGGACAGGGCCTGTTTCCTCAGACCCTCGAGAGAGGGACACTCTCTCTGTCCTTTACAGAAGTCTGCCCGGGAGGGTCCCCCTTCAGCTAACAAGCATTGAAGATCGGGATGATCCTCCGGGTTGAAAACCTCTCCCACAGGAGAGTCTTCTTGCTCTTCTCCCACAGGAGTTGAGTCAGGGTTTACCACTGGATCCAGCCCGTCTGGAGCATGGATCCCAAAGGGTGCTGTAAGAACAGCAGGAAGAGAAGGAGCTCCCTCCACAGAGGTGGCCTTCTTGCTCTTCCTTCGTCTTGCCTTAGGCCGCGCCTTCGGCTCGGGTACCTGACTCACAGCCAGACCTGGTGTCACCTGTGATCTAGTGACCGCAGCAGCAGTCATGGGAAGACCATCCGCGATCAATCCCAACTCTACTAGATCGTTACCTAACAGAATGTTAGCAGGGACATTGTCCTGAAGCAGGACAGGAAGCTTTGCTGTCTTGTCTCCAATTACGAGTGTGACTCGGGCTACAGGCGATAATTTGGGAGGCCCACCAGCTAACCTGGTGGTTCTCAGAGGAGCACCTACATAGTCCTCTGGCTTGAGCAGGGTCCTGTCCACCACGGTCATGCTTGCCCCAGTGTCTCTCAAACCAGTAGAAGGCTGGCCATTCAGGAGGACACTTCTAAAAAATCTGCGGGTGTTCTGTGGGATAGTCGCCAGTACTTCGGCGTACTGGTCCCAGGCCCCAAAGGACACTAAGGAAATCTCTACGGGAGCAACAAATGTGATCCCTGTAGAGGAGGGGAGGACAGTGGCCTCCCCCTCAGACATGGGATAAAGGTAGGTCAGGCTGACAGCCTGTACTCCGAGTGCCTTACCTTCACACTTGGAGTCACCCCTTTTGTGATCCAGAGCCCCACAGTCCTAACTAGTGCCTGGAGTGCGGGGTATGGTACTGGAACCACCGGGAGCCTGCTTTGCAGCAGGTGGACCCCTACTCTTATTCCCACCCACAGATGACTTATCCCCACTAGATTTTTGGGTCTTAGGAGAGGAGGGTTTAGGTTTATTTGACTGTGACTGCTTTTGGGACTCCTCAGCTTTCTGAGAGGCCCCTTTTCTTTGTCCTTGTCCTTCCCACTGGAGTCCTTAGGGGACACCCGGTGGGAGACCCACTTTTCAGCCAACCTAGCCAGCTTAAAGGGATCCAAAATGTTCTGGTCAGCAACATACTGATGCAGCTCCGGTGAACAGGCTTCAGAAAAATGCTCAAAAAACAACAGGTGGGACAATTCAACAAAAGTTTTCACCTTGTAACCATCAATCCACCCCATCATATTCATGTGCGCAGCACTCACCCAGTCAACCCAAGACACATTCTCTTTTCTTAAAATCCCTGAACCTTTTAAAGTATTGGGCAGGTGTCTTGCAATCAAAGCAGATTTCATACACTCATACTGACCCCTTTCCTCCACACTCAGCTTCAGAATACAGTCATATCCAATTTGGGGCACTCTGCTTAGCAAACACTTAGCCCAATCTCTTTTGTCAACATCATGAATTGCACAAGCCATTTCAAACGCTTCAATCCATTGGAGGATATCAGAACCCTCCACAAACACACCAACCAAATCCTTCATAAATTTAGCTGCTGGGGACCTGACACTCTCACTGAGTTTCGCTGAAGTCTCCACTCAAGCTTTCTCTAGCTTGATTCTCTGACATTCAGTGTCCTTGTCTTTGAGTTCAAGATCCCTATTCTTGAGTTCAACTTGTTGAGCCAGCTTCTCGTTCTTAAGCTCAGCATCTATTTCCAACTTGCGATATTCAAAGGCCAATTTCATCCTTAATAACTCAAGCTCCAGGGAAATGCTGGGGTTCGGAACAGAGGCAGCAGGAATGGCGGCATTCCCAAAAACAGATTCAGTAGAAACCCCATGGGCAGAGTCCTCATTGGTTGCATTCCCCCCCCTCATCAAGAGTTTCACCATTGGTCTGGTAGTCCACCAGGGCAGCTATCAGCTCAGCCCCAGACTTATCCACAAAGTCTAACTCCCTGGCTTGACAAGCACTCTGGAGAGCTTCTAAACTCATCCGAGTCAATTTACCATTCGCAATAGACTCCATTGCTTGTAATGCAGTTATTTTGTACACACCCAAACCTTAATCTAACAAAGTGCAGATATTTTGTAAGTGGCACGGTTATACACTGATTCTTAAAACCATAAGCATCCCACTGCTGCCACCAGTGTAAAGACTGGTAGGGGGTGTATGTACTTCTGCTCTCTATATGGTAGAGGAGAGGTTCAGAAGACCCCAGCCAAGATTCTCTATAAGGTAGCAATGGACGAGCAATCAAGGCCTAGCTTCTCAGGAGGTGATGCAGGCTGGTTCTTAAGTACAGTGTAGTCCCCGAACCCCCACAAAGGAATGTCCACACACTGTATTACTGAAAACACAGTCTTTATATAATTAATATTCAAAGGTATGTACACGATCACAATAACACACTTTGTACTCGGAAGTCAACAATGATAAATATATACAATTCTAAAGTGGTACCACTAATGTTATCGAATCTCATTAAAGTCCATCAACTGTATGGTTAAAATGTCACACAGATCAATAACGAGGAAACCAGCAATAGAGATAGGCAGGAACGTCAGATGGTTGAAACGGTAGTCTTATTTCCTTCTATTAAGGTTTTACCCCCCAATGTACCTAGTGGAGTAGAGTTCTCCGAAGATGCGTCGACCAATCCCTCTTGAGTGTCTCCCTTTAAGGCAGGAGCCACGGATCGTCGAGAGGCGTCGAGGAACTCAGCGTTCGGTGTCGGGGAATCGACGGCCCTTCTTTAGTGCCCTCCCTTTAAGGCAGGAGTCACGGGTCGTCGAACGTCCGACGGAGAACAGGTTGAACTACGGCAGTGAAGTGGCCGCTTCGTTCCTAGCGGTGCTCGTCGACGACAGAGCGTTGGCGTCCTGCAAAGAAGAGGCGTGCGGGGCACCTCGGTGACGATAGTTCTGGACCGCAAAGAGATGATGAAGAACTGTGGCCCAGCAAGGGCGTCAAGTCGTCAGTGTCTCTGTGGTCTTTAGGTGGCAGGAAACCCAGCGGTGGATGCTCCTCGGCACATCGACGGTCGGGCCTTCTCCAGCGGGAGAAAAGCGGGCGACGATGCAGACGAGAGCGTCCGATGATCAATTTAAGTTCTTAGGCAAACGGGAGCACGGCGGCTCCAGTCGCCGACAGCGGTCGTCGACAGTGGCGGACAACAGTTTGAGTGCTTCTCTTTGAGATTCCGCGGCAGTCCCCGCCTCGGGTCGGCAGCCTGTCGAAGGTCTGTCTACCAGGGAGCTTTGGCAAAGATCAGCTGTGCACGATGGTCCCTCATAGCTCGGGAAGAGGGCGCCTTACCAGGTCCTCTCTGGGTCATTCCTTGGAGGCACAGCAGCTTTCAGATTGGGAAGGAGAGCAACAGCACTTCTTCTCGTCCAGCGGGGCTTCAAGGTCAAGCTTCAGTTACTCCAGTTACTCGTCGTAGTGGACTTCAGCATCTGAACACGATTCCTAGCAGTGAGAGGTCCCAGATATATTGTTGATCTCCCATTCATTCCACTGGGTCACACTCAAGCATCCAGTCAGGACTATTCATGCAGGCAGGCAGCCAATCAGGCACACGAGGTATTCAGGCCATTCACTTCTCTCCAGACACTCACAACAAGTTATGTGTATTGGGACAAGTACCGAGCCATTCAACACTCCAAGCTGCATTCATACCAGTTTCGGGCAGGGCTGTCTCAGTCATTGTGTCAACCGCCAGATACTAGACATCCACAACACAGAATGCATATTCGTCACACACTCTATTCACCCAGGTCCCACCCACAGGAGGTACCCACAACATACATCATCGGGAAGGCTCCAGCTAGTCTGGCCGGGCCTTCACAACAACACCATATATGGCATTTCCACCCAACAGCCAGTCAGGGGGAAGGGACAGAGTCAGGGCTTCCCAGGACTTTGGGAAAACAAGGTAATGGGTAATAGAAAGCAAGAGGCCACAGGGGCCATCTTGTTTTCCATCAGGAATCAACTGATCCCAATGGCAGGGCCGGGGTATCCCAAAATGGAGGATTCTCCGCACACCTGTCAATTTCAGCATGGAGCTGCCACCAGCCCATACCCTACTCTGTGGGCCACCCACAGGTACCCAAAAACATACACTAGGGGCACAGGGTTGTACCCCCACCCTTGGGTGCCATAAGGGTATCCCACGGGTCTGTTCACCAAACCAAAAGAGAGAGAGAGCTGCACCGCCAGGAGTCTCACATGAACTCCTGTGCGGAAAACACGACAGAACACATGATAAAAAGCAGTAAAGAACAAGGATACGGAGGCCCTGTCCCTCCGATGCATTTCCAGCATCACATGGCAGTTCTTTAACACTGTTGGGAATGTGCCAAAGGCTAAAGCTACCAAAGTGAAATGCACTGAATGCACACGCCGCCACACCAAATCCAACCACTGCAATGCTCTCAGAAAGGTTGTTCCTTTATTAGCAAGTAGTAGGATGTGTTCCTCCACCTCATCTTCCTCAACCAATACTGTAACGACACAGCCTCTTTGGTGGGACACAAAATCCCACAGCTACCTTACAAGCAATAAAAGAGGCTGTCGATTCATATCTTTCGAAGACAACAGTCCTCTGTATATACTGCAACACACCACTCTGCAGGAGGGAGCAATGTGAAAGTGCTTTTGAAGCTGTAATCAAGGAGCATGAGAAACACTGCCCCCTACCTTAGATGTAATACACATGCAACATCTTCCCCTGTCCACCTGCCCCTTCATGCTAGTGCTTGGTGCATCTTAACTCATTTCCCTCCACGCCTTACTTTATAGCCTGTCCTGCAAAAAAAACAACAAAAAACAACAAATAAAAGGTTACTTTAAGAATCACCTTTCATAGTTAAAAAATAGAACAAAACAAAATAATCTTATAGACTCCATCCACTTTACATTTCTTAGTAAAGTGTATAGACGCAAGAAGAGTTTCCAACATTTCCATTAGCATTTTGTGTTATGCTAATGGGAATAATGTGGCGTTCATCCCCCGTTCCAGGGACTGGAATGGTGGATATCAGTCAAGCAGCCCTAGTTATTGGCCCAAGCAAAGCGAGGGTGGATAACAAGGGCTCCAGATGGTTATCCCCCGCTCCAGCCCCTGCAATGGGGGTTGAAAGCCTTTAGCACCCCTGGTTGCCAAAGCAGTAATCCAGGGTGCTAAAAAAAGGATGTTCCTTCCTACACCGGGACATGCACGTTATCCCACTCTAGGAAGGAAAATCCTTTTCCAAGAAAGCCACCATGGAAAGGGAAGGCGGGACTCCATACAGAGCCCCTCTTCCCTTTCCATGGCAGCCTACAGAGGGCGAAGAGAGAAGCCTATGACCATACTAAGATTCCACACACCAACTGCCACTTAACAGTCTTTTACTAATCATTTTCATCTACATTTCCCTCACTTATCCAAATAAATTGTACACAATGCTCCTATAAATGCACATATGCATTGTGCAGTGAGAGAGGTGCATAAATAGAAGGGGCAGTATGGATGGGCAAGTGCTCATGAGAACCCAGGAGGGAAATGCCAAGGCATGACAAGGTGAGACGCCACTGGGTAACTACAGCAGAGAGTCTCAAGGGAGGGGTGCATCTTAACCGTAACATCCTCTTAACAAAGTGTTTCTGTCAATTTAATTGGTTTTTATAATTGAAAATTGTTAAGAAGGATTTCTGAAGTCTGACCAGGAGGGGCAGAGGTTCAGAAGGCCAACCTAGTTTCTTGGAAAAGGGTAACCTCTGGACAAGCCAGACCAATCAGGGTAGCTATGGCAAGCGGTCAAGACTAAGGGACTCATTACGAGGTTAGAGGTAAGGGGTGAACGGCGCCGGTAAAGGTGCCGATGCCGTTAACCCCTTACCTCCGCATTACGAGGTCCTTTAGCAGGTCCCGCTAAGTGCGGCTGGTTTTACCAGGAGCCCTTAGCGGGAGACGCTAAAGGACCAGCATGCTAATAACGGGCCCGTTATTAACATGCTCCCCATTCTCATTGAGCCTTATGGGGCTCGAATGGGAAAGGGGATGGGATCCCTGAATAGTGAAATACTGGGTCCTCCAAGATTGGAATGGCCCGGTAATTCCCCATTCAGGGAACCCGGACCCGGTATGCAGTAAGGGGGTAGCCATGGTGCTAATAGCACCATGGCTACCTCCAATCTCGTAATGAGGCCCTAAGTCTCAGGAGGTGTGAGGGTGACTGAAGGACCTCAATGAGCACACAGAGCAAGGACACTTACAAAGTACTCCAGACAGGTGTTATATCAAAAATGTAGGCACATTTATTACAAGGCCTTTGTAACATAGACCATAGCAAAGTATCACAGTAACACTAAGTAAACCAAAACATCACACTCAATACAATATATACAAGACCAGGGGGGTTCTAATGGGGTGACTGCACGAAATATGTCGACAACCTAGATGGGAAGGAAACAGTGCAGTTAATCTATAGGCCCAGTTCAACATTAATACTTCACCTAACACATGCAATGCAAACGCACACGGTTGTTCCAATGGGCAGAACAGGGTCTCTTCAGGGGTCTCTAGCAGCTCGGGAAGGTGGATGATGCAATGAAGAATAGGTTTGCACTATTCAAGAAGGACCTCCACTTGAAGGCAGGGGCAGTTCAAGAGTTCGGGATGGAGTCGCTATTTCGCAATAGCAGTGGACAGGAGCGGGGCCCCAAGGGGCCACTTGTGTGTAAAAATTGACTCCTGCGCTAGGTGGCACTGTTGGGGTATTGAGTACTCACCGGTCTCTGATGCAAGCAGACCCAAACTTCGGCAAGTCAGTCCACTTCGCTTGCAGGTACGAATGCGGCAAAAAGGGTCTTGGCACCTTTTAGTTCCTGAGATACAGCGATGATTCTCAAATGGGACAGTGGCGATTTCTCCGCTCCGGGTGGATGAATTGCCCCAGTTTCACAGCAGGCTACAGGGGCAAGAGGGTCACAAATGCAGCAGACTTGCAAATAACATTGCCGCGGCAGGGCAACGCGGTAACTGCGTTTACTCCGGTCCTGGCGCACTCGTCTCACTTCAGACCTGGGAATGCCAAGTGTACAAAATTCGTTATGAAGGTGCTGTGGAAACAGAGCTAGCAGGATACCAGGTTACGTGGGCCTCCTCGAAACGGCAGTGGAGACAGAGCAAAGGTCCTGCGTAAGCTGGTGGGCCCACTGGTTGGCCCAGGGACACTTCCGAGAAAGCTTACTTGCAGGGTTTGATGAAGGTGCCGAGAATAGTTGGTCCCACTATTCTAATGGGTTGAAGCATATTTGCAGACCTTCTAGGATGACCAGATTCAGAGGGGTCCCACGGTATGACAGTGGGCTCAGGGTGCCAAACCTTCCAGCGGGTCACCAGCGGTTCCTCGACTCAGCTTCGTAGTTGCAGGATACTTGTATCCTATCCTTTGTTCAGTGAGAACTCAGGAGATCGACCTGGTAGTGGTGTTTTCAGCCTCCTTTTATCCAAAGTTCCCTTCGTGCCAAAACGGAGATGACCCAATGGGAGATCTGCTCACAAGCACACACTCCATACGTGGACCAATCAAGGACCACGGTGGTCCCAGGCATTCATGGCACACCAGAGTCTCTGGCACCCAGGATGTGTATTGGAATCAGACATTCCAGCCCACATCCTGGAGGCACACACAGAAGCCTGCAAAAACATTGGGATTAGGGGGAAAGCGCATGACCAAATAAGGACTGGCCTGGGTCGACTCGACCCGGGGAAGGTGAAAAGGCAAGATGGCCAAAGGACAGGACAAAGAACCTTGTGGCATGGCCATTTTGGAGCCAGGCCACCTATTTGTGCCAAATGTGGTTAACATGGTTAACATGGCAGGAAAGGGTTCAAAAGAATGCAAAAAGATAGCTGCCACCAGTCCTGTCCATGACACATCTGCACAGTTCATAAAAAGTCCAGCGAGAGTATCTAGGGCCTTTGGAAATGACTATAGACCCAAGTGTGCTGTATGTTAAGATACATTGCACACTTGTTACATGTTGCACAAAAGCTGCAACATGAGGAAAGGACTAAGGGAAACAAAGTCTCCCAGTACTGACTGTCTTAAGCGCATGTCAGTTTCCCCATAGAAAAATGAGCGAAAGCCCAGAGGAGTGCAGCTGAAGGCTGTGCTTCTCTGGCAAAGTCAATCAATGGTGTCTAAACAGCAGCAAAAAGTTTGGGGGTTGACACATGGAGGAAAAATTACATACAACTATGAAATCTTTTTTAGGAAAAAATGTTTCATGATTTTACATCACTGTATATAAGTTATTAATAATTCCTCTTTTCACACATATGAAAGAACTGTAAAGCTCCTTTAAGAAACAAATGTTTTGCAACACATACTTATGTGTGCTGTTATCAGCAGTGCATGCTGGGGATGGAAATCATTGTTTAATTGCCTATGGCATAAAGCTCCACCATGATCCCAGCCGAACCAAACTTGCATCCTAGTTCAGCGTCCACTACACCCTCATAATGTAACTAAAGACCACTGCTCATGTCTTGCAGCTCAGCCCAGTCTAAAAATCAATGGGGCACGGACTTCGGCCATGCCACACTCCCCAATAAGCAAACCAGAGAACACATTTGCGTTTGCAGAGGACCAGGCACACTACCCAGACACCAAATGTATATCACTAGTTTTTCTACTTACATTCTTACACTTTGGAAAAATAAAACACAAGACATATTTCCAAAAACATGCTTACAGTTCCTTGCTAACGCTCGTCGCACAGGTTTGCTATAATCTAGTCCACCACTTCCGGCTGTAACCACAAGCAGAATATTTTTTCCCATTCAAACCTACCGCTTCAGCCATGATGCATGCCCCAATAAGCAAGTTACAGTACACATTTCTCCTTGCTGACGGCCAGGCCCATTGCCCAGACACCAAAGTTATATCACTGTGTTGTGTACTTACTATTTATACTTTTATTTTTTAATACACAGGACATATTTGCAAAACCATGCTTTCCAGTTCTTGCTGACCATCCTCGTGCATATTTGCTGCAATCCCATCCAGCACTTCAACCAGTACCCACAAGCACATTTTTTTCCCTTTCAAACCTATCCCAATTTAAAAAAACTTTACCACATAGCCGGTCCCTGGTGGACATGGCCACTTTATCTCCATTGGTCATCCCTCGTGGTCTTGACCAGTAGCCAGATTATCCAGGTCATGACCTTATGCCATGACACGGACAATCTGGCTGCTGTCCCTGGCTACAGGCTATACCTAAGTCACCAAAGGTATATCACTAGTTTTTGTACCTACATTATGAAATAAAACAGGCCCAGATTTGCAAAACCATGCTTTCAAGTCCTTGACAATGCTCCCTAAACGAGTTTGCTGGAAATCTGCCCATGTTTAATTTTTTCAAAAGTGTCAAAATGTACGTACCTACAATAGTCATATAACTTAGCCCCCACTTGACAAAAATCCATTCAGACTTTGCACAAACATTCAAGGTTGGATCTATATTTTTTCTGAAAACCTTTGTCCACATTTGTCAAACAGCAACAAAGTTATAAGCCATTTAAAAATGTTGAGTCGCCCTCTAATGTAGCACCCGCTTGACAAAATCCCACCAAATATTTTAAAAACATTTAGATCTAGATCTAAAATCTTTTTGCAAACCTTTGTGCAGATTCATCAAATGGCACCACATTTATAAGCCTTTGCAATATTTTGGAACACCCATTTAATTTTGTTCTCTCTTGACAAAACAGCACCACACTTTCCAAATCCATTCAAAATCAGGTGTAGAATAAAATTCCAAAATGTCATGCAGTTTCATTGAGTGGCCGCAAAACTGCTTTTCACCATGCCTGTAATGCACAAATAAGCATAGATGCCCCGAACATCTCTGACTGCCCGGACTGTTTGGCGGACATCAGAGAAGAAAAACACCAGTTTTTTGGCTTTTTGAGGCCATATCCCATCCTCATCACCCCTCACCTCCCCAAAGATGGTTTGCTAAGTTTGACAAGTGCAATGTTGTGTTTTCCATTAAGCTTTTACTGCGCCGTTCATGGATACTGGAGGATGTCCGCAAATCCAACATGGCAGGGCATTTCTGAAAATCTGATGCACTTCACACCTTTCACCATCCAATCAGCAGGAGAGTCCGATATTTGCGGACCTCATGTCGGCCCCTGGGCCAATCGGGGGGCCGCCATGGACCGGACGGGGAAGTGAGTCCACGGACCGAACCCAGATAGCACACATTTCTTTTTACCTACTATTTGGTCATTTTCAAAAAAACAACTGGATGGATTTACACCACATTTACAAAAGATGCCGCTCTGGCTGCAAATTTCGTGAAAATCTATCGAGCGGTTTGGGCTGTAGGCGTGAGCAAAAATCTTTTTCCAACAATATTTCTGAGAGCATTACGGTGGTTGGATTTGGTGTGGCGGCGCATGGTGGTGGTTCCATAGGAGTAAAGCACAGGTGGTCTGTGACTGAGTACACAGTTGCACTCACTGCTTTTCACTTTTGGAGCATTTGCCTTTGGTACATTCCCAACAGTAGTAAAGAAGGGCAATATATATTCAGTGAAAAAACGTTATTAAAGGGATTTTATGGTTACGTTGCACTAATAAAAACCTATGAAATTCAGTGAAAAAACCTTTGTTAAAGGAACGTTATGGTTACAAGTAAAACTGAATAATCCCTGAAATTCGCCTGTTATGGTAAGCTTAAGCAACCATAACTTGCGCCACCACTGTGCACTGCTAAGACTAATGCCCAGGACATCAAATATGACATCACAAATGTCATTGATGACATCAATGATGAAATCAGATATCTGGGCCACTTGTTTTTGTTCACTGACATATCTAAGCCAGGCGGTTTTGTTCACTGAGAGTAAGAATATGTATATTGAAAAGGTGTTATATATCTAGATGTTAACCATCGTGTATGTTCTTAAAGTACTTTCCCTAGGGTTTGGTCTCTGCTCATGGTACACAAATATGGGGAAATAAGCAGGCCTCAAGCAACAATTAATTTGTATAAATGACGATACACTTTGATGTTGTTGTCATTTTCCAGTGATGTTCTTTCTTTCGTCCTTACTTTAGTTTTCCTGTATGTGTCTCTGATTTGTATGCATTGTGGATCTTCATATGTATTGTTTGTACTAACACAAGTAAGTACTACGTTTTGAAGTATTAGCTATTTATTCCATGTTTTTCATTACTCAAAACTCTGATAAAGTAGCATTTATCATTTTACTATCCAAAATTATCAGATTCAAAATGTTGTACTTCTATGTAGCATGCTGCAGCCATTGCCTATGTGTATATATGATTAGGTTCCTATATTAACAACACTCCAATGTAATGTTTTGTTAAGAGTAGTACATTCTTTAATACGTTAAGTAGTCCATGATAAATCACCCGATCACCCCTGACATCTTATTACCAACATTAAAAACACAACCCTAGGGACTTTTCATCAAAATTAGTTTCATATGTCATGTTATCAATTGCATGTGTGATGTCATCTTTGATGTCCTTGGTGTTAGTCTTAGAATTTCTGGGGGGTTTTGGTTTTACTTGTAACTATAATGTCCCTTTAACAAAGTTTTGTTAACTGAATTTCATAGGTTTTTATTAGTGCAACTTAACCATAACATCCCTTTCACAAAGTTTTTTCTGTAAATATATATATATATATATATATATATATATATATATATATATATATATATATATATATATATATATGCGTATACATATATACATATATATATATATATATATACACGTTTTACCCTCTCTTTCTCAATCTCTCTCTCCCCCATCTCTCTCTCTCTCCCTGAAATATATACATTGTACATATTATGCAAAAATGATCAGGGACACGCAGATGAAGGCAGGATGGATGCCTTGGCGCACTCCTCATTTCGCCAAGTATCTTGTTAGGGGCTTAGAATCTAGGTACCGACTTTTAGAATGAGAGAAAGGGCTTTTAGGGGTACGAAAAAAACAGGCCCAATGTATCATTTTTTAGTGTGCCAGACACGGTACAAAGAATTGTGATACCTTTTACGCCGGGCACACATTTTGTTTTGCAAGCTTTCAGCCCAACAAAGGCGCCTTCTGAGGGACGTATGGAACAACTGATGCGGAATGTCTCTTGATAAGGAAGAGCGGCACGACATTTGCCGTGTGAATACATTGCATGCTACAATTTCGAGAGGCAAACCTTCAGAAGAATGTTCATTTGATGGGCAAGGAGATGATGACGATATGTTAATTTCTGGGAGCTTTTGTGAACAGATGTTCACAGCAATTGCCACTGAGACAAGGTGAGAGAAGTGGAGATTGTTCTTTTGCATACATACTTGCATTTCAAAGGCGTGCGCACCTTTTCTACATTCGACAGGCAAGCGGGACATAATAATATCCTTGTGTTCCGGCAAAAAGAGTTGGATGCACTTTAGGATGGACGTGTTCTCGGAAGAGTGTATTATCTGAAGAAAAAGAGTAGGGAATGAGGATAACTTAGATAGTGATACATAACCCCAGTGTCTGGTCTGTTTTCTGTTTTGTTTTCAGTGGAACAAGTTTTTCCCGCCCAATTCCGAATTATGTATTTATTTGTTTTTTGGGCATAAGTCCCCAGCCTTATGTTGCGCTATTTTCTCATCATTACGTACCCCTAAAAACGGTTTTCATAAAGAGATGAGGTGTGACTTATTGCTGTTGGCAAATCCATATGATTAAGTAAAGAGACCCATGCGCCCCCGACAAGAGTGATCCAAAATGGAATAACCCCACTCTGCACTACATGTACTCCATGTCAGACAGTAAGACTATTTACATTTCACGAAAAAGTACCTCAACTTTTTTCTCTCACTCAATACATGTTCACTACATACCATTTCGTATTCAGTGCATCCCTCAGCACTGACACACAGTGCCTTCGTTTTTACGCCTCTTATCCAGCTCTTGAGAGTCAGGGTTTAAATGTGTTCACAAAGATTCAAAGACAACTTTGTTGTGTTGTGAGCACATGTAGAGCTACACTTTTGTGGATGTGTACCTTTTTCCCATTCTGGCACCCCTTTGACACATCGGCATCTCAATGACAGTTGCATGTCTAGATATGCCTACTTTTGCAAGTCTGACAAATTTGCACAATGCCCCCAGTAGTAAATTATTTTGTGACTCAGTCACAATTGAGTATATTTGTCATAAATTAAACAGTCATTACTTTTCCAGGAGCAACTCACACTCATTCTTTCAAAATCTATCGCAAATTGGGCACAACGTGTTAAAAATAATGTTTCTTCATTCTAGAATTAGTCATTATAGGTTTTTCATAAGAAAACTTGCAATGTCAAAAATAACTTGTCATACTTAGTTATTTATAGTGGGTTTTTCATAAAGTAAATTCTTCCAAAATGTATTTTTCATAGTCACATGGCTGGAAGGTGGACGGGAAAGTTATTCTGCTGAAAATCTACTGTAGAAATAATTTAAGATTGGCTTTGAACCCGTAGGCCCTTTAAGCAAAGTAGCACTATATGGGATGGTTGGGGATACAGAATATACTCTTACACCAATAATAAGACCGACTCAGGAATTTGGCAAATCATAGCTGTTTTAATTGCAATTGTTTAAAACAGGGAGTGCAACGGACATCAACGGATGTTCGCTCAAGTCTCTCATCGGGAACTCTCAAAGCATTTCATAAAAAACCTAGTTATATCGTAAAAACTCATCATCATGGACATCATACTGCATGGCAAAATAAGAAAACCTACTAAACATCTAGGTATACTTTCTATGGGGGATATAATTGTGATTGGCTCTCTAAGGTCAGGTGGACTGCTATGCCCACCCCTAGTGCAAGTCACATTCAGTGTCATAGAATACACAACATTTCAATGGCTTTCAAACTGTGTGCAGTCATAACATCGAAAGAAAAATGTCAAATTACACAAAAATCGAAAAAATAATGTCAACAAAAAAAAGTCGAATGATTTATATTTTTTTTTGGGTCCTGCATGTAAAATAAAAAAAGGTAAAAGCAAAAACAAAATGAAAAAAAGGGGAGTTGGGCATTTAGAATAAAAAGCGTAATAAAAAAGAAAGTCGACTTTTTTTTTCAACATTATTTTTTCAATTTTTTGACTTTCGACATTTTGGTTTTCGATTTTATGACTATAAACCCTTTCAAACTATAGGGCTCTTTGCTATGTGGCCCTCTATGATTGGTTGGCATGCGTGCATCCTTCTGGAATATTGCACTCGCTAGCCGCACGCAAGCTGATATCCCAGGTGCTGGTGGGTTGGACTTGACCATGCCTCCCTACCCAATTAGCCCAACATCCATCATCACTCCTTCTATCTGCCATTTGAATTTTCTTTGAACTCGGACTTGCAAAGTATCACTGTGCCTGAGAATAGAAGGCAGTGCGAGCATGGTCTTATCCTCCGTTCTTGGTGTAGCTTGCTCAAAGTCTATTTTCATCTAGACCATGTCACTGGAGACCATGTTTGAGATCTTTCTTTCATATTTAACACTATTAAATCAATAAAACCTGGCACTTCTAGTGTTTTTCCATTACACCTCAACAGGAGCTTGCCTTGTTTCCCACGTTCATTTTATCTTCTCGAATAGATAACCAGTTTCTTGGCTGCCCCAACCCTTGACACTGGGCCAGAAAACCTTTCTCGAAATTTCCCTCATCATAAGCGGTTTTCTTCTACTGCGCCACACTTTCAGCCCTTCTGTTCATAGGGTCCTAGTTTGCTAAAACACGATATGGAACATACAGATTCTATATACATATATATATTGGTGGCAACACCTGCAGTCTATTCACGAGGTATAGCCAGCCTTCATGATTACTTAGTTTACTGGTGTTTCAGCATCTGTACAATTATAAAATGGCTTGCATTTTCTTTAGTGCTCTGCACACATGCAATCTTGATTCCGCACATGAAATGTTGCTCAATTCTTCACTTCACCATGTGATTCTATAAGGTCAATATACTCTCTTCATTGGCATCTCTACTGGGTGCATCATTTCTGCTTCATGTGACGTCACCAGTCTTCCCTTTCATTCATCTTCACACTTCTTTCGCGACCTCCTTTAAAAGACTGTCATTTCTCCACGGGTACATCATATAGGGCTTTCTCAATGGATACCTTGTTTCGAGGATTCTTCCTGGTATAGAGACCATTATTGGTGTCATGCATGTTGCAATTTCTGGTTTCCAACATATAGGCAAAATGAAGGCAGGACTTCCGGTAGAAGCACTTGGCTCCTCCTCTACAGATTCATCAATGCCTCATTACATTAAGAGACATTGAGCCTCATTACAAGTTTTCCGGTCCTGTAAAATGAATGCCGGTATGTTAATACCGGCATCGTTTACCGGACCAGCATATTACGAGCAGCGATGCCGGTGTCACCAGCATCGGTAGGTACCCGTTGTGACCGGACTCCCCCTTGCCGGTATGTGTGCGGACACGCAGCAGCCGTGCCAGCGACACTGGCATGCCGCAAGGAAGAGCACATTAAGAGTCGCATGGACATGGCATTACTGGCATGGAGATGCCAGTAAGAACGGATACCATGATGCCGCCAACACCGGCATCGCTGAACAGCCGTTAATAGGAATATGCTGTGCAGAAACCTGCCACAGGTGCACACAATCAGCACAGGTGGAGGCAATGGAGTCTGGCACAGCACAAAAGGAGCACTCCCACACGCCACACCCCTCACAAATTCACAATGCTACCATTAGCAGTTGCAATACTGGTGCTGGAGGACATGCCTGCACTGTTACTCCTAGAGCAGGTAAGGCAGTGAACCAGAGAATGCAGTGGAGACGCGAGAGGAGAAGGAGGGTGAGACTCGGCCAGCACATACCAACAGTGCAGGCCGTTGTACCCTGGAGTCAGCCACCAATCCCTTGCCTAAGGGCCAGTCCATTTGACCTAATCCCTGTACAGATCTACACGCTTTACCGTCTGGACAGGGGCACCATATGCATAATAGTGTACCTCATTCACGATGAACTGGTGAGCCTCATCAACATCCGGACAGCCATCTCCCCCTTGCTGAAGGTAGTGCCTGTGCTATTCTTCCTTGCCACAGGCACCTACCAGCACACAGTGAGGCAGCAGCATGGCATCTCACAACCATGTTACTCCTGTATGCTCAAGCAGGTGCTAGATTCCCTCCTGAAACATGCAAGGGACCACATTCATTTACCACGAACTGCGGAGGAGGTAAATGCTACCAAAATAGCATTCTATGTACTGGCAGGCATGCCAAACGTAATAGGTGCCCTCGACTGCACACATGTGGAGCTGGTAGTCCGGCATGCTGTGGAGGTAGTGTACAGCAACAGGAAGCTCTACCATTCCCTGAACGTACAGATGGTGTACGATACCTGCAAAATCATAACGCATTGCTGTGCAAGATTCCCAGGCTCCACACATGATGCCATAGTGCTGCGCAACTCCACGCTTCCTCGCTACACGGCACGACACGCTGCACAATGTAACTGGCTGCTGGGTAAGTCTAACCACAGGGCCATGAGGGGTGTTGTGGGGGGGAAACCACAAGCATAGGTAACCTGTCTGCTGGCTGGGCCATGAGGGGTGTTGTTTGGCGGTGGGGAACCACTGCATCCTGGGTGCCTAAACCCCAAATGAATTCAACAGAATGTGGGACACAGCCAATGGATGCAGATGTGGCATGCCTACATAGCTGTGCATACATGGAATCAACATACACAGTGCCCACACCAGCACATGCATCAGGGACATCCTTAGACATGAACCACATGTACCACAATGCACCACCCTGCAGTCACAATGCATGAAATACAGGAGCGCAGCAAAGTAAATCACGGGTCATGCAGCCATGCCTGAGCTAAATGAAACTGCCACACAGGGGAATCTCTGTCACTGCACCCACCCCACAGGTACACCACAGACAAGTATACCTGTCCAGGCACCTTAATGGACACTTCCAAATGCAATGGGTCAAGCATGGAAACTATTGCGTGCTGTTGCCTGCGGTGTCTGCCACCTCCTCTTTCCTCTTCCTCTCCTCCTCCTCCTCCACGTCCTCCTCCTCCTTCACACTGTTTTCAACACAGTCTGCTAATGACTGGAAAGATCTGTGACCTGAACTGGAGTAACTTTGGGAATGGCAGCAAAGTCAGTTACTGTATCACAAGTAACCGCAGTGTTCTCTTCAGTGCTTGGATCGGAAACTGACAAAAGAAGACACGGCAGAATCTGAGTCTGAAACAGAGGTTTCCCCAGGTTCAGAAAATGAAATAGTGTCTTTAGTATCACAGGCTGAGCTCCCTGTATCATTGGCCGGGGTAAAGCAAGCATGGAAGTCATGGCAGACCTCATGCCAGAAACAGACCGTTCAGATGCAGCAAACCTGGAATCTGGTTCTGTGTTTGTGCTACACACTCTGAAGCAAAGCACGTGCAGGGGCGTCAGACAAAGCTACGCTGTCACTATTTTTCAATTTAGATATAGTGACACTACTAGTGCTACCTACTACGGGAAAGTCATAGCTCAGTTTTGAAGGAGGCATAGCATATAATTAAGCTTGACCCATATATGCTCTCTCGGACTCATTTAGCTCGTCTAGACACGGCAAAGCAGGCAAACCAGCGGAGTCATAGACAACTGGAAAAGGGTGGCAGTAATTTAATGCAGATGAGAATTGTAAAATCTTCTTTTCAAAATAATTCTTTGAACTAGAGCTTCTGTGAGATTATCTTTGGCAATGAAAAATGTCTCAGGATGTCCCTTAAAGCTGCCAGTGTATGGGACTGGTTGCCAGAAATGTAAGCTTGTAACTATAGAATTACTTTCTAGAAAACGAGTGGATGTATAAGCATTTTCTCTTTCTGCTGTTAATAACATCTCCAGATATTCGTTTCCATTTTGCAATTCAGAAGCGGACATCAGGTCTGGCTCATTACCACAAACTGAATCGTGATCCATCATGGATGGGTCTCACATCCAATAGTAGTATTTCATACATGTATAGGAAAGGCTACGGTAGGTTTGTAATCAACTTAGTGAGTATCCAATCCGAGCAGTTCTGTTTTTTTTTTATACTCAGCCAATGTGTTACTTATTACTGCCGCCTTATATATTTGGATGGATTTGGAAAAGTGTGCCTTTTTTGGTGCTGACATATTGGGATTGCTTATCTCTGAACTGATTTCATGTATTCTTCTGATGTAATATAATTGATAATGTTTTCAAAAATGTGGTTTTTATGTCTGAATGGTGTAAAAGGTTTCTTAACATCTTAATAAAAATGTAAACAAATTCCTGAACATTAACTTACTCTCATGAAGAACCTGCCTGCATCCATCAGTTGTCTTTTGGTATGCTACACATCTCCCCAGCGGTTACTTGAAGGTTCCAGCAATCTATCAGTGACCCCGGGATAGAACAGGTTCAGACAGTCCTGCACAAAGGGCCTTAAGAAAGGAATTCAGGAGGAATGATGGGTTAGCCGTTTTACAGATAAAGGTCAATACTCTCAGAGCAGGATGCAGTGAGCAGTGGGCAGAATGGGATGGCAAGGCCACACTGAGCTATGTGACTGGAGCCAGCTGGAACCTCAAAGGTAAAGTGAACAGGAAAAGGAGACACATACAGACACTTATCAGAGAAGAAACAAAAACAGTGGAACAAGTGAATGGCAAAATTGTGATGAGCACAAACAACCATGAAAAAATGATATTTCATTTATTGTGTGAATGTGACCATTTTGTACTTACAGAGTCATCATATTGCAGCTGTTGCTCTTACACAGTGACCCAGCAACTCAGTGGGGAAGAGAGCTAGTTGTCTGTTAGTGCACAGTGCTATAAGCGCCTACTTACTAGCACCCTGGGTAGAAGATAGGTAGCACATTGAAACACATACAAATCAGAAGCGAAGACAGACTGAAAAGGTCCCAAGAAGCGAAGGAAAGCTGAAAAGGAATCTGTGACAGAGTTCTGAGGAAAAGCTGGAATGGATCTTGGAGTCAGTGACTGGGACAATAGAACCTCAGTTAGGGGCTGGAAAAAGAGGATAAAAGAAGCAAAGTAAAGAACAAGCAGGAAACACATTTAGCCAGCAGAGCTATCTATCACTCTGGTAAGAACACTACTGAAAGTGAAATCGATTAATAGACTCTGACATTATTTCAGGTACCTGAAAAGACACTAGAAACTGAGAGCAATCAATCATGGAGCAAGGTTATTGGTAACTTTCAAAATAAATAGAAATGCAATACCAAGACCTAAAATATGGTTTTGGCATTCCAAATAGCAATAAATAACAGCAATATGTACAAACTGGAAACATGAAAGCAGTGCTGCATGGGACACCAAGAAAGACGCAGGGATCAGAACCACTCAAGAAATTGTCAAGCACAGGATTTCAATCTGGGTGCAAGGAATTAGCAAGCCAATGCTCCCTGCTGGGAACGGAGCTTGCAAACAAGACATTTGCAAATAAGGAATCAGGCTGGAAGGGGTGCAGCTGGCGCTCCTAATCTGGCAATAAAATAGAACAGGCACACTAACAGGGTCAAGATCTGGTTCAGAGCGAGAAAGATACAAGAGGAACAGCAATTGCTGGCTTTTAAGGGCATGCTGCTCACAGGTGGATGTACCTGGCAGTTGACGCAGCTGCAGGCAGTTAGGACTTCACCGCCTGACCATGCTCTTTGCATCATTTGAAGCAAAGCAAGTCTACAAAGTCTGAAACGGGGTATGGACTGGAGTTTATTTATTTATTTTGTATAAGGAAAGCATTCTGAAAAGCGCCAGAAGTCAGAATAATGCAGGAGCATGAAACAATGAAACAAGAATGAAGCGTAATCTTTTCACATGTAGATGTTACAAGAGTTTACGACGTAAGGACTACAGTGCACCATTCTGGCTCTGCAAGATCTGAAACTGGATTCCGGAATGGAGTTGATTTCAGGATTGTTAAGGAAGGTTAGTGGATTGGTGTCAGGACACTTGAAGAGTTTAGGAGCATAGACAGCTGATGACTGGACTTCACAGGGCCTACCCTAGCATCCCTCACCTCCTGCCAGCTGTCCAGATAGCCGGATTCTCACATTATGCACTTGCTAGACTGTCACAGTAGTAGTTACAATATGTTTCTTAGGTTGTAATTGGACATTGCATGTTTGGTCCTTTCATGCATGTACCTTCCCATTATGATTTCATCCTCTGTGAATGGAACCCTCCATATTACTTCACTTCTGGAGAACGCCTCTCTTTCCCAAACCTAACAAGGACGCCCCAACCTAACAAACTAAGACTAAAGAAAAATGACATAATGTCCAAAAGTATCTGACCCTCACACTAACATACACAACAAAATAATATAGGAATTGTGTGGGAGTTTTAAACTCTACAAAATAACATATACATTCAAACGCAAAGGTTGAAACCATGAGTTCTTGTTACTAGGGTGGATTCCCTTCCCCTTGATCACTTCAGCATTCTCTGAAACAAAGTTCAATTTGAAGAAAGTTTGATTCAGTAACAAAGTTCCATTTAATGTAGGAAACAAAGTATTTTCCACTCTATATATCCTTTCACTGAATAAAGTAACTTTCCCACTTCTAAAGGTTTCTTCACAGTTCATTACGATTAATAACACTTACACAATCTCCTGCTTGGTAAACAAAAAGTATTTTCCTCCAAATGCCAATTCAGAGAACAAATGCAAGTGTTATTTTCTCCACAAGTCAATCACTTGTTATCACATCATGCTCCTTCATAGAAAATACATTTGCTGGGATGTCCCATTCAAATTAAACACTTTAATCAGGATGGTTCAACAATCACTTTAGGTTATGCAACAGTTCAACAAAATGGACACTTTTTCCACCACAACCTTTTCACCACAAACACAGTACTTTAAATCAGCTTCTTCCTGGTACACTCACCTGCTAGGACTAACTACAACTTGTTCCTTTCCTGGTATACTCACCTGCCTAGATAAAACTCCTACTACTACTACTACTATAACTTGTACTTAGTGATAAGGTATGTTCCAAACTCTCCACAATACGATCATCAATGGAAAGATTTGAAGCAACAACTGCTTCTCTGGTCAGCCTTTTAACTTTTAAAACAGTTGGTTTATGTCTTCTTCCAAATGAATGATTCACAAAAGGACAATGATTCTCTTGTTAGTCTGTTTACCATAGGCAATGCAGGTTACAGTTCTCTCCCCCCTCCCTGGTTCCTTTGACAACAAGGGTTTTGCTACTGCAATCTTTCACTGCTCTTTAAACAATTTTTTTCTGACAATGTTGGTTACAACTTTCTTGCCCTGGATATCTATTTATAGGAATATCAAATCCAAATTGCTTGGGATCTCACTTTCTCTTTGGCTTTGGCAATGCAGATTACAATATTCCCATATCTGAAATCCCTTAATAGAGGAGAGTTGTGCCCAATTCACCTTTTTATCAATTTTCTTTGGCTCTGGCAATGTGGGTTACAATGTTCCCATATTCGGTATCTCTTAATGGGAGGTTTGTGCCCAGTTTGATGTAATTCAATGATTTTGTATTCAAAATGATTATTGTTACCTATCGGCCTCCCTCAGAAGGCCCAGGGTCACCTATTTCAGGCCAACTCACTGGTGTGCTCTGGAATCTCCTTCTGACTCGCCAATAATCCTCCTGCTCCACTTGTCTGGATCTCTGCTGCCGTTGACAGTTCTGGTTGGTCTGCCATTGCAGCTCTGTGCGCTCCCCAGTGTGAATCCGTTACCGGGCAATTCATGGGATGTAGAGAGCTTCTCTCTCTCTCATGGGCTGGCTGCTTCAATACCACTTCCTGCTGTGTGTCCTCTCCATTCATCAGGAGGCCCAACTTGTGCTACGTCTTCTGCCCAGCATCCTGCTACCATCATAATGCACAACTTCAGCTTTTGTTCCTCTCTGCTGCTTCGTCCTGACATGCACCTGAAAGGCCTTTAAATGTTAAAAGGTCCCGCTCAGGTGTTGTTCATTACAACAACTAGACTGCTCACCATAGTTTACTAACTGTGGGCCCCTCTTCCTCTTCTCAGTACTAAGAGCATTATGGGACGTTTAGTAACTAATCCATTCTGATTAGGTAATTGAGAGGATTTACATAAAAGGTAAGGTTTTTTAGGAGTTGATGCTTTTTATCTTGAACTCAACATTTAAACATGAAGTAGAATCATAACTACTGGAAGTTATAACATTAACTTCCCGGCTCCCTTGTGTACCATTTTGCAGCTTATTACAAGGATCTTCATACTTGGCACTTTGAGTGACTCTGGGGAAGAAAGTTTTACAGTGACAACATGCCATTAAATATACAGGTATTACAGAAATCTCCTCCTCAGAAGATGATGAATACTGTGTCCCTCCTAACTGAGTCACACTGGGCCACACTGAGCTATGTGACTGGAGCCAGCTGGAACCTCAAAGGTAAAGTGAACAGGAAAAGGAGACACATACAGACACTTATCAGAGAAGAAACAAAAACAGTGGAACAAGTGAATGGCAAAATTGTGATGAGCACAAACAACCATGAAAAAATGATATTTCATTTATTGTGTGAATGTGACCATTTTGTACTTACAGAGTCATCATATTGCAGCTGTTGCTCTTACACAGTGACCCAGCAACTCAGTGGGGAAGAGAGCTAGTTGTCTGTTAGTGCACAGTGCTATAAGCGCCTACTTACTAGCACCCTGGGTAGAAGATAGGTAGCACATTGAAACACATACAAATCAGAAGCGAAGACAGACTGAAAAGGTCCCAAGAAGCGAAGGAAAGCTGAAAAGGAATCTGTGACAGAGGTCTGAGGAAAAGCTGGAATGGATCTTGGAGTCAGTGACTGGGACAATAGAACCTCAGTTAGGGGCTGGAAAAAGAGGATAAAAGAAGCAAAGTAAAGAACAAGCAGGAAACACATTTAGCCAGCAGAGCTATCTATCACTCTGGTAAGAACACTACTGAAAGTGAAATCGATTAATAGACTCTGACATTATTTCAGGTACCTGAAAAGACACTAGAAACTGAGAGCAATCAATCATGGAGCAAGGTTATTGGTAACTTTCAAAATAAATAGAAATGCAATACCAAGACCTAAAATATGGTTTTGGCATTCCAAATAGCAATAAATAACAGCAATATGTACAAACTGGAAACATGAAAGCAGTGCTGCATGGGACACCAAGAAAGACGCAGGGATCAGAACCACTCAAGAAATTGTCAAGCACAGGATTTCAATCTGGGTGCAAGGAATTAGCAAGCCAATGCTCCCTGCTGGGAACGGAGCTTGCAAACAAGACATTTGCAAATAAGGAATCAGGCTGGAAGGGGTGCAGCTGGCGCTCCTAATCTGGCAATAAAATAGAACAGGCACACTAACAGGGTCAAGATCTGGTTCAGAGCGAGAAAGATACAAGAGGAACAGCAATTGCTGGAACACCGATTTGGGCTTTTAAGGGCATGCTGCTCACAGGTGGATGTACCTGGCAGTTGACGCAGCTGCAGGCAGTTAGGACTTCACCGCCTGACCATGCTCTTTGCATCATTTGAAGCAAAGCAAGTCTACAAAGTCTGAAACGGGGTATGGACTGGAGTTTATTTATTTATTTTGTATAAGGAAAGCATTCTGAAAAGCGCCAGAAGTCAGAATAATGCAGGAGCATGAAACAATGAAACAAGAATGAAGCGTAATCTTTTCACATGTAGATGTTACAAGAGTTTACGACATAAGGACTACAGTGCACCATTCTGGCTCTGCAAGATCTGAAACTGGATTCCGGAATGGAGTTGATTTCAGGATTGTTAAGGAAGGTTAGTGGATTGGTGTCAGGACACTTGAAGAGTTTAGGAGCATAGACAGCTGATGACTGGACTTCACAGGGCCTACCCTAGCATCCCTCACCTCCTGCCAGCTGTCCAGATAGCCGGATTCTCACATTTTGCACTTGCTAGACTGTCACAGTAGTAGTTACAATATGTTTCTTAGGTTGTAATTGGACATTGCATGTTTGGTCCTTTCATGCATGTACCTTCCCATTATGATTTCATCCTCTGTGAATGGAACCCTCCATATTACTTCACTTCTGGAGAACGCCTCTCTTTCCCAAACCTAACAAGGACGCCCCAACCTAACAAACTAAGACTAAAGAAAAATGACATAATGTCCAAAAGTATCTGACCCTCACACTAACATACACAACAAAATAATATAGGAATTGTGTGGGAGTTTTAAACTCTACAAAATAACATATACATTCAAACGCAAAGGTTGAAACCATGAGTTCTTGTTACTAGGGTGGATTCCCTTCCCCTTGATCACTTCAGCATTCTCTGGAACAAAGTTCAATTTGAAGAAAGTTTGATTCAGTAACAAAGTTCCATTTAATGTAGGAAACAAAGTATTTTCCACTCTATATATCCTTTCACTGAATAAAGTAACTTTCCCACTTCTAAAGGTTTCTTCACAGTTCATTACGATTAATAACACTTACACAATCTCCTGCTTGGTAAACAAAAAGTATTTTCCTCCAAATGCCAATTCAGAGAACAAATGCAAGTGTTATTTTCTCCACAAGTCAATCACTTGTTATCACATCATGCTCCTTCATAGAAAATACATTTGCTGGGATGTCCCATTCAAATTAAACACTTTAATCAGGATGGTTCAACAATCACTTTAGGTTATGCAACAGTTCAACAAAATGGACACTTTTTCCACCACATCCTTTTCACCACAAACACAGTACTTTAAATCAGCTTCTTCCTGGTACACTCACCTGCCAGGACTAACTACAACTTGTTCCTTTCCTGGTATACTCACCTGCCTAGATAAAACTCCTACTACTACTACTACTATAACTTGTACTTAGTGATAAGGTATGTTCCAAACTCTCCACAATACGATCATCAATGGAAAGATTTGAAGCAACAACTGCTTCTCTGGTCAGCCTTTTAACTTTTAAAACAGTTGGTTTATGTCTTCTTCCAAATGAATGATTCACAAAAGGACAATGATTCTCTTGTTAGTCTGTTTACCATAGGCAATGCAGGTTACAGTTCTCTCCCCCCTCCCTGGTTCCTTTGACAACAAGGGTTTTGCTACTGCAATCTTTCACTGCTCTTTAAACAATTTTTTTCTGACAATGTTGGTTACAACTTTCTTGCCCTGGATATCTATTTATAGGAATATCAAATCCAAATTGCTTGGGATCTCACTTTCTCTTTGGCTTTGGCAATGCAGATTACAATATTCCCATATCTGAAATCCCTTAATAGAGGAGAGTTGTGCCCAATTCACCTTTTTATCAATTTTCTTTGGCTCTGGCAATGTGGGTTACAATGTTCCCATATTCGGTATCTCTTAATGGGAGGTTTGTGCCCAGTTTGATGTAATTCAATGATTTTGTATTCAAAATGATTATTGTTACCTATCGGCCTCCCTCAGAAGGCCCAGGGTCACCTATTTCAGGCCAACTCACTGGTGTGCTCTGGAATCTCCTTCTGACTCGCCAATAATCCTCCTGCTCCACTTGTCTGGATCTCTGCTGCCGTTGACAGTTCTGGTTGGTCTGCCATTGCAGCTCTGTGCGCTCTCCAGTGTGAATCCGTTACCGGGCAATTCATGGGATGTAGAGAGCTTCTCTCTCTCTCATGGGCTGGCTGCTTCAATACCACTTCCTGCTGTGTGTCCTCTCCATTCATCAGGAGGCCCAACTTGTGCTACGTCTTCTGCCCAGCATCCTGCTACCATCATAATGCACAACTTCAGCTTTTGTTCCTCTCTGCTGCTTCGTCCTGACATGCACCTGAAAGGCCTTTAAATGTTAAAAGGTCCCGCTCAGGTGTTGTTCATTACAACAACTAGACTGCTCACCATAGTTTACTAACTGTGGGCCCCTCTTCCTCTTCTCAGTACTAAGAGCATTATGGGACGTTTAGTAACTAATCCATTCTGATTAGGTAATTGAGAGGATTTACATAAAAGGTAAGGTTTTTTAGGAGTTGATGCTTTTTATCTTGAACTCAACATTTAAACATGAAGTAGAATCATAACTACTGGAAGTTATAACATTAACTTCCCGGCTCCCTTGTGTACCATTTTGCAGCTTATTACAAGGATCTTCATACTTGGCACTTTGAGTGACTCTGGGGAAGAAAGTTTTACAGTGACAACATGCCATTAAATATACAGGTATTACAGAAATCTCCTCCTCAGAAGATGATGAATACTGTGTCCCTCCTAACTGAGTCACACTGGGCCACACTGAGCTATGTGACTGGAGCCAGCTGGAACCTCAAAGGTAAAGTGAACAGGAAAAGGAGACACATACAGACACTTATCAGAGAAGAAACAAAAACAGTGGAACAAGTGAATGGCAAAATTGTGATGAGCACAAACAACCATGAAAAAATGATATTTCATTTATTGTGTGAATGTGACCATTTTGTACTTACAGAGTCATCATATTGCAGCTGTTGCTCTTACACAGTGACCCAGCAACTCAGTGGGGAAGAGAGCTAGTTGTCTGTTAGTGCACAGTGCTATAAGCGCCTACTTACTAGCACCCTGGGTAGAAGATAGGTAGCACATTGAAACACATACAAATCAGAAGCGAAGACAGACTGAAAAGGTCCCAAGAAGCGAAGGAAAGCTGAAAAGGAATCTGTGACAGAGTTCTGAGGAAAAGCTGGAATGGATCTTGGAGTCAGTGACTGGGACAATAGAACCTCAGTTAGGGGCTGGAAAAAGAGGATAAAAGAAGCAAAGTAAAGAACAAGCAGGAAACACATTTAGCCAGCAGAGCTATCTATCACTCTGGTAAGAACACTACTGAAAGTGAAATCGATTAATAGACTCTGACATTATTTCAGGTACCTGAAAAGACACTAGAAACTGAGAGCAATCAATCATGGAGCAAGGTTATTGGTAACTTTCAAAATAAATAGAAATGAAATACCAAGACCTAAAATATGGTTTTGGCATTCCAAATAGCAATAAATAACAGCAATATGTACAAACTGGAAACATGAAAGCAGTGCTGCATGGGACACCAAGAAAGACGCAGGGATCAGAACCACTCAAGAAATTGTCAAGCACAGGATTTCAATCTGGGTGCAAGGAATTAGCAAGCCAATGCTCCCTGCTGGGAACGGAGCTTGCAAACAAGACATTTGCAAATAAGGAATCAGGCTGGAAGGGGTGCAGCTGGCGCTCCTAATCTGGCAATAAAATAGAACAGGCACACTAACAGGGTCAAGATCTGGTTCAGAGCGAGAAAGATACAAGAGGAACAGCAATTGCTGGAACACCGATTTGGGCTTTTAAGGGCATGCTGCTCACAGGTGGATGTACCTGGCAGTTGACGCAGCTGCAGGCAGTTAGGACTTCACCGCCTGACCATGCTCTTTGCATCATTTGAAGCAAAGCAAGTCTACAAAGTCTGAAACGGGGTATGGACTGGAGTTTATTTATTTATTTTGTATAAGGAAAGCATTCTGAAAAGCGCCAGAAGTCAGAATAATGCAGGAGCATGAAACAATGAAACAAGAATGAAGCGTAATCTTTTCACATGTAGATGTTACAAGAGTTTACGACATAAGGACTACAGTGCACCATTCTGGCTCTGCAAGATCTGAAACTGGATTCCGGAATGGAGTTGATTTCAGGATTGTTAAGGAAGGTTAGTGGATTGGTGTCAGGACACTTGAAGAGTTTAGGAGCATAGACAGCTGATGACTGGACTTCACAGGGCCTACCCTAGCATCCCTCACCTCCTGCCAGCTGTCCAGATAGCCGGATTCTCACATTATGCACTTGCTAGACTGTCACAGTAGTAGTTACAATATGTTTCTTAGGTTGTAATTGGACATTGCATGTTTGGTCCTTTCATGCATGTACCTTCCCATTATGATTTCATCCTCTGTGAATGGAACCCTCCATATTACTTCACTTCTGGAGAACGCCTCTCTTTCCCAAACCTAACAAGGACGCCCCAACCTAACAAACTAAGACTAAAGAAAAATGACATAATGTCCAAAAGTATCTGACCCTCACACTAACATACACAACAAAATAATATAGGAATTGTGTGGGAGTTTTAAACTCTACAAAATAACATATACATTCAAACGCAAAGGTTGAAACCATGAGTTCTTGTTACTAGGGTGGATTCCCTTCCCCTTGATCACTTCAGCATTCTCTGGAACAAAGTTCAATTTGAAGAAAGTTTGATTCAGTAACAAAGTTCCATTTAATGTAGGAAACAAAGTATTTTCCACTCTATATATCCTTTCACTGAATAAAGTAACTTTCCCACTTCTAAAGGTTTCTTCACAGTTCATTACGATTAATAACACTTACACAATCTCCTGCTTGGTAAACAAAAAGTATTTTCCTCCAAATGCCAATTCAGAGAACAAATGCAAGTGTTATTTTCTCCACAAGTCAATCACTTGTTATCACATCATGCTCCTTCATAGAAAATACATTTGCTGGGATGTCCCATTCAAATTAAACACTTTAATCAGGATGGTTCAACAATCACTTTAGGTTATGCAACAGTTCAACAAAATGGACACTTTTTCCACCACAACCTTTTCACCACAAACACAGTACTTTAAATCAGCTTCTTCCTGGTACACTCACCTGCCAGGACTAACTACAACTTGTTCCTTTCCTGGTATACTCACCTGCCTAGATAAAACTCCTACTACTACTACTACTATAACTTGTACTTAGTGATAAGGTATGTTCCAAACTCTCCACAATACGATCATCAATGGAAAGATTTGAAGCAACAACTGCTTCTCTGGTCAGCCTTTTAACTTTTAAAACAGTTGGTTTATGTCTTCTTCCAAATGAATGATTCACAAAAGGACAATGATTCTCTTGTTAGTCTGTTTACCATAGGCAATGCAGGTTACAGTTCTCTCCCCCCTCCCTGGTTCCTTTGACAACAAGGGTTTTGCTACTGCAATCTTTCACTGCTCTTTTAACAATTTTTTTCTGACAATGTTGGTTACAACTTTCTTGCCCTGGATATCTATTTATAGGAATATCAAATCCAAATTGCTTGGGATCTCACTTTCTCTTTGGCTTTGGCAATGCAGATTACAATATTCCCATATCTGAAATCCCTTAATAGAGGAGAGTTGTGCCCAATTCACCTTTTTATCAATTTTCTTTGGCTCTGGCAATGTGGGTTACAATGTTCCCATATTCGGTATCTCTTAATGGGAGGTTTGTGCCCAGTTTGATGTAATTCAATGATTTTGTATTCAAAATGATTATTGTTACCTATCGGCCTCCCTCAGAAGGCCCAGGGTCACCTATTTCAGGCCAACTCACTGGTGTGCTCTGGAATCTCCTTCTGACTCGCCAATAATCCTCCTGCTCCACTTGTCTGGATCTCTGCTGCCGTTGACAGTTCTGGTTGGTCTGCCATTGCAGCTCTGTGCGCTCTCCAGTGTGAATCCGTTACCGGGCAATTCATGGGATGTAGAGAGCTTCTCTCTCTCTCATGGGCTGGCTGCTTCAATACCACTTCCTGCTGTGTGTCCTCTCCATTCATCAGGAGGCCCAACTTGTGCTACGTCTTCTGCCCAGCATCCTGCTACCATCATAATGCACAACTTCAGCTTTTGTTCCTCTCTGCTGCTTCGTCCTGACATGCACCTGAAAGGCCTTTAAATGTTAAAAGGTCCCGCTCAGGTGTTGTTCATTACAACAACTAGACTGCTCACCATAGTTTACTAACTGTGGGCCCCTCTTCCTCTTCTCAGTACTAAGAGCATTATGGGACGTTTAGTAACTAATCCATTCTGATTAGGTAATTGAGAGGATTTACATAAAAGGTAAGGTTTTTTAGGAGTTGATGCTTTTTATCTTGAACTCAACATTTAAACATGAAGTAGAATCATAACTACTGGAAGTTATAACATTAACTTCCCGGCTCCCTTGTGTACCATTTTGCAGCTTATTACAAGGATCTTCATACTTGGCACTTTGAGTGACTCTGGGGAAGAAAGTTTTACAGTGACAACATGCCATTAAATATACAGGTATTACAGAAATCTCCTCCTCAGAAGATGATGAATACTGTGTCCCTCCTAACTGAGTCACACTGGGCCACACTGAGCTATGTGACTGGAGCCAGCTGGAACCTCAAAGGTAAAGTGAACAGGAAAAGGAGACACATACAGACACTTATCAGAGAAGAAACAAAAACAGTGGAACAAGTGAATGGCAAAATTGTGATGAGCACAAACAACCATGAAAAAATGATATTTCATTTATTGTGTGAATGTGACCATTTTGTACTTACAGAGTCATCATATTGCAGCTGTTGCTCTTACACAGTGACCCAGCAACTCAGTGGGGAAGAGAGCTAGTTGTCTGTTAGTGCACAGTGCTATAAGCGCCTACTTACTAGCACCCTGGGTAGAAGATAGGTAGCACATTGAAACACATACAAATCAGAAGCGAAGACAGACTGAAAAGGTCCCAAGAAGCGAAGGAAAGCTGAAAAGGAATCTGTGACAGAGTTCTGAGGAAAAGCTGGAATGGATCTTGGAGTCAGTGACTGGGACAATAGAACCTCAGTTAGGGGCTGGAAAAAGAGGATAAAAGAAGCAAAGTAAAGAACAAGCAGGAAACACATTTAGCCAGCAGAGCTATCTATCACTCTGGTAAGAACACTACTGAAAGTGAAATCGATTAATAGACTCTGACATTATTTCAGGTACCTGAAAAGACACTAGAAACTGAGAGCAATCAATCATGGAGCAAGGTTATTGGTAACTTTCAAAATAAATAGAAATGCAATACCAAGACCTAAAATATGGTTTTGGCATTCCAAATAGCAATAAATAACAGCAATATGTACAAACTGGAAACATGAAAGCAGTGCTGCATGGGACACCAAGAAAGACGCAGGGATCAGAACCACTCAAGAAATTGTCAAGCACAGGATTTCAATCTGGGTGCAAGGAATTAGCAAGCCAATGCTCCCTGCTGGGAACGGAGCTTGCAAACAAGACATTTGCAAATAAGGAATCAGGCTGGAAGGGGTGCAGCTGGCGCTCCTAATCTGGCAATAAAATAGAACAGGCACACTAACAGGGTCAAGATCTGGTTCAGAGCGAGAAAGATACAAGAGGAACAGCAATTGCTGGAACACCGATTTGGGCTTTTAAGGGCATGCTGCTCACAGGTGGATGTACCTGGCAGTTGACGCAGCTGCAGGCAGTTAGGACTTCACCGCCTGACCATGCTCTTTGCATCATTTGAAGCAAAGCAAGTCTACAAAGTCTGAAACGGGGTATGGACTGGAGTTTATTTATTTATTTTGTATAAGGAAAGCATTCTGAAAAGCGCCAGAAGTCAGAATAATGCAGGAGCATGAAACAATGAAACAAGAATGAAGCGTAATCTTTTCACATGTAGATGTTACAAGAGTTTACGACATAAGGACTACAGTGCACCATTCTGGCTCTGCAAGATCTGAAACTGGATTCCGGAATGGAGTTGATTTCAGGATTGTTAAGGAAGGTTAGTGGATTGGTGTCAGGACACTTGAAGAGTTTAGGAGCATAGACAGCTGATGACTGGACTTCACAGGGCCTACCCTAGCATCCCTCACCTCCTGCCAGCTGTCCAGATAGCCGGATTCTCACATTATGCACTTGCTAGACTGTCACAGTAGTAGTTACAATATGTTTCTTAGGTTGTAATTGGACATTGCATGTTTGGTCCTTTCATGCATGTACCTTCCCATTATGATTTCATCCTCTGTGAATGGAACCCTCCATATTACTTCACTTCTGGAGAACGCCTCTCTTTCCCAAACCTAACAAGGACGCCCCAACCTAACAAACTAAGACTAAAGAAAAATGACATAATGTCCAAAAGTATCTGACCCTCACACTAACATACACAACAAAATAATATAGGAATTGTGTGGGAGTTTTAAACTCTACAAAATAACATATACATTCAAACGCAAAGGTTGAAACCATGAGTTCTTGTTACTAGGGTGGATTCCCTTCCCCTTGATCACTTCAGCATTCTCTGGAACAAAGTTCAATTTGAAGAAAGTTTGATTCAGTAACAAAGTTCCATTTAATGTAGGAAACAAAGTATTTTCCACTCTATATATCCTTTCACTGAATAAAGTAACTTTCCCACTTCTAAAGGTTTCTTCACAGTTCATTACGATTAATAACACTTACACAATCTCCTGCTTGGTAAACAAAAAGTATTTTCCTCCAAATGCCAATTCAGAGAACAAATGCAAGTGTTATTTTCTCCACAAGTCAATCACTTGTTATCACATCATGCTCCTTCATAGAAAATACATTTGCTGGGATGTCCCATTCAAATTAAACACTTTAATCAGGATGGTTCAACAATCACTTTAGGTTATGCAACAGTTCAACAAAATGGACACTTTTTCCACCACAACCTTTTCACCACAAACACAGTACTTTAAATCAGCTTCTTCCTGGTACACTCACCTGCCAGGACTAACTACAACTTGTTCCTTTCCTGGTATACTCACCTGCCTAGATAAAACTCCTACTACTACTACTACTATAACTTGTACTTAGTGATAAGGTATGTTCCAAACTCTCCACAATACGATCATCAATGGAAAGATTTGAAGCAACAACTGCTTCTCTGGTCAGCCTTTTAACTTTTAAAACAGTTGGTTTATGTCTTCTTCCAAATGAATGATTCACAAAAGGACAATGATTCTCTTGTTAGTCTGTTTACCATAGGCAATGCAGGTTACAGTTCTCTCCCCCCTCCCTGGTTCCTTTGACAACAAGGGTTTTGCTACTGCAATCTTTCACTGCTCTTTAAACAATTTTTTTCTGACAATGTTGGTTACAACTTTCTTGCCCTGGATATCTATTTATAGGAATATCAAATCCAAATTGCTTGGGATCTCACTTTCTCTTTGGCTTTGGCAATGCAGATTACAATATTCCCATATCTGAAATCCCTTAATAGAGGAGAGTTGTGCCCAATTCACCTTTTTATCAATTTTCTTTGGCTCTGGCAATGTGGGTTACAATGTTCCCATATTCGGTATCTCTTAATGGGAGGTTTGTGCCCAGTTTGATGTAATTCAATGATTTTGTATTCAAAATGATTATTGTTACCTATCGGCCTCCCTCAGAAGGCCCAGGGTCACCTATTTCAGGCCAACTCACTGGTGTGCTCTGGAATCTCCTTCTGACTCGCCAATAATCCTCCTGCTCCACTTGTCTGGATCTCTGCTGCCGTTGACAGTTCTGGTTGGTCTGCCATTGCAGCTCTGTGCGCTCTCCAGTGTGAATCCGTTACCGGGCAATTCATGGGATGTAGAGAGCTTCTCTCTCTCTCATGGGCTGGCTGCTTCAATACCACTTCCTGCTGTGTGTCCTCTCCATTCATCAGGAGGCCCAACTTGTGCTACGTCTTCTGCCCAGCATCCTGCTACCATCATAATGCACAACTTCAGCTTTTGTTCCTCTCTGCTGCTTCGTCCTGACATGCACCTGAAAGGCCTTTAAATGTTAAAAGGTCCCGCTCAGGTGTTGTTCATTACAACAACTAGACTGCTCACCATAGTTTACTAACTGTGGGCCCCTCTTCCTCTTCTCAGTACTAAGAGCATTATGGGACGTTTAGTAACTAATCCATTCTGATTAGGTAATTGAGAGGATTTACATAAAAGGTAAGGTTTTTTAGGAGTTGATGCTTTTTATCTTGAACTCAACATTTAAACATGAAGTAGAATCATAACTACTGGAAGTTATAACATTAACTTCCCGGCTCCCTTGTGTACCATTTTGCAGCTTATTACAAGGATCTTCATACTTGGCACTTTGAGTGACTCTGGGGAAGAAAGTTTTACAGTGACAACATGCCATTAAATATACAGGTATTACAGAAATCTCCTCCTCAGAAGATGATGAATACTGTGTCCCTCCTAACTGAGTCACCACTTTCCCTTGGCAGCCATCTCCTCCCATGTGATCCTCCCTACTGATAACACCCTCAGGGTTAGGATCAGGTAGCGACTGCCTTTCCCTGGCCACATGGGAGGGGACTTTAGGCTTGGATTTTGTGATGACTATGCAGAATTCATAACACTACATAATATGCCATACATATAAATATGTCTATATGGAATATGTGAAGACTGCAGATAGACCATGGGTCCTGCTTCAAACACCCCCTTCTCTCTCTTGAACTGTTTTTTTTTTATTTTCATCCATTACCACTACCTTCCTCCTTTCTGTAATTATTTGATTTGTAGGAATCAAGAAGTGTATGCCCCTCAGTGATATACTTAAAAAGAACATCAATGTTGTCATCTCTGGTAATAGAACATCTGCTTCCAGCTCCACTGGAGCCTGGCGCAGATGCAGATAAGTTGCACGGATAGATTCCGGCAGTGTTGCAAGGAGGGGGACACTTAGACCCATTGTTTGGCCATTTGTGTGAAGGTAGCCTCTGGCTGGGGGAGATCAATGAAGTCATGAACATAGTACTGGTGACAATGCTCTTGATAGATTATAGGCCCTTGATATTCAATGATTTGTTGAATTCTGATGATTCAATGTACTCAGCCCAAGGTCTGTGCATGAAGAAAGGAAACTGGAAGGGGACGTGTACTGAAATTCTGGAAATCACAGCAGGTCACTGGCGGCTCTCAGCAAATTAAAAAAGTGCAACACCAAGGTCGTGGTCATGAAATTGGGGGTGCGTCCTACAACTCTTTAGGGCTGAGTTGGGGGTGGGGCTAAAGTGTGCCCCAAACATAATTTTAAGGCTTAAGCTGAATAACATTTCAAAAACAGCTTTTATCCCTGAAACGAGAATGAACACAATAGCAGTTACTAACACTTTCTTTATTTACATTTCATGCCTTCTGGGTGTTAGAACAACATGCATCCTCTAGTAGTCTCAGTGTCATAGAAGGTTATCCAACAAATATATGCTAGCATTGCCACTGTAAAACGTTTTCATGCTGCTAACACTGTTAGATGCACATAGAGGGGAGAGTGATAAAGAGATGGGTAGAGTAAGTGAGTGATGGAACAGGAAAGCACATGCTGCATTTGCTAGAAATGGAGATCTGTTAGTGCCTCTTGAATATTTGAGGTCTTATCTAATGTTTGTAAAACCCAATCCCTTAACCTTATTTGTGCACATAGGGTCAAGCAAAATCCCCATACAATCGAAAGACTTTGATCTACAAGCACGGTGAAAGAAAGGGAAGTGTATCCCACAGCAAGAGAACATTGAAAGTAAAGAGGGGTGAGCCACTATCACCCTGCTTGAGAGACATGGTAAACCTGTGAAGGGAGGCTAAGAATCGAGAGGGGTCAGAGCCCGGCAGAGGGGGATCCAAGGGTAAATGGTTGTCACTCCGACATTGAGAAAAGTGGGAGCATAAGTTAAAGAGACCGCAATAATAAACCAGAAGGAGGGGTTCCATAGATGAAGCTATCACCCAAGTACTAGCAGTCAAGAGACGTTCGAGCCCAGCAGATGGAGATCCACGGGTGAACCCGTTGCCAGAGTACTGACAGTCAACAGCGGTCCGATCCCGGAAGAGGGAGAGCCAAGGGTAAAGCTATCATACAAGCTTTAAGAAAAGGAACTGAAATATAAAAGTAAGGATACAAATTGAGAAGGGTCAGCCCAGAAGGGGGGGATCCAATGGTAAAATCATTACCCTCTCTGAACTTTTGGATTACAATTGAGAAGGGTCAGCGGCCAGAAGAGGGAGACCCCAGGGTGACCCCGTCACCCAGTGAACTTTGGAAACGAACTTTCATTTGGTTAAATGAACTATTGTTTATGTTATTTAAACACATCAGGCCCCGAAGATAAGAGACTATCAAAGGAAACAAGACTTGGCCATCGACCGTCCTGAGAACTGCCATTGGAACTGTCTTCTTGTGCTGGAGAAGCCCAAGACTGTACTGTGGTTCAAGCTCCCATCTTACCCTGTATGTAAAACGTGGGGAAGAGAGACATAAGCCCCTGCATCCTGACATTTTATTTCAGAACACTTCTTTCTTTTCTTGAGAACTATCCTACGCCCTTAATTGTAGTAGTTGTAAGGTTTGGAAATAGGTTTCTTAATATAAGACCTTTCATTTTGCCACAGCACCACTAGGACTGCCTTTATTTGATGGTGGACACTTGCTCCCATCTTAGATATAGGTTTGGAATAGGCGTTTTTCCAACCTGCATACAGAATTAATTGTTCAATAAACACCGTTGAACTGTGATCACTTGTATCTGTCTAACTTGTGTCACCATGAGTATTTAACAGTGGAGAGGAGCCTTGTTCAAAACTCCATAATGTCTGTGCCCATATGATATGCTGAAATTGCCACTCACTGTGGTGCAAGTGCTTTTTGTGCCTATACCTACGAAATATAACACCTTTACCATGAAAAACATTTACCCATTTTGCCTGCGACCCTATTTATGGCATTATTGCCACTGTAAAACACTCACATGACGCTGATCAGTCAGCAATATATGCCAGCACTGTTTCTGTACAGCACATTTTCGTGATACCTGTGAATATGATAAATGCCAGCTCAATCCTGTAAACATTTTTCATGCTGCATATGCCAATATATATGTCAGTATTACCATTGGAAATAATAATAATAATAATGGTGCCTAAAGTATATCACTGTAAATTGGTGTCCAGTCATAATTTCGAATGAAAAATTTCGAAAGACAATCAAAAATGTCGAAAAAATAAATGTCGAATTCTTTTTTTTTTCGATATTTTTTTTGGCTCTAGTTTATATAAAAAAAATAGGTAAAAAAAAGGGGGGGTTTCGAAAAAAAGTCATTAAAAAAAATTCTACATTTTTTTTCGACTTTTTGACTTTCGAGATTTTTGTATTCGAAATTATGTCTATAAACCCTGTAAATTCTATTCAAGGTGTGGGTTCCTCACATTCATGGCTCTGGTGCATCACCCCCTCAACACACATGTGCAAACACAACACACAAACAGTCATTAAAACTCTCTTGCGTGCAAACACACACATTGCAATCACAACCTGCAAACATGCAAACTAATTTGGCCTTTTTTTAATAAATGTACCTTTTCAGTGTGACCAGACATTGGGCCTCATTACGACCCTGGCGTTAAGTGAAAAACGATGGCGGTAAATGGTTACCACCATCGTTTTCCGCCAGGTCCGATCATGACCCGTGACCGTTAACTACGATGCCATTAGCGGCATCGTAGTTAACGCTGCCGCTAACTGCGCTAAGGGTGCGCGCACGCGACCGGCCACACCGTACTTAGCGCCATGGCGGAAAGGTTTCGCAAATGCCGACCCAAGCGGACATGCACCTAACGCCATCACCCAGCCCGTTAAGTACCTTACGTCCATGGTGCTAATTACGCCATCGCGAACCAACCGTAAAGGGCCATGTAAAGTGAATGCAGCTGCCACAGGTGCACAGAAACAGCACAGGTGAAGGCAATACAGACTCAGGAAGTCCCACACCCAGTCACACTCCTTCCCACACCCAGTCACACTCCACAATAATACCAATACGACTAGCAATGTTGGGGCTGGAGGACCTGATAGCAACAACAACAACAGGCAGCACAGAGGAGACGCAGGAGGAGAAGGAGGGCAAGGCAGGCCCAGCAAGCCCCACCAGCACAGCCAGTGCCACCACACAGGCAGCCCCCAATCCCACGCATCAGAGCCAATCCATTCAACCTCACTGCTGAGCAGATCCACACCCTGTACCGTTTGGACCGGGACACCATCACCGCCATCGTAGACATGATACACAACGACATCGTCAGCATGATAGAAACTCCAACCGCCATCCCCCCCCTACTGAAGGTAGTGTCTGTACTCCACTTCCTGGCCACAGGCACCTACCAGCACACAGTGGGGCACTTGCATGGCATTTCACAACCATTATTCTCACGAACACTCATCCAAGTGCTCGATGCCCTCCTCAAGCACACAGACGACCAAATCTCATTACCACAGACTGCCCAGGACATTGCAAACACCAAAGTGGGTTTCAATGCACTAGCCGGCATACCCGGTTGCATTGGTGCCATCGACTGCACCCATGTGGAATTGGTGGTTCCACGTGCCATGGAGGTACCGTACCGCAACCGGAAACAGTTCCACTCAATCAACGTGCAAATGGTCTGTGACTCCAACAAGATCATCACACATTGTTGTGCCCGATTCCCCGGATCAACCCATGATTCTATGGTCCTGAGGAACTCCACAATACCACGCTACATGGAGCGACATGCAGGCCAAAGATCCTGGCTACTCGGTGAGTCCAATGTCATGGAAGTGGGCAGGTGAATGACGTACCGATGCATACTCCACCTGGCTGAAAGGGGGGGATTATGCATACTCCACCTGGCTGATAGGGGGGGGGGAATGATGCATACTCCACCTGGCTGAAAGGGGGGGGGTGATGCATACTCCACCTGGCTGATAGGGGGGGATGATGCATACTCCACCTCGCGGAAAGGGGGGGGAATGATGCATACTCCACCTGGCTGAAAGGGGGGGGGAATGATGCATACTCGACCTGGCTGATAGGGGGGGAGAATGATGCATACTCCACCTGGCTGAAAGGGGGGGGAATGATGCATACTCCACTTGGCTGTGAGTAACACAGAGAACGGAGACAGAGGATGGGCACTCACAATGCACTGAAGCCCTCTGCATACATTGGGTGATGGCATGCAAAACAGGCCATGGGAGCCATGAGCATATACTGGTTGCATTGTGTGAATCAATTAGTGCATGTAGAAGTGAGCCGAAGTAACAGTTGGATGCAAGCCATGGTGGCACATCATGTCCTTGATCAGACGACATGACTGACACATACATTCTCGCCTACATACAGGTGATGCAGGCTATCCCCTGAAGAGGTGGCTCCTTACACCAGTCCGGAACTCGGCGAACCAGCACGAGGAGGACTTCAACCGTGCACATACACGTACTCGTGTGGCCATAGAGCAGACATTCCGCCTATTGAAGGCACGGTTCTGAAGCCTCAGCAGGTCTGGTGGGGCACTCCTGTACCACCATGAGAAGGTGGCAAAGATCGTCATGGCATGTGTCATGCTACACAATATGTGCGTCAGACGGAATGTGCCCCTGCCCCCTGACGCAGAACTGCAACCACCTGACGATGAGGATGAGGAGGGTGCAGATGGGGCGGTACCCCATGGAGGAGGCGACGCACAGGAGGGGCATGCAATGCGCCAAAGTATCATCGACCACTGCTTCTAGCACACACGGCTGGTGTGAATCACATGGAGACTGCACTTGGGGCACTGTGTGTCTCTGGGACATGCACACTGTGGACTGTACACCAATAAACCACACATACGCAATGAAAATGTCCACACATTTCATTTTGGGAAAGAAAAAAGTGCATTTAAACTATGAAATGTCGTGACACACCCCCTCCCCCCTCCCCCCTGCACACCCCAACACACCCCCTCCCCCCTCCCCCCTGCACACCCCAACACACCCCATGTAGGTGTCAACAGATGCCTGTGACAGTGGCCACAGGCTGTTACAAGCCCCCTCTCCCGGCCCCCGGGGCACCCCTGGCTGTGGAGCGCAGGTTACGTCCGGAACGTCGGACAGGGCTGCTCTGTGCAGAACTGGCAGTGGAGGATGTCCCTGCCTGCCCCTGTGCATGCACGTCCTGTAGGGTGTGGGTGAGCTCAGTGAGCGCACGACGCAAGCCGGCAAGTTCAGCACAGATGTCCCTGGACATGGCCTGCATGGCATCCCTCAGGGTGGCAGTGCTCTGCGCTACTTCGGCCCTTAGGGTCTCCGTGGCCTGTTCAATGGTTGCCCTAGCCCCCACACATTCCGCGGTATGCTCAGCCAGCATCGTGGACAGTTGTTGCTGCCGTTCTGTGATGTCCTCGAGGGACTGCTGCCCCTGCTGGCCCATGGCCAGTGCTGGTGGTGTGATGGAGGGGCTGCTCCCCTCCTGTGGACTGAGGACTGGGCATGGGGTAGAAGGCCACTCCTCTACCTCTGTGTGCCCCTGTGTGTGATCCTCATGGGGGCTGGCGTCTGACAAACAGGGGGAATGTAGTAGGTCAGTGGGGCTTCTGACTTCGTGCTCCTCAATGTCTGAGTCTGAACATGCAGCTATTGAAGCTGTCTCACCCATGTTGCTGCTGGCCGCTGACCCGGTGCCTTCTGTGGCAGGCAATGTCGGTAGAGGTGGAGCAGCTGCTGCTGGCCTGCTGACTACAGGGGTGCTTGCCGGTGGGACGTCCGGTATTCTTGCAGTGGGTCCTGCTTGTTGTGGGGTCTGCCGCACTGCAGCTGAGGTTGAGGGTGCGGGGACGGTATTATTGGCCTTCTTGGCTCTCTTCGTCGCAGGGGTGTCCTGGTCCTCGCGGTGTGAATCTGTGCCTGTGGTGGAGCAAAGGAGGGAGGACGTTATTGATGGGTTTGCAGACTTTGGAATGACAATGATAGACATTATTCTGGTCAGTAGATGAGGCAGATTTCAGGCAGGGCCATGCAGGTTGTCTCCTTTTAGTGTGGAATGTGGATGCAGGTATGCGGGTGCCAGCAGTGTATACAGGGTGGTGCTCGCATGTGGCTATGGGCAGTGTGGAAATGTGTTGCATTTACACTCTAGGGCAACCTTGTGCTACACATGAATGGACTGCAGTGACTATGGCATGTCTTGTTTGAGGCACCTACCTTCATCGCCTGATGTCGGAGCTCCCCTTTCCATCCCTCCGACGCCTTCAATGGCTTCCATGCCAATCGTGGTTGCACAAATCTCCTCCCACAGTTGGAGTTTTAGTGGGGATTCCGACCCTCCACCGGTACCCAGGGCAGGGTTGTGGTTCGCAGAGATGACGGCTCTGACCCGTATGCGAAGGTCGTCCCAGCGCTTCCTGCACTGCTGTGCGGTGCGGGGTACAGTCCCCACCGCGCTGACGCGCTCGGCCACCAGGGCGCAGATGGCCTTCTTGTTCCCTATCGCTGTCCTGGTCATTTCCGGGGAGAAAACAACAGCTGCGTTGTCTTGCAGGGTCTCCGCAAGCATGCAGAGTTCCTCCCGGCTGAATCTTTTCTGGCGCTGGCGGTCACATGCCTTCTTAACAGCTTTAGGCATTTTTGGGTAGTTGGATGGGTGGGTGATTGGTTGGGACAGGTGTCAGGGTTGGATCTGGTGTTGTTCGGTAGGATGGCAATGGATTGTGTATTTAAAGATGGCCGACGTGCTGTTTCCTGTTCCGGCGCGATGACGCTATTTCCGGTTCTGCTTTTTACGGCCACCGCAAATTACGGTGGCCGCTAATTACGGTGGCCGCTACTTACGGTGGCGGAAGTGAACCTTGCTCGCTTTACGATGCCGGTAGGGGCCTTTTCCGCCATGGCGTTAATTGCATTACCGCCATGGCGTAATGCTCGTGCGCGATGGGTCGTAATGTGGCGCTCTTTACGCCATCGGCCCACGGCGTAAACGCTCATTACGCCATGGCGGTAATGACGGAAGATTACCGCCTGGGTCGTAATGAGGCCCATTGTCCTTGTTAATTCTGGTTGAGGTACCAGCCAGTCCAAATCAGTAAGTAAAGCAGTCAGCAGAAGCTGCAACATGGGCATGGAGGGTGAGAAGGTGTGAGGGGAGTTCACAAAAAACGGCATTTATGTCATGTCCAGGCAGATTTGCGGGTACAGATGCTATTGGGCATTTATAGAAAAATAATTAGATAATGAGATTAGTAGAGATTTTGCAATTCAGGGCAACATCCCAACATCCCCTAGACTCCAGCACCAATTAGACTAAATGGCCTGAAGATCAGCAAAGGCAAGAAGCACGTCAAAATGTTACACTGATGTTGGGGTGGACGTCCAACATTCCAGTGCAGGAAAAGGTTTACGTTATGCAAGTTGTACTAGGCCATGATGCAGCTGGATTAGATTCTACGTGTTTTTGCGTAGTTAAATTAATTGGCATAATTGTTACTTAGTGCGTAGTTTTGAATAGATTTTAGATTTGCAATAGGTGGCAACATAATTAGCAGTTGCATGGATACAATGTTATTGTGTGATGTACAACTTGTAACAATTAGAAGCATGTAACAGGGAGCATTGTGCATGGGAGAGGGAAGCTTGCTGAGGGGAAATAAATCTGGAACAGTGTACATGTGGGGATTCGACAATGGTTTAAATTGCAGACACATTTTAGGACATTGAGGAACATGGGGTTCATTGTGCGTACATGTAGACATTCCAGAGTACAGTTTTCACTTAGTTGTGGTTTGCATGAGCCGCAGAGACTTTGGGTTGCAGGAATAGGTTTCACCTGGCTTGAAGAGCTGGATGACCGAGGTCACGGTAGGGGGTGTTTAGCGAACCGCATTTAGGCAGCTGGTGATAGCATCACAAAGGGCTGAAGTTGAGAACAGAATGAAAGGCCATCTTGTTGGGTTTTATGGCTGGATTAGGTGTGTAGATATAAGGGGCAATCTTCCTGAGAGGATGCAGGCTTGTTGTTACATTGTGGGTAGAATTGGGGGTAAGTTAATAAAACACATGCAAGGGGTGCCTTAAGGGGAGAGTTTGTCCAGTGTTTTATAGACTCTCAGGAAGATAAGCAGGATGTGTGCTGGATGCTATATGGTCTGAGATTAAAGTTGCAAATAACAACCCAGACTTCACCCTAGCAGTCCAGCAGGAGAGAAAGCTTTTCACAGGAATCAAAAAGATGCTGCGTGATCGGCAGATACAATATGCAATGCTCTACCCTGCCAGACTCAAGATCCAACATCAAAATAAGGCGTACTTTTTCACATTTCCTGAGGAAGCCGCGACCTTCATAGAAACACACATACCGCTGAATAAAGGGCAATCCTGAAATGGAAGTAAAATCAATAGGAGAAATTTCAGTCAACTTCGCAGACATTATGATCAAGAAGGAAACAGGACCAGCGAAGAGACAGCTCCAAATCAGGAGCCGCATACTACGGAGGTCGAGAAACAACAAAAAGAAACATAACACAAATGCTGATTCGAATATATCAACTAAAGGAGAGCAACAGACCAGAACTGGAGACAACGCTGATAATAATGGATGGCTTGGGCACAGGAAACGCCGCAGCCCCCTCTGTAGCAGGTGCTAGAGAAGATGTGGGGTGGGAAGATGGGAGGAAATCAAGGCACGGTTGAAGTTCGGGGAACTGTGAGGGAGGGGGGAGGGAAAAGACTGGGGGAGTTTGATTATTGTTTAAAAAAGCAAGGTTGTAAGCACAAAAAGCACACAGGTACCAGGCACAGAAACTCTCAGGCCAAAATACAGACATATAGAGACACACAACATCGCAAATACTACATAGATAATGGATAAGCCTAACACTGAAACTATCAATGCTCTGAGCTGGAATGTCAGGGTGTTGGGATCTAGGGTTAAGACAAGGAAGATCATGGCTTACCTCAATAGACAAAAAACAGGATAATTTTCCTCCAGGAGACACATATAGGCCCTCGACAGGGTGACCAATTGATTTCGAATTGGGGCACTCATCAATACTTCACGACCTACTCCACTAGGGCAAGGGGGGTGGCGATACTAATACACAAAACAATTCCGTTCGTATGTAAAGGGACTGAACGGGACCCCGAAGGGAGATATGTTATAGTACATGGTATGCTATACAACAAAGAAATAGTTTTTCTGAACATATATGGCCCAAATATTGACCAATCCGAATTCTACACCACAGTGTTTGGAAAATTAGCGAGATACCCCACAGCTCGAGTAATATGTGGTGGGGACTTCAACACAATTCTGGACGTACAGTTAGATCGTACGCCAAAAAAAAACCAGAACACTAACCAAGGAAGCACAGACAATAAACACACAAATGACGGATCTGCAATTTAAAGATGTCTGGAGAACGCTAAACCCTACTGGCAGAGAATACACATACTACTCAACAGTCCACGATATGCATTCCAGGATCGACTTGTGGTTAATAGACACGGATAGCATGGCCTGTGTTATGAAATCTCACATATACCCCAGAACCTACTCCGACCACTCACCGATACAACTAACATTACAAATCATGAACAAGGCCACTCCAAGACTGCCATGGAGGTTTAAACCAGCAGCACTAAGGGACGTAGTATACAAAAACTCGGTGGCGCAATATGTGCAGGACTATTTTGAGATCAACGAGCACTCAGTCTCAACTCAGGCCACGCTTTGGCAAGCGTTTAAAGTCTGTATAAGGGGCCAATCGATATCCATCGAAGGGGGAATCCTGAAAGACATCAGGGCCAGATTAGAGAGGCTTGAGACGCAATTAGCATCACTACAAACCCAATATGCCGCAACCCAGACCCCCCAATTGGGTGCTGAAATTAAGACTAAACTGGAGCAGTACCGGGATGCGGCGGACCAAGAGATAAGATACTTTGATAGGCCTATAGCAGCACATAGATACGGGGAGGGAGAGCGCCCTGAGAAATTACTGGCCAGAACAGTACATGGAGAAAGGGGACCCACTAGCATACCCGGTATACAAATAGAAGATGGTACGGTGTCCACAGACTAGAATCAAGTGAAAGGCACGTTTTATAAATTCTATAAAGAATTATACTCCCCCCAGGGCACGGTCACAGACATTGAGATTGAACAATACCTCTCCAAGATAACAACAACACTTATATCAGAATCTACTAGAGAATTACTAGAGGCACCCATTACGGAGGCCGAAATACATGAAGCAATTAAAGCTCTTCCCAATGGAAAAGCTCCGGGCGCAGATGGGCTAGGAGCAGAGTTCTATAAGGAGTTTAGTCAAGTCCTTACACCCAGACTGCACGCTGTCTGGACGGAAGCTCTGGAAATAGGAGAACTCCCCGAAACCACCAGAGAAGCAAAAATCACGCTTCTACTGAAGCCCGGTAAACCAGCTACAGAATGTGGATCATATCGCCCACTATCACTAATAAACACTGACGCCAAGATCCTGGCCAAAATAATTGCTACGAGACTCACACCATATATGCCATGTATGGTACAGGAAGACCAGGCCGGGTTTATAACGGGTAGATCTACAGCCACTAATATTGGACAATGCCATCATATAATGACCTCCATTCCTGCCACCACTCAAGGGATAGCGGTGTCCCTAGACATGAGAAAAGCCTTCGATACAGTCTCATGGCCCTTTCTATTCGGAGTACTGCGAAACTACGGGTTTGGCCCACAATTTATAAAGTGGATCAGGGTGCTATATACTCGGCCTCATGAGAGGATAAGAGTGAATGGAGCCCTCACGGGCATACTGGAGCTGTTGGGAGGCACCAGACAAGGTTGTCCTCTCTCCCCCTTGCTCTTTGCCCTAGTTATAGAACCACTGGCAGATATCCTCAGGCCTCGTTACAGCTCGTTTGGGATATGTCTTGAAGGCAAACTGCAAATTATAACGCTATATGCAGATGACATTCTTTTATACCTAAACAACCCGGACAGAACGCTCGGCAAGATCCTGGCAGAAGTAGAAAGATTTGGCGAATACTCAGGACTACACCTCAACCCCCACAAATCTGAAATATTCCCGCTCAGAGACGCCACACCACAACCCCGGAATCTTCACGGACTTATATGGTGTCCGATACACATAGTGTATCTAGGGGCCCACATAGCCAGAACGGCCCAACTATCCCGAGCATTAAATTACACGACACTAGCGGACACCCTTTGCGCTAAAATGAAATGATGGAGTGTACTCCCAATATCAATGGCGGGACGATTGGCCTTAATCAAAATGGTGATACTACCGAAACCTTTCTACCTCTTTAGCACGGTTCAGGTGTGGCCCGGCCGCGCTCTGTTCACCAAAATCAATAGCGCCTGCGCAAAGTTTGCTTGGGGCGGACACCCCAGACTAAGCTGGAGAGTCCTGACAGACACATATCCAAGGGGAGGACTGATGGCACCGGACATGGAACTTTATTACTTGACGGCACAGGCACAACAGGCGGCAAGATGGGCCACATCCTTTCTTAACCCTGCTGACGTTTCTCTGTCGCCACAAGAGAGAGAGGCGATAGGGGCACTGCAAAGAATGTCCAGACCCACCCCGAAACAATACAATACAATCAACCCCTCCAAAGTCACATCCACGGCATGGTCCAGAATCACTGACATATATGGTGCCAGTAAACTATATCATCCAAGCATGCCAATATGGGGAGATCCATACACATCACTCAGTGTTGATAGTGAAATAGCAAGGCACTGGAGTGCTAAAGGCATCACACAGTGGGGTCAGTTATTCTTGGACCAACATTTTATATCTTGGGAGGATATTAAGGATACACTGGGAGACACACATACACACAAGCAGCAATACCACAAGGTTGCAGCCATGGCACAACAAACCCACCCAACATTTCCAGAAGAACCAGAAATAAATATGGCATTAGGCTATATATTCACAGGAGGTACCCAAAAGGTCACTGCCTTTACGCTATACAAAACTATAATACAAACACGCCCTGCGATAAACCACACAGCTAAAGGGAGATGGGAACAGGATTTGGGGCAACTGATAGACGATCGAGAGTGGTCTCGGATTTGCGCACTGACTAAAGGGATATCGTGTAACTCAAGGTTCAAATTGATACACTATAAAATAGTGCACAGGATACACTACACTCCATTAAGGCTTAAGCAGATATACCCCACATCGAATGGTGCCTGTCCAAGATGTAATGCTGGAAACGCTAATATATTCCATATGCTGTGGGACTGCACCAAATTGAGTCGTTATTGGTCAGGGGTATGCGGGGCGCTAGACAAGATGGCAGACCAGCCGGTGACATGGACACCACGGATTTGTATGTTGGGGGCAGAAGGGAATTTGAATCCGACGTGGCGGAAATTATTGAATCTGAGTTTGCTCATAGCCAAAAGAGTCATATTGATGAGATGGAAGAACGTACATCCCCCTACAATAGAGGACTGGAACAGAGATATGGTGTGGATTACTGACACTGAGGAACTGTATATTGACTTGGTCACACCACAAAGTAGACCCAGAAACATATGGTCACGATACAAGCAATATCTGGCTGACCTCAGTGAATCGGAGAACCTGAACACAGAAGGCTAATAAACTGTATAAGTAACATGTCTGTATAATCAAAGTAAGCTGCTAAAGTATGTGCATAACCTGTGTGCAAATATAAATAAAGTTGTTAAAAAAAAAAAATTGCAAATAAGGTGATGTGAAGGAATGTAGAAGGAAATAATATGAGATGCCAGCACATTTGGGGTGATAAGAATTCTACTGCTGGTTCAAAGGGATGATTATACTCTACCTCTTCTTTTTTTCACAGTATTTATGAAAAGCCGTGCACATCACATACAGGGTTATGGTTTCTACGGCAAAAGGGGAAAGTTAACTGTTGAATTGTTTCGAGTGAACAAACCAATATATTTTAGGACTGATTACAATGAGTCCACATGTAAAGGGGATTGTGTTTAGTAAATGTGTCCAATGGGGTTAGAGAATGTAGAGGGATTAGATTACTTTGTATTAGGGTTAATCAATGGGGTTTTGTGGAAAGACTTTGTGAAAAATATGTGTAATTATGTAACTGTTTCAGTGTGTATAAAAGGTGCAAATTTGTTGAGGACTGGAAGGAACTCTTTGTGTTCAGCTTCATGAAGCTGACTAACCCCTTCCGGCCATGTACATGTAATTAAACTTGGATTTCTGACAAAGTGCATTCACTCTCCGTTGGAGCTTTTTTTCACATTGGATTTTGGAGTCACATTCCTACATTGACTATACTTGGTTTGCATGCATTGTAGTTGTGAAAAAGCGCTTAGGTACGTCCTGCTTGGAATTGCAAACTTCAATGTCAAAGCATGTCAGTGGCTAGGCAGCTGGTACGGGGCACACTGAGACACATAGAAGGGGCTTCAATGGGTGACCACCCTCTTTCCCCTGTGCTGTGCCACTGCTCCTCTGACAGGCCCTACACTTCCCCTTTAGGAAGAAAAACAAAAAACCCTCAAATCAAAGCAATGCCTACGGACTTCTTATTTTTAGTTCATAGTGCATATCCAGCTGCATTGTACCATAATCCCATATGTCTGTTTGGCACTATTGTTGAAGTGTCATTGAGGTGTCGTGGACCATTAGAATGGAGGATTCTAGCAATTGACTGCAAAGCGTGGGCCTTGATTGCACGCACTAGTATAGCATAACTTGAAAAAGCATGATTTAACTTAACATGGACAACCACATACACATTTTGTATAGCCTGGAGCATACTCTAACAATTGCTTCAGACAACTTTAAAAATCTAACATTTACAATCCACACAGAGGCCTACCTACGCAGATTTGTGAACATTAACATTACAACAAAGCAACTATACCCTGCTTCTTCTACACCTACATTTGTCCCATACATATCCTGACGCACCAAAAGACAATGGGCCTCATTACGAGGCAGGCGGAATGGGTTTAACGGCGCCGGTAAAGGTGCCGGTGCCATTAATCCCATCCGCCCTATTACGAGGTTGCCTTGTGGTACCCGCTCTGGACGTCTGGTCAGACCAGACGTCCTTTGCGGGTCCTGCCAGGGGACCAGGGAGCTAATAACCCATTTCCGTTGAGCCCTATGGGGGCTGAAATGGGAATGGGGATGTGTTCTCTGAATGGGGAAATACCGGGTCCTCCAAGGTTGGAATGGACCGGTATTTCCCCATTCAGGGACCACGGACTCGGCCCCGAGTTTGGCTGCCTCCAAACTTGTAATGAGGCCCAATGAACTGGAAGAAGTTGCCCAATCCCTCCCCCAGTCCCACCCATGGGGGTTAACTTGACCATGGTCTATGGTGGAAAACAGGTGAGAGGATAAGGGAAGTGGGAGTAGGACAGAAATGAATAACAAACAAATGAAAAGGTACAATGGTATTGAAGGGGATTGTGTTCACTTGTAGATTAAATGAATGTTGATCGGAAGGAAAGGGAATGCACTTTCTAGTACAGTGATTTTTTTTTGGTACTAGTATTAGTCAGAGCATGGTATGAAACCAGGCTTATTCCATCATCACCTGTTTAGTATTCCCCCAGTCTGATCAGCATAACATTAGTTTGAATTTCATCATTGCTGAGTTATCTGGAATATATTTAAGGTCTCATTTCCAAGATCGTATCTGAAACATGTTTGTATCCTTTTATTTTCTCCCTAGTCTTTGGGCATAGTCAATTGCTTCTTTTGTCCCTATGGGAATCCTCTGGTCAATTTCCACTCCATCTGCAAAAATAACATTATTTTTAATGAATTGCAGCTAGGTGAACCAAATCTTAAATTCCCCATAGTCTGAAGAACTCACAGATCCGTGAATTGGACGTCTGGGAGAATAGAGCCGTGATCTCCGGTTTTAAAAGCCATTAGCTCAGAAGGTTTTGCCAATAGTAGTGTCTTCGTGGTTGCGTCTCACAATTCCGGGGAATTGAAGCCTGAGGATTGACAATGAATGCCCAAATTTCCTACATATTAACTCCTTCTGTGCCCTACACTATGCGAGCTGCCTATACTAAGTTTGAGATAATTTTAGTTTCAAAGGCCAGTGGAGCAAATAGACCAAATTTATTTTTTAAAGAAATTGCCCTTGCAAGGGTGCCATGTGCATAGGCTATTCATTTCTCTTGATAACTTCCAAGTCATATTTGCACCAAAAATGACTCCCAGATACTATTTTTAGTTTTGTTAGTCCCACCAAAACAAGGTGTTAGGAGGATGTAACCTTAATGTACCTCAAGTGCAATTCTTTAAACAGTGGCCAGCATGGAAGTGTTATGCCCTTAGAGGTCACCATAACTGTTCTACTACTTTCTGATCTGCCAATGAGGTCAACTCGCAAATACGGTTGCCAAGTGGCCCTGTATCACTCATGACACCTTAAGCTAGTCCTAGCTTTTCATTTCACATGTTGGAACCTACAGGTCCATACTTATAAATTGAGTAACTAAACTACGAGTCCCAGCATACAAAGATAAACACCAGGGCTGGCTCTGTGTAGTGTGCATGACAGAGGGTCAATTGGAAGCTTTACACATGTACGTAAGCACGGCTCATAACTGGTTCAGGGATATGCACGTGCGGACGTAAGGAGCCTTTTCCTTTGCCTGTGAGATTTTGATACCATGGATTTGCATAGATCTTGGTGAAATTGCCACTTTCTGTGGAATCCCTACTTTTGATGATTTCTTTCATTGTCTGTGTAACACTGGGTGCTAAAAGAAGTAAACGTCTCATTTGCTTTACATAGATCTGTGAACGCATGTGATAAAACATTCAGTGATACCATTTACCGTCTCTGACGTGCAGCTGAAGTGTCATTATAAATTACCAGCAAAGTGAACCTTCATTACTTTAGTCTAAATATTAAGATTCATGTTTTCTCTGATGCGCTGCATCCTTGGGGTTTATTTCTCTATCTTTTTTCACATTCAAATGCTTGTATCTGGCCTTTAGCTACCTCACATTATTTTGGCTGCTTTTCCTGCTTTGCCCCCATTCCCTGCTTCTACCTTTTCAATAATGATTTATCTTGCCTTCTTTTCTGTCTCACATTTATCAGTTACCCCTTTGTGCACGTTAGCCACAGGGCCAATCTGATCCTTGTGTCCAGGAGCTGTGATGCTCACCCATCCCTGACCTCACAAACAGACCTTATCTATCAGACATCAGTGGCCTTCTGAACTTGTGCCTACTCACAGTGGTGGAGATGGAAAAACATTGGTGAGGGATCCCACAAGGGCCGGGGTGGGGGTGGAGTTGGTGGCGGGGCGGTGCCCAAGTAGGCAGGGTTAAGGGGCAAAGCTGGCAGTTGACCTCAGATCAAAGTAAATGTCCAAAATAATAATTCAAAACAGTGTAATTTCTTTCATGCTGCTTCTTTTCCAAACTATACATCAATTCCACTTGAAACCACTTTCATGGCACCTGTGATGAGTACCTTCACTATGTGCATTATAGTGTTGACCAGTTTTGCTGAGTCAATATTCTTTCAAATGCACAATTTGCATCCCATTTTATAAAGAAAAACTCCTCCTTGGATACTATTCAAACAGGGTCAGAAAAAGAACGATTTGCCATTTACAACTATGGGCCACTTTTTCATTGGTGCCTGAGACAATTTTTTGGCCCAGTCCGACCCGCACATGTGCACAGGAGCAAACCGTACTAGCCATCTGTGCACCTAAACTATCAACAGCAGTGTTAGTCTACACTGTGATCTGAGCTCATGCAGAGGAGTAGTTTAAGCAGACTGTGCAAGGATCATTAAGAAGAGGAATGAGTCTAGCTAATGGTCAAAGAGCAGATAACCTGCAGGGAAATCCTGGTGTAAACCGAGGGATTGTCCAGCAACCTCATCCTTAATACTGGCCTCATTCTTCAAACCTGCCATAAGCAATGTTTTCTTTTAGTTGAACCCCACCGGGCACAGCTCCTGCAGCTCCCCTCTCAAAGCAGTTGGGTGGCTGCATCATGTGGGATAGGCTCAATGTTAATAGGGGTGTTTATTTATTCATGCAATGTTTGCCGGATACCTGTATATTTATTTATTTATGCAATCTTTGTTGGATACAAGTATCCGACAAACTGCATAAATAAATAATCAAGGTCCATGCTGCTGTGACCTGTATCAAAGTCCTGCCATGTACATATAGGGGGCGGAGCCAGAAGAGAGCTCATGGTGGCAAAGAGCTGCTCCACCCCCCTATTCCTACATTTCTTTCAATTTTTATTTTTTCAAAGTAACCCAGCGCAGCGCATGGGTTTGGGGCTTGTGGCGGCTGACTCTGGCTGGATCCCGAGATCCGGCTACACATCTGGTGCCGAATTTCAGATCTGGAGAGAGCCGGCCCAATGACCAGCGCTGCCTACTCATCATTGTGTCTCAAGCAGTACTCGCGTCTGTCGGTCCATGTGCCCTAAGGTACCAATGTCCCACAGTGCCTGTGCTCACCATGCATGTCTCCTCCAAACATACCATCAAAGATTCGTAGCCAATCAGTCCCATATTCTACCAACCCGTGGCTGCAATCCCTTGTGTCCACCAGCCTCTGTGCCAATCAAGGCCTTATCTTCATCAGGAAATGTGCTCAAAGGTTTCTGGGTTAATATGTCTGTGTGCTTGACATATCCTTCCTCCATCATTCCCTGTTTACATCGGTACCATTATCAGAACCTGTGTACATAATTCCCCTGTAACTATGGTCTCTGCGTCCACCACTTACTATGCACCACACTGGCTCCCTGTGCATATCAACCCATGTGTCCACCAGCTCCCAGGGTGCACAGGCCCCTGTGGTCAACATCCCTGTGTCCATAAGCCCTGTGCCCCTCAGACCCAGGGCCCATGAGTTTGACTTGTTGTCCCATCCTTCTTCCAACCAGTCCGAGGATCCACCAGCTCCTATGGCCATCAGTCACTCTGTCTGCCAGCCCTACTGGGCCCAATCCCTGTGTTGTTCGGACCCTAGCACCATCCTTTTCTATCATCACAAGCCCCTATGTTTGTAAACCCCGGTGTTCACCTGTCCCAGGTTCACCCAATGCCTCATGCCTGCCAGCTGCTGTGATCAGCAGCTCTCTTGTCCATCAACCTCTATGTCTTTAAATCTTCTACCCATAATTGCCTGCACAATGTGCTGCTTTAATGATGCAGGCCTTCCCAAAATCTTCCATTCAGAAGAAAAATAACAGTTTGTCCAAGGGCTTATACCAGTATTTTATCGAAGTGAGAGGGAGATCAAATGTAGGCTCACACCAACAATTGTTGCTAATGCGGCTGTCAAAAAATATTTGTATGTTAACTTTATTATTTATTTATTGTATTATGTGTGATATGTTTTATTTCTTCGGTAATGTGTGTTCGGCAATCCATAGAAGTGAGTCTTAACCTTAACAAGCACACACTGTGCTTTCTTAACAAACAGCTTTTCAGTTATAATCAAAAATCTGTTTAAGTATTTATTGGCTTGAAATAATGAACACAAATGTATGCACTTGTTCAATGAATTAATTTTGAATTCTAGGAGTAGGTAAACATAGGTTGCTCCATTCGACTATGAATTGGTATATTCAATTGTATTTGATTTAACAAGAACGCAGGAAGCCATACAATTTGTCAATTTGAACAGCAGAAAACGTGCTGAATTTACATGTAATTGAAATTAGTTGCTATAAGGCTTGTCATTTAATTTTTTAATAAGTGTTTAGTTCCCATTTCTGCCAGTAGATTCCGATCAACTGTTTCTCGCTGAAATGTGCGAGCCACCAAATAGTTATACAATTATATCCAAGCATTGCATTGAATATATAGTTTCGAATGCAAAAGCTTCGAAAAAAATGCATCGAAAAAATGCATTTTTTTGCAGTTAAAGGTTTTTTTTTGTAACTATAATGGGTTTTAAGGGGTAAAAAACGGGGGTTGGGAGGACCCAATGCATTGTTTCAGTGCATTTTTTTTGGAAGGTTTTGCATTCGAAGCTTTTGCATTCGATGCAATCACTAGGAACTATACATTTTGTTCTTGCCATGTTTAAATGTAAAAACCCTTTGCTACTGGTTTAAAGCTCCCCTTGTTAACAGTTCAAAGCCTGGTTTTGGTAAGCAATAAATACTTCTCAAAATAGCTTCTTGAATGTGTACAATTCAAAGGCCGTTTGGAAATGGGTTTTAATACACGCAACAGTGCATTTCTGGTTCAGTGTGCCCTAGCGTGTGTATATATTGTCAAGATACCATATTGCGGTACAACTATCATAGGATGGGGCCCTTGCTTAGCAATTGCAAACGCTCCCATGCATGCCTGTTAGCTTTGAGCCAGGCACCCAGGTGCCTACTGGGCCCTCTTTATATGTAACCTGCCTGCTGCTCATCCTTCATCGCCCCCCCCATTCATTCCGCCTCTCACTGGTTATCCTTCTGTGCCTATGTGTTTTTTTGATGTCCTATTCTGACACTTAGCTAACGCTGCCATGTTCGGAATGGACGCATGATCCACGTTTAATTGGTCATTTTCTCCCATAATCGGCCCCGCAATTAAACGACTGCAATAGAAACCCACAGTTGCTAGGAATAAACCCCAGATCATAAACTGATGCATGAAGTCTACAGATTATTTATTGTAAAATTTAATTTGAATGAATACCCACACATCAGAAGATTTGGGGAAAAATAGCTCTCTAAATTACAATGTGTAAAAATGTGCGCCTTACTCTACTACCCCCATTGCTTCTGGTTTCCAGGTTTCACCTGAGAGATGTCCTCGTGTTCTAAAACTATAGCATGTCATCTTGCATGCTAAGAACTGTTCGTGAAACACATGTTGCAACACATTTTAAAATGAGTTGGCACTATATAATAAAATATGCATTTGCATCATTAGTTTTAGCCTTCATTTCAAGCAGTGCAGAGCGGGACCCGCTAGCAAACCAGGATGCTAACAACGGGCCTGTCATTAACGGGCCCGTTGTTAGCATCCTCCCCATTCCCATTGAGCCCTATTGGGGCTCTAATGGGAATGGGGATGTACCAGGTCCGGGTCCCGAGAATGGGAATTACTGGGCCCGCTAAAGTCGGCGTGGCCCGGTAATTCCCTATTTCTGGGACCCGGTACCCGGTTTGGGGGTAGCCATGCCGGTAAGAACGACATGGCTACCTCCAAACTCCTAATGAGGCCCTATATTTTTTTACCTAGGCAATTATGGAGCTTGGGGATACAGCAGTCTTTTGAAGCTTTTTTGGAGAGAGTATTCCAATGAGGGCAATTATGTTTGCACTTTGGAGAATTCATTCACTCTGCACCACCATTAATATTTTAAATGTATTGTCATTTTTACAGTGAGCTGTCCTCAACATGGGAACCCACTTACTGAGTACTGAAAATTGTTTTGTTTGTCCTGATTTTTGTCCTGATGAAGGCCCGAACACTAAGAGGGCATTACACAAATGAGCTTGTATTACGGTGTGTTGACTATTTTATGGGCCCGGTGTCCCGGGAGGATAGCTCAGCGGCAACGTGTTTGCCTTGGAAGCAAGACGACATGAAGCAACACAGGTTCGATCCCCGGGTACACGCTTAGAAACCTCTCAGTATTTAAGCGTGTTATAAATATGCAAGACAAAAAACTATTACGCAACTAAAAAACAAACACTTCTTGTAACAGCACCTCGATGTCTGCGGGCTGTGTTAGTGCTTTAAAAATGCAAATAAATATATATATGTGTATATATTTTTATATATATATATATATCTATATATCTATATATATATATATATATATATATATATATATATATATATATATATATATATATATAATAAGATGTGAAATGTCTCCATTAATAGCAGGATTAATATGTGTTAAAGAGTGATCCTGTGTAATGAGTTGATTTTTACTGTTTTGTTTTTTGATGAATTGCCAAAAATATAGATAGTTTTTTTGAAAGTGTTTGGATTTGAAGACCTTAAAATCTTTGCTCACCCAATTCAGGTTGAGATAGAGGGCCTCATTACGACCCTGGCGGTAAGGGGTTAACGCCAGCGTTAGCTGCGCCGACCCCTTACCGCCAATTACGAGGTCCCTTAGCGCCATGGCGCTTTTAACACCTGCTTTTAGCAGGTGTTAAAATCCATGGCGCTAAGGGACCATGGAGTTAATTACGCCACCGTAATTTACGGTGGCGTAATTAACGCCTTCCCCACTCCCATTATGCCCTATGGGGCAAAAATGGGAATGGGGAAGGGTAAATGGGGATTGGGGACTTACCGCCCCGCCGACCTCGGAATGGGGCGGTAAGTCCGCCAACCACCATGGCGTAAACATAGTTTACGCCATGGTGGTAAAGTCACGGCCCAGGCGGTAACTTACCGCCTGGGTCGTAATGAGGCCCAGATTGTTCAGCTATGCATGGTAGTAGTCTTGATTAGGGGTGAGCAAAATGTTCGACCTCAAAGTGAAATGTGCTGAATCCGCACACGAAACCGCTACAGCCAGTTCTGCAAAATCAGCATTACATTTCCGCTGTTACTAAGATTTTGCATGGTTTTGCGTGGATGGTGGTGTTTAGTTCCCATGTTAGTTTTGTGTAGCGCTACGAGAAACTTCACATGGGCCTTTTATTTATGATCTGTGCAAGTTTCGTGCAGCAACAAGAGAAGCTTTGGGTGGGTTTTTCCTAACCGGGCTATTTTTGCACAGTGCCACGAGAAACTTTGTGCAGTGTTTCTATTTCTGATAGGATTGTGCAGCGGCACGAGAATCTTTTTGCAGGTCTATTTTTGATCTGTGCTCCGTTCACAACATGAGAAACTTTGCCCAGGTCATTTTCGACCTGTGGTAGTTTCATGCAGCGACATGAGAATCTTTGAGCAAGCATATTATAAATCCATAGTAGTTTTGCGTTACGGCATGAGAAACTTTGCATGGTTTTTTCGGACCATGTAAAGTTTGCTCAGCGCCACAAGACACTTTTTGCAGCTTTTTGTTTAATTCATTGTAAGTTCGCAGAGCGGGACTAGAAACTTTGTGCCGCTCATTTTGATTCATGCTAGGTTCACGCAGCGTCACAAGAAACTTCCGCAACTTTTTGTTCGATTCGAGGTTTGCGCAGTGGCATGAGAAATTTCATGCTGCTCTTTTCGAGTTGTGCTAGGTTTGCACAGTGGCACAGGAAACATTGTGCTGCTCTTTTTTTCGATTCGTACTAGGTTCACGCAGCAGCACAAGAAACTTTGTACCGCTCTTTTCGATCCATGCTAGGTTTGCGCAGCGGCACAAGAAACGTTGTGTACAAAATTATTTCCAGGGCTCTTTTTCTTCCCTGTCCACCCCTGGTTGTGTAGCTTCTTTCAGTTCAAAAGACAGCTTGAGAAACTTTGTGCCGCTCTTTTTGAACTGTGCTAGGTTCACGCAGCGGCACGAGAAATTTCATGCTGCTCTTTTCGATTTGTGCTAGGTTTGCGCAGTGGCACAGGAAACTTTGTGCGGCTCGTTAAAGTTTGCAAGACAGCACAAGAAACTTTGTGCCATTCTATTCGATATGCAAGCATGGCGGAAAGGCGGGCTGCGGCAAAACAGATTGAAATCTTACAAATTCCTGTTCCGTGGCTGGCAGAACGGAATTTAACAATTTTGTCAAGCTCTAGTCTTGACATTGATGATTATTGAATATTAGGAAACTTGTGGCCAAGGCGTTAGTTTCAGGCACCTCATTTGTGTACCTTCTGCAGTGATTTAGAGTGGTTTCTGGGATGTATAGTTGGGTGGAGGGGTTCTGCTCTGATTGTTAAAGAGGGCATTTAGGGAAATGAAAGTAAGACGTAGTGTGAATTGTGGTATTTGGTAGGAGATCCTGGAACACTGATGTCAAAACCTCCAATACGATATGGACACCTGGTCACGTGGGGTTGTGCTCGCATGTAAGGCTATAACTGGCATATGAACTCTACGGTATGCAGTGATTTTACTGAATTTAAAACAATGAACTTTTTTCCAAAAAAATACCAAATTGTTTTAAATATATATATGTGAGGTGGGGTAAGGGGATGAAATGGGTGGGGAGGGGGTTGGATTATAAACAAAGGGAAACATGGGTCTTTGGGGGGACACCCAATTAAAACAAATCAGTCTTTTTTTCAGTAAAAATGTTTAGTTAAAAGTTTTCTGTATTTTTTCATTCGGTAAAATCACATGTAACCACACTGTACCTGGGAAAACTATTGCTATGCTTGCCATGTGGAGCTATGCCTGTGTATGTGAGACTTGGCCTATGCTAGCTATTGATGGGCATAGAGGGCTAACTTTGCCATGGTACTTCAGCAAATGCGGGGCACTTTCTAATGAGCGGCATTTGATATAATAGTGTATTCTTTATATATTTATCATGGTAGTGGTTAGAGCTTATGGGTTCCACTTGTTGATGAATGCTTCTTCTGTCACACGAGACTGCTATAAATAGCTTATGCTTTGTCTGAAGTCGAACAATACAATGTGCAGGAAAAACAACCGGTGCATCATAGGCAAATATATGTCTTCTGTACAGAACACCATCGATATGATACGATATGATAAGTCATGCATACCGCGCCTGTACACAAGTGTTTCACATGTGTAAGACATATTCCCCTCTGAATACCTTTTTGATCATTGTACCCTTTCAAGAACTCGCGCGGGTGTTAAATAACATTGAATGCGAGATACCAAACGCTGGGATGTTGAAGTGCGTCTTTCACTGACGTCACTACGGATATGGAAGGCTCGAGCAACCAATAAGAGGCACTCACCGGACGAGGGTTGCATTTGCCATCACGTCTCGAAGCATATTGCAAATAGCGTCCCGCCCTGCACGCTGAACAGCCCGCCCCTCCTCATTGGAAGCTAAATTAATACTGCGGAAGTGCAGCCCTGAACAGCGCGCTCGTATCTCGCGTTCGGGGGACTGACTGCCCGACTCGACGTTTCACTGTTTAGACAGGAATACATTAGGAACCGCAAACATATCATTAAGCACGACGCTTTGCGCTGAGCCTGTCGGAGCTGCCGAGGTGTCTCTTCCGAATGGAGGCACTCTAATGCTCGGCTTGTGGAGACGCGCGCTGTTTTCAGGGCACTCGCTTCTTTTCAAGAGATGAACCTCCGCAACACTGAATAAGATGGACTATAAATAGGGAAAATGGGATGTATCGAGAGATGCCGAAAGAAAAAAAAGGCAATGAGTCAGCGCTTTCGGTGTGTTTGATCGGGAAAGGCTAGTCTGAAAATAGCCAGCGCTCTGGAAATTAATTTTAGGGAAGCCATGAAAGACGCATTCAAATGTAGAGTTGTATTTTTATTGGGAGGAGGCGAGTTGTGCAGTTTTTTAAAAAAAAGCATTGACAAGGTGGAATGTTTTGGCTTGTGTATTAAGGTGCTCCGTGTTCGCAAACACGCAGTCAGAGGCATGTGCACAAGTGCAGGAGATGATGGCAATCTGAGAGGGAGTTGCAGGGACAGAATGTATGAACAACACTCATGGATACCAACTTTTAAATTAACCAGGGTAGGAGGAGGTCATGCCTTTTGGTGTAACCCTGTATCAAGGCAGGGACGTCATTTCACCAAAATGCCAGGGGTAGTGGAAGTGAAATCACATGACCCTTGACCTCTGATGACATCAGAGGAAGTGATGCAATTTGACCCCACCCCGATGTGACATTACGGGAAGCAATGGAACACAACCTTTTACCCCTTGACAAAACAGGAAGTGGCATCACATAGCATTTTTCCTAAGTAATATGGTTATAATATCACTGTAACGTGATACACATTTCATACAAGAATGGATCACCATATGTATGGGCATATAACTGCAACTTGCGAAAAGCAAAATACATAGTCCGAAATTGATGCGTATTCTACTGTAAATGCTTGTTGGAGTATTTTGTCTGCATTGTGAATTTGATGTGTTTAAGAACAGTCTAAATCAGTGACTCACCCAGTGAAGTGTACCAGAAATAAATCTTTAATGAGTCTAGCAATGATTGCATAGAATTCCAGAAAGGCAAATTACTTGTTATTCCTATTCTTTCTTATTTAGGGGTTCTACTCAAAGTGTTACACTTGTGGGACCCCCTGTTTTTTTTTTAAGAAGCCTGAACAAAAACGCCAGCCACACTAGAAACAAAGAGCCACATGGCATTGGCCACAGTCCAGGAGCTTCAATTTTAGGGGTAGCAAGGGAGACCGCAGGGGTAGCAAGGGAGACCTCCGGGGTGGTGACTGGCAACCCCTAAATGACATCCATGTATTACGGGAGTGACAGAGCAAGTAATGGCGGTGGTTACGATTCATTTCAAATCATCCATTCGAGGAGACCAGTAGGGGTGCAGACTGTCATGGCCACGTGAGTTTGAGCTCCTGCTTTTCCCCAGTGAATGCAATGATTTTATGCAAATCAGTTCCACCTTCATAGAAGGCAATCCCATGTGAGGGTCTTGCATGGAACCCATAAAGTGTTTGGTCCCCACGCACGAGAGATTGGTGACATCAGCAGAGAGTGACGCGGGCTGTGGGACCTCAGGGCCGGACCGGCATAATCAATGCTGGGGACTCGAGAATCGCAGACAGCCCACCACCACTGCGAGGCGTTCTGGTGGCTGCAATGTCCTGAGGCCATGCTGTGGACTCCCTTCGAACTGAGAGGCCCAGAACACCCTTCTGAGAGGGGCACGCGAGGCATGCAGCAGTGCAGTAGGCCGAAGGGCAGTCTCTGAGGGTGGATTGGTGCGACCCGGGCGAGGGCTGCTCTTTCACCCAGCCAATTGAAAAAAAAGAGGGTTGACAGCTTGTGAAAGTGGCAGCTTGTGGTCATGGTGCAAATGTGGCTTGCAGGGGAGGAAATGGGGAAGCAGTGGCTCGCAGGGGAAGAGGTGCACGGTGGTCCATTCAGACTGATCACTGCCATTGCTCCTCTTCAAAGGTACAGCAGGGATCGGGAATGGCAGAAGGAGAGGAGCAGTGATCACTGGAGGCGCAGTCTACTCTGGCTACTAAAGAAGACATTGGGGGCATCCATGCAGAGATTAAGGCACTACATGGAGACATTCAATCACCCATAGCAGACTTGAAAGGCCGGGTTGACATGATGGGGGCCAAAATGGAGGGTCTCGAGAACAATCAGTTGAAAGCAGATCTGGTGGAAATGAGACTAAACGCTAGGCTAACAGAGTTTGAGGCCAGGGAGGAAGAATTTCTTCTCAAGCTAGATGATCTTGAGAACCAGGAATGCAGGGACAATATCAGGGTTGTTGGAGTACAGGATTAGGCTGGTGAATCACATAGAGAAGTAGAGAGGAAGATATGTGAAATCAAGAACCTCCAGTTTGAGAAAGAAGGTGGGAAAGAAATAATGATAGAATAGGCGTACAGGGCCAGGAAGGCTTATGCTACGGGGCAGCATTCGATAAAAGTGAGCTTTCATTGTTACACAGAGAAGATGGTATTGGTGAAAGCAAGATCTGTACCAGACTTTGCATATGATGGGGGAATGGTGCATCTCTTTCAGGATCTATCCGGCCTTACACTGTCCAGAAGAAAATATTGTCACCCTTTGACACAGTGGTTTTCAATGCAGGAATTAAATATTGGTGGGCCTATCTGTTTGCTCTGTAGTTTGAACATGGAGCTGGCGAATACAGAATTACAATGACTGCATAGGCGACGCATGCATTGAGCCACCTTGCCAGATTGGTGCCGGACATGCAACAGTCACCTAATAAGGAGGACATAAGACGATGACTGGCACTCAGGGCCCAGTTCATCGCAAGAGAGGGGCAAGAGGATGGAAAACTATGAAGCTGGGCACCCCGTCCCCAGTGAAGGACCATTATAGCTCGTGGGCCCGGGAAGGTGCCAGGTTGAAGGTATGCTCCAACAGCTTCTGTGAGAACAATGAAGGAGGATTGGAGAATGTATGCGTGGGGCAATGATCCTAGGGGCTTTACCTCTGATTAGGGTGTCTAAAGGGATATATTGGTTTTGTTATAGTTCGGAATGTTGTTTTGGGTTGGGAGGGGCAGGGGTGAGTTTTCAGAGTAATCAAAGTTGAGGGGCTGTGTTAATGGGAAGCTTACTGATGATGTTGGCACATGGGGGTAAGGGATGGAATTTGTTTATGCAGAAAGTCCAAAGATATGGCAGCCACTGTGATAACGATGCAGGGAGGGAGTCAGCTTTGGGTAGGAATACTCAATGTTAAGGGGCTGAACCCACCCACGAAGAGGTCGCTAGTGGCATGAGAGTTCCAGAGGGCAGGCCTGGATGTCCTGTTCTTGCAGGAGACAAGGTTGTATGTGGGGTCAGAGAGACAGGTGCGGGGGCAGTAGTGGGAGAAGTGGTCCAGGCATCTGGCCTGGTGAAGAGAGATGGGGTTGGGATCCTCTACCACAAGCGGTTACTGCAGCATAAAACAGTAGACAAATTGATTGGAGGACGACTCATCAAAGGGAAGTTAGCTTTTTGCAAGCAACCCTTGGACTTGGATTTGGCAGATGAGGGGGACATGTTAATTGTGGAGGGGGGTGATTTTAATCTGTGGACTGATGGGATCATGGATAGATGCTCCCTAATGGAATCAAGGGATGGGTCTGTCCCTGAACAGAGGAGTGGGTGTAGGGAGCTCCTGGACTTGAGGGGACTGGTGGAGGGCTACCCATTTTCAGAGGGGATTCACCTTTTTTAAGCCCCACACAGAACCTACAATGGAATCGATTATTTGCTTATGGAAGAGAAGTTTGGGAATAGGATGAGTGGATGTGACACACGAGCAGTGGGGTGGTCGGACCATGATTTAGTCTATATGGATGTGTAGGAAGGACTCCAGGTGGAGGTGCAATGACTCTCTATGGTGGGATAGGGTGTTCACGGAGCAACTGGATCAGGGGATTTGGAAATTCTTTGAATTCATTGACACAGGAGAGGTAGACACAAGTATAGTGTGGGAACCTTGCAAAATCCACATGGAGGAGGCTGCTGATAAGGGGGGGTGCAGAAGAAGAGGGAAAGGGGGCTGATTGTACATTCCCTACAGAGGGTAATTGGAGAGTTGGACTAGAAGTTGCATGAGAGGCTGTACCATACAGGGGATGATTTAGAAGTCCCCAGACAGAGGCCCCTCGAGTAGAGATCTTTGAGGATGTGTGAGACCGTCAGGAAGCTATGGCTTTAAAAACAAAAATACAATGAAAATGACAACAATGCAGATGCATTGCTAGCTGCAAGACTTTGTGCCCAAAGAACAGACAAGCTGGTGAATAGGATAAGAGATCATGAAGGGAAAAGTCATGAAACCCCAAAGGACATTGCAGATTGTTTTGCTAGATTTTATTCAGTGTTATACAAAAGGGCAGATTGGGCGGTGAGGGAAGAGATGGATCACTACCTTGAGGGGGTTCCCCTCCCTTCCCTGTCCGAGGAGAAAGTGTGCTGTCTAGACTCCCTGTTTACTTCGAAGGAAATTCAGAAGGCTATTGACAGACTGCCGATGGGAAAGGCTAATGGGGAAGACAGGCTCACTTTTGGTTTTTACAAAAGGTACTGTTGGGGTGGTCGATAAAGGTCCCCATGAGAAAGAGGGGTTAACGTTGTGCATGCCATATTGGTGACTGGGGGAACTGCGATATTGATGCGATATTGCAATTTCACATGTATTTAGTATAGTTAATAAGAATGGGAGTTACTTTGTGTTTAAGTTAATACATTTAATGTCTGCGCATGTATAGCAAGATAAATGTAAAAGTATAAACAACATCGGTATGGTTTGTCACGTAGCACCTAGAAACTGGGCAATGAGAAGCTTCATATGCGCATGCAAAGAAGGAGATTTGTCATGAAGGAACCACTGTGAAGAGGATGCAGTAGTCTTGAACATAGATAAATAGACAAATACATGGGGGTCTTGAGGAATACATGGGGTACATGGTGAATATGTAAAATCTGTATGTCGAGGGGCGCTGTTGAGCAGCCAAGTGAAATGAGCGCCTGATTGCAAGGCTCCGGCACCATCTACAATCCTTGTGCTAATAAATCCTTGTTTGTGCCTAATTAACCAACTTTGAACAGCGATTTGGTATAAGGACGAGGCCGTGCACCAGAGGTCCAGTTGCGAGTCCTTTCGGCGTCATAACATCGAAAATATCAACACCTGAAAAGTGGCGTTGTGGTGCAGCAGCTGCAGTGCATGAAATGGCCCGAGGAGGGGAGGTGCTGACTCCTGTTGAGACTGTGGGAGCCGGGCCCTGGAAAAGTTGGATGCATGGTAATCTTAGCCTCGAAGAACTGTACAGGCAATAACTGAGGCAGCAGAGAAGCGTGGGCTAAGAGAACTGGAGCCTTTAATAGAACCAGCAGGTCTTTTTGGGTTGGGGAGAGACCCCTGCAGCACGGCCCGGCCTTGCAGCTGACGAGGCTGCATGCAGCCACATATCGCTGTGGAATACTGTGATCCAGTGAGGAGAGGTGCGAGGAGGTGACTGCTCACGAGAATCGTTGAAAACTGGTGAGTATGTCCCTGCTGCCCTACTCCCACTGAGGGAAAGCCAGACATTGACATCCTGTTCAGGACTTGTGAAGCCGGACCATATAACTGTCCCCCCTGGAAGAAAGGCACTATCGGAAACGGGTGGGGTGGAAGCACTGTTGTGGGGCTCTGCGGCATCATTAACAAAAACATAGCACCCGTGCATTCAGCGGCAATGGCTCCCTTGGATTGGGGGTGCGGGGCCCAGAGGGAGGCGCTGGCCTGCTCCCGGGCATAGGCCCTGCCTCACCAGAACACCGTTATGCTCCTGTGCAACAACACTTTCTCCTTTTCGGGTCTCGGACCCTTTGATTGAGGAACTTGCACAACAGAACACTTTGAGGCTGGTTGGAGAGGCGCACATGTATAGAAAATAACTGAATTTGGCCATAATATACATACTAGGCTACCGCATATGCTCCAATTAGAGCTATCAGCAATTGGGCTATACAACATGTTGATCTGGCGGTCCCCTCTACAGTCGGGAGAGAGGAAACAAGTCTACTGGCATCATTCTCGATGGCCTGCGTGCACGAGGGGCACACCCAGCTCTGATAGAGTAAAGCCCATGCAGGGCCCACCACATCACAGAATCAGGTAAAGGAAGAGAGGTGAGCTGCATTAGTATACTACTAAGGGAACACAGCGACAGCTAGTTCAACGTCTACATGAAACTGCTCACTGAACTGTACTGGAGGGCGGGAAATTCACCAACGGGCCCATAGGTCAGTGCTCACCCTCTAGTACTTGTAAGACAGGATAGCTGCACCATGTGAGGGATGGGGGTGCAGGATTCACTTACTCCAACACGACTCAATAATGAGGACTCAGTAGTTGGCAAAGGGAAGTTTGTTTAATGACAAGTACATCAAACAGGGAAACAAATGGGAATCAGCAGCATTGCGATCACCTGTCTCGCTCCAACTTCCATGAACTTCAGTTGAACAGCAATTCTTATAGGCAATATTCGTCACCATTGACGTCTAATTCTACAAAACTCGTCATGCAATATAATTGGCTAGGAAAGGTAACTTGAGTATAGGTGCTATATCTGTATATGATAATAGAGCATGCGGATTGGATAATTCTTATCAGGTTGGCGTCTACGCCCCACCCTCTACATCACACATGATAGACGTCACTGCAAGTACGAGGTCTCATTGGTTCTACGATTTATATAGGACCCCAGATAGCTTGGTCCATTGTGATTGGGCAGGTTACACCCCTAGACATACATTTCCACTTTTAATTAGCAGCATGCAGAATGGACACCCAGGTGCCTGTTGTCCCAAGTTTCACCCTGCCTCCCTTCCATCAATCAGTATCTTGGGCTGTGTGTCAATTAGTTGGCTGGGTATGGCCTCGGAACTGTAGCCTCTTATCAGGAAAGGTTATGGCATCCTTGAGTTCTGGGTGACATCAGGCGGTGGTACCTGCTCGCGCCTGGCTGATCACATGCTAGTTCACCATGAATCTGCTTCAGTTTCCAGCTTTTAGTGTATTTAATTCTGTCTCGGCCTCGCCACCTGCATGGGCCCCCCTTATCTTGACCTTCATGGTGCAGGCTGGTACGCTCTGAAGTCTGAGTCTTGTTAGCTGACGCTCTCCTCCCCTTCTCTGGATGACCTCGATTTCCTAGGCATGAGCCGCTCTTTGTTGAGTTTCGATTCCGCTCCTTCTCTTGCCTCTGCCTGGGTTTATGAAACTTGGCCTGTCAGGCCTCTGGCAGCATGGGTACATTTCTGCTTTTACAAAATGGAGCCGCACTTGTATAATGTGTCTTATTGAGGTAGATATATGGTTGGCGCTTGCTGCTCTAATCTTCTACTAAGCATTGCAAGCAGTATAGTTTTCTTTAGCTTCTTGCGTTCCAAGCCTATTTACACACGTTTAACTGGTTGGTTGCTTCCATCTTGTCTCGTAGCAACGTTTCCTCACGTTAGAACATCGTCTCTTCTCTGTGTCCATTACATTTATTTTCGTAGCTACTTGCACTGGCGTGCTATCTTCGATGGCTGTTTTCGTTCATTCGCGAGTCTATCCAGGCCCTTTTGTGATTTCCACTGGCCTTCCATTAAAGCTCTTTGGGTCTCATCGTGGACCGTCTGTATGTACTCTTTGTTTCGTGTCAGCAGCTGGTACGGCTGTCTGATAGGGTACCATGCTGCCCAGGGTTGTCTGGTTATGGGCGCTTCAACAGGTATGGATCTTCTGATGTACACTGGGCAGAGCCCCAGTGCAGCTCTTTGTTGGTTCATTTGTTCCTCATACATCACATACCTTGGTGAGTACTCTCCTGGTACCTTGAAATGAGGGGCGGGGGTGCCGGCCATGTCTGGGACCTCCTCTACAGAACCATAACAAAGCCATTGACAGCAAAACTTCACAGGGGGCAACAATAGAACTTATTCCCGATTATCCTACTGTGAAGGTAATAGCATGCATAGCCCTCAAAACAAACCCGTAGGCCCTTTAAGCGAGGTAGCACTTTAGTGGATGAATGGGGATGCAAAATTTACTCTCACACCAATAATGAGACTGACTCAGGAAGTTGGCAAACATAGCTGTTTTATTTGCAATTGTCTAAAACAGGGAGTGCAATGGAAATCAAGGGACATTCGCTCAAGTCTCTCAACGTTTTTAATGAAAAATGACACATTTATAGCAAAAACTCGTCATCAGTGATGTCATACTAAGTGTCAAAGTAAGAAAATCTATTTGGGGTTGTGTTTGTTCTACGGGGAACATCTAGGTATACTTTCTATGGGGGATAGGATTATGATTGGATCTCTTAAAATCAGGTGGACAACTATGCCCACCCCGAGTGCAAGTCATCTTCATTGTCATCAAATAAACGATGTTTCATTGTCTTTCAAACTATAGGGCTCTTTGCTACGTGTCCCTCGACAATTGGTTGCCATGCTTGTACCCTTCCCTAATATTCCACTTGCTAGCAGCATGCAAACTGGTACCCAGGTGTTTGTGGGTGGACTTGACCATGCCTTTCCACCTAACTAGCCCATCATCCATCAACACTCCTGCTGTCTTCCATTCGAATTGTCTTTGAACTCGGCCTTGCAAAGGATCACTGGGCCTGAGAATAGAAGGGAGTGTGAGCACATTCTTATCTTCAGTCTCGATGTAGCTTGCCCAAAGTCTATTTCCATCTACCCCATGTGACAGGAGACCGTGTTTTAGCTCCTTCCGCTCATTTAATGCTATTAAATTAATAATACTTGGCAATAGTATTGTTTTTCTATTTCACCTCAACAGGAGCTTGCCTCGCTTCTCACGCTCATTGTATCTTCTCAAACAGATAACCAGTTTCTTGGCTGCCTAAACCCTTGACACTGGGCCAGACAAGCCTTCTCGATTGTTCCTTCATCGTCAGCTGCCTTTTTCTGCTGCCCCACACTTTTAGCCCTTTTTTGTCATAGGGTCCTGGTTTGCTAAAATGCGACATGGAGCATCAAGATTATATATATACTTTCAAGAGAATTGGGGACACTGCACTATGATTCAAGCAACATACACATTTACCCAGATTTCGCTGCTGGATTGCAGGCGCAGAGGAAAACATATGACCCGGTTAAACATCTCCTCAGAGCTTGTCGAGCACCATACTCTCTGATTTTCCCTGCCAAAGTGAGACTTCAGTACGGGGGCAGGGCTCATTTCTTTGAAAGTCCGGCAGAAGCACTTACCTATGTCGAGGCCTCCATACCAGCCCCCCATCTTCCGCTTCACCAGAATAGAGAACCGAATGGCCCACGGGAGACGGGATGGACCGGAGGGATGCAAATGACTGAAGTGGTGCTATGATTCATACTATTGTCAGTTGGACGGTGCAGAAACAAGGCACGCAGGAATGAAGTTATAGGAGTCCAGATGGGGCACATTGGAGCCGAGTCGGGAGGACATGTCAGCCAATTAGGCACCCCGGGGAGTTTCCAAGGTTCTTGGGATAATACATCATCAAGTTGGGATAGATGGTGAGGGTGGCGGGATGGGGGGCATTCAACAAGTTACAGTGACACTGAGAAAGTGGGAGAATGGAGCCCTTAGGGTCTCAAAAGTTAAGAATAAAAATAAAAAAATTGGAGGGAAAAGTTGCACGTGGGTGAAGGGGTTGACCAGACAAATTGAGGAATACAGAGTGTACATTGACTCGATTAAAGCAATGATCCACATGTCAGACAGAAATGGCTGACAATCTGAAATGTATATCATGGATTGTGCACAGGCTAAATGATCCGATAAAAGTCAGGAACGTCTGGGCTTACTTGAAACGACACTCACCCAACATAGTGATATTGCAGGAGACTCAAGCCCTGGATGTAACGCACAGACAAATTGCACCAAGATGGGGAAACGATAGGAACTACACTGTTTACTCCTCGCAGGCAAGAGGGGTGATAACATTAATACATAAATCTATACATTTAATGGTCGATATGTTATTGTTACAGGGACTATAAACAATGAAGCCATAACATTAGTGAATACATATGGGCCGAATATTGATGACCCTACATTCTACACCCACATGGCTACACTGATTGGGCAGGCGCCTGATATCCCAGTGCTGTGGGGAGTCGGGGGTTCAATACAATACTTGATATCATAAAAGACAGATCTAATGCTAGAAACCAAGGCAACACTAGAGCACGAGAGCAACCCAGATGATACATCAGACGTACCGGGCCACCTCCTGGTGGGAATAATTAGGGGAGAAAGGGAAATACAACATATCACTGGCATTACGAGCCCAGATGGGAGCCATAGTATGAAAACAGGTGAAATAAACATGATGTTTATGAACTATTATCAAAAACTGTATGCCAATTCGGATACAGTATCCAATGAAGAAGTAGATAGATACCTTGAAGAGACTTCTTTCCCCAGTCTGGACCGCGAGGCAAGAGAGAAACTGAATAGCCCAGTAACAGTTGATGAGATATCCGATATTATATTATCTCTTGCATCTGGTAATGCCCCTTGCCCGGGCGGACTGGGGATTGAACTTTATAAAACGTATAAAGCTATCTTTGCTCCTCGATTACTAAAAGTTTGGGAGGAATTGTGCAATACTGGCAGGCTCCACCCTCACTTACGAGGCAGTCATAATGGTTCTTGTGAAACTTGGCAGACCTCCTAATGAGATGTCCTCATACCGTCCACTCTCGTTGATAAATGCGGACGCAAAAATATTTGGAAAAATCCTGGCAAATAGGCTTCTCCCATACATGACTGATCTAGTACACCCAAACCAATCAGGCTTCATTCCTGGGAGATCGACCGCGCCGGCTGTTCGGAACAATGGCCCTGTTGAACTCGGGAGAGTCCACCGCGGCAGTCATAACAGATGCCGAAAAAGCATTCGATTCAGTGTCGTGGAGCTTCCTATTCGGAGTGTTGATACGCTTTGGACTGGAGGGCGGATTCATAAATTATGTGCAATTATTGTAGACTGACCCAAGGGCCAGACGAACCGGAACTACTCTACCCCCCTTCTCGATTGCGAGCGGCACACGACAGAGTTGTCCCTTCTCTCCCCTATTATTCGCACTGACCATAGAGCCTTTAGCAAGCTGGATCAGAGAGTTCCAGGGCCACAGGGGAATACATATACGGCATCCCCCGCAGGTAATCTCATTATATGCGGACGACATTCTTTTGTATCTTAGAAACCATAATGAAAACATTGAGCCAGTGTTGGAAGAGGTCAGAAAATTCACACAACACTCTGGTTACAGGGATAACACAGTAAAGTCAGAACTATACCCTCTAACAGAGAGCATTACAGAACCGGCAGAACTTCATGGATTGTGGTGGGCACAGAGTACATTTAAATACTTAGGGGTAATGGTGTCACAAACACGCAAACTACTGTTTGAAAAAAAAATCATGAAGAATATTTAAATACACTAGAACATTAATGAAACCTGTGGCCACACATCCTATCTCACTGTATGGCAGAATTGCACTTCTGAAAATGGTGGTAGTACCCACATTTTTGTATTTTTTTAACACAATCCCAATATGGCCAGGGCGGAAGTTTTTTGCCAAACTACGAACATTGGCAGTGCAATTTGTGTGGGGGCGGGGAGGGTGTGGAACAGCCTGTATGAAGTGGGAATCCTTTACGGAACCATATAACATGGGCGTTCCTACTGCCCAGACTTCGAATTGTACTACTTCGCAGCCCAGGTGCATTACGCAAGTTAATGGTATAGGCCAAACATTTGAGCACCACACAACAAATTGGAGACCTTTGGGGCATCCCTGATCAATCTAAAATCGGTCATATTGAGTGACTGTTACGTAAATTCATGCGCGTACGACCCAGTACGCACCACAGTGTACACATGGAGGCAAATAAATGACAGGCTGGGCACAAACAATCCATGCTGCAGCAGCATCCCACTATAGAATTGCCTGGATCTCCCTGCCTCACTTGATGCAGATATCCACAAACATCATGGGATCCGGGCAGGGAAATGAAACTTGCTGACTTTTACCCGGAGGGCAGGTTCATCGCAATAGAAGAATAAAAAACTAGGCTAGGGGACAACTCAGAACGGTTACTGCAATATTATCGTATGCGGGCAGCTGTTAAAAAGAAATGGCCATAGTACCCACAGGAACCTGAACCAAGTGCATGTATTGAAACGGTGATGCTGAGAGACGGTAAAAAGGGTCTACAAGCAAGGATATACGCCAAGGTACAAAATGGGAAAGGCCAACATAATGCAATGACACTAAAATGGGAGAGAGATACGGAAACACAATAGACGTACTAAATGAGAGAAATTCTGCAACCTTACTAAAAAGTCTCACTAAATGCACGACTTTGATTAATACAATTAAAGGTGTTGAACTGACTTCACTACACACCGGCACAGACCTCACGATTTTACCCCAATAAGATCCATATGGGTCCAAAATGTGGGAATGAGGATGCAGATACCATTCACATGTTTTGGAGCTGCCGTTCGATTAAGGATTTTTGGCAATAAGTTGCATTGGTATTGCACGACATTACTGATATACCCCCAACACTTCTTCCCCTAAAGTACCTATTTGGAGATATAGGGAAAGCAAAAATAATAATATGTTGGCTCTTTAACATGGGGTGTATAATAGCCAAAAAATGTATTTTTCTTAAATGGAAGTCAAATGTGGCATTGGCAATTCAAAACTGGCTTAAAGGGTTGACGTATGCTAACGACAGGGAAAAGGGATATGAGTGTACAGTTGTAACATCTAGCAGACCAAAAGATATATGGGGCCTGTACCGGGAATACATGAACAATCTGCAAAACTAGAAGCTGAAACATGTCAACAAAATACTGTATTGTAAACGTATCGTGGAGGCAAAACCAGCATGAACCATGTAGTACAAATGTTATAAACAATGGTAATGATAGGAACGTATCATAGAATGCATGTACAGTAACAAGAATCCATATGAGAGGAGATGGTCTCCCTGTAACCGACTGCAAACAAGTTAAGTAAAGTTCAAAATAATAATAATAATAATCTGTATGTTGCGAACTATCTAAAAAATGTAGGTGGGCTCTGAAACCTGGGTTGGCGAGGTGAGCTCTGTGTAACTGGGAAACTGGTTTAGCAAGGTTGGAGGCCGAGGTGGGCTCTGAAACCTGGGTTGGCAAGATGAGCTCTGTGTGATTGAGAAACTGATTTAGCAAGGTTGAAAGCCGACGAAAGGCAATGAACAGCTGCAACAATATTGAATGGTTAGTTACGAGCAGGCCCAGGGCTTTTGCGACTTGGCACTATTACGGGAAGGAGATGCAATCTTTTAAGTGCATTGGAGCGCGTTATTTATTGTCCAGGGAAGTCCGGACATTTGTTTGTGACTGAGTAATAAACCATGGGTGAAGGGACACCTAAGGGCAGTACTGACAAATACATTATGGGTTTCAATTATTTTCTCAGATTGTGTCCGGAGGCCATGCGTGTTGAATTGGTAGTCATTTAAATTAGAGGGAAACAAGGACGCCAGCAAGTCTGGCCGGGCAAGATAGTTATCGCCATTTCAAAGGGAACTTGTTTATTTTCCCCATCCTCATATTGTTTGAAATGTTCTTGCAAACCATGTGCACAGAGTTAGAAGGTCACAGGCCAGCTAGAACTTGTAATGAATTATGTTTGTGTTTAAATATGTAATTATGTAATGATGTCATGACCTACCACAGAAGACTCTGGAAAAGCGGTGTGGTACAAATATGAATTAATGACGATAGCTTAATAAATGTGACCAATGAGAACATGGGGATTAGTGAAGATTGGATTTCTTTTGTGTGGGCTTGAGCAATCATGTGTGGAAGGGCTGACCAGTAACAAAATATGTGGGAGTGTTTAACTGTTGCCAAATGTATAAAATGTGTAAACTTGTGTGCTTCGGGGAGACTCAGGTTAGTTTGACTCTACAGTCTAGCCTCTCCTGGCCATTTGTACAATAAATTTGCTTTACGGACAAACGTGCACTCGCTTCTTAAGTGGTGGGCCTACTTTGAGTTAAGGTGATCAGAGGCCCACCCACACATATGACGTCCCTCCGAGACATTGGGGGTTTCCTGTCTTTCCTTCTCTGCAGGGACCAGTCTATTGTATACAACAAATGGAGAGGTCTACACATGCCATATTGGTTAGAGGCCTGTCTGTTCCCCGAAGACAGGGTACTATGGTCATGCTGTGTAGGGCGAATTGAAGGAGCATCCCTTCGGAGCGCTTTGGGTTTCATTTTCACATGAATGCACCTTTGGCGGATAAAACAAGGGGGAAGAGGGGGGAAAAGATGGGTTTTCTTTGATTTAAGGGGTATTGGAAGGGTAGAATCAGCGTGTGTGTGTGTGTGTATGGAGTTAGATGAGGTTATAGTGATTGAAAGGTTGAATGTTTCGAGGAGTGAATCAACTGTTTTATGTTGTCTCTTGTATAGTTTGTTATTTTAGAGGTCTGAGGTGGCATCCCCATCAGCACGTCCATTGTGAGGGTTGTCCTGATACCCTTCAGTTTGCTTGTCTGGTTGTCTGGAGCCCTCACATAGGGGTGAGGTGGCATCTTATAGTAGGTCCACACGTAGATACCTTTCTCTCGTATACCCTTGGCACCCTTCATTCTGTATTGACTGTAGGGAAGGAGCCCTCGCTTCGCTTTTTGCGGTTAGTCAAAGTAGTGAAAGATATCATCCAGTAGTCAGGGAAAGATGGTAATAGTAGTCGAGAATGTAATACTAGTAATGAAGAGAGCGAGAACAGCAGGGTTGCAGTGGAAAACATTGCACTCCTTCTATGCACGATTGAAGGAGATATCTCGGAGATATTGGCCAGCGTGTATTTTTTTAATAAAGATGCTGACTTTTATGTAAGAGTGAGATGTGTAATTGCGGTGAAAACGAGCATTAAGAAACAAGAGGGGATTCCAAAATGGCCACTGACAGGAGAACACTATAATTGATGCTCTCTGGCTCCCGGCACCACTTTGAGGTCCTGTGCAGAGAAACCTTCCCCAGGCGTGTAGCACCCGAGCTGAGGGAAGCATCTGGCTTGATCCCAGGAAGAAGTTCAGGAGGATATGATATATGATATGGTATTTATAACACGCCTATACGCAAGTGTTTCAAGGTGCGATGAGGCAAGGAAGGGGGAACAGAGGGGGGACAGAGACAACGATCTTACTAGGCCAAGTGACATTGAGATCGCCCAAGAGCAGACGAGGGGGAAGGGAAAAAGTACCAGGGGAAAGGGGAGGGGGCAGTGCTGTACATGGGATCAAAACAATAACAAGAAGTACGGCCAGCAGGTGGCAGGTGCAAGGGTAAGTGCAGACAGAAGGTGTCCAAAAGTGCAAGTAGGGGGACTGTAGGGTTACAGAAACAGACCCAAGTGCAAAGGTTGCCGGGAGGCAGTGCGGGTGTGAAACTGGGCAGGCAGGGTTCTGGGACCAAAATCAGAGGGTAGCCAGGTGACCAGTGCATTATCAGACAGGAAATCAGCAGGCAGAGGAAGAGAGAAGACAGAAGCAAAGAGGAAGGTCTTGAGGTGCTTCCAGAACTGTAGATGGTTCTCCTCAAGTTTCAGAGAGGCAGGGAGGCTGTTACAGAGGGAGGCACCAGCCGGAAAAAGAGATCTACCACCAACTTGTTGCTTGGAGAAGCAACTGTCCCTGAGGGATTTGGAGGTGGAGGACCAAAGAACTCCAGCAGGAAGGTATTTGTGAAGAGAGAGTTGGAGGTATTGAGGACGCAGGCCCCAGAAGGCCTTGTGGACAATGCAGAGGGTCTTGAACTTAATCATTGCAGCCACTGTGAGCCCATGCAGAGATTTCAGGGCTGGAGAGATACGATCCCTGGGCTTGAGGCCAAGAACAAATCTCGCAGTCCTTTTCTGGATGTGTTGCAGAGGGCGGAGAGTAGAAGCAGGCAGATTTAGAAAGAGGCTGTTGCAGTAGTCTAGCCTAGAGAGAACCAGAGCTCTAGAGACAGTGAGCTTCTGAGGGAAGGAGAGGAAAGGAGGAATACCTCTGAGGAGGTGCAGTTGGTAGTTTGATTTCTTAGAGACATCAGAAATGTGAGGAGAAAATGAGAGTGTGGAGTCAAAGATGACTCAGAGGTTCTTATCCTCACAGTTGGGAGCTGTAAGAGGGCCAAGGGAGGCCAGCCACAGAGTTACAGGAAAGGAGGGTTCAGGGGTGCCAATGAGGAGAATCTCTGTCTTACTGGCATTAAGGCAAAGATTGTTGGCGACACACCACTCCTGGATAGCAGACAGTCAGAGATGATAGATGGTGAAGAGGTGACCCTGAAAATGAGCTGAGTGTCATCCACATAGCACTGAAAGTGGAGCAGAGAGCGGCAATGCAGTGGGCAAGAGGTGCCAGGTATTGGTTGAACAGCCAGGGTGAGAGGTTAGACCTCTGGGAACACCAAAGGTAGAGCATGAGATAGAGAAAAGGAAGGACCCAAGTTGGACCTGGGAGGGTCGATCAGAGAGGAACGAAGTCAGCAAGGCCAGGGCCTGACCGGTGATACCCAGGTTATCTCGGAGAAGATTGAGCAGGATGGCATGGTTGACCGTGTCAAAGGCAGAAGAGAGATCGAGTAGGATGAGGACAGAGGGCAGATTAGAAACAAGGTTAGAGAGCAGGTCTTCACGGATGTTTAGCAGAGCAGTTTCCATGCTTCTGGCTACTCTGAAGCCAGACTGATGGTCATGGAGACAACCAACAGATTCAGTGTGAAGATGAAGCTGGGAGATGGCCAGCTTTTCCAGGAGGTTGCCCAAGAAAGGAGCGATGGAAATCAGGTGATAGTTAGCCGGCAGGAGGGGTTGGCTGAGGGTTTCTTGAGAAGAGGGTGCACAAGAGAGTGCTTCAGGGGGGAAGAGAAGGCTTCAGTGGTGAATGAGTGATTGCAGAAGTCAGCCAGGGCAGGAGCGAGGGTTTCAATGTGGTGCTTGATGGTTTTGGAAGAACAGGGAAGAACCTGGTTTGACGAGACTTTCATAGATCAGACTTGTCTAGAAACCTCATTAGGGGAGAACAGAGGTAAGGAAGAGAAAGAGGGAAGAGAGGTGGCCACAGAGGGGCCTGAGGTAGAGGCTTTCCTGTAGAGGTAGGAGGAGGAAAGGACGATAGGGTGGACAGGATGTCCTGGGTTTTAGAGATGAAATGAGAAGTGAGGGCCTGGGAGGGGACAGGTGAGGTAGAGACTGCAGCAGGATTGGCCAGCTCCTTGCAGATTTTAAAGAGTTCGGCCGAGTTATTAGATGCTGCAGGGACGCAGGCTTGGGTGTGGGTTCTCTTCTTAGTGTGGACAGAGAGCGGGTATTGCCTTTGGAACAAGCAGCAGGCCAGTTTGTCAGAGGATGCATAAGAAGCTAGCCATTTCCTCTTAGCCACCCTGCACTTGCGTTTAAGGGTGACAAGGTCAAAGTCATACCAGGAGTTGCACTTGGCTTTGGGCTTCAGGCAGATCCTCATGACAGGGGCAAGAACATCAAGAGTATCAGAGATAGAAGAGTGGAGCATGGAAAGGGCTGTGTCAATATGTGTGTCAGCCAGAGGAGGAGGAGGGGGAGAGAAAGTGGCAGCGAAAGCTACAAACTGACACACGCTTCATGGGGCGGATGACCAAGAAATTAGGTGGCAGTACTGGAGTTGGTTTGGCCTGAGTTGTAGAGAGGGAGAGATAGGAGGAAAGAAGAAAGTGATCACTCCAAGAGAGAGGAGTTGTGAGGGGATAGAGAGATGGAGGTCTGAGGAGATCAGAACATCCAGAGTGTACCCTGCAGAGTGAGTCAGGCCTAGATGGGCGAATAGAAAGAGAGAGTCACAGATGTCGCGAAAGAGTCCAGAGGAGGGACAGGAAGCATCCAGGTGGATGTTAAAGTCTCCAAGAAGGAGGAGTTCAGTGGTCAAGGCCAGGAGGGAGGAGGAGAGGTCCACCTATTCAGAGCGGAAGGAGGTGATCTGACCAGGTGGCCGATAGATAGTAGCCACGGTAAGAGAGTGGCCAGGAGAGAGAGAGAGAGAGCCTGCAGACAAGGCATTCGAAAGAGGAGTAGGCCTGCATAGAAATCACAGAGGCAGTAATCCACTCCGGAAAGATCAAGGTTACACCCCCTCTGGAACGGGTGGATCTGGGCATGGAGAGTGCCTGCGGTGGGGAGTTCCTTTGCCAAGGGTGCCAACCCATAGTGAAAAGGAGTTGAGCAGTGAAGTGGAGTAGTGTGCCAGAGAAGTGAGAGTGGAGGGCCCGCAAACACACCCTGCTGAGGTCATGCGTTGGAACAGGAGTGGGAATCACTCCTGTCTGAGGGATGATACAGCGGCTGAGCTCCGGAGGAGGGGAGGCCCTGCGGTGGCACTGGTGAAGGGAGCAGCACTGTGGAACAGAGGCAAAAGGAGTAGAAGGAGGCTGTTGCGGTAAGGAAGGTGTGTCTGCGAGGAAGAGAGTTTTTGTGGACCGCGGCCAGTAATCTCCCGTTCGGCAGTAGATTGAGTGAGCCCAATGCTAATCCAGCTAGAGCTTCCCTCCGGGGAAGAAGGGAAACACTGAGAGAAAGCGCAACAGGGGACCAGAAGAAAAGGGGATCCTTCCCCCCCACTGCCCTGGCAGAAGGACTAGAAGACACCGCGAGGAGGAGCTAAAACAGGGATTGGAGTGTGGGGAACAAGGGCCACCCCTGGATATTGGTGAAGGCCTGGATTCCCCTGGAAAGCGGTAAACACTGGGAAGCGCGAAACGGAAAGCCATAACAGGAGGATTCTGGCCACATGTAGATTTCACCCAACAGGGTGGTCCAAGTGGTGTAAGACAGAATGGCAAAGTGAGTAGGAATACACAGGGCTTGCTTAAACCCAACAAAGAAAGTTGGGAATGCGGATCATACAGACCGCTGTCCATGCTCAAAATGGACAACAAAATACTGACAGCGCTTCTGGCAGGGAGACTGCGAAGGACTATCCAAGTTTTAATTCACCACGACCAAACAGGGTACGTGCAGGGTCGCTCTATCACAGAAAACTTAAGGAGGCTACACCATGTCATATACAGCACCGATAGCTACCCAGACAAATGCGCAGTGGCGTCCTTAGACGCCTCCAAAGCTTTCGACTCAGTCCGATGGAAATGGCTCCATGCTACGCTAGCCAAGATGGGAATAGGGCCGTCCTTCCTTAAATGGGTAAATCTCACCTACACAGACCCCACGGCCAGGGTACGTACGAACACCACCTTCTCTGACAAATGGAGCCTTTCCCGAGGTACAAGACAAGGCTGTCCCCTCTCCCCCATGCTCTACATATTAGCGGTGGAACCAGTGGCGGCCTACCTTAGACAGGAATACGGTGACGGAGGCATAGTAATAGAAGGGACGACCCACTTAGTCTCCATGTATGCGGACGACATGCTTCTTTACCTGAAAGACCCGGAACACATATTACCTTACATAATTGAAACACTAGAAGGGTTCCACAGATGCACCGCCATCCAAATCAACTATGACAAGTCTTGCCTATACCCCCTAGCAGCCTTAAGTAGGACAGACGAGGACCGCCTCCCGACCCTTGCCCTCAAATGGGAACCCACATCCTTCAAATACCTGGGCATCACGATCCACCGAGACCCCAAAATGGAGCATATGCTAAACACATCTAAGGCTAAGGACGGCCTGGCCAAATCAATGGACTTCTGGAGCAAGCTACCACTTTCAGTGGCGGGCAGAGCCGGGCTCCTTAAAATGGTGGCTCTACCAAGACTTCTTCACTTCTTCACTAATGTACCATATAACGTCCCGCAGCCATTTTTTAGGGATCTCAATAAACTCTGCAGGAAATTCTTATGGGCGGAAGGCAGAAACAGAGTTGCCCTAGAAACAACGCAAAGGCCTTACGACAGAGGGGGCCTTAAGGTCCCCAACTTTGAGCTATACTTCTTAGCGGGGCAACTGAAGCACGTGATCCAGTGGATGGCAGACGACGCCACGATCGACACCCGCCTTCTGCAACCCTCAAACCCCCACAAACTACTTAGAGATATGCTCTGGATCGAGTCAGGTCCCAAACACCCAGAGGCATACTTGATTCGCCTTGGAATCCTGATCTGGAAGCGAGCCTGCAAAGGCACCGGGATGGTTGACCCTTATTCCCCACAGATCCCGATCAATGTGATCATGTCATCCAGGCCTGATGACCAGAAAGTAATTAGGAACACATGGGAGGCCCGCGGCGTCGCCACCCTGGGGGACCTGGTGGACGAGCGAGGCATCCTCACATTCACTGAGCTCCAGGAGGCCACAGGGTTACCAACCGGACAATACCTCCTGCACAGTGCCGTGGTGAAAAGTCTTGCAAAAAACGTTGGCCGGAGATGGAGTCCCTGGACTCTGGTCATGCGAACATAGAAAATCTGTTAAATGCAGCAGAGGGAGGGCACGAAACCTCAAGGCTCTATGAAACTTTGCTCACCTGCACAGCGCAACAAGACCTTAGGAGCAAGAGTAAATGGGAGCTCGAACTCAGCACACAGTTTGAGGATAAGGAATGGGATACCATAACAGGCTATCATAAAAGAGCCTCCAGGAACGCCCGCTTGCAGCTTATACAATTTTATGTACTTAACAGAGCATACCTTACCCCGGACATCATCACAAAATTAGCCGGACGGGCGCTGCGGTGTGCCCCAAATGCCTGGAACCCAGTGTGGGGATGACACATATGTTTTGGGGATGCCCGGCAATCCAAGCTTTCTGGAAGCAAATCGAGGCAAAAGTGGCGGAGGCAGACATTACTATGGATGTGTAAACACCCATGGCGAGTATCCTGGGCTCTTACCCTAGGGGTAAAATGAATAAGCCTCTAAACAGACTAAAGGACTTAATGTACATTTTAGCAAAACGCAGTATTGCTATGGCTTGGAAGAGCCCTAGAGCCCCCAGTGTTGCGACATGGTGGGAAGACCTCCGCAGATGGACAGCAGCCGAAACGGGGGCGTGGGAACTGGCACATCGACAACAAAAAGTAGACTCCTCTGCAGACTTATTCCAATGGATGGCCATCACAACGACCCTATTATATGGGAAAGTGGTGAGCTCTTCTGAGGAGGACTTGGACAGCCTGCAATAGTCCAGCACACACAGAACAGAATGGTCTTGGTCTAGGGGGGAGGGAGGAGAGGGGGGGCTGGAGGTTAACTTTATTGGTTTGTTTATGTGTATGTAAACAATTGTTTTTGGAAAATAAAAACAATTTAATTAAAAAAAAAAAAAAAAAAAAAAATGGAATACACAGGGCGAGTCAGACATTCTCCCCACAATTCCGGCAGTGATTGTACAGTGTGAGGCCACAAAGGGAAGAGGGGGGACCGCTCCTGAAGGCCTGTAGTAGGCATTAAGCCCTAAACTAAATAGGAACAGAGTGGGGGCTCCTGGAAGCTAACAGTTATGGCTAGAGAGATGATTGCAGTGGGTAAGCACTGGGGAAGACCTACGTAGCTAAAATACCTATGATAAGGTATTGGAGAGGAACAACATAGGTACACAGGAATACATAGCAACTGGAATTCCCACCGCTGCAACAGTTCAGTAGGCTTACCTCCTTTAACAGCCCAGGACTATCACTACTGCCAGGGGGAGGACAAAGGGGAAGAATGTCATAGAATAGAGGGAAAGAATCACAAAGTCTGCCAAAAGGGGCAAAGAAAAACAGAAAGCAATGTTCAAAGGTTGTGGAGAAATTACACCCAAACCCTCCAGAGGCTGTTACACAAGACATTCTCAGACAATACTTTCAAGACTTTGGTGACAAGATCGCGGGGACCGTAGAGGGGAATGTAGATGCACACACCTAACGTATTCAAAATCTTTAAGAAGTGAGTGTAGATAATTTTAAGTAATCATTTAAGGTGCGGGGGAGGAAACGTGACCCTGGCACAGGATCACAAATACCTATCCGTACTGAGAAAAAAGAGGATCCAAAGCTAGGAGCCCTCCCGTCCCCTGCACACTATTGGTATCCCGTATAATAACGGTTAAGAATAAATCTAAAATAAAGCATAGATATATGGTGATGTAAAATATTTAATCATGTAATTTGAAGACAAACAAATGCTTCAAATTTTAGAGTTCAATGGTTAAAGACCATTTTAATTGAAGAAATATACATCAATAAATCTTGTGATGCTGAGACCAAAACCAAATGTCAAATGATATACAATATACAAATTGTTTGGGACCTTTTGGACCCAGTGCGTATATAATCACAACTCAAGTAAAAGATGGCTGACGCGTTTCGGGATCCTGTCCCTTCTTCTAGAGCCAAGTGAATTGTAAACTGAAAATGAAATGAAGAAAGCGCATGTCAGGTTTTTTGACTAGTAAATACTCCTAAAGATCGCGGGGACCGTGCAGATTCAAGTGGGAAAAAATTCATGACGACTTGGCTTTAGCACTGCACGAGCTAAAAGGAGATATGAATAGGATCAAGGAAAGAGTGGATACGTCTGAGAATGCGCTCCAGGAACTAGTGGAGGATGCATGGAAAACGGACGAATTAGTGTAGCACTTAGCTAATGCAACCCACAACCTAGAGATTCAGGCGGAGGACCTTGAAAACAGATACAGAAGATCAAACATCAGAATAAAGGGCCTGGTGGAGGGAGTGCATGACAAGGATCTTAGCGATCAAACACATTTTTTATGAGCTAATGGAAGCGGACAGTGATGCAGAGCTCAAACTGAATAGAGTGCATATAGTGGGGTGGTTAAGGAAAGAACCGGGAGCAAGACCAAGAGACGTCTTGGTGGCCCTACACGATTACAGTCTTGGCACCGTCAAGGCAAGCAAAGCAGATAACGTATAATGGTTCTGAGTTACACATTTTTCAGGACCTGTCCCAAATAAGCTTGCAAAAAGAATAAAATGTGCCCGGTGGTGACCATACTTCGTAATAGAGATGTTCGATACCGATGGACTTTCTGCATTTCAACCTGAGAAGAAGCAGCAAGAATTCTAGGTTTTGCAGAGGAGGAGGCGGGATCGAGTGATCCTATATCACAAAGGTAGAACAAAAAGAAGGCATGGGAATGGTCTACGGTGAGGAAAAATAACATTAACAAGAAAGGAGCTCCTGTCAGCCAGAGGGGAACCAGTGACCGACAGGTTGAGGAGCAAAGGAAGCTGTTGAATAACTCTGCAGCCCCCTGTTATGTTATGTTACAAATACTTCTAGAGCACACAGTCACCCAAGAGTATCTTGATGCTGTGAGAGAAGGTAGTAGCTGATCACTTCGGGGCAAGCCTGAAATAAGTAACTTTTCACAGACCTTCTAAAAGCTAAATAATTTGAGGTTTTCTTAATGAAAAGCAGAAGGTCATTCCATAAAGCTTCCGTGGCAACAGAGAAAGCACCGCCACCAACCCGGACCGTTTGTATCTTGGCGAAAAGCGTTGGGCCAGAGAAACAAAGATTTCGGATTGAGGAGCATTTGTCTTCTTTCAATAATATTTTCTGTATAATATATCTGTGTTCGTTCTTGAATTTCAATTGCATTTTTGTTAGTGAAACATTGATTAAGGTTGACACTGAATTGATGTATATGTGTATGTGAACATGTACATTTTAACTTTGTACACAAATTAAACTCACCATTTGGTTAAATTGTTGACTGTATGTACAGTTATAATAGGTGTGCAGGGGATGGGAGTGTCTTATATTATAGACACTATGTACTAATTGTGCATTGTGTAGACCCCGTGTCAGGGCCTGAGTTCCTCCCCTGCACCCAGAGTTTAGTTGAACTTACCCAGAGATTTCAAGAGAATATGTCTATTAATTAGGTGTTCATGCATACATCAATAGGTTTGATAAGATACTTAGGAGTCAACATTGCCGAAACTACAGAAGATTTGTTTTAGTTAACTATCCCCCCTATTAGAGGCCATTAGAAAGTTGCTACTCGACTGGGGCCAGCTGGCTATATCATGGCTGGGAAGGATTAATGTCCCTAAGAAGGTTATTCTCCCTAAACATTTGTACTATTTCACAACACTTCCAACAAGGGTGCCAGTATCCTTCTTCCGCAGCATTCAAAGATTCACAGGGAAGTTCCTATGGAATAATAAAAAGCCCAGGTAAATTGCGTTTCAAAGCGCTCACAGGGCAACAGGGAGGGAACATGGGAAAGAAAATCCAATAAAACAATAAACAATAGAGGCTGACCTACTAGGCCTTGTGAGCATTCAGAACATGCAAATGCGGAGAGAGAGAGCGAGACAGAGAGAGATGAGATGAGGCAGTGACGGTAAGTGCTAGATGTACCAGGAGGGAAGTGGAAGGGATTGAGCAGCTGTAAGTGCCTGGGTGAGCGGTCGCCTGCCAGTAAATAGGTAAGTGCAAGCCTGTGGTGGCATAGTCCAGTGGGTGCCATGGCAAGTGCTGGGAGAGGACGCAGGCTGAAGACGATTGGGTGTGGGCGGCCAGGGTCCAAGAGGACACATAAGAGCCCTGTTCACCAATCGTAGCAACTGTGGATTTTTAGCAGGGGTGGGAGGAAAAGAAGGAGGAGGTGAAAAGGAAAGTCTTGAGGAGCTTCTAGAATCTGAGGAGATCTGGCTCCAGACGAAGAGGAAGGGGGAGGCTGTTCCATAGTAGGGACCCTGCTGAGGAAAGAGATCGGACACCAGCTCTCTGTTTAACACGATACCTGACAGTATGACCTTTTTCCAGGTGTTGGGCACAATGCGATTTTCTGTGCAGCCACTAGGGCATAGCATTATACCACTTGGTGCATGGCCTGCAATATTGACACCCATTGCCAAGCTAGCAAGGATTTACCATAATGAGCCTGGGTCCCACTCCGCTATTCAGCACCTAACTCCCAAAATGCATCGTCCCAATCAACCAGCATTGATCTGGAAAAAAGCATATCTTGTCCTGACCGGTGCCTAGAAATGTAGCAACTATCATCAGGAAAAGTATACTTCTACTGCCGCAAGACATTGGGCATCCTATACAATGATTTGAAAACCCAATAGGAAAAACTCTAAATATAGTTCAAGGCTTTGGATAGTTTGAGCAGGTTTTTGTCTCTTGTGTTCACAAACCATTCAAAATACTTTTTAAGAACAGGGTTGGTGTCAATCTTATTGGGGCACTTCGATGAATCCACAGTCTCTCCTGCTCCCCTTCTCATTGATTTCCATTTGGAGAACCCCCAGAAGGGTTTTAACATCATTTATTAACTGTAGTTATGAAGCAGCCGCAACTCCAGGTGAGGGAGCAGTCCAGGAAAGGGATATTCGTTTTGTCTTATAGCTGTGTGCAATCTGCAAGAGGTGTTTGAGGCCTGTGGGAGACACTGGTGTTAACATCTGGGGGAAATGAGCAGGGATTTTTCCCCAACAAACACAGTTCATTGCCCGGACAGGCAAAATTCCTAGTGTCTCACTGGGCAAGGTAAAAGTATATATGGGGTGTGGGGTAAGGGATTAAAAGGGCTGGGTGTAGTGGGGGGAGGGTAAACGAGCTGTAGAAATGGGGGTTTGGGGTGAACTACCAAAATTAAAAAAGAGAAAAAAAAATATTTTGGTTGTCGTTATAAACACATGGAACCTACCTGAGCAAGTTAGAGTGAGGTTGGAGTGGCTCACAACCTGCCAACCACCATATTAAACAACACAAGAGCAATAAGTGGCCCCAATGTAATTAAAGGCACAGGGGACAATGGGATAATTCAGCAAAAAACACAGAAACGAAGCCCCATTTATGCAATATAGATGATCGAAAGGCAATGTGCAATATTAAACATTAATTTAGAAGAACAATTTAGATGCAGTAAATGAACAATGATGTGAAAATAGATACATATATGCAATTAAACACAAAAGGGAAACCATCTAATCAAACTTAAGGTCTCATACACACATCTTACCCGAACATGACCCACGCATCAATCTTACCTTACCAAAAACAATCATATAATGTGAAATCACACGAAACTCAAAAAAGTAATGAAATATAATGAACAACAAATGACAGTTTCCACTCCTGTCCCGTATGCGCTTGAAAGCTTATTGAAAACATACAGTTATAACGGCCCGTGGTGAGAAGGACTCTGAAACCATCGGGAAAGGCTATTCAAAGAAGACATAGCAGACAGAACATCACAATTGATTAATCACTGGCCCGAGTTGGGCTTTGGTTAGGTTGTCGTCATTTTCGTAAAAAGTGCCTTCATCAGGGTCACAAAAGACATTTTTCAAGTAGAGAAAAGATTTGGAGGGTGTGAACCATGATTTTACTTTGGTCCCACAGCTCCAACAGGACCAGTTACAGCCTGGATGGAGCCCCCTAGGGGTGGTCTTTTATTTCAGGCAGACAGCGGACATTTTGAAACTATTGCTATCCCAGCGATCGGCAAACAAAGCGGATTGTGCGGATTTATTTTTGGGCAGAAAAAATACATTCTGTAGCCCAGGCCCCACACATGTGTTGGAAACATATCCGCACATTCCACTTTGTCAGGAGATCACTGCACAGTTTCAGAAGAAACTGCATATTGAACGGGCTGCCTTAGCAACACCTTCGTCTAGGGGACCACATTGAGGCAGCGCTTTCTCTGAAGCAAAACTTAATTCCCCCCATAACCTCTAGCACTCCAATTTTGGTAATGTAAAGAGTTTCCAGACTGCCCCCTCCCTTTTATCTGCCAACTCCCAGATCTGTGTTGCATAGAGGCTAGAATATATCTATTTAAGATGGAGACAGAGAGGAGGGCAGAGAGAAAGAGAGAGGGAGGGAGAGTGTGAGAGTATTTGACAATCTGAAAGTGGTAAAGTGAAATGGGAGCTGTCTTTTGAGACTTCTTGGTAGAAGAGCGGGGAGGAATCCAGACCCTTTTGCCTTGCTTATCCTTTTTCATGATATTTCTAATGCTTTATGTCTTTCATGCTTTTTAATTTTTGATATGCCATTTCATGCTTTGTTGTATATGGTTTTGAGATTTTCTGTGTCCCTCACCAACCAGCCCATTGAGGTCTCCATTGAAGCCTCAATGAACTAACATGTGCATATTCCAAGTTCCAATACACAACATGAATGCCAACTATGCAAACCATACATGGCAATTGAACTCCCCTCCCAACAGATGGTTCTACGTTATTTCGCCGCGGTATTTTTCATCGCGGGTTTTTTCATTGCGTTTTTTTTTGGAAAAACTCTTTTTTTTTATTCCCTTACACCCAAAACCATATATTTAATTTTTTAACCCCCCCCCAAAAAAACAAAAAACGTGGAGTTTTTTTTCAAAATAAAAATGGTGATGAAAAAACACGCGATGAAAAATACTGCGGTGAAATGCGTGTATACCCAACAGATATAAAATATCATAATAATAAACTTCTACAACCAACTTACTTACCACGGTCCCATCAATTCATCCTAGCCCCACGTGCACATCAGGCTTCATCTAGACAGACAAGATTCTATGCTCTCGACATAGAACTCCTACAAATGCAACTGAACGCCCAGCTCAGGGTATTTCCTTCTGCGTGCATCAATCCAACAGAGAAGGTACCTTGCATGTTCCCTCTTTTCCCATTGTGTCCTTTATTAAGTCATGTCGTATCACTTCAAACCCTTTTCTATCATTTTCATTCATCACAACTAATGACCAAGGCACATTGCCTGAGCCAATAGCCATCGTGGCCTGGGTTTCTCCACTCCACAGAGTTCTGTCTGTGACTGTTAATCCTGTGATGTAGAGCCTTCTGTTTTGGGATGTGTAACAAAGTCCCTTGCTTGACTCTAGGGGCTACCAGGGTGGTGACTCAGGAGGCCAGGTGCCTGTCTGAGCCAGTGCATGATGGGCCCAGGGGAGGAATGAGGAGTTTTCCCTGGTCACCTTCTTTTGGTCCCCCTCATTTGGCAGGGGACTGCCACTATGAAACCCACAGCCCTCCTCTAAGAAAGGAGAATCCCAACATTCCCTCCAAACAGACCCTTGAACATAAAAAGAGGTCTGGATGGATTTTAATCTATGCTGAGATTTTCAGACACTACATGGTCCCTTGGGTCTACAAATATGCTTCCCATAAAGTCAACGAAGATGGACCCTGTCCAGATCCACTGACCCACGTGCAAAGTCTGCAAACCCACGAACTCGTCTGGCACATTAGCATTCCCTGAAAAAAGGTCAAAGAATAGGGTTAAGAACACCTCTAATCCTACAAAACTAGACCTACTGGTGAAGCAATGCGGCAAAGCTTGTCCTTTGCTACCTCAGCCCAATTCAAACCTCTCTACTCACTGAAGAAATCCAAAGTGGCAACCAGGCCTGATGTAGGTTTAATACTGTAACCTAAGCCACAGCTGGGCCTTAGTAAGGCTGGGAGCACTAGCCAATCGCATGCCACCGATGGGTTACAAGGATAGCTGTAGACCCTTCCACAAAACCCCGCCCTGGGAGGGGGGTCTACTGAACTATAAAAGCCAATCCGGCCGTTTATTCTATGTCACTTGTGAGAACAGAATGCTGGAGTTTGGGGTTGGTTTAGAGTGGAGAAATCTAGAGAGAGCAGAAGCTGAAGAGATAGGGAAGGTTGGAAAGACAGAAGGATTGAGGGGTAGAAAAATCTGGGAAGAGGAAAGAAGGAGGAGGAGGTTGTCACATTAAAATCTGGTGGATCTGATATTCAGGAGAAGGTTGGGATCAGTGGGAAGTGGTGGGGTAACCCACAAGGTGGTGGTTATTACATCAGGTGGAGGAAAGTGTTGATAAGGTTCCCCCAAGGAGGTTGCTCCAGTGAAGAGGACTGGCTTTGGCTTGAGGTGGTCAGAGGATATGAGGGGGAGAGAATCAAAGAAAGGGTGACTCAGAGACAAGATGAAGAATTTAAAGATGCTATTGAAAGAGCTGTAAGATTGAGAGGTGTGTGGGTGGAAGGAAGTGTTAGCACGAGGTGAAGTGTTAATCCGAAGTAGGAGCAGGCAGCAACAACATGGAAATGGGAATTGTGATGACCATAGTCGGGTAGGTAAAGCAAGACATAGGGCCGAGCCATGCAGGATCCCAATTGGAGACGAGAGACCCAGGGGGCAGCAGAGACTGGGGAAGGTGGTGTTATGACCTCGTACAGAAATGGAGGCCACACATATGAATGATATATAGATATATTTAACAACCCAATAGTTAGTACACGATGAGCTAACAGGGAATCTGTCAACTCGTCTCAAAACCCTCTGTCTAAAATGGACACTTCTCTGTCCCCTGTCCTGATACAACACTTCAGCCATGTACTTACTACCAACGCTTCTTGGCAACAGTTCCCCAATGTCCTACAAGTGCCTCTTAGGGACAACTGTCCTCTGTGTCAAAACCTTTTAGAAAACATAAAAACGGCCCCTTATTGAATGAACAGTTCCTTGTCACATCTCTTCAGTGAGACTTCTGAGTCCCTTGGTTTCTCTCTTTGGACTGGCTCCTTCTGCGGACCAGGTGTCCGTGTCGCATTGGTCTGAGATTTTGTTTTGGGCTGCTTCCTTTCACTAATGTTTTTATTTGTAGGCTGCCCTTTTTTTCTAGTGTTCCCTCTGTCTCTTTCTCTGTATCACTTTCTATCTCGCTTTTTATGACCGGCCTAAAATGACTGAAGTTTCTTCTTATGGTTTTATTTCCTGAAATTGCTCTCCGCATGGTCCCTTTATATCTGTGTGACTCAGATCAGGTTCTTGTCAAACCGTCTGTCAGACGTCTTAATTTGTCTTTGGTGTACTAGCACTTGATCTCCCACTGTGAATGGCAGCTGTTTCACATATCGTAGAGCATCCATATACTCCTTCCATTGTCCATATACACCTTGCATTTTCATGAGTCTCTATCCCTGATTTCTTCATCCTTCCTTCGTGGTGATGGCCGCCTGTTGGGATGGTAGGTCCTGAACGTGCGGACAGAGATTATTTCTACATAACTGACTCCCGTTGAGTTATGTGGTGCCCGAAACATCCTGCAAATGGCTTGATATCCTGGAAATTCTTCCACCTCTGCCCTTTGAAATGTTCTTTTGAGTGAGGACATGACGCTTTCTATCATTCCATTGGTTCCCATTGGGTCCTCTTCTCAGGTGCCCAGGGAAAGGACATTGCTCTTGGAACCCGACCCTGAGGGTGGAGATGTGAGGGAGGATCACCTGGGTGGAGGGTCCTTGGGATGTGTGAAAGAGATGTCCTCAGGTGAAACGTGTTATTCCACATTTTCATTTCAGGGAGAACCCTATATACCAGAGATTGTTGTGGGTTGTTGCTATCCCGATCCCACTGATGGTGGGACTCTTGCCCAAAGATGATATCACTCTAGAAGCATCAGAAAAAAAGGTAAAGAAGAGAAAGGGCAAGAATAACACAGGAGAGACAAGATATCCCCCTTTCCTGTTAAATACCAGCATAACCCTTCACCAGCGTTTGTAGACTACTCTAAGTCAACTCTCCTCATTTTCCTACATTTCACCCCTGACAGTACAGGTTCTAGGAAGAGGCAACTAAGAGCAGTGAACAAAAAACACCCATTTAACCGCTCTAGTACTGTGACAAAGAAGATGCCTGTAGAGTACTATTAAGGTCAGGCATATCCCTCTAATTATGGTCAGGCAAGGCCAATTGAGACTGTACACCTGCAACCTGTCAAGGGGTTCCAGGGGTATAAGTGGAGAGTCAGAAAACAGTATAGAGAGCAATAGGGAGGCATGTGCGGGGAATACCAGCAGAGGACCAAGACCATGAAGATGCAGCTGTGCTAGGACCTGAGGAGTAGATCTAGGACGCCAGGCAACTTCTCGTTTGTGGGAGCATCCATATCAGAGAAACAAGCAGCTGGAGCTGTGAGCAAGGAGAGAGGAATCGAGCGCATCTACCCAGAGGCAGTGGAACTGCCGGCTCGACAGTGGCCAGCGTGCGAGTGGGGCTCACAGAGGCTGGCCTGCTGTGTGGGAAGTGGAGAAGCAGCAGCCAGAGCCACAGAAGAGGAACGCCGGGACTGGTGGTGATGGGAAGAGCCACTCAGAAGCTGAGGCACTCCTCGCAGGCTGCACATATTCGTATTGAATATCGAACTATAAGGAACTTAGAAAACTACTTAAATTATGCGTATTGAATACTGAACTATGAGAAATCTTGAAAACTATCTACAGCATGCATACTGAATACCAAGCTACAAGAAAACCTGAAACCAAGCTGAACTATGCACAGTGAAATACCAAACTGAGTAAAAACTCTAAAGTAAGTACATTGCATCCTAAATTGGATATAACTGTATGGGCCAAACAAATAGTGATTAAAAAGGAAAGTTCCCATTTGAAAGCAACCTGAGGAAAGCAGTGCATGTGTGAATGAGTACTACAAGAAGGTGGGCTGGGAAATAAGACCACCTTAAGTGAATGGTATGAACAAATGCAATGCGACTACACCTAACGCCAAAAGGCCAGTGAAAAGAGACTAAGCGAATGTGAATGAATATACAGGAGCCAGCCCAGAAGAACCTATGTGAACTACAGAGTCCAGGAATCCTGGCAACCTGTGATGGGTGGACTGTATGGTCTGAGAACTGCACCTAGACCATTGAGTCCTAAAGTGAGAAAACCAAGAACATTGTGAAACAAGCCAAGGAACAAGTGGCTGAGTTAACGTCTTGGGGAAGGGACCCTGAGACATGATAAATTACTGATACTGACTTACACCTCAAGACCGGTTTCTTTTGAATTGTGTTGCTTGAAACTTGGAGAATGGACCCCTGAGGTCTGTGTGGAACTATATTGCCTTTCACTGGAAAAAGGCAATCTTAAGAGTTTTGGGAAACTGTTTTGAACTTGGGGAAGGGGAGCTGAAGTAGAAGTTAAGAGCTGGAAGAAGTTCAGAACTTTATGTTGAACACTATTTCTTTGATTTATGACATCCCTACACGTTGTTTAGCTTTAGCTGGGAGGGCAAGGATAGGTTTTAGATACTACCAGATCTTAAGTTGAACACTTGGACTCAAACGTCCCTTAGTTTTGTTCAGGTAGGGAAATCCTACTTTAGCATAAGGCATGTTAGGCCTTCTACCCATCCTAACATTTACTTCAATAAATCAGTTTGTTTTGAACAGTGAATCTGTTGTCTGTGTCTTCCTTCATGATTCCTTCACAAGTCACAAGAAGAGGCATAGGAGATTGTCACATGAGTAGCGAGTTGGCAGGGGAAGGGGTAACAGTGGTTAGGAAACAGAAAGATTGAGAGAGAGAGAGAGAGAGAGAGAGAGAGAGAGAGAGAGAGAGAGAGAGAGAGAGAGAGAGAGAGAGAGAGAGAGAGAGAGAGAAAGTGAGAAGAGAAAGAGAGAGAGAGAGAGAGAGAGAGAGGCATAGGTGAAATTGGAAAGGTGGCAAATTAAGAATGATAGAGGAGATATAATGAGTAAGAGCGAGCACAAGGCAAGAAAATGCTAGTGTGAGGGGAGCAAGAGATTGAATGAGTGAAGTGAGAGGAGAGATAGAGGATAGAGGGGAAGGGGAAGCGAGAGAGAGAGAATGAGGCATAAAGCAGGACAGATAGCTACAGAGGGAATGAGAGAGAACGAGGGAGAGAGACAGACACAAAGCTCTAGAATTTGCCCATGTGGTATATAACTGGATCATCCAATCCAGGCTTTTGTGTACCGGGAGTTTGTCTTGCTGAGAAGGAAACACTGGGACTGGATGACCAACTCATGGATGGTTTGGGGCATCTTCAGTGCTCTGGAGAAGGGGAGTAAGAGATACACAATACAAAACAGGAAGTGAAAATAGAGCAGAGCAAAAGGAGGACAAAGGAAGGACAGATAAGAGAGATTAAAAGGGATTGAAAGAGAAATAACGTAAAAGAGGGTAAGACAGAGAATGCAAGGGAGGACGATCCAAGTGACTGAACCAAAGAAAGAGTGAGTGAAGAGACAGAATGGAAGTGTGGCAGAACCAGGAGACTGCATGAGAGGGTGAACAAAGAGAATAGTGGGCCTAAAGGGAAGAAACTAAACACAATGTGAAGTCAAGATGGAAGGAAAAGAAGTGATACAGAAGGAATGGGAATACGTGGCAAAGACAAAGGACAGTAAATAGTAAGGGAATGAAGGAGAAGATTGATCAAGTGGGTAAGAGGGAATATGAGAACACAAAAGGGAGTGTGAAAGAGTAAAAGTACAAACAGGACATCTGAAGGAGGGAGAGATGGAAGGGTGACAGAACAGGGGAGGGATAGAAAGAACAGAGGAGGGAGTGTGAAGAATTTAGAGATAGTGGAGAGACAGCAGGGAAAGCCGAGCGATTAGGAAGAAAAGAAGGCTGTGCAAATTAAGAATCTAAAATGTAAAAGCCATATGTTCTGAGCAAGCCTGTTCCTCGCTGTGTAAATGCCATCCTGCGTGATCAAGGTTTGAATCTTTTAAATTCAAACATATGCTCCCTCACAACCACCTGCAATGAAACAATCTGAGACAATTGGTTCGATGAGCTGCTTCAATCCTCCTGCCGCAGAAGCCTACTTACTATCGAATTCTCGTGGTGTTGTCCGCCACGACACGCATGTTTACCTGCTAGCAAACCAAAAGTCATCTTGACCTCAATAGGACACCCCTCAAAAAAATCCATGGTTGGCCTCCCCTTCAAGACTAAATAGGTTTAATAGTATGAATAAGAGTGGGTGAAGGTGGCATCTTGGCATGCCATTACCCACAGCCAACCCCGGGGTACGAGGGTTGCTCGGCATACCATGTTCCTCCCTTTGCACCTGCCAGCTAACCCTATGACCAGGGATGGGTGGGTCCAGAGGGGCACCTGTAAATAAATGTCTTCAGGGGAGTTGGCATAAAAACATTTGAAGACCACTGCCCTACGATGAATCTGAAGGCGTAACTGCTGGGCTCAGCTTTTAGATGGCCCATGGCCCCAATGGCCAGCCTCGGTGTGAAACTAAATAGCTTCTGAATTGGGGTGAAAGCTGCATCTAACGGGCCAAAGGAAGTTGGAATAACTTATTCAGCCTCCAAGGCTCAAAGGAAGGGGGCGGTGGTCAACAAGTTTGATGGCCACACTCACTACCAGCTTTCAAAACTGCCATCCAGGCCCCCCAAAGTGTTGAGTCTGGCTCTGCCCCATGCTGCCAGTGGAACTCCGTTTCATCTCTGGATGCTGAGTTACTTTACTAAAGCAATCTCACGCATCCCTTCATGACCCGAAGCAAACCTTCTAATTCTGGACTCTACACACCTTCTCACGCCTAATAAACCATTCATTGGAAGACATATATGAACACAGAGAGCTATTTCACAGCCATGCACGCTTGCAACATTAGAATGTATGCCTCGACTTCCCTGCATCATGAAAATTCATATTTTCTAGGGTATATTTTTATGCAACCGAAAATAAAGTAATTATTCCATAAACGGTGCCCGTCAGTTCCTCCGAGCAGGGTATTATAGTACAGTGACAGCTGCAAAAAAATAAAAGATGATAGCAGGTCGGAGAGGGGGCACGACATAATCAACCGATCCATGCTCATCAACATGGCGCTGCTCAGTGACGTCGAAATAGACTAATGAGCACAAAAGGTGAGCCGTCCCTCCCATATCATGGGAAAGCTAGTTCTCGTCTTGACAGAATGTTAGCCTCCCCATTGTAATTAGAGAGCACATCTGCTCACCAGCCTTCTATAATAAGACTGGAAATTGATTTCCATTTCTGCATGATTATTCCACTTTTCCTATTGTTGAAGCTCTAAGCATTAGCATCCATAATTTGTCATAGATTATCTGTTTCTGGGTTTCACTCTTTATTCTATTAAAATAGTTTCTCGGGGGTATTTGTGGACACCGGCATTAGTATGTGATCATGATCTCACAGGTGTTTTATCACTGGCAAGTGTTGAGCGCAGTGCCTTCTATACCATCCAACTGCGGAATGTCTTTTATATCCAGCTCCTTCCAGTACTATGTTTGTGTAGTGCGTAATGGCACTTTCCTCCAGCTTCTAAGCACCATAATATTAATGGTACTCAATTTATCATCCTCAGAAATATGGCGGCCAAACTCTGGTTCAGAAGAAGTACAGCTTCATTTCTCCCCAGATGGTGTGCGATAGAAACTGTGCCCTCGACCACTCGACTTAAAGAAAATAGGATGTGCTTTTTAATGGCACTCCCAGCCACAGCAAACAAGAGCAGGCGCCGCGTTCACTTTGAACCCAGACACTGGAGGGTTCAATGTAAAGAGGGGCTGAAGATGCATTTGGGGCCATTGCAAAATGATGTCGGGCCAGGCCCTTGCCTCCAGCTGGGGAAATCCTCCTCAGCGACAAAATGGCATATATATGTTTTTGGGGGTACAATAAGTTTCGATTGATGCAGTTTTGCATCCCCTGGTGCACTTACCTCATTACAAATTCGATATTTTATAAGGCATGAAATGTTGGAAAATTATCTGTTTTTTTTATCATAGTCCACAATATTTTCAACATCGTCCTCGCTGGATTATAGGTCTCCCTGGGCCCATGTGATTTGACTGAAAAGATTGTATCTATATTATTGTTTTCACTGGTTGATTTTGCTGCAGGTATATGCAGGGGGAGTCCCCCTGCAACCACCGCTTAGCTCCTCTACATCAATTATTACCGTAAAGCCACCCTCACATATATTTGGGGCAAAATCTGATGAAAAAAATTCAACATGTTCAACTTCGATGGAATCTGCTGCAGCCAAAACACCTCTTACCTCTCCCAGATCAACCGAGTTCATTGAATGTGGGATGTGAATACGTGCATTCACACAGCCTCAATGTGTGCTTCAATTCTGTGACAAAATCCTAGCTGGAGCAATGCAGGGGGTGTTCCGATTGTCACGGGTAATGTGTATTGTCCCCTGTACAGCAGGACTAAAAATGGCCGCCAGCCAAGGGAGTGGAAACATAAATGTCCAATTAAGAAAAACTGTGAAGCTTTGTCCAATTCACAGCGGAAGTGTGGGCCAATTCCAGCAAAAAAAAGGTAGAAAGGCCTGCATGCAAAGGTTGTGTTATTAACGCAGGGCTTACCGACAGCATGCCAAGCAGCCCAATCGCGGCAGTTGGCACGTATCTCTCTCTGCAGTCCAATATTTTCCTACATTGGTAAGCTACTATTTTTGCATTTGTATTTTATTTGGAATTTATAAAGCGCTTTAAGCTGAAGCGTTTTAAAATTCCAAATAAACTAAAGAGTCTCTTGGTTTAGAATCTCCCAAAGCCACCTGTGAGAGACAACCTAATAACTGAAGCAAACATGTGTACAGTAGAAACCGGTCACAGTTCTTCTTAGACTCAATTTACAGGCGACCCGAGCAGCAACGCACGGTTGCACAGGAACCAGAGTCCCCGAAAAGGCCGTTTGCCATTCCTCTGCATTTACACTCAGGGACACTGTTTCATATATGCCAACATTCCGATGCACCTGGGAGGGAGATTTCATAAAAGAAATCGGGAGACAACAATTTTCCCATAGGAACGCACTGGGAAAATAATTATTTTAGGCGGGAGAAGTTGAAAAACAGCAATATTTTTCACTGTAAAATCGGGAGTCTCCCGCCTAAATCGGGAGGGTTGGCATGTATGCTGTTTGCTCCATTGCCCATACGGTGCAGAGCCGAGGCCACGCCACAGTTGGTGAGGATTTCAACTCTCCTTATCGACGAAAGTGTCCAACGCACGTGCCTCCATGGCTGCAAGGTGATTCCTGGGAACCTCTGCTGGGATCACCCTGAAACAACCAAATCTTCTAAGCACGCTAAAGCCACCTGGCAGCAGGCTCGGACTGGCCTGTAGGGCAACAGGGCAATGCCCGAACCAAAAGCGCAAAATGCTAGTGTGGGCCCGTTTTTTGGGTCAAAGTGGGCCACTTTTTTGGCCAATGTGGGTCAATATGATGAGTTACTTCACTATGTGGCTAGTAGTTTTGACCATTGTTGCTGAATAAATATTCTTTAAATTTCTCAATTTGCATCACATTTTATCAAAAAACATCCCTTAGGGTACTTTTCAAAAAGTCTGTCACAAAAGGAATGAATTATTGCCATTTGCAACTGTGGGACTCTTTTTCATTGGCATCCGAGACAATTATATGCCCTATTCCAGCCATTCCTGGTCCCGGTTTTTGGTAGACTGTCTTCATAGTTGACAGACGTAAATGCACAATCTCACACGGAAGAAATGCTGCATTTTACAACTTAACATCGTGTTCGTTTGTGATAAATTAATTATAATATGTGTTTATTTGAACAGTAACACTTAAACCCCCTTCTACTCCAACCGCTACTGAAGTGTAGTGCCTTGACAGCCACTTTCAAGAGTTAGTCCTACTTTTATGTTAGTTGCCCTCTGCCGTTTTTTTACTTTTTAAATCTAGTCATCCTACCCACTGCTCTCTACGGATAATTCAGAGCGCGCTATCTGAGCCCGCCTCAAAAAACGGTCACATGATCTCAATTGTTTTCTGTGTATTGCGTAGCAGGAAGGAGGTCCCGTCCTGGTGCAGCGCTATCATTGCCCTCGAGGCGAAGCGTATCACCAGGACATCCAGAGTTGGCTCCTCCCTCTTCGCAATGGAGCACAAGGCAGCCCGTCACATAGGGCCCTCAAACAGACGACCTTCCATTATTTGGAGCCTCGGCTGCCATCTTTTAAGTGCACCTGGGACAGCCCTCTCTTTGTTAGCGTGATAAATGAATGTTCAATGGTCCATATGCTTCCATCTGCTGAAAGATAATTTTAAAAAAGAGTGAAGTACCAACCATTTTAATTTGTGCAAAGATCTCTTTATAAGCAGGTATTTAGTATTATCAATCTATGGCTATTACACACTGACCAGTGATATAAATCCTGTTTATGTTGTTTTGGATTAATGTTTGAAAGAGCTTATATAATTAATATTATATTATTGTATGGGCATTTAATTATGATGTTAAAAGGTTAATTGTCTAAGCAAATAACACAATAAATAAAAATTATTTTAAAAAATGCAATTTTATTCTCTGCAAGGTAGTTATGACACTGGCCGCACTTACGGTCTCTTGATGCACTTTCGCTTACGGGCGGACACATCCGTTCTACCTGTCACATGACCGTCAGCCAATCGCGTGCGTGTCCTGAATCAATCTGAGGATCACTCGAATCCATGCTGTAAATCTAAAAAGAGGCTTTGCGCCGGGCGTGAGGGATGACAGAGGGTATTATCCTGGCAATGCTCTGCACCCTCCCACATTAACCACACCCCTTCGTGACACCGCTCCAGGAGGATCGGTGCTAGCTCATGGCCCGTACCAGAGGGGCAGCATTCTATGTTGGCTGTATCTCTATCGCCCACCTTCAGCGGCAGGTGCAGCCTTGCCTAGGTGCAACTTCTGTGCAATGCTGCCTCCAGCCCATGCCCGCTACCAGCTGATTCAACAAGCAGTCTTGGCAGTGAAGGGCCAATCATTGTCACCTGCTAGTTTTATTTGGTGCCACTGAATTGTGCTCCGAATCTAGCTGTGAGCGGTAACATCACACACAAAGCCAGGAGCAGCCCACTTGCAAGAAAGCAGTAGCCGCCAGGAGGAGACTCATCGGCAGTCTCAGCAGAGGGGCCACACACTCAATAAACCCGGAGCCGGAACCCGCCCCCCGCATCCCCGCCACCTACCTCCTGGAGCGTGTTTACTGTCATGGGCAGAGCTCGGAATCCTGTCCCTCTCCCCCATCGCTAAACTAAAATAAGCCTATCATGCCGCAGACCTAGAAGTTGCATCTACAGCAGTCTTGCTCTGTGTCATAGAAGGAACGCAGGCTCACTTGTCCTTGAAACAGAGAGGAGAGAGAATCCATTCCACGACCCACCAACAGTTATTTAATATATGCAGTAAATGGAAACAAGCATGCCTGGAGCGCTCCTGCTTCTAGATTAAGAGCAAAGTGTGTGCAATTTATAGTTCCGAGGGACCTGCAGTATGAATAGTGAGTGCCATCTAGTGGTTAGAAAGTAGAGCTATAGAAGAAGGGACAGTGTTAATTTGCATGCTGGAAGCATTGGACACAAAAAAAGATAGATCTCAAGTCGTCAGCCGTGAGTGAGCAGCTCCCCCTTTTAAGTTTTTTTCTCTGCATTCAGTTGCTGGGTCCTCACTAGAAGCTTGGTTCCAGGACCCGCAAACCTTCCGACTCCCGTTTTTAAGGCTACAACATCTGAATCCCAGCACATCCACGGTCTGGGGAAGGAAACTGCGCGGAAGGGGGTGGGGTCATGGTATGTTAAGTTGTCTTATACCGCGCACCGTTATAATTGCCATAGTCTCCAGGAGCTCCTGTGGCTCTGGGGTGGGTCAGTGAGGGGAAGGGGGATAGGATAGAAGTTGTGCTCTTCTGTTGATAATTGAGGAACCAGGAGGAACTGGCGTCCTGTGCGAGTCGGTTTTCTAAGTGAGTTTCATTGTTGTGAACTGCCTTATTGTATCCAAAGGGGTGAGGCCCCGTCTCACAGATTGTTGTTTGTGAATGTTTGTTAGGTTTGATGTGTGTTTTGTGTGTATTTGCATGTAATTGGCTGGCCCATTGGGCGTGTATAGTACCTGGGAGGTATGCGGGAGTGGAGCCCGAACTGGGGGTGGTTAGTTCGTTGGCTACTCTCAATGTTTTAAAAGTGCGATGCCTTGGTTACCATTCACAATGCTTCTCAGTTATTATACCTGGGCTAACTGTCCTAATACTTCTAAGTGCAATACATTGGCTAATCTTCCCAGTTCTAATTGCAGTAGCCTGACTATCCTTGAGAGATGTTCTAGGTGCAATTCAAAGGCTAATTTCACAGCTCTTCTAAGTGCTACACATTGGCTATCTTTGCAAGAGCTGGAGGGAGCCACGGTTGGAAGGGTCATGGCAGCAGAGGAGACCGGAACGATATCCAGGGGCGTTGGTATCCCAATACATCATGCCATGTCTACACTTTCCAGGCAAGGTAAATTGCACAAAATAGGTTAGTGACCCACCGTTTGAATCAGTGCATGCTTTTGGGGTAGCAAGCGTGCTGCAGTTTATAAGGGTATATGACGGTGAGCTCGGGTGGCACACTATCTATATGTGCATGTAATTGTGCACAGTCGGTCTGTGTTGGCAATTAAACTGCTGCTTAGTTAAAACTTGCCCTTGATGTTTCAACTGAATGCTCTCTGTCACAAACAAAAAGACGTGTGTTATCAAAGCTCATGGTGTTTTGAAGGTTCCATGTGATAATATCCCCACAAAAATGTTGCCATGCAAGAATGGCCCTGCTTTTTTGTGGCACCATTATCATATGGATCCTGTAGGGGACAGCCCCACAACCCTCAATTTTTTTTTAATGGAGCAAGGGCCACCCGCGCATCTCCCGCTCCCATTTGTGAAACACTTGCGTATAGGCGCGTTATAAATGCCATATCATATCATTTACCCCCATATATTGTCCCCAAAAATAATGTTGCCTATGTCGTTTACCAGCGACTATATGTATGGTGAAATTCTTTATTGGGATAATATTACCTGATACCGTTTTGAAGTGTTCCTAATGGCATCTATGTCAGGGTTCTGAATATGTGTCAGTCATTACGGTTCCATGTGTTCCATGATGTATTGGAGCGCTGGAGACAGATCCTTCCAAATAATGCTGGAAATTAGCAGAAATTTCGACCTGTCAGATGATCACATACTGATGCCCTATATGTCCTGCTTCGTCAGCCTCTCTATGATGGCACGGATTGTCACCCCAGTCCTGAATCAATGTGAGGACCACCCTAATCCATGCTGCAAACCTAAAAAGAGGCTTGTCTCCGTCTGCCAGGGAGTCTTAAAGCCTCTATGCCAGAGGTTATTCTCCTGGATCGCTTTGCCCTATCTGACATTAACCACACCCCTTCCTGTCTTCATTCCTGGGGCCATGGAGCTATCTCATGGCTCTTGGCCAGTGCTTAGCTTGTAAACGAATAAGTGCCAGGGCCCAAAAATGTTCTAGCACTCCTGTGACACTGTGGGTGGGCTGTTCCCCACCACTACTGCCAGCGCCCGTAGCTGCTCCCCACAGTGTTGACATATTTGGGGTGACACTACAGCTCACACCTGCTCATTGCGGTTGATGGATGCACTGACTTTCACCACTTCATAATTAAAGAGAGTCTGAGACAATAAGTGCCGGGGCTCAAAAATAAGTGCCATGGCTGAGCCCTGGCAAACACCCCACAAATTAAGCAATGCTCTTGGCCAGATGGGAAGCCTTCTACTCTTGGCTGCATCTCTATTGCCCAACTTCAGTGGCAAGTGCATCCTTGCCTCGGTGCAAGCTCAGAGCAAGGCTGCCTCCAGTCCATGCCTGCTACCAGCTGAAACAACAAGCAGTCTTGGCAATGAGGGTCAATCATTTTCACCTGGTAGTTTGATCTGGTGCCTTGCGTTTAAATTCTAAAGCCCAGTAATGAGCGGTAAAATTAACGTGTCACACACAACGCCAGCAGCCCATCTGGAAGAAAGCAAGAGCCTTGACAGCAATCTCAGCAGACGGACAAAGACTGGATGATCCTGGAGACTGAACACCCCCTCCATCCCCGCCACCCACTTGTGCATGTTACTGCAGTGTGAGACTAGGACATCATTTTTGGGATCTTCGAATCCTGTCCCTCTTCACCGTCAATACACTCAACTAACCCCCGCTGGTTTTTGTTATGCATCATACTTAGAAGTTGCATATCCAGCAGCCTTGCACTGTGTCATAAAAGGAATGCAGGCTCACTTATCCTTGAAACAGACAAGAGAGAGCATCCAGTCCATGACACACCAGCAGATTATACTCAGCCATTTAATAAATGACATGTTTCAGTTTAATGTGGATATTATGATGACACAAGGAGCCAAAGGTGTCAAAGGCAGACACAGGGGTCCTGCATTGTACCGTGCTTTTGGGTTTTGAATGCTTCGTTAATGATTACTGCTTCACATAGCTCTGACTGTCCATGAAATAACTGTCACAATGGACCATGCAGAGTTTCCTTTCTACAGCACTTACGGTAACCATGAGAAATTATGTATGGAGGCAATGGTCGTCATCCTCAAACCTCCCCAGATGCCCCATTGAACAATTTTTATTTTCAGTTGACTACATATCCTTCACTGTGCATGTATGCTGCTTGTAGTACTGCGCCCATTAACATACACTTGAGTCCTATGAACAAGTTGGTCCAGTGTCAAATAGGTTTTACAAAAAGCATGTACACTGTATATTATAGCAGAGACCTCAACTGTAGACAGTTGACCTATGAGTGCACACACTTTTTGTGATGCTGCTCTCTATCATCTTTTCAGACCATGGTCTGCTGAAGAGCAATGTTTCCTACAGCGCTTTGATGCCATTTCAAACAGCAGGAGGCACGATACAAATATAAGATAACATAACATAGATAGAATAGGTGTGATATATTGAGTAGCTTACATTGCATTGGTAATCAAGGCATTACCCCCATATCCCTCTCCCTTGTTCCAGTCCACTTTATCATAAGATTACCTTCTGCCAACTTCGGCTGACAAACTACAAAGTACAGCCCTCAGATACCTGCAACACACATGTTTTTTGAAAGTTGTGTTAAACCAAATGCCAGATCAAGACTTGATTTTTCCACAGAATCCATCACATCCATTCCAAAACTGTTCTCTCTTTCTTCCAAAATATGCAGTTGATAGTGGGAAACAAATGTATTCAGAGCAGCAGGTGTCGCTGCCTGGTATATTTCTTGTAAAAGCACCCTGGTAAGTTCTGACCATGTTACAATCATGTCTCTAGTCAACCTAATGTTTCAAAATATCTTATAGTGGGGTTTCACATCGTATTTCAAGTGCTAAGGAATCATACAGTTTTTCTAAAAAAAAGTTTGCTCCTGATTGACTTTTCTTACAAAGTTTAATATACTTGTAAACACTACAGTCAAACATCAAGAGAGAAAATATTCAAATAAGTATTGATGTTTTCATTCCTATACATACATCACAATCAAGAATCATACACAATATGTTTTTAGAAGTGTATAATACATTTAAAACAAATTACCTAAAACAATATCAACTGATCAAACTCAACATTTATTCCAACTCCTTTGTGTCAAATTCGCTCTACCAAATCATACATCTTTTCAAGCTTTGTTTATTTATTTATTTTATTTATAACGCGCAACCCACAGGCCCAAGGGCATCAGGGCGCAATTTGTAAGGTTACAGAAATGCATAGATACAGGAGTCACGATGCATGAATTTACAGAGGAATGACATTATATGATATGAACAGGACATAAAGTACACGTAAACAGTCAGCAGGTCAGAGAGAGTAAGACAGCGGCGCTGTGTGGGACTTAAGGCAGGTCGAAAAGCCAGGATCTGGTATTGGCTTTGAAAGTGTGAAAAGACTCTTCCGCTCTGATAGTAACAGGGAGAGAATTCCAGAGCTTGGAAGCTAGGACCGGGAAGCTTGAACCCCCTGCTTTTTGCAGTTTAAATCTAGGGATTGCTAAGCAATGGGACTGGGCAGTTCTTAGTGGACGGGAGGTCGAGTGTCACGACAGTCGACTGCCGAGATAGATGGGGGCCTTGTTGGCCAGACATTTGTGCGTAATGGGGAGTGCTTTGAGTGAGATTCTTTGCTTGACAGGTAGCCACATTAACTTTGATCTGGTTTCTGAGATATGGTGGTTACGAGGGATGTTTAAGGCGGCACGAATGGCATTGTGTTGGGTAGTTTGGAGTTTATTTAAGTTCTCTTGACTGGTGCCTAGGTAGAGAGCACTGCATTAGTCAATTTTAGCCATGATGAGGGTTCTTGCTAGTGTGACACTGTTGGAGGTGGTAAGGAAAGGTCTGCAGGCTGCAATGAGTTTGCATGTGTATGCTGACGCAGATCTGACAGCATTCGTTTGTCGGGTTAATGATAGCGTAGCGTCAAGGTAGAACCCTAATGTTTTAGTGTCTTTTGAAACTTGAATGCTAATGCCATCTATAGTGAAAGATTGGTATGCCGGTTCAAGTCTGCTCAGGCGTTGTGCAGTGCCCAAAATGAGAAGCTCTGTCTTATCATCGTTGAGGCATAGCTGGTGTTGGGCCATCCAGGCTTGTATAACCAGGTAGACATCATTAAGGGCCTTGGGGTCAGCCAGATAATCACCAGTAATGGGGATGAGTATCTGGGTGTCATCCGCATAATTAGTGTAGGAGACACCCAGATAGTCAAGCACATCAAAGAGTGGTTTTGTGAAGATGTTATAGAGTGTGGGTGACACACAAGAGCCCTGAGGTACGCCGCAGTGAATTGGGGAAGGGTCGGCAGCTGCGGATGGGGCAAAGACTCTCATGGATTTGTTGCTCAAAAAGGATTTGATCCATGCTGCAGCGGAGGATGAGAAGTTGGCCGCGGTGTGGAGGTGGTGATTAACCAAATCAAAAGCGGCCGAGAGGTCGAGAAGTAGTAGCATTGCTAGCTTACCCTGATCCTTTAGGACTTCGATTTGGGTTTTGAGGTCTATTAACGCAGTCTCCGTCCCGTGTCTGGGGCGGAATCCAGATTGTCGTAGACCTAGCATGTTATTGGATTCCAGGTAGTTTTGAATCTGAAGGTACGCAGCACGGTCTAGAATCTTAAGCAGAAATGGTACTGTTGTGATGGGTCGGAAATTAGTAGGAATGCTTGGGTCGAGGGAAGGTTTTTTGAGCAAAGGGATCACCCAAGCATCCTTCAGGTTATCTGGGACAATACCAGTTTTGAATGACGAGTTAATGAAGGCAGTGATGAATGGGGCCAACTCATGCGCCGAGTCCTTGATAATAGGGGCTGGGCATGGATCACCTTGGCAGTTGGAGGGTTTAATTCTGAGAATTATGTTTTCTACCTCGACGACGGTGAGCGGTGAGAATGTAAATGGTGTGGTGTTAGTAGTGACTAGAGTGGGTGCCTTGGCAGGGGAGAGAGCACGGTTATCGCGCTTCAGGTTGTCCTGTTTATCTTTAATTTTCGCTTGTAGTGAGGACATTTTATTTAGTAAGGCTGCTTGGATGTTGGCACACCATTTGCTATCTTTCAAGCAGGAGTCAGGGGGGGCAACTGGAGTTTCACTCTCTTTTAAGATTTTGAAAAGTTCCTTAGTGTTCGAGTCAGCTTGCATAATGCGGTTGTTGAGGGATTCCTTTTTTGCAGTGATGATAGCATCTTTATAGAAGAGTGAGGCAAGAAGGAAACCATCTTTGTGCTCGTCAGATGGATGGCTTTTCCATCGATTTTCAGCACAGCGTTTCGCTTTGCGGAGAGTTCTTAACTGTGGGGTGAACCATGAGTTAAGGTGAGCTTGTAATTTGGCCTTCCTAAGTTTGATAGGTGCTATGGAGTCAATAGCTGTTAGCATAGTTTGGTTGTACGTGTCTGCTAAGGACGTAGGGTCAGGGCAGGTGTTGATGGCTGCATCAAGAGCTGGGAGTAGCAGCGGGAGGAGTTTCTCCTTAGTTATATCTTTTTTGCTTCTAGTCGGGAGTGCTGGGGCTATTGGATTCGAGATGCGTGGGGATGCTTCAATGTTAAAGGTTATGACGTGGTGGTCAGACCATAAACAAGGGGTGTTGCTAAGAACCTTAATGTTGCAATTGGAGCCAGCTAACCAATAAAGTATTCTACCTTTGATATGGGTAGGTTCTTGAATGTACAAAGTGAGGCCAAGATCAGTTAGTATGTTCTCCACGTCAGTTGCCACAGGATCCTTTAGGTCTCCAAGACCTAAGTTAAGGCCGCCTAGGACGATAGTTTGTGATTTGTTTTTAGTATTGTCCAGAAGGAGGGTGGAGATTTCACTGGCAAAGGACAGTGCCGGACCCGGAGGTCTGTAAATGAGGTGCACACTGGCCGTTTGATTGGGGGTGAGTGCTAATTTGACTGACAGCAGCTCAGCAGATGCCAGTTTGGCATCAGGTATCACTCTTAGGTCAAGCGCATTTTTGTGGATGAAGGCTACACTCCCACCTCTAGAGTGGGTAGTGGGGCGGTCACATCGTGTGATGCCGTAGTCAGGCGGTAGAGCCAGCGCTAGTAAGGGGCCAGAAGCAGCATGAAGCCAGGTTTCGGATATAGCTAGGAAGTCAAGGTCAGATGTGGTGATAAGGTCAGCTATGTCTAGTGCATGTGCAGTGAGGGATCTGGCGTTAATAAGGGCACCCTTAAACATGGGCAGTTTAACCTCTGTAGTTGTGGATTTGCAAGTGGTAATGATAGGCGGTGAACCAAGTGGAGGTAGTAAGGTTTGCTTCGAGACATTGTTACGGGAATGACGTAGGCGAAATCTGGTGCCTAGTCTCTTATTTCTAAGAAGGAAGGGGCAAGGTTGGTTGGGTGTAGGTTTCTTAACGAAGTGTTCTAGCCAGAGTGCAGGGTCATTAAGGTATTGGTTGATCTGTCCTCCAGCAAAGGCTGCCGGGCTCATTCTAAGCGACTCCATAAGTCGTAGGGAAGCTAGACTGAGAGAGGGATGATCAGGTTTAGGATGGAGTGGTAAGGTGGTTACCGTATGTAGCTGCGTGACTTGGGCAAGTCGTAAAGCTAGCGTGTAGTAAAGTGGAAGGAGAGCACTAATGTACATGATGATCGTCCTAGTTACCTGCGTAGGAGGGAGAAAGCCCGGGGGCACTGCAATCTAATGCATAAATAGGGGTCACCAGGATTTGATTTAGCAATGAAGGCAGAATGGCACACCAATCAAGAGCATAAGTAGGGACACCTAGATTCGATTTATCAGTGAAAGGCAGAACGGCACATCAATCTAATGCATAAATAGGGGTCACCTAGATTAAAATTTAGCAATGGAGGCAGAAAGGCCTAGGCATAAGGTGCAACACACTTCAAATGCGGTCAGGAAGTGACCATAAGGTACAAGACATTTCAAATGCGGTCAGGAGGCGACCAAAGGGTATAATGCAACACACAGGCACTTTAGGTCTCACATTAACTAGAATGCATCAATGCAGCTGAGAATGGGGCTACATATTAAGAGAGCACACATATTGAGTGGCGTGCATCTGGGCACAGTTCAAAGTCATGCCTGGAGACAAGAGGTGGCACAGTAAATGCAGAATACGGCAATGGGAACAGAGGAGACACAGTGGGATCAAGCTTTGAATATCATGAAAGCTTACAGTGAGACGTATATTGAGTCACAGAGTCAGAGGACAGACGGGATAGCGTTCCAGTATGCTTGAAGGGTGCAGATAAGATGTAGGTAAAGTTTGTTGGACATGCGCTTCATAATATCAGCGCTTACCTTTGTTTTGCCACTGTGAGGAACTCATAGTGACAACAGTACCGGTAGACACAAGGGATCACAGTTCAAGGGTGTTTATTGAACAATTAATTTTGTATGCAGGTTGGGAAAATGCCTAATCTAAACCTAAATCTTAGATGGAAACAAGCATCGACCATCAAATGAAAAATAAGGCAGTCCTAGTGGTGTCATGTCAAAACAAAAAGGCCTATACTAAGAAACCTATTGCCAAACCACACAACTAATAGAAAGAAGTGTGTGGGATAGTTTTTCAGGAAAAGAAAGAAATATTCCTAAATAATATGTCAGGATGCAGTAAACTGGGACTCCCTTCCCCGCGTTTTCTGCACGGGGTAAGATTTGAGTGTGGAGCACAGCACGCACTCGAGCTTTTGCAGCACATGTTAACAGTTCCAATGGCAGCAATCAGAGCCATTGATGGCCAAGTCTTGTTTCTACTGAAAGTCTCTTGCCTTCGAGGGCCTGATGTATCCAATAACAAAACAAACACAGAGTTCTCTTTCACAGTTTACATTGGGTGACAACTTCACCCCTGAATCCCCCTCTTCTGGGTGCTGACCCTTCGCTCACATATATCAATGTCTTTTCAAACAGTTGCGGTGCACATCCCTTGTTCAGGTTTACCTTTGTCAACACCCTGTTTTTCGGGACTTTAGACTTTGTCCTCTTTTCATTAGCAACCCTCTTCTGGGTTCAGTCTCTCCAATTTCACATTCACTTTGACTCTCAATGTTCACGGGATTCACATCCCTTTTACTTTCACCGTGCAGGATTCACTTCCCTTACTTTCTCAAAATTATAGATCAAAGTCTTTTGATTGTATGATGATTTTACTAGACCCCCAGTATGAACTCTTTGACCTCTTCTGGCGGCTCCCCTATGGCCTTCTGCTTTCTGTAGTTTCATTCAAACAGGGATCTACCAGAGTGTCTCGGAGCAACACCCATGTGGTGCAGGTTCCCTCTGCAGCTGGTCTCCCCTCAACACTTTTACAGTTCTTTCCCAGTTCATTAAACTAAGTTCAAATTTGCCACTTTGCGTTCCTCATTCAACACAGCCCAGCTCTTATCAGTTCTCCCCTCGACTCTCCGGCTGTGATGAACCGATTGGCTTTCTGCTTTACTAGAGTCAAGGCTGGTACCACGGTAGCAGGAATTTACCTCGCTCCCGCTTATCAGCATCAACACGCTACATATACCGTTGACATCTGCTGCAAGTCACTTGTACTATTTTCTGCGGTCTTAGGCTCTCCTACATGAAGGTTCCACATGTCTGGGATGGAAAGGGCAAGGTCACTTCTCTCCTTGCCACCCTCTCGCTTCCCACCGCCTTTCTCCTATTTTTGAACTGCTGCGTCAGATTAGCAGTCTCATCGTGCTGTCTGCCGTGTTCGTCGTGTGCTTTCTCGCTCCACCTTCATCCCTGTGGGGAAAGGAAAGGGCCGTCAGGTTTTGCGATTTTGGTTAATTGCCTGAATCGGGACATGTCAGGTAACCAACATTAACATTAGTCAGTTTTCTATCAAAGTAACAAAAACTAATCGTATTGGAAAATGAGGGTGTTAGAGGTTTCGAGTGTCCTATAGGGTAGGATGGGGAAAAGATGTCACAAGAAAGAAAATGGATGGTAGACTGAGAAAGACAAGATGGGTAGGATTTGTGGGGCAAACGACCTACATGATAGGATGGGGAAAGGTGTTAAAAGAAGGGGGATAATGCGTCTCACCCATCGGTGTCCCACCCACACTCCCTGAGGACCCCAATCCATGTGATCCTCCTCCACTGGTCCACCCCCAGGTACTGGATCCAATAGCGATGGCCATGTCCTGGCCACCTGGATGACAGATCCACGGGGACTAGCTAGGGAGACACCTTCAGGTTTCTCACACCGCAGAAACCTGTCTCTTGACCTTTCAATTTCATAATCATGTAGGATATGTATTCAAATACCGATTATTTCATAACACATTCCAGTACAAATAATAGATTTACATGTTTCGACCTATACATTGCATCAAGTTCTTTGTTTTGCAATTGGGTGTTTCTCATGATCATCTTTTACAGTACATTATTTTGAATGAAGGTTCGTCCATTGATTAATTTGCCTTATTTAACTATCTTATTTAATCTAGTCTTCATCATACTCAGTTGTTCACATCATTAATCCTTGTGTTCCTTGCAATGGGAAGTTCACATCAACTTGTTATGCAATGAGTACTTCACTTCCTACAAAAGATTCAAGACTCAAATTTAATTAAGGTTCATTCGTTTTGTTTTTTATATGATTAGTTATTTACACTGCGTGTGATACTTAAAACCTTTGATCACCATTTTCCTTTGATTGATGACTAGTTTTGCTACTTTTCTTATGGAGGGATGATAACCAATACAAATTTTCCAGCGTATGATTTGTTCTATTCCCTTATTTCTGTGTAGTTTATGTTTCTTCTTCTAGTAAAACCTTTTTTAAAAAGCCAAAAAGGTTAACTGTCCCAAATCCTATCCCCTAAAAAAACACAAACACAAAATAATTGTATATCCTTTGCCAGTTACCCATGCATGTTTGTTGTGGCTATCACGTCTGCCCAGTTGTTCTGCTGCCTGTGTTAGTTTGTCTACTTTGTCCTAGTATAATATTATTGTATAGTAGTAGTAGGATTTTGAAAAAAGATAATGATGCAGGCATTAACTTGTTCTCAAGGTGATATCCTTATTTTATAGTTGTGTTGGTGCTTTTCTATAACTGCTACTCCTGTGTCTGCGCAAGAGTTTGAAATGATTTAAGATTTATGGAGTTATTTTATGGAAAACAACCTTTTGGAAATTTTCCAATTTGTGTTGAGAACTGCCAACATATCCTCAAGGAAAGAAGAAGATAAAATCTCTCTTATCTTTCAAATTTTCAAAGTTTATTGTTTTTGAATCAATATCTGTTTTGTAAGATAGTTGCACTTTAAAATAAACATGGATGTTCTATAATGTCAGACTCTTCTAAAGAAAATCTTAATTTAATGTCTTTGTAAAATCAGACAATTCTTCAATAAATGTCTTTGTAATAACAGACTCCTCAAAATGTCTTTATAATTCAAAATGTAATGTTTTCAGTTCAAATTGTAGTGTTTCCAATCTTAGTATTAAAATTCCTCTTTTATTATCCTCCTTAACCTCTACACGTGTTTTCCCACCTCTTGGTGGATCCTCAGGAGGATTTTATGTTTTGATTGGCTTCTTGCATCTGTTGACATAAATAGTGCAAAATAATGAAGTAATGAATATACAGGGCCATCCTATATGTAACTAACGGTAGGGTTGCCTCTCATCACTTGTTAACATTGTTAATATAAAGGATTTTTCTATCCCTTACACAGCCGTATCCTTATCCTTGTTTTTCTCAAAAGTATGAGTGGCTTTCTATTTTGGCTGGCTATTGTAATCAAGTTTCTAGAAGTAGATAGAAAAATATATACAGACTGATGTGGATGTGTCCTAATTTGGTTTATATCTAATCAAGTGTTCTTGATTGAAACCATCAACAATAGAATCATTCTATGTCTGCAGATGGCTATGATAATCCATGTGGCTGCTTCCTCGTGGCAAAATCGGCATTCCAAAATGGCACACACTGTTTATATGTATGCAATGACGTCTTTGCCTATGCCGTTTCACGCAATGACATCATCCGTCACGCATTGAGACGCCATTTTGTTAGCGCAAGCTATTGTTTTCAGAAACCTGAAAAAGCATACCCTTGACCATCACTTTTTATCATTTTCAACATTATTCAATTGCCCCATCCAAAAGTTGTGGGGGGTTTCTGTAATAAACATGCATATACCACTGACACAAATAATACTTAACTGTATTAATACATTTGGCAGGGTGATATTCACTACGTTCTATTAAAGATGCCTATCTCAAAAGCATATTTGGACACATTAATTTTACAATATTCAGAGCTCTTCTTCATTTTTAGTTTTTTGCTTCATCAATTTCCTCGCAGGAGGGACCAACACTCATTGTCCTGGTTCGGCTCATTAAGACACGTGTCCAGGAGTGTGATCCATTTTGATTCGTCCAGATGTAATTTAAGTTCCCCGTTTCCTCCTCTCATTGGTAGTTCAGTTGTTGTCAAGCCCATACACTTCAGATCTTCAGTTTTCTTATCTGGGTGTTCTAATTTTGTGGTCAATTGCCAATGGATATTTTGGGGCCCCATTCTTTATGGCTCTTTATGGTTCCATGATTCTCAGTTTCAGTTTCCTTATTGTGTTTTTGAGATACCATTTTCCACAGTGGCATTTGATACCATAAACAACAAATTTAGTGTTGCATTTGATACAATTGGTGATTTGCCATTTTTGACCATTAGGTAGTCTTGTTGAGTCCACATTTTACATTATTTGTGGGCACATCTTGCAGTTCCCACATTTGTGATTGCCTTTTATTTGTGGAATCTGCCATAGTGAATGAAGAGTTCCTGATGTTGGTATGTACTCTGGTTCCAAAAATCTTGGATTTATGAGGGTCTTAATTCTTGCCACTCTTCTCTATGTGATATTAGGTTAGCTGTCCAGGTGTTTTGATAGTGTTGTGCCCAAATGTAGGATGTGTCAGTGTTTATTTAGAATTGTTCTAATTCGATAGTGATCCCCGGTGTAAGTTTTTATTTTCCTGATTCACTGTCCCAAATCATATCCCCTAAAAAAGAAAACACAAACACAAAATAATTGTATATCTGTTCCCAGTTACCTATGCATGTTTGTTGTTGTTGTCTTGGCTCCCCACTTGTCCTGCTGCTTATGTTGGTTTGTCGTGTATGTGTAGTTGTATACTTTGTCTTAGTATAATAGTATGGTATGGTACTAGCAGGATTTGTTCATTTCTTCTTGGGATTGTGTGTATTGTTTCCTCAGGATTGGTTTGGTTTCACACTTTTTGGTTCTCGGGACGTGCTTCATTTTTCATGGTTCCGAAGTTCACCAGTGTCAATACTGATTATTTTGTGGTTCTCCAATGGCGTGTCAGTGATGTTGGGAGGCGAAGGAGGTAGGAAGAGAGGGCACTGCTTTTTTTCCATCGCAGAAGGAGCAAAAGTCCCCCATGATAGATGATGATGGTAAATCTTGTGCTTTTCATTAGCACAGGGGCCGAGGCAGCATTGCTGATCCTCTCATTCAGAAGAGGAGCAGGAGGGGGCACATAAGAATTGGATGAGACCCTGACTGCGATCACTGAGGCATAAGAACAGTGTGTCTTGTGGACACCCCCACAGAGTCAGGAGAAGTACAGGTGGAGCAGGGCATATTTTTCACGTGTGAGGAGGGGTCAGCAGCAGCAAGCACCACGGAGGAACACAAATGGCTTGTTCTATTGCGTGTGGGGGTGGGTGGCATTGAGGAGGAAGTGGTATCCACCCTGCATGGCGCATCTGCTGAGGATCAGGGGAAGGTCAGCCAGGAACAGGCTCAGTGAGAGAGCCAGCCTGTTGATGTGATGCACTAGGAGGTGGAATTACCCGAGGAGGTGGAGCCTAACCCTGCATCTGCCGTTGCAGAAGTCATGCACAGGAGGTGCCCCATGGAGTGCCAACCTCTGCCCCATCGACATATCCCACATGTTTCCGGGATGTGGGACTATTTTATCCTGTTCTAGTAAAGACTTTCATGTGGAGGAGACTTTGGTCTTCTGCATGGTGGAAGGCATTGGGAAGGGCGGTGTCCTGGGATGACAGCCATTGGGAAACACATTCACTGATGTCACAAGAACATCTACCAGGTGAACGAGTCCACTTCCCTACAGAGATAGCTAGTGACCCTGCATGCTACTCCCATCCCCTCCATGTTAATGAGGATGGAAAGGGCCCTAGTACTACACAGGGCCAAGGTACAATACTGTGGCATCAAGAGGCATGCTGTGCTAAAATACTTGCACTCATCCAGCTTGCCCATGATGTGCCAGTGGCATCAGAAACTGTTGTCGCGGCAGGCCCCTTTTTCCATCGCCACCCTAACAAGAGCTAGAGGGTGGTGCACCAATGGCAGCTCATGCTTTTGCGCAGGATCCCCTGGAATTCATAATGAGGCATTCTGGAATATATTGCATTCAATGAGGGCAGTCTGTTAGCCAGGGGGTTCTGGACCATGCAGTGGTGATGGCCAACATAAGGAAGCATATGGTGCTCTGCCATCCTTCACTCTTGCAGCTCGCTGTGCAGCAGAAGGAATGGGGCAGTCTTTGGTGAAGACTAGCCTCATGGGGAAATTCCCCAAATCTGTCTGTGGGAGAGCTTAAAGGAATGCTCTCTGGGAGAGCTTGCTAATTTTAGTGGCTAGCAGCTCCTTATGAAAGAGAACTCTAGTACTCTAGTAGGTGCCTGCATTCTTTAAGTGAACCCGGAGACCTTTCAAAGGTGGCTTTGCCCTGTGGGAGACCTAGAGGACCTTAAGGGGTGGTTGCACCCAGTAAGAAAGCCCAAGAATCTTACTGAGTGTCAGCAACATGTGAGAGAAGCCGAGAATTTCAGTAGGTGGCTGTGCACTGTGAAATAAACGAAAAACGTTAGTGAGCAGCTTCATCCTGGCATCCTGAGGCAAAACCAAGGACATTTGACAAGTGGCGTTTCTGATCATGAGACAACCCTCTGATTTAAAAACATTTCCGGGACAATAGGCAATGGGCCTCATTACGACCCAGGCGCTGGACCATGGTGCTATTAGCACCATGGTCCATGCCTGTCTCCGGCATGGTGGATGGCGGAATTACCGCCCCCATCACAAGGTTGGCGGGGGCGGTAATTCCCCATTCACCATTTGCCCTTCCCTATTCCCATGTTGCCCCATAGGGCATAATGGGGATGGGGAAGGCGCCAATTACGGCACCGTAAATTACGGTTGCCGTAATTAGCTCCAAGGTCCCTTAGCGGGTTGGATTTTAACGCCTGCAAAAAGCAGGCGTTAAAGCCTCCAACCCACTAGGGGACCTTGTAATCAGGCGCTAATGGTTTAATGGCGCCAACGCTCTTTACGGCGCCGTTAAACCATTAGCGCCAGGGTCGTAATGCGGCCCAATGGCTTTTGTAAGCCAGCTACTTGTCAGCAACTCTCCGTCACCACTATAGCCATCTGTTTCCCAGCCACATGCACAAAAGTCCTATCCCACGTACGTTTCTGATGTCTGACCTTCAATCATCGGGCCTCATTACAACCCTGGCGTTTGACCATGGTGCTATCAGCACCATGGTCCAATGCCGGATTCCGCCATGGTGGATGGCGGATTTACCGCCCCATTCCAAGGTTGGCGGGGCGGTAAATCCCCATTCACCATGGCCCCTTCCCCATTCCCATTTTTGGCCCATAGGGCTTAATGGGAATGGGGAAGGCGCTAATTACGGCACCGTAAATTACGGTGCCGTAATTAGCACCAAGGTCCCTTAGCGGGTTGGACTTTAACGCCTGCAAAAAGCAGGCGTTAAAGTGTGAATCGGGCGTTAAGGGTTTAACGGCGCTGCAGCCTTTTACGGCGCCGTTAACCCCTTAACGCCAGGGTTGTAATGAGGCCCATCATCATCACCTGAGCTGACGTGCTACTATGGGTCGATGTCATTCCACAATTAAGTGGCTGTTCAGTGTTATGAATGTCAATTCTTCAGCCTGCAGCACTGAGAGGCGTATCCTGTAGTAAGGGACAATAGACCCAGCAGCACTAAAAACTCTCTCAAACCAAACACTTGCAGAAGAGGGGTATCCTAGCAATTCAAAAGCATCTCACACAAACGCCTCTGGCCAGATGGAGCACTTGATGTGCCAGTATTGCAATGGGCCATCATTCTTTCCCATGGGTGAAAAGTCCAGCAGACCGGCATCAATAATTGGTACAGTGAATGTTCCACTGTTTGGTCCTGTTGATGTCCCATCCCTAATCAATATGCCCGCTTCTCTGAGAAGCATGTCCCACAGCGTATGTTCCCTGTAATATGAACCTGTACTGTTCATGAAGCTTTCAACAGGTGTCACTGATGTAACTTCCATTGATGCCATCAATCTTGAGCTTGACATACCGAGTGTAGTTACTGCTGCAGATGTGGAAAATACCAGGAGCAGCAAGTCACCACCTGTATCTGGTGTGTGGCGGTGCTGCTGACATGTAATTCTGATGGGTTGTTCACTCACTTACTCCTCTATCACCCGCCTCCCTGAATCTCTGCTGCTTCCTCCGAGAAAGATGGCATGAGCATGACTGTCAAACAAGCTACCTTTGGGGATTCCCGCCTCTTTCCGCTCCTCTTACTGGCTGCCACCCTATGGCACATGTCTTATCCACTCACGTCTCGAGACGGTTACTGACTGGTGCATCACCGGCCTACCTAAATCTCTGCTACTTGCTCCCACAAATATCCGAGCCTGTGTGATGGCACGTGTCTCATCCACTCACTGCGAGAAAGGGACACTGACTGGTGTGTCAACTGCCTCGCTGAACTCCTGTCCACCTCCCACTGAACTCTGCCAAGCATGACGCGCCCACAAGCTGCCCTCAGGAAATCAAAAGTCACATGCATGTGTCTCTTAGAGTAATTCAAGCTGCACTATCTCACAGAGATTCGCTCTCCCTAAACTCACACCAGGTGGCACTGGCATGTTCACCTGCTTCAAATCACTGAATGTGTCACTACAGAACTGCATGTGCAAAGCCGATCCAGATCTGACTCTCCGAGTGCTCACTCACCTCACTACTTCTCTGTACTCTTCTTCCAACTCTAACTCCACTCCAGTTTATTTCCCCCTCCGTAAATGTCCTAAACATGCCTACGGAAATTACCTCTTGCCTCCCTGAAAGCTGCCTAGGAATGAAAATGGCCTTCCCTCTCCCTTTAAGCCATGAGCTTCAGACAATGTTTTAAAAGTTTGCTCTACTTGAATCACCTACAATTCGGGTGATTCAATGTTTGAGCTGTAAAGTTCATCCAGGCCTAGTTTTGAAGGAGAGTGGAACTGAAATAAAGAAAAAAAATCCTATTTAGGTGGTCTGACTGAATAATCCCCATGCCCTTCAAGTGCAATGCAGGTATGCCCCTAGTGTCCACGCCATTTCTGCTAGCATTGGTGACCTGGTGCCCCTCTGGTGACAAGATTGTCTGTTCAAAGAGGACTGCTTGTTCTTAATTGAGAGGGAGACACCCCCTGAAGTGATTTCCATACATCACCTACTTTCTTCCAGTTCGAGGAGAGGGACTGCCATCCCTGGCCCCTAATGTCCTGTAATTCTGCATTCCCCACTGTAGCTCCCAAACCTGGCATCTGAATTGATTCCGCCGGATGGTTGGGGGAAATGTGCGATGCCTCTGGACAGGTTGCTTTGCTTCGTCTAATTCTCCTTCCTTTGACTTTGCTATATTGGTCTTAAACACCATCGAGCTTGGGTTCCAGTATGCATAGAAGTGCCTCAAAAGTGGCTGGTAATGTAGTCCTGCGCAGGTCACCAAAAACACACATGCTACCGTCCATCCTTGAACCGCTGCCTTGTAAACACTGCTGTTGTCAGCGGGGAAGTAAACCAGAGCTGGCCTAAGATTTGCTAGATCCTTCTGGCCGATACACCATTCCTGATTTGGGACAGAATCCAACCCAACAAAGGTCAATTTCTGGTGTCATATTGCACTTCTCCCAGGTGAGATGAGGACGTCATGATTGGAGAGCATTTGAACCTGTTGAAGGTCTTTGACAAGGGTCGCACCTGATTACACTGTAATTATCCAGATAGTGAAGGCGCATTATCACGGTGAGTTTCTGATTTGAGCCCGAATCACACGGCTGGATATTGGAAGCGCTCTGTTCCAATACCAAACCTCAGGTATTTCTGGTGCCCGGTAAATATCCTGATGTGTTGGTGGGCATTTATTAGCCATAGGGACACCAGGAAGTCTTCTTTTGCCACCTGGAGTAGAGTAGAGTAGAGTAGAGTAGAAATGTACCGTCTTTATGAATCTTTTCATGTATTTTAGTTCCAGGATTATCCCAAACTTTCCAGAGGATTTCTGGACAAGTAATATAATTGAATATAACCCTCATCTCCTTTCATTTTCTGGAACTAGTATAATCACACTTTTCTCCTCTAGCTTCTAGATTTCCACCTTCAAGGAATCTTTTGTGAATTGCTCATGGCCAGGTAGTCACTGCCATCTTCCTTAGGAGGTGGAGTGCAGAATTCCAGTTTTGTATTCCTTTTGCACAGTCTCCGTCACCCAGAGATCTTTGATCAATGTCCTCCAGTCTTCGTGGAATAGTGATGGGTGTGCTCCCAGTAGATTCTCTGGTGTGATGTGGCATAGAGTAGCCTCGTGGGAGAAAGGTTTCAAGGACATCTACTTCCCTGAAGATGTTGCTGCTTACCCCAGCTTGCCTCTACATGTTTTCTGTCTTTGAAAACCCTGCAGCCTTGTCCTCAAGTTGGTCTCCAAAGATTGTAATCTTTTGAAAGGGAATATTAAAGTCTATCTCGTTTGGCCTGAATTGAGATGTCACTCCAATGTGCCTCCTTGCCAGAACATGTGTGCCCAAAGCCTTTCTTAGTGTATGGTCTCTAGCAGCGCAGTGCACCCCCTCAACCTTCCCACCCCCCACTGCATTATGGCCTGCTTTGTATAAGACTTGTATGTCTGCCAGGAGTGATTCAGATGTGCATGCTGCTTAAATATTGGTTACAGGTGAATACTCACATAACAAGGTGGGCTCAGCCATGAATACATCTTATCTGTGGCACCTCTAGCTGTTCCTCCCCCTAGAGGCCATGCAACTGTCCAATCAGAGTTGAGAAGAGAGTCCACAAAAGAGATCGAGCGATACATCTTCTGATCCTACTAGGAGATCCATTCATCAGGTTATTTCCAATTGACTTGTCCTATGTGACCTTTCTGCATTAATTTCTGTGCTCTACCTCCATTGTTCAGTGCACTTCATGAAAAGTCTGGCCGTCTTGGAGTGTGCAGCGTCCCCTTCCTTTCATAATGTGACCTCCATTTTGCAGGATGTATGATTGAGTGAAAGCGTGATCCTGCGTTCCCTCCATAATTAGCTCCTACTAGCTCCTCTCCCTCTATAGTTGCCCCTTTTTCCTCTTTGTGAGCAGAGTTCCTTCAAACTCAAGGAACTTCTACACCTGCCTCCCCCGTCCGATCCAGTGCTGCTCCCTACCCCTCTTTTGATCCTTATAGTCTGATCACCTCTCCCTTTGTGTAATCTAGAAGTCGCCCATTAGATCAACTTGGCCACCTACCTCATCACGAGAACCCTGTTTCCCACTTCTTTGTGTACTTACCCACTTCTGCTGGCCTACGGAGTTCAGACACGGCGGTGGCAGCAGACCCTTTGTGCCATTGGAAAAACAGCAGATCATATCTGATGTGTGCGTTCTATCAAGGCCGTGTGCTTTTAAAATGAGTGCTCCCTGATTTGCAGTGGTCTTCAAACTGTGGGGCTAACCCCCCAAAGGGGGCCTGAAGGATGTCCACAGGGGGTGCAGGGCTCTTCAAAATCGGGGTGGCTTGGCATGAAAAAAGTGTGAATGCCGCTGCTTTAAGGGCTTTTTGTGATGGCCTCCTTTGCAATGCTGGCTGCGCAATAGTAACGGTGGACCTGTTAGCTACCATATCTTGTACAGCAGGGTTTAGTAGTAGTCCTGCCTTTGCACTGCGCTTGTATTGCCCCAGTCTTCATGCAGTTAGTGCCCCCAGAATAACAGGGTCAATAATGGCCATGCTTTTCCTGATCCTTGCATATATTGAGCATGACATCTCAGTGTTCTTGGATATGTGTGTAAATTGCTATTAGGAGTGTTTTTTAGACCCGGACATGTCAACATGGGATTACGAACCGAGGGTGACAAGGAGCAACACAGCCTACTAATAAATCTCTCCACATATACACCTACTGAAGTGGAGACAACGGTGTTGGAGAAAGGATTTGGGTTTATACCCACGGCCACTTATGACCGGTTTAACACACGCCTTGAAGTACAGAGCCTTTTCAGAAAAATACATCTGAAACAATACTTCAAGGACAATCCATTTGATATGGAACAGGTCAATAGTGGGCTCCTCAACCCTTCTACCTTTTGTTCCCCGATCTCCAGTTATAGTCCTGAGTCAGTGGTCTTTGAACAGAGAGTTCTATCTGAATTAGACAAACTAGATACTACAGCATTGAAACGAACTTCCCAGAATTGTTCGAATGCTCAACGCGTAGCTATTAATGGACTTAAAAACAACCAATCAGTTGTCATTCGCAGAGCTGACAAGGGCGGTGCCATTGTCCTTCTTAATCGAGTGCACTACATTTCTGAATGCAATAGACAATTGGCTGACACTAGCTTTCACAAGCCTTTGAGCAATGACCCCACAGCCCGCCTGAAAGCTATGATTACAATCAAAGTAGAGAAAGCAAGGGACAGGAAATGGATTACTAATAAAGAGGCAGCATACTTGGTTAAGAGCGATCCAAGAGTTCCGGAATTTTATATTCTTCCTAAAGTCCATAAGACCTTGGTCAACCCTCCGGGAAGACCGATAGATTCAGGTACTAATTCTCTACTGGAACCACTTGCAAAATTTGCAGATTCTTTCCTAAAAGGTTTTGTGCCACAGATGCAATCATTTATACAAGACTCTACCAGTGTTATTAATCTTATTGAACATTTTCCCTTTAAGAGCAGTGAAGATATTTTGGTTACTTTAGACATCGTTTCATTATTTACCAAGATTCCACAATCATCCACCTTAGACATGATTGAAGAGTTATTGTTGGCAAAACGCACACCTGGTATTACGCCGAATTCATTCATTCTTTGGTGTACTTCACTAGCCCTTACGAAGAATTATTTCAAATTCAACAATGATTTTTTCCAACAGATCCATGGAACAGCCATGGGCTTGGCGGTGGCACCAACTCTGGCTAACCTTTATTTGAATTCAGTTGAACTACAGAGTATTTATAGTGAAACTAACATTTTCTGCCAGCATCAGACCTTATGGAAAAGGTATATTGATGACGTGCTCATGATTTGGCATGGTGATGAACAACTATTACTGGTATTTTTCAATTGGCTCAACAGCATCAATCCCTTTTTAGAATTTACGATCCATTATGACAGATATAGAATCGATTTTCTAGATCTCACCATTCTAGTTAACAATACTAATAACACGCTAGAAGTGAAACCGTTTCATAAACCTACGGACAGGAACTCTTTCTTGAGATATGACAGCTTCCATCCCAAAACACTCTGTGACAATCTTCCCTTCGGCCAATTTCTTAGGTTGAAGCGCAATAGTACTAACACCAATGTGTTTAAGCAGGAAACCGAGATTTTGAGTAACAATCTTATACAGAGAGGCTATCCTCGACAAATTGTGAAACGGTCTTTCAAAAGGGCTTGTAATAATCATCGACAAGCCCTTCTTGAATACAAGCGAAAATCTTCTACATCTGACCCAGATGGTCTGATCTTTGTCAGCACGCATAATCCGCTGTCACACAAAAGTGTCAGCATTATTAGAAAAAACTGGCATTTGTTATCTAAAAGCAACAATCCAGTCTCGGTACCAAGATGCGCGTTTAAATGCGGACATAACCTTAAAGAATTGGTCACGAGGAATGATATTGGTGATTATTCTAGCTCCCAGCTCACCATTACCGAACAATGGGGCTTAGCAAGACCCAGTGGACATTCGCCTTGCGGTAGTTGCAAATGCTGTTTGTCTACTAAACGTACCACTGCGGTTGATATAGGTTTAACAAAACCCTGGCAACAACGCAGCTTCACAAACTGTAATACGAGTGGAGTCAGATATGCCATCTGGTGTCCTTGCCCTAAATTATATATTGGACAAACGGAACGTAAAATAAAGATCCGCGTTACCGAACATAAGAGCTGCATTAGGAATAAAAACATCACAGCTCCCATGGTTGGCCATTTTTTGATGAACAACCATGATTGTGAAGATTTGAAATGGACTGTTTTGAAGAAAGTACGCACTGCAAATGGCGGTAATACAAGCAGGAACATCTTGTTAAAGGAAGAGATGAGGTTAGCATTCCTTACCAAAAGCCATTTAATTGGCCTTAATGAACAACTAGACCTTATATTCTAAATCCTTTCTTTGATGATACAGCATTAAATTCTGATATAATGACCATTTACATTGCATTGTATAATTGCTCCCTTTTTTCCTTTCGTTTGCATCACTCCATCCATTAGGTCTGTCGTGTTAATCTCTAATTCATAATATTGCTATGAGAATAGAGTCTCCGTTCCAATATGGTTGTATTTATTGCCGTGATACCTTGTAGTATATAGGGAGCTGTTAGTTTCATCTTACAGTCCTTTTTCTATTTCCTGAGAAGACTGTGTTTGTCTCCATCATGGACAGCCGACGCAGGCTCCCGCACTCGGTAAGCATTTGAGCGTATTTTTCATTCGTATACACTAGTTGTCTACGAGCTTATTTTAACTTTATGCAATGGTGTAGCTCGTCGGGCTCCACTTTCCTGTTCTCTACCGTCACTGGGACTATCTCATATATTTGGCGATAGGGATTACACGTTACGTGTCGGATTCACTTTGTTCGATTCTGACTGACTCTTGCCACCAGTACGCGCCACTTACGGGTTTTCACGCATGCTTGGGGATGGAACTTTACTGTATTATTACAGATTTCTGGATGCACAATGCTCTCTTGCATTTGTAAGATACGCTGTTCGAAATGCTTTCGGTTTCACAATACGGTGCAGAGTTATTCACGTTAGAATATATGTGCATTTATATAACATATATACCGATAAGCTGTCGAAATTGTTAACAACGTCTGTCCTTATGGTTTCTTTCGCTAGATGCTTTAAATAACTTGCAAAGGGACACTTACACTATGACCATCTCTGCATCCACGTATGTGGCTCCAGTTACGTGTTGGTGTATGGCACAAGTGACACTACTATACAAGGTTTAGCTGATACCTTTTTATCCAAGTAAGTGTTTATGGTGTCCGGCTCTTGCTCGTTTCTATTTAACCCTATTAGCCTTTATATGACCAGATATACTCTGTGAGTCCAGATACTTGTTTGTTGATCTGGCATGTGTCATTATGCTTTATTTCCATAGGGCATTCTTTTCCATGATATCTGCTTGGTTACACTGTGCTTGGTCTTAATGGTTTGAACCAACTATTGGGGTGTATGCCACGTTTGGTATACAGCAGAGTAAGTGTTACTTTGACCTTAGTCCCAGAGCTACTGATTTATGCTATTGGCATTCATTATAGTATTCCAGATCATCTCTGTTACTAGTATTACTATCATTCTTCCTGAGCTTTGAGCAGTTATGGCTACCAAAGGGTACCCTGGGTTTACTGCCCTAGAATTACCAACTAGATGTGGTTTGCTTGGTGGTCTACTAAAATGCCATATTAGATAGTTCTTTTTCTTGTATTCACTCTCTTGCACTGCACATGTGGGTCCTTTCATTGGCTGTTTGCGACCCCCCGTTGGTGTTTTCAACAGGTCAAGTGACCTTCTATTCACGCTCACTGATAGAGTATGTTACAGATTTATACTGTACTCTCTAAATTACTCTGGTTGAGATGAGTAATCTTTGTCCCTCCCATTCTTTGTTTAGGTGTCAGGACGAGACTGGCCTATTGAGCTTTGCAACACTCCAGCACCATCGATCATTGATGACTTCAGTTCTTAAGTCACCCTGATGAATTGCCACATAATTAATTTAACTAGGAAGATGGAAAGAAACATGTCGTTTTTTTTAATTGTCCACCCTTGAAGTGACAAAAATTGTCAATTAATATGACTTTTTGAAGGTCTCTAAAATTAGGACATTCTAATGATATTCTAGCAATACAGTACTTGCCACTTACTAGAATTTGAACATGGTGCCTTAATATAGTGTGCAATAAGTTCATTTGGGTTTATGTGTAGTCCATGTTTTTCACCATAGGTTTTGTGGTATGAATTGTAGATATGTATGAGTTTAGTATGAATGGAGTGATTGGTGAATTGTATGGGTCTGGTTGTGTTGCTTATTGTTTTGAGTAATTGTTTCAACAATCATGTATTAACTTTTTTCATCAATTGCATTTTATGACTTCAATGTTCTACTATACATTAGGAGTTTTTAGAATTCTTATGATACACTTTATTAAATGAAATAAATATTTTCTATCAAATTTAGGACGTGAATTGAATTTTTTCATCTCCTGTTTTATGATGTGGTTTGTACTTGCCCAGTGGTATTGTTTGGTTAGCGCTTCATTTAGGGTTTAGTTTTGTCCCGTTACCTAAACAAGATCTAATACCTCGGTCTCTTAGTTTCTCTCTCTCTCTCTCTATATATATATATATATATATATATATATATATATATATATATATATATGTTCTTTCCAAGCACGACCGAGTGTATATTTTGGCTTGGAGTCCCTCATTGTTTGTTGGCTATTAGGAGTGAAACATCTTCCAATCTCCCTTGCTATCCTGCATCTGCTGCCTCTGCGCCAGTGTGGTGAGTGAGATCTGGGTAAGGTAGAGAATTCTCCTTCCTCTTTGTTTTCTCTTTTCAGGCCTTTGGCCCACTTCATACCCAAAGGATTGTCAGGATATACCTTCTCTTCAATCTACGGTGCTCTGCATACATGCATTTTGCCTGTGCACTGGTCAGCTTGGTCTGCAACTTCCAGCTCAGTTGCTTCCCTTTGCATTCTATTGCACATGAGACTCCTCCTTGTATCCAACCGGTAGAAGCAGAGCTGCGTACCCAGCAGCAACAATCAAGGTACAATCAATGGATTATGTTAAATGTTAAAGGTATTTGTACTGCGCACCGTCACCAACGGAGTTGGTCCCCAGGCGCTCTGGCAGATCTGTAAACGAGAAGGCGGGGTGGGTTAGTAAGGTGAAGAGGGAGTAGGATAGTGAGAGGAGTGGTGTTCTGTTGGCAGCTCCATCTCGGTATACACCATACGCTGAGCTTTGGTGTGAGTATCGGATTGATGTCAGTCCTCGTGTGATGTTGGTGCGGCTTATGTGTTGTTGCGGTGTGGTGAAGTGCGTGTGGCTTGTTTTGCGAGAGATGGTTGTGTGAGTTTTCGAGTGAGGTAAGTATGCAGAACGTTTGAGCTTTTTGGTTAGTGGGTTATATAACATCTAACACGCTAACATTCACAACTCTGTCTAGGTGGGGCACTTGCTAACCTTCACAATCCTATCTAGATGCAACGCAGGCTAATGTTCAAAATTCCATCGGAGTGTGGCACGTGCTAACCTTCACAATCCTATCTAGATGCAACGCAGGCTAATGTTCACGATTCCATCTAAGTGTGGCACATGTTAACATCCACAATTCATCTAAGTGTGGCACTTGCTAACCTTCACAATCCTATCTAGATACCACGCAGGGTAATGTTCACAATTCCATCTGAGTGTGGCACATGCTAACATTCACAAATCTATCCAAGTGTGGCACTTACTAACCTTCACAATTCTATCTAGATGTGACAGAGGCTAATGTTCACGATTCCCTCTAAGTGTGGCACATGCTAACATCGACAATTCATCTAAGTGTGGCATTTGCTAACCTTCACAAACCCATAAAAATGCGACCTGGGCTATTGTTCACAATTCCATTTAAGTGTGGCACTTGCTAACATTCATAATCCTATCTCGATGCAACGCAGGCTAAAGTTCATGATTCCATCTAAGAGTGGCACATTCTAAAATTCACAGTTCTGTCGAAGTGTGGCACTTGCTAACCTACACAGATCCATCTGAATGCGACGCAGGCTAATGTTCAGGGCTCCATCTAAGTGTGGCACATGCTAACGTTCACAGTTCTATCTAGATGTGGCGTAGGCTAATGTCCACGATTCCATCTAAGTGTGGCACATACTAACATTCACAGTTCTATCTAGGTGTGGCACATGCTAACGTTGACAGACCCATCCAGATGCGACACAGGATAGTGTTCATGATTCCATCTAAGTGTGGCACATGCTAACATTCACAATTCTATCTATGTGTGGCACTTGCTAACATTCACAATCCTATCTGGATGCAACGCAGGCTAATGTCCACGATTCCATCTAAGTGTGGCACATGCTAACATTCACAGTTACATCTAGGTGTGGCACATGCTAACATTGACAGACCCATCCAGATGTGACACGGGCTAGTGTTCATGAGTGTGCAGCACCAAAACCGAGACAACGCATGGCACAAGTGTGTGATGATCTGCCAAAAGCCATAGGCTCACTAATCAAAAAAAGGGGCAGTTTAATGTGAGCGGGACAGTAAATTAGGTAACATGAGCTAAGACTTTGAATGGTTAGGAACTCAAGAAACCAGACATCACTTTCTTTGCAGTAAATGGGACAAGACATATAGCCCCACTACAAATTTGGCGGTGCGGGAAAAAATAGCGGTAATTCAGTTACTGCCAATTTTTGAGGCAGTAACAGAATTAACATGGTTTCTCATGCACTGCTAAATTTGTAGGTTTTGGCAGACTTGCTGCCAAACTCATAGTGAGGCCCACTGTCACTTGCAAAGGAGGCTAATGCCAGGACAGCATGTTGGCAAAAAGTTCTCCCAGATGTAAAGCAAAAAGCAGGAGAGAGGGATTTAACAAAGACCAAAGTCTCGTATGTGGCTGCACCGTTCAAGGATATCACACCCTTGGTCTAAGACCCCCCCCTCCCCTCAATGCACTTAAGTAATACCTGTTTTTATTGGAACCCACATGAAGCTACAACTGCGTCTCCTCCCACATTCATCGCCCTAACACATACCACAGTGCAGTCGCCCCCAATAGCTGGACAGCTTTGTGCTCTAATGTACTAGATTGCTAATCTCCCCCTCTCCAACCTGGCATCATGCGCACCAGTTATTGTATTCATGCTAGCCTTTTGTTATGATGTACCGTCTTCTAGAGCAATGCACAGCATTTCTCTTAGAAAATGCTCAAGTGAACAAATATAATACAATCTCTGTACTTTACTCAAATGAAATCTGCTAAAGGGAGACATGAAAATAGGCAGGCGAGTACAAAATGATAATAAAGCATAGATAAGACGACGCTCAGCCTGCCTTATAGAAAGTTTGAAATCAGAGGCGGCGGTGAGGGAGGGTGCGAGGGGAGGGCACCAGCAGCCATGTTGATATAACTAAAGTACTGTTGTGAAAAATGAATTACTCGACAGATAGAAGCTCGGGCATATACTGCCGTACTCTTCAAAGGAGTCTTCTTAAGCCGATGAGCTTTGCTTCCAGTGATGCTTGTCATAGCGCAAGCCATAGTTCAACAGTTCTCCTATTTTTGGATTTCCAGAGCCAGAGGATTATAGTTATTGGACAAAAGGTCCACTGTATTTTGCTTTCCCTCATTTGCTGAATCCAGACCATCAGAAGCTGGAGCCTGCACTCCAGAACAAGTTCCACGCTTTCTCCCACAGCACTCCCAAAGTTAGCCTATACTCGGTACAGCCAAAACATGTGGACTAAGTTTGCATTTCGGGTCCTCCACATGCTCAATAGCGGCCATTGGCCCTCATTACCAGCATGCCGGTATGGAATGAATGTGACAGTAATTCGGTTTACTGGCATGTTTCCGGACCGGCATACTACAAGTTTGCCGGTGGGAATCCTGATTTTCCTCCAGCCAAGAGCTGAGGGTCAGTCAAGCACTCCACCGGCAAAAGAACAGTTGGTATTACTGGCAACCCCCATGGAGTCCTCTTGCACTCCATGGGAAGGGGCATTATAAACCCTCGCCGCCGCTTGTGATCTGACGATAGTCCCAGCAGACCAAGTGTCGGGAACTGTAATACAATTTGAGGGTATCGTGCCAGAGTGACTGGTGTGCTACCACCAAACTTGTAATGATGCCCATTGCCTTTCTGTCCGGTTTCAAACAGTTTTGTGGGGGACCAGTATGTTCCTAAAATGGACCTCTGGTTGATCCTTGCACCCCGTGAGAACCCTGCACATTCTTTAAAATGTTGTCTCATTGGGGGTTAGTACTCCTCCTTTTGCATCACCTACTACCTATAAACTTATGCCAATTTCGGGTACTCTGCAGCTGTGGAACTCCATTATTCTCTGTGACATACTCTCAGCCGCCAGTTGATCCCGGTCCCTTTCGAATCTCCATGCATGGAACTATCCGTACAATTTAATTTCGCCAGCCTCTATGCACATTTTTGTAAAAGTACATGCCATGCGGAAATTCCCTCACTACTACGCCCGCCTCTCAGCATCTTCGATCCACTGGAGATTGCCAGCAGCTGATTTGCGGGCTCCTTGCTGATTTCAATTCTGGGTTTCCCAATAGCAGGGAATCAGCTTTCAAGGTTGTGGTCAGTCCACTGCTACCCCTGTGCTACCCTTTCATACACTGGGATTGTCCATGAACCCTGCCTCCCAGCGAACAAAAGCTGGCCCAGTTTGGCATCTCAGAGTCCCCTCCTATTACCTGGTGTAAAACAGTTGCCTCAAAGTAGAGCTCACCGAGATTGACCCCCTTTCTCCAGTGGAAGAGATATCTTTGCCCTACGTACTTGATATGTCTTCTGCTCCCCACAAACAACTGTTTTCTGCAGCATTAACAATTTGTTCCAGTCCTCCTGCTGAATGCAAATGCGTAGCACTCCTGGGAGCAGCATCATTCTGAAACTGTTCTGTCTGCCCCACGGGGACAGTTTAAGATCACACCAGGGTCCCACTGTTGCTCTCAATATGGTGAGAGTGTCCTGCGCTCGAGTGTAGCAGCTCGTTAGCTCTGTGCCAGCGGATACCGTGTTCACACTAACGCACACACGTGGTGACGCCTAGGTGCGTCACCAAGACATTTAAAAGGGGCAGTCCTGGCGCATGTGCCACTGACCAATTGGAGACAGTCACCGCTGATGTGGGGTCTTGTTATTGGCGGCAGTGCCGCTGAGTAAATGAGTATGTGTGTGCGTATGCTGGGGGATCTCCAGGCCAGCTTCCCAGAAAGACTGTGACCAATCAAAGTGGGTTGAGCCCCTAGCTCACCAGGGCTGACAGTAGTGGCCCAGGGCTAAGGTGTACACAGCAAATGGCGACGAGGACGGGATGACTGGATCAGATGAAGATGCAGTCCCGCTGATGAGTATTCCAACGCCCCGCGCATCAAGTAAACAGGGGAGTTTCTCTATTCCAATTGAAGAATTCGACATATAAGGCACACCTTCAGCTCTAGGCCCGAAATGGGCCATGTGGACCGAAAGGCTGGAGCTTTATTTTGAAACCACCCAAGACTTGGAGGCTAATGGGAGGAAAAGGTTGTCCCTCTTATTCTATGCAGGTCCGGAATTGCATAATCTTTTCAAAACACAGAACCCCGTTGATGCTTTTTGTGGTGAGGCCAAAAGTGAGCTGTCGGAATATTTCTGCCCCGAACCCAGTACACATTTTGAGTGATTTCAGCTGAGACAGGCAAGTAGACTTAGAATCAATTGATGGATTTCATGCCTGACTGAGACAGCTGTCCTCAACAGGCTCGCTCCTCGATTAGACAGATGAAGAGCCCAGATGATTCGAGGTTGTCATTCTAATTCATTACAACACGAAATTAGGAGACAGCCAGGTCTAACCGTACAGCACATTCTGGAGCTGGGCCACTCCCATGAGCTCACTGAAGTCAGGGCTGCCAAAATTGAGCAGCGTTCCAGATGATCAATCATCAAGAAGTCCAGGCAGTTATGAGAAAGCAGCTAGGGAGACCAGGTGAATGTAATACTGCAGTAAACCAGGAGCCAGGGGAAAGATCCTGCGACTACTGCAGCGGATATCTTCCCATCGAGGATGCTGGCAAGCCTGGGGAGATGAATACGGCAAGTGTGGCCACTATAGGTCACTTTGCGAAAGCGTGTAAGGCAGACATGTTTGTGCCACCATAGAGCTTTCCAAGACACCAGCACCAAGACACCAGCAGGCCAACATATGCCAAATGGAGGCCGTAACGATCCCAAACCCTGAAGACCCCACAGACTATTCATGACGTTTTCCTCATCCCAATGCCTGCAATAATAGACACTGGGGCCTCCGTTAATATAATGAGCATGGGGCAATATGCAAAGGTTATTTCATAAGTCTGTTAAGTGTTGACAGTCAATTGAGAGGGGTTTCATTTTCAAAAGCAGTATTGCAACACACGACCACATGCTTGCCCACTGCGTACACAGGGAAGAAATTAGAGAAAAGATTCTCATTTTTAAAGAACCAGTAGGGCCAAGCCTAGAAATACGATGGGATAGAATAGAAGAGTTCCTTCCAATGAAGGAAGCAACGTCAGGGGCTTTGAGTTGTGTTAGACGAAGTAAGGTTTGATGCCGAAAGCATCGGAGAAAGGATCGATAAGGTCTATCAACAGTTGAGACGAAATAGTGAGTATGAAACGAGGGAGCGATGATCGATCCCTAATGCCTCGATCAGAAAGAGAGGATGGAAGCTTGTTCAGTGATGAACGTTTAGCACTGTCCTTAAGCCGACTGAATCTAGACAAAGGTGAGGAAGATAATAGTCACACTAGTTGGGGACAAGACATGTCAGATGAGGAAAGAGTCTACCCTTGAGGTAGGAGGAGGGAGTGTGTGTGCCCCTGAAGAAAGTTTGCTTATGGACAAAGAAGTGAGATGGTCTGATCTGGAACAACCTAAGGATGGACGCCAGATCCTATAGCATATCCTGAGTGTCCCTGAGGATGACTGTAAAGTAAGAAGGGAGATTCACCACTGTATGTGAGCAGGTTAAGGTCGTTAACCACAAGGAAACAGACAGGAACGATCATCTCTGCCATGGATAGATCAATAGTGGAATTCGACTGTGGGGTAGGATTTACACAGTTTTCCTTATTGGAAAAAGGGGGAGCAAGACCACAGTATATCCCATGGCCACAGATGGACAAGGTTAATTTAAGGTGTAAGCTCCCAAGTTTGACTTCGGCACTGGGAAATGGATATACGAATTAGAAAAAATGACAGGAAGAAATACGTTGGCCATAGGGGACATAAAAGGTCTTCTGGCAGCTATTCTTGGGGAAAGGGCTGATGACATATGAAGGAGAGCAGGATATTCAGGTGTGACAGCACAAAACACTGTGCCATTTAATAATTGTAGAGCAGACGTGTGGAGGGCTCTCAGGGTACAGTACCCCGATACATGAAATATGGGTGCAATTATGACACGCAAGATGAAGCAAGATTAAGACCCTATTGCTTACAATGGCAACTTGAAACTTGTGATCCGTGGGAAAAGACAGCGGTTTATTTTACCACATTTTATGCCAGGGGTTTCATGTGCCAGTACAGAGGCAGATGAAAAAACAAGTAGGGATAGAAGCGAAACCATGGGCTGAGATACTGTTGAAAATTGTACATCATTGTCGGTTATTACAAGAGAAAAATAAGAAGAAAGATGAGACCAGGAAAATCGAGGAAGCCAGGTTAGCTCAAACAATGTTGTCGAAATTTGCCATAGAAGGGGCAGTATTCACAAGCGGAAAAGGATTGGGACTGCAGGAGGCAGTGGATACATCGCAGGCGAGTAACTTGTGCCCGATGGACCAAGGTGGATTTGGGTTGTGCCACAAGGCAGAGGTATATGCTATAGAGGAAGAGAAGTATTTCTAAATAATCAAGCTGGCTTTCAAGGTACACAGAATGGGAACCAGAGTACACAAGGAGGGCTTGTCAGAAGAGCACCCCCAGTATGGTCGACTTGTGGGATGACAGGGCATGTTGCATGCGTATGTGGGAGCCAAAGGTATGTATAGAATGGCCAATTTTCAAGAGGATACAGCTTATTTCTACCATATAGTACACAGACTAGAAAAGGGTATGATCAAGATCAGATATTGTATCAGACACAAGCGCCACGAGTGCAGCGGGTGCAACAGCAAGAACGAGTGCAAATGTATCCACTGCAAGGACAGTTGCAACAAGCCCCTATGCAGACACAGCAGTATGCAAGCACAGGACAAGTACCGACACCCAGAATAGGCGGTGTCACTGTGGTAGGAGGAAATACTTTCACAGGGACGGGGATGAGCCTGTACCAACAATAAGACAGCTCACAGGGTGACTTGATGTGTTCAGTACTATCTGTGTCACCAGACCCCCAAGAGGAACCAAGGGTCGATGTGACGACAGAAGGCACATCTTTTTTTCTAGTAGACACTGGAGCTTCTCGTTCTTATATACGAGAGGGAAAATATCCAATGTCAGGAATTGCCATGAATGCTCAAGGGCTCTCTGGAGTTACGAGTCGAGTTCCTTTTACTAATTAATTACCAGTCTCTATAGATGAGTGTGACATGCCTGTTCCTTTGTTATATTCATGACAAACACCGGTCAACATTTTGTGAAGAGATTTAATGACAAAACTTAACATGACGATTTCATTCACTGCTCCACTCAAGGAATACACTATTTAAACGTGGGAGAATTTACACTAGCATTTACAGGGCAAGTGGCTCTGTGAGGCATTCCAGTACATCCAGAGATTTTTCTGTATGGAGTGAGCATTCTATTGACATGGCTACCTGGCTTAGTGGGAAATATTGTGAGGATACCTGACGAGTTCTTGTTTAGACCACGAATACCTATGGACGAAGAGGGGGGGGGGGCAGACTATCCCTATAGAATTGCAAACAGCTATTGTACAAAAGGAAATGCCCATGCTTGCAGTGATAGACGATGAGGGAAGACCGTGGATGTCCGTAATAGCTCTCGAGGAAGGGTACAGATTGACTGACATCACTGATGATGACATGTTCAGAGAAGACCAAACAGATGAAGTGGTATTCTTTATGAGCATTACATACTGGATAAGAATAGAGAAAAGGGAAGTTGCACAGAGAATGGCCATAATGCTGCAATGTCCAGCATTGTTTCAGGAAGATGTGGAGAAGATGCCGACTGTCCTTTGAACCACAGGCCCTTATGATGTAGGTTTATTGAAGGGAATAGGGGAGTTTAAAATAAAGCTTAAGCCAGGAGTGATTTTACCTTGAGCAAAGCAGTACCCCATGTCTCGAGAAGCTGATGAGGGTACATTCCACACTATCTCAGCACTGACAAAATAAGGAATTCTGGTGCCATCAGAAACATTGTGTAATACTGTGGTGTAGCCAATCAAAAAATCTAAAGGAGGGTCATGGAGAATTATACAAGATACGAGAACAATTAACCAGATTGTAGATGCAGAGTTTCCTTTAGTTCCTAACCCAGTGACTATACTGTGCAGTATCCTGGTGGAAGCTCAATAATTTCACAGTGATCAATTTGAAAAAGGGTTTTTTCTCAATCCCTTTGCACAAGGACTCGCAAAACTTGACTTCATTTACGTTCCGCCAAACTTGACTGAAACATACTTGTTTGCACCAGGGGTACTGTGAGTCACCATCGATCTATAATAGAGTCCTGCAGATGGATTTAGGCAATATTGATCTTAAGAGTGCAGTGATACAGTACGTCGATGACATATTAATTTGTAGCACCACCGAAGATGAGTGCAGACAAGAGTCTATTCAGTTGATGACTATTCTAGCAGACAAGGGATATAAGGTAGACAAGGAGAAACTGCAATATCGTCAAGAAGAGGTGTTATACATAGGTCAATTGATTTCACATGAAGGAAAGAAAGTGACGCCTGAAAGAGCTGAGGTGATTATGAAAACGCAAAAACCAAACACAGTGAAGCAGATGCAAAGGTTCTTGGGGTTAAGCAACTATGTCAGAGCCTGGGTGTTTGATTATAGTATGTATACAAGACCACTTCTGAAAAGGTAAAAATAGAATGGACTGAAGAAATGGCGGAAGGGTTTGAGGAACTAAAAACATCAATTGGAACAGCCCCTGTTTTGGGAATTGTATTTGTTTTCACACACAAATGGGACTGTCATGACAGCAGTGCTGACACAGAGAACTACATTGGGGTACAAACCTTTAGCATATTACAGTGGGATTTTAGACCCAGTTATGAAAGGACATTTCCTTTGCAAACAGTCAAACAGTCATTGGCAGCGGCCCCGTTCGTCCGTTCGCGATTGAGATGTCTACAAGTATTGTTATGGGCTGCTCTACGACTCTCTTCGTGGAACATGCTCTCTTTGCCATTTTAAAGAAACCCCAGGGTATATTGACATCCAACAGAGCTTCAGCATACGAAGTAATGCTTTCGAACCCAGCGATTAAAATTGCAAGATGTAAAATAGTGAATCCTGCCACGTTTATAGCTGAACCAATAGAAGAAGGCGATCATGTGCATGACTGTGCTAATTATGTTAAATTGTATGATGAAATAACCTGTGTAAAGGAAAATGCTTTAGCAGCAGGAGAGATTCTCTTTATTGACGGTTCTTCAAAAATTGATCAGACTAGGGGGGAAAGACATTCAGCAGCAGCAGAAGTGAGACATAGATTAAATGAAGAATTTGAGGTTGTAGCAACTGCAAGGCTACTGTCTAACTTTTTAGCGCAGGTGGCAGAATTTGTAGCACGCATTGTCATGCTTGAGAAACACGAAGGACAGGAAGTGACAGTGTACAGTGACTCTGCCTACGTGACATCAACCGTACATGCAGGGTTAGCACGTTGGAAAAGGAGGGGTTACCTACGTGCGGACGGCACTCCAGTGGAGCACATATCCGACAGGCTTATTAAGGCACTAAAACTCCCAGTGGCCAAAGCAGTCATTAAATGTGCAGCGCATACTAAGCAAACAGATTATACCTCTTGCGGAAATGAAGCCGCAGATGAAGAAGCCAAAAGGGTTGCATGTTCTCCAGATATTTCAAGTTTCAATACTGAGGGTATTAAAGAAAAAGCAGTTACAACTATGTTAGTGCAAGAAGGGTTAAATAAATTGTCAATAACCCAACTAATGAAGATTCAAGGGAGTGCACCACAGGAAGAGCGTGAATTATGTAAATAAAGGGGGTGCATTATGGCGACAAGACAGCACTGGAAAGCCAGTGATGCCAGTAGCATTATTAAAGGTTGAGCTTTAACAGCTGCATTACCCTGTGCATGTAACTAGGGAAAGTCTTGCTGCTACGATTGCAGAAGAGTGGTTAATTCCGAATTTGTTGGTGCACATTGCACTGTTTATGGTATACTGCATTGTGTGTCAAAAGTTTACTGATGGGCATACACTGGTCCGTTTCAGCATTTACATATTGATTATGTTGATATGCTGCAGGTGTGTAATGGATTTAGGTATCTATTAGTGGTGGTGTGTCCTTTCTCCAGGTGGATCAAGGCAGATCCGTGTACACACTCTGATTCCACCTGCTCAGCAAAGTTTTTAGTATGCAAAGTCTTTCCGAGATGGTGTGTGTGTGAAATGCTGAGATCCGACAATGGGCCACATTTTGTTAATGAGTTATTTGAACAGATAGGGCTTCTATTAAACATTAAATATAGGTTTTCTTCTGCGTATCACCCACAAGAAAACAGGATATGTGAGAGACTCAACAGTGTCCTTAAACAAAGGATTGCCAAGATTAAAATGACTTTGAAGAAGGGATGGCTATATTGCCTACCTTTAACCTTGTATGCCCTTTGGAATCAGCCAGGATCAGACCATAACCTCACCCCTCATGAACTAGTGACAGGACGGCGTATGAAAACACCCCTTACACCTCCATCTAGGAGTAGAAGTGATGCCCAGAGTGTAGCTAAAACTATAGGTGATGAATTGCATAATTATCTGACATGTATGACCTCTAGCATCTCTCTCATTTCAGATTAAGTCAAGCGCAAGGGTGGTTGGTCTCAGAACACAGAAGAAGACAATTCTACAACCAACCCAAGTCAATTATTATCGCCACCTAAATTATATGTTAGAGACCTAGTCCTCATTAAGAATTTTACAAGAAGTTGGCATGAGCCACGTTTAATACAAGGGTAATTAGAGAAATAGTAAATGTATTTAGGTGCTTCAAGATCAATTTAGACAAAGAAAAATGAGTCACACCTTGTGCAGTGAGACTGAAACACTGCACACTTTATGGTGAGAAAATGTCGTTTTTAATGACTAATACAAGGTAATTGATTTAAAAAGACAATGGTAATCAAATATAATGAATTAATTCACAATTCCCATATAACCAGTGCTAAACACAAGAATGTAACAAAAACATTTACATTGATACAAATGATAAATTTAGCAATTTCCCAAACAATTTAAAGTGAAAAGAAATCTTGTAAGCTCCTCGTTTGTTTCAAAAATGAAGATATACACTTGGGTGAGGTGGTGGTTTCTAAGTGTATCCTTTTCTCTCAATAGGACACGTTTCGGGCTTTGCTGCCCTTCATCAGGTATAACAATTCATACATTCTGTGAATTAGATGAATAAATTCATCACTACGTGTTTTGCTAAGTGACTATTATTGTACTTTCTAATCTAAGATAAATAATGTGTGGTCACTAACCTGAATCTCCAAGAGATGCCTCTTGTCTAACACATGAAAACCTGAATGTTTCAGTCTTCTCTCAAACCAAGTCAGTAGAGTCTGGGGGTAGTTAAAAAATAAACTAAATAAAATTGCAAATGATCATGGGCCAGAAGTGGGACCAGTTGATGTTTCTCTCGGCAGGTAAAGTTCGATTTGGTCCTTTTCTTAAAGTTCAATTTTTCAAAATCCTTGATCACTTGTTTTTGGAAAGCTTCACTAAACTCAGACAAAGTTACCGATAGGAACAGCTTATTAAACGCTAAAAGCTTTCACCTAAGGAAAACCATAAAAAGCATACCTTTTCGCCAATTCCTACGGTATAGGTTATTTCAGATAATCATGAATGACTTCCAAAGCAAAAAAAAATAAAAGAGAAATGTGTTAAACGTGGATCTGACCAGGCATTAATCAATACTGGTGCAGAAAAACTAGCAACATCCAGACACTAGAAGCATTGAAACCTAAAACATGGGATTCAGTTTAAAATCTAGTATATGTGACAACATACTCCCAACAAAGTTCACAGATCAAGCGAATAATTAAGAGAAATTGAAACACTCGAACATTAGATTCAACACTGGCAAAGATGCTTCCAGAACCATCACGATTTGCATACAGCAAGAGTAAATCCATAAGAGATCATCTTATAAAGGCAGACTTTGCACATAAAAGGGACAATACTCAAAATTGCAAAGGCACTATCCCGTGCCATGATTGCAGCAACTGCCATAACCTGATCAAAGGGAATACCATCAATCACCCTTATAAAGGATACAAAATGAATCGTCATCACCCCTCCACATGTGATTCCAAAAACATCATCTATGGCATAAAATGTCCTTGTGGGTTGTATTACGTTGGTCTGACCACCAGGAAAGCCAAAACTCGATGGTCAGAACACAAATCCAATATCCGAATGGCATCTGTCAAATCACCAGTAGCACAGCATTTTATTAAACAAAGACACTCCATTGTCCAAATAAAGTTGATCATATTGGAGCAAGTCTGCACACACAGAAGAGGTGGCAACCTGAACAGGCTGTCATTACAACGAGAAAGCTAATGCAGGGTCTTGTGAACTGTAATTTTCATATACATTTGCAAAAGCACTGTAGTCAAACAGTCAAACAGCATGTATCGTTGACATAAGCTCCCTCAACCCCTATGCCGATCAAGAATCTTTGAACAAGATTATCTCTTTTGCAAAGAACACCCTCACACGCAACGTGTGCAATTTTCCAGTACATGTATTTATAGTGAATGAAAACATTTAGTTTCTATACTCTTTAAATATGGTGCTCTCCACGCGATGTACAGAGGCACCATTTGATTTGAAATAGAGACAACACTTTGACTCAGGAAAAACGAGTGATGGTAGCATTGCTGCTCGTACGACCATGGTTTAAACCTACGGTATGTAATTTTCTTCTATTTGCTGAACCGAGAAAGGCATTCACACTAGCATGACACACTGAACCAGAATTTCCACATTTCAGGAGTTCTAAACGAAGGTTGGCATAAGAAACATACATGATCAGAGCTGAGAGAGACGAGTGACAACATTGCGGCGTCCCAGCCACCTCCATGAACACGGTATGGAAAGTATTTAACAGGGTAACGATTCCAGCAAAGGTACTAATCTAGACTTCAATAAATACACTAAACAAGGATCCTTCTTAAAGGATCACAAAACATCAGCCAGCTCACTACAGATATGTTCTTAGAACCGTTGTGACTATCAGATGTCCAGCTCTGGTGAACCCGTGAATTTTGTAAGAATCTAATCTAATATGCAATATCATACCACAGAGTATCTGATATTTTGAAATACAAAGATTAGTAATCGCGTTTAATAATTTCACTACCACACATGACTGGCAGTATTATTTCAGTGCCAAGCACAAAGTTGACTTTACGTCAAGAAAATGACCCTGCTGCACATTGCATCAAGGTGAGAATTTATTGTCTAAACGTTTGTGCTCAAAATCTAGTTACTGTATAGGGCCTTGAAGTAGAACTCAGCGCTATACTGTAGCGACTGGTCCCACTTCTGGCCCACCATCATTTGCAATTTTATTTAGTTTATTTTTTAACTACCCCCAGACTTGGTTTGCGAGAAGACGTAAACATTCAGGTTCTCACGTGTTAGACAAGAGGCATCTCTTGGAGATTCAGGTTAGTGACCACAGATAATTTATCTTAGATTAGAAGGTACAATAATAGTCACTTAACAAAACACGTAGTGATGAATTTATTTATCTATTTCACAGAATGTGTGAATTGTTATACATGATGAAGGGCAGCAAAGCCCGAAACGAGTCATATTGATTGATTTGTATCAATGTAAATGTTTTTTGTTACATTTTTGTGTTTAGCACGAATTATATGGAGAATTGTGACTTCATTAATTATATTTGATTACCATTTTTTTAAAATCAATTACCTTGTATTGTGGAAACACTAACGAATTTTTACCTGCGTTCGGTGGTTTCGGCAAATCTGCCCGCCTCGGAATTGGACCCTCGTCAAGATGCCGTGTCAGACCGCACGACTATCGCCCAAGGATCGGATCGTGCAGCGCTGCCCAGGTATCGCATCTCGATCGGTCGGGCCCGCAGAATCACACCGTCCGATCCCAATTCGATAGTCTGCGTCAACCTTCGATGATCCGGCATCAATCTTGAGGGTCCCTATTCGGGCGCCAACTGTGGAAACAGAGAAATTGATATGAGGCCGGGAAGCCCAAAAGGAAACACACCAACACAGGTTACAAAGGACATACAAAGCGCTTTATTTCAAAGTTACAAAGTTACCAAAGTCAATTGACATACGGATAGCTATTCGGCCCTCTGACTAACACGCGAACCTTCAACGTAAGGTTCGCACTGAAAGTGGGAGAGTCCGATCATCGGGATGCTTGGGTTTTTATACGTTTTGTCCTGCATTGGCCAGCCCTCTCGCAAGTTAACCATTCTTGGAACCGTGGCTAGGGTTTGTAGCCAGGTCGAACACACAATTTACATAATTTGATCAGTTCCGCTGATACAGTTACATATTTACACACAGGTTAAAGAGAGGACAAGGTCTTAGTTCGTGACCCTAACAAGTGGCCTGCGGACATATTATTTATTCACGTGTGCGGAGGTCACCATGGCCGGAGTCTTACTCAAAATGTCATTCGGCCTCCATTTTGTGATTCAGGGTGACTTCCACACTGCAAGAGTACCTAAAATGGCGGCTAGATCCAAGATGGCGGCTTACACAATACATTAAGGTCAAGACCTTGCCGCGGAACCTATGTACATGGTATTCTTTAGACAGCTTGGCGTAGGCCAACATACATTTAAACAATGCGATTGGGGTCACAATATTATATCGATTTCCACAGACCCTCCTTTTTGGCCTATGCCAAGTGCTAATACATCATTTCCTAATACTTTCGAAAATAACTGTAGGCATTATCATCCATAGGTTCCGCATCATTGTCCGAAATGTCAATAGCCATAAAGTTGTTCATAAGAACTTCTTGCAACATGAACTCTTTAGATGCTGTCTTCGGGGTGTATATCTTATGCCCTATTGCGCTCATTGCCTGAGCACAACATCCCCCCATCATTCCACATATACTCGGGAGGCATTGAAAACAACAGCAAAGAAATAACAGAATCCCTAAAATACCTAAAATGACAGAAAACACCTTCCACCCCCAAGATCGTAAAGAATCCCAAAACCAAGTACTAAGGTTCCAGTCTCCTACAGGGATATGGACTTCAGAACTGAGAGTGTGTAAAGTCTGAATTGCTTTAAAAATTGTTGGCGAAGAATCTGGTACGAAAACACAACAAGCGGACCCCACTAATTTACATACTCCACCTCGTTCGGCTAAAATGACATCTAATGCCATTCGATTTTGAAGTGCTACCAATCTTATCGCCTTTTGCTCTAAGGTCATATTGTAAAGTATGTCCGTGGTCCGGTTGATCGTTTTCTCCAACACCCTCGCTAATCCCCTAATGTTTTCTGAATTTGCTATTTGTCCCCAAAAGGGCACTACTGATTTGGCTATATCCCCGAACACTTGTCCAGGGGTGTCTCCATTACTATCCCGTCGCGGGCGAGCCTTAGATACCTCTAAGGTACTGGCTATAAATACACCTGGTAACAATATCCCTAAATAACAAGTCCCCTGCCAATCCTTGGGCAACCAGGTAAAAGCTAAGCTGCCACAAACAAAATAAACGGGTCCCCCTACATACAGAGGCCTATTTTCCCCTGTCAAGTTTACAGTATTTACACAAGGCTCGAAGTCTCCCATTGGCCTAGTGCCATTTCTTTGTACACAGAAAGGAACTGAATCAGGACTATTATTCACAGAATAAGAAGGAGGCATGGCATCCTTTTTGCCTATCGGAGCCATCTTAAAAGAAACTAGATTTTGAAAAGGAAAAGAAAGTTTATCAGACGGCCTAATAGAAGCGACGTTAGGTTTACTTCTATTTGCGAAAAGCGAGCATCCCAGGGGAGTCAATTCACGTTTTTCAAATTCATTCAAATTAGTCCCATCGAAGTTCCCTGAGATGCTATCATTCCATCGGCCAAAGAAGAGTGCTCTAAGAGAGGCATAGCAAGAAGTTGTTAAAGGTAAGGGATGTATATACCATCCCAGTCCCTTGTTCCCATGTTGTGGTAAGTGAGTGCAAATCCAACAATTACTCTTATTAAAAATAGCATGCGTAGCATTCATCACTATCATCAAAGTGTTATTATGATATTTCTGTCTATGCCGAGAGTCCCTAGGGGACAGAGTGTGAAGGTGTACAGAGGGAGTCAAAACAGTTGGTACGATTTTGGTCGGTAACAGAGGCTTCAAAGGATAAATGTCTTCAAAATACCAAAGTCCCACGGCAGCAGTTGCAAAAATAACAATAATCAGAACGAGAACACAACAGTACGTTTTCGGGGCCCAGGCACATTGTTCATTGTTCGATTTGGTCACCTCCTTATCTAATAGTTCAATACGGGGAGCAGCGGTGAAGGCGGCAGGCATCATGGTCATCCCGATCGACGGCCCCAATGTTTGTTTGCTGGCGGCACTTCGGCCGCGCGATTTCTTAGTCCTTCCAACCCTAGCCAACAGAACCCTCCTTTTCTTTGTTCGAAAAAAAGAAAGACAACAGTACTTCAATCACCCTTTTCCTTCCAAATGCACGACACTCGTGCGGTAATTCTATTTCCGTGGTCGAAGGTTGTACCTGATGGTACCCAAGTTTGTTGAATCCAAAAGCAAAGTATCGTCGCTCCCTGAGGGGAGCGTCGTGTCGGTGGCGACGGAAGTCGCAGAGCTCGAAACAAGATTTTCCGGAAGTGATTGATCAAGAGAGTGCGGAGACAAAATGGACGGCTCCCCGAGCTCCTCAGGCTCAGAGAACTTCTCCGACGCACTCACAACGTTGCCTGCTACTCCGAGATCAGAGATTGTAGCACCAGCGAGGGGTTCTGTTTCTTCTGTAGCGTGTGGCGTCGGGTGAGGGATCTTCTTAACATGCGTTGCATGTATCCAGTTCTTCTTTCCTGCCACCCGCACTGCCGTCCTGGTGACCAATAATACCTGGTAGGGTCCGCGCCAGCGAGGCGCAAGACAGGAAGACCTCTCGTAGGCCTTCACCAGGATCCAGCTACCGGGCAGTATATCGTGTCCTGGGCCCGTAAACCGTACAGGTAAGGCAGCATTCACCTGGTGGTAAATGAAATACAGATTTTTAGTCAATTGATTACAGTAATCTATGAGCAATACATTATCCACATCCCTCAGGGCTTTAGGTTTAGGGAGACCCCAGATATTAGCAGGCCTTCCCATTACCACCTCGAACGGAGAGAGCCCAGTTCTAGTCTGGGGTGTGGTGCGCATAGCTAACAACACAATAGGTAAAGCGTCGGGCCATTTTAGTTTAGTGTCGGCACATATTTTTGCAAGTTTGTTTTTCAAAATACCGTTGTGTCTCTCTACCAACCCCACACTTTGAGGGTGCCTAGCTGAATGAAAACGTTTCTCAATCCCTAGGGCAACACATATTTGCAACATTACGGCTGCGATGAAATGGGGGCCGTTGTCCGACCAAATTATCCTCGGGAGCCCAAATCGAGGGAAGTACTCTTTCACCAGGATCTTTGCGGTAGTCATGGCGGTAGCATCTTTGACAGGGAAAGCCTCGACCCATTTGCTAAAAGCACAAATGATGACAAGAACATATTTCAAGTTATTACATCGCTCCATTTCAATAAAATCAAGGTGAATGGTTTCAAAGGGGACAGAGGGGGGCCCGAAACTTCCCCTTGGAGTCACTGTCCCTTTACCCACATTGTGCTGCAGGCAAATCATGCAATTCTGAACATGTCTCTTTGCAGTTTCCAAAATTTTATCATTCACCCAAACCTGCTGTAATATCTTCGTAATTTGCTGGGCACACACATGCGTTGGACCGTGTGCCATTGTAACCATTGCTAACACATAAGAATCAGGAAGCAACCATTTCCCGTTGGATGCGTCCACCCAACACCCTTCATCATCCAATTTTCCCATGCCTTCAGCCCACTTCCTAGACTCTTCAACTGAGGCATCGGTCTGCATATCTCGCACAGACCCAATGCCTTCATCTATTATACAAACATCTCTCACTTCCCTCGAGGTGTACATGTCTGTGCTAAGGTCTGTGGCTGTTTGTCTAGCTATCAAATCTGCAAAAGCATTTCCTCTGCCCACATTGTCTATGACCTTGCGATGTGCTGCACATTTCATGATCGCTAATTGTTCAGGGAGTGAGAGCGCTGAAAGTAGTTGTACTATTAAGGGACCATGCTGAATCTTGGTCCCATGTGAGGTCAGAAACCCTCTTTCCGACCACAGTTTTCCGAAGTTGTGAGCCACCCCAAAGGCGTACTGACTATCCGTATAAATATTGACTCTATGCCCTTGGGAGAGCTCACAAGCGCGGGTCAACGCTATAATCTCCGCGGCCTGCGCGGAGTTATGCGGAATCCTTTTAGTTTCAACAATCTTGTTCAAAGTAGTAACTGCATAAGCAGCTGTAGATGTGCCATTCGGAAGTTTGAAGCAGGAGCCATCACAAAACAGCTCCCCTTCCGCATTCTCCAAAGGAGTATCTGAAAGGTCTATCCTGCCCTTTGTTTCTTGTTCGGTGGCATACAGGTAGTCATGTGATCCTTCATCACCGCAAACAATATTTTGCGGGAGAGGTAAGAGTTCAGCCGGATTGAGAACACAACACCTTTTAATTTGGATATGAGGAGCAAATAGGACTAATTCGTACCTTGTCAACCGGGCAGAGGTAAGGTGTTGCGTTTGAGTTTTATTCAATAGAATATCAACAGAGTGAGGTACCATCAAGATTAAATCGTGGCCTAGGACCATCCCCTCACTCTGTTTTACAGACGCAGCGGCAGAAGCAACAGCGCGCAGACATCGCGGCAAAGCGCATGCAACAGGATCGAGGGCGGAGGAATAATAGCCGCACGGCCTATTCTTCCCTCCATGTTCCTGTGTTAACACAGACAAAGCCCATCCATCACATTCATGCACAAACAACACAAAGGCCTTATTGTAATTTGGTGTACCCAGAACCGGTGCTGAACATAGCGCGGTTTTGAGAAGCTCAAATGATCGTTGATGTTCCGATTCCCATGGCAGTGGCAGAGAAATGCCCTTCTTCGTCAAAGCCAACATCGGTTTTACCACTAGTGCAAATTTCGGGATCCATAGTCTACAGTAGGACGCCATCCCTATCAGGGCTCTGACTTCCTTCTGTGTTTTTGGGACAGACATGCCAGAAATGTGTTTTATTCGTTCAGGTGTCAATCTTCTCCCCTCCTTTGACAGGAGGTAGCCTAAATAGGCAACCTCCTGGCAACAATATTGAAATTTTTTTAAGCGAAGCTTTGTGACCATTTTCAGCTAGATGAACAAGCAACAATATAGTGCCTTCTTTACAAGCTTTCTCAGAGTCTGCAGCCAGGAGCAAATCGTCTACATATTGAAGCAGCGTGCAAGTAGGTGGCAATTCAAGGGTGTCGAGCTGCTCCTTTAAGGCTCTACTATAGATACTAGGACTTTCAGTATACCCTTGAGGTGCCCTTGTGAATGTAAACGAGCGTCCCCCCAAGGTGAACGCGAACAAATACCTGCTCTCCTCATGTATCGGAATACTAAAGAAGGCGTTTTTCAAATCTACGACACTAAAGTGTGTAGCCGTAGCAGGGATCATTGTTACGATCGTAGTTACATCAGGCACTATTGGAAATTGTGGGGCTACCACTCGGTTAATAGCACGAAGATCTATTATAAACCGGTACGGAATTGCATTGTCGCCTTTCTTATATACTGGCAAGATCGGGCTATTACATAAGCTACCTGTTATCTCTTCGATCACTCCACGATGTACAAAATCGGAGACAATGCATTTCAGAGCACGCTCACCTTCAATTGAAATTTTATATTGCGGAATGCGCGGTAGCTTAACCCCATGTTTCAAGACTATCTTAACAGGCTCGATGTGCAATATCCCGACATCATTGTCGTCTATTGCCCACAAACATTCCGGGACAATGTCAAACTCGGGAGGTAGAGGTCGGGTCAAGTACTGGGAGTTAAAGGGTTGCTGTGGTGAAACTGTTAATCTTATTCCGTCAGGGGAACAATGAATCACTGCATTCAGTTTCTTTAACAAATTCAACCCTAGCAAATTTTCTCCGCAGTTTGAAGTAAGAAGAAAAGGGCACTGGTCTGTGAAAGGACCCAAAGAAACAGATACCGGCGCAGAAACCGGACAAACAGTTGGTATACCAGAGAACCCTATAGAGACGTTTGTTTGCCCTGACAGTGGGATGTTTGGAACCCTAGAATGGTCAATGGAGCACTTTTGTGCTCCAGTGTCGATCAAGAACTGATGTTTCCTATTCCCCACCAATAATTCAACGTAGGGGCCCTTCTGAATAACGGGAATAGGTAAAGGTTCCAAACGCTGCTTCGGGCAATCCTAGTAAGGCAGAACTTCGTCAAAGGGAAGTTCTTCAGAAAGATAGGCAGCAGAAGGGTGATCAAATATATTTCTCGAGTCCATACTCGGAGTCTGATTTTCCCGTGAAAAAGGTTGTTGGGGATCTTGTAGAAGCTGACCCCTATCAGGGCCCCCTGCTCCGGGGCGGCCCCTTGGTCGCCTACCCATACCTCCAAATGTGCCTCCTGACCTCTGACGAAGGGCAGGGCACTGTGCTCGCCAGTGACCTTCCTGGCGGCAATAAGCACACTGATTAATATTTATAGAATTTGGAGGAGTATTTCCTCTTGGAATGTACTGACCTCTAGTCTGTGTCGTACCTCCTCTGGGGTTTCTGACAATTTGCTGCAACAATACCTTAGTCTTTAAGTCACCCCTTCTTTTTTCGATTTTCTCTTTTTCATTATTAACCCGATTCTCATAATACTGAGCCATATGCAAAACCTCTGACTGAGATTTTTGCCTGCCAAGCGCTCTCTGAGGACATAATTTGTGACTGGATGTCGGGCAACAATCCACGTACAAATTTGTCCACAAACAACCTCTTCCCCGACTCTGTGCCTAAATCCTGTCCACTGAAGTCAGAGAACACCTGTTCAAATCTATTAAAGAATTCAGTAGTACCTTCAGTTTTCCCTTGGACGCAGGCCGTAAGCTTGTCCCAAATAATCCTTTTTTCTGGGATTATAGTTTTTAGTTTAGCAACTATTCTATCGGGTAAGGTAAGTATTACCTGGGGTGGTTTCTCACCAGCTGGTCGTTCCCCATCTATTCTAATCAGATTTACCCATGTATCCCCTAGCCCCAGCACATCATCTACTGTCCGTACCTGTTTCCATACATCAACTGGCAAAAGCACTGGAAACAATAAGTCCATGTCACTTAAGGTGAACACAGAAGACTGTAAGACGGATTCTATTTCTTTATAAAACCCTGTCGGGTTTTTCCTTATATCAGGGACTGATTGTCTAATCGTGTTCACTTCCTGTCGAGAGAACGGGACGTGAACAAACTGCGATACGTAATGTGCAGGGATATCCGTCGCGGGAGTACCAGCTGCCGCGTCGGCGGGGATTTCTACTTTTGGGACAAGGGTCGGAGGGACCTCTCTCATAGGCAACTGAGATATAGGGACCTCCGACCGCTTACTGAGCAATAGGGCCAAATCGAGCGCTAAAGCAGCTGTAGAAGTGTCGGGCGAAAAAGCTCTTTTACAAATACCCAATAACTCTATGGGGCAACCAACCTTCTTCCTTATACATTCCTCCTGTAAGTGCTGTACCATCACTTGGATTACCTTTCTTTGCATCTCTACCGTGTATTGACTAAATGTGTCATACACCTCATCTGGCGGTATCGATGAATCCGAGATCCATCGAATCGCGTCTTTGGTACAAATTCGTACTTCCTCAGGTGCTGATCTTCGGCACGAAAGGAACCGTTTCTGTACATATATCCTATCGTCCTCATCATCCTCGTTTTGTAACCTTTCAAAATCCCTCCTAAACTCAAACAACCTATCAACATGTCCATATACTTTCTGCTCTGTATCCCTCGAAAGTGCCAAAGCATTCAGATCTCTCACCCCTTGTGGGAGATCCGAAGTCTGCAATCTACCCCACATTACACCTAAATGAATCCCCAGTCCTTCAATAAAAACATTTTTCTCGGGAAAATCGTGCAAATTAGCTAATGTTGAAAATACATCAGTTTGATCACCTTTTTCCATGCAATGCTTAGCCCAAGCAAATAGTTCCTGTTTCCTGCCCGCAGGAACAGTACTACGAGTCACAATTGTTGACCCTGCACCGGGATCTGTTTTAACGAACACGGGACTCCCCGGAATCGAAAGTGTAGGTGGACTTAACAAGGGTGCAGGGGAGAGAGGCAGTGTAATAGACAGAGGAGCGACAACCAAAGAACTAGGAGCAGTAGGCTGCACAGGGGGAGTAGGAATAGCAACGGGAACAATAGCAGGAACGGGCAAGGTGCCCACAACAGGAGCATACGGAGGTGGCGCTGAAGAATCAGGCCTCCGTTCGTTCAATATTTTCTCAATAAACTCCTCGGAAACATGGAAATCTTTAGAGGGGTAAATTTTCTGGACCCCGAGCGAGAAAGCTCTATCCATTTTCTGGGCTTCTTCTAATCGTTTTTCCTTGTCATACAACAATGCCTTTTCGGCATTTGTTTTATGACGACGTGCATGTTTATCCCTACTTTTAAGCTGCTGCAATGCTTCCTTTTTCCAATTTTGTAACACATCAAAGGCTGCTGGCCTAGCCTTTTTCTTAAGCAAGATCGATTCTAAGTATTCTATACGGGGGATCTCAAAACTACCATTGATTGGCCACTGAAATTCGGAGGCATTTCTGGTCTGTCTGTGCCAAATGTCATTAAATACAATACTACCAATGCCATACTTACAGTACATAGTACACGCCGGCGACCCCTCCTGTGGTGCCGGACGGCTAAATTCCAAAGATTGTCGATCGCTGCGGAACAGAGCCGTAAAGCAGCTAGACAATTTCCCAGGCATTTCTCAAAGAATTGGTGTTACCTGGTCCAATAATTGTGTCTGCAGATACAATACGCCAAATTCAAATTGTCAGGGTTAAATTAAGAGCCGGGTCACGACTGCACCTGACCAAACCTAAGGAGGACCGTACGGTTTACAAAGGACTTCAACTAACGAATTTTTACCTGCGTTCGGTGGTTTCGGCAAATCTGCCCGCCTCGGAATTGGACCCTCGTCAAGATGCCGTGTCAGACCGCACGACTATCGCCCAAGGATCGGATCGTGCAGCGCTGCCCAGGTATCGCGTCTCGATCGGTCGGGCCCGCAGAATCACACCGTCCAATCCCAATTCGATAGTCTGCGTCAACCTTCGATGATCCGGCATCAATCTTGAGGGTCCCTATTCGGGCGCCAACTGTGGAAACAGAGAAATTGATATGAGGCCGGGAAGCCCAAAAGGAAACACACCAACACAGGTTACAAAGGACATACAAAGCGCTTTATTTCAAAGTTACAAAGTTACCAAAGTCAATTGACATACGGATAGCTATTCGGCCCTCTGACTAACACGCGAACCTTCAACGTAAGGTTCGCACTGAAAGTGGGAGAGACCGATCATCGGGATGCTTGGGTTTTTATACGTTTTGTCCTGCATTGGCCAGCCCTCTCGCAAGTTAACCATTCTTGGAACCGTGGCTAGGGTTCGTAGCCAGGTCGAACACACAATTTACATAATTTGATCAGTTCCGCTGATACAGTTACATATTTACACACAGGTTAAAGAGAGGACAAGGTCTTAGTTCGTGACCCTAACAAGTGGCCTGCGGACATATTATTTATTCACGTGTGCGGAGGTCACCATGGCCGGAGTCTTACTCAAAATGTCATTCGGCCTCCATTTTGTGATTCAGGGTGACTTCCACACTGCAAGAGTACCTAAAATGGCGGCTAGATCCAAGATGGCGGCTTACACAATACATTAAGGTCAAGACCTTGCCGCGGAACCTATGTACATGGTATTCTTTAGACAGCTTGGCGTAGGCCAACATACATTTAAACAATGCGATTGGGGTCACAATATTATATCGATTTCCACAGTATTAGTCATTAAAAAGACATTTACTTTTTGAATTTATTTGGCATTTTGTTGCCATAAAGTGTCCACATTTTAATGGTCCCTTTTGCATTGAGAATACTACTCCTTCAGCTGCGAAAGTCCAAAGGAGACAAGCTTGGCTTCACTTAGGGGATGTAAAGGCCTACAAAGATGAGACCTGCCCCTCCCACCATTGCCGATTCAGAAGCTAGACAAGAAAAAGAATTTCAGCATGTGCAGAGCCGATCAATGACAAAGAAGGACGATAAAGCAACTACCAGTGGATAATTTAGATTTTGTATTGAATTGAAATTCAGAAGGAAACTCCTTATAGATATTTCAGAAATCAGTGTAAAGACTTGCAGAGAATTTCAGTAGGCTGAAAATTAACTTTACAAATACACACTGAAGTATCAGAGTTATGCTAAACATCAGATCTTGATTAGAAATTGGAAACAAGATCAGTATCCAGATTCATTTTGTGGTGAATACCTGTTGTAAGCAGTTAAACATATGGTACTTACCGACAGTGATGTTAATCGGCTTGTGCTTGCTGTCTTTGAGTTTATACTTCAAGCTTATTCTGCTCGTCAGAAGAGACGTTAATATTCACACTTTTTTACAGGATCCTAAAACTGGCCCTGTGATAAGAAGGTTTCTTATTGCAATAATTGAGCAAATTTTAGAGTTGCAAATATAAAGGAATTTGACGATTGTATTATTAATAAGAAATGTAGAAGCCGGCATGGTCCTAGAGAATGAACAAGGGCAACAAGTACCTGGATAGCACGACAAATGGATGCCTATGTTTTTGTGCATAATATATGCCTGTACATCAATCTCTTTTTCTTTCTGTTCCACATTTTCACAGTGTCTATCATGTTAGTACTTCCACTGAGGCAGAGGCCCCTATGGAACCTCCTTTGATATACTTCATGAATGGTACAAGGCTTCTAAAAGACACAGGAGAGATGCAGAGGAAGATAATGTGGGTATAAATGCCTATCTAGATAATGCAGCACACTTAGGTAATAACATGTGGTACAATCACATGTGGGAAGTAGGAGAAAAAACATCTAAGGAGAGTTGCTACATCCGCACTCTCATCCTCTATGCCATGAAGACATTCAAACTTTCATTTCAAGAGAAGTCACAGAACACAATGCCTGGTGCCTCATTTATCTTGCAGCATGTATGACCAGAGGACAATTTCAGGGAAGTTGGGCCACTTTCCGATGGAGATCGAAATGGTTGTTTCCATTCCAGGATGATTATATTAAGACTACACAAATGAAAAGGAACCTGGATGGGAGAGCAAGATGCTTGTGCATCCTGCAGCAGGACATGAAGGCGTAGTCATTGAAGACATGAAGAGAATGGAGTGCCCTGATATAACAGAAACAGCTGGATCGCCTGAATTTTTGGAACAAACTCAAGTGTTAGTCTATGAATGAGTGAAGTCCAAGAAGGGATGGGAAGGAGGACGGATGTCCTGTGCAGCTCATCTACTGAAGTCTGAATATGTACATGAGGTGCAGAGAGTGAACAATGGATGTTTGAAGTCATGGGCTAAACATGCCAAACTACTGACATGGGTAGAGGATAAATCAGGTCCAATGGTTGTGATTCCATTGGCGAATGCAACATCGTGCTTTCGAAGACACGGAAATAAGCATTTGGGAGATAACAGAGGTTGGAAAATTACAGTTGACATTTCTAGGATGGGAGCAGGGACAGCCATCCTCATGGATCGATATTGGGCCTTTGGGCCTAGGACCTACATGAAACTGCCCATGGATTGGGGAGGAACGTGCACCTTGGTGCTTATCCATGTTCCAGCATTAGTGATTCCTCAGAGTGGCCTGAACATTGGAGAATTTCCAAAAGTAGATGCTCATTTTAGAAAAAGATCGCTTGAATTTCTCAATTGAACTAGAAGAGAGAATTACTTCTCAGCCAAGTCAATAGTAGCATATGACTCCATTCCTTATGAAAACAGGTTGTTCAGCAAGACTACTTCAATATTTATGACTATATTCATGCCTGGAATCCAGACGATGGCCGATGCGAAATGGTTGCAGACTACGAGATGGAAGCTCCTGAAACACCACCAATTAGGGATTCAATGTTTTCAAAGAAGAACTGAGGGCCATACGACAAATGACCCTGCAGAAGTGATATGTCCTTGACATGATCACAGCGATGGAAGGAGAAGTTTGTGCCAAAATCAGGCCTTCATGTTGCACATTCACACCTTCTCATGATGACGAGAATGGGACCTTGACAGAGGTCATAACGTTGTTAATAAACCTGCATAACAAAATGAAAGACCAGACTGAGGACATTACGTGTGACAGTTGGTTTGCCTCCATATTCTCTTGGGTTCCGCTGTGGATGGCAAACATCTTCAAGTTTCTTGGAGCAATATTGGTCATGGTGATGTTTGGATTCTGTGCGATCAGGATAATAATTGCACAATGTAAGAAAACTGCAAGGAAGGCATTAGGAATGAAGATCATGATTGATGTTGAATCAGGGTTTGGAGCCAAGGAATTGACTAATGAAGATGTCAGAAAATACATGTAGGCCAGCATGTTAGCACGTGCAGAAACAATGTTCCTGTATCCAAAGAATCATAAGAAGTATGTGGGATGATGGGTTTATTGTAATCCAAATGGAGAGTGCAACTACATGACCTGGAGTCTGGATGAACATGTCGGAACCCTGAGGGGGGTGATATAAGATGTGGACTCCAAAGAAGCACTTTTTCAAAAGAAAATATCAAGATGTGGAGACCATTGAAGCAGTGGTTGATGATTCAACCAGAATGGGAAATGTAGAGGAGCAGCTGCATGCCTCTGAAGGAAATCCCAGCCCCCTTCCTCCTATATGTTGGAATCCTGAGATTGTGCCATTTTTGACACCAGCAGTTGTGCCATTTCCGCAGCGAGTATTCGAAAGAAGATATCCTCTGAGAAAACCCTATTAAATGTATCACCGAAGAGACGACAATCTGAAGGAGCAACTACCTGAAGGAATATGAAAAAGAGTGACAGAGAAGCCAATGATGTCACAAGAAACAAGCGTGATGCACTGAGAATACTGGCTGAAGAGAATGTATGAATCTTGCAGAAACTGACGAAGTTAAGAATCAAGTAAACTTTAATATACAGAAAAGAAGATTGCATGCATGCAAAGCTCTATAGAAATGCGACCATTCAATGATTGTACAGATGCTGAAATGTAATTAGACTAAGTAATCATAGAAGCTGGCTATACGTAGTGAATAGACTGCAGGCGAAGCCGCCATTGTATAGAAGCTGTGCATCGGTGCCCTGAATTTAGTAAACTGAAACCCACAGAGAGAAAGGCCAGGAATTGTGTTGCAGCATGAATAAGCTGATATCGTGGAAACGAATGGTGAGGCTGTCAGGCCTTGTATCAAAGCTGAAGCAGCCAAGGTCGGTTATCTATTCTCAAATGCAGTGAATGTGAGAAGCTGAATTATCCCTTGTTGAGGTGCAAAGAAAGAACACCAAGTGTGCCAAGTTTTATTCATTTAAGATATTTAAATGCTGCAAAAATTGACCAAACCGTGGTCTCCTGTCACGTGAGCCAAGGATGGAAATAGAGCTGAGTGTACAGTCCTAGAACAACGATAGTGAGTGCTCGCACTCCCATATATTCCCAGAGACAAGAATACTTTGCAAGGCCAAGTTGAAAGACAATCCTCATGGCAGAAGGCATGGATGAAGAGAGACGTTGAGCTAATTGGGTGGGGAGGTAAAGTCAAGTCCACCTCCTGGCACCTGGGTCTGAGCTTACGTCCTGCTAAGTGAACCGAATGTTCCAGACATGGCATGATTGTGCCAACCAATTATAGAGGGCTGTACAGCGAAGGGCCTTATAGTTTGAAGATCAATGATAAACTGTCTACTTAATAGTGTTGAAGATTATATGTTTTTAGAGGTAGGCATAAGTTGTCCACCTGAAAGTAGATAGCCAATCACAATCCCAGCCAATATGGAAAGTATACTTAGATGTTCCCCTTGAATGTATCACAATTCCTTGTAGGTTTTTCTTATTTGCCACGTAGTACGACGTCACGTCTGATGTAATTTTTGCATGTAAGGATGTTTTTATGAGAAATGCGCTGAGAGCTCCAACGAACGTCTGTTGATGTCCGTTGTAACTCACTGTTGTAGATAATTGTTAATAAAACAACAGCACCTTTGCCATCTTCCTGAGTTGGTTCGATTAGTTGGTGTCAGAGTATTGCATGCAGGATACCCAAAGGACCATATGCTCAGTTATCCATCTTATTTCTATGGGGGACTTGTTTTTGCCTTGTGCCATCATATTGCACCACGTCTTAGGCCTATGGGACTAGTACCCACCAGTGCTCCAAGAATGGCGGGGGCCACTTCCAACAGAGGACAGGGCTATGGGAACTCCACACACTGGATAGCTTTGTCCTTTTGGACTCTAGAGGAAATAATGAGTTATTCAGAGTCTTTGCCTCCTTCAAAATGATCTTCCCTTCCTTGGTGATACAGTTATAACTTACCTAAAGTCGCTCCAGTAACTCTGGCATTCTCAGTCTCTGCAAGAGCCCCCTTTTACATAGCTGCCAACAGGGCTGAAGCCATGTGCTGCACTGCCCCCTAGCAGGAAGGGTCAGAGGAGCAATACTATCCAGATATCCCCTCTGGACCATGCCTGCAACCGGCTTACTCACGGTACAGCATGACACTGCTCTGTCTCCAGGCCGTAGGTGTCTTTATCGAGATGCTTGCTGGTGCTGCAAGGGGTTCAGAGACAAGACCTTTGTAACAGTGGCTCTGAGCCCCCACTCCAAACAGGGAAACCCAGGCTGATGTCAGACCTCACACCTCTAAGATGGTAGTGGCTCCACTAGCAGAGCCCATGCCCCGAACAAACTCCCACCAATCTAGGGCTGCCAGGCCTTCTCCCTCGATGGCACCTCATCAAAGGCAGTACAAGGTGCTAATTAAATCCCTTTAGATAGTGCAAATTAGGATTATATTAGATGTGGTGGGGCACATCATGGAGCTCAGCAGATCTGCTGAAAAACCATGCTCTGGCCGACCTCCATGCTACCAGTATTTGTAAGAAAATACAGATTGCCTCTCACGCAGTGGGAACACTAATGCAGAATATAAGAAATGTTGAATCATTTGTCCAATCAATAGTATCTTTAATAACCCAGTACTAAGAATATTAAATATAGACTCTTTGCAGCCCAAAGAGAACTGGATAGGGTATACCCATCAAGGTGGTCTCTCCTTTAAATCAATGAGGACCTTGCATAGATCCAAAATTACAAAATACATCCTACTCTCAATTTGATATTGGATTGTCTTATCACTTCGTGAGCACCAATATAAATGTGCTTTTTCCTTTGGGCTCAGCATAATATGTGTACCCATACCCTATTTGGATATCAACAGTGGGAATTAATTCAATATATCCCTATGTAAAGCCATACCTGACCTCTTTTAGAAAGCTGGGACTTGGACTAGATAGAAGTCTTATTGATAAAAAAGTAAAAGTGTGGAAGAAGAGAGATCCAAGATGGCCGCCGTGTAGGAGAGACACGCTCCTCGAGTCTCTGTTTCAGTGGCAATCACTAAAGGGGGAAAGAAGGAGCTGCGGAGGAGTCCCAAGCCTCAAAGCGATGTCGGAACCCAAATTATAAATAAGGAACTGCACCTAACAGTGAGACGCCTGTCCACGAAGCAGCTCTACACTCCGACTGACGCAGAGAATTCTGTGTGTCATGCTGTGTAACCGTGCGCACTCCGGAGTTTCCAGAGACCCAGGCCAAGAATAACGCCGACCCCCCCCACTGACAGCGGTCCTCTGAGGTCAACAGCCTGTGAACAGAGCGTGGGGCAAGCCAAAGCACTAATCCACGTGCTGGATACGAGAGGCGGGGGGGCGGCGCTGGGAAGCGTTGGAAAGAGGGTGCAGACTTTTTCCTCCTGCGCCTGCCCGCCTCCTCACTCAGAAGGACGGCTGAACCAGGTACGGCGCTTCCTGTGGGTGGCAACGTTCCACTAAGAAGCGCAGCGCCGAATCTGCATAAAAGAAGAGGGGCCGAGGGTGACTAAGAGCAGCCCCATCAGAGGAGCAGAGAGACCGAGAAATCTGGGAAGTGGGGGAACTTACAACACGGGACTCTTATCATTGGGGGTAGGGGTGGAGTGGCAGAGCCATGCAGCCCCTCTGCGCCCCCCGTGAAGTAATAAAAGCAATCAAACTGCGAAAAGGCCCCCTGGCATATATTGAGAGGTCCCCAGTCCCTGCTGAGGGGCAGTAAAGAAGTTATCAGTGACAAACCACACACACGCAAAACACAACAGGGCAACAGTGGAAGATTCCAGTATCCTGGTCTCGTAAGAAGAACCACCAAAATTAGTACACCTCAATTACAGGACTCAAGCCTGGCAAAGACTATCTTACCCGGGAGAAGCTCAATTCTAGGCAGTCCTGACTCTGGAGATATTGCAGAACTAGACCTCCTATTTGCAGGGACATCGGACCGTGGCCTGAGTGTGAAGGGAATTTCATAAATTGCGCACTGAAGTGGAGGGTCTCATCTCCTCCACAAAACAAGGCAACTGATCCAGACATCCCTAAACTCAAGCTGGTAAAGCAGGCAAGGTGGACTACTTTCAATTCTAAAGCAACCAAGAATACATCTAGCCACACAGGTGGGGCTCAACACAAGTGCTGTGTCTGCTCAACCCGGAAGAAGCTGATGCCAGGTGCAAAATCCAGAGGCACCCCAAGGAAGCCTAAAGGGGTACAAGCCCGTGTAGAATTCTAGATAGAGAGGTGTTGGAAAAATAAACAAGCGGAGAAGGATCCATCACTGGCGACTCGGCAGGATAAAACAGAACCCAACAGCATAGGGACACCAGTAGACATGGCCTCGGAAAAGGAAGAAGTGTTGGCATGCCTGAAGGGAATGGTTTCAAGAATGATGAGCACATTCCAGAGCCAACTGGCACAACTGAAAGAGGAACTGAAGCTGGCACGACAAGAAGTTAATGACCTTGGGGAGAGAGTAGACACAGTAGAAAATGGTCTCTCTTGTGTGGCGGAGGATACCAAACAGAGCAGCATCCTGTTAGAACAATTGGCCAGAGCCACAACCAACCTGGAAATACAGGCCGAGAATTTAGAAAATAGATCCCGAAGATCAAACATTAGAGTCAGAGGCCTACCAGAGACAGTACTAGATGTGGACCTTTGTCCCACGCTGCAACAATGCTTCAGTAGTCTTATGAAAGATACCCTACCGGAAGAGATCTGCTTTGACAGAATATACCGAATTGGCCTGCTAAGAAATTAACCTGGATATAGGCCTAGAGATGTACTGGTCGCCTGCACTTCCTTTGCCCAGAAGGAAGACATTCTGAAAAGCGTCAGATCACAAACGGAGCTAACAATTGATGGAAGCCGGGTGCAACTCTATCAAGACCTGGCCCTCTCAATGCTACATAAGAGAAGGCTGATGAGACCAGTGATAAAAGAATTGACGGCCAAGCATATAATATGTCAATGGGCCTACCACTTTGGCTTGATTTTTGCATGGGGCGGAAGGACCCACCGAATAACCACATGCGAGGAGGGAATGTCAATATTGCGCATTGGAGAAGACACGGACCAGAAAAAAACGGTCATACGCCAATCCCCCTGGAAAGTCGTAAGCAATCAATGGGAGTGGATATCGGAAAGGTTGGCGGAAAAGGTCCGAGGGAGATCCCTGATGGGTCCCCGTTGAACCATAGACTGAATCTCAGGAGCCAGTGGAACTGAATGAGGCTGAACTTATGTCTCTTGGGATCGAGGGACGACGGACAAGAATTAAGCTGCGTAAAATATATCTACAAGCGAGGACGGAGAACGAAGGAGAGGCAACTTGGATCCCTATTCTGTACATGTTAAGGTCCAGGCGAAGGAGAGTGTTTGGAATGAAAAGGGCCCAAAGCCCCGGTCATGAATCAGGGAGAGTCCGGAGGGACTCTGGTCAAATAGGGGGAGGGGGACAAGAGAAGGGGGAGGGCAGGGGAAGGGGGAGAGGGAATATGGGAGAGAATTGGGAAAATGGTGAATTGTAGGGGGGACATAAATTTGTTATGGTTCCGAGTGTGAAACTGGAATATTGAGACTAGCGACCCAATAACCAAAGATACTAGGGGACATGGGGGAACAGGCAGGACCGACAGACCCCACAGGTCAGGAACAATGAATGAAGCGGTAATAGTTTCCGTCAATGTGCAGGGATTAAATTCTCCAGCGAAACGCCGGGCAATCCTGGGGAGGTTAGAACAACTTAAGGTCTCGATGGCGATCCTACAACAGACACACCTCCTCCGAGAAGACCAAAAGAGAATGTCCCACAGACTATTCCCACAGCAATACTTTGCCACAGGAGGAAAGAAATCAAAGGGAGTGGCGATCTTATTGAGGAGGGAACTGGGGTTCCGGAAAGACCAAATTCTTACATACCCAGAGGGAAGGTTCATGGGATTTAAGGGTCAGATCAAGGGGCAGAAATACACAATTATAACATTATACCTACCTAATGACAATCAGGACAAATACATCCAGGGGGTTCTGGATAAATTTGGTAGCTGATGTGAAGGGCAAACAATAATTGGAGGTGACTTCAACTGTGTTATGGACCCCTCATTAGATAAAACACTACCGCCGACATTGGCAGACGGAGGAATAGGCAAGCACTAGGCAAACTCTTCCGAGACCTGGGAGTGATCGAGACCTGGAGGTTCTTCCACGAAAGGGACAGGGAGTACACACACTTCTCGGCGGTCCATCAGGGATATTCTAGGATCGACATGGTCCTAGTTTCAGCTACACTGATTCCACAAGTAACGAAGGTGGATATAGGGGTTCAATATCTGACTGAGCACGCACCGGTAATAATTCACATTGATATGGGAGTGGTTAAAACAAATAAGGCAAGGCGCTGGACCCTTAATGAGCTCATTCTGAGAGACATAGCCCTTAGAGAGAATATAGAAGAGACGATCCTCAATTATTTTAAGGAAAATCACAAGGAAGAGATGGACTTTGGAATGGTTTGGGATGGGGGAAAGGCAGTCATATGGGGGGAATTCATCTCGCAGGCAGTAATATACAAGAGGGAACGAGCCATAATAACACAAAAACTGGAAAAGGAACTGAGAGAAGCACAAATTCAACACAAAAGTAAACAGACACAAAGGTCGCTCAGAGCCCTTAAAAAAATAAGAGCACAATTGGAAGCCCACACAGCAGATAGAGTGGCGCAGTCCCTTCTGCGCACCAGACAGTCCTACTATGTCCATGGGGGAAAGCAAACACATTTCTAGTGGCTAAGCTACAAAAACAAACATCCCACAACTATATGGCACAATTGAGGGGGGGGATCAGGGAGAACTGTGCTCGGGGGGAAAAAGAGAAATTGAATATAATGATAACATACCACACAAACTTATTAAAGCAAGAGGAACTAAATCCCCAAGCCCAAGAAAGATATCTGGCCGAGACAACTCTCCCCCAAATCACAGAAAATGAAAATCAGGCATTATGTTCGGAGATAACAGCACAGGAGGTTAGCGATGCGATTACCAGCCTGCCGACAAATAAAACTCTGGGGCCAGATGGCCTTGTTGTGAGGGGAATATATAAAACTTTCCATACACAACTTCTGGCGCCATTAGTAAAGCTCTTTAATGTAATTAGGGAAAAAGGCATAGTCATCCCAGACATGGGTAGATCCATAACTTTATTAATACCGAAACCAGGAAGGGACCCCTTAGAATGTTCTAATTACCGGCCCATAGTATTGCTGAATTCAGATGCTAAACTTTATGCCAAAATGTTAGCAAATAGATTCGGGAAGGTCCTCCTGCGAATTATACATACTGACCAAATCAGATTTATTGCAGGCAGAAACACTCAAGATAATGTACGACACACTATAAAGATCATTGAACTAGGCACCCGAACAGCCCAACGCTTCTCCTTGGCAGGTTTAGATGCTAGAAGACCATTTGACAGCCTGGATTGGAGGTATCTGAGGTTGGTACTTGAAAGATTCAGATGTGGGCCTCAGTTTATCAACACGGTACTGGCAAACTTCCGGATCCCCTCGACAAACCTCTTGATCAATGGGCAAAGCTCTGGGAAGATTAGGATAGAAAGAGGCACTCGGCAGGGCTGCCCCTATCCCCATTAACATTTGCTATGGCAATGGAGCCATTTGCAGCACAAATCAGACAAGATAGTAATATCATGGGAGTGAGATGTGGGGACATCAAGCATAAAATTGCGTTATACGCAGATGACCTTATGCTATTCACTTCTAACACCCGGGACACAATGCCGAGGGTAATGCAAAAACTTCAAGAGTTTGCGGGGGTATCTGGGTTTCACATAAATTATGAAAAATCTAAAGCCCTGAATATAACTGAAGATCAAGGAGAGATTGCAGAGCTAGAGAGATTACTCCCACTGTCCTGGGAAAAAGACTCCCTGGAATACCTGGGAATCCGCTTAACCTGGAAATATAGTGATCTATATGAAGTAAATATAAAACCATTATGGAATCAACTGCAAGATGACCTCTGGAGATGGGACAATCAGGAGCTGTCTTGGTTTGCCCGAATAACAGCTGTAAAAAATGACCCTTATCCCCTGTATGCTATATGTTGTTAGCTCCCTCCCAGTGAGGATCCCTCTGCGAGTCTCTAAAGCCTTGCAAATAGCCATTTCTGCCTTTGTATGGAAAGGCCAAGGGCACAGCAAAAACTCATGACCAGTCCCCCACTCCTTGGAGGCCTAGGATTGCCTGACATACAGAGATATATCCGGGCTGCACCTATAACACCCATGCTGTAATGGGCGGCTCGGAATCCTCACCTGGGTTGGGTACAAATAGAACAGGAGGCTACTAACATTCCGCTAAAAATCCTACACACTCTTCCACTGCACCAAGGCCACGTAGGGGGTAAATTGCTAGAAGCCACTAAGGTGGTGCTCAATAGTTGGGACGATGAGTTAAGAATGAGGAAAATCCCACGCGGATTGAGTCTGCACTCCCCCATAGCAAATAACCACGGGACTCCAAGCTAAATTTTGGGATCTCTGGTTCTCTCCGACATGTATCGGGATGGGGAACCACTCTCCTTCGAGGATTGTAAACAGAAATTTCACGTGGGGGGAGAATCAGAGATAGCTATACCCAGTTAAGGCATTGGATCACACACCCAATTGTCAGAAGGGCTGCTAATAGACCCCTATTAACTCTTGAATTATCCCTACAGGAGGGCTCAACGAGAAGGGGAATCACTAAGCTCTATAAACTACTAGATAGGGCCCTGTCAGAGGATCTATTGCAATACAAAACAAGCTGGGAAAAGGACGTTGGTGACACCATTTTGGTGGAGGAGTGGGGAAGGATATGGGAAAGAGCCCATAAAAGCTCTAGAATACGGCAATCAAAGAATCGGCCTATAAGATCTGTTGCCAGTGGTATATGCCCCCCTCCAGACTGCATAAGATAAACGCTAGATACTCCCTGCTCTGTTGGAGGAAATGTGGGGGAATAGGGGATTTCTTCCACATGTGGTGGACCTGCCCTAAGGCACAGACATTTTGGAAGGAAGTCCTGGGACATATTAAAGAGATGACAGGAACTGTGATGCCATATGACCCGAAAGTCATTCTGCTGGGGGCGATAGCTGAAAATATATATGCAGCAAAGGGGCACAAAGCCACATTAATAATGCATCTGCTTGAGGCTGCAAGACTGACTTTAGCCCAGGCATGGAAAAACGGAACAAGGTCCAATAATTGCGTGGTGGTGGATTAAAATATGGGGGATTTTGGCAATGAGGAAGATCTGCGCATTGCAAGCGGGTAGATATCAATTTGGGAACCTTTTCGAGAAATGATAAAGGATAAGGAACTGCACTACTTCAGACCCAGGATACTCAGAAATGCTAATACCTACTAAAAAACTGAATAAGACTGGTCTAGTTGGAATAAGATACCTGACAATTCTCAACAGCAAACAAGCTAAGAACCGAATAAGTTGGGGAGGGCGGGGGAAGGGGGAGGAGGTGACGGGAGCGGGAAGGACGTTGGGTGGGAGAGTTTGAAAAGTTAAAACCCGCGGAGCCAACAGAGTCTACTAATGGGACTATAAAAGACTAGTGACTTAACTAGTAATATAATGGTTTATGAATATGTTGAAAGGTTTGTTCTCTGTATTAATCTGCGGAATAAAGAAACCATGAAAAAACTTTTTTTTTTTAAAGTGTGGAAGAATACTTGGTAGTGATCCAACACATGTTTACACAATTAAGGAAGGCACATGTGAAATTATCACCCCAGAAAGCACAATGGTTCAGAGCCAAAGTAAACTTTATAGGGCAAGAAATAACATCTGAGGGACTTGATCCTCAGAAGGCAGCAGCTGAGGCTTTACTGGAGATGAAGAAACCCACAAATCTACATGCGTTACAAAGTCTCTTAGGATTTACCAAATAAAGTCATAAAATCATGGGGAATTATGTATGAATCACTGAGCCCTTAGCCCATCTATTTCAATGCACGTCCTTGACCAGTGCTGCATGTTATTGCGATGCTGCTGAAACACTAGCCCGTCTTTTGCCCTCTATATAATGATTTGCACAAACATTTCCTTAATGACTTTTTGAAGGGCTATGGCGTCCTGCCTTTTTATTGTTATCAGCCAAAGATGTGACTAGTGCTTTTAAATGCGCATTTTATTTTTATATTCTGCTCTGAAAAGAAGGGCTACGCTTGATGGATTAAACTAAGATACTGACTGAGATATAATTTCTATGAAGTTCTTTTTGTAATGCATGTGTGCTTTTATTCCTAAAGATGTGATTTTATGGTGAGGTTTTATTGTGCATTTTATGCTTGTATACAGGCATATTTTATGGATATAATCTATGTCTAAAATAAACAGTTTCTCTGTATCTGGACTAACGAGTGACAGATCCCTGCAGGCAAAGGTGAAACGATAGTGGGATGATTCACAGAGGGTGTGAAACAATCGAAAAGAAGCATTTCCTAATCTCCATTGCTGGCTTATTCCATTTCTAGGAAAAGGATTTTCAGACAACTGTTTAACTGCACTCTTGTATCAAAAGTATGACCAGGTTAATAGGATGCTTCATATGCAACACATTATCACCTATAAAACCAAAAATGTATTAAATGCAAAAAAGCACTAATTGCAATGGTCTGGACAGTGAAAAATAACCATGCAAGGCAAGCATTTTATGGTTGAGACATTCCACCAGCCTCTGCAATATTTTCAGAATGAATGGAAAGGGACTGGGACAGTCTTCAATTCAAGCATTACTTTTTGGTTACTTTCTTTGCCAGGCTACCCAGCAGAGATGGTTCCATGTAATAATGTCGCCCAAAAAATCTCGCCATGCAAATATATCGCCAAAAAATGGCCGTTTTTTGTGGCGACATTATTGCATGGAACACCCCCGCAACCCCAAACCTTTTTTTATTCTTTTAATTTTTTTTTTTTTTTACCCCTGTTCCCTTTTATATGGTCACCCAAATAATATCACCACGACATTTTCCCGGCGATATTATTTACGGCGACCATATATATGCTGATATTATTACCTGATACCGCAGAGATCGGATATGGCCAAAATAAAAATTCAAATGGATCAAGGATTATCAGACTTGCATGACTGTGTTAAGAATAACTGTTTAGTAGATGTAAAACAACCAACAATATTGAGGCATGCTTTTCACAAGGTTTATAAATAAAACAATGGTCAGGGAATGCCCACATTTTACATGGATGAATGTACTCACCATATCGCATAACATGATAAGGAATTTGTAGCTTGCGATAAACATGCTTGGGTGAATGACACTCATGAGCTCCTGGAGTAATCAGGTGGCAGAGCTGATGGCCATTGTGCTTAACATCAATCATCAACTCCAGCAACGAGTGATGACTACTAATTCATATTATGTCCAAATGGATTTCTTTATCAATAACTAATCATCAGTGGTTTCAAAAGAATTTGGACGTCCTATGTGAGCTCACTTACTGGACAAACATGGGTCAATACATATTTTAAGGGTGTCTAGTATGTGCTCATTTCCAACCGAGTTGTCCCACACCGGGCTCCACTACAGAAAGGGGAATAACATTGTCATAGCCAATTTAAAGATTTATTTCTTTGGACCCGTAATTAGTTTCACATGTGGTAACAAGTACATGTTAACCATTACTTCCATTACTTGCCTGTTTACAAAGTCAAAATTCTGTCTCCCGATCTCAAATTGTAAATCAGAGACTGCTGCCATTTTATTAATCAACAACACCATTTCTCATTTCAGCCTTGCTCAAATGATTGCATCTAATTGGAGTAGTCACTTTACAAATAAAGTGATGAATAAGATGTAAGACATTCACAGAGTAAAAGGAAACTACATACAGAATATCAGCTGGTGTCTAGCAGGGCAGGTGAAAGAAGAGCGCTATAATGAGACAATTGTGGGAATTTAAAAGAGGTTTGTGGTGGATTTTAGATCCAGTTCAGACTTCACGGTGAGTGCTACTGGTTCTAACAACTCTGTCTCCCCTACTTCGGCCACCCAAAAATCCCCTTTTGAACTCATGACTGGTAGAAAAATTGTATTAACTCAGCATGTTATGTCGAACACCAGCAAAAACAAAGAGGTGATGGCTGGAAGGTTTAGAATGAATCTTAACCACTGGCAATGCTCTGGGCAACCCTCCAGACCACCATTCTTCACCTGCCAAGCCATTACAGAAGGGGAAAGACCATATGCAAATCAGGCTTGGCCCGAACCCAAAAGGGGCAGTCCAGCCCGAACTGCTAGGCCACATCCCTTCTGCACGAGACCACAAGAATCCCCAAACATGTTTTGCCCTTGTTGGGGCTCAGCAGTGAGGAGTAGCTTGGATCTCTAGGCCCAGCAGGCACGGGACCCACGTCTGGGCATACCCGTCCCACTCGGGGTGACAAAGCAAAAACAAAGAGGTGATGGCTGGAAGGTTTAGAATGATCTTAACCACTGGAAATGCTCTGGGCAACCCTCCAGACCACCGTTCTTCGCCTGCCAAGCCATTACAGAAGGGGAAAGACCATATGCAAATCAGGCTTGGCCTCACCCCAAAAGGGGCAGTCCAGCCCAAACTGCTAGGCCACATCCCTTCTGCACGAGACCACAAGCATCCCCAAACATGTCGAACACCAGAGCAGGCATTGATTCATGTCTCTACCAATCATGAATAGTTTTCCTACATCTCAAAAGGGAATATGAAATAGGTGAACAAGTCTACCACTATAACTTTCAAACAAATCAATCTAGGAAGAGGAAGGTTCTCTCTTCGTGAAAAGGAGCTTTGAAATTATAGAAAAGAGATCTCAGGTTGCCTACAAAATACAAATACCAAAAGAGTATCAAGACAGAAGATTGCTGGGTACATATTAACCAGTTGAAGATGTGTCAACCTGTTCAACTCTCAGGAAAACAGAGGCATCATCTGCACCAATCATTGAGAGATATTTCGAATATGTTTTCAATATGACCAGAAGGAACAGTGTATATTGTTAAAATAAATAAGTAAAACATGAAAAATGGAGAGTAAACATATCATATGCATCAATGCCATATACTACAATCAGCCAATCCACCCCTCCCTCACAGTACTAAATAAGTCTAATTCCAGTCTGGTGCTTGGAGAGTAAGTTTGGAGGACCTCGTGCCCAAAGGAAAATCCCAGATATGCCAGTGATAGAGGGATCAAACTAAAGGAAAACGTTCCAGAATGTGACCAGGAATATCAAGGAAAACATCAAGACAAGAACAAAACTGTTAATACGGGGAAATATATGTCTTCTATTTTTCCCCAAGTATTAAACTACCACTATTCCTCAACCAAAAACCGCTATAAGAAAATCAGAGATCCTATGGAGCTCCTTTTGTCCCCATCATTTCCTACTGGGATGCAGCACAAAAGGCGGGGAACTTTGGAAGCTTTAATAAAAGAAAAATAACATTTGAATGTGCTTCTGAATGTGTGCTGTCATTTGAAAGACAACACAGTTATCTTATATGGTAATTGCGTAGTGCTACTGCTATTGGTATGACCTCGAAGAACTGTGGAGGATGAATGCCCTTTGGAAGACCATAGTCCGAGGATTGAAAAGTGATACATTGTAAATGCATGTGTGCATTTAGAGACAATCGTGAAGAAAAGTTGGAAGGGAGTGGCTAGGCCCTAAGAGAAGCCCATAACTATCAGAAGAGGGGCGGGTGCTAAGAAATTATCAAACGAATCAGAAGCATCATAAGAGTCATAAGAATCAAATATGAATGTGAAATATGAATTTGTGTCTTCTATAAGGATAGAATGCATTATTTACATCAGAGCATTCATGATAAATCACAGCATAAATATAGTATCTGTTTATAGACCCACATATTCTTAGATTACTATATCTAAAGAAAATTGAAAATTGCCCATTATTCTCTTACATGGGATGGAATATACCTATCATACTGCATTGACATTCTGAAACCATGTGTTCATGCAGAAACAACCATTAGCTAAATTCTTTGCAAGAAATGAATCTTCAGATCACATTGACATACCACTCACATAAATGTATCAATATAAGCAGGGTAGCTCAGTTTACTAAAGATAATAGCCTCTGTTTCCTAAACTTACTAAACAAAAATAACATTAAAAGCAAGCTTCATATTTGGAAATCCAACCAAAGTAGATGAAGTTTAGTTCATCAGCAAGACCATCCTGGCATTGATTTATGGGTACCTGGTCAACCATTAAGTGCATTCTCAGAAACTGATGCCTTGGAGAGGTTAAGAAACCCATGTCATGCAATACTTTAAACCTGGGCTAATGAAAATGAGCATATTAAATTGTGTTTTGTTCAACAGAATACTGTTCTCAAAACCACATATGGTTCTATTTGATATTAGATTGCCTAAACATATGAAATTTACAGGAATATGTTTTGATGTACAACAAAAGCCAGAATAAAATGTGCAATGCACAGATGATCTTTGGAAATAGTTTATCAGTTATAATGTAAGAGTCTTGTGTGCCTGAAAAACCGGAAAGACCCGAATTCAGCTTAACCATACCAACCAGCAAGATGCATACCAATTTGCACATTTGCATAAAGGTACCATGCATGTAGTGACAAAAGATAAAAAATCATCTACAGACTTAGAAATCTTAATATGTTATTTATACCAGGATTACATGTCCATGTAGAGAATCATTGGAAAAAATAATATTCCAGTTTGATATTGTTTTTATTCCAAAGGAATGGGCTATTCTGTAGTCGACACATACCTTTATGGAATATATCAATTCAGTGGGCAAATGGAAGCAAGGAGGAAGGTAGTGGTGGATGTGAGAAAGTAAAGGGAACCTGTCACAGGGTCTTTCCAATTCAAATTGCTGCATCAAATGATGCTGCATGGGTGGCATTTGCTGGGTATTTAAGCGCAAACATAGGAAAAGGAGAGAATTTGGGGGAAATCTTGAAGCAAAAGAGCTCCTCCAACAGCAGAGAAGCGGATTTGCATTCCAACGGGATGTAGCTGATGGGCACATTTCTTTAAAAGAGCCTTATCCATACTGGACCGAATGCAGAGGTCTTTTTAATATAATCCCAGATAATATTAAATGTATTTTGGGAATCCTGTTATCCCACTGAAAAAGGTAACTTAGTACAAGCTGTATGTACTTTATGATTAAAATTGGCACTCTATGTAGGATCTCCGGAAGCTTTAGATAAATCAAAATGTGGACTAAAAAGTCCTTTAATTGGTGTCCGCCATTACTAATTAAGTATTTGAAATCTATTTCTAAATGCACAACTGGGACTTGAATGTTGTAAGGGTGAACCCAATTCCCTGCAAACAGTGAGATAGTTAGGCTCTGACAATTTCAAAAGCAATAGAAATCCAGAGAAACCTAAACATTTACAATTATTTGCAACAAATATAACATCAGAAAAGATCCAATAAAGTAATGTCTATGTCCAAGCTGAGAACCAATTGTTTGTCATAGATAGTAAGCAACATTTTGAATTTGACTCAGCCCAAGAATTGGAGAACTATATGTTACAGCAGGTATATTTCTCTGATGCAAATAATTGTTAATGTTTTCCGAAATAAATTACTTGGTTTGTTTCAAACATTATACCCTGAACTGCCTCAGCTTTCGGTTTCACAAGTAAGTAGGTTTAAAGTAGAAATAATGCTCTACTCTGGATGGTTTCACAAAAATGTAAGGCCCCTGTGGATGTCCTGCCCAGGTAACCCCGTTGTGGAAAGGGCGCTGCTGTCTGGGCTGTCGGAGCTGCCAGGGACCTGATCAACGTTGCTCTAGCAGGCCTTGCCCCTTTCCAAGGACAGGAAGGGAGTGCTGCTACAAAAGCCCTGTTGGTAAGCCCTTGCGGTGTAAACCCGCTGTGGAAAGGGCGTTGCTGTCTGGGGAAGTGGGGACTCAATTGGAGCCACCGGAGCCACTGTCGCAGCGCCATTGAAAAGGTAAGGGTGGAAAAAAGCCAGCTCTATGTGTGCCTTAGCCGCCTTGGATGGTAGGCGGCACACGAAATCTGCTGAGTCCAGTAGGGTCGAAGCGCTACAAGGCATAAGGCAAGTGCTGGTGTGGGAAGTGAGAGGAGTAATTTGAGTGACGTGTGCTACGTCGAGGGGGTGTTGCCTCGACTTCAAGCTCCCCTATATTTCCTTGTCAGGCTGCTTGCTGGCGATGTGTGGTGGAATGAGGTTGCAAGGCTTGAAACCATTTGCAGGCTAGCTTGCCCGCTCCAGGTGGAACACGGGGGAGGAGACAGACTCTGGCTGCATCCTGAGCTTGCAGGCTTGCCATGTCCACATTACCTTGCCTGGGATTCCACCCTGCCTTACGCTACCCCATGGTGGGATTCCTCACTTGATGCATTTGACTCCTTCCTGACGGTCTACTGGTTGTTGGTTATTGTTGCCCTCAAACCCCTGGGGGTCTAGCAGTGGGCCAGTAGCGATTAGTGACTAGCAGTGACACTCCTACCAGAACGTTATGCTTTTTTTTCAAAGCCCTTGCGTGCCCCACCATTGCTGCTCAAAACCTGTTTGTGCCAATCTAAGCCACTTTAGCTTTTTAAGTATTCTAAGCACTTGCATTATACGTTTTATCCATTTGTTCGATTTATATGTTTTACTCATATTGAGCTTAATGTGTTGCTAAATGAATTGCTACAATTGTGTCTAGTATACCTTGTATTCTTACCATTGTACTATCATGGTTAAATGGAAGGCTGAAGGTATGATTGCAAGGGGAGGAGGTCAGACCAAAATCTCTAGGATTTTCAAACCTATAAACAAGGTCAATATGCCAATTACTGAAATATTTTTTTTTTTTGGATGACAGGGATGGCCCCGAGGGAGGACCGGTGGGCATGGTGTAAGAAGGGGGTGGGGGTAAGGGTGCTCCCAAATCCAGTCTCAAAGTGCGTGGCGTGAGATTTGGGGGATTTGATCACCTTCTGCGAAATTTCACCCGACAAGGAGAAGAGGGTGGTTGGATCAAACCTGCATATTACAAGGGTGGACCATATGGTGCCTTTTGAAATTACCCCTACTTCTAGCCAGGAGGGGGGCCTGAAGTTTGTGCTTTGGGCAAAACAGTTAGGCAAAGACTCAGGGGTACTTCCATTAATTATTGTAGAGACCCATTCCCCCCTCCCCCTCCCCCACGAAGGAAGGTGCAGCTTTTGGGGTGGCTAGGGGCACTGACATCAGTACTGGAGCACTGGGAGTGAACGCGGACCGTGGTGGACGACTTGTTCTAAAACCCAATTCCCCCTCCAGGAACCTCTTGCCGATCAGCTTGATGCCCCCACCCCAAATGAAATCTTAGAATGGGAATCATTGGAGCCTCTAGCTAGTAAAAATGGTTCAGAGGCCCCATGGAAATTGATGGCTCGATGAAAAAGGGGTAAGGGTAAAAGTCTTAGACCACCCCTACTGGAAAAGCCATCTATTAAGAAGGGGCCACAGCCTCCCAACATCCGGGAAATGTGCTCCCAGACATATTCGCAAATCTCAGTCGCAGAACCTATTAGCCTATTAGCCATGACCATGAACATATCCCTCCAGGGATTCTGGTGACTAATTTAATCAACCAGTGTATCCCAATATTGGAAGAAGCTCTGGCCAAGACCTTTGGCAAAGAGCTGAGCACCATCATGGATGAATTCAAGGATTCAGGAGATTGATCGCTCCACCAGGGGGCAATGTGCACGGCCTGAAGATTGCTTGGGAGGATAGTGGCCACCCTGCCAATGGGCCGAGCAAGGGGGGTGCCGAGGAGAGGGCCCAGGAGCAAGTCATCACAAGGAGTACCCCTATTGGAGTAGTGGGAACGCTCACAGGGTGTGTCAATGCCCCGGTAAGAATGCTCGATTCATGCAGGGGCAAGAATGCTGACTGTTGGAGGCCACCCCTTGAAAAGGCGAGTACATGACGGTTGTGAGTCCATGTGACCCCTGCCCATCCAGTGAGGACTAAACACCCGCCCTCCCAGGTTTGTCCGTTTAGTACCCCGCACTGCGGTCTTGGTCCAAACTTGCTTCCCCTAGGGACCACTTGGGGACAGGGCCATCAGCAGTTGGGGAAGTGTGCCAAGAGGAGTTTGGGCACCTCAGGGCCTACCTGACCAACGTTCCATGCTTGGCAAGAGGGGCGTTTGAGGATGCCGAGTCCCTTAGAAATAAAAGCCTACGTTGGTGCAGCGAGACCAGGGAGTGGCTCTTGGTAATTTGGATGGACCTCCTAAAATGTGTTCAAGGCCTTATGTGAATTCTCTCACAGATTATATTGAGGGCACTTGAGTTCCTGGCCCATAGTGGAAGGTTATCTAGGCATTAACATGCGTGCCACACCTCCCAGGGGTGTACAAATCCAGGTACACTCTCAGCAATTCTTTGAATCCAACCACAGACATGTTGGCCCTATCCCCAGGAACACAATTGTGTGCCCCAGACTATGAGGGAGGTTGGGGGGGAGGAGTCTTGTTGTCCACCTTAGGTGGCACAGATACTACTCCTGACATCACCCCTGTGTCAGGCCAGTTGGATTGACTACTGGGGGTAGGATCAGAGGCTGTTACAACCCTAAAAATGATTTCCTAGAATATAGCCAGCTTAAATCTAGTGACCATCGATCTGGCTAGGTGTACCTTCAATAAAGGATAACAGGTCATACGGTTCCAGGAAATGTGAGCTATGGACCCAGTTGCTTTCAAGGGCTATGCGACCATCACAATTCCGGCCTCCAAAGGCCATCTAGGAAGAGGTTCTTCGGACCTCCAATTAGTGGTTGTGACTGTAGAGGGGGGCCATTTTTGCTCTTGAACTTATATAATAGGTCGAAAGTGTGAACACATGCCTCGAGACCCTATTGAAGTTACAGGAAGTGTGCAACTCCGATAACCCCCAGATTCTGAAAAGCCACTTCATTTTGGTGGGTGGGGACTTGAATTTACAAGTGGAAACTTTAGCGGCAATATAAGATTATGGGAAGATCTGGACCTTGCATGGTCTATTCCCCCAATAGTGTGTGTTCCCCCCCAATAAATGCAAAGACCAAACGTAGGAGCGTGGCTCAAAATAGATCCTGGTATAATGCTGAATGCTCTAGATCAAAGAAAGATTTTGTGTTGTATGCTACAACTGTGAGATCTGTGGACAAAGGGGCACTACAACAACTGAGGCACAATCACAAAGCACTTTTGCTCGAAACGAAAAAAAGCACACGCCCAAGCTTCTTGGGCTGCCCTTTATGAGGCCATGGAAGAAAGGGATATGGTGCGGTTGTGGAAGCTGGTGTCCCCGAGTAAGCTGGATGGCGGCCAGTCTTCACAATGCTGCATCTCTGGCGCTGTCTGGCGAAGATACTTTTCAAATCTCTGTGCAGCTGCGGGAAGGCACGTAGTGTACCATATTGTGGATGAACTGGGCGCAATTCCCCCAGTACCCTTTGTGATAACACTCAAAGAGATGTAAGAGGCTTTGGGCTCACCAAAAAGGCAGAAAGAACCTGGTCCCGATTTGATCCCTTTAGATTTTTAACGGGATGAATAGACCATCTGGGTCACAATTCTATGTAAAGTATACAATGCTGCCATTAGAGCCAAGGAAGTTCCACGATCCTGGAGATAGGCCACAAAAGTACCCATACATAAAAAAGGGCCCAAAGATCAACCCGAAAATGATCACCCAATCTCCCCACTAGACTGCACCAGGAAAACATTTGGCAAAGTCATGTCAGGAAAATTGCAGAAATGTACAACATTATAAAAAATGAACTCATGTCATTGTTTGGGATCTCAAAACGGCATTTCATTCCGTGCCAAGAGCATTATTGTGCTTCATTCTGAAGAAGTGGGAAGTCCCGAAAGGGCTGTTCATGAAATTAAACTACTCTATGTGCATATCCAGGTAAGGGTGCGCTATGGTCTGGGAGGGGACAAGACCGATCATTATGATGTATTGAAGGGGGTCCACCAGGGATGTGTTCCTGGCTCTGCTAATTTTCCTGCTATACATCCATGAAATTGTGGATACACTGGAGGAAGGTGCCCTGGACACCCCAAAAATTGGGTCACAAAAATGGCCCACCCTATTTTTCGCCGATGACACAGCCATTCTTGCCACTACTCCAGCTAGGCTGAGAGTGGCCCTTGACATCTTCTTGGCAAACTGTAAGGAGCTTGGCCTTGAGCCCAACGGCACGAAAACTAAAGTTGTGCTCTTCAAACCCCCTTCTTCCAAGTCCCGCCAGGTGAACATCAAGGTTGATGGCCTTGTATTGCATCAAGTTAGGCACTTCGATTACCTGGGGAATTAGGTTCAACGAGGGGCGGGGATGGGTGGGCAGACTACCTTGTAAGGTAAATCCAAGGTAAATCTAAGTAAATATAGTGGGGCCATTTGTTCTTTTTTTTTACAGGCAATGATAGCGGGGCAATCTCACTGGAGCTATTTGATAAACAACCATTGCCTGCGGCACGTTGGGGTGCAGCGATTTGGGGCTGTATAAATACAAAAATGATATCTCCTGCAGAGAATAATTTCTTAAAGAAGTTACTGCTGTTGCCTAAGAATGCTCCATCCTCATTGATTCATTTGGAACTCCAAATGTTGCCTCTATCCGACTCAATTGCCCTAAAGCCAGCCCTGTATTGGGTGAGACTTTGGTCTACCCAGAGTCTGGCCCCCTATAAAGATGCTCTGATGGATTTCCTGCAATTGGATGGCGCAAAAGAAACAGGGCTGGGTGCTCCATGTGAAAAGAAATGTGTGTGGGTTAGGCGCTAGACACTTTTGGGAAAACGCTTGCGAGTGTCGTCTTTTACTTAAAGTCGACCTTTAGACAACTGCCAAACATAACGCTTTCAGGAATCTAGAGATTCAAAGGTTTCCTTGAAAAATTGATTGGTTCTTCTCCTACCCAACTCATTGGGGAGGAAGAAGAAGAAGAAGAAGAAGAAGAAGAAGAAGAAGAAGAAGAAGAAGAAGAAGAAGAAGAAGAAGAAGAAGAAGAAGAAGAAGAAGAAGAAGAAGAAGAAGAAGAAGAAGAAGAAGAAGAAGAAGAAGAAGAAGAAGAAGAAGAATTTAGCATTTATATAACGCTACAAACCCTCAGGTATCTGAGCGCTGCTTATTATTACGGTGTGTGGTGCTCATTTATCGACCTCGGAAGGATGAAAGGCTGAGTTTGGCCCTGTCGGGTATCGAATAGACCCCCTTATGAGCGTTCTTTATATGTTTGCTTTAGGCTGGGCATTTTGCACACGGCTTGGTATACTCGTGAATGGTCTCTACGCAACTCTGGTGTATGTCCACTCTGTAACCAAACAGATGAAACGTTAACCCATTTCACGTTGATATGCCGAAGCCTAATGGAGCCTAGGCGCAGGTAACACAGAGAAGCAATGTAGTTCCTCACCAGTACGTTGGAGTGGACAGTAGTACTTGCTTCAGCTAGGTATGTCCACCGCACTTGGCTCCTAAGAAGTGAGTTGATGGGCATTGAGACATTGCAACCATAGATCACCCCTGGGGCTGCGAGCTTGCTCTCCTCTTGAGGCCAAACTTGATTTTATTGAAGGTCTTTGAACTAGCATTATGTTTTTTTAGGAGTTTTGTGGATTTACTCTTGAATTACTGTTTTGTGATCCATATTGAATTGTATCTTAATTGAATGAATGAATGAATGAATTAATGAATTAATGAAGTAACTGTGATTGCAATGTTTTATGCTAAAGGACCATTCTGAATAAAGCTATTAACAACAACAATGTATTCAAACTATGAATGTAAATGTGTGGAACTACCTATTGTAAAATATCTGAGCACAATGTCAAGAACAGTCACCCATATTTGTTTTTCTACATATTGATGTTTGTGATGCAAAGTAAACTGGATAGTAATTAAATTGTTAGTAAAACAAAAGTAGGCAGGCTGCAGGTTATTCATTTTCATTGTAGACAAAGTTATGTTTTTTTATTTCAAAGGCGATTTGAACAGCATTGAAATATAGAGAACCACCTGTATTTTAAATAAAACAAAATATTAAGATTACAAAGACCAGTTTTCCGACCATGATTGTTGGGAGTGGGAGGTATAGGATTAGGAATATGTCTCTAAAGTCAAAGAACCAATTGTAATAGTGAAAATACATGCCTTAGCGAATCCATGTGATCACTGCACCGCCCGTAACTGCGCCGACGAAAATGTCGACGCCAATTACGGCGTGGCACAGTGATCAGATAGATCACTGTGCCCGCATCCCCCAGTCCGCATTTTGCTTCCCAAACCCCCCACTCCATTTACCTTAACGGCGGCACACTTCTGTGTGCGCCGCCCAAACCCCGCTATCCCTGCGGCGTCAGTTCCTCCCACTAACATGGGTAAGAGCTGACAACCACAGGGTGCTTTTCTTTTTTTTCTCTTTCTTGGCCTTTTCTTACCAAAATGGTAAACGGGGGACACCCCTGCAACCCCCCCCTACCTCCTGACTCCTGTTACGGCACCCACCCAAATAGAGCAGGGGACACGCCTACAACCCCCGCTCTGCTTGGGCGCAGCAAATGTTGCCTTCATTTTGTGTTCCCCCAAAGTCGCAGTGACTGCGGGGGCGCACAACTGAGGGCAAAATATTGGTACGATTCCTGTTTTAGCTATATTCCATTACAGTTTATCTTGTTTTATTACCAGCGTGACTCAATAAGTTATAAGCAACATTGACCTACACTAGGGGTCTGCAATTTTTGATTCTCTGGATATTTTGGACAACTCCCCATCTGCCATTTCAGTATAGTAAATGTGGAGTGGTTTTGGAAGTCAACAAGAAATCAGCTAACGGTGAAAACTCAAGCAGTGCGCCCGTCCCTTTGATTATTAGAAATTATTAGCTTAGCGTTAGTTAGTGACAGCCCTGCTGCATGTGCCTGTGTATAGCTGCAATTCACCCTGCAGCCCTAAATCAGACAAATTCAACTAAACTCCTACCAGGGCTGCCTCTGCTGGGCTTGAGTTATCAGTTATGGGCAATGGTGCTTCCTTATTTGCGAAACAATCATGGGTATTTGTGTTTCACCCTCCTGGGGGTTTGTCAAGGAACAATCACTAATAGATATTTTACGTTCCAGTTCTAGCAGTTTAACAGTACAGCAAAAAAATGAATCTTTGAAGCATTTTCATAAGTCTCCATTAATCTTGCTGTAAGGTTTTGGGAGTCGTAATCCAAAACATCTGGTGAGCCACAGGTTGCAGACCTCTGGTCTACACCTTAGTAACAAATTGTCTAGTTGGACGCGTGACTAGCGGCCATGCTGCAAGGACACGTTTCCTACAGCTCCTGCAGATCCTGAGCGATCCTAGCCTGGAATATAGACAAAACACACTGAAACTTCCAGCCAGTGCAACCAGCGATAGATGACCCTGGCTACATCAGCGGGATGTATGGAAAAAGCTATCAGAAAACAGAGTGCTGAATAAGAGCTCGACAAGCTTGAAGCGTAGCCTGCGGCAGCAGAATTAAGATGGCGTTGAAGCAGTGATATCGGAGCACACATAAAACAAAGACACACAAGATGAGAAGGCAATCATAAACGAATATCCTGTGAGCCTAGCGGACCAGGGCGCTCAACTTAACAGAGGAGTAGAGGAGGTGTGGACATGGCGAGGGTGGAGAGCAGTGCGGGGAAGAACTACGGCAGGCACCAACAACAAGAAGTTTGTGGAAGGAGACGTGACTGGCTGAGGAGTGGTGGACGAGCGTGGACATAAGCGGTAAGATGCGTGGAGGAGGCCGCAACTCGGTACAAGAGTTGCTAAGAAAAGGCTTGAGGCCCCCGCTCGCCATTGGACACATTTCTGAATATCTGTGAGACGGATCATGAGGGAGACTGGCCCATATTTCATAATAATCGTAATGCGGACCACATAAGAGACTGGCCCACACTTGGGATCGGCCCGGAGGCGGATCATGGAGGATACTGGCCCGCACTTCAGATCGGCCCGAAGGCAGACTATGGAGGAGAATGGCCAGCACTGTGGATTAACCTTGCAGCGGACTGTGAAGGGGACTGGTCCGCACTACTAAATGGCCCGAGGTGGACCACATAGGAGACTGGAGGTGTGCACAGACTGCAGCAGGCACCGGCCCATGAGGGATATTGACAAGGTGTTACAGTGGGAAGAGCCACCGAAAAGAACGGTGGGTTCCTACAGTCCTCAACGAAGCAAATATGACCCGTTTCAGAGCTGTAGGAGGCATTGGCCACACCAGCATATAACAGTGAAATAACAGTCAAGAAACTACAAGGGGCACTTGAACGGTACCGCAGTGAGACATACAGTGCGCGCAGCGAACAGGGGACCCGGAGACATGCAGCCCCAGAGCCAATGGTGTAGGGTTGGAGGCCCATGTGCATGGAGGCGATTTAAGTTGCACTGGAGTAGGAATCGGGTGCACAGTGCGATCCCGGGCTCTCCTGACACCAGCTCTGGAACACCGGGTGTGGATAACAGGCAACTGCGGACCACAGCAGACACCCATTCCAGAGGGGGCAGTAACAACACAGAGGTCAGCAGGATAGCCAACCAGATAGTAATAGCAGACAGAGTGCTGGAGCACACTACGCCCTAGTGCAATCCACATGCACACAGGCAAGACCTAGGGATGGACATTGGAAGGAGTGCATGCTGACCTACAAATTGTGCCACAAGGTTAGAACAAGAGAATATTGATTTGTACCAGAGTCTGATTAGGGGGCGCATGAGGCAGCACACCGGTTCAGCAAGGGTGCGCCACCAAAGACACCTGCCAGCTGGACAGTGAGCGTGCTGGATATGGTGCGAAGAGCCACAGGCTGGTTACGCCAGAGACTAAACTCGGCAACAGCAGGACACAGGGAGTCCCTTGCATGAGGGAAGTTCAGGTTTCAGCTCAAGCAACGGATGGTGGGCCCACAGCCAGTTATCAACAAGTCACTGTGCACCCTGCCGAGAGGAGTGCAACCGTATTAGGTCGCACCAGCGAGAAGCATGTAAAAAACCCAAGCCAGCGGCAATTACTGCCAGGACAAGATCATAATTGACATTGCCCAGTAGGGCACATGCCACTGTGCACTGGCACAACTAGTAGAAGGAAAGCACCACCACCACTACAGACACTGGACGAGAGTGCACACACTGAGCAGCCAACTAAAATGGCTGCTTAGCCCAAGAGCTCCGTACCATGGCCAAAAATCGAGCAAGAAAGTGGCAGCATAGTATGCTTAAAGTCGCTATAACTGCAGGACTGACCAGATAACGACCGAGTGCAGCTGGTGTCCCACACACGAGAGCCGTGGAATGCTGTGCGCTGAGATCTGAAACCTGATTGTAGCGTAGCCGTGCTGGAGGGTGAAGGCCGCTGGAGCAGTACTGGCTAATGAGACCTGGCCGTGTGAAGCCTGGTGGCCAAATTCCAATGCCCTCGATTCCGGGATGCGATACCCACAGAGGCCACCACTACCGGTATTGTGACATACAACGTCATGAGACGGACAATTGTGAAAGACCATGCAGGGGCTCCTGAAGAGGGACTCCCCCACAACATGAACCGTCACGCTGTCGGCCCGTCGACTGCCTGCCCATCTTCCTCGCTGCATATTCGGCATCGCAGCTAGAATAGCTCGGCCGGAGCAACACCGCAGAAGGAGGGGCACAAACAAGACCAAGAGATCGCTGTTAGAAACTGCTGCGACATCGGAAATAGTGTCATCCGCGGACATGTTCCCTGAGCGGACACTGTGACTGATACACTGCTACGTGCTGGAGCTGAGCAGCGCCAAATCTGGGTGGAATCAAACCCGTACTGGATCACCCATCTACATACGCCGCACGCTGAGACGGGTGCCCAATAATCTGAAGGTGAGCTTACCGAGCCAATGGTCAATACTGCCTATAACCTCCATCACCAAGAATTCATCCCGGCGGCGCGCTTCGTCCTGCGCAGCACGGAGCTCTGGGAGACCAACAGTGGCCATTGGGGATCCACAGACACAGCCTGGCGTACCGACCTCCGTGGCAAACACACTCCTGTCCCCTACAAGATGGGGAGAATACAGAGGTGAGCGCGTGATTAGGAACCAACTGAGCACTTCACCGAGTGGGCTGGCAGACCGCGCTGCGTGTCCACGTGGGAAGACCAGACCAGTGGTCCTTTAGAAGTGTCCCTAGCTCGGGCAGCGAGGGATAGACGCCCCGTGGATCCAATGCTGCTAGGTTATCCTACCCCAAGACCCGCAGAGGACACGTGGAGACACTCCTGATCTTGGGCACTCCTGCTGGGTGGAACCTGCTCACTAAGCTAGCACAGCAGTGCCCTAGGGCGGATAGCTCACTGAGGATACAGCTCACTACGCCGGCGCGGCAGAGCCCCAGGGCGGATAGCTCACTGAGGGCACAGACTTAAACATAAGGCACGGTCATAAACATACCCACAAACTCGAAGCAACATAGTCCCCAAGCCTGGGATATACTTACTCTACTGATCACCTAACCATATATAGGCTCGCCTCTTCCACACAGTCAGTTGGCGAGGGCATGTATAATCCATAGGGTGCCAGGCCGATCACTGACCAGCAACAGACACGCATCAACCCGCAAAGTGAAGGTTGACCCAGCATCGCATATCTAGAAGATACAGTTGGCCTGTGTCCCTTGTGATTGGGCCCCCGGGGAAGGGATCAAGAAGCAACTGATTAACCTCCACGTGAGGCCGTCCTCCACGCCCACATGTCAGTGGGACTGCCGCCAAGGAGCCTAGTCTGACTTGCTTGACCAAGCTGGGCACTCTGGACTGCACAAAACAATACACTCATTGGACCTTCCTGTGCAGCAGATTTCCTGGGCATATGCATACCAATTGAGCCCACTCAGCTAGGTCCATACTTGATCTGGTCCCCCGGAGCACCCAATCACCAACAGTTATGACCAAGGGCTCTGGTAGTGGAAGGAGAAAAGGCGCAATGGATATGTTCGCGAAAGTCACTCTGCGCAACGAAACAAACCAGCAAGAACAATCTCTACCAAGACCATCCACCAGTATCTCTGAACCGCCCCCGTGCCTGATCTGTCGGGCATCATGGAGGCAATGGCAAAGGGATTTGCTGCTGTACATGAGAAAATGGATGACATCAACGCAACTGTGGCCTCAATCAAAACACAACTGGCCCACAAAGCTGCCCGCATAACGGAAGCTGAGACTAGAATAAGCACCAATGAGGACAACATCCGTAAACTTTAAGATACGGTAACTACGCTCTCAAAAGAAATGATGCTAGCAAAGAGAAAATGCGATGATCTAGAATCACGCTCCCGCAGGAACAATATTCGTATTGTGGGAGTCCCGGAAAATGTGCTAACAAGCAAGATAAAGCTAGCTATCGAAAATCTCCTTAAAGATCTCCTGGACCAATCCAATCTGTCACCATTCTTTACCGTCGAGCGAGCACACAGGGCGCTTTCACCCAAACCAAAACCAGGAGACTTTCCTAGACCCATAATATCCAAAATCCTAAGTTACCGAGACAGGGATGCGATCCTCCGACTAGCCCGCAAAAAGAAAGAGTTAAGACTGGGATCCCAGACTAACCGCATTTTTCCAGACTTCTCGGTCCCAGTACAGTTGGAACGCCGCCAATACATCGGGGTGAAAAAGATGCTCCGTGAAAGGAATGTACAGTATGCTATGCTGTTCCCAGCGACACTGAAATTACAATTCCGAGGCAAACTATACTGCCCTGAGTGAAGCCGTCAAGTTCATTGAGGCACAAATCCCAGAAACTAATCTGGCAGAAGACCCAGTGGAAGGAGACAACTGACTCTATTCACTACACAAACTACATTCTGGTTGAGTGACATGATTTGAAACATGTGCAGATAGAATTTTATGAGTCCCATCCACCTGGATACTAGTTTCAGAAAAGGTGCATACACCCCTATCATCAGCAAAGGCTGTACAGTAACAACACTCCCACTTGCAGTTGCTTGGTGAACATGTTCAAGTTATGGTCCCCTACGCCCGGTTCGCTCAATGGGGTATTTAAGGAAGGGAATGGGGTGGGTGTTTACACTGCTGTGTTGGGGTTGGCAGTGTGGGAGGGGGAGGGCAAACAATTATGGGATTTCTGTCTTAACCCGGGAAGTAACGGGAGCACCAGTTGCGCTATACAGAGGAGAAGTTGGGCAGAAACTATTAAAACACTGGAGGACGGATGCAGGAACGTGAGGGCTACACCCCTGAAACACACAATTGAGAACATGGTACACAACAAGATACAGCCTCATACTTAAAAGATAACACAACAGGTGAAGGTCCGGAGCCACTAGAGAAACCTGATCCTTTGCCCATCCTGCTGCCGCTAGGAGATGCGGGGAATGGGATAGACCAGGGAGAACCTTGGTGGGAGTGGTTCAAGCCCAACAAGGTCGGGAACAGGTGGACTGTATACTAGATGCACAAGGTAACAACAGGTGGGCGAAGTGGTGACAGTGTTCAGGGATTTCTACCACAAACTATATGCAGCTCCTCCACCCAAAGGAGACCCAGATATACAGGCCTTACTCCAGAAAGGCACAGAGCCCTCTTTGAACCCTCAGGCCAGGGAAGAACTCGAACCTCCGATCACATTAGAGGAGATAGTTGCTGTCATCTCTGCACTTCCTAAAAGTAAGGCACTGGGCCTGATGGTCTAACAGCTGAATTTTACCAGGAACACACAGCGACACTGACACCAGTTCTCCTGCAAGTATGGGAAGAATCCCTAGAGCGTCACATCCTCCCGGAGTCTCTGAGAGAAGCCGAAATTACAGTATTACAGAAGACAGATAAGTCTAACAATGAATGTGGCTCATATAGACCCCTCTCCCTTATAAATTGTGATACTAAAATATATGCTAAGATTCTGGCCAATAGGCTCCTTCCACTAATGCCCCACCTGGTTCACCCTGATCAGGCTGGATTCATACCCGGAAGATCCACCTCACTCAACATTAGATGATTATTTAATATAATAGCCAGATTAGACCCGGTAGGTCAGCAGTTGCGGGCACGATCGATGCCCAAAAGGCTTCTGATATGGTCGCCTGGGATTATATGTTCCCAACACTAGAAGCGATGGGAATAGGACCCAAGATGCGACAATGTCAAATTATTATAAACACAACCATTAGCTAGGTTCCGGGTTTACCCACTCACATCTTCCCTATTCCATTTAGAAAGCGGAACCCGACAGGGTTGCCCCTTTTCCCCTATCCTCTTCGCCCTGGCCATAGAACCAATGGCAGAGTACATTAGGGAACACCATGGCCACTGAGGTATCCGACTGGCGGGACACCCCGAAATCATCTCATTATATGCCGATGACGTTATGCTTTTTGTAAAAGACCCTCTGATCAACCTTAACTCGATCATACAGGATGTCACACACATCGGCTAGCTATCAGGCTTCACAATCAATGCTTCAAAATCAGAGATATTCCCAATCACCAATAACACACCCAACTGTCAGGGGTTGTTCTCTCTCCACTGGGCACCCAACCAAATCAAATACCTGGGGGTAACAATATCGAGATCTCATGCCTCGCTTACAGCGGGACAACTATGCCACACTTAGGACATATGCAGAGAGCAAAGTGGGTACATGGAAAGCACTCCCATTATCCCCCACCGCCAAACTATCACTGACCAAAATGATATTGCTCCCCAAGATGTTGTACGTATACACCAATGTCCTGAACTGGCCCCGGAAAACCTATTTTACTCAACTACATGGACAGCTCGCCCAATTCTTTTGGCACACCGGGGCGGTCTGCAAGAAATGGTTGGACATGAAATATCCATATGAGAAAGGGGAATCACAGCGGCCAATCTGGAAGTGTACTGGATAGCAGCCCAAGCCCAGTTTGCATCATTTGGTACCCCATGACACCAGCACACGTCAAACTTGAAGCAGTGGTAAAACGCTAGTATTAAATCAATAAGATTGAGACGATTGCCCATTCGACCTGATTATGTCCATGCTATGAGCATGGAGGAGGATGTTCTCCCTCATGTGTACCAAAAAACCTTACTATCGATGGCTACCCCTATGGAAATTCCCTGAGCTCAAACCAACATGGGGCAAGTCAATCCAGATAAAATGGGAAAACCTAGGTTATAGGAACCTCGCGGACGTCTTCCCGGAGGGCAAATTCATTACTCCTGCTACCTGGAAACCAGGATATGGTAACACAAGCAGGGACCATCTGCAATACTTTAGACTGCATGCGGCCATCTCCACTAGATGACCATCCTACCCAAATGAACCTTTAGAAACCGCCAGCTTAGCCTATATTGCTAACTCTGGGGACTGCAGGCACAGCCTCTCTGCTCTGTATAAGATGGTGCAGAACTCCACCCCGATCCCGGCATCAAACGCAGACTAAGCTGGGCCTGGAACTAACAGATGAGCAATGGACCCAAATGTGTACCCATACCAAGAAAGTTTCCGTTAACACCAGATTTAAATGTATACAATTCAAAATGTTAAACAGGCTCTACTACACACCGGCTAGAATCTCTAAAATGGCCCACTCACAGCCCCTTTGTTGCCCTATATGTAGACAGAACTTGGCAGATCACCTACACATGTTTTGGGCGTGCCCAAAATTGGAGAACTACTGGTCCAGACTAATAGAAACAATAGCGGAAATTACAGAAACCCCACCTGAACACGACCCCATGGACCCACTCTTTGGTATATGGCCGACAATCCACAGTAAGAACCTCCGTACATTTGCTAACACTGCTTGTATGATAGCCAAAAGAACTATTCTCTTACACTGAAAAGACAAACCCCCCCCTCGATGTGAAGGAGTGGTTAAATGCACGGACGTGGTCCTAAGAACGTGAAGAAATGTACATACATACTCTCCCTCCTAGGTCCAGATGATGCAAAACGTTGGTAGGCTTTCGATCTTAATTCTGTGGCAAAACTGCAATTTGAAAACTAAAGAAGTGAGGTTGCGTATCCCCGGTATGTGCCATATTGACAGTTTGATATGTGTTATGTACTGTGAACCAATTTTTGTACAAAGTTATTGTCTGTACCAATGAATGTATTATGGGACATGGTGCCACCATCTATGCTGCATCGTTCTGCCAGAATTAAAGGTTTTAAAAGAAAAAGAACAATAGTATTGCACTGGATATTCCAAGCAACCCACATCTAACATCGGGGAATCATAAGCGGAATGGCCAGTGATGAGTGTAGAACCAAGGGGAGGCGTGAGGACCGGAGCTGAGAACGTGTTATGGTGTCCAAAACGCAGAGGAGCATGTCGAAACAACCCAGGATAGACATTTTTACTAAATCCACAAATACTACAGGAAATGCTACGCTGCTGACTCCATCTTCACAAGGTGAACAGATTCAGATGAAAGGAGACCAGCTAGTGCTGGACGCCAATACAGCATTAAAAGTGGCGTTGGAGTCGAAGATGGATGCCAAAGTTTGGATGTTAACCTCCTGAGGCAAGATGTCTGTGCACTCGCGGAGCGCTCAGGAGCTCTAGAAAAGGAGATGGCGGCAAACACAGTGGGTCTCAAGGACACTTCGAGAGTTGTATCGATATTACAGCAGTAGGTGAAGAATCTGGAGGACAGAGTGGAGAATGCAGAAGGAAGGGCTAGATGCAATAATGTCAGAATTATTGGACGCCCAGAAGGTGCAAACCCCACCAATTTTATTGAAAATATGTTGCTACAAGAAATTGCCCCAGGTACACTCACCCAGCGATTCACAGTAGAGAGAGAACATAGGTCCCTGTCGAGGAACCCACCAGCAGCCATTATTACTGCATACCCGGATTACACCATGCAGGTGCAAAGACAGAGGATGAACTTTACATCGGTGAAGAAGAGATGCAAGAAGTAAGCCTCAAATATATACTGCTGCATCCGGCATGACTGTAGGTAATACATGGTGGAAGAGCCATTTTCTTTGACACGCCGGACGAAGCCCATAAACGGATGGACAGATGTAGGAGACACACACTAGTAACCCAAGAATAAACAGGGATTAAGATGCCGGACTATGTATACCAAATACGACCAGAAGCGAAGGTTTTGTGTTTTCGTCTGTACATATATCAGGCACTGCCAATGTTACAAAGAGCAGGGGCTGGCAGAGAGTTCCCATCTAGGAACGCACTGCAAGGAAGTTTTCTTCACCGAAAAGTGGTTTTGGTTTCAGATACTAGTGCTTAAGTATCCACCTGCAGCACCCCAACACCAGGACAAGTAACTGGAGGGAAGGCGAGAAGCAGGGATGCCTGAGCACAAGTAGTTGAGCTGGGCAATTGTTGAGAGGGGGGAGGGTAGGCGACTTAGGGTAGTTAGTCGTTATAACGGACGACCAAGACAAGCAGGAAGGAAAGACTATGATGGGGAACTTAAAATTGCCTCGTGGAATGTCCGAGGGCTGAAAAGTTACAAAAAAACTGAATAGGATAATTACTTATTTGAGGCGCCAGAAGATTGACATAGCACTACTCCATGAAACGCACCTCATAAATGAAAAACTAACTGTATTGGCTAGGAAATGGAGTGGTATGACAGTAAGCGCATCATTCTCTGCGTATGCGAGAGAAGTCCTAATATGGGTTGCTCCGGCTGTGCCGTTTAAAGTTCTAAGGGCCTTTAGAGACGATGGAGGATGATCATAGTACAGGGAATGTTAGAACATAGAGATCTCTGCATTATCAATACCTATGCTGCAAACCATGACACATCAGCCTACTTCCGATCACTGTATCCACAGATAGGGGCATACAGGGATGGAACATTACTGTGGGGAGGGGATTTTAATTGCACGTTAAATATGGCATTAAACAGATCAGATGTGAAGGCGGTTAATCTGGCTCCCGTGGCCATAGCCTTGAATACATTACTACAAGTATTTCAGTTGACTGATATAGGACCAGCATCCGCAAGCCCAAGGATAGTCCCATTACATTGCACACAATGATTTACACTAGACTAGACTATATCTTTACTGGGGATGAGACGCTAAGCGAATTCACATTGGCAGAATATAAAGCGCAGGTGCTATCGGATCATGCTCCCCTATTAGTCACTTGGCAGGACTCCTCCCCTAGAGCAAAAATCCTGACCTGGAGCCTTAGGAGCGAATCCCTTAGAGATCCGATGTTCCAACAACACATGCAAGATGGGGTGAAGGATTACTTTAAAAAAAGCACAGAGAGTGTGGAATCGGCGGGTAGGTTATGGGAAGCCTTTAAGGTGGTTATCAGAGTTACGGGGATAGCCAAAACAAAACGAATGCAAGCCAGTATAGAAAGGGACTTACATACAGCAGAGGTCAAATTAGAAGCCATGCATGGTACTGGCGACACGCCTAAAGACAGAGCCCAAGAAGTTACTCGCCTGCAATAGGAATGTATGGAACAATGCGATAGACTGGGCAAGTTAAGCTACAAGAAGTATGTAGAGAGGCTGCATGCCGAAGGAGACAAGCCGGGACTGTGGGATGTATTTACCCATGCATCCGAGCCCTACCTCAAAACTGTGCAGTACTGACATGAAAACATCATGATGGCCAGAGCTTCCCAGAAAATGCACAGGGAAATGCATGAAGAATAGGCTGCCACTCATTTTTGCCGATGTTATGGGCACAGAAGGAAACTGCCTAAAACCACCATTGGACTACCCACACAGTAGTCTGAAACCATTGGGAGTGGCAATGCTGATTGCCAAAAGCAAACCCATAACTGTTGGGAATTCATTTTCTTAAATCCCAAAAAGGGGTGCAGTACCAGTACTCACCATTATCAGAAAGTCGGCGTTTTAAAACCACCAGATTTTACTTTTTTGTGTAAAACTGAATGAACCCAAAGCAGGCTAAAGAAAGACTTACTGAGAGGTGGATACAATGTAAAGTGATATTCTGAAGTGACTTGAAGGTTTATAACAAGACTGGCTGAGCTGTGGATTGCAGCAGTTTAAGTTGCACTGGATTTAAAGATACTAAAATCTAAATGTTTAAATTGACTGAGTGACCTACTTTTGAGTGTCACATAGGTTGCAATTGTTTAAATGTCATAGTTTTAAACTTAGAATCAGCCTTCTAGCTGCATATGTGAAAATGTTTAGTTTTATTTGAATGCAGAAACTGGGGAACAGAAATGACATGTAGCTAAAAACTGGCTTAAAGAGATTCCAATTTGCCTGGCAACTACCCCCATCAGGAGTGAAACTTGAGTCACAGCTGTGTTCCCAGGCCTAGCTGCCCTTTTGCTGCTCACACCAAAAGGGATATGACACTTCCCTGATTGAATTACCTGGGCTCTGCAGGAAATTGAACAAAGCCCTGTCTTGACTCAGGCAAATGTTTTATGGCGGGAGTCGTAAATGGAGATTTCTCCTGGAAGCACAGGGGAGGGGCACTGCCTGTGAGAGCAAGCTGGCTTGGCAGAACTGGAAAAACCAGAAATTCAACCTTGTGCTGGAGGAAAACCACACCCCTTTGGGGCCAGAACATAACTCTTAAAAGATGAATAACTCATAGAGCGGACATGTGAAAATTGTATAAATGACACCATAATTCTTGTGATTTTTCTGCCCACATTTTAAGAGGTTTTTAGAACCGGTGGCATGTTCAGGGGGGTTTTAGCGGAAAAGAGGATATTACTCAAAATGTGTGCATGTGAAAAATCTGACACTTCATCAACTAATGTCCATACTCCTTGCGCACATGTGTGTAGATTTGGGTTAATGTCCGAAATTGCGAAACCAGTTAAAAAGTGAAATATGTGCCATTTTTGAATGCAAGCCCCCAGGAAGAGCAGATTTGGACAGGGTATACCTCCTGTGATATGTGAAGGGTGCATGTAAATTTAAACAAATGTGTACCTGTGCAAATATGTTTTTTTTTTAGCAAATATAGATTGTGTGTAAAGTTGACAGGGGTGGGTTCTCTGTATCATAAACAGACCTCATCATGATGACACTTCATTTCATTCCCCCAATCAAGTGGAAGCGGATGAAGTGGCCAATGACAAGTGGAGAGGGGCTGGCTAGTGATGCTGCTCACACACACCCATTTTCAAAACACATAAAAGCAGAGAGACTGGACAGATAGGGACCTTCAAATCCATTTGCAGCTGGAAGCTCTGCCGGGAAAATCCATACTTTACCTCCATCAACCTTCAGAGACCCAGACCAGACCAGCAGAGTAGAGCTGACCTGTTAGCAGAACCAGAGAGAGCTGACCCAGATCACTGTGAAGTGCAGAGACCAGAGTCCAGTCCTAAACCTGACCAGATCCATGGCAAGGCCCATTTAACTCAAGAAGATAGTGTGAGTACCTAGAAAACTGTGCAGAACCAATCTCTTAGTTAAAATAATATAATTCAATCCTATTTTAATCTAAGTAGAACTGCCTCCTAACTGTCACCTGTCATTTGTAAAGCTGTCACTTGTCATTTTCTAGTTGCAAGCTGCACTTGTCTTTTTTAACTTTAAAATTTCAAATCTGAAAAACGACCTTTATTTAATCGCTCATATCACCGTGACCGTTTGTGCTAGCGACTTGCAGTAACTTTCATCTGGAAGCTGAGATCCTAGGCTTTCTTAGGTGATAGTCCTTGTAGTTCCTCTGTAAACGCGCTCGGCGCATTCGCAAATTTAGCCGCGATTTGACATTTTACCGCGATTTGCAAATTTCTCCACGTGTGAAAACAGCAGTTTGTTTTTGCTTTCATTTGCCAAAAATTCGTTTAACCTACCAGTTACTCCTAGATCCTTGCTAAAGTGAGCCTGGACTAATATTAACTAGATACCACTCACCCTGAACCTCTAGAGGGAATTAAAAGCATTTTAGTATATTTTTTTTTCTTCATTGCCAGCACATATCAAAGCATTTTGCCTGTGTTTTCAACTTCTGTAGTCTAAGTTGCTGGGTGAACTGAATCACATTTGATTGCATTTCTGAGAATTGTGTGCCTTCCTTCCACTTCCTTGCATTGCATAAAAGGGGGGAGGGGATTGCCAGAGAAAAGTGATTACATTGTTTTGTTGAAATCATATTGAGTATTTTCTGTACTGCATTTCATTCCACATTGCATCCATTTGAAACCATAAAAGTATTGTTGCTACCTTATCCATTTCATGTCAACTCCTTAGTGATTATCAAGAAGCGTGTTAGTGCCAGATTCTCCGTTGTTAATATTTATCATATTAGATTAAGTGTGATATTCAATTATTAATTTATTATAAAGTGTGATCTATATATCTATTGTTTAAATTATCAAATAAACCTTTTAACTTGTAAAACAGAACTACTTCTTGGCTCAGTGGGGTCAGGGGGATTCCAAGAGAGGGGTGTTATATAGGGGTAGTCATCCAGAACGCATGAACTGGACATAAAGATATCAATAAGGGTTTTCATTCAGTATTATAGACTAGGCGTTGACTTAGCTGTAGTGTTGAATTGAATCCTCTTACAAATTGGGGGCTCGAGCCGAGACGTTGGGTTAGATTTACCATTTGTGCAGCTTAATACAGTGCGCTAACTGACGGGATACATACATCCGGTCGGATCACCACGCTGCATTACGCTGTGAAGCATTCCTCAAAAGGGACACTCCAAGAAAAGTTCTGTTCTGCAAAAATAAAATACTAACTCCTGTAAGTCAGGACAGAGACCAATCTCTAGAATGACGACCTTGGTAGATATGAAAATAGCCAGAGAGCACTTCTTACATAAACTATTTGTGAGAGGTGAATGGGCTGAGCAGGGCCAGGATGCCTGGTTGCAGGCCATCACACGACAGGTCACTGAAACAGGGTCAGACTTATGGAGAGATCAGGGTCCATTACATGTGGCCCTGAGTGAACTATATATGGCTCCTAAAGCCAAAGAGGAACACAATAAGATTGCCAGGATAGCAGCATACCTGTACCTATATATGGGAGACATGCAGGATAGATGTGCTGAAAGCCAAAATCTGGCAAATAGGCAACAGATGGTGTTAGAGAAGGTCCAATCTGACCTGGTCTCTTCTGAGCAGAGGCTGCAGAGGAGCCAGGAGTCAGAAAATGACAGCAGACTGTACATCACTAAAATAAAGGAGGATATGGATGTGCTGCAAAAGGAAAAGTCAGAACAGGATACCAGATTTCTGGCCTTGCAGAAGGAACACCAAGAAGGTTTGGACTCCCTACTGCAAAGCCAGAAAAAGCTGGAGCAACAACTGGACTTCAACAGGGTATGTGCTGAGCAGGTAGTCACCCTGCAAGGCCACCTAGATAGAGTGAAGGCAGAGAGCAACAAACTAATTCTGAAAGACCTGGATACCCAGGCAGAGTTTGATCAGGAGCGCCAGAATGCTGGTGCCTTCCAAAGGCAAAGGGACGACCTGGCAGCACAGATGCAGGCTCTCAGTCAGGAAAGGGATACCTTAGGCCAGGAAGTCTGCCATTTAAAAAGAAAAATGGAAGAAAATCACCTGACCCACCAGGGACTGGGTGACCTCCAAAAAGAACACCAGAACTTGCTAGAGCACACCAGGAGGGTGGAGGATGCTCTAGCAAGAAAGGAGCAGGCCAATAGGGACACAGCTCAGGAGGTAACCCTCCTGCAGCAAAGACTGGCCCAGTTCTCCAGGACCAACCAGGAAGCACAGAGGGAAAATGAGGCCCTCTGTCAACACAATGATAGGCTCCAACAACAGGTAGCGATGCAGGAGAGACTGATAGAGTCGAGTAAGGCCTTAACAGAGGAACTGAAAGCACAAATGCAGGCTCTTGCATTGCAACAGGGAGCAGGGGCGGATAGAGATGAGGTCCGCTGGGAAAGAGAGACTCCTGACCATAACCGCAGGAGCCCTAACACCAGGGGCCTTCATCTCCCCCAGTCCCTGGACTCTACCACCCCCATGTCCCCTGGCGCACATGAGCACAGGGCCGCAGGGATGGCAGATTACTATCCAGCTAAGAGTATGGGGCTCATAGGCCAGTACCACTCAGGAATGGAGGGGTGGGCATCCGGGTATGGGCACCCAAGTACAGTACAGTTCAATGGGGAACCCCAGGAGAGTAGGCCCATTAAGGGCATCCTGAAAACCTCTGCCCAGTTAGGTCAGTGGAGGGGGTACCCATCAAATCCTGGCAGCAAGGAGGAATCTGAAGACTCCTCTGAACTGCGCAGGACACAGGAGACCAGGTCCCCACATTCTGCCAGCCATTCCCAGGCTCGCAGAATCCGGGAAAACCTGGAAGAACAGACGGGAACCTCTGGGAGCAGTGCCTCTGAGTCCGAGGAAGAATGGACAAGGGTTACCCGAACCAAAAAGGCCAATAAGGCAAAAAGGGCCTTGTTTAAGGACCCCTTAAAGCAGATTAAGGCGATCAGGAGCGTCATCACGCCTTACCATAAGAACGCTAAGTATTCTGTTTGGGAGCACTTAGAGTTGTTTGAACAAATGATGGAGACTTTCCATTTGAAGGACAGCCAAAGCTGTATTCAATATGTAAAGTGGACCTTCTCCCCGGAATACTCCAGTTTCTTTGCGGGGCTGGAGGACCAAAATCATTTAAGATGGTCCACCTATAGGGCGGCCATCTTGAAACATTTTTCTGTTCACAGAAATCCTCAAGAGGCTCGCAAGGCAGCCTACAATTTGCAATGTGGGGAGGATCAGGCCCCACAAGAATTTGTGCAGGAGTTAAAGCGTGCTTTTGCACAGACCACAAGAAGGGTGCGCACGGATAGCAGGGAATTTATTAATACGTTTTTCCATGCCTTGCCCAAATATATCATGACCCAGCTCGTGAGGGATTTTCACGAGAAAAGATCTTTAGACTGGGTCATTGAACAGGCTACCCGGATCTATGAGGTGCAGAAACCGGTAGATAGCAAAAGTAATGCCCAGAAAAACCCCAAAGCCAACAGCACCCCTGCTGCTGCCAAGGTGGCAGAGGTAAAGGTCACCCCCGTTTTGGATTTGGAGATGGGGGGGCCTAAAAACCTACCTGCACCTAATAATGCTAGGCCCAGAAGGTCCTCGGGTCAGTCACAATCAGGGAGCCAAGGAGGCAGCCCCACAAATGGGGTCCCTCGCTCTCCTGATTATGTAAGTCCCCGTTACAAGGGAAATCGACCCATCCTGGGTTATGTGTGGACTCCTCCAGCCCAAGGGGGGGGATCCAGCCAAGCACCTAACCCAGGGAACTTCCCTCCAAACTTCCCTCAGGAGGGCAGAAATTTACCAAACCCTGGGCAGAACTTTTTCCCCAGATATCCACCCGACTTTCAGCCCCAAAACCATCCATCCTTCTTTCCCCAATTCCCTGAGCCCAGACCACCGAATCCGGGAGAGGGGAGGCCAAGGGTGGAGGGGTACCCAAATCTTCCCAACCAGGGGTACTACCAAAGAAGGGATAGCTACCCTTCCCGGGATCAGCCCAGGGGAGAAAACAGGGCCCCGTATCAGCCTGAGCGGGTTTCCCAGTTAGAGCGCCAGGTTCAAAACATGGCGCGGGATCTGGGTCACATACTGAGGGCTCAGCAGAACCCTCAGATCGGCATGCCGGCGCAGAACGCACCCAACTCTGGACCTGGTGCTCCAGAACAATGACGGGGGCAGCACCCCGATAACTCACCGGTTCCCAGGGAGGAGGCACAAAGGGAAGGGGGGTGTAAAGCCTTGGAGGAAGCTTCCTTCCTCACTTGTAAACAGCCCCTGGAAACCCAGGAACCGGAAACAAAATCTCTTGCCCCTGAAAGTCGGCCCCCTAAGGAGCAGAGGGGGGGTAGGAGAAACAAAAGACCCAAACAGACTCAGTTTGAGGAGGAAGTACAGATCTTCCAATTTGAGGGAGAGGGATCCTCAGAGGATCCTGGGAAAAGGATCTTCTCCTTCAGAGAGGGGGGAACTCCTCCCAAAGAAAAATGGGTCCCTAGGGATGCAAATCCAGATTGGGGAGATGTGGAGACTGAGCTACCGCCGCCCACCATCTCATCCCAGAACCAACAGCAAGAAAATCCCCTGGTTCAAACCCATCCTGGTGACTGCCTCCAAAAAGGGGGGGCGGCCCAGAACCGGAGCCAGGGGAACCCACAATGGCTCTGATCTCCAGTTGCCAAATTTTTCTTTCAGATTCCCAAGGCTCTCCACAAGATTCTGCCCAAATCTCTTCGCTAGCGATGTCCAAAACCAGAAAATTAGCCCACCAGTTGTCCAAAAATGTACATTATCTGTGCCCCCTTGAGGAGAAGGAGGGAAGATATTATGCCCCGGTACAAGTACAGGGGCAGGGTACAATCTCGGCACTGGTGGACACTGGATCTCAAGCTACCCTTCTGTCCAGAAGGGCCTTTGACGAACTGAATGCAGGAAGGGGAGAGAATTACCAAATTCCTCTCACCTCTCTTCCTGGACAACTGCAGAACTTTGACAGGAAGGAAATTCCCGTTGAGGGGACTGCAGACTTGGACATTAAGATCGGGCGACACAAGTTGAAACACCCGGTCATAGTTGTGACCCCAGAGGGCACCCCTTGTTTACTAGGGAATGACCTCCTGAGAAGGTTGTCACCCCTAATAGATTGCGTAAACAAGGTCCTCTGGACCCAGACTAGCCGACCAATAAAATTAAAACAGAGTGTCAACCATATTAGTTTAAACGGCACCTGCCACATGGTTGAACAAAAATCTGACCAAGTAGAATTTCACTTCCAGAACAACCAAATTCCAGACGTGACAGTAATAGCAGTAGGACAACAGACTGGTGATGGGGGGTCCTCTCTATTTCTGAAAATCAACCTTCCTTCCAGTTTAAGGTGGTATTCCACACTGGAAGGAAACACTCTGAAATTCTTTACAAATCCACAATCAGAAACTCCCACTCCTATAGTCCAGAAAGATGTGAAATCAGCTCAGAGCCTGGCTGATATTCAGCAAATTGGAGAGCAGTTGTTCATCCCGGTTCAGTTAAATGATGGGAAGGACTCTGTTCTCGCTCGAGTGTGTGTGAACAACGGTAAGAGCTTCATCAGCGAAGCCATGTTTCGCCAACTCCCAAAAGATCCAGCCATTCCCACCTTCAAACTGATAGACAAGTGGGAAATGGACCTGGAAGCACCTAATTCCAAACATCTCCTGCCAAGCAGGTGTATGCTCAAAATCTCCATTGGCAACAAGAGCATAGTCCACAATTGTTGGGTCGTGCGAGACGTCCCTGCCGCCTTTTACTTAGGCAGTGACATTCTCAATCGCTTTGCCATTAGTTTGGACCTAATAAACTTCAAAGCTTGGTCCCGATTAGCGGATAATCCCATGGGCTTTGTTGATCCAGAAAAAGCATTTAGGTCAGCTCAATTGCTACCTTATGCAGTCGAAATTCAGGTTAAAGAGGAAGTCACCATCCCAGAAAGGACCCGACAATTCTCCCTGGAAGTGAAAGTTAAAAGGGGACAAGAGTTGAAAAAACCCTGATGCTTACATACATCTAAATGCTTCTCTCCAACAGCAAGGGTTGGGGGTAAACCCAACTCCATTAGTCAACATAGAACATGACACCATTCTAATAGAGGTGGATAACAGCGACTTAAAGAGTATTACTCTAGCCGCAGGCACCATTATTGGAATGGCGGTTGATGACCGACATTTCTCCATTGATCTTGTAAATGAACTGTTGGGACCAATCCCCAAGGACTGTGTTGACAGTGACAGTGAGGACAATACAACACCAGACAGGATTTTTACCCGGCATGGGGGGAACTTCCTGGTGTACACTTCCTGCCCTTATGGTAAGGAAGATGTGACGTGTGACTTCAGGAGGGATGAGGTGATTTTCCAGGTCCATGAGGGCTGCCTTTCCCACCTGAAGCCTCCGGTCCAAATCAGCACTCTGACCAGGGACTTCTCCACCCAGCTGGAGGAGGCCGCGGAGATAGCCAAACCAGAAGTCTTTCCAGGCTTCAGGCAGATGGTGGAAGAGAGAGTCAACCTAGCTGATGCCTGTGTGACTCTGGAACAAAAGCAAAAGTTGAAACAAGTTTTCTTGGATTTCCAAGATCTCTTTGCGGTAGACTCATATGACTGTGGCCGCACCAACATCCACACAACCACAATCCCCACGGACCCTGGCATGACTCCTGTGTTTGTGAAGCAATATCGCTTGCCTCTCGCATCAATGGAGTCCCTTACTGAAATAATTAAGAACCTTGAGTCCCGGGGAATAATCCGTCCAGTCCACAGCACCTTCAATAATCCGGTGCTGGGGATATTGAAGCCAAACGGCCAGTGGAGACTCTGCGCCGACCTCAGGGAGCTCAACAAACGGGTCCATACTTCCCGATGGCCTCTGCCCTACATTGACCAAGGGCTGGCCCAGATCCAGGGGTCACAGGTATTCACTGCAATAGACCTGACCAATGGATACTGGACTGTGCCTGTCAGTAGGGAGGACCAATACAAGCTGGCTTTTACCTTTGGGGGCCAGCAGTACACATGGACCCGGACTCCCTTCGGATACCTCAACTCCGGCAATGAATTCAATATTTTCCTACATAAGGCCATGCCCGACCTGGGTGCGAGGGGTAACCTGGCTTATGTAGATGATGTCCTCATCAAAAGTTCATCTGTGGAGGAACATATAGCGGAGATCCGTTATGTTCTGACACAGTTGAGGGCCGCCGGAGCAAAACTTTCCTTTCAGAAAGCACAGTGGTGTAGAACCCGTGTTAATTTCTTGGGGCATGAGATTACTCCTCAGGGTCTCTGTCCCCAGGAAAAGAAAGTGGAAGCACTTCAGAAACTGAAAGACCCCACAACTCTGCGGGAACTAAGGAGCCTCCTTGGACTGACTAATTACAGCAGAAAGTTCATTGAGGGCTACGCAGAGATCACCAGACCCCTGATTCATCTCTTGAAGGGGGGGGTCAAGTGGGAATGGGGTCCAGAACAAGCCGAGGCAGTAAGACAACTCAAAAGAAGCCTCTCACAAGCGCCCTGCCTAGCTTACCGTGTCAGAAACAAGGAGTTCTTCCTGGAGACGGGGTTCTCTAATACGTGCTTGACGGCAGTATTATACCAAAAGCATGACAAGATCAATAAAGTAATCTCCTATGCGAGCAAAACTTTATCCTCTGTGGAGGAAAAATTCAACGATTGTGAGAAGGCACTCCTGGCAACGGTGTGGGCATTGAAGAATTACCGCCCGTTTATCCAGGGGGAACACATCATAGTGGAGACTCCACACCAGCCTCTGCAATATCTCCAAAGTGATAGAATCCGGGCCGGAAATGTGAGTAATTCCCGAATTACTTCCTGGATTCTGTCAATGCAAGGCTTTCCTGTGGAGGTCCGATATGGCCAAAACAAGAAGAGTCCCCTCGCGCAAGGTCTGGCTGACTTGCGTGATTGTGCCAGAGAAAACTGTCTCGAGGACGAAAGTCTAAAAATAAAGGACAACATGGAGGCATACCTTAATTCCCCACACAAAGTCTTTGAAGAAGACAAGTGTGAGGGAATGCCCACTGTCTATGTGGATGGATGCTCTTACCATGTTGACAACAACGGGGAGAAAGAACTGGTGGCCGGCGTAGGGAATGCATGGGTGAATGAGTCCCCAGAACCCTGCGCTGGATACAAAATTGGTCCCCGAAGTAGTCAGGTGGCAGAATTGATGGCTGTGCATCAGGCCATCCTCACTGCTGTCCAGCATCAACTCCGCGAACTGGTCATAATCACAGATTCGGATTATGTACGGAACGGGTTCGTGGAGCACCTGGTTAATTGAAAAACCAGAGGCATGTTATGTGCTAACAACAAACCCTTGAAACATGGGAAGTTGATCCAAAACATTGATGATCTGGTCACCTCGAATGAGATGACCATCTATTGGAAAAAGATCAAGGGTCATTCCAAAGTAGAGGGACCAGACAAAACTGGAAATGACTTAGCTGATCAGCTGGCCAAAACCGGGGCCATCCAAGGGGATCTAATTGAGATTGAGTCCCTGTTGGGGGAAATCCAGGTCACTGCTATCACTAGGTCCCAGACAAATGCTCACAACGACCTTTCAATTGCCCAATGGAGCAAGGAGACCCCTGATGCTGATTTGATTACCGCTCAGAAGGGGGATCCAATAATTGGTAAGTTTTACCAACACCTTGAGGACCCTGAGAACTTTCCCTTGACGGATACCGATTATACTGGGAAAGAGGACCTAAGAGTGTTGATGAAATGTCCAAAAATGTTCCGAATCCAAGACGGTTTGCTGGTAAGGAAATCCAAAGCTGGCCACGATCAGTGGGTGGTTCCTACCTCATTCCGAAGCCTGATGTTAAGTCACGCCTATGATGCGGCCACCGCCGGTCATAGGGGGTTTCACACAACATTGGAAATCTTAAGAGAGGTTGCATACTGGCCACACATGGGGCAGGACCTCGACCAATACTTGAAGGGGTGTCTTGTGTGTGCACAATTGCAGCCATCATCCCTCACGCACCGTGCGCCTCTCCAAAAGAGGGGGATGACACTGCCATGGTCAGATTTACAAATCGACTTTGTAGGCCCCGTGATTCGCTCTGCTAGGGGGAATAAGTACATGTTGACTGTGACATGCTTGTTTACCAAGTGGGTGGAATGTCTCCCAGCCCCAAATTGCAAGGCAGAAACCGCAGCTGCCTTGATGATTAACCACATCTTTTCCCGTTTTGGTCTACCTCAAAGGATTGAGTCAGACAGGGGTAGCCACTTCACCAGTGAAGTAATGACAAAGATGTGGGAGATACTGGGGGTCAAAAGGAAGTTGCATATTGCTTACAGGCCAGCTTCTTCTGGGGCAGTAGAGAGATATAACCGAACCATTGTGAGCATCTTAAAAAAGTTTGTGGCAGATTCTGGGCCAAGTTGGGATATCCGATTACCTCTGGTCCTAATGGCCATCAGATCTACCCCTTCATCTGCAACCAAAATGTCACCATTTGAGTTGATGACTGGACGCAAGATGGTGCTTCCGCAGCATTTGCTCTACAGGACCCAAGAGCAGACACTAATAAATGCCTCCACAACTCATGAGTATGTGGAGAATTTAAGGAAACACCTCCAACATGCTTTTGCTTACGCTCAGCGGAATCTAGAAAGATCGGCTGATAGCATGAAGACCCACTATGACCTGAAGACTTCCAGGAAGGAATCTCAGGTGGGGGACCGGGTCTATCTATACAACTTCCAAAGAAACCAGGCAAAACAGCAGAAATTTTTGCCTACGTGGAAGGGACCCTTTGAGATCATCGACAAGATCTCCCCTGTGGCCTACAAAATACACATCCCCAAAGGTCCTTTGGCAGCGGGGGAAGACAAGTGGGTTCACATAAACCAGTTGAAATGTTGCCATCCCAGGCACGCTCTGCAACAACTGGAGGAATCCTCTGGAATCCTAGCGGGTACTGTCTCAGACTAATTCAGTTCCAACCATAAAACATACCACATCTAGTCTCTAAAATATTGTGATTTGCATGAAACTGTCTCTTAGTTATACTGTTTTTTTTCAAAATAAGAATGTAATGTTTCATTATGATGAAATGCATATGCTGCCCCACTATATCAATGGTGGGGGAAAAATGTCTATGGATAGGTATTGCCGCTCTTCCTTTGTCGTCCTAGGAGAAAGAAAACCTGGAAACGGGCCAAGGAGGACGATCCGGAGACCGGGAGCAGAGACGCAACGGGCCCGGGGTACCGCCCAATCTTCCCATCAGGACCGGCGAGGAGAACCGATCGATCAGTACCGGATGGAGGAAAAGATGCTGATCTGTGCCATCTACCGGAAGAAGATGAGAACTACATCCCAGATCTTGCGGGTCCCACCAGTGAAGGATCAGATGGCCACCGCAAGAAGGGGGGCTTGTGGGATGTATTTACCCATGCATCCGAGCCCTACCTCAAAACTGTGCAGTACTGACATGAAAACATCATGATGGCCAGAGCTTCCCAGAAAATGCACAGGGAAATGCATGAAGAATAGGCTGCCACTCATTTTTGCCGATGTTATGGGCACAGAAGGAAACTGCCTAAAACCACCATTGGACTACCCACACAGTAGTCTGAAACCATTGGGAGTGGCAATGCTGATTGCCAAAAGCAAACCCATAACTGTTGGGAATTCATTTTCTTGAATCCCAAAAAGGGGTGCAGTACCAGTACTCACCATTATCAGAAAGCCGGCGTTTTAAAACCACCAGATTTTACTTTTTTGTGTAAAACTGAATGAACCCAAGCAGGCTAAAGAAAGACTTACTGAGAGGTGGATACAATGTAAAGTGATATTCTGAAGTGACTTGAAGGTTTATAACAAGACTGGCTGAGCTGTGGATTGCAGCAGTTTAAGTTGCACTGGATTTAAAGATACTAAAATCTAAATGTTTAAATTGACTGAGTGACCTACTTTTGAGTGTCACATAGGTTGCAATTGTTTAAATGTCATAGTTTTAAACTTAGAATCAGCCTTCTAGCTGCATATGTGAAAATGTTTAGTTTTATTTGAATGCAGAAACTGGGGAACAGAAATGACATGTAGCTAAAAACTGGCTTAAAGAGATTCCAATTTGCCTGGCAACTACCCCCATCAGGAGTGAAACTTGAGTCACAGCTGAGTTCCCAGGCCTAGCTGCCCTTTTGCTGCTCACACCAAAAGGGATATGACACTTCCCTGATTGAATTACCTGGGCTCTGCAGGAAATTGAACAAAGCCCTGTCTTGACTCAGGCAAATGTTTTATGGCGGGAGTCGTAAATGGAGATTTCTCCTGGAAGCACAGGGGAGGGGCACTGCCTGTGAGAGCAAGCTGGCTTGGCAGAACTGGAAAAACCAGAAATTCAACCTTGTGCTGGAGGAAAACCACACCCCTTTGGGGCCAGAACATAACTCTTAAAAGATGAATAACTCATAGAGCGGACATGTGAAAATTGTATAAATGACACCATAATTCTTGTGATTTTTCTGCCCACATTTTAAGAGGTTTTTAGAACCGGTGGCATGTTCAGGGGGGTTTTAGCGGAAAAGAGGATATTACTCAAAATGTGTGCATGTGAAAAATCTGACACTTCATCAACTAATGTCCATACTCCTTGCGCACATGTGTGTAGATTTGGGTTAATGTCCGAAATTGCGAAACCAGTTAAAAAGTGAAATATGTGCCATTTTTGAATGCAAGCCCCCAGGAAGAGCAGATTTGGACAGGGTATACCTCCTGTGATATGTGAAGGGTGCATGTAAATTTAAACAAATGTGTACCTGTGCAAATATGTTTTTTTTTGAGCAAATATAGATTGTGTGTAAAGTTGACAGGGGTGGGTTCTCTGTATCATAAACAGACCTCATCATGATGACACTTCATTTCATTCCCCCAATCAAGTGGAAGCGGATGAAGTGGCCAATGACAAGTGGAGAGGGGCTGGCTAGTGATGCTGCTCACACACACCCATTTTCAAAACACATAAAAGCAGAGAGACTGGACGGATAGGGACCTTCAAATCCATTTGCAGCTGGAAGCTCTGCCGGGAAAATCCATACTTTACCTCCATCAACCTTCAGAGACCCAGACCAGACCAGCAGAGTAGAGCTGACCTGTTAGCAGAACCAGAGAGAGCTGACCCAGATCACTGTGAAGTGCAGAGACCAGAGTCCAGTCCTAAACCTGACCAGATCCATGGCGAGGCCCATTTAACTCAAGAAGATAGTGTGAGTACCTAGAAAACTGTGCAGAACCAATCTCTTAGTTAAAATAATATAATTCAATCCTATTTTAATCTAAGTAGAACTGCCTCCTAACTGTCACCTGTCATTTGTAAAGCTGTCACTTGTCATTTTCTAGTTGCAAGCTGCACTTGTCTTTTTTAACTTTAAAATTTCAAATCTGAAAAACGACCTTTATTTAATCGCTCATATCACCGTGACCGTTTGTGCTAGCGACTTGCAGTAACTTTCATCTGGAAGCTGAGATCCTAGGCTTTCTTAGGACCCCAAAAAGATAGTGATAGTCCTTGTAGTTCCTCTGTAATCGCGCTCGGCGCATTCGCAAATTTAGCCGCGATTTGACATTTTACCACGATTTGCAAATTTCTCCACGTGTGAAAACAGCAGTTTGTTTTTGCTTTCATTTGCCAAAAATTCGTTTAACCTACCAGTTACTCCTAGATCCTTGCTAAAGTGAGCCTGGACTAATATTAACTAGATACCACTCACCCTGAACCTCTAGAGGGAATTAAAAGCATTTTAGTATATTTTTTTTTCTTCATTGCCAGCACATATCAAAGCATTTTGCCTGTGTTTTCAACTTCTGTAGTCTAAGTTGCTGGGTGAACTGAATCACATTTGATTGCATTTCTGAGAATTGTGTGTCTTCCTTCCACTTCCTTGCATTGCATAAAAGGGGGGAGGGGATTGCCAGAGAAAAGTGATTACATTGTTTTGTTGAAATCATATTGAGTATTTTCTGTACTGCATTTCATTCCACATTGCATCCATTTGAAACCATAAAAGTATTGTTGCTACCTTATCCATTTCATGTCAACTCCTTAGTGATTATCAAGAAGCGTGTTAGTGCCAGATTCTCCGTTGTTAATATTTATCATATTAGATTAAGTGTGATATTCAATTATTAATTTATTATAAAGTCTGATCTATATATCTATTGTTTAAATTATCAAATAAACCTTTTAACTTGTAAAACAGAACTACTTCTTGGCTCAGTGGGGTCAGGGGGATTCCAAGAGAGGGGTGTTATATAGGGGTAGTCATCAAGAACGCATGAACTGGACATAAAGATATCAATAAGGGTTTTCATTCAGTATTATAGACTAGGCGTTGACTTAGCTGTAGTGTTGAATTGAATCCTCTTACAGGACGCATGTTAGCATGGCTATATAAAAGTGAGGTTAAAAAGGATATGATACGGGAGATTACGGGTGAAAATGGAGCAATAGTTCAGACACACGCAGGCATGAACAAGCGCTTCCAAGAGTATTACATGGGGCTATATGCAGAGATATCAGACATCCAGTCAGCAGATGTAGAAGAGGCACTTGTACAGCTCCCCAAATTGGATGCTGTTGCACCAAGTAAGCTAGCAGCCCCAATAACCATAGAGGAACTCAAAGCCACCATCAGAGGGTTGCCGACCGGTAAGGCCCCGGGGGCAGATGGGTTACCTAGTGAATTCTATAAAGAGTTCATGACAGAGATACTACCCCCGATGCTAGCAATGCTGAATGAGACACTGACAACAGGCATGCTGGCAGGGTCGCTGCGAGAGTCCATTATAGTACCGCTATTGAAGCCAAACAAGCCAGACATTGATTGTGGATCTTACAGGCCTCTGTCACTACAGAATCAGGATAGCAAAATATTGACAGCGTTGCTGGCCAACAGGCTTAAACCAACAATATCTAAGCTTTTACACGCAGATCAATCAGGGTATGTCCCGGACAGAAATATCACATGCAACTTAAGGAGACAACATCATATCATTGACCAAACCCAAGATAGTCAGCACCTGTATGCAATAGCCTCGCTCGACGTGGTCAAAACATTTGATTCGGTCAGATGGCCGTGGCTACTAGCAGTCCTAAGGAGCTTCGGAGTGGGGCCCACGTACATGAAATGGGTGCATCTGCTATAGCAGCCCGGTGGCAAGGGTCATGACCGGCTCCCACATTTCGGACCAATGGCTTGTAGAGAAAGGCATTAGGCAGGGTGGCCCCTGGTCCCCTATGTTATTGATATTAGCACTGGACCCATTGGCAGTGTATCTCAGGAAAGAATACCAATAGGCAGGCATAACGGTGACGGGTGTGAATAATTTGATTTCTTTATATGCAGATGATATGTTGTTATATTTACAGCACCCAGAAACCAATTTGCAATATATGCTGGATCGCTATGCAGACCTATCGGGTATTGTGATTAACGCGCACAAATCTTGCGCATTCCCCCTAGCAGGGTACCCAGGAAAACCCCAGAACACATTGCAGGTACTACCCATTAAGTGGGAGACTAAGTCATTTAGGTACCTTGGGGTGGATATCTACCATGACCCAAAGATAGAACATGCACAGAACACGTTGAAAGCAGTAGATAAAATAGACACGTCAATGACTTTCTGGGCTAGATTGCCACTTTCGGTGATGGGGAGGTCGGCGCTGCTCAAAATGGTGGTGCTCCCGAGGCTTCTGCACTATTTTACTAATGTTCCATACAACATACCCACAAGTTTCTTTAGGAAGCTTGACACGATATGCCGTAGCATAAAAGGTGAGAGAGGTTAAGGTCAGCAGCCTGGGTAAGAATATTAAGATCATTGAGAAAATTACTCTGGAGGAAAGCCCTTTTCTTAATAAGACATGGTTACTAGACAAACTGCACATGATTCCCCAACTGCAAAGTATTAAATCATCAGATATTGAGAGAGTGATACTCCCTGAACTTGGAAGTTTGGTAAATTGGGCAGTTGTGAAGTTTGGGACGGCAGTTATTGTGGACTTGATAAGAGAGCAATCTAAGGTCCTATGGGGTAAAGGGTTTGAAACTGTAACATGCAATAAGATTGGAAATATTGACTTAAAAGGAAGTATTTACCAAAACCAAAAAGATTCTAAGGAATTTAAACCAAAAGGGGTTAACACCTTTGAAAAGTGGATCCCGGATAGGGACTACTTTGAAGACTATTAAGATGAGGAGGTTGGCGAAGAGCCAACAATCCTATCATGGAACAGCAGAGGGTTCCAGTCTATTGTACATAAAGATGGAATTAAATTGATGGGGGAGTGTGATGTGTTTGCCTTGCAGGAGACGTGGGTGAGTGGAGAAATGCTGTTAGAGGGATATGATATACTGACCATCTGTGGTGAAAAAGGATGCCCAGTAGGTGGGTTATGTATAGGGGTTAAAAACCACATTTGGATAAGAGAGTATGACACATTCGGATGCTCACCATTTGTTATGAGTGCCATTATGCCATTATAGGGAATATGGGTCCTATTGGAGAAATATTACTTATTAATATCTACTCCCATCCGGGGGGTGGGAGGGCTAACATGTCAGCTATAGGAGAAATGATAGCTGTCACAAGTGAAGGTTGGATGTTGGAATCCCCTAAGTCAGAGGTGCTGATAGTTGGAGACTTTAATGCTTATTGTGATTTGGCTAAGATAGAGATGGATAAATGGAATGATCTTCGTGGTGAGTTTGAGACTATATTGCCCTCTGAGATGGGCAAATGTGGAAATAACCAAAAGCACCAAAGGCAGGTTGTTGATGGTATCACCTGGGTAAAGCTATTCCAGAATTGGGGGCTAGAATACTTGGTGCCATGGGCTGGTGGGTCAAGGGAAACCACCTGGACTAATGGTAAAGTAGGTTATCATCTTGATTATATGTTTGTTAGCAAGGGGATAAGGAAACAGAACGATTTGATCATATATATACTCCCCTGAGTGACAATAAAGCACTTACATGTAAGATGAATAAAGCATTCCAGCATAAATGGCAGGCAGGTGATACCATGAACATCCAAAGTATATCAGGGGCGTAATTTAGAAAAGTTTGAGAAAATGTTTAATATGCTCCCATTAGATGGACAAGAACGTGCCCTTAGTGGCCTTGATGTGGTAAGCAACCTTCTGGGCATGATTAAAAAAAACAACTGTAGACTCAGTGTAGCACAAAGATCAGGGAAGGAGCATGACAACATATATGATAGTCAGATCAACGACACGGAAAATGGAGTCAAGGAAGATATAAAGAATTTAAAAAAGGATGATTTGATGGAAGAGGGGGTGAAGTTACAGAGAAAAACAGCCATATGGACAATATATAAGAACTGGCTGAAAGCCCAAAAACAGAGTGTTAATAACGCAAATTGGAGAATTATTTATGTACTATGCAAAACACATGACTCTAGGAAATGTTGGTATCCATATCGGCAATACCTTCAGGAGGATGAAAATAGAGATACTAATGCTGTCGGACAGGAAAAATGGATAGGATATATCTCCCGGCTCTTTTATATAGAGAATAAGAAATGCAATATATATGAAATGAGCTGGGATAGTAATGGGCTGTTATTCGCATTTGACATACTTAAAATAATTTAAAAAATGAAATCATCCAGAGACCCGGGGCCAGACGGACTAGCGAATATAGTCATAAAACGTAACCCGAAAAAGTTGGCTTGGTTACTGTTGCAACTATTCACCTCTATATGGAAAAGGGGAAAGATACCGAATAGTCGGCGTAAAGCCATATTCTTCCCCATTTTTAAAAAAGGCGACAGAAAATCCCCTGACAACTATTGCCTATTGGCAATGGCTGATAGCAGTTGCAAAATGTTCTGCTCACAAATACTGAGAACTATCAAAAGTGGAGTAAGGAGAATAAGTTGCTCTCACTACAACAAACAGGGTTTAGTCAGGAATATAGTACCCTTGACAATGTGGTCATGCTTAACCATATAATCTATGATACAATGGATACTAAAGGCATTAAATTGTATGTGTGCTATATCCACTACTCAAAAGCTTTTGACAGTGTCGACAGAGATAGACTTTGGAACAAATTAGCTCATTGGAAGATCTGCCTGGTAATTTTGCACTTCCTGAGAAAAATATACAGGGAGACTACAGTTACAATCTGCCTAGGTAAAGGTGCTAAAATCTCCCCGGTAATTAAAACTAATATGGGCCTGAAACGGGGCTGTGTCAACTCCCTTGTGTTGTACAACCTCTATGTAGCTGACATGTGGGAAAGGTGTTAAAATTTAAATAATTTTCCGCCTGAAGTGGGAGGGATGGGCATTAGTTGGCTGATGTACACGGACAACAGTATTATTAGACAAAACACCAGTGGGGTTGCAGAGGATGTTGAACACGGTACAACAATACTCCAAAGATAATAATTTAAGCATCAATATCAAAAAAACTAAGATTATGGTGTTTGGGGGATCCAAAAGAAAGAAAGATAAGATCACCTACAAGTGGAAAATTGATACAGAAACATTAGAGGTGGTAGATATCTACCCCTATTTGGGAATGCCAATTATGAATAACCCCCCCATGATATGGTAGAATCGAAGTGCAATATTATGAGAGGCTACATGACCAGAAAAGGTGGCCATTCTATAGAGGGCTTCTTAGAAATATATAAGAGCTGTATTATCCCTGGTGCATTATATGCATTAGAATCGGTGGGGGAAAAGCACGTTGAAAACAAAGGGAAAATAGAGGGAAAGCTGTGGAAACCGGTTTTGGGCCTACCCAGATCTACCCCGATTAAAGCAATAAGATGCGAATTGGGGCTTACTGTGCTAAAAACGCTGTGGAAAATAAAGTGCTGTATGCAAATATTGTGTGACAACACCGAAGAGAGCATGATAAGTGTAATTGGTAAAAGTCTGAGTAAGAGAGAAAAGCTGAATACCTATATGAGGAATTTGAAAAACACAGCTCTATACTTCTTAAAAGCAATCAAAGTGAGGTTACCCACTGATGTGGGGGAAATTAAGATTATGCATAAACGACTTAAAACGAAAGCATTAGAATGGGGTGCTAGTGATAACTTGACCAGTCTATATAAAAAGAAGCGATATGCACTATATTCATTGCAAGGGTTAAAACCGACTGACCCTCAGAGTTATTTGCTGAAGGTCAGGAATAGGGAATTTGTAAGATGTATGACCATGCTTCGGTTTAATATTTTGCCATGTAATGAATACATAGGTGCTTGGACTGGAATACCCAGAGAGGAAAGAATGTGCAGGCACTGCCGCAGGGAGATTGAGTCTATTAGCCATTTGCTAACTGATTGTCAAACTTTGCAAGAATTGTACCACAAGGGTTAGTGACTTAAGAATGATTATAACTGATCAGTTCTGGTCGCAATACACATGGCGGAAGCTTTGGCATATAGGGGCACCATTTTACATCTGGAAGAGAGCTGTGACTAAACCACTTTGAGAATACTGGTTGTGGGGATACCATTATTGTTAGTAACGCTCATAAAGCCACGTGGACGGTAGATTTGGCATCAACTGTGAGGATCCAAATATGATCTATGGATGTGACATATTAACTTATTGTGACATGATTATTGCAATGAAATGTTATCGTGAATCCTTTTTTATTAATGTTGATGATGTTATGCTATTTTATTATACCAATATGTTGTCTTGTCTCTTATAATTGTTTTAGAATTGTTTTTACTGTTTTATTGTTGTTGATATGTATTAATGAATTGATATACTATTATTATTGTAAAATTATGAAATGGTAAAACTGTAAAATGATTTTTGTACAAATATTTTAGAAAGTGTATAAGGTTTTAATTAACTAATTTGCACTACAAACTCAATAAAAAAAGAAAAGAATGAAGGAAAATAAGGAAAGAAAAATAAAGAAACATGGAATAAAGAAAAAATAAGGAAGGAAAATTTGCATTAAGCAACAAATGATGGTAAGAAACAAGGGTGGAATGAAAGAAGATGTAGCATGAAGGAAAGAAAGAAGATTAATAGAGGAAACATTGAGCGAAATAAAGCTATGATTAAGTAAAAGAAGAGAAATAAAAGATATACATGCAAAAAGAAAGGAAATTAAGGAGTGAGAATGAAAGTTGTAAAGACATTAAAGAGAGAAACAAATGAACAGAATTAAAGAAACTATGAAAATGTAAAATGAAAAAGAAAATCGTGAAGAAGAAAGAAGTAAAGAAATGAAAGGATACCAAAGAAGAACAACAGAGAAAAGCTGCCAAATAAAACATGTAAATTAGTAGATTCTGAATTGTAGTTCATAGTTAAAAACTGATTGGTGTAGTCAAGGCCATTATTGACACACTGTAGCAGCTGCCTATGGCACTTGTTATTCAAGGTGTCCTTCAGTGATCAGGTCAGTCTATTGTTGCTACTTTATAACAGGAGCCCTTGCACTAGGCAAGATGTGGGAAAGATGGCAGGATTCTTGCACCAACTGGAGGCCTCACAGTCTGTTAGTGTTCACCAAATTCCTACTGGTAATTACTTTATATCTTTAAAATCAAACATTTAATGACAGTTCTCTTTTTAGCCTAAGACCCATGTGTCCCAAAAATCTTGAAAATCAAACAGGACAATTTGGAGCGATGAGATTACCATGCATTTTCTAAGTCTCTCTGGAAATTCCCATGCCCAAAAGAAATGTTTTAAAAAAAAGAAATCAGGCAGAAACTTTTTAAGTATGAAAATACGGATGACATGTCAAGAAGATGGAATTTGGCAAGATCAGTAACCCGCCAAATGTGGTGAACTTTCAATAACTGGAACAAATGTTACAGAGGAAGCATTTACCTATCTACAGTTTAATGTAATCTTTCCTCCATCAGTCTCTCTCTGTCTTCCCCTCTTACTCTCGCTCCATCTCCCCAGTGTGTTTCATAAAATGACCTTCAAAAAGATGAGATCGTTTTTAGCTCATGGAATGCCACAACAACCCTAATCATATATTTTAACCGCAATTTCAAAAGGAACGCTGCCAATTAACAGGCTCTCTGAAATGTATTCATGGCTATGTCCTTGTCCACTCATGAGCTGAACAGCTGGCATAATAACAGTCTGCAAATGAATGGAACGCTGGAGGCACTATTAAAACCCAGACAGTTTGAATTCCTTGCTCAGGCTGTCTGCCCAGATCTACGGGTTTAGCACGAATCAGGAAATCCCTATCGTCATTGCAGTTTCACTATTGAGGGAGGTCTTCCTTCATTTTGCAATTCTTTTTCCATACTGATAAAAAACTATTTGCATCATGCATACAACTTTAAAAATCATAGTCATTGAATACACAGAAGTCATACAAGGCTTGCCGGCAGACACAAAATAAGAGTGGGTTCTAATCTGGAGGATGGATACTCTCACTCATACCCAAACTGATGCAGCTCAAGAAGAAAGCTCCTCACGCTACATTGGCTGCTTCATTGAGCCCCGGACAGGCCCTTTTTCCATCACCCCCCTCAGTCAGGAAAGCCCAATAGTTATAGAAACACACACACAGACGTTTGAGTTAGCAACGACATTCAAAATCGTAGGAACGTTAACGGTGGGTCTTAATTTTCTAACTAAATAGCTCAGCCTAGGTATTAGTTTTCGATATACAACCATGGCAGATGCATTACATTTTGGGGGAAGACGTTGAAAGCCCACATTAGAATGTAAGGTGTTTCTTCCTAGTGGTCCCAAGAGGGGGGTGGGGGAGGAGGGGAGCAGCTACCTGTAGGAATCCTGAGTCTGGGATAATTACACCTTACTGCACTCACGTGCAAATGAACACCCAGGATGAATGGTGTATGGACCCTCATATGAGGGCCTATAGCAGTCCTCTGAATGTGCAGGTGGCCCCATGGGGGGGTGGGGGGGTAGGCCCTTTCCTTATGGCCAGCCCAGTCCTGGTGGCTCGCTGTACTTTGAATGAACCTGGTCAAATAAACAGTCACAGCATCAGGTCATTTGGAATGTGTGCAGAAAACAAATCAGATCCTCGGTATGCCCGAGTAATATCACATTGCAATGCCCCTAGTTGAGGCAGCACACAGACACTTAAAAGTCCTCCTTACATTTCCTCCTGAATTGCAAAACTAGGTGGGGGTCACCTGGGGACAAGATCATTCACATTTGAGGAAAAAATAATTACTTCCCCTACGGGGGATCACTTGTGAGCAAGATCATTCACATTTGATAAATAATTATGTTACCTCAGTGGGATCACATGTGAGCCAGATCATTCACATTTGATAAATAAATAATTATGTTACCTCACTGAGATCACTTGTGAGCAAGATCATTCACCTTTGATAAATAATTATGTTACCTCTGTGGGATCACTTGTGAGCAAGGTCATTCACAGTTGAAGAATACATCATTACCCCTCTTTGGATCAAACGGCAGCTGCAGTCTACCACATTACACACAACATACAGAGCAGACACCAAACACGCAGGGCCCTGATGTCCCGAGGGAAAAGATCCCCAACAAGAGCAACTCAGTCCTCAGTGCAAGTAATGGCCGATTCAGTTATCGCTGCTGTAGCCAACTTGCAGAATGTAACCTCGACCTATGTGCTCAACCGGGTTGGATTTAGTAGAATATTACTGCAACCTGCCTCCCCGCACCTTCTTTCCTGACAAGAAACACCACACTAATTACACCCCCTACCTATCTAGGAAAGTAACCAGGGCATAATGAGGCACCACTAACTATGAGGCACTCTCCTTCCCCCTCTATACCTTCATGGCTTGCCCCTTACCGAATCCCTCGCCCCTCTCGTTGAGGGAATGCCCAGTGGGCCGTCAGTGAGGAGAAGAACCCTGCAGAGCTGCAGGGTAATATTCTTTAACCTACTACAAGAATCCTGTCACTCTACACTATGGGTTAACCCGAGGGTGATCAGCTCAGTGAGTCCCTACAGGATCTCCCTTCGATGGCTCGGTTTACTGAACCACACAGCTGGCTGTACTAGGCGCAACCAACCCTGCTAAAACACTTGCTAATCACACTCCCCTGCGCTCACTTCCTACAGCCGTGAAGAGAAATGACAGTGCAGCCCCAGCTGCACAGGCAGCCAACAGTATACTTTTCTCCTCCCACAGTAATGCATACTGCGGCCGGCACCGTAAACATTCCTCAAGTCACAGAGAGGGGAAAGACAATTCACGACGGCTAACATCTGTCCCTCACGAATGAAGCACCCATGGCCACTCGCTTCAGCCCGCGTTGAGCTGCCTCCCTCACGGCCCTGCTCACTACCTCAACCGTGGAGAGGGGAGAGCGAGAGCCAGCCCAATCAATGGCCCATAACGGAATTCTCCTCACAGCGGAGGGCCTGGCACCCCTGCGTGTTCTTTACGAGAAAAGCATGCTCTGCGCCCCTTGACACAGCTATATATTATTATTGGTCCGTCACACCTGTAGCCCAACGGCAGGAAACCTATGACAGGATTTTTTGAGAAAGCTCCTCATCCACTGTCCCATTCCCCCTGCGGGTGGAGCATACCATGTCCATTGGGATCTCAGGAAGGAGATAAACACCAGTCATTAAAACAGGACTGATAAAATGAACGTGAGCACACGCTCCATACACAACAATGAAACCCCCACACAGGATGTGTGGGTTTACCCTCACCCCGCAGTCCTTCAAAACCCTTGTCCCTAAGAGTTTACATTATCCCTATGTACACACAATAAAAATTGACACGTTCTATTCCATAACAATGGTACATTCCACCATTGTTGAGCATAACACATTGGTTTAAAGAATGACGCTGTGCAGGTAGTAGCTGGCACATGAAATCCCCTTCTGATGGCTTCAGACTAGTCTGCCGGAGCATCGTAGCTCAGCGTTATGACCGGCTTGACCTCTCGTTGAGATCGCCAAATCTCAGAGTATCCCTCTGAATGATCTTCAGGTGTAGCTCCTTGAGGTTCCATTGATGCAGGAGGCCTGTCCTCAGTCACAGAGTCTGACCTTGGCATTTGATCCTCTGATGGTGTGGAGAAAATGTCAATGTCGCCACAATATGATATCTCCCTCCTGTTCTCAGTCTGTCCTGAGGGATCTGGAGTAGTAACCTTGCGCCCATTCCAACAGGCTATCTCTAAGCCTTCAGAACGTTCATCTTCCTCCTCTTCTATTTGCCTGGACTGAGTTTCAGAGGGCTTTTGGGCTACTTCTTAGGTTGGAGGCTCTCTATCCTCTGCATTATTCTTCTCTCTTGCGCTGGATGCCACAGACGGTACAGCGCTTGGTCCAGCAGGGTGTAGGACTTCTCCGTGGATTGAATCCTGTGACTGAGTTCTGATGCTCCTCTTACTGGGGGAAGGAGGGACTTTAACAGCAGTCAGTTCCATCTCAACACCATCCCCTATCAGTAGGAGGTGATTCTGCTGGAGGGTCTTCACATCGCTGGGGGCGCCTTCCCTTCTCAGTCTAAACACAGGCAACTCTGTCAACTGTCGTTCGATCAGGCGGCTGTGATTCTCATCGGTCTCCCAGCTTGGTTTTCAGAAAATGACCTTGAAAAAGATGACATCGTTTTTAGCACATGGAATGCCACAACAATCCTAATTACATATTTTAAAAGCAATTTCAAAAGGAACGCTGCCAATTAACAGGCTCTCTGAAATGTATTCATGGCTATGTCCTTGTCCACTCATGAGCTGAACTGCTGACATAATAACACAGTCTGCAAATGAATGGAACGCTGGAGGCACTATTAAAACCCAGGCAGTTTGAATTCCTTGCTCAGGCTGTCTGCCCAGATCTACGGGTTTAGCACGAATCAGGAAATCCCTATTGTCATTGCAAAACTGCATTTTGTTAAAAACACGTTTGCTCCCTATTCTCGTTTTAAAATTCAAAATCCTCCGTCCATTTGCTTGTTCTCATTCCCTCCTGTATAAACCTGCCATTTCACTCTTATTTTTTATAGCGAAATTCAGTTTCAGTATTAAGGGAGATCTTCCTTCATTTGGCGATTCTTTTTCCATACTGATAAAAAAAAAAAAGATTTGCATCATACATACAACTTAAAAAATTCATAGTCATTGAGTATACAGAAGCCATACAAGACTTGCCGGCAGAAAAAATAAGAAAAATGCATTCTAATCGGGAGGATGGATATTCTCACCGTACACAAACTGATACAGATCAAGAAGAACGCTCCTCACACTACATTGGCTGCTTCATTGAGCCCCGGACAGGCTCTGTTTCCATCACCCTCAGTCAGGAAAGCCCAATAGTTATAGAAACACACACATAGACGTTTGAGTTAGAAACGACATTCAAAATCGTAGGAACGTTAACGGTGGGTCTTAATTAAACTAAATAGCTCAGCCTAGGTATTGGTTTTTCATATACAACTATGGCAGATGCATTACATTTTGGGGGAAGACGTTGAAAGCACACATTAGAAGAATAATACATCAGCTAATTTTGGAGTTGGTCTTTAATGGGGAAGCCTACTTAGTCATCCTCAAAACAGTGGCCAACACGGATACATCAGGAGATCCAGAAATAGGCCCACATCCTCGTAAAAAGGTTGCATGTGGCATCCCCACTCCCTAATGTCAGCGGCCTAGTATAGCACCTTTCTGACACTTCCAGTGGCTCTCTCCATGTGCTTCCGAAGAGAACGCGAGTCATGAGTGGGAGAGGCAGATGTGAAACCTGCGGCATTGACGGCTGCTGGTATGAAGTACCCGGTGTAAATGTGACAATCGCTTTCTACGGGTTTGGCAAAACCACTTGAGTAAGTTAACCATAAGACCACTGCGCTTTGGATGGGGTTAGCAGCTGATGTGGGAATAGTGTGATATGGCTAAAGCCGAGATCCTAGTCATTGCTCAATTTGTGCTGATTGTTAACGGCTAGGCCATCTGGGAAGACTGGAGTGCATGCTGTAGATGGTAGGAGATCTTAGAGGAGCATCAGTTAGTCGGTGAAGATGAGATTAGGCCATACAAGGCAAAACAGTCTGCAACCCTGTACTGCATATAGTGGCCTCTTGCAGATAGGTCCCATTTAAATTCTCACATTGCCAATCTTTGTCCATCTATCTACTTCCAGTCTTTGTCTCTCCTTCTCTCTTCAAGCCTCCCACCCAGTCTCTCTCGTCTTACTGTCTGTTTCATTCACTCCCTCTGTCTCCATTTCTCACTCTTTTCCCTCGGTCCCAGTCTCTCCTGCTCTCTCCTGCTCTCTCCCGGTCCCCCTCTCTCCCTCTCCACCTCGGAACCCATCTCTCACTCTCTCCACCTGGGCCCCAGTCTCCCACCCTTTGCACCTCTGTCCCAGTCTCTCACCCTCTCCACCTCAGTCTCAGTCTCTCACTGTCTTCCCATGGTCCCAGTCTCCCACTCTCTTCCCTCTGTCCCAGTCCTGGTCTCTCACTCGGGTCTGTTCTCCCTCTTCTTTTCGGTCCCAGTCTCTCACGCTCGAATAGAAAAATTGTAACCCACGTGAAACAAAACAAGGGTTTGTAAATTGGCAGACGAGGGAAAAGGTGCAATTGGGAAACTCCACTCGTTGGTATAAGCTGCATACAAGGGTTATGGGAGCCAAGAATATTTGTTTCGGCAAAAGGGCTGCTCGTAATGTCAAGACCGCAGGGAAACCATGTCAATTTCTTTAGTAAGTTGGTTGGCTGGCTCAGTGGCCTGCTGGGACTTCCATCTGTTGGGGCAGCAAAAAAATGTTTGGTGGGGGGGGGGCATGGGCCCGAATACTTGCCAGTTTCTCCCAGTAGTCTATCTTGCTGTCTCCCACAAGCCTCAAACTCCTCTCACACAGTGCACACAGCCATTGACTAAAATGACCACCCCCCGCCACCATCTCCACCATCTCCACCATCCATGACTGACCAGGTCTTGACGGAGCACAAAAACATTGCTTTCAAAGTGATCCTGAATCCATGAAGGGGATTCTTCATGATCAAAGGAGGAATGGCCTAAAGGGTGTGCAGCGGCAGCAGGAAGTTGAAGTGAAAGAAAGAGCTTGGGGGTCAGGGGTGATGGGATGCACAGTCCAATAACCCTACCATCACGACTTTACAGTCTCTTTGGCACCTTGCTATTTACAGATCTCTGCCAGAGTTCTTTACAAAGCTATGTGCAAAATCAAAATGAGGAAACTAGGGCAAAAACAATCATGCAGAATTAATCTAATCGTAACATTAAGGACTATCAGGGATTAGCATATGCACATGGTCAGCGCTGTCCCACTCCACCCATCAATGTTTCCATGTGTTAAAATCATGATAAAAATGGCCGTTTACACAAAAAATCGCGGCAAAAAGGCTGTGGTTTTTCCGCCGCAATCCATGTAAAGGAGGCGGGGTCACCCCTGCAACCCCCAGACCCATTATACGATTGAAGGGGAACGGGGGACACCCCTGCAATCCCCGCTCCACTTAAATGGTATAATGGGTACACCTTTAAAGCGTCAAACCACAGCATTTGTGCCGCGATTATTTGTAAAGGTGACATTTTTGGCATGATTTTATTACTGCATGCCCCATCAACAGCTATTTTGCACAAAACAGGGAGAGAGGTTGCCTTTCTGGAGTAAGGTGGGGTTAACCAATTTGTGTTTTAGTATTTCCAACTCTTTAACAATGTGGCATGATTTCGGGTGTTGTGTCAGAATTGCGTTGTGTAGTTTTGAAGCTTGTTATGAACAGACATGTATTTCCCAGTTTGGCTCCCTTTGGTTGCCTGGTCATCTTCTATCTTCTGTGACGTTTCACACGGTCTCGTCACTTAGAGCCCTTCCTGATGAGGCTAGGGAGGTGAGTCCACTACGCAGCATTCGTCCTATGCATGGTGGTAAGCAGGACCTCACAGGGAGAGACTCCCCTTTTGGGGATATGGACTCCCGTTCTGTGATGGAACTCCCTAATCCTTTTTCCTATGAGACCCTGAAACCCGCATTGTCTCAAGAAGTCAAACTTTAAGAAACTGTTTTCTATTATAAGATCTCTTCTTTTCTCAACCGAGACCAGAGACCACTGGAAAAAGGAAGAGTAAAAAAGACATGAAGAATGGCAATAGGTTGGAACACAATAGTACCAAGAAGAAGAGTGAAGGAGTAATAACTACTATTTTTGTGAAGATAGCCAGTAATGGGAAGAGCGGGTCCCAAGGAGGCCTAAAGAATATCTCTCGAAAACAAAGGAATGACTCTCATCCTCCGCTGGGAAGGACCCAGCAACAGAGGATATAAACGGAGGAAGGACTTGCTAAAGTGAGAAGCCGGTGTCAAGCGTGTACAGCCCGGGAAATCCAAATCTGCGGAAGAGAAGTCCATGAGAGGAAGCTGGTCCTCATTTCAGGGGATGACGTAGAACAGACGATGAAGTAATCCGGGAGCTGGTGAAGGGCAGACTCACTTGAAGCTTGGGAGAATTCGGAAGGTGGCATGACATCAAGGAGGTGGACTGAGTGGCCCGCGATCAGTACTGGAATCGCTAAACCAAGGGCTCTGTGGAGCTGCAGAATGAGAGGAGAAGCTGGGAAGAGAAACACTGGGAGCACCTACGAGATAGAAGTCCCCTTGCGACCAACGGAAGAACCAGTGATGTGCACCTGCCAAGTAAGAGGTAATGGGAGCAGCGGGAGTGGTCTGGGGAATTCTAAATGCCTTAAGACAACTCGAGTGGTACAGAAGGGATCTCCCTCGTCGCAGTGATTGTGAAAACCCTAAGAGAAATCAAGAGTACTAGGGACTAACCTCCCTTGTCCCAACAGTGGGGATAACCGTTTGTTGAGTCAAAATCAAGAAACCAAGGGAGATAATATATGAACAACAGTTAGGGAAAACACTGTTTTGGTTATTGAGAGCCAATAGTCATTGGACATTTGAGAAAGACCAAAGAAGTCCCTTTGAGGAGCTGCAGGTGCTTATCAGAACTGTTACAAGAGACTATGAGATCATCAGTCACCAAGGCGAGTCAGCCTGGCCAGGAGACTTGAGCCATTCTTTTAGCCACTTTTTTGTTTCTGAATCCTTTTTGATTAGTGGTAGGGCTAGAAGTAGGTTCATTTTTGGACAGAGGACAGTTTCTGCTTTGCACTGCCCACCAGGACGACGAGCACCCTAGAGTTCTGTTAGATAGGGCAAACTCTTTAGTATAAGGAAAGGTAGGTCTTTTTCTTATTATTCCAGAGAAATCTGTGTGTAAAATGACAACCCTTTGTCCGACTGATTCTTCTGACTTACCACACTTCTTTTGAAACGTTGGCTTCTCATTTAGTGGCATAGCTCATCTTTCTAAATCTGGAGTATGTAAAGTACAGAATAGGCAACTTAGGGGATAGCTCTGCCATCCGAAGGCTGTGTAGGCAATTTAGGGATAACTCTGCTGATTAAACCATTTCCATGCACAGTGTAGTAGGCAATTTAATGCAAGTGGTCTTTTACAGCACCCTTATGTAACTTAGTGACCTTGCTGCACGTGGCACTGTAAAAAAAAAAAAAGTGGTTTGTAGGGTCATAAGTGTGAAGGCAGATGCAAAACCAGTGGTGTTGACAGATTTAGGTGGGAAATACTGGTGTTCTGTGGGCTGATAAAATGTGCAGCACCCCACTCGAGATTCGTCCGCGAAAGAGAAGGTTGCTTTGCTCTGTTCACCTCTCCAGAAGAACTACTAAAATACTACAGTGTTAGGTAAAACCACTCCCCTAAATAGGATCTATACACAACTTAACTTGCATTCAAAGTCAAACTTCAATCGTGCACCCTGTAAGGGACCACCTTAATGAGTACATTGCCTTTTTGTGGTGTAATATCCCAAGGAGGCAGGGTGGGAGAGGGGTGGAATTAGCCTCTCCAAAACATGCCAGCTCTGAATGGGATGGGTAAAAAAATCCTGTTCCGGAGGGTGAACATAGAATTGGGATTCTATTTTTATCCTGCCACCCTTCCGCAAATAACACTTAGCTCGTCACAATTTAGAAGGTATACATTGTGCCGACAGAGCCAAAAGACATGTTTGGAAGCGGTCTACCGTGGAAGAGAGAGTGGGCGCGTTATCTGTGAAGTGGTCAACTTTTTTTGCTACTTCATCTTCACTGAAAGGCTTTCCAAATACTGCTGTTGCAGCCATTTCTTTCACAAGACTGTTTTTCTGTGGCGCATGGCTAATGGAGCAGAGTGTTTAAATATGTGAAAACCAGACAGCAGCACAGCACGGGCAGTGCCAGTTTCGCCGAAGAATTCAATTAGTGGCTACCAAGGATCTGTCAAACTGTACAAAGAAGTTTATCTACTGAATATTTCAAGGAACCAAGTGGTTCTATGCAATATTTTCGCTTTTTGTTGGTCACCTACCAGGGGCGTTGCTAGTGGGGACTGGGGTCCGAGGGGTATAGCCTAGGATCCTCCGATTATAGCCCCGGATGAAGATCAGGGGGCTACAATCAAAGGCTAGCACCGAACATGCCTGCCGCTGGAATCTAAATCGATCCTTTATACACGCCGGCACACGTAGATACAGGCCAGGAAGCAGCAACGTTCATGATTCGGTGATTAGATCCCATTTAAATGATAAATTAAATGGGAATCACGTTGCTGCCTCCTGGGCTGGCCTGCATATATCCGTGGCGCTGCTGTCCGTGGCTGCGGTAGCGCATTGCAGGGAGCCACCGCCAGGGCCTCAAAAACACACGTGCGCCGATCGCTCTCGCATGCACAGCCACAGCCAGTAGCAGATGTGAGAGACGCTTGTGCCGGTGCAGACAGTGCACTGCTCTAGCCTCTCTGCGAACGTCGAGCTCCTCCATGCTGCCACCCTGACCTGTGGTCCTAAGGGTTGCACCGGCCAGAGTGCAGGGCAGAGTCATGTAGCTGTCAGGTCAGTGGATTGGTCTGAGCCCAATCAGTAATCGCCTACCAGCCCACTGTACAGACAGACTAATTAATGTGTTGCATGGTTTGTCCTGCAGCCCGCCTTAGAGTTGCATAAATTACCTGCCACTGTAAAAAGCAGTAGGATCTGTCACCCAAATCTGTAGGTGGTAGGACTGCTTAAAAAGCAGTAGCCTACTGCCTAAATCTGTAGGGTTGGCAAGATTGCTAGTGTTTCAAGGCATGAAAATGGCTGAGCAATGCCACAAAGCTGCACCCAGGATGCAGTTCAATAGGGACGACATTAGATTAAGTTTTCTCCACGACTGAGTCTGCATTTTAGATTAGCTGCTCAGTGCCAATGGTCCAACTGAGGAAAATAATTCCAGTAGGGAAAGTGCGTAGTGTGGAAAACGCAAACCTTATCCTCCCACATGCATCGGGAAAAATGATTGTCACGCCGCCCTCACCAAAACCTGATCACCCCAAGTAGGTGCAAAACGACACCCGCTCATAGGAGTAACACTGACGGAGAGGAGTCTGGCTTCGTCAACTGGTGGATGAGTGATGGGGTCGCACTACAGGGAAGGGGTGGGGGGCTCCTCTCACCATAGGCTTGGCGTCATCCGAGCTACTAGCTTCATAACCCAAATCACACTGAATAAATCCCGAGCAGTCACTGCCAAGATCTTCTTTATCTCTCTTCAATGCATGGAGATTTGCAGGGCAATGCCAGTGCTGTGTACATGTGCCATTTATAGGAAGGGCATTGAAGCAAGAACACTTTAAATGAAAATCACGTGCTTTGCAAGTTGTGAACTGTTGCACTGCGCACTTTACCATTTCCTTTAAATAAGACTGCAGTAATCATTGGTATTGGCCATAATGCATCTCTTATCACACATTACCTTCACTCCAAAGGCTTCCGTCACTACACTGTGCAATTCCACTTTGCACATTTAATGACGCTTTTATAAAACGCCGACCTTGCCATTTAATCTTTGCAGAATGAATACCTCACTCATAACGAAGTCCCCTTGAAGCTTACAGTCAGTTTGCAACTTCAAATATGCGCCTGACATTATGCATGTTGCAGAGTTTCCATAAGGTTACTCCCAATGCTGAAACACAGGTATTGTTTGATTATGCCCATGTGTAAAGCTATGAAGATCATACCCGGCCAAAATTGCACGTGGGAATTCTAGTGTGAAGTCAATCTTAATGTACTATTATAAACTTTCAAAAATGCGACCTGTGTTTAAAAAGACGAATTAAAATGTATTTTTCAAAATATGTACCGTGAGAGCAGCCTACGGCCCGAAAGGGTATCTTGAGCTACTGTCTAGCAATCGGAAATAGAAACACGCCAAATTAAACTTGCGAGTCGTTTAAATTAAAATGCAATGTACAGCCCTTCTGGGAGCATGGCCAGGGGTGGACTGACCTATATGGAACTCTGGAGATTTCCTGGTAGGCCTCTGCACCCTCGGCCGCTTATCTGGTATTTAGAAAACGTGGAATATAGGGCCACTTTGAAAATTATTTCCAGGGCCTCTTGTGGTTCCCCTCTAGGCCTGCATCGCTTGCGGGAGTAGACACTGTAAGTAGTGGGCGCGTGCATGCATAGTTCCAGAGCATACTTAGAGGAACATGGCTATTTTAGTACTGTGCTGATTTTGCCACGTTCACTGCAAATGTGCCCTCTTTGCAAATTGCATAAGAAGTGAACTTTGTGTGTATGCGCCATGACCTGTGTGCCCCATACTTGTACTTAGGTCATGTTTGTGCATCCGTGTACAGAGACATCTTCAAGCATGGGCAAAACAAGACGTGTGCTCCCGTCACCACTTTTCTAAGGGCCGCAACCTGTACCGTTCCACTTTCAGCACAATGGCACATCCTTCACTACTGTACCTTAAAGGAAAAGTTTTAAACCCCTTATTTCTGGACACTGGGGCAGTGCAGCGACGCTGGCTGACTGCGTACTGCCAAATTGTAAAGTCTATTAATGCATTCTAGCGCCGGCCTCGAAAGCCAGCTGGGTCCTCCTCCTCTGGCCCCCTACAGGACCCAGTGCTTGAGCCCATGCTGGACTGTGCCAAATGCCCATTTATTTACTTAGGGGGGAAGGAAAGAAGAGCTGCAGACCAGTTGGCAACTATTTAAGTCTCGACCACCTCCTTCTGGGAAGCTTATGCCTATACTCATTGCCCTTACGGTGAAAAGATATTTTCTATTATGACTCCTGACTCAGTCCTCCTGAGCATTCCTAGCTCGAGTCTCAAACCGTGACATCTGGCTCCTGCCTTGCGCATACCTTGAGAAAGTCCGTCCGTCCGTCCGTCCGTCCGTCCGTCCCGTCCCGTCCCGTCCCGTCCAGCACTGGTCAGCTCAAAGTATGTGATCAGATTCAAGTGACCACACTCACAGCTCTTACATCAATGTGGGTTTTTAGTAAGGATGACGGCTCTGGAATCAGTGTGGATTGTTAGTAAAGACGATGAAGGCTCTTGAATCACCGTTGTTTGTTAGTAAGGCCAACAGCTCCTGAATCAATGTGGGTTGCTATTAAGGACGATGGCTGTGGAAACAATGTGGGATGCTAGTAGTTAGTAAGTACAACAACTCTTAAATCAACACTGGTTGTTAGTGGGGGTGACGCTATATATTGTGGATATTAACATAACTAATATCAATTGAGACACATATAACTCAGGGAGGGAACTGATTAGCCCAAACCATCTGTGCTCTGCTTGAAAGACACAGGATCAAACCCTTTTAGGACAGACTCATCCCTTTGTTCTATTGAAGATGAAAAATAGAGTACTATACACAGTCAATAATAACCCCACCTTTCCATTCATTTATTTTCAGTAGCAAAAGTAGTGTTCTATTCATGTTGTACAAGTAGCAAAACTATGTCCTGGTGGCCAAGGCAGCATGAATAGAGCACCTTAAGGTAGAGTGTTGCCTCTGCAAGTCTTCTGATGATCCCCGCACTAATAAATCAAGGCGTCAATCATCTCTTCCTCAAAACTCTATGAAGAAGACACAATATCATGAAATCGACGTCTGCTTCTACTTCATCAAGGCAAAGGGGCTTTTTCTAGAACGGGTATGCTGCCATTCTGATCTGAAACGCAGCCAGCCAATGACAGAAAACCCAATCCACATTTCATCTCTGTATCCAATTCAAATATAGCTCAATGTCCCAATTCTTACTATAAAGAGAACGAATAATTTTGCAACGTGGGTTTTGTTGAAAAAAGATCCATTATAACCCACTTACTAAACACATCTTTCAATCAAGGATCTAACATGTGTACTCCTTAAGGAGAGTGTATTTATACTGTACAACACACTGAGGCATAGATAGTCAAGACAGACAGAAGGCATTCCGTGCAAACAGCAAGAAGAGACTTGGCATCGTTTAACTAAAAACAAAATAATGCATGAATTGTTGTTCAGTGTATGCTACTGTGTCCCTTCTTTTTTTACAACGCCTGTTTACTAGTCACTGGTATTTTTGAACCTGTCTATTTTCGCTACAGTTCTGGAAGTTCTGCTAACAGTGGCTTGATTAGTCCCAGCTATTGTAACTTTCTCTGTGATTCTGATGACGGCACAGCCTCTAACCAAAGATTGTGAACTGAAGGCTCCGTCCAGCCCTTTAAGATGAGTAGCAGTACCCTGGAGATAGATGGGAATGGAGATTTTATTCATACATCAATAATCAAGACGACACAAACAGTTTGGCAAAAGTTTTTCTGTTTTACTGTCAAGTATCTAAATCAGGGAGTACAAGGAACATCAGCAATCGCTCGATACTCTGACTCCAACTACTTCATAAAAAACGTAGGCTTTTGTACCCAAAAGTGGTCATCACAGACGTGATGACCTGCATCACTACCAACGTCATCCTATGTGGCAAACTACAAAAACCTTACAGGAGGTGGGATTGGTTCTAAGTGAATAACTAAGCATAGGTTTCAGATCTGTATAGAGTAACAGAAAGAGGTAATTGGATAGTTAACATCATGTGGGGCAACTAAGCCCTCCCCTAAAAATGGCCACTATGAATGTCACTAAATGCACATAGGCCCATTGGCTACACATACTATAGGATCCCCAACTACATGGCTCTTCTCTTTGCTGGTTTAACTGTTCAGTATACGTCACATACTTTGGTTCATACATTTCGGGTAATGTAGGCGGGGCAGTGGGAGTACTTGGCTCCTCCTCTACACTCCCCCATCTGGGCGATTTATCGACCACTCTCACATCATCTTCTACACCTAGACATCCTGGTCTGAAGAAATGCTTCTTAGGGATCCATATTTTTATGACTCCCTTCAAGCATCCAGCTGATTTCAAATGCTCATCCTTGTTCCATGTCACGAGCATGCACTGTCCACTTGGACTGCAATAGATACATCTTCCCACATACTGGTTATGGTTCTTTGGATACAGGAACTTTGCTCCCTCGGGTGCATGGATACTGGCCTTCACAAAGTCTCAGATTTCTTCATCAGTCAGATTTTTAGGCTTCCATCCTGGTTCAACATCAATCATAATCTTCATCCCTATGGCTTTCTTTGCTGTCTTCTTGCATTGTGAGATTATTATCTTGATCACACAGAATCCAAGCATCACTAATAATAACAAAGCTCCAAGAAATTTGAACATATCTGCCATACATCGTGGAACCCATGAGAAGAGTGATCCAAACCAGCTGTCATCAGCAATATCTTCAGCCTCTTCGATCATCTGGCCATGGAGCTTCGTCAGCATGTCTATGGAATCTGTCAAGGTTCCATTCTCGTCATCATGAGAAGGTTTAAATGTGCAACATGATTCTCCGATTTTGGCACAAACACCTCCATCCATAGCTGGGATCCTGTCCAGGACATACCTATTCTGGAGAGTCATCAGTCGTATGGCTCTCATCTCTTCTCTGATGGCAGTGAATCCCTTTATGGTAGTATTAATCGTCTGTTGTAATTCCCATCTGGTGATCTAAAGCCACTTGGTATTTGCTCCAACCTGGAAACTATTAATGTTCAGGTCACCTTTAGGAATCATCAACGCAGGAACATGAGCATTTGCCAATGTGCAGATTCCTCCCTATCTTTAGGCAGTCTGATGTAGCTCTTGGATCCACAAGCCCAATATTGATCCATGATGACAGCTGTTCTGATATTCATTCCTGGTGCATCGAAGATTCGTCCACAGTTCCGATTCTCTCCCATTTTTCTTGTACCTTTGTTCCTGAAGCACAATTTAGAACTATCCAATGGTACTATCTGCAGGGGTCCTCTTCTGTCTTCGACCCATGTCAGCAGTTTAGCAAGTTTTGGCCACAATGGTTTACACAACATTTGTGCATTCTCGATTGTTGGTTGGTATTGACCCATGATTACCCAATCTCTGCAGATTACTACTCCTTCTTCCCAACCATCTGGTGATAGGACAGTTCCCCAAATCTGCATCTGGCCTTTCTTTTTCCATTTACGGATGTCTTCTGCAGATTGTCCTGGAACTTTCAGTTTTTTTTATTTAACTCTCTTCTTACTCCAGTTCCCTTTACTCCAGGTTTCTCATATCTGATCACAATATTCTTTGTCTTGGCATTGTTTCTTGTCTTTATGTCTTGAACATAGTCATCTTCATTTGGATCTGTTGCTTCAGTTGCCCATTTGAGAGAGGCTGTTCGACCCATGAACTGGCCTCTTGTACTACAGAAAGCTAGCTGCACTATGCAGCGTGCAGTTAGGACATCTATTTCAATCGCTATGAAGATCTTCGACTTCCCCATGCTGTACGGCAGGAGTGCACATATGAAGCATTGTTCATCTGACGCCCTTCTTCCAACTTCTTTCAAGTGTTGGTACCATATGTTGTTTCCCAAGTGTGCTGTGCTGTCCAGATAACATTCAGTTCATAATTATCTTCTTGGGTTCTTCTTTTGGTTCTCAAACTCTTATGACCACATCTCTAAATGCATCAACATAGCTTCTTCTGGCTGGTTTGTTTGCAGGAACTTTTGTCTGGGTTCCCTGCATAGAAGAAAGTTCAGCAAGTCTGTCTTTATCCATCTGTCTTTTTCTAGCAACAGCTAAAAACGGCCATAAAGATTCTGCTATAATCTCTGTGCGTAACCTTTCCTTGGGACTCTTGTTTGGGCCTCTTGTCACTGGACCAGGTGTGTCTGTGTGCATTATCTGTGCAAGTCCAAGCTTTATTAACCCCTTACCTGGCCTGATCTGCCGACCCGGTCTCCGGCGTTTAAAAGCAATTTCTGAAACAAGTGCTGTGTGTGATTGATAGTTAACAACGTCCATTTCAAGATCAGGTATCTTCCTATCTTTTCTTGGGACATGATTAACTATGTATGGTCTAGGCTGCCTTGTACTTGCCACATTCACCTTTTCCTTCTGCTCAGAAACATATATAGCAGTCTTTGCCCCATGGGATCCTATATAAAATGCAGTTTTCCTGTTAGTGAAAGCAATGTGAGTATGAATATAATGCATGTGTAGATTATGCAGTGGTAAGCTATCTTGCAGCATCTACTTCTTGGATAATGTGTGCGTCTGTTCTCCTGGGGCAACACAATGTTGCTGTTAAAGTTCCCCATTTCAATCATTTGATGCTCAGGAAGAAAAAACAAACTTTAATGGCTTTGCATTTTTGATTGGTTTCTGGAAGTTGCTGTTTTCTTCAGCATTCGTCCCAATCAACTATCTGCCTTCTAGATGTTAAGAAATGACTTTGTCTTTCTTTCTGGAACCAGTTTTTTCACCAGTCAAGATGCAAATGTTCCTTTATCGTGAAGAAAAAATGTCCTCTGCAAGCCTCTACAAGATCTGCTTCATTTATCAGTTCCCAATCGATGCCTTGAATCTGCTTCAGTCCAGATGACATGTTGCTTCCCTGTCAGCATGAACAAAAAGTATTCTCTTTTATTCACTTCCTTGATCTGTCCCTCAGAGGAAAGTTTCTACACCGCTCTGATTTCTTTCAGAATAGATGCTCACCTGGATTATTATGCTTTCCAGGATTACATTCAAGTTTGCAGTGTTTCTTGGATCTCTCAGAAAAGTTATCACATCTGTGTGTCTTCCAACAAGATGCGGGTATTCTTCAATTAGACAAAAGAACACCACACTGACCAGTCTATGTACTGCGTCGTTTGATAAGGGCATTTGTGTTTTCTTCACTGTACTGAGGCAACTTCAAAAATTCTTCAGTGATGATTATGAGCAATCTTCTTATGAGCTTTTCATTGTCAGGATTTTGAATAAAAGCTGTAATGTGGCAAGTTCTCCTCACCAATGCAGGATACGAGCGTAACACCAACTCAAAATAAGTAAGAATGTGCCTAGAAAGGTCATCACTGGCTAACACCATGAGTAGACTGAAACAGGAACTCAGTTTAGAAGGAATCTGGGTATTGTACCCTCTTCCAAATGCTGTGTCCACGATCAGAATCTGGCATATCCATATTCTTATCAAGTCTTAAGTATGCCTCAGTCCAAAGTCCATAATCCTTTCTCACTTTTCTTGTTATCAAGGCTTAAACATGCCTCAGTCCAAAGTTAATATCTATTGTGGCTTTTAGAATGAAGATATTCCCTTACTCTGCAACTAAGATGCAGAGTGTTTGAATGTGTCCTTTTAAACTTTTATTTATAGCTCAAAAGGGAGTGTCCAAAATCAAGCAACAGTCCAACTGAAGGGTTCTTCACGCTTTCCACTTGTTAGGTTATTCGTCCTCCTTCGATCATCGATCTCATCTGCACGTTCTGTGGTTCTTCCCCGATGATTGTAGTTTCTTCGTGGGGGGGGGTATAGGCAGAGGGGTTTTTCTCCAGAGTAGATTTTGACGTCCCCCACGAAGATTCAAGCGAGCCTACCCTGCAATTTCACAGCAGATGGCGTTACATCCTCAATGACAAAAGGACCGTTGAATCTGGGCTCGTCCCACTTTTTCCTTGTGTGGTTACGAACTAGGACCGCATCTCCGGGGTATAATTTGGGAAGTTGAAATTCAGTAGGTTGGGTTGTTGAAGCATCTCCTTCTTTGTTCTGTATTGTCCTACACCCTCGTCTCTGCAACTGTCCTGAAATTACAGAAAAACTGGATCTCAAACAGTTCAAATAGTTTTGCAATTCCAATCCTAACATTTCTGACATTGGCTGAGCATCACTTCTAACTCGGGATGGAGGCATTAAGGGTGTTCTCATTAGCCTTCCTGTCACGATTTAGTCAGGCATAAGATGGTGGTCAGAACCTGGTTGGTTCCTCAATGCAAATAATGCCAGTGGTACGCAATGCAACCACCCTTTCTTCAGAGTAAGCTTCAACTTGGCAGTTTCTTTTAACAGGCCATTGAGCTTTTCAGAGATCCCTTTTCCTTGCAGATGATAAGCCGAAGAAAAGTTGTGCTTTATACCAAGCAACGAGCTGATCGGCTCGAAAACTGTATTAACAAAGTGAGGTCCATTATCCGATCGCATTACTTAACACATTCCCCATCTAGAAAACACTTCTCGCACTAAAAACGTAGCTGCACAGGTAAAGTCTGGGTGTGTGCATGGACTTGCCTGTATCCATCTAGATAAAGGACAAACTACAACAAGCAAATATCGGGATCCATTGCAAACTTGTATCATGTCAACATAGTCGATATGCAAGTGCTGAAAAGGGCCATTGGGTCTTGGGATGACTCCCCTCACTATGCACAGTGTATGCCCAGCCATGAATTGTTGGTAAACAATAAAATTTACCATAAAAAATGCAACATGCCATTAGGTTTGGTACAAATCAATCCTCAGCAATAGTTACAGCAAGATTCTCCCTATTTGTATGCGCTGGGTAGTGTAGCTGTTTCAGCACCACCCTTAAGGCTATAGGCATTACTGGTTTACCAGTGCTGTCTTGTCACCACAATGCTTCAGAGTGGTTTAAAGAACACCCTCTTCGCTTCCATAAATTCTTTTCCTCTTGCGGTGCCTCCCCTTGGAGCTCTACTATCTGTGTTTTAGGCATATGATTATATCCCTCACCCACAATCATCATCACATTCATTCTTTCATTCACATCAGTGGTTTCAATATTCATCATCCCTGTATCTGTATTTGCTATGTACTTGGCTTCAGCGCCTGCTGATTGATTACAGCGCAAGATAAAATGTGTCCCTTCCATGTGAGCTGCGCATTTAACGACTGCTATGCCCACTGGGAGTTGTAGTACCTTAATAAGCCTGTCCAATAAGGCTGCGTGCTGCACTGGTGTGCTGTCCGCTCGCAGGTAGCCCCTCCTTTTCCAGAACACTAATCCTGCATGCACTGTCGACGTCACATAGGCGGAGTCGCTGTACACTGTCACTTACTGGTCTGCGTGGTTCTCAATAGCGAGTATCAATGCCAATAATTCTGCAGCTTGCGCTGAATAATGAGATGGCAATCGAGTACTAACGAACACTCAAATTTCTCCATTTGCAAGATGCTTCACTACCGCGGCACCTGTATATCTTTGGCCATCATTTTGATCGATTCTCGAAGACCTCTCCCCCTGCGAGTGCTTTCTCCTTTACTCTGGGGAGCCCATCACAAAACTCTTGTGCAATCGTGCATGGGCTCTCCTTCTGTGACTGGCTCAGCTATAAAGATAGCTGGGTTTACTATTTTACATCAAACTATTTTAATCGCTGGATTTGATGTGACTACCTTATAGCCCTTTGAGAAGTCAACGTGCCTTTCGGTTTTTCCAAAATGGCAAATAGTGCATGTTCAACAAACAACGTCATAGGACATCCCGTAACTATTCTTGTAGCCTTTTCTATGGCGAAAGAGCGTGCTGCCAAACTTTGTTCGGATGGAAAGTGACCTCTCATTACTGGGTCCAAAATTCCACTGTAATATGCAAGGGGCTTGTACCACAATGTGTTTCTCTGAGTGAGTACTGCTGTCATAAAAGTACCATCTGTTTGCAAGAATAAAAATAATTCCTCTGCATAATTGGGGATCCCTAGAACTGGGGCTGTGCAAATTGCGTTTTTCAATTCATCAAACCATTCTTCCATTGCCTCAGTCCACACAATTTTTTCTTGCGTTGCCTGTGCTTTCTTCAAGGCCTGTAAGAGAGGCTGTGTATACGAGCTATAGTCAAAGACCCATGTCCTGACAAAATGACATAATCCTAGAAAACTCTCAATCTGTTTTATCATGTGTGGCTTAGCCTTTTTAAAATGGCCTCAGCTCTTTCAGGGGTAACCTTCTTTCCCTCATGTGAAATTAGTTGGCCTATGTACAACACTTCATGTTGACAATATTGTAACTTTTCTTTGTCAACCTTATATCCTTTTTCAGCAAGTATAATCATCAGCTGAACAGAATCGCATCTGCACTCTTCCTCTGTGGTGCTGCAAACTAAGATGTCATCTACGTATTGCAGCACAACGCTTTCTAAAGCAATATTGCTCAAGTCCATCTGGAGGGCTTGAAAATTGGTGGGGACTCACAGTTCCCCTGGGGCAGCCTCGTGCTTTTTGATCGCACTTGCCTTAAAGTGAATGATGTCAAATCTTGTGAGTCTTTGTGCAATGGGATTGAGAAAAACACATGTTTCAGGTCAATCACTGTGAAATATCATGCATCAACAGGTTACATAGAATTGTAGACGGGTTATGGACTAAAGGTAACTCGGCCTCTACAATTTGGTTTATTGGTCTCAAATCTTGTATTAAACACCACGACCCACTCTTACTTTTTTTCACAGGAATCACTGACATATTACATGGTGACTCTGACGTCACTAAGATACTTTGGTCCATCATGGCAGAAATCGTCTTGAAAATGCCTTCATCTGCCTATCGAGACATGGGATATTGCCGTGCTCGAGGTAAAATTGCTCCTGGTTTCAATTTAATCTTGACCTCACCAACCCCTTTCAGTAAGCCTACATCATGGGGGCCAGTGGTCCATAATGAAACTGGCACTTTTGTCATATCTTCATCAAAATATTCAGGACGCTTTGCTAGCATCATTCTCTGCGGAACTTCTCTCTTGATCTCCTTTACTCAATAAGTGAAGCACATTTCAAATATCACAAAATCATCAGATTGGTCATCTCTAAACAATTCCTCATCAGTGACATCAGTCAGTCTGCAGCCTTCCTTAATGGAAATTATTGTGCTCCATCGTCTACCCTTATCATCAGTAGCATCAAGTAAAGCCATGTTTCCTCGGACTATAGCTGCTTCTATGTCTAAGGGAAAAAAAATCACCCCTCCTCTTCATCCATGGGTATCTGAGGCCTAAATAGAAATTCATCTGGTATCCTCATGGTTCTACCTACTAAACCTGGTAGCCATGTTAACAGAATGCGTATCCCATAATGGAACTCCTCGGGTTCAAGCGGTATTGCTCTAGGCTCTATTTGCTCTGCGAATGCCATGATCATTTCGCACACGCTTAAATAATGCATTCCCGGTGTCTAGCATACTATTCCTTCGTCTGTAAAAGAGATGGTCATATTCATTTTTGTCATCAACTCTCGTCCTAATATGTTGACAGGTGCTTGCCTCGAATAAAGCAGTGTCACCTTCATATCGTATTCTCCTATGGAGACTGGTAATTCTTCTGTAAAAGGAACTCGACTTGTTGCTCCTGTAAAGCCCTGAGCATTCATCGCATTGCCAGACATTAAAAATGTGCCCTCACGCATACACAAGCGTGTTGCACCTGTGTCCACCAAGAACGAAAAAGCTTTGCCGCCTATATTTATGTCTATCCTCGGTTCCTCATGAGGATTCAGCGTTACAGATGGGACTGAACACATCAGATCTCCCAGTGAGCTGTCCTATTGCGGGTACAGTCTCACTCCATCACTCGTGAATGGATTTCCTCCATCAACAGTGACACCTGCTATTCTACGAGTCATTGGTGGTTCTGTATTCATGTTATGCTGAAATTGCATAGGAGATTGCTATGATTGTCCTTGTGGTTGATTACCTGCCATTTGCTGTGATAGCAAGCCTTGCTGCACTCTCTGTGCTTGCTGCTGTACTGTTTAATCTTGCACAAATCCATTTCCACTATGCTGCGAATATGCAGGTGGATTTGGCATTCTCTTTCTTGAAAACTGATCATTCTGCACCATCCCTTGTCTTCTACACATTTGAGCCATTGGGCCTGTCATTCCACAAGTCCAATATATAGGCGGTGGTCTCCCCATATTGCATATTTGGATTACGGTTTTGCATATTCTGAAAACCTTCCTGATTATTCTGCCAAGGCCCTTGATTACCTTGCCAACCTCTACCTCGATATCCCCTACCTCGTGGAGCATATCCACTATTTATCTGATCAAACTGTCTTTGATTATTTACTTGTGGCATGTTCACTGCCTGCTGCGAATTTGATCCTCCCACGCTAGTTAACATTGCCCCTTCAATGGCGCATTTGGACAGTTTTTTTCTGAACTAATTTTGCTTCTTCACCTTTTCGCATACCGTCTTTTTTGCAATTCTGTTTCTGCAGTAGTGTGCAATGGTCAACTGGATTTCCGACCACAGTTTAGCTTCTATACCCACCAATTTGTCTGCTTCTGTACTTGCTCTGGCAACCCATGGCACAATATAGGATAAAACACAGGTATAGATTTCCCCCAAGCCTCGCAAGTTTCAAGCGTCCAAGTGTCTTGAAACCTTTGAATGTAAAGCAACGGACCCTCTCCCTCTTTCATCTTTCTTGTCATTATAGCTCCCATAACGGATGTATCCGGATATAGCACTCAAATCGCTTTCCAAATCGCTGCTCTACAATTGTTAAATGGCGCTCCATCATGCGCAGTGCTGACTGTAGTCATCACACCAGGGTACCCTGCCCGTGTCCATACGTCATCAGCTCTCTCACCAAGTATGGCGATTAGAAGACCTTTAATATCCCCTATAGCTAATGTATTCCCTCCCGTCATTTTTTCTAACTCATGTATCCATTTTCCAGCGCCGGACGTTAAACTCTGAAGTTTACATTTTAAATATATCTCTGCCCACCTGGGGCCACGGTATATACTGTGGCCTGGCCCCTCCCTTTTCTAACAAGGGGAACTGTGACTCTCCAAACTCATTCTCATCGCTCATCATTTCTTTAGCTACCGCCGGGTTAATATTCCCACATTGCCGTCTACCTGGCAATGATCTTAACCTACTTACATAAGGTGGGGACTCCCCCCCTCCCCTCTGACCGTGGGGTTGCCCCCTTATGTCGGTCAGACTGTGTCAGTGGCTCTGGTGCCTTAGACATCGGAATCTTTAAATCTGACCATCTTACCCTATTATCCAAAGGCGAAAATCCCTCTGGATCACATACATCACTTCTCTCTTCCCTCTGGAAGGTTTCCCTTTCTTGATCTGATACTTCTTGTGCCCAACTCGTGCGACTTGTCTCATCATCATCTCTATTTAATGTTAGTCTGTCTAAAGAAAGCTCCTTGTGTCTCGCACTACAGGAGGCTTCCTCCGTGTCATACAACTGAGTGCTTTCGAGACAATCATCATTTACCCTTCCCTTGTGATTCCTTCTGGGCTTGCATTTCGTGGTATACTTTGTCAATCGTTTCCCCAATTCTTCGCGAGACAAACTTGTCGTCTAGATTTACTCTAGACGTAACTGGAAATGACAAAATTCCTGTACACCTTCCCATGCTACCTGCGGGTTGGGATTTCTTACTTCCCTTTCCAAAAACTCGAGATCGCGTGCTCAGTCTTCTTTTGCGTTCCATGTCGTGATCAACTTCTCTGCGCTTTCTTGCTTCTTCTCTCACAGTCTTCCTCTTTCTTTTTCATATCCCTTCGTCTTTGTATTCTTTTCTCTTATCCTTTCCTGCTCATCATCTTCTATTCTTTTCCTTCCTAGCCTTTCCTGTTCATCGGCTAGTGTCAAATTTTCTTTGCTCTTCTGCTCTCTCCTGTTTTTTAGCTTGCTCATCTTGATATAACTGTTCTTGTCTTTGTCTATCTTTTCTTTTTGCTCCTTCAGCTTTCAATCGTTCCTCCCTTTCTTTGTCTTTTCTGTCTTGATCTCCCCTTTGTCTTTCATCCTCGATGCCTTTACCATCGAGTTTAAATAAAATATGACCTCCCATCCATTTGTTCTGTAAGAGCGCCATCTCATCAGTTTTATTCTGGTCTCTTTTCCATCTCTTTATCGCCCTCCTTATATCTAGAGATGTACTTCTCTCCTTGTCGTGTCTCTCCTTGTCCCTCGAGACTTTGGAGGTTATATCTTTCTCTGGGCCCTCGTCATTACTTTGCGTAAGTGACTCATATGACAGATTGCTATATCCCATTGCCGATTTCAGTTCCATTATCGGAATAACCCTTAGTCATTCTTAGTTTCGTCTTTTATTTCAGACGGGGCGGGCGGAGCAGAAGGCACATCACCCCCCTCTTTGCATATGTTAAGTATCCAATCTAAAGGAGGCTCCTCCTCCTTTTCGTGTTGATACATTTTCCAAAGCTCTAGACTCGCTAGGAACTTTTCTAACTTTTTTCCTGTGTACGCAGCATGCAAATATGTCATATGCTGCAGAACTGCCCTTGATAATGATCAGCCTTGTGGCCATGGCATGAATATTTTGTCTCCGGTCCCCTTAACCCACTCTGGACTGTATTGTTTAAGTGCGTGTTTCAGTAGCTGTTTGCAGAGTTGCACTAATGGAGTCACCTCTTCCATTTCTAACCTTCGCTTTTCTCTTTGCTACCACTCGCTTATGCTTTAGTTACAGTTTCCAATTTATTTTCTCAATCAAAATACACTTATGAGCGACCACCAATCGTTGCAAGCTCCAATCCCGTCACAACACCATTTTTTACTTTAATCTTGCTAAAAACAACCACATTTCAATTTTAAAGCAATCAATTTTGGCATCTCAACTTCACGCTTTTCTATTACTTAAAATATTTTTCTTTCAACTCCAACATCACCACACCTTTCAATCACATAAAACAAACAGACACACTTGACCGGCCAGATGTACTACTCTCGATCCTCTCTTAGGGCTCGTCTCACCCTCTAAATCTGCTCCAATTGGAACTAAGCTAATTCCTTTAAGACTGTCTTTAACCAGTCTCATCTTCTATATGTCCCGCTAAGGGGCTCTGAATTAAAGCTTCTGCTAGCACTCTTTAAAGTCTAGGAACAGGGTGTATCCTCATAACGTGGCCACACTCACGACTATTCTTCCTCATATATTGCTCGGCCACCCTCAAATCTTATTTCCCATATACATTATATGTTACACTCTTACTCTTGTGTTATAATTTATCCCACCTCCCTCCGTTACTCTCCGTTATTTACTATCCATGCATCCCTTTGCCACACTCTTTGATCTAATCACTCACTGTTCGCATTTTTTTCAAGTTTTGGACCCTCGGGATCACCGCCTTCGTTACCGCCTCTTCGAGTCGCTTTCCGATCTGCTTCACGTAGATGTGGGAGGGGTTTCCATCTTAAAATAGGGGTCCCGTCAAACCATCCCTTACAAAGGGTTACCTATTCTAACCACTTCTACAGGGAACTTTACTGTCAGAACTCGGCTCCCAGCTTTTGTGAGGTCCCAATCGGTTCCAGTACCTTGCAGACGGCGGCAGATAGTATCAGCTGACAGAGCGCTGCAGAGGTTTTCGGTTCATACGCGAGGCGGCGCGTACAGGCACTCACGTCACAGTCAGCGTTACCAGCGCTGTATGTGGCGGTTGCCATGGCGATTTGGACAACAAACACATATCCCACGTGATTCCTTACGTTTCGGATCACGTGCTCGCAATATTGCCGGACGACTGGTATTTAACCCCTCCTCCGATTCTGTTCAGCGCTTCTGATCGTTTCCTTTCGACAGCAGCGCATATTCTGGTTGGATTCCTTGTCTTTTGACCACCGCCTGTTTCCTGTTTTGTCCCTCGGATTGCCCTTGCATTTTGATTACTCTTGGTGTACCAACCTCGGATCGTTTCTGGATTGGCTTGCTACGTGATTCTTGCATTTTGCCTGGATTTGGTATCTTTACTTTGGCTGAACTTTTTGCTTCCTTACCTTGAGCTCCTCTTACCTCAGTGTCTTCTGCCCAGTCTGGGGCTCTGCTTGCAACTCCTTCCCAGCTCCTCACTGAAATCTGCACTCTGCCATAGCTCTTCACGGAAAGATGTATTCTGTCATTTGGAAAGACCTGCTTATCCTATACCCGCCGGCACGAGGACCTGTTAGGCGTCCTCATGCCGGCGGGTAAAGGATAGATGCTGGAGTAGAGACTACCTTGGCACCACAGGCATCCTTGTGCCAGCAGGTATAGTTTCCACTGGACCATGAATTGACTTGGATGCTGCCTTCCAATTAACCATGCGGATAAAGCTCATTCCAGCTACAACTCCTATAACACACACTGGTAAGACTTCTCAACCTTACTTTTCTCCTGTCTACACAGAAATCTTTCACACTAATATTGTTACTTATTACATACAGACTCCACCCTTATTGGAGACTGTTATTTATTACAACTAACCTCCTTGGCATATTCCGCATTTACTTCAGGTTGGTGTAGTGGCTAATTTTGGTATCTGTTTTATGCTATGTATTACAACTGGTAACTGCTTGTTCTTTCCCTACAGCCATCGGGGTTTCCAGTGTGTCCATAACATCTTTCGACCAATTGGTTTCTCAGTCTGTCCTATTGTACCCCTGAGAATCACATTGGTAGAAAGAACTTGTTTCTTCACGACGAGTTCAACAGTATCCGATTCTTCAGTAATCTGACAGATACTTCTTGTCAGCCGAATGGCAAAGGTCATGCAATATTGCTGAGACTCTAAAGTTACTTATGTCGACAGCCGATGGTTTATCTTATATAACCATCTAATCTGCTACCAAGTGAACTGGAGGCTCCGTCCAGCCCTTTAAGACGAGTAGCAGTACCCTGGAGATATATGGGGATGCAGATTTTATTCATGCATCAAAATGATCCAAATAGTTTGGCAAACGTAGGTCTGTTTTAATGTCAAGTTTCTAAAACAGGGAGTACAACGAACATCAGCAATCGCTTGATACTCTGACTCTAACTACTTCATGAAAAATTTGGGCTTCTACACCCAAAAGTGGTCATCACTGACGTGCGGACCTGCATCACTGCCAACATCATCCTACGTGGCAAACTACAAAAACCTAACGGGAGGTGGGATTGGTTCTAAGTGAATAACTAAGCATAGGTTCCATATCTGCATAGAGTAACAGAAAGAGGCAATTGGATAGTTATCATGTGGGGCAACTAAGCCCTCCCCTAAAAATGGGCACTATGAACGTCACTAAATGTACAACGTTCCATTTGCTACACATAAAGGACCCCCAACTACGTGGTCCTCTACAATTGGTTGGCTTCTAACCACTGTCAGTACTTTTCCACCTACGTGAGCAGCATGCAGACTGAACAACCAGGTGCGGGTGAGTTTGTCTTTGCACCAGTTTGGGCTTTGGCACCTTATTTCCTCTGTGGGGCGTGACATAACTACAAGTTGTGCTGCATAATTTATAGAACATGTGTGTGCTAGAAACACAGGTTATCTGTTGCGTGCATTTTACTGGATATAGAACACACACAGGGATGTTGAACAAAATTCCATGTACTTACACATGACATTTCCGGTCTCATGTTCCTGTACATTTGTGGTCCCCAAAGTTACCATTTACGCCCTAAACATGCCAGAGGTTTCAGTGCACGTTAAACTGTGCACCAGTCATTGAGGAAGATGCAATCATCTCGGTATCTGCTAAATTGGCCATTCCATCATTTGCCATGCAAGGGCTGCTCACTTCTTAAGATTTCCTTTTTATAGCAATGACTACTCTCTGGAAATATTAGGAATATTTAACTATGTTAAGAACACCAGTGGAAGACCATGCAGAGGTCCTATGCGTCATTTGTCTGCTCTCGGGTATAGGGGACTCTGCACATTCACCCCTGCCCCATCACCTTATTTCTGAGAGGTCAAATTGAAAGAAAACAAATGTCACATAAACAAAACAAAAAATACAGCAAGAAATGATGTACATTTTCAAGTAGGTAGCTCAGGGAATGGATACTTGGGTCTGGTTCATAAAGCGTTTTTCAATGGGATTTTCCCAAATACCCAGAGCAAAGCAACCTGGTGATAACTACACATTTATTAGAAATGTGAACATAAAGCTATAATAGACAATTATTATAGATGAATAAGTTACTAACCCATGGCAACCTTCTTTAGACTATGTTCCTTCCACGTATTCCTTATCTTTGATATTTTCCAATATCCAGATTGCTGTCTTCAGAATATCTTTTCAGTAGAGGGCGCTGTGTATAGAAGCCTGGTCGAGTCGATGTCCCTCAGAGGCCTCCGTCTTGACATAGACATCACTGCAGGTATAAGTAGCACACGCATCGTCCATTGGCCTCAGTTCCGTTTTGACGAGTGGAGCACTGTCTTGTTGTTTGTTTGACTGTTACTCCCCGAGAGAGCGCATACTGCAACACACAAGAGAAGTTTCACTGCAGGGTATGTTGGGAGGGGCGATGAGGAACATCCAATCCAAAGAACGTTACAACGGTTAAGTAACTTGTTCTTCAAATGGATTGTGTCCTCCCACGTATTCCTATCTTTGATACACTCCCAAAGCAGTTTATATAATTTGGAGGAAGGAGTACAATTTAATGAGATCCTGTATGTACAGAATGCAATAATGTTTTTCCAAAAGCAGAATCGTGGCTCTTGGAGATGTCTAGAATGTAGTATTTAGTAAAGGAGTGCACAACCAACCATGTGGCAGCTGCACATATAGCCTTTATCGAACGCCTCTCTGCAAATCAGACGAAGTTGCAACACCCCTGGTCGAATGAGCTCTTAGATGTTCTGGAGGGTCTTTACCGACCAATCTCTAACATTCCGATATAGTTAAATTAATCCACCTGGAGATGGTTTGTTTAGTGATGGCTAGACCCAATTTGTGACCTGAATAGCCCACAAATAACTGGTCATTCTGCTGCAGTTTTGCCTGAAGTCTTTCTTCATTTTTCCCCGGATGTGGTGGAGGATAAAAAGATGCTAATGTAATTTGAGTAATATGAAACTCAGAAACCACCTTGGAGATAAAGGTAGGTTTCACCTTTAGAACCACTCTATCTTCATGAAAAAAACAGTAGGAGAAGGCTTGCAGGATAAAGCCTGTAACTCACTCACGCTTTGGGCTAATGTTATTGCCACTAAGAAAATGTTTCTCAAGATAAGAAGTCTTAATGGACAGGAATGTAGAGGCTCGAAAAGGAGCACCCATTAGAAAGTTTAAAACCAAGTTGAGAACCCCCAGTGGGACTTGAAAGGGGGTCGGAGGGTAAATATTTGTTAACCCCGTTAAGAATTGTATTGCCAGAGGAATCTTAAAGTAGGAGACTTTCTCTGAAGTGCGCTTAAAAATGAAAGTGCTGCCAGGTATCCTTTTGATGGTACCAATCTGGAGCCCCAGATTTGCCGGATGTAATAGAAAAGATAGCACCACTGTCGTATTACATGAGAAAGGGTCAACATTCTTATCTCTACATCAGCTGCAGAACTTATTCCAGCGACAGCGGTATAAAGATTTTGTTGCTGGGCTTCTGGCCGAAAGCAACAACTCCATTACCTCGTCCGGGAGGTCCCATTCCTTGTATCTCAGCCTCTCAAAAACCATGCGTGAAGGCTGAGAGTGCCGATATCCGGATGGAGAACCCGAACCACCTCTTGCAAGAGCAGGTCCTCTCTTTGTGGAAGACAAATCAGAGGGCAGATGGACATATCTAGAAGATCCGGGTACCACGTTCTCCTTTCCCAGTCCGGGGCGATTAGGATCATGGATTTCTTGAACCTTCTCAATCTCCCAATTATGTGAGGAGTCACAGGGACTGGAGGAAACGCGTACAGGAATGGAAATTCCCAGTCCACCACAAACATGTCTCCTACAGCACCTCTTGGGGGAAATTCCCTTGAGCAGTACAGTGCGCACTTACTGTTGGCACTGGTCACGAACAGATACACTTGAGGGGTTCCCCAAAGGCTGAAGATCTATTGAAGGACTTCCTGAGCTAGTTCCCACTCTTGGTAGATTGTGCTCTGCATGCTCAGAGCGTCCGCCGTCACGTTCTTCACTCCGGCTAGGTGAACTGCAGATGGAGAGATTCTGTCTTGTATTGCCCAAAACCAGAGATGCATTGCCTCTCTGCAAAGTGGCACTTGCCCTACACCTCTTTTGTTGAGGTAGTACATGGCCACTGTGTTGTCCATCATTATCAGGACATTCTTTCCCTGTACAGATGGCGGGAAGGCCTTCAGCGCTAGTCAGATTGCCCTCAGCTCTAAAAGGTTGATATGTAGTTTGGACTCGATGGAGACCAACGACCGCTGATGGTCACATCGTTGGTATGGGCTCCCCACTCTGTCAGTGAGGCATCCGTTACTACTGTTATCTCTGGCCATGGTTGCCAAAAAGGTTCTCCTTTCCGAAAGTTCTCCCGACAGGCCCACCCACTGAAGGTCCAGTGAGACTCTGTTTGGGATTTGTAGGAGATCTGACATCCTTCCTGAGAACTGCAACCACTGGGTCCCGAGAGCCCTCTGGAGAGATCTCATTCTCGCGAAAATGCAGAATGCCATGAGACCGAGTAACCTCAGAAAAAAGGCCAGTAGATGTTGGCCATTCTGAAATGTTGTCACCATCTGCAGAATGTCTTGAGCCCTCGTCTCTGGTGGCAAGGCTTTTCCCCAGGGGTACCTCCAGGACTGCTCCGATAAATTGGAGTCTTTGAGATGTTATCATGTGAGACTTCTTGAAATTGAGGGAGAAGCCCAGCTTGTGAGGGGAGTGACAGGTGGAGCTGAGATGTTCCAAGGCTTGCTCCAAGGAACTGGCCTTGATCAACCAATCGTCCAGGTAGGGGTAGACGTCAATCCCACCTCTCCTGGGACTCGCTGCCACAACCACCATTAGCTTGGTGAAAACCATCGGGCGGATGTCAGCCAAAATTGTAGAACCTGAAACTGATGATGAGAACCGCCAATGGGGAACCTCAGGTACTGTCTGTGCTTGTGCTGGATTGGCACATGAAAGTAAGCATCTTGGAGGTCCAATGATACCATCCAATCCTGAAGCTGGAGGGCCTGAATGATCTGAGAAAGGATTTCCATCTTAAACTTGTCCTTCCTGAAGAACTTGTCCAAGATGGGTCTCAATCCTTCTTGGGGATTAGAAAATATGGGGAGTACCAACCCTTGTTCCACTCCGCTACAGGTACTGATCCTATAGTACCTTTCTCTAGCAGGGTTAATATTTCCTGCATAAAAAGTGGATCTGGAACTAAAGAGTTGTTCCCCGGTGGATGACTTTGCAGGAAAGGTAGGCACTGACCTTGGGCAATTCTTTCCAGTGCCCAAGCATCTGAAGTAATAGACTGCCATTCTATCAGATGTTGCGACAACCTGCCTCCTACTGCAGTCTTGTGTTCGAAGACCTCAGAGAGGTTTATGGGCAGCTGATGCAGTGGCTGAAGGTAAGGCAGCCGCTGCTGTTGCAGTCCTAGTACCTCTCCCCCATCCACCAAAGAGGAATCTTTTATGTCCTCTTTGAGCTGGCTGTCCTCTGCCCCGTCCGAATACAGAATAATAGCGAAAGGACCTTCCCCTGCAGGGCGCGCCCATGGGGCAAACTCTGGTTTGTAGCCAACCTAAGATCTACCTTGGCGACATCAATTAAGTAATAAAGATGAATGTTAAAGTTGCGAAGTTGTCATCATGAGTTTTCCCATAGATTTGTGTGGCTACTACACAAGCTAAATGCAGAAAATGGTATATGAGAAAAGTTACTCAAATGCGCCAGCTCCTTAAATAATCAAATGGTTTCCGTTTAGGGAGTCAAATCAAGTTTATTGACATAGTGTTCAATTCTCATGTCTGATTTGCAGAAATCAATTCTCAGTGTTAGCTTCACACTGGTCCCATTGGATTCTCATTTCTTGTTTTCAGAAATAAATTCTCATATCTTATTTTCAGAAATCAATTCTCAACACGTGTTTCCCCATTGCCAGTTGCAATGGTTCCTCAGGAGAAAAAAGTAAATACTATTGGTCTCTGAAAAGAAAAATAGAAAAGGAAAGAAAAAGAAAGAAATGTGTTTTAAATAAGTATCTCCCTAGTTTGTTGCTATATAGTAAAAAAAAAAAAGGGAAAATTACTTTTATGATACTTTAGTTATTGAAAAATAATAACTCGGCCACTTGGTATGACCGGTTGCATAGGATTTATTTAGTTTGGTGTCCTTAATCAGGAGCTCATATATTGGTCCCAGTTTGAAGATTGCCTTATTGCAGTTCCAAGGGATTTGGCCACCGCCTTGGGAGTTTGCAGCTTCCCCAAACTCTCATCAGCTTTATTTCCAAATAGATGTGTTCTGTCAAAGGGTCTGAGGCAAATCCTGACTTCTGCAGATTTGCGTGGTTGCGGATCACTGTACTAGCCGCCATAGCTCTGCTGATGCCATCAACAGTGTCGAGACCAGTCTGGCAACATTCGCACATAGCGTCTTTCCCATCCTTGACGATGTTAAGGAAACTGTCTCATTCCTCACCTTCAGGGATACGGTCAGCCGCCATAGAAATGCACCCCCAAAGGGTGTGGGTAAGTCTTGCTAGCGTGCACGTAGCAGTGGCAGATTTTAAAGCCATACTGCCGGTTGGAAAAAAAGAAAACTTGTTGGCCATGGCATCATAGCGTTTATCATCCCTGTCCTGCCATATCGTGGGATAGGCCTTTTGAGTACCTGAGGAAGTGGCTGCCTGCACTACCAGTCTTTCTGGTGTGGGATGGTTTGAGAGGTACAGCGGTTCAGAACTAGAAGATATGTATCTGGCTGTTAGTTTTTTATTTACGGTCGGGACAACCTTGGGCGTTTCACATTTGGACATCACTCCTCTCTGCAAAGCGTGATGGAAAAGGACAATTGGGTCCTCCTGTGGCCCTTTGTCTAATAGATCAGTTAAATCATCCTGTTCAAAAACAGGCATGGCTCTGGACCATCCCATATACTCCATGACTCTTGTCATGAGCGGTCTGTACGTTCCTTCACCATGGTCCACAGGATCTGCCCTTCCAAAGTCCATTTCAATGCCACTCGCCTCATGAAGGCAATCTTGCAAATTCTTCAAGCAAGATTCTTCAGATATAAATTCACCAGGCACAGATGGTGTCCCATATTGAAACCCAAAAAGGGGTTTCATCCTCAGGACTCATCTGGGTCTTCATAAATTGAAGATAGTGTTTTAAAGTGCTCTGTATGCGGTTGTGGTGTATACATTTTTTCAAATGAAGTAGGCGTTATGGAAGTCCTAACAGGAGCCACAAACGTCGACATTGACCGTCTCGACACAAGGTTCGATGGGATCGACGATGGCGTTGATGTTTTCGTTATCGTCGATTTCTTCGAACAAATGTGTCGAAGGGATTGACATATGTGGCGTCAAGGAAGTCGCCATTCGAGGCGTCGATGGCTTCTGTGTCATACAGGCACCGATGGTGTCAAAGACGCACCCTTCAGATCTGGTGTATAAAATTCCTTCGGCGTCGATGACGTCGATTTTTTATGTGTTGAGGAGGCTTTATCTCGACTCTAGGGAGGAGATCGCTCTCGAGGAGGTTTGACGGTCGGGTCCGAAGACGCACGGCTCTTGTGCTTCCGTGTTCTTTTGACTGGAGAATTGCGCCTCTAGGTGTTGTCGAGGGGGGAAAGGCTGCGTTCTCGAACACCTTCATCAAACGGAGTCTAAACTCCTCGCATTGACCCAGGGGACTAGATGTCGATGGGCAAACAACCCTTTCGGGTGAACTAGAGGATAAAGTGGACAGTGACCTATGATGCCTCTTTCTGCCATGCCTCGAAGACGAGGAATGATGCGAACCACTTCTCGAAAGGGAACAGGAGCGTTTAGACCTCTTACAATGAGGAGACGTTGGTCTCAACGCATCTGATGATTTACGTCTAGAAGGGGTACAAGGGAATTCTTTAGGCTTACCTTTCGCCAACTTCCCTCTGCGCTCTCTCAAGGCCTTGGCCTTTCATCGACAGACACTCCGAACACGGATGTTCTGACCCTAGACACCACAGGCAGATCCTGTGCGGGTCCGTCACTGACATTTTAGCACTGCAGTCCCAGCACTTCTTAAATCTGGACCATGGAGTGGATGGTGCCGATGATCAAGCCATATCGTGTTGAAAACTCGATGAATTTTCAAAGAAACTCGAAGTAAAATATCTAACAACTAGGCATTATGTTACCGAAGCTGTGAAGAGTGGAAAAAACGGAACCGAGGCCAACGGGCGCTACTTATACTTGCAGTGACGACGAAGTCAAGAAGTAGGCCTCCGCGGGACATCGACAAGGCTTCGACGCACAGCACCCTCTACTGAAAAAATTATTCCCAAGACAACAAGCTGGCTATTGAGAAACATCAAAGATAAGGAACAAGCAGGAGGACACAATCCATTTGAAAGAACTATATTGTTTGAAGGATCCACTGTTAGACTACCTTGGAGTGGGGTCCTATCAGACAGCCATACATCTTCCAGACTAACCCATAATGAATGCTGTATTACAAGCTTCCCAAAGTCTCAATGTGGGAAATGAGCTCTTAGCATTTCAATGAACATACAGACAGAAATGTGACGCTTTGGTCATCACGAGGGCCAGCCCACAACAGGTCCATAAACATTGTTCACAATTTTAAACTACTAAATAGTAACAGAGGAGTCAGTATGAATTATCTATGTTGGGTGGCATTTGATAGCCTCAAAAGTGTTGGGTTTTTGTTGAATGCCTACCATCTGTCCACTGTGGTACCACAGTCTTCTCTACACAGATTTAATTCAATTGCTGCTGTGATATCAGGGGGAGCGCTGTCCCATCTTCTAGCATGCAAAATTAAAAGAGCCCCCCCAAAATGTGTCCAAGTCCAATGCTTAACTTTTTGCCTTATTAACAAGGGGGGTCCTGGGAGTCCCTCTGCCAGACATTAGTCCTGGTTACGAGAGACTTACCCAGAGTCTTTAGCTCACTATCTTTCACAGAGAAGAAATACCCCAAACATATCAGTCTTTGTCCTGCCCTGGGGCAGTCCAGCACCGAAATGCTAGGCAATTCTCCTCTGAACAAGAGTAACAACAGAAACCCCAGACACGTGTTTCGGTCTAGTTGGACCTCATCAGTAGGGTGGATCTGTGCCTCTCTAAGAATAGTGAGCAAGGGGTCCACGTCTGGATTCCCCTAGTAACTTTTTGCCTTATACAGTCATGGGGTGGTGTTGTAGTCTGGGATGCGAGGGGTTCTGAAGCTACTGTGGGAAAAGCAATGTCGCCAGATGGGGGTGGGGGCAGAGGGCAGAACCATTGCTTACATCATGTTTTTCCCCCTTATGTAAATGGGCAGTGGCTACAGAATGCCAGGTTATGAAAGGCAGTCCTCAATCCTCCTGGCTCATCACGGTCCTTAGTTTATTAAGGCATTTAGCTGTCATATACTAATTACTGTGAGGAGGAAGGGACAGCAGGAGGACAGGCGGCCCAGTGTATTGCCAGTGGTCATAAATAATTCACAGCCTTCTGCCCATTACTTTAAAATGTGCAAATTGTGACTGACATCACATGCATCTATCTGGATCTCTTAACGCAACACAGATTCAGAACGCTAACTTTTTTTTCATGGTCATGCGCAAGAAGGACACCAGCCATGTTTTTCTCCTTTGTATTCTGGGACTCATATTTTTCTTTCCTATTTAAAATTTCTGAAAATTACAAATGCCAAAATCACAGAAACACAGTACTGGATTCACATCCCACCCCAGCCAGGTGAAACCATCTCCCCAAAACAACCAGGGTGGGTTCTTGGGTATGGGTAATGGTTTGGGCTTCCTACGGAACCACTGACAGGGGTCCTTGAATTTAGCTACATAAGATGCCCGATGGTCTTTGAGGAGTGGAAGGGGGCCAGGAGGGCCTCCCACTGGGTGCCATCATTAATGGGAGAGGAGGAAAAAGGAGCGAAAACAAACCATATCGGGGGTCCATAGGCCTGGAGAGGGAAAGACATATAGATGTTGGTGAGGGTCTGTCTGCAGGACACACTGTGTAGATATCAGCAACAGGGTGGCATGGGAATAGGATTAAATTGATTAGGGATGCATGCTGTCTAGGCACCTTTAATACTGGATGAATTTGTTTTTTTAAACTGAAAAATGTGTAACGTCCCCATACAGCCCCATCTCTGGATGGGTGATTGTCAGAATGTGTGTTTTGCTCTTAGGTAAGCTGCGTGGCTGCATGTGGTTAGTCATCATATTTACAATATGCCACCTTGCAGAGGCAATCTATCTAAACCAGACAGCCAGTCAGCCCTGAGCCTGCTGGATTTTCAAAGTCACATCTTCCACAGCTTCACAGCTTGCCATTCAATCAAATTACTACAGTGCAGGCCCAGCAGAGAAATTCACTACAGCAGCTGATGTGGCGAGTACATCCTAGTACTATATCCTTGTTGCGTTAAGGTGTTGCTGTTGCTTATTTGAGAATGTTGCTTGTTTATGTACACCATCTGATATCTGCAGCTTTTAAACCATACAATTCCTAATGATCCAACCTCTAGTCTGTACTGCTGTACTCTATCCAGAAAATACATGTTAGTGTGCCTGTATCATGGACTATCAAATAAGTGAGAGGGCTTCTAAAATAATATACGAGAACAAGGCAGAATCTGAAATTAATTTCTTTACCTTAGGAAATGGATATTAGGAAGTACTTTGGCAGTAAGGGTTCGGCAGAAGAAGCGTCAGCATCTTCATCATCCACATACAATGTGTCTAAGCAGCACCAAGAAGAATCAGACTGCAGAAGAGAGTATTCAGGTTGATTATTCGCAACATGCTCTGGAAAGCTCAATTGCCAACACAAGTCAGAGTACAGTTCCAGAACGATTAAGCGGTGGACCTATGGCTGTCAGTAGATCTAGTGAGGCAACAGATTTAGTAGATATTGATAAGGGCCCAGTATAGGTCAGATTAGTAGAATATCCTTATGACATTTTTGGTTTACAAAAACGTTCATTTCAGTAGAATTGGTTTTTAAAATACTCTTGGTTGGAATATTCTGTCAAAGGAAATGCCTCTTTTTGTTTTGCTTGTAGACATTTCTTGTGAAAACATAACCGGTTAAATGTAGATTGTGAAATACTGGATATAAAAGCTGGAAACGTGCCTTGGATTCATATAAAGTCCATGAAATGACAGCAGCACACAAATCAAATATGTTGGCATGGGCAATGTACAAAGATGCTCTAGTGCATGGCAATGTAGTCGATCATATGCAAACAGGCAGTGAACATCAAATCAAAGAAAGGCAAGACTATCTTCTCAGTGTTAATAAAGCTCCTTGGTAAACAAGGCATTTCATTTAGGGGGCATGATGAGGATAGCGAAAACAAGGGAAATTTCATAAATTCTTAAATGTACTTTCTATGTTTTTGTACCTCCCGACAATGCTACCTTCACTTCCCAATCATCTCCGAATGAAATCACCCACTGCTGCTCTGAGGAGGTTACACATAAAATAGTAAATGAGCTGAAAGCTTCTGGCATGTATGCAATAATGGCAGACGAGGCAAGAGATCATCACAAAGAGCAATTGTCAATCTGTGTTCGCCATGTTTTACCAATAAGTGGTGAAATTAAAGAATTTTTTTTTTTTTTTTAGGTATCAGGGAATTCGAAGATTCTGATGCAGATGTTATCACAGAGTCTTTACAAAAATGCCTAAAAGAACATGGGGTAGAAGTATATTATGTGGTGTTCAAACCTACGATGGTGCAGCTGTTATGAGCGTAGTAAGTGGTCGTGTGCAGGCAAAGTTTATGAAATACCACCCAGAGGCTATTTATGTTCATTGTTATGCCCATGAACTTAACCTTGTGCTATGTCACACCTGCAGAGCAATAAAGGATGCCAAGGATTTCTTCAATACAATGGAAAATCTATATACATTTTTCGGTACTTCACTTATTCATCACCATAAATTCAAAGCGATTCAAAACACTCTGGGACTAAAACAATGTGAGCTTGTTCAGACACCCGCTGGTCTTGTCAGGTACGCCCTGTAAATGCAAATTTCCCAGCTGTCCATCGGTGCCTTTCAGAAATCGAATCCAGTACAGCAACTGGTTTATTCTTAAAGTTTAAAAAAATGTCAATAATATTTTGTCTCTTTATGTTCCGATCTTTGCTTACCACCAGGGCTTCCACACAATCCTCCTAAAAGAAACTCTAGATTTAGCTAAAGCAGTTCATTTGAAAGATGCTGTGTGCAATACAGTAAGAGCTATGCGAACTCCCGAAAGTTTCAGAGCTGCTGCAAAAAGAAGAACCCTTTCTCAGGGAAACCAACACTGAAGGCGAGGAAATAGTAATGCAACGAAGAAAAAAGCAAAAGAGCATGGAAGACTTTGTGGTTGAACAAAGTTCTTCTCGGGAAAATGTCCGTTCAAAAGATGACTTTAGAACAAAGTTATATTTCCTGTGTTTGGATCAGATGATCGCTGAACTAGAAAAACATTTGTCCATTGTCAAAGAAGAGATGATGAGAGGAATTCAGGTTTGCAGTCCACTTTCTCCAAACTTCCTACGTGAATACTTAAGGGAAATTGCAAACCATTCCAACATAGACTTAAGTCTGAGGAAGCACATGTAGCAAAAAATGATTTTGCTAAAAAGAAACTGAATGGTCAAACTATCAATGAATCAAGGGTACAAGCGTTTAGATCCTGTAATGTTTCGAACTATAAACAAATGATTCAAATTGTTTTAACTTTGCCAGTGAGCAGTTGTAGCTGTGAGAGATCTTTCAGTGCTTTACGGAGGCTTCACAATTGGCTGAGATGTACAATGGGGCAATCTAGATTACAGGACCTTGCTGTACTCGGTAGAGAGAAGAGTGCTACAATCAGTTTCTGATAATGCTATTGTTGATTGTTTTGCTGGCATGCACGCACAAAGGAAAGCACTTACTGTTACTCGTCAAAATGTTAAAGCTATTTGAGATTGTGATATTATACAGTTTGTTAAATTATATTTCACATGGTTTGTTTTAATAGGTTTGTATAGGAACTCAATGCTGTATCTATGTAAAGTTCAGTTATTGCAAAGGATCATATTTGTTTTGTATTATGTATCTTTGAATTTAAATATATTGACAACTGTTGGAATTGGAAATGTCTTTCATTTTTACTGCATTAGGTTCTGTTCATACTGCAGTTCTACTAAATGCAATGGAATAAAACCACAAATTTAATTGGTTAAAAGGGTATGTTGGAATTGAAAATGCTTTTCATTGGTTAGTTATGTTATACTGATTATTTGTACCCCACCTGCTTGCTGCAGCTTATTAGCGGTACCCCCGTACCACCCTAGTGAAGTTGAGGCTCGCTCGCTACGCTCACTACATTGGATAATTATATTCGTTATGTCCCACCACTTCGTAAGCCCACTAGCTACTCCCTGTCAATTCAACAACCAGCAGTGACTGTATGGTTAATGCAGCAAACTGATATCTCTCCAGTTGCTGCTTAAATACAATTTCTCAATCCACGCCAAGTCTTTGGCTGTCCACCTCATAAAGTATTACATAACACTACTGAATGAATGTTCAGGCTTTGGAGTGGTAGAGTTTCCAAATGAGTAGGAGCACTTTGAGCAGTATAGTTTGCAATATTAACGATTGAAATTGCAACGCAGGGGAATGCGTTCATATCATGAAGTGATGTGACGTCCAAACTTGCAATGGGTTCTAGCCTCGGATCTTTTACAAACCTAGCAACGCCCCTGTCGCCTATCAACATTTTTTTTGGCAAAAACAGCACATCCCTTTGTTCCCCACCCCCGCCGTGGGGAATGTCTGAAATCGGGGTTTTCAACCGGTTCGATGTCATTTTAACGAATCCACAAATAACAAATAAAGAAAAAATGTTTATAATGAATTTAAAAAATGACTAAAAGATACCTAATTTGTTTTTCAATTTGGGAGTTCCTCCTTCAAACTTTCTATTTTCCCAGCTTTATTACCCCTCAACAACCCTCCTTTTAATCCGTTACCCCACCCCCCAGATATCCTTTTAACAAAGAATTAGACGTTTTTTCATTATTTATGGTTCATTATAAAAGTTATTTGTTATTTTAAATTCATTGAAGTCATTGTATACTGTTTCATGCACCTAAACCCCATCCTCAACTGCCGCCGCCTCCCTCCCCCACCCAAGCATAACCCAATAAACAAACACAGACACACACAAACTCTTACCAGTTTTCCTGCGACAGATCTTCCTGGTCCCGACGTGCCCATCAGCCCCTGCGCACACTCTGTGCAGCAGAGGGGCACGCCAGTTTGATTTTGAAAGACCGCTCTGCAGTCACAGAGTGGTCTTTCTAAATTGTTCTTTTCAATAGAAAAATAAATTTTCACTTAATACAACAAAGTATATACTAATTTGATGAATCACTAAAATGCTCACAAATCCTTCTATTGAACACAGCTAAAACAATTCTATCATCTCTGAGAAAGCCGATTGTACAACGTCAACTTAGATTAGCTTGCAGTCCCTGTGCGATGAGCAGCAGACTAACAGTTTCGGCCTGGTGCATGCGAGTTCACAATGGAACATGATTTAACACTAGTGAAAATCCCTTGGGCCCATTTATTGAGCAAGTGTATGTTCGCTGTGCAGATTCAGGAATCTTGCCATGTTGCCACAAATGCACTTGATGATTAATGTGCAACTTCCATAACACACACCTTCTTTAAAAAAAACGAAATTTCAATGAGCTATGGGACTTGTGAATCAGTTCCCGCAAAGGTAACATTTTCAGCTAAAAATGCACCCTCACTTGGGAATTTCCCTCTCCTTTAAACCACTTACAGAGTGGCTTTGTACAAATCATTTCTCAGTTTATGATGCGATAGGTAACACAGTTTCCACCATGCCGTAATTCTGTACATATATGTTTTATCTGTTTGCTATCGGGTTTATGCATTAGTTGCACACTAGGCCATTTTCTTAAATGCATGTTCTTTCAGCTAAGTCATTAACGGTGCAATTACCAAATGTGTAGCATTTCTGTAGACAACATTTTAAGTCGCTATAAAGCTTCTCCAAACGTTTGCAAGTGGAAGGTTTTGCATCAATCAGATAACCTGGAATTGTTCTGCAAAAGTTCTGGCTGGACTGATATGCAGAATTTTGTTGTACAATAGGTGCTCATCCTAATGATGCCAATGGAGCTGATTCAATCCGTGCTACTCGAACCATTGGTCAGCTTTACTCTTTGCCTAGAATCTTTCCTCATTCTGGGTCTCACTCTCATTACTCCATGAGAGAGTTGTGGGTGCATAGGCATTCTCCTTGGCTCAGAGTATTTATGAGGACTGAAATCATTGCTCGTTTCCTTGGGACCCTGTGCTTTCCATCTTGAGTGGCGGAGCTTCCCTCCGGATTGTACCTCTTTCATTGTTCCGCTTGCTGATCCCTTTGTCCCCACCTCCCCTCTTCAGCACTACGGCGTTACTGCTCCGCATTCTCTCACTGCAGAATGCTTCATTATCAGACATGCTTCATTGCATCAGGTCTCCTGTGAGGTTTTCTATGCCCAACTTTTTTCTGGGTCAGGTTGTCTAAACTCTACCTCGCTTCTCCAGTACAGCCTCCATGGCGCAACACGTACACAATGTGAACTGCAGCTCGAAGACAATCAAATCACCTCTTTTTCAATTGGGATTTTCAACTGATCATAGTGTGGGAAAACGGAATAAAGCAAGTCGTTGTTTCGGGCCTGTCCTGGCCATTATTCATTACAAACTGCACTGCATAAGCTCTATTGTTTGCTTTACATTTTGTGTATTCATGTGCCCATAGTGATGCGACACTGAAATAAAATACGTTATTTAGCTGCCTTATAGGTGCCACGAATGTTAGCCACAGCAGATAAAGCAATAACGTATCAAAAATTCCTTCATAGTTTGAGCTTAACTTAAAATTTAAGTGTAGAGCCGATGAGTGATATAAATGACAGAGCAACCATATCAACGTTTTATTCTTGACGCTTCAGTCCCAGAGCTCAAAATGAACTCAACAATGCTTAAGGTTATTGCCAGTATGTGATTTTTGCACAAACAAGACGTGGGGTGAGCCAGTTAAGTGTGTCCTTCTGTCAGATTAATCACAGAGCACTGCAAAACTCCACTGTGTCTGAAACATTTTGTTTAAAAAAAGAAAATGAAGTGGAGCAAACTTACCAAGCATCCATCTGACGAGAAACCAAAGTATTGGTTGCATTAGAGCATAGCTTTGAATCTTAGGACATATGAGAACTGATATTTGGTATGTTCCTCCCTTTTTAAAGGCACAGGGTATTTTCTGCCTGTAAAATACATTGTTAATGGCCTGGAGAAATCCCACGCTATTTGAGAACGTTTAGACCCTTGCCTTCACGCACTTCACTAACATGCAGGGGTAAGCAAAGTGGACTGTCCAACGTCTATGACTTGATTGCTTTCTTTTTGACCAACAAATAGGAAGGGGAAGACAACACTTCTCTCTACAGCGAGACTTAAACATAGGGTGCAAAGCTAAATGAAATAAGTTGCAGATTCCTGTTCCTACATGCCATGTACACCCTGAAAAAAGGGCATTAGCATACTTGATCGAAAAACATTTGACCTTTTCAATTTGAACGAATTATTTTGATCGTTATTTTCGGTCAAATTAAATGAAATATATGGGGAGAGGTAACGGAATAGGTTAAGGTGGGGCGAAGTGGTAGAGGTGCAGCAAAAAAAAATGACAAAAAAAAAATATTTGATCAAACTGGAAAAGATACAATATTTTTGATTAAGTAGACCTAAACCAAAAAAAGCGAATTTCCACTTTGAACAGATATGTTGCAACAGAGATCTGCATTTAATTATTGTTTCATTAAATGTGTAATTTCCAGAACTAGAGGACGTGCTTCATGAAGACTGCAGTGTGCATGCAATAGAATGCTGGAAGCTCGCACTGGACTTTAATTAGGATGTAAACACAATGGTTCTTAGGATATGGAATCGCTAGCATACCCTATTGGGGTCACAAGCCACTTCATGAGTAGTGCAACTTGGTTCGACAGACGCTTCAACTTTTTCTTCAATGTGCACTTTCTGACAATTCCAGACTAGCCGGTAGGGGTGAACGTTCTAAAGAATCGTTTTTATTACTTGTGAACACCTGGTTTTGGGGTAAGCACTAACAGTACAACATATAGTGGTTTAAATCTGAACTGACAAGATTGAAAAGTACAATATCTCCTGCTGGCGGTTGTTTGACAACATGCTGTGTTGTTGCCAATTATTGGTTTTAAAAGCAATAAGCAAGTATGTTGAAATACAGATGCAGGGCAACCACAGTGCGGGAATCAGTATGGAAAAAAATAAATAAATGGCATTTCCCATCCAGCATCTGTGTATTTACAGATCATTAAAAGGATTGTGTTATTTTTGGCATCGGTTGCAGCAGAAACTTCTCATTCTGGGCAAGCTACACGATTTTCTTTAATCATCAATTGTAATACCTGTAATCACATAATCTTCAATGAAAGCCAGATGGAGTCGTCTGAAGTGTAGAGTTTTTCCATGTGATGGAAGGTGTGCAGCAAAGGAGTCCGAAATAACTGACCGGGTGCAATATTGTGTCAATCACAAGGCTTTTAAGATATCACAATGTATTAGTTAGGACGATCTGCTGGTCCATCTGCAGGATGGATCTATAATTCAGGCAGTATCCATTTGCCTTTACTGGTAAATTGACAAGTTGAGCTCAAGAAGCCAAAATCAATGAACAATTCCTTGTTATTCAATTCTTTCTACCTTTCCCATCTTCCCTCAAAACACAGTTGCCAACAATTTGATGTGTCAAGAAGGGCGTGCCATTCCAGAGTGTGAACCAAATGTATTTAACCATCTTCACAGAACTGCATGCGCTGTTCTTCCTCATCTCCCATCAGCCAACGCCACCCCTTCAGGAACCTCTACCACTACAGGAGCACAGTCTTCCGGATCGATCTCGAAGTCCCATTTAAATTTCTTGGTAAGGTGCATTTTAAACTTTTCAGCCTTTTTCCTCAGCATTCGGTCCGTCGATGAGGTGCAAGTGTAGGAGAAAAAGGTCTGAAAAACACCACACCAAAAAAGACTTTAGAACATTTTAAATCTTTTTATGCAGCAACTGTATACTTGTGTTTAACATTTGCACAAGTGGAACAAAAAGGACAGAATGCTAAGGAACAAATGAAACAATAGGCACAGGCTCACCACCATATTCAGGTAGCAATTCATGGGCATTTCTTTAACATTGCTAAATGTTTACAGCTTATTTATTTGAAATAAAGTGTCAAAATTACATACATGCAGGCACATTGTGTATAGTTTAGAAGCTTAGTCCATGCTTTCAGTTACTCAAATGCTTGCAAAAAAAAATCAATCACTTGTACACATACTCAAACAGTCCATTTGACGATGATGAAAAGTTATTCCAAGCCCATCAAAAATAAATAAGTACATTTTAAAAAACGTGGGTGACAAACTGAAATTAATACAATTTCAGAATTCAAGGTACAATCTTTAAATAATTAATTTCATACATAGTGCTACACACCCATAAGTCTCAGAGCGGTGAAATAACGGAGTACATTATCCCACACTGTGGTACTCAATTTATCGACCTCATGTGTCTTATGATTTGGGCTGGACATGGGACACATGGTGACTCATCACTAAACTCATAAATACCTCATTCACATAAAGCACCATACCTAGCAACCTGAAACACTCCTGGGTCCTCCCTCTCCTTAAAAAACAAACCCTCGACCCTTCCATCCCCACTAACTACCGCCCCATAACCACAGTGCCATTCCTACTGAACATTTTGGATAAAGTAGCATATCTACAAATCCAGCATCATCTGGAACAAAGCCACCTCCTAGGAGTTCGTCAGTCTGGCTTCAGACCTCAGCATGGTACTGAGATTGCACTCATAGACCTCAAGGCACAAATAGACACACAGAGACAAAAGTAAAACGGCACTCTTGCTACTCCTCGACCTCTCAGCCGCGTTTGATTTGGCAGACCACTCAATACTTTGCAACCACCTGGTCTGCGCTGCCCGTTTCTCTCAGGAGGCAGTCACCTGGATCCAGTCCTTCCTTGATAATAGGACAATGAGAGTCTTCTCTCCTGTAGCAGCTGTGGACCCAGCGCCCATATCATGCAGTGTACCCCAAGGCTCCTGCCTATCTCCTACCCTGTACACATCTTAACAAAGCAACTTTTCGATGGTCTAGGTATCACCTACACAAATTATACCGATGATACACAGATCCTCATCCTGTTGACGGGAGATTATGACAAGGATTTGGCCTTTGTGAACAGAGTTTACCTCATCATCCAGGCATGGATTGTAACGCTCACCTGATTCTCGCAGAGGCGCCGGTCTTGACTGGGCGACTACCGTATCTTCAAAGGTGATGTGTAGCACCCGGTTGGCTCTTTGGGCTGGACCTCTGTGCACTGTATGCCTGACTTCAAGAGTAAGATGTCTGCAGATAGAAAATATGGGATTAATGAACTGGGGTGATAGGGACACCCCAATCTCTTTCCTTTTTTGCTCTCCTGTAGACCCCCAAAGGTTAACGCTCTCACCTTAGGTAAGTGAATGCCGAGCTCTCCATCTGCCTCGGGGCAGGGTGCTGTAACCAGTTTCTTCACTGGATCGGTAGCGCAGGCCTCTTGACTTCAGAGGACTGCTGTCCGTCGTTTACTGCACGAACGGTAAGTTTCGAGTAATTCAATTGTCTTTAAAGTCTTTAGTAATGATGTCTCTTGTTTTGCAGGTTCCGGCGATGGCGGATGACGGGCTGAAGTGAGTTGAAGATGGAGTCCGTGTGATGAATAGAAGCGCCTGGAAGCACGTAAGTAAGCGCTTGTGGCCTGCTTCACGATGCGCTCTGTCTTATTTTGCAGGTACGAGTTCGGAGCGGCTGCAGGGTGCCGGAATACCCACTGGGTTAGAGTAATGGCACGTGAGTATTAAAGTTCCCCAATGTCTTTAAACGCACCTTGTTTTGTCTTTCAGATGCAGCGCCGAAGGCCTCCGAAGCGTGCAAAGAGTTGGTAAGCTTTTGTCTTTCAGATGCCGGAATGCAGTGTGAAGACCTCCGGAGCGCACGAAGAGTAGGTAAGCCTTTGTCTTTCAGACGCCGGAATGCTAACCTGTTCTTTCTTGTCTTTATAGGTGTTGCTGAAGACTGGATTCAGGATGGTAAGCCTTTTTCCTTAGGCCCAGGATCCGATGCAGAAGACACAATGAGCGTTCTGCTGCAGAGGATGCAGAATAACGCAAAGCAAGATTCAGCCACCGGGTGTGGTTTAAATAGCCTCCTGTAGTGCTTAGGTGTCTCCTTCCACAGCCACGCCTTGGTAAGAAAAGAGTTCCTGCTTTCCAGAAGAGTTCCAGTGTTCTGAATCTAGGGAGTGGCTCCTGCCCCCACCCAACAGGAAAAGTAGTTCCAAACAGAAGAGGATCAGAGGCTCAGCTGGCAGGCAAGTAAGCAGCATGGTCTGCTGCAGGTAAGTCCACCCAAGCATTATGAGCCCGGCGCTTCCAGCGCTGGGACTGGGCATATTTATGAGCCTGGTGCCACTGGCGCCAGGACTGGGTCCAAAAGGTCCCAATTGGCCCTCGGAACCTGGGTTATGGATCTGCTTCCAAGGGAGTTGGGAAAACCCTGACCTTTTGGAAGCAGAGATCATGACAGTACCCCCTCAAGGCCCCTCCCAAACCGGGCTTCTCCGGGGGTTTTGGCTTGTCAGGAAATGTTCGGTGAAATCTTTTGATTAGGCGAGGAGCGTGGACATATTCAGCAGGTTCCCAGGATCTCTCTTGGGGGCCGTAGCCTTTCCAGTCAATTAGGTAAAATAGTTTAGATTTGGAGATCTTGGAGTCCAGAATGCTTTTGACTTCAAACTCGAGTTCTCCCATCAACTAGGATGGGTTTTGGAGATTTAGTTAGTCGGGTTTGAGGTTGCACGGGTTTTAATAGAGAGACGTGGAAGACCGGATGTATCTTCATGTGCGGGGGCAAGTTCAACTTGACCGCTACTGGGTTTATTATGGTAGTGGTGGAATAGGGACCAAGGTATCTTGGGTTTAATGTGCGTGGCCCTTTTAGAGGTAGATATTTGGTGGATAACCAGACTTGGTCCCCTACTTGATATTGAGGGGCTTCCTTCCGATGTTGATCTGCTCCTTTCTTGTATTGTTCTTTAGCCCTTTGAAGGTGAGAAACAGCTTCCTTAAAGGCTTGGGTGATTGTAGAATGCAGGTAGTCTACTGCTGGTGTTTCAAGATCTTGGAGGGGATCCAACTCCGAGGTTCGGGGGTGACTGCCATACAAAAGAAAAAACAGTGTTTTCCCAGTTCCAGAATGGACAGAGTTATTGTAGGCATATTCGGCTATCCAAAGGATGTCTTTCCACGTTTTTTCAGTTTGTTGCAGCATGCAGCGTAAATACTGTTCCAGAGTTTGATTGGTCCTCTCGGTTTGTCCGTCGGTCTGAGGGTGGTGACTGGTCGATAGTCTCACATCAATTTGAGCCGACCGACAGCAACTTCGCCAAAAATGAGAAATAAATTGACTACCTCGATCCGAAATTAGAACCGAAGGGAAACCGTGTAGTCGGACGATGTTTTCGAGAAATTCTCGGGCCAGAGTTGCTGCTGTTGTCAAGCCTTTGAGCGGAATGAAATGCGCCATCTTGGAGAATAAGTCCACGATTACTAGAATCGTATTGTATCCGGAGCATGGAGGTAGATCGGTGATGAAGTCCATAGAAAGCGTATGCCAAGGGCGAGGTGGGATGTCAATAGGGCGTAAGAGGCCTGCTGGTCTTTCCTTTTGACTCTTGTTTTGGGCGCATACTCCACAGGACATTATAAAGTCTCTGATATCTTTTTTCCAAGACGGCCACCAGAAGTAGCGCTTGATCTTTTCTGAGGTCTTCGCCATACCGGGATGACCTTCCATTAAAGAATCGTGATAACAGGAGATTACTTTTTTCTGTAAATCTGTGCTGGGTAGGTATAATCGTTCTTGGAAATACAATAAGTTGTCCTTTACTGCAAAGTCCTTTCCCTGCAGATGCCAATTCTGTATGTCTGCTGGAGTTACAAGTTGCCTGGCTTTATCCTTAACTTCCTCTATGGATTCTGTGGCGATTACACCCAGAATTCTTTGTTCGGGAATGATTGGTACAGGTGTAGGGTTGATCAAGTGTTCTTCCACTCCCATCCGAGAAAGGGCATCAGCTTTACCGTTCTTTGTACCAGGTCGATAGGTAATTATGAAGTCAAACTCGGCAAAGAATAATGCCCAACGGAGTTGTCTAGAGGATTGGGCTTTTGCGGTTTTCAAATATTGCAGGTTTCCGTGATCCGTAATCACAGTAACGGTGTGTCGGGCCCCCAGCAGATAATGCCGCCAAGCCTTAAAGGCAGACTTGATAGCCAGAAGTTCCTTGTCAGTAATCGTGTAATTGATTTCAGGAGGCGAGAATTTGCGGGACCAAAATGCCACGGGATGCAACTGATTGGTTACCGGGTCCTTTTGTGATAGAACTGCCCCCATGGCAAGGCTTGAAGCATCAGTTTCCACGATGTAGGGGAGTTCGGGGCGAGGGTTTTTTAAGATTGGTGCGGAGATAAATTTAGTCTTCAAATCCTGGAAAGCTTGTTCCGCCTCGGTAGACCATTCAAAACGTTTGTTTTTCTTTAACAAGGCAGTGATGGGCTGGACTATTCGAGAGAATTCGGGGATAAACCTCCGGTAAAAGTTAGCGAAGCCTAACATGCTTGGCACACCTTTTACGGAGGATGGTGATGGCCATTTGAGAACTGCATCGACCTTCTTTGAATCCATACGTACTCCGCCAGGTGATAATATGAATCCCAAGAATTCAACTTCAGTCACGTTGAAAACACATTTTTCCAACTTAGCGAAAAGTTTGTGTTGACGCAATCTTTCGAGGACCATTTTCACGTGTTTTCGATGTTCAGATTCCGATGAAGAATAAACGAGGATGTCGTCAATGTAAACAACAACACACACATCTATGAGCTCTCTGAGGACATCGTTCATAAAATATTGAAAGGCGGCTGGGGCATTGCAAAGTCCGAAGGGCATGACCTGATATTCAAATAGCCCATACTTGGCGCGGAAGGCAGTCTTCCATTCATCGCCCTCTTTTACTCGTACCAAGTGGTAAGCTCCTCTAAGATCCAGCTTTGTATATATGCATGCTTTTCTGACTTGGTCCAGGAGTTCAGGGATCAAAGGTAACGGATATCTATTCTTAACGGTGATCTGGTTCAGGGAGCGATAATCGATACAAGTTCTAAGGTCTCCTTCCTTTTTTGGAACGAAGAACAAAGCTGAAGAAGCAGGGGACTTGAAAGGACGAATAAACCCATTCGCCAGGTATTGATCCAGGTATTGTCGAAGGTGAAGGTTCTCAGGCTCGGTGAGGGCATAAATTCTACTACAAGGAGGAGTAGATCCAGGTATCAGGTCTATCTGGCAGTCATAAGACCTATGAGGAGGTAGAGTGTTAGCCTGATCCTTCCGGAAAACATCTTGGTATTCAAGGTATTCGGGAGGTAACTGGGGAGTCTCTGAAGAAATTGCTGCCAGTGCAACACCAGGTGGAGGGCGACAAGTAGAGACACATTCTGGAAACTGGACCGTTCTTGCTCGCCAATCGATCAGAGGATTGTTTCTCTCTAACCAAGGTATTCCTAGAATAATCTGAAACTGAGGGGCCTTGATCACATCGAACACGATCTTCTCATGGTGTCCATCTTGACTTACTAGCGTCACCTCTTGAGTGGTATGCGTTACAGGCCCGGAGGCTATCTCCGTACCATCCACTGTAGTAATGACGTCCTTTACAGCCTTGGGACAAAAAGTTAGATTCATCCTCAAAACCATTTCATGATCCACATAATTGCCGATGGCACCGCTGTCGACGTAAGCTTCAATTGCATGTAATCGATCCGGATTATCAGGGCTAATGAGGACCATAGGTATCACGAAATGCGAGGTCACGGAACTGGTTTTCACGCTCGGCAAGAGGACCTCTATTCTTGTCGGGCGAGGTCGTTTCCCTGCTCAGAGTTTGTAACTTTGGTAACTGCAGCTCCTACGGCCTTCTTGGCAGGTTTCACCGGACAGTCTCGAAGAAAGTGCCCTGAGTTTCCGCAATATAGGCATAATTGCAACTGTTTTCTCCTTTCCCGCTCCTTTTGTGTTAGAGGACCTTTCAGACCCCCTATTTGCATGGGTTCCCCGGAGTCTACTCCTTTGGAAGGAGTTGGCGGTTTGGAAAATACTCGAGCATCAAACTTGGAGCGGTCGGCCTTCCTGTTCTGCAGTCTATGATCTATTTGAACGACCAAGTCTATATAATCCGAACAGTCTTGTGGGGTATTCACTACTTGGGCTAAAACGTCTTTGAGCTCTCCACGTAGACCTCTATAAAACAGCGTAATCCTTTTGTCCTCAGGCCATTGAGTTTCCACTATTAGTCTATTGAAAGATGCAATATAAGCCAAAAGGTCTTGATTACCCTGTCGCAACGAAAGAAGCTCATTGTCCAAGGCCTGCCCCTGTGAATGTCTTGCGAACAGTTTTTCCATACTAAGCTGAAAGGCTTGAAAATCATGGAGAACCGGATCATCTTGATTAACTAGAGGGATCGACCAGTCTTCCGCATTGCCACTAAGGTACGAAAGTACAAAAGCTACTTTAGCTTGATCAGTTGGAAAGGCTGCTGGCCGGCATAAGAAGTGCAACCGGCACTGATTGATAAATACTGCAAACCTCTTTGGGTCACCAGAAAATCGTTCGGGCGGAGCCAGAGGTACATTCCCAGGTAGGTTGATCTGCACTGGATTCATAGAGGATATTGAAGGAAGATTTGCCCCTGATGCGGGTAACGGGGTTTGTCCGGCTTGTGACTGTAGCAATTGTCTAGCAAGACCGTCTGTTCTCTCCTTGGAAATAATTAGTTCCCTTCTTAGAGCATTCGTTTCCTGACGAGCTGCATGCACTTCCGCCCTTAGTTCCCCAAGTAACCGGGCTAGGTGGTCAGTATCCGAGGTTTCCATAGCGCCTGAGCGAGAGTTTTGCGGTAGGCTTTGCGTTCTGTAACGCTCACCTGATTCTCGCAGAGGCGCCGGTCTTGACTGGGCGACTACCGTATCTTCAAAGGTGATGTGTAGCACCCGGTTGGCTCTTTGGGCTGGACCTCTGTGCACTGTATGCCTGACTTCAAGAGTAAGATGTCTGCAGATAGAAAATATGGGATTAATGAACTGGGGTGATTGGGGTGTCCCTATCTCTTTCCTTTTTTGCTCTCCTGTAGACCCCCAAAGGTTAACGCTCTCACCTTAGGTAAGTGAATGCCGAGCTCTCCATCTGCCTCGGGGCAGGGTGCTGTAACCAGTTTCTTCACTGGATCGGTAGCGCAGGCCTCTTGACTTCAGAGGACTGCTGTCCGTCGTTTACTGCACGAACAGTAAGTTTCGAGTAATTCAATTGTCTTTAAAGTCTTTAGTAATGATGTCTCTTGTTTTGCAGGTTCCGGCGATGGCGGATGACGGGCTGAAGTGAGTTGAAGATGGAGTCCGTGTGATGAATAGAAGCGCCTGGAAGCACGTAAGTAAGCGCTTGTTGCCTGCTTCACGATGCGCTCTAACTGTCTTTTATTTTGCAGGTACGAGTTTGGAGCGGCTGCAGGGTGCCGGAATACCCACTGGGTTAGAGTAATGGCACGTGAGTATTAAAGTTCCCCAATGTCTTTAAACGCACCTTGTTTTGTCTTTCAGATGCAGGATGCAGCGCCGAAAGCCTCCGAAGCGTGCGAAGAGTTGGTAAGCTTTTGTCTTTCAGATGCCGGAATGCAGTGTGAAGACCTCCGGAGCGCACGAAGAGTAGGTAAGCCTTTGTCTTTCAGACGCCGGAATGCTAACCTGTTCTTTCTTGTCTTTATAGGTGTTGCTGAAGACTGGATTCAGGATGGTAAGCCTTTTTCCTTAGGCCCAGGATCCGATGCAGAAGACACGATGAGCGTTCTGGTGCAGAGGATGCAGAATAACGCAAAGCAAGATTCATCCACCGGGTGTGGTTTAAATAGCCTCCTGTAGTGCTTAGGTGTCTCCTTCCACAGCCACGCCTTGGTAAGAAAAGAGTTCCTGCTTTCCAGAAGAGTTCCAGTGTTCTGAATCTAGGGAGTGGCTCCTGCCCCACCCAACAGGAAAAGTAGTTCCAAACAGAAGAGGATCAGAGGCTCAGCTGGCAGGCAAGTAAGCAGCATGGTCTGCTGCAGGTAAGTCCACCCAAGCATTATGAGCCCGGCGCTTCCAGCGCTGGGACTGGGCATATTTATGAGCCTGGTGCCACTGGCGCCAGGACTGGGTCCAAAAGGTCCCAATTGGGACTGGTTGGCCCTCGGAACCTGGGTTATGGATCTGCTTCCAAGGGAGTTGGGAAAACCCTGACCTTTTGGAAGCAGAGATCATGACATGGATGGCCTCTCACGCCCTATGCCTGAATGATGACAAAACAGATCTCCTCATTCTAGGTACCCCATCCAACATTAAAAAGCTAGGTCCTAACTATGCATCCCTCATAATTGACAACAATAACATTAAAGTGGCTAAGGTAGTTAAAATTCTTGGCTTCTACATGGACTCCACGCTTACCTTTGGTAAACAAGTAAACGCTATGGCCTCAGCCACCGCCTACACCTGCAAGCTAATCAGGGCAGGCAAGTCTTTCCTCTCACCCAACAACTGCCTTACTTTAGCGAGAGCCCTAATCTTATCCAAATTGGATTATTGTAATGCCCTATATATAGGCAGCAACAAATGCATTATGTCCAAAATTCAGACTCTGCAAAACAATGCCTTGAGAGCTGCCCTAAGTCTCCCTAAAAATGCCCATATTTGTGACCTCAGGAGACCCGTCAATTGGCTCTCTACGAAAGATAAAATCCTCCTCAAAACTGCATCTTTGACACATGCCTCACCCAAGCAGCCCCACAATACCTCTCAGCTAGATTCACTAGATAAACAGCTTCTCTAGCTAACTCTAACCTCCTATTAGTACCCAGATTTGAGCTTAATAAATCTGGTGGGAGTAGCTTCCATGTTAAAGCAGCACAATATTTGAATTCCCTCCCCCGTGCCTTAAGGGACGATCTACCTTACCTACAATTCAGAGCTAGTCTCAGTCACTGGCTAAAGGAACACGACGTCTGACCCTATCTCACCTGCAACCTTCCTAATTTCTATTGTACATGTGCGACTTCACTGTTTTTGATATATATATATATATATATATATATATATATATATATATATATATATATATATATATATGTATGTGCCTCACACTTATTCTTGGTACTTACTGTATATAGCCATTTGCCTTGCCTGTTCATGCATACAGCATTGTAACCTTAGCTGTACTCATTCCTGTCCACTATTTCCACTATATTTGTTATATATAGGTGCCTCACACTTATTCTTGGTACTTACTGTATATACCCATTTGCCTTGCCTGTTGCTCATGTATACATCATTGTAACCTTAGCTGTACTCATTCCTGTCCACTATGTAACTTAAGCTTAACAACCCTCTTTATGCCTTCGCGCCCGAATACCCCTGGGCCTGGTGCGCAATATAAATAATAAAACAAACAAACAAATCAGGAGGATGAAAGGCTGAGTTGACGTGCCGGGATTCGAACTTGCCACAGCAGTCAGCGCACAGATATTAGGGGTGAGCGCTTAGGTCACTGTGCCATCTGTACCCCCCGAGTTCTATTTGAATATTGGAGAAAACCTCTAACTAGGAACAAATTAAGATCAATTTGATATATTGAACTTAAATTTAGATGGTTTTATGAATGGGTTGAGGCGAGGGGCATTTGCAATGGCTACAATGTTTAACGGTGAAGGCAGATTCCCAAAGGTTTTTCCAGCGTGCAGCGCGATTTATGAAATGGTTATTTAAACATGTATAAGCTATGCATGACTCACAATGGGTGGATTTCTCTTCTGTAAGTCCTAAATCAGGTTTGTTCAACTCTAGGCCTCGAGAGCCAGAAACCTGGCAGGTTTTCAGGATAACCTTCTTTAATATTCATGACAAAAAATGTGAATTCATTTAGAATCATTGTATACACATTTATTTCAAGAATTTTAATGAGGGGTATCCTAAAATCTGACATAGATCTCGCCCTCGAGGCCTGTAGTTGGACAAACCTGTCCCAAATAAATGGGTGAGATGTACACAACAATGGGCACATTATGCATGTATAATGTGCTGACAGCTATAAATGTGGGTTTCCCCCATGAAGGACATCAGGAAAATTCAAAGCTTGAGAATATTTAAAGACTTATTACTTAACATACACCACAGTCGGATGTATGATGCTGAGGGGCTCCAATTTGCAATTTCGAAAATAACTTAATGGCCAGGGAACGCAATTTCAGAAAGTTAAAAAGGTTAAATAGCATATGTCATTTCAGTAAGAAACTGAGGATTTCAATTGCAGTAGGCAGAGCTGCAAGTCTCACAGAATGGTATGCTCAAAGACCACTTTCGTGGGGCTGGGGTTAATAGCCAGAACAGCTTAGAAACAATTAAATGGATGCAGATGAGTTAACCTAAACTTAAATGGATTGGAGTCAACAGACAGAAGAACAAGTTACTTACCCCTGGTAACGTTCTTTCAACTGGACGTTCCTCCCACGTATTCCTCATGTTTGATATCTCCAATATCCATTTTCAGCTGCTTCGGAAATTAATTAGGCAGGGGGCAATGTGCGTCGATGCAGTCGACTCGATGTCCCTCGAGGGCCTCCGTCTCGAGGATGAGGTCATCGAAGACATATATAGCATGCACAGTTTTTTCGTGTCATTCTCATGTAGAACTACCCGGATAAAAGCGGATTTGACCATACTAGACTCTGAATGAGCGTAAGCTGTAATAACATGAGAAATTCTACTGAGGGGTAGGCTGGGAGGTGCAATGAGGAATACGTGGGACGAACATCCAGTCGAAAGAACGTTACCTGGGGTAAGTAACTTCTTCTGCGAATGGATTGTGTCCTCCCACGTATTCCTCATCTTTGATACTCTCAAAGCAGTGTTTGTTTGGAAGGACGGAGTACGAAATTTGACATCAATGGTTTCCATGAACGGAATGAAGGACTGCCTTCCCAAAGCTGCCCTCCGGACTTAAGGTGGAATTAAGGTAGTAACGTTTAGTAAAAGTGTGAATTGCAGACCGAGTGGCTGCCTCACAAATGTTCTTAATAGGAACACCTCTTTTTAGAGCAGAAGTAGCCATGCCCCTACTGGAATGGGTTCTCAAGCCTTCTGAGGGATCTTTGCCCACTAGCCTGTAGCATTTGGAAATAGCTAAAATAATCCATCTGGAGAAAGTCTGTTTTGTTACAGCCTGTCCCACCCTATGAGCCGTGTATCCTATGAATAGTCGGTCATCAAGACAAAGTTTTGACAGCCTTGAAATGTACCCTTGGCGAGTCGTGTCTGTGTAACCTCTCCTCCTCCTTGCCAGGACGAGGTGGAGGGTATCTTTTGTCCTAAATGAAAATCTGACATGACCTTGGGTAGGAATGAAGGTTTGACCCTCAAGACGACCTTGTCCTTATGAAATACTCTAAACACTGGTTTAGAGAATAGCGCCTGCAACTCATTCAGTCTACGGGCTGATGTTAGCGCTACCAATAAGGTGGTTTTGAATGTTAGTAGTCTTAAAGGACATGAATGGAGCGGTTCAAATGGTGCACACAAGGAACTTTAACACAAGATTACGGTCCCAAACGGGAACCTGAAAAGGAAAGAAGGGAACACATTAGTGAATCTCTTCAGAAATTCTATCACCAAAGGGATCTTAAAATGTGACGTTTTCTCAGACGAACACTTGAAGATGGAAAGCGCTGCCAAATAACCTCTAATGGTTCTCAACCTGTGCCCCAGCTTGGCCCAGTGCAGTAGAAAGGATAAAAACTCTAGAGTTTTGCATAGCAAAGGGTCCACATCCTTGTTGCTGCACCAGCTGCAGAACTTGTTCCAATGGCAGCGGTGTTAGGCAGAAACCTGTGCAGTTCCCTCTGGGACCACTGCAAAAGATTTAAGACTACAGGTGTTTGGCAGTAAACCCACTTGGTAGCAGTCTGTACCACACAGATTCACTTGGTAGCTGTGGCTGAGCAGTCAGACTTCCCTCAAGAAGAGTTAGGCAGTATACAGAGTATCCACAATAGGTCAAAAGAACACAGTAGAACAAGTAAACACTGACCAGGGCTTGGTGTAAAAGAGATATAATTATTTATTTAAAACCACATCTAGAAAAACACACAGGCACTAATAGTAAGCAATTCAAAAACACGGTCACTAAAAGATATACACTCCCTTAGAAGAATATTAGACAAGTCTTAAGTAAAGCCCCACTTATTTTCAGACAGCGGTGAGCGCTTAACGCAGATGGCACTCTAATAATTCATTTTAAAAGGGAGAGAAAAGCAGAGAATAAATTGAAACAGGTCCCATACTTTTACAAGAACACAACAAGAGAGGACGGCAACGTAAAACCGTGAAGTTGGAGTTCAGTAGGCTGGATCCACTTTAAGAGGATCAAACGAAATGTGTCCAAGGTCACACGGTTCAGTGCACAAAAGTCTTGAAAAGGTTCAAAAAGAGTTGGACCAAAGAAAGTGACCAGTTAGAAGGTCAAGGCGGCCAGCCCAGTCCAGAAGGTTAAGGGGTTATTATTACCTTGTAGCAATTTTAGAAAGGGAGGCCTGGCGGACACGGTACCTTAAAGTGGTGAGAATACTCCAGTGGGGGCAGTTGTTCCTGGCAGCGGATGCAAGTCGGTGCTTCGTCTGGGGGAAGAGAGGATCTCGTCGGGGAGGAAGACAGGAGTCCGACCAGCCGCAGAGTTTCTCAGGTAAAAGGAGCGGTCCAGTGGTAAGTGGCTATCCGGTTGCTGGGGTGCTTGGCATGGGCAATTCGACCACAAGCCGGTCTGGGGTGCGAAGAGAAGAAGGTAAACTGGTTGTGCCCACCAGTCAGGGTAAGAAGCCTCTCCAGCCGGGAGATCTTCTCTGTCGTCGGGAAGTAGTGAGTCGGTTCCGCAGGGCTCCACCGGTGGTGTCGTCGTGTAGGTCAGCTCAGCTTCTCCCTCGTCGGATTCTCAGGTCCTGTGGCGACTTCTGAAGTTCCAGTCCCCAAAGCCCTGCTTTTATGCAGCACACCCCCATTCACTCAGCCTAGCTGTCAATCAAACATGCTAAGTGGTCACACAAGAGTGTGACTTGAGTTACCAAGGTAACTCAGTCCAGGGTGTCTAAACCCCCTCCCATACCCCCTGTGGTACCCAGACAGAGTGGCACCACTTTTGGAGGCTTCTGTGGAGAAGCCCGCCAAAAAGTGGAACAAAGGGCTCGACTTGGGTTGGAGTCACAGAAGAGAACACAAACACCATTTTAGAATCGAGTCCTGGTAAAAAATACCAACCGGCGAATTAATATTAAATAAATAAACCGGCAGTATGTTCGAGGCTATGAGAATTAAATAATTTAAGTTGGTAGCCTTGAACAATGCGAAAATCCCATAGGGATATATTCGCTGTCGAATATAAAAAGTAGTATCCACTGCCACCAGCCAAAACTCTATCAGGGGGGACAGAGACGTGCCCCCTCGACTAACAGACCCCGGGGCAATCGAATTGCCCCGACCAGTACGTCCACAATATGATGTTTTGTACTGGTTTCTGTTAATAATTTGGGACTAGTAAAGCCAATGGTGACTTTACATGCCCTAGGAGACAGTAGTCAGTCCCAGGGTATGGAGTCTATGGTGGGGTGTCACTATGACACCCCTGTGTCACTGCACGGAGGGTGCTGTGTAACACACATAGTAAAAACACATGAGACCCTATGGAGTAAAGGACCCCCATAGCCCATAAAACACATTAACAGTCAAAGGAACAACATAAATCATGTCCAAGAGTGGGAGAAAAAAAAAAAAGTCTCACTCTTGGCAGGAGAAAAAATAAAAACTCCAGAAATCCAGCAAAGCTGCTGGGGGGGACTCACTAGGTTAGGGAATTCAACCTAAAGAGAGAATTCTCCCTAACAAGCGGTACAAATATTTTGTTGCTGTCTTTCTGGCTGAAAGCAAAATCTCCATTAGGTCATCCGGCAGGTGCCAATCCTTGTACCTCAGCCTCTCAGAAACCATGCGTGAAGGCTGGGTGTCTGGACCTATGGATGCAGAACTCGACCCTGCTCTCGCAGAAGGTCTTCTCTTTTTGGAAGACCCATTGGAGGGCAGATGGACATGTCCAGAAGGTCCGGGTGCCACATCCTTCTGGTCCAATCAGGAGCAATTAAGATCATGGATTTCCCGAACTTTCTCAACCTCCTGATCAAGTGAGGAATGACGGGGACTAGAGAAAACAAGTACAGGAGTGGAAACGCCCATTCCACTACGAATGCGTATCCTACAGCTCCTCTTGGGGGAAATTCCCTGGAGCAGTACAGTTTGCACTTCCGGTTGAAACTGGTCGCAAACAGATCCACATGAGGGGTTCCCCCAAAGGCTGAAGATCTCATGAAGGACTTCCTGAGCTAGTTCCCATTCGTGGGAGACTGCTATGCCTGCTCCGAGAGTCCCCCACCGTATTGTCCTCCCCGGCTAGGTGAACTGCCAATAGAGAGATTCCTTCTTGAATTGCCAGTACCAAAGCTACATTGTCTCTCTGCACAGTGGTAGTGACCTGGTAGTGACACGTCGCCGCTTGTTGAGGTAGTACACGGCCACTGTGCTGTACTTCATTATCCGGGCATTCTTTCCCCATACAGAGGGCAGAAAAGCCTTCAGCGCAAGTCTGATTGCTCTCAGCTCCAAAAGATTGATGTGTAGTTTGGACTCCGATGGAGACCAATGACCGCTGATTGTCAGTTTGTTAGCGTGGGCTCCCCACCCAGTGAATGAGGCGTCCATCACTACTGTTATCTTAGGCCATGGTTGCCAAAAAGGTTCTCCCTTGTCCTTGCAGGCCCACCACAGGAGATCCTGTCCAACCTTGCTTGGAACCTGAAGTAAGTCTGACATGTTGCCCGAGAACTGAGACAATTGTGTCCCGAGAGTCCATTTAAGGGATCTCATTCTCAGGCAAGCCTCTGGCACCAGGAAAATGCAGGATGTCATAAGGCCAAGCAACCTCAAAAAGTTGAAGGCCAGGAGACGCTGAGCACTCTGACATTTGGTGATCATCTGCAGAATGTCTTGAGCCCTTGCATCGGGTGACAAGGTCTTTGCCAATGATGTAGCCAGTAAAGCCCTGATGAACTGGAGCTTTTGAGATTGTATCATGTTGGACTTGTAATTGAGGGAGAAGCCTATTCTGTATAAGGAGTGGCAGGTCACGCGGAGATGATCCAGGACTTGTACCGGAGAACGCTCACTGATCAGCCAATCATCCAGGTTGGGGTAGACGTGAATCCCCTCTCCTGAGACTCTCTGCCACCACTGCCATCAGGTTGGTGAATACCCTCGGGGCAGAGGTCAGCCCGAACGGCAGACTCGAAACTCATGAGAACCACCAACGAAGAACCTCATGTACTTTCTGCACTTGAGATAGATTGGCACATGAAAATGAGCATCCTGAAGGTCCATTCCTGGAGCTGGAGGGCCTGAAGGATCTGAGTAAGTGTGACCACCTTGATCTTGTCCTTCCCGAGGAACTTGTTCAAGTACGTCAAGTCTAAGAGGGGTCGGCGACAAAGACATTTTCTGATATTTCTCCAAGAAACTGAAGCGCGCCGCAGTTCACGAAGTGTAAGCTTACTCGGAAAAACGGAACTGAAGCCAAAGGCTGCTGCTCGTGCTATATATGCCTTTGATGACATCATCCTCAAGACGGAGGCCCTCGAAGGACATCGAGTCGACTGCATCGATGCACAGCACACACTGGAGAAACTTTATCAAAACTGCTGAAGCTGGATATTCGAGATATCAAAGAGGAGGCATACATGGGAGGACGCAAACCATTTGCAAGTCTGAATTAGACCAAATGGGAGTTCAAGAGAACTACTTACTCAAGCAGACTAATGTGGGACAAGAAAGCATGTAGACAGGAAGTTCGTATCTGTATGCGGAGAATGAAGGAAGAAGAGCCATGGCAGCAGAATCACGAATTGTGCCCCATGGCATCTCTGAATGGATGACCACTCACTATTTTAGCCCACATTTGTTGTTTGTTGGTAAATAAGGTGACTGCCAATATCTTGGATTTTAGATCTGCTACATAATATACCAAGATTGTTTTTTGTTTCTTTCTAGGACTCCATAGTTTAAACCTGCTTTAGTAAACCAGTGTTTGTGGCAATACACACTTTTTGGTTATCTGCATGTCACTGTAGTGTCATCTGAACAAATTCAACCTTCTATCAGAGGCATGTTGCTGAAAAGTCAACTTGTATTTCCAAAAATGGATATAGGGAGTAGTGAACATGAAATATTCACAGATGCTGGGGTCTGTCCGACGCAAAAAAAAACAATTGCCATCAGCATGCTCCAATGTCGGACGATACAACTAAAAACAGTGCCTGCCAACCACATTCCACTGCCTGGTAGTACTTATCGATTTTTGGAATGTAAGAAATGTTTATTTTCGATGACTGCATACACTCACTGTTGATGCAAGACTGCATTTCACGCTTGAGCTTTCATTGCCATAAACATGTACTTCTTGGAGCAAACATGGGCCATGCTTATTTAAAGCATACCCTTTGCACTTCTCGCAGCGAAGATTTGTTTAGTTATATATTAAGTGCACAATAATTAAACTGCTGCAATGCATGTGTGGCTACGTTTGCTTGATGGCTTGCAGTGCAGAGGTATTTACACCAGATTTTAGTTGACTATATTTTCTAGTGCAAGCAAGTATAGCTCGGTCTCTTATTTAGTAATTGAATATTGTAGATGCAATAAAGAAAAGGGTGGTAAGAATTTGGAGCCATGAACATCCACCAAAAGCTGGAGCCATGAACATCCACCAAAAGCATCATTCGATGTTTTCCACACTGAGGCAACGGCAAGTCTTGCCTCTTACCTACTTTCAATTTTTTGCAGTCCGCGAAATATGCTATTTACCGAATATGGATCACATTTACTAATTGATTTGATCAAAGTATTCCTTCAGCTTTAACAAAAGGCCAAACAATGGAACAGATGCGACTAAATGGGTGGTTGTCAGAGCTGTGAGAGTGCAAGTACACAAATGAACGGGATATAAAAATGTCTATGGCTAATCATACAAACACCATCAAACTCGTAACATGTGTGCCTTGAATAATAATTGGTAGACTGAGATTAAAACATGAATACTTCGGTGTGCGGCTGGCTGGGCATCAGAGAATTACGTCCCTTGGCACAAACATGGCACAGGCTGTCAACCATTAAATTACGCTGCACTTCGAGTCTCTGCAGCAACACTTACATCTATTATTGATGCAGAGGGATCGGAGACCCCGATTCTGAAACTTCAGGGGCATCAATCTTGTAGTCCACTGGCCCCAGAGCACAAGACCATTTACAGAAAAAACTGATGCCCCTGTCGAGGTGGCACGCTCTTGGGGCTGGATTTGTGCAGTTCTCTGAGCCCCTTAAGGTATCTGCTGTCAACCATTAGCGGGTGGGCGTGCCATCAGTGGTCCCCCACTCCCAAACCCTTCCTACGTGGATCTGCTTTTTACTAGGAGAGACAGAGGTGCTGGTTCTGCTCTCATCATCTTAGCTGGTGGTCTCTGTGGCAGTCAGCCATCAGCTCAGAAGAGTCTATTGTTGCTGTAGCCATAAAGCTCTGTGCCCAAAAGTACTTTGGACGTCCCCACTGTTGCCATATTCTGACTTGCAGTGAAGCCGGTGGATGGCTTTCCTCATTGTCAGTACATTTTCCTGGACTATAATCCCGTAGAAAGGCCAAATGAGTAGAATCTGACTTTTCTGCAAAGTACATATTCCGCATTAGCACCCTGGCAGGGAGAGCCAGCCCATCCGGCCAATCAGGTGGCTAGGTACGTGGGTTTGAACCGCTAGTGAAAGCCTGTGTTCCATCCCACCTGACGGCCAGCTCCCCCTGCCACCAACCCCACGTTCGTCCCCCAATAGTAATTCCTCTCCCCCACTAACATTGTTTCGGTTGCTGTAGCACTTGCTTCCGCAACCGCACCTTGCACTCTTCTCCTGACGGCCATTATGGAAAGGGAAAAGGGGCTCTGTAACAGAGCCCCGCCTTCCCTGTCCATGGCAGCCATCTTTAGACAGTATTTTCAGTCATTTAACAGGACATGCAAGGCGTCCCATTTAGTGACTGAAACTACATTTTTTAAGCACCCGGGGTTACTGCTTTGGTAGCCCGGGGTGCTAACCCGGAGCCCTCGTTAATGCCCAGAGCGAAGGCTTAACAACACATTCAAACTGATCATACAAGTGATCTCCCAGCACAATATCTTCTGATTTGATTCCGTTTAACATAAGTCAGTACCATGCTTGAAACTCATAATGTTTGTGGGATAAAGCAGTTCAGAAACACAAACACGGACCAGTGTTACTAGGACTGACAGTAAGGAACAGCGTACGTTGTATTTGGCAAATTTAACACTGTGTTGCCCACGAACAGGCAAAAAAGTGTTACATTTGAAGTTTCATTGAATTAGGAGAACATCTGGACGTTCCTAATATCTACTGGTCTCTAACATTTTGACTCATTTTTAGATATGGCAGCAGGAAAACATTCAGATTTAAAAAGCATAAGCCTGCTGACTGACCTTGTTAAACAACGCGGTTCAGAGAGTAGGAAACCTAGTGAGAGGGAGATCCAGACCTTCCTTGATTTTCAATAGACAGAGTATTGGCTGTACTGGGTTTCATTGAAAGATCCACACCTCATCTTGCAAAAAAGATGACAAATTAAATGAGGCAGTAGCCCAAATGGAGTCCAGAACCTCCACCCTGGACCAGAGAACCACTGAGTGCATTGCTGGTCAAACACAAACAATTTATCAGTGAAACATATGTAAAGAAATGAAAGCTGTAGCCCGGGGGATATAGCACCACAGAAAGAAGTCACAAATCTATGCAGAATGTGCTGATGGTGAAACAAATCAATCATTGGCCTTGCATCTGAAGTAGAACCCGATCACCTGTGTGTCCAATCTGCTCCCAAAGGGGCTTGACTTGTAAACAGATAATCCCATTTACATGGGTGCGTATTATAGGATCAAAACGCAGACATCTGGCAAGTTTCAGACATCGGGAGTGGGTTTAATATTCATTACTGATTTATCAGATGCTAAAGATGTGGGGAGGATTTTTAAAGCAGCAAACTCAAAAAGGAATCCGAAATACCAGCAGCATAAGATTCTCCTCTTCCCAGAACCAGCAACAGTAAAGAAAAAAAATAAAATAAATGTGAACACTTCAAAAAAGACTTTCCTAGCACAAGCTGTAACAGCAGGAATGATTAGTCCTGCCAAGCTAGGGGTCAGGAGCAAAGACAACAACCTCTTCTGGGACATGGTTTATTATTGCATATGTAAAATGTCTGTCTGTAATGCAAGATCATTGACAAGGCTTTGAAAAGAAGCAGTAGTACCAACATATATTGCTCAAACAATTAAGTGCCAATGGAAATGTATTATTAGTATGGTCTTGATATACGGGATAAAGCACTGAATGCCGTGCAGTAAGTTATTAGGATATTGAGAGTAACACCAAATAGGGGATCAATAATGAAAGTGGAGCTCTATTACAAGTCAGTTTTAATATCAGGACATTATTTTCAGACTTGAATTCGGACATCGCAAGCTACTATGTACTGTACCATGTATTGTACAGGGATTTGTCCAATGAGCACATCACAGTTCCATCTCTATGTGCATCGATTAAATTAATATGCTTCACACCCCTTCCTAATAGTCAAAGAGCCTTTTTTCTATCCTTTGTCCAGGTACAGACTCACCTGTAACGTGCTTGTCAAAAAGTTGTCTTGGGAGACTATGTCCACAAAGAAGTCGGATGGAATTTCACCCAGTTGGTGGTACAAGATTGAAATGAGGCTGTTGTAAAGGCTCTCGTGAGTCTTAACAGCATCTTCTGACCGACACAAGAGTGTCAGCAGTTGCTTCCAATGCTCAAAGGCCTCATATACATTCCCAATCAAAAAGCAGACGAAGGCGAACTGTAACTCAGCTGCAGGAGACACAGGGAAAAAAATGCAGTCCATTAATGCATGCACCTGAACCAAAGCAGTATTACATTCGCAACTGAAAATAGATAAGTGCATTTAAAAATGTTTTACCCTGATATAACAGATTACTTTAAAAGGAAATGTTTACTATTCCGTATTTAGTTCCAATATTAGATCATTGTATAAAGTCCTTTACTTATCAGTGCATAAGGGTTGCATATTGCTGATGCTTGCGAGCGTCGGCGCGTTATAAATAAAATAAATAAATAAATAAATAAATATTCAACCTTGTGAAAAGTTTGAGAAAAGAAATACATTTTCAACATTAGACTTAATGTGGTATCAGATATCAGACACCGCGCACAAGGAATCCCATCAGCCAGACATCTAACATCGTTCTTACTGTCTCCATTTGCTAGGTTTTAAGCAGATGCCTGAACTGCAGTTGCCTACCCACAGTGGGGCCCCATTACTGTGCTCCCTGGGCTGTGTGTCCTGGTGTGCACACAGAGTGATCAGTGTGTTGTGACATTAAGTATTCCGGAATACAGTGAACATGTTGCAAAGTTGGAAAAATCATGGTGAAAATACCTCTGCAGTGAAAATGTCTGCAGGCAAAATGCAGTATAAAAAAAATGCAGATGAAAGTAGCCAAAGATTCAGTGCCGTTAGGGTAAGCATTAGGGATAAGGACAGTGTGGAGGACTTGCAATTGCTTGGCTTAGCTTTGGGATAGGGTTTTGGCTAATGCTAGAGGTTAGGGTCAGAGTAAAGATTATGGTTATAATAAAGGTAAGGTTTAGGGTCAGTGTGGTTCTGGAGGGATGGTGATGGTGGGGCTCGATTATGGTAGAGGAAGGGTCAGGGTAAGTATTAAGGTATGAATTACGTTAAGGATAGGAGTAACAGAGTAAGGGGTTTGTTTTAGAGTTAAAGGGGTAGCATAAGGGTTTAGGATAAATTCAAGGGCTTAGGTAGAGTAATGATTCGAGTAAGTATTCAGATTATTGTAAAACTAAGTTCAGCATTAGAGCAAAGATTTCGATTATGTTAGGGGCGATGGAATTTGTGGAGGGCTAGAAATGATGTTCCAGATAGGTTCACCGTTCATTTTCTACTTTTTTGGGCGTTTTGTATTGCATCACATGCTAATAAAATGCTTTGGGGCACTGCAGTGTTAGGGTTAAGGAAAGACTAAGTGTTGGGGTAGAATATGGGGTGTATTTAAGTGTAAACTAAGATTTAGGGTGATTGTTTTGATTACCTGGCTTTATTTGGAGTCATTGTTAGGGTTACAGCCCTATACCTGTGTTTAGAAATAGCTTTTTGGAACCCTTATCACTGGTAACATTTTCACAGTTTACATTTCTTGCACAGAAGGACTACATTTTGAAAAATATGTTTTTCTTAATACTTTTTCAAATTACTAAATTTTTCTGGTGACCTTTTCGCCCCACGAATGCCTATACTCTTTGGGTGCTGCTGTTTATGGACTCATTGTATCACCTGTTCAAAGCATTTCTGAAAGGATTCATGGTCAAGGAGATTTTATAAAAGGCAAAAGGACAACCAACCCCACCCCCCCTATTTTGCCACAGGGGTGCATAGGATAATGGATGTGTACACTGGTGAAATCCTCTGTACACTTATTGATTCAATGTATTCTAGTTTGTATAGTCTACTGCACACTTTCCTGCGCTCCTACGTACATTAAAGTTATTATATACACCAACTCTCATAAACCTCAATTTTCGTGGCGGCCGTCCCATGCTATTCAGTCATATCCCACATCCACTAGGCTGCATAAGAGCAACAAAGCTATAACTTCGTTTAACTCTTGAGCGTTCCTCGAAGGGACTCTTCCTGATCTACAAGCTATCCAGACTCAATCCATACTACACATATGTCTGTTTGAAAATGCGTTGCCTTTTTTGAAAGTGAACAAATTAACTCCTTCAAGAAAATGACGCAACCCTAATTGCAAACATCATTTGATTTCCAGATCTTCTCTGCCATTTAGTACTCCTTGAGTGCTCTCCAGTCCCCCGAGCGTCTATCAGAAAAATCTTGCATTCATTTAATTAAGTCACGACCCTATGGATAGTTGCTATGCCACAGGTATACAAGTTGGCGTGTCTGCTTTCATCCCACTTACTAAAACAGGACTAAATTCCTCTTTAGCCACTGGTATACTAACGAAAAAAAAACATGCTACTGTACTTCAGAGGGACACAAGGACATAGTTCTTTTTTTTAAAGAAATACAATGATCACCTTAAACAGCCCTTCTATAGACATCCCTGATGGTCCAAAACAAAGAACTTAACGTGAGTTAAAAGTCATAGCTGATGCAGCTGAGCAAAAAGCTGCCCATCGGTTTGCCATGAGAAGTTGGGGAAAGAGGGCAGCCAATCTCCTTTTCATTCAACAAAACATGCCCAGACCACAACGTACACGGGTACAGTGTTCTCAGGCCCATAAGCCTTCATGCCTGTATCATGTCGGTCGTGGGCCTTGATGGACTAAAGGACAGCAAACTCGCCCGGCAGGAAGCAAGCTGCCCATAGTGCCCTACTTTTAATGTTTCTTCAGCCATTTAACAAAGGCACCATTAAAAGGAGTACAACATGTCTTCATGGTGGCTGAGCAAGTTTATCAACCAGAGTAAAAAATGAAGGCTAGAATCTGTGATGTAAAGCTTGATCTTGGAAAACTACATTTCGAATACCCATGTATTAAGATTTACTATTGATAATAGCAGGATATCTTTTTTACTCCTCCCACTCAAACACAAGCACCTAATGAGGGTATCAAACATTCTCTCTCAAGATCAAGCTTTAACACCCCCCAATGCTTCCCTTTAATTGACTTTGACGTTTTAGGCTGTTCAATGAACTGGTTCAGTCCATTTAAAATATAAACATCTCTTTAATAAGAATGTGCTAGACAGAATAGACACTCAAAACCTCGACCACACGATCAAACAGAGCATGTTTGGCATAGGGGAACCGATTGTGTCCTAAATGTCAACAAAAGTCAAAATTGAAAGCGTTCTTCGGTCCTTTGGGATTCCAAAACGAGTCCCTCTGGAGACTCTCAAGCACCTTGAACACAGGATCTCCAGCAGGTTGCCATGGTGGACACCCTAGCTGCAGCACCCGGCTGGTGCCTAGCTGCTGCGCCAGTCTCTTGGCACATAAAATTACACTGGGGGAAGCCAAACACAAAGGAACAGACTATGCGACTCTTTCCCTCTTCCTTCACCTTTCCCCATTCTCAAGCAGCACTCCAGCATCGCACCTCCTCTCAAGGCCACCTTAAAGTTAAATATGCAATGCCTTACCTGCTCACCAAGGCTGAAAAAAGTTACCCGAATTCTGATGAGGCCAAATTCATTTTCAAGTGGCACACATACGACGGACATTCCCCATGTATGCTCAAACCCTATGTCAGCTTGTATGGCAGGTCAAATACCATTCCTTTCCAGGACTATGGAAGATTATTCTGGATACTCCCCACCCAAGGCTCCTTCACTGCTGCTCCAAAAAGGAAGACAAATATTTAAAAACATACACCCTAATCATGCAGACACTTAAGGGGTAGTTCGCTCAAAAATGTTATTGTTCAAAAAGCTTGCACATGATATATATATATCATACATTACTCACCGTAATCATATATTTCTGATGCCTGTATCTGCTTAGTTTCACATGCTGTGCATAGGCCGACATCTAGTGGAAGCTGCGGAGTATTACAGTTTGTTTTTCGAAACTCAAAAATGGGTGTCGACCTAGGGCGTGCCAGTAATACTATCCCTAGTGCGACGTCCACTGTACCCATGATCCCTCACGCGTTTAGGACCCTCAGATTGTATTTTTTCTGACATGAGGTAGCATGAGGAGTAGCGCGAGTACACATTATCCAAGCAGATAAATAGATAGATAAGACTACAAGCATCCATGCGCCTTCTCTCAGAGGGGAAGAAGGGTGGGCGCATGTGAATCCAAGCAGATACAAGCATCAGAAATAAGATTACGGTGAGTTATGTATCCCTTCTGAGGCTTGTGGAATCTGCTTAGATCATATGCTGTGCATAGATTAGCGAGCATTGTTAGCAGAAGGAGGTGGGATGTGAGATGGGTCATGAGCGAACAGGTGTCTTAGAACCGCTTGTCCCACTTGAGTATCTGTCTTGGAATGAGTGTCAATGCAGTAGTGCTGAGTAAACGTGCGAATAGAGCTCTGTGTAGCTGCTTTGCAAATGGTGTCAAGGGGTACATTTGCAATGAAAGCCTGAGTGGCCCCCAGTGCCTCTTGTAGAGTGGGCTCTTGGCATAAAAGGAACAAGTTACTTACCTGTAACTGTTGTTCTCCAGCATGGGTCTGGCATGGATTCACATGCTAATGAATATTCCCAGTCGTCAGGCCGGGAATCCTCAGTATAGTAAAAAATCATTATCCGTTTCGTTTCTGATCTGACTTTCTTAGTAGTAACCAATCACTGGTCTCTGGGTCATACTGCCACCAGCAAATGACTGCCCTCTCCCTAAGCCCCGCCTCTGGCAGCCATCCTCAGATTTGGTAGCACGTTAAGTGGCAATATGACCAAGTGAAGAGCCGCAGAGGGGTAGGCGGGAGGGTTCGCATGTGAATCCATGCCAGACCCATGCTGGAGAACAACAGTTACAGGTAAGTAACTTGTTCCTTCTCCAGCATGGGGTCTGGCATGGATTCACATGCTCATGAATATAAGAATACATAGCAGTACACGGATGCACAACCACAGGAGGTGGCAACAGGCTCAACATTAAGCAATACCAAAACACTCAACATTAAGCATCTCTTACCTCCTCAACAGGCTCACCTTAAGCGAACAGGTTGCGCAGCACTGCTTGGCCGACCCTGGACTCCTCCCTGGAGTCCCGATCGACGCAGTAGAATCTCGTGAAGGTGTGCGTCGACCTCCACGTCGCAGCCCTGCAGATGTCCAGCAGGGGCACACCAGAAACCAACGCCCTGGTAGCAGCGATCGCTCTGGTCGAGTGGGCTCTCGGACGGCCGGGCAGCGGTCGGTTTGCCAACCGGTGACAGTGCATGATGCAGCCGGAGAGCCATCTGGAAATGGAAGCCTTCGAGAGAGCCTTCCGTTGATTCACAGGTCCAAAGTTTACAAACAGCTGTGATGTCTTCCGAAAACTTTGTGCGGTCCACTTACAACTTCAGCGCTCTAGCTACATCCAGCGAGTGCAGAGTCCTCTCAGCCGGCGACGAAGGCGACGGGAAGAAAACTGGCAACACCAAGGGTTCGTTGAGGTGGAAGTCTGATGGCACCTTGGGCATGAAGGAGGGGTGCGTCCTCAGCACCACCGTTGTGTCGTGAAAAGTCAAGTATGGTGGCTTGCAAGATACGGCCTGGATCTCTCCCACTCGTCGTGCGGAGGGGATGGCCACGAGAAAAGCGGTCTTCCACGACAGAAACTTCAACGGTGCCGAATGCATAGGCTCAAATGGGGCCCCCCCAATAAGCCTGGTCAGCACCACATTGAGCTCCCACGCCGGGGCAGAGGCCTTCAGCGGCGGGAATGATTGGAACAATCCTTTCATAAATTCCTTCACCAGCCGATGAGACCACAAGGACGCCCGTCCCGTAGTTCTGGTGTACCGTGAGATGGCGGCCAGATGTATCTTGATGGAAGCGTGAGCTAGTCCAGCCTTGGCCAATGACAGCAGGTACGGGCAATACTTGAGGGGCCGTAAACCGCAGAGGGTTAATCTTCTGTGCACGGCACCAAACAGAGAGCCTCTTCCATTTATGTCCGTAGCACGAGAGTTGAGGACGCCCTGGCCTTTGCAAGAACCTCTCTGCAGTCGGCTGGGATGTCGTACCCTCCAAACTCTAGTGCTGCAGGAGCCAGGCCTGCAAGTTCAGCGACTGTTGTGATGAAGAATGGCGCCTCCTACTCTGGAGAGAAGATCCGCGTCCGTCGGCAGCTTGACTGGTGTGGACGCTGACAAGTCCAGAAGGTGCGGGAACCAGATCTGTCTCGGCCACGCCGGTGGGACGAGGATCATCCTGCACCGGGACCTCTTGAGCTGGTTGATGAACCGGAGCAGCAACGGCAACGGAGGGAAGGCATAAAGAAATAGGCCGTCCCAGGAGAACAAGAAAGCATCGCCCATGCTCCTCGGCTGGGGGAACCTGCTGGCAAACCTCCGGCACTTGGAGTTTTTGCCGTCGCGAAGAGATCAATCTGGGGTTCGCCCCATCGTCGGAAGAGTCGATCCACTTCATCCTGGCGTAGTTCCCACTCGTGGCACGAGCGCAGCTCTCTGCTGAGTGAGTCAGCGATGGTGTTTTTTATTCCTGCCAGATGAAAAGGCACCAGAAACATCCCTTGGGCGACGGCCCAATGCCACAGATCCTGGGCTTCCTTGGACAGGGCAGGGCATCTGGTTCTGCCCTGCTTCCGGATGTAGAACATTTTGGTGGTGTTGTCGGTGAAGATCCTCACCAGCTTGCCCTTGAGGGACGGAAAAAAAGACCTGAGGGCCCAGAACACTGCGCGGAGCTCCAAGATGTTGATGTGGAGTGACTTCTCCTCCGGGAGCCAAAGGCCTCTCACGTGAGGATCTCCGGAGTGCGCTCCCCAACCTTCCAGGGAGGCATCCGTCGTCACCGTCACCTGGTGAGCTGGGGTCTGAAAGTCCATGCCCGCCGACAGATGAGAGCGGGTACCGCACCATCGGATCGCCTGACGGAACGTCTCGTTGAGTGGGATCCTGTCCTCGAAGTTGCCCGTCGACTGGACCCAGCGGCCGTCGAGGAACTCTTGTAAAGGGCGCATCCGAAGCTTACAAAGGCACACCAGATAAATGCAGGAGGACATCATCCCGAGGAATGACTTCATAGATCTTACCCTGGCCATGTCCGATCTTACCCTGGCCATGTCCGTGGCCAGCAGACGCTGCACCTTGCCCAGGATGGTCCTGGTCCTTCGACGGCAAGGCCAGCCACGCCACTGTGTCGAGATTGGCTCCCAGAACCAGGGCGACTTGCGACGGGACCAGGTGGGATTTTGGAAAGTTGATGGAGAACCCCAGGTCCGTGAGCAGCTGGACGGTCTTCGCAGTGTGCTCCACGGCGAGCTCCCTTGTCCTTCCCGGATGAGCCAGTCGTCCAGGTAGGAGTTGGCAAGACGGAGGTGGCTATCCTTCATGGTCCGCTCCGACATGTTCCCACAAAACGCAGTGTCCTTCTCCACGTGCGTCTTGTCCTCATGGAGACAGTAGAGGCATAACGAATGCTCGTCCTCCTTGAACACATTCTGGAGCTGGCATCCAGGGCAGGTCCTGAACAGCTTCCCGGGCGTCAAGTTTCCTTTCTCCTGGGCCATGTCCGGGGTAGGCCTCAGATCTTCTGAAACCCACCAAAAGCGTAACTCGACGAAATCTTCACCCTTGAGGGGCGTAGAAAACTCTGAAACTGGTCCCCGTTGATCGGATGTAGAAACAGTGGAGCTTGAGGCTCAATTTAACCGAAAAATGAGAAAAATCTCCTGAAAAAGCGCGAAAACGCAGCAAAGGCTCGAGAGCTACAGCACGAGGACTCCCAACACTTCAACGTACGGTAAAAATCTGAGGATGGCTGCCAGAGGCGGGGCGTAGGGAGAGGGCAGTCATTGGCTGAGGGCAGTATGACCCAGAGACCAGTGATTGGTTACTACTAAGAAAGAAAGATCAGAAACGAAAGTGATACTGATTTTTTCTATACCGAGGATTCCCGGCCTGACGACGGGGAATATTCATGAGCATGTGAATCCATGCCAGACCCCATGCTGGAGAAGGCAAGAGTTTTTTCAGAAAGGGAGTAGCACATCTGGATACATTTGACTATCCACTTCGAGATGGCACCTTTAGAGACACAATCTCCTTCTCTGCCTGTAGCTACGGAGACAAACAGTTGGTCTGTCTTTCTTAGCGGTCTGTTCTGCTCTACATAGTAGAGGACCGCTCTTCGCGCATCTAGTGTGTGTAGTTGTCACCTCAGCAGAGCTTTTGAGTTCCTGGAAGAAGGCCAGCAGCTCAATGGACTTGTTAACGTGGAATTTAGAAATGAACTTAGGTGAGAACCTAGGGTGAGTACGTAGAACCAGTTTATCCGTATGAACAGTAAAGAAAGGTTCCTGCACTGACAGAGCCTGAATTTCACCGACCCTTCTTGTGGATGTAATGGCTACTAAGAAGGCAGTTTTATAGGTCAGGTGTTTGAGACGAGCTTTATGCATGGGTTTAAAGGGGGTGCCCATGAGTTTAGCAAGCACCACATTAAGGTCCCATCCTGGTGGTGGGTTCGAAATTGGAGGGTGGAGTCTCTTTACCCGTTCCATAAAGGCTTTAACCACTGGTACTTTCCACCACGACACCTTGTTATGGGAGGTGGTGTAGGCTGATGGCGCCGCTAGGTGTACCTTGAGTGAATTAAATACCAACCCTGCGCCCAGCAGGTGGAGCATGTAGGTGACAATATTAGAAGGAGTACAATCAACCAGGTTGATTTGTTTATTCTGGCACCAAATAACGAATCTCTTCCATTTATCAAAGTAACAGTGTCGTGTTAGGTTTCCTAGATTCTTTTAGGATATCCATGCATCTCTGTGGTAGGTTGAGATGTCCAAACTCTGACTTCAAAAACCATGCTGCCAAGTTCATGGAGCTGGGTTGAGGATGCACGGTTTGTCCTTGGTGCTGGGATAATAGGTTGTGCCAGCACGGGAGTCTGATGGGTTCGCACACTGCCAGTCTGCGCAGGTGTGGGAACCATGGTTGCCTCGCCCACATGGGAGCAACTAGGATGAGCATCATCGATTCCCTGTACATCTTGTTGACCACCTTCCTCATGAGAGGCGTTGGTGGAAAAGCGTAGGCAAATATCCCTGACCAGTTCATCCACAGGGCGTTCCCCTTGGAGCCTGGTTCAGGGAACCTGGATGCGAATCCTGGGCATTGTCCGTTTTTGCTTGTGGCGAATAAGTCTATAGTGGGGAGACCACACTGTGAGAAGAGGTCTTCTCCAACTTCTCTGTGTAGAGGCCATTCGTGTACTTCTGGGAGGGGATCTCTGCTCAAAGCGTCCGCTAGTGAATTGAGATCCCCTGGAACATGTTGAGATGGAAGGTAAATGTTCCGTCTGAGTGCCCATGTCCAAATTTTCTGGGCAAGCTTGGACAGATTTGGCGAACAAGTGCCCCCTTGTTTGTTTATGTAAAACATTGCCGTCCTGCTGTCTGTTAAAATCTGCACTGACAGGTTCAACAGGTGAGGTTCAAACGCTGGAAGCGCTCTGAAGACTGCCAGAAGCTCTAGCAGATTGATGTGATTCTTGGCCACTGTGCGAGACCAGAGACCCTGAGTTGTGTGGTGGAGGAGGTGTGCTCCGGGCTGTACCTCTGGATCGTAAAAGGGTTTCCCCTTTGACAGGTTCTCTCTTGTCCACCAGCAAAGACCACTAGATCGTCCCACTGACCACTTGCCTGAGACCACTGTTTCGCCAACCATTCCTGCATGGGTCGTAGGCGTGCACGGGGAACCAGGTAAATACATGCCGCCATCATGCCTAGCAAACACATCGCTTTGTGCACCCGTATCTGGCGACCGGGCTGATATTGAGGAATTTGCAGTAGTAGATTCCGAATTCTTTCCTCTGATGGAAAGGCCAACCCCTCTTGAGTGTTTAGGACAGCTCCTAGGAACTGTTTGGATGTGCTTGGCACCAGACTTGATTTTTTCTCGTTGATTGAGAAACCCTATTCGAAGAGGAGGCCGATCTGGGATTGCCTCCCTGTGCAGGTGCGCCGCCACCACTGCCGCCAGTACCTTGGTGAATACCCTTAGAGCCGAGGCTATACCGGAGGGCAGCACCTTGAACTGGTAGTGCTGACTGTCCACCTTGAAGCGCAAAAATCTTCTGTGTGCTGGGAACATGGAAACATCCAAATAGGCATCTTTCATGTCCAAAGTTGCCATGTGGGGGGGGGGGGGGGGGGGAGGGAAGATTACCTCTTGGAGAGTAGTCATGCGAAATTTTTGGGGCTTGACATACTTGTTTGCAGGGCGTAAGTCTAATACTGGGCGCATTGTCAGATCTTTTTTTGGCACAAGGAAGTAAGTTGAATAAATACCCTTGTTTACCTGGTTGCCCGGGACGAGTTCTATCGTGTCCTTTGCGAGAAGATTGACGATTTCCTCGAGCAGTATCTTTTGATGGTCCAGGGAGTGTATTTTTTGTCTTGGTGGGCGATTGCGGGGGCACTCCAGCAGTTCAATGCAGTATCCTGCGGACACTGTGGACAGCACCCATCTGCCCGAGGTGATCCCTTCCCATGCCTGGGTGAAGTTGGAAATGTGCCCCCCTACTGGGGATGCATGGGAAGGGACCCTGAGGGGAGCGTCACCGTTTGCTGGGAGGCGTACCGCCTCTACTGGAGCTGCCTCTCCCTCTACCACAGCCCCTTTTGTTACCTCTGGGCTAACTTTGGGTAGTTTGTTGGTTGCCACCCCACGATGTACCCCGCCCGTGTGAGTAATTAGAACCCCTCTGGGAATTTTGGCCGCTGAGCGACGAAAATTATTATTCCCTCTTTAGTTCGTGGGTGTGTTAGTCAATTGTCCCAAGGACCTTAGGGTATCATATTCCTCCTTGGCAGTTTTGAGGGCTTCCTCTACCACTTTGTCAAACAAGACATTCGGTTCCACCGGCATGTCGATAGCCTGGGTCTCGGGTTTGAACCCGGACTGTCTGAGCCAAGCGTGTCTCTTGATGACAGTGCTCTCTGCGATGAGCCGGCCTGCATTATCTGCTGCGTCAAAGGTCGCCTTTAGAATGCACCCAGATCTACCCTCCGACGCAATCGGGGCTAACTGGCCCTTCAGTGGTTCTGGTGAGGAGGCAATGAGGGCAGCTACCTGCTCCCATTGGTGACAATTATAACTTGCCAGCAGAGTGGTGGTATTCGCGATTCTTGCCAGGTAAGACGAAGTAGAGGCCACTTTCCTTCCTAGACCATATATCCTCTTGCTCTCCTTGTCTAGGGGAGCTTCAGATAATGCTAGAGGTGTCCCCGCCCTTTTCCTGGTGGTAGTAACTAGCAATGAGTCAGGATTAAGTTGACCCTTTCTGTAAAGTGGGTCGGACTGGGCGGCCCTGAACAATTTTTCAATTCTGGGGTTCACCGCCCTGGTGATATTAGGGGTGAGGAGGGAAGGGTCAATTCTGCGTTGGATGGACTTCAGAATTGGTATGGCTTGGGCAATGGGTTTCTTATCCCCCATGATTTCTTTTGCAAAGTCTTTCTCTTCTTGAGCCCCTTGAGTGTCTATATGAAAGTGCTCTGCAGCTCTAGCTAAGACCTCATTTAGTAGAGGCTGATTATCCACAGGTGAGTCAGTAACCGGTGGTTCTTTGGAAACAGGTGAGTCTAGATGATATGCCTCTGCCTAGTCTTCCTCCTCATCCTGGTCCTCCTAGTCTCCGAAATAATCAACCCCTGCTTCGTCGTCCAGCATTTGTATGTCTGGATCTTCAGCATACTGGTGGTAAGGTAGAATAGAGAATGGGTCTGAAATTAGGCCCTGAGCTGGAGTTTCATTACGAGGTCTCTTACTAGGAGGCTGAGGGTCTTTGGATCCTGAAGGAGTAGAGTTGTCAGGGGTACTCTGATAGCAGAGAAAATAATCAGGGTTTTTCTCATAGAAATTAGCCAAAGAAGACAACCTTCTCCTCACCCTGTCAATGACATCAGAGCTCCATTCCCTGGAACTGGGGATGACAACCTCCTGCTGAGGTTCCTCTCCTATTCCCATATCTTGTAGAGCGGGAGGGATAACCTTTAGGCTTAGTGACAGGGTCAGGGGCCTTCCATTTATCTTTATCTGAAGATCTAGGTTTGTCCTTCTGGACCTGGGGTGCAGCAGTTGTCTCTGAAGACTTTTTCTGCTGTTTGTCCCCTTCACCATGAGTAGAGGAGTGTTTCCCTGAAGGTTTGGCCTTTTCTGAATCTTTCGACGCCTGGCACCGAGATTCGGGAGGTGTGTTGGCTAGGTGCTGTGTCTTTAGAGAGAGTGTGCGTCGAGACTCAGAGACAGACGTGGAAAAAGCTGTCAGAGCTGACTTTAAGCGTGCTGCTTGGGGGAGGAGGTCGGATTCGTCTTCCGACGACCATACCTCAGTGACTTTGGGGAGCGAGGCACCCTTGGCAATCGTGGACGGTTGCCGTTTGTCGTGAGGCGAGCTCGACCTGGAACGCCCAAAGGACACTGATTTTGTGGACTGCTCCCTCTGTGCCTCTTTCTTCCGAACACTAGACACGCCTGTCGAGTCTCGGCTGGGGTTAGCGTGCTTAGGTGCAGTAATGCGGGTAGCGCTCATGTCGCCGTGTGGTCCCCATAACTGCCCCGCTGGACAATCCTCTGAGGCCAGGGACTCGCGCTTGGATGTCTATGGACGCCCCTGTGCCCTCGCGTCCGATACAGCAGCGTTGCTGCCATCACTGAAGGAACCCACCACCTCCATAGCCTCGAGCTGCCTGGCGTGATGGGCCTAACATTTAGTGGAGCGGTCCTTTAGTGTTTTAGCCTTAAAGAGCTTACACACTCTGCAGTTAGCTTCGGGGTGGTCCCTAGGCAAACAGAGATTACAGGTGTTATGCTTGTCAACCCAAGGGAACTTGCGGTTGCACTTGGGGCAGAATTTAAATGGAGTACTCTCCATATGTCACCTTATGGCAGCGGGCGAGTGTATGTAGGAAATAAAATGAGTGAGTATGTCCACCCCCCACTCACCCTACTTGCAGGGCCGAGGCCTTCCGAGGCCCAAAGTCTTCGTGCAGTCTCGACGGTTGTTCGTTCTTCGGACCGGCGTCGATCTTCAGTGTCTCGACGTGGGATTGAAAGAACAGGGAATTTTAAATGAATTATGACAAACTGGCTGAAAGCCAGGGAACTCCGCAACAATGCTTCCGACAAGTATGGCGGAAAAAACAATCTGAGGGTCCTACACGCGTGAGGGATCATGTATACAGTGGACGTCACACTAGGGATAGTATTACTGGCACGTCCTAGGTCGACGCCCATTTTCGAGTTTCAAAAAACAAACTTTAATACTCTGCAGCTTCCACTAGATGTCGGCCTATGCACAGCATGTGATCCAAGCAGATTCCACAAGCCTCAGAAATATATATGTATATAATTTTTTTTACAAAAAGTTCGGCAAATGAGCCTCAAAGTCAGGATTTTTAATGACTAGGAAGCACCCATTTTGTGAAATGAACAAACCTCCTGTGTTCATGTTAACTCTGCTCTTGCAGCAATAGGGAGCTTTTGCTTATTGCTGCCAGAGAACAGACAATGTTGGCAGCCTGCAGTCTGACGTAATAGTATTTATATTTGCTGATACTTTCGTTAAAATTTTCCCCAAACCGCATCCAAAAAAATAAAGTCTGGCTCAGGCACCCCCGAACTAGACATACTTTTTGGGGGAAATGTGGTAAGTGGATTAATAAAAGTAAAAAGCTGTTTTCAGTCTACTCCTACTGATAATGTCAGTAGTTTTACCTGGCTTGCAGTTAGTAATCCATCCTATATCACTGAAAAAGTTATATAGTAGATATGAAAACAAGTTTTAAATAAGGTTTAAGGTTAATCTAACTCACTGGTATACAGTGAATGTACTTCTAATTCTCGCTCTTTGCAGACTTACTTTTTGTGAGATTTACCTTAAATCTTCCATAAAATGAGTTACATTAAATTTCAGTGGGCTTCTTCTGAAAAGTATGGTATATCATATGAGAGTATGCCATAGGTGTATGGTGTATGAGCAATTTACATCTCGAATACCTAAGAAATGTCACAAGTTAGTCCTTTTGATAGGAGTTGTACATATACACCCTGATTAATGGAATTATTTGCACGTAAAACGCAGATTAGTGTGCCATTCTGCCCGAAAATCCCCATACCTCAAACAGGGATTTTCAGGCAGAATGACTCGCAAATCTGCGTTTTGCGCGCAGATAATTCCAAGAATCAGGCTGATAGTAGTGCACATTTCTGACATGTACATGTCCTTTTCCTGTACAAGATGGCCATTCATTTAACACATGCATTGCAGCCCTTTTATATGCAGGGGACTAGATGGCTTAAGTGTGTGTTGTAATTGCTTGCGTCATAAGACAGTTTGTTTCAACGCATACAAGTCTTTGATGTTTAAGTATCTGGCGCGTGTGTGTATGACTTATAAGTAGCGTGTGAGTGGTGGAGGTGAAGTCATACGAAATGCACATGTCTTATTTTGCCTCCTATACTTTTGGAAAATCACATAAAAGCGAGGCTTCACTTTGATGCGTTTTTATACATATATAGGCATATGCAAGTTTTACAGTTTGTGTGCAATTAACAACTCCTATAGGTTTCATATATGGGATACATTACTCACCGTAATCATATTTCCGATGCTTTTATCTGCTTAGATTCACGTGCTATGCATAGGCCGACATCTAGTGGAAGCTGCAGCGTTCGAAACTCGAAAAGGGACGTCGACAGAGCTTGCCACTAATATTATCCCTAGTGGGACGTCTACTGTATCCATGATGCTTCACGCATCGAGGTCCCTCAGATTGATTGTTTCTGACATGAGGTTGCATGAAGTGAGCACGAGTACTGGTGTAGTAAAGCAGATTATACATCAGATAAAGCCCAGAAAACATCTATGAACCTTTTACCCCAGTGGAGGAAGGGTGGGTGCATTGACTAAGCAAATACAAGCATCAGAAATACGATTACAGTGAATAATGTATCCGTTCTGAGGCTTGTGCAATCTGCTTAGATCACATACTATGCATAGATTAGTGAGCAGGGTCTAGAGAAGGTGGTGGGTTATGAGAAGGTACAGCAGCAAATAGATATTTTAGCACCGCTTGTCCCACCTGGGAATCTGCTTTAGAGTGAGTGTCAAAGCAGTAGTGCTGAGTAAAGGTGTGGACAGAGCTCCATGTAGCTGCTTTGCAAATGGCATCCAGTGGGACGTTTGCGATAAAAGCCAAGGTAGCTCCTGTACCTCTGGTGGAGTGGACCCTTGGAGTGAAAGGCAGTGTCTTGCTTGATAGAGAGTAGAAGATCTGTATGCATCTGACTATCCATCTGAAGATGGTATTCTTGGAAATGCAGTCTCCCTCGCTGCCTGGAGCTACGGAGAGAGTTGATCCGTTTGGTTTTGTTTACATAGTATAGGGCGTCCTCCTTACATCCAGTGTATGGAGTTTCTTCTCAGCTGAGCTTGTTGGGTTTCGAAAGAAAGCTGGTAGTTTGATGGCCTGATTGACACGGAACTTAGAAATGAACTTAGGTGAAAAGCTAGGGTGCAATCTTAATATCAATTTGTCCTTGTGGATCACAAAGAAAGGGTTTTGCACTGACAAAGCTTGCAGTTCACGGACTCTCCTTGTGGAGGCGATAGCCACCAAGAAAGCCATTTTGTATGTGAGGTATTTAAGGCTTGATTTATGCATAGGCTCAAAGGGGGGTCCCATGAGCTTTTCAAGTACTACATTAAGGTCCCAGCCTGGTGGCAGGTTTGAAATAGGAGGGTTGAGTCTTTTTACTCCCTCCATGAATGCCTTAATCACAGGGATTTTCCACTATGACACCTTACTCAGAGTGGTGTACGCGCATAGAGCAGCTAGGTAAAATGTAATTGAGTTAAATGCCAACCCGGAGTCTAGTAAGTGAAGCATGTAATGACGAATGTGTGAGTACATTATATTGGGTTTATTTGTTTTGATTGGCACAAAATTACAAAATCTTCTCCACTTGTTAAAATAACAGTTTCTAGTGTTTGGTTTACGTGCCTCTGAGGATTTTCATACACCTTTGAGGTAGATTTAGATGTCCAAACTCTACGACTTCAGGCGCCAGGCTGCCAGAGTGAGGATGAGGGTGTAATGTTGTCCCCCCCTTGCTGAGCGAGCATGTTGAGCGGGCACGGGAGTTTGATCAGGGTGCACATCGCCAGCTTGCGCAGATGTGGATACCAAGGTGGTCTTGCCCAGATAGGAGCAACTAGGATTAATGTCATCTGTTCCTTGTGAATCTTGTTCACCACCATGCTCATTAGTGGAGTTGGGGGGGGCATTGCCAAATTTCCCTGACCAACTCATCCACAGAGCGTTCCCCTTAGAGTCGTGTTGGGGTAGACGCGTAGTTTGGGCATGGTTTGTCTTCTCTTATTGCGAAGAAGTCTTGCAAGGGGTAGCCCCACTGAGCGAAAATGTAATCTACGCTTTCTTCGACAAGCTGCCACTCGTGCTCTTCTGGTAGAGGATCACTGTTTAGTGAGTCTGCTAGAGTATTGAGTTCCCCTGGAACATTTTGAGATATTAGGACCATGCCCCGCTTGAGTGCCCACTTCCATATTTCTGTGCTAGCCTGGACAGATTTGGAGAATGTGTGCCCCCCTGCTTGTTTATACAGAACATCGCAGTGATGCTGTCTGAGAATTTGTACTGATTGATCTGTCAGTTGTGCTTTGAAGGCTTGGAGCGCTTTGAGCACTGCTAGAAGTTACAGCAGGTTGATGTGGTTCTGTGCTGTGATTTGAGTCCACCAACCATGCGCTGTGAGATGAAGGTGATGGGGCCCCCCCCACCCAATGAAACGGAAGAATCTTCTGTGTGCTCGGAACATTGAAATATGCAAGTATGCATCTTTCATATCCAAAGTTGCCAGTGGAATTATTTCCTTCAGCACTGTCATGCAGAATTTCTGTGGCTTGACATAGGTGTTTGCAAGGCACAGATCTAAGACAGGGTGCATCGTGAGATCTATTTTCTGCACAAGGAAGTACATCGAAAAGTTTACCTGGTTCGCCAAGACGACTTCTACAGCATCCTTTGGTAGCAGCGCTGCCAGCTCTTCCAATAGGATGCACGGTTCTTCTTTGGAGGTGGTCCTTTATCTTGGGGGGGATGGTTGCTGCAGCAGTTCTATACAATAATCGCCCACCACGGTTGAAAGTACCCACTTGTCTGAGGTTATTCCCTCTCATACCTGGGTAAAGTATATGTGTCCTCCTATTGGAGTGGCATGGGAGGGATTAGCCATTAGCCAACTAATGTGTAGCATTTTACTTCAATCTACTTTTAAAACAACAAGGTTTTGCTTCATCTCCAACAAACAGGTTGATGCTCACTTTGGACAATGGACTTGAAATACTTCCCATGTCCAGCGAGTTGACATGTCTGAAAATCACTACTAGAGAGCAACTGCGTTTTTCAGTAAAAATTACCAATTTCTTGTTGTTGCTTTGCTTGTTTTACCTCATCCCAATTACTTTTGCAATACTGGATGCATTGAAGTCCACTAATGCACTGGAAAAACTGTAGAAATTATGAATTGCTCCTTGTTTCTGTTTGAATGTCATGATTTGATGGTCTCATGACAAGAGTAATGACCTGTCAATTCCAATATTGTATGCCACTCTTATTCTAAGACCACTGCTTAGTTATGTTGTGGTTACACACGTATATGAATATTGCCTCAATTTTTTGTTTGCATATTCAAAATGACAATGACTACCTTAGTTGTTCTAACATCATTTTTACTTGATTCTTACTTATAATACATGTAAACAAACACATGTCCCCGGATTTATGGGGAGTAAAACAGATTTGTGATTCATTCCAAACCAGCCCTGCTCTTTCTCCGCACGTGAGCACCACTTGAAATACTTGCATGCTGGGCAGCCTGTGGTGATTTTTACTAACACCAATACAGTTTCTCTAAAATAGTAGACCATTCTACACTTAAGTAATGTTCTAATTCTTTATCGGCTGCTACCGCACCCCCCCAGTTAGATATAAATGTGGCATGGGAGGGAACCTGTAGCGGGTAGTCATTGTTTGGGGGGTGTTGAGCCGCCTCTGGAAGAGGAGGATCTAACCCTGCCGCAAGATCTTCACTGGCCTCTTTGAAAACCTTGCAAGGACTGCCTCTTTGGTGAGCCCCAGGACGAACACTGGCCCTGGTTGTACCCTGACCCCCCATTGTGAGTTTTGCCCCCTAAAGCAGCGAAAATGATAACTCCCCCTCTTTGACCGCCAGGTTTATTAGTAAGTTGGCCAAGTGACTTAAAGTATCATACTCTTCTTTGGCACTCTTGAGGGCGTCTTCCACTGCCTTGCCGAACAAGACATTTGGTTCTATTGGCATGTTAAGCCTGTGTCTCGAGTTTAAACCCATACTGGCGTAGCCATGCGTGGCGTATAAGCGTGCCCTCAGCTATTATCATCCCGGCATTATCGGCTCCATCTAGATTATTCTTTAAAATGCAGTTTGCAACAGCTTTCCCTTCAGCAACAGAGAGAGTTGTGATTTAAGGGGCTCTGGAGCTGCAGCTATCTGTTCGGCCAATTCATCCCACTTATGGCAGTTGTAGCTGGCAAGTAAGGTGGTGTTATTGACAATCCTCGCCTGGTAGGCTGCCGAGGAGGCGACGTTTCTAACACAAGTGAAATATTTTTACTTTCTTTATCTGGGAGTGCTTCTGAAGAGGCTAGAGGTGTTCACGCTCTTGTTCTACTAGTTGTAACCACCAATAAATCAGGTTTTAGTTTACTCCGGATGTAAAGGGGGTCGGAGGGAGCTGGTTTTTTCAATGCGCAGGTTTACAGCCCGTGTTAAGTTTGGGGTTACTAAAGAGGGTTGAATTCGCCTCTGTACAGATTGGAGATTTGAAATGAATTGGGTAGCAGACGTTTCATCTCCAAAGAGGTTTTCAACAAAGTCCTTGTCTACCTGGGTTTCCTGTGTATCTATCTTGAAATGTTCTGCTGCTTTTGTGAGCATATCGTTATCATGAATTGATTGTTGACCGGTGAGTCTCCCAGTGGTGGGTCTGAATGATCCGGCAACTGTACCATGTAGACGTCATCATCATCGTTGTCATAAAACTGGTCTACATCCCTCATGTCCCCTTGGTCTCCAGTGTGCGTGTATGCTCTAGTGTCCTGGAAGTTCTGAGTGGAGTCATAGTTAGAAAGCTGCCCTGGGTCCTGCTGAGGGAAGGGCCCTTGTATGGTGTCTGTAGGGGCTCTTTTGGCATGGGGTTGTGCAAGTGCTGCCCCACTAGCTGGTGGAGTACCCAGAAGGTCTACTAAAATCTCTGGGTAGCTGTCAAAGAAATTGGCTAATGAAGACATACGTCTCATTACCCTATCAATTTCTTCTGCAGACCATTGGGATGACCTTGGGACAATAGATGGGGTAGGAGGGGTGGGTTTTGGCCCAGGTGCAGGGTGTTTTTTGTGCCTCATAGCCCCTTAAATGCCCTCCCCTCCCCACCTGGGTCATACTCCCTTAATTAGGGCCTCCCTTTTGCTTTGAGAACTGTGTTTTTTTGACGTCCAACCCTTTAGTAATGTATCCGGGACGTGTTTTTTGATGAGCTCAGACATTTTCAAGCTTTGGGAGGACTTCCCAGGGGCCTTCGATGCGTCTTTCGACGCTCGATTGTCTGTGTGTGCGGAATTGCAGGTTTTGGACACAGCGTCAGAAGCAGACTTTTCTGTCTACTTCGAGGGCCTGTCATGAGGCGAGCACGATGGCCCACTCCCCCTTGACACCGTGTGTGGCCTTCCGGTCAGCATTGAAGTCGACTTGTGGCCATGGGTTGTCTGCTTTGTGTGGTAAAGTTTGTCCATGCCAGTGCCGCCGAGTGTCGTCCACGTAACAGAGCCGTAACAGAGCCGCCGGCCGACCTGATGGGGTCGGGGGCTTGCAGGCGGGTATCCGACGGATCACGTTGACTCTCTGCGTCACTAAAGACGCTGATGCTGCCATCACGGGAGGCACCCTGAACGTCCATGGCGGGTTCGGCCTGCATGGCGTGGTGGGCCCAGCGCTTGGTCTTGCGGTCCTTTATAGTTTTGGGCTTTAAGAGCTTGCAAGATTTGCAGTGGGCTTCGTTATGCTCCATTGGGAGACAAAGATTACACACCCGGTGCAAGTCTTTCCAGGGAAATTTACGGTTGCAAGATGGGCAAAATTTAAATGGTGTATTCTCCATTGTGTACGAGGAAAGCAGCCTGGCGAATACAGTGGGTAGAGGGGGAAAATATGCATTCTCTTAGGGAAACTAAGAAATTAACCCCCCCCCCTCTCTCCCTACTGTGAGGGCCGAGATTTGGAGAGGCTGAGGCCGTCTGAAAAGTTTGCTGAGCAAGTTGAAGCAGCCGTCGGCGAAGGTAGTCCTCAAAGCCGTCACCGAAGGTCTTGTAGGGGGACGGCTAAGAAAGGACAGTAAGAGTAAACTAGATTTAATCATATTTTGAAAATAATGGCGAGAGCCAGAAGGAACTCTGCTTTGAGCAACCGACAATGATGGTGGAAAAATATTCGAGGTACAGTAGACGTCACACTAGGGATAGTATTATTGGCACGCGCTGTCGACATCCCTTTGTGAGTTTCGAAAACAACAACTGTAATATTGTGCAGTTTTCACTAGATGTCGGCCTATGCATAGCATGTGATCTAAACAGATTCCACAAGCCTCCGAAATATATGAAAAAAAGGCAGGAAAGTCAGATCAGACTGCAAATTGAGGTTTTCATACGTATGTTAGTGTACATGTATGAAATGTACAAAGTTCATAGAGAATATGTACATTGCTGTGAGCCTGTGTCTTTGATGGATTGCCAGTGATATATATCCCAATATATAGCACAAGTATTTAATCTTGCTTATCCTGTCCCACTTTCATAACGCTCCATGCCAAAAGCTTAGTGCATACATGCATGTGGCCCTTGCTGCACCAATCTCCTGACAAAGGCACCACTTGCTCTCCATTGGCATAGGGCAGGTGCACACCTATAGTGACCCAAGTCCTGCAAACAAAGGCTGTATTTAACCTCTTCATCTATGTTCCTAAATATAACAATTGTTACCCTTGCCTGCCCAGTGGCAGGGTAAACTCTCAGAATATGCTATGCCCGCTATGGTGCAGTGGCTGATCAGAGCACACAATTATTAAAGTCACACACATTTTATATCATACAATTGCCAACCCTGCAGGATCAGCTATATGAGGGCAATGTGTACTGCTCCCAGTAAGGCAACAGCCTGAATGCTGCCCTCCGCTGAGCCCACTGGAGGAATGCAACTCCTCCCCTCAGGCAAAGGTGCTCTCACCAGAGGATCTTCTGGGAACCTTGCTTTCAAAGGCCAGCTTCACACCAGGGTGATGGACACCAAAGAGCCTTTGAAGTTGCAGGCATGAGAAAGAGTCAGAGTTAGAGTAGCCTGGAACTGGACCTGGGAAAAGGGTTCCACCACTGTGCTTTTCTGTAGATCTTTCTCTCTCTCCTTTCTGTCGTCTCCATTTCCTGTGGAACCAGGCACACTGGGGATGCAAGAAGGCAAGGGTCACTTGATAGAGACAGGGATGGAACTCCTTACAGCAGGCTCGCTTCTGTCCGTTCCCATTGCCCTAAGAAAGGGGTCTCCCACTCTTTCCTTGATTCTTTCCTGAACACCAAGAACAAGACTTCTCTGGAACCCTGCACGCAGTGCAGTAAATTTGAAAGTCGACTGCCACAGAGGTGAAGACCGGTGCATCCAAAGCAGACGAGAGCTGTGCCCCTAACCATTCCTGTGATCAGTGCAGGTGAACTGCTGTAGAATAAGGCCTCAATTGCTATGTGCACTGGAACCAGACACGTGCTTACTGGAGGAGAATGATACCCTCTAGGTACCAGACCACTCCTGAAGTGGGAGCACAAACAAAGGGCTACCATGTCCATGGAGATTCCTGATTGAGTCTCTCAGCAACCCAGAAGCCAAGGACATTTCTCGACCCGATTCCCGCATTGAACGGCTTGTGAGCTCCACAGACCCTGACATTGCCTGCCTGTCGCCAGCTTCTTTGTGCCCAATGCTTTTGTGGCTTAGATTGCACAGAGCGTCAGGCACAGTCGACTAATTCATTAACCCAATGCCGAACCACCACTTCAGTAAGCTACTAGAAGCTAGGCTCAATGCTGTTGTGCCGCAAAGGCAGAAATAAGGTACTGTGAAGAGGCCCTGTGTTCTGGACACTTTCTGGCACTATATTCACTCTCATTTCCCTACGTTTCTTAAAAAACACAAGTAACACTGCTGCAGTTGCTTGTCTGATTATTATTTATAAGTTTTACATTTTCTGTGTTCTTTCCACAGGGTTATTCTTGATTGTTAAGTACACATAGGTTTACAGAGCCTTGAGTGGACATTCTTTTATTAAGGAGTCTTTCTACTTTTGCTGTTTGGGTTGTTTCTGTGATCACTTTACATCGCGCCAAAGAGTATAGCCTGCCCTCAGCCGACGTCGCCACAAAAGGTAAAGGAGGTATATCTCTTGGCTGTTCCGGTTTCATTTTTATTATTAGGATCATTGCTAGTTTTGTACTAGTGTGTGCAGAGTAGGTGGTTTAACCACTACTCATCCCTGAACTACTGCAGAGCAGTAGTCATTTTGTCACAAAGCCGTAAATGTACGCAGGGTAAGAGTGTTTGAGGTATGGCATATGAGTGTTTAGTGTGCAAGTAGTGTTTGGCATTTATACCCCTATGAGTTTTTATATTGTTTCTTAGCAGGTGCACGCAAACGCAGCAGAAGTTAAGGCTGGAGCAGAGTGTGTGTGCCCGCGAGTGCGTGCATGCGTGATATATATGTGCCTGTACTGAGTTATATTATCTAATCCCAGCCCTGTTGTTTTGAAGTACTACACTGATTTAGGTTTGGTATGCTACACTGTATTATGTTATTCTATGCCTTGTCATGTTTTAAGCTGTAGAAACATGTTTGTAATGTCTTGCTCTGCTAGAATCAAAGTACTAATTTCCCAAAGCGAAATGCATGTTAACAAGAAGCTACCCAAGTGATATTGTATGTACACCTAGAAGGTATCCCTAGACATCTAATCTGTTAACTAGAACATACACCCCTATTTTGACCCAACATTCAAGATGCCCTCTATTAACGGTACACAGCAACTGCAGTCCAGGGTGATAAGGCTAGTCAAAGAGAATTCCTGCCTCACACACCAATATAACTATTACCATAAAGACCCTTGCAGGACTCTGGAACCTCCAGGAAAGCCGGACTGGTCAAATTCCCACCCTCAGTTAAATGTGCTGAAATATACCCATACTTTCCTTCCAGCTTTCCCAGATATACAATCTGGCCATTTGGGGCCTAGGGTAGTAGTAAGTAGAGGGGCTTTGCACGGTGTCTTGGGCATGTTATTCTCCATGCCATGGCTCACCATGACACTGTGGAAGGCTCAAAGTCTGGCCATAAGCACTTTGGTCAAGTCTAGGGTTTTGGCAACCATGACAAATGAGGAAACCAAATTATTTTGGGGGGTTTTTGCTCGATTTTCAGAGAGCTTTTGCAAACTTGGATTTCTGATATACAAACCCTCCCAAATGTTGGGGTTCTAGGAAAGCAAGTGTTAGGGCTTTGGCAGCAGGAGTTGGGCGTGGCTTTAACGTCCAAAGGATCGCCAGGCAGTGAGTAATTTCCAGACATAACCCACTTGTGCAGAGAACACCTCCCCTTCAGCCATTTCTTCTCTTGGTGCTGCCCCCCATAAAATACAGTTGAGTTCCACAATAAATTTGGTCCAGGTGTGATAGCTCCACTACCTTTTTTCAGTCGTGTGCCTTCCTGTGCATTTATCTATCCCTTGCCCTCACCGAAACTATCTACCAAACTTTGCTTGGCACTATCACTACTGAATGTTCTATCATACTCCTCTGCCTCTCCCGACAGGCAGGGTGCTTCAAAGCCATAAACTATGGCAGAAGGCACTAAACAAATGCAAGATAACCCAATATTCTGCTCATATCTTTTATGCCTCATATAGATATAAAAGCACACATTAAAGTGAGGTCTAACTTTGATACAAGTTTTCAATACGTATAACAGTTTTTCATTCCGTACTGTAGCGAACCAGAAAGAGTCTGACTTGAAGACATCACTTCAAGGGTGTTTATTTAACTTAACGGAAAGAAAATGCCCATCTATCCCTATTGCTATGAGGGATTTCCCTACCTATCAATTAAACAGAAGGTGCTTGTCTTTTGTCAAAACAAAAATAGTCCTCAGTCCAAAAACCTATTCACTCTGGCCCAACCACTTTAAGAAAACATAAAAGTTAAGCCAGCGCGTATTCCTTTGGCTCGAGCTTCGCCAGACCAGTATAACTCAGACCTCTCTTGGTTTCTCCTGGAGTTCAGGTCACAACTCCAAAGTTTATTCTGAACGGTTCATCAAAGAGATATTCCTGCGTCTTTCTTTAGGTTCCTCAATTAAAAAGTTCAAGGCTTTATTCAAATCAAATGTCTTACGTTCTTTAAAGGGGAGGGGCAAGTCCCTTAATCCGTCTCCACCAATTTGGCTGCTTCCCTCCAATTTTATACAAAAGGGAGCCTGTAAGCAATTTCATTGTGTTTTGTATTCCTAGAAACAGAAATAACATCAGTCTCTTCAACTCCCATGTACACAGACAGGGTAGAGAGTTCCTGATAGGAATGTGAGTCACTCGCAGTGAGGTCTGCCTTTCCCAAACACTTAGGGAGGGTTTTGCTGAGCAGATTCATCTCCCTAGCCTCAAAGGCAGTAGCTTTCCCCTGGGAAGAAGGGACACATTTCCCAGATTCGTCTGTATGCAATTTACATCTCAAAAGTCGGGGGGCGTGCCAAGATGGCGGAGTAGTAGGACGTGCGCTCTTAACACTCTCCATATAGTGGCCCGCTCTTTAAGAAAAACTCACCTCATCTGCAGCAATTTGTGGGCTTTTTGGGCTCCAAATTCTGTGGAGCAGAATACCGACTGCAGATTTCGGCACTGAGGGGTGAGATGGTATCAGGGCACTGCGGCCCTAACCCAAGAAAGGTGGCACATTCATGAAGGCATGGGGTCCCCCCCCCTCTCCTCTCCTCTCCTCTCCTCTCCTCTCCTCTCCTCTCCTCCCTCTCCTCTCCCCCCCTCTCCTCTCCTCTCCCCACTCTCTCCTCTTCCCCCCTCTCTCCTCTCCCCCCACCCCTCTCCTCTCTCCCCCCCCTGACATGTTCCTGTGACCCGGCACCTAGAATTAATTCAACGTGCAGCTGCATCATGGCTCTGCGGGCCGGGAGCGTGTTGGTGACAGCAGGACTACATCCGGGTCCAACGGTGGAGCACAGAATAGGAGGCGGGCTCGGGTGTCTGAGCAGCCCTACGGGGCCTGGAGCTTGGACACCGGTGAAGAGTAGGAGTGCTGGGGTGGACAGGCCCAGCCTCCCTGGGATCGCGGCACTCATTGGCAGCAGCAGCAGCTACCTTTGGAAAACTAGAGGCCCCCTGAAGTCATGAAATAACTGCTAGCTGAAGGCTGCTGGCTGGGCTGCATCCCCCTGCTGGATGTGGCCTGCAACTGCACACTGCTAATTCTGACACTTCTGAGGAGAGCCTCTTCAGGGTATGGGCAGTGTCCCCGCCACCAAGAGGCATTGAGTGGAGCTACCCCCTCATGGTACAGTGGGCGGGTGGCTCTCCAATAGCTCCTAGCACAACTAGCAGCACAAGATTTCTTTGAAATATATTGAATGCGGAGCACCCTGGCTCAGATGTACGGCGATGTGGGGAGTCCGGGCACAGGAGGGATTTTAGGCAATTGGAGCCAGAGCTGACTGAAGTGAGCGTGGTCAGCTGGTGCCTCGAATTTCCTAGACACACCCGGCAGCCAGAGATTCGTCACAAAAGCCACCTCTCACTCCTGCATGCTGTGTACCCCCACCCCCCTGCACCACCTGGTTGCTAAGATGACTGTTCACCCAATACTGGAGCTGGCAGAAGTGAAGGCGATGCCCAGGTCTGCCAAGAAGAACAACAATACCTGGTGAAGAGTTCAGTGCACCAGGGCAGCATGGAGGGGGAAGCCAACGTGGCGGACCAGCCGGGCTCAGGCTTGCAATAGCTCACTCCAGATTTCCTAACTCGTGCACTAGAATTCCTCTGGAAGGACATTAGGGACTCTCTGCACTCCAAGATAACAGATCTCGAAAAAGAAATGGCATACTCAACTAAGGAGCTAAGGAAAGAGATCAGGGCACTGGGGGAGAGAGTGGACCAAGGAGGCGGTCAATCACAGACCTGGCGTCGGAGCTGAGAGAGGTACGGGGCCGCCTGTCTAAACTGGAGGATACCGAGTGTGTTTAAAGTGCGGGGAGGGAGAACCTGCAAATCAAATACCTCAAGGAAGGTTTAGAAGGGGATGATATTGAGGGCTGTGTCTGGCAGTTCTTCCAGCAGCTCCGGCCTGAGGATGCGCAGGACGAACTCCAGATCGACAGATGCCACAGGGTCAGCCCAAAAAGACTCCCGGACCGCACCCCCACCCCACAACATTGTAGTAAAGTTTCACAATTAGAAAACCAAAGTAGCAGTCTTGGCGGAGGCGAGAAAGGTTAACAAAATTAAATGTATATACTCCTCGGTCCAGGTATTACAGTAAGTCTCCCAGAACACACTCCAGAGACGGCAGAGGTTGAAACCCATCACAAAGGAACTTCGGCGACAGGACACGTGGAACAGGTGGACATACCTCGTCAGCATGCAATTCAAGCTGGAGGAAAGGGTCCACACAGTGTTCTCGACGAAGAGGGAGCAAAACTGCTCAACCATCAAATGACAGAGGAACATCGGCCAGCGGAAATTGCACCCTGGGGCAAGAGATCTGCCCCGGGAGAATGGAACACGGTTCAGCAGGGAAAGAAGAGAACAGACCAAGGACAGCTACGTTGATCTTTTCCTTGAAAGTCTGCAGAGTTGGATGGCAACCCAGTGGAGGGGGTGGTGGCCTTGCCCGTTAGGTATTGCATATTCTCATGAAATATGTTAGAATGCGTTAATGTGTCATATGGTTTAAGTTACTTACCTGCAACTATTGTTCTCCAGCATAGGTCTGGCATGGATTCACATTCTCATGAATATTCTGCGTCATCAGGCTGGGAATTCTCGGTAAAAGAAAAAACAGTTTCACTTTCACTTTAAAACTGTATTTCTCCCCTACGCCAATCACTGTCCTCTAGGTCATAATGCCCCATCCAATGACAGTTCTCGCCCCAAGCCCCACCCCTGGTGGCCATCTTCAGATTTGGTAAGCACGTAAAGTGGCAGTATGAACCAAGAAGAGTCACAGGGATGTGAATCCATGCCAGACTCATGCTGGAGAACAATAGTTAAAGGTAAGTAACTTAAAACCTTCTACAGCACGCGGTCTGGCATGGATTCACATGCTCATGAATAACGATTACACAGCAGTACATATACACAACCACAGGAGGTGGCAAAGCTAAACAGAAGCAAAAAACACTCACCTCTGGAACAGCCTCACTCAAACAAACAGGTTTCGTAGCACTGCTTGGGCGACTCGGGAGTCCTCCCTGCAATCCCGGTCGACTCAGTAAAACCTTGTGAAGGTGTGTGTGGACCTCCACGTTGCAGCCTGCAGATGTTGAGCATGGACACACCCAAGAGAAACGCTTTAGTTTTTGCAATGGCTCTGGTAGAGTGGGCTCTTGGCGGACCTGGCAGCGGTCCGTTACCTGTCAATGATAGTGCATGATGCAGCTAGAGAGCCACCTGGTTATGGAAGCATTCGACAAGGCCTTTCCTTGATTTACAGGTCCAAAGTTGACAAACAACTGAGAAGTCTTCAGAAAGTTGTTTGTATGTGCCGTGTAGAACTTCAAGGCACGCGCAACGTCCAGCGAATGCAAGGCCCTTTCCGCTGGAGACGAAGGATTCGGGGAAAAAGACTGGAAACTCCAAGGGTTCGTTGAGGTGGAATTTTCTGTCGGTACCTTTGGCATAAAGGTGGGGTGTGTACGCAGTACCACCCTCGAAGCGAGGAAAGACAAGTAAGGCTACTTGCAAGTCAGGGCCTGGATGTCGCTGACCCGCCTGGCCGAGACTATAGCCACGAGGAAGGCCATCTTCCACAAGAGAAACTTGAGCGGGGCCCGATACATAGGTTCAAAGGGAGCTCCCATGAGCCTAGCACTACATTGAGCTCCCGTGCTGAGGCACGCTGTCAGCCTGCTGTAGCGAACCTTCTTGGTTTTCTTTGAGAAAAAACACGGCACACCTCGCATCTCTCCTTATCGTGGTCCGGATGCAGGCAATATAAGCAGTTAAGAAGCCTATCTTCCACGAATACATTCCTTAATCCACATACGCAGAGTTTGAAGAGGCTCCTGCTTTCCTTCTTCTCCTCTGACATGGGGGAAAGGCACAAAGTAGGCTCAAGGCCGGGCCTTCTCAAAACTTCGACAGACAATCCAGCGGTGAATGAAGATCTTCGCCGGCACTGTTCTTTGTCGAAAACGATTAGGCAAAAACTGTCAAAAACAATTTCTATGGAAAATTTCAAAATGCACGAAAAAACTCAGAGAGCAACCGTGAGGACTCCCAACACGGAAGCGTGCTGTAAAAATCTGAAGGTGGCCACTAGGGGTGGGGCTTAGCGAGAGAGCCGTCATTGGACAGAGCAGTATGACCCAGAGGACAGTGATTAGTTTAGAGGAGAAATACAGTTTAAAGTGAGAGTGAAACTATTTTTTCTTTTACCGAGGATTCCCAGCCTGATGACGGTGAATATTCATGAGCATGTGAATCCACGCCAGACCCCATGCAGGTAAACGCGGTTTGGTGTGGCAACTTTAATGGGCACTGCCGACGGGGTGACCAATTAAAATGTTATTTAGCACCTTTAGAAGGGTTGGTTGGGGGGGGGGGGGAAGGGGGATATGCCTTCCAATCAGTCTGCCATTCTAAATGTATATTATTAGGTTTTACTCACCTTGTACTGCTATTCTAAATAGGCTTTATACTATGGTTTGCATATCATAAGTATTGTTTTGTGTTTGCAATTGTGTTCATGAATGATACTACTTAGCTTTCTAAAGAAGTCTTTTTTTATTTATATATATATATATAATCATCAGTGTTTCTTTGGACCATATGAATCCTACAATTTCTTTGTACCCATCTACAGCCTTCTCACCCTCCTAAGATAAGCTTGTCTGCTCTGTCATTGCTACCAACATCTCAGGTGGTACAGATCTATATTAAGAGTTGGAATTTCTGTATTGCCAATGGTATAGTTTTATAAAGCCCCTGGATGGACTGTCCTAACACTGCAGTGTCAGCTGATCACGCTGGCAGTCCTTTCTGCTTCCTGGCAAGCGCTAGTCCCTGAAGTTCAATTGCTGCAGTCCAAAGGATGGGATGATACATAGGGCAATGAGATGGAACTGTGCTATTTTAATATCCCAAGACAGATGGATATGTCCGAGTTTGGTGAGTGGGACCATATTGTTCTTCAATCATCTTTCAAGGGAGCACTGCACTAAGAGGCCTCCAGACTGGTCTTCACCCTCGGGTGTCTCCATCACAAGTCAAGGATTTTGGGTATTCTCAGAGACAGACATGTCTCAGTACCAACACTGTCTTGAGAGGTGGCATGGCAACTTGTCCATGGCTGGTGGGAGGAGGGGGAGGAGGGAGGTCACAACCAGCAGTCCCTTCTAGTAGTGAGGATTCATGTCTTTCTGGAAGTAGGCCTATAAGCATGCTGGATGTGTGGCAAGGGTTTGGTGCCAGCTGCCTCCTTTCAAAAACTGTGTCAAGTCCCAAACATGGTGCTGACACTGTCAAGGTGGTGCTCACAGACAAATAAGGCGGCACTTGACTTGGAGGCCAAAACAAATCAGCATACAGCATTGCACACTTCTATGAGATTAAGTCCCTTCAAGGGATCGGTCACTAAGTAGTATGGCGTGTGCACCATGGTGACTTGGGACCAACTGTTGTGGAGTGCCTTGGTAGGTACTATGTTTATCTAGATCCATAGGTGGGCTCAATAAGGCTAGAAGGGATGTTACTGCTCGTGAGAGACGTGGTGTGCAGTCTTGGATGGTATTTGGCAATGAAGAGTTTATTGCCTTGAAAAGATAGGAAAAGTCAAGTACGATAATTATTGAGGGGTGCGGGCAGTGCTAGAAATGTGCTGGTAAGATAGCTCAGCTGGTTGAGCGTTTGCTACTGCTATCTGCATGATCTGAAGGTTTGAATCGTGGCAAGGCCAACTCAGCCTTTCATTCTTCAGAGGTCGAAAAATGAGCACCAACTTTGGTTGGGTGGTAATTGTATGTTAATATGTTTTATGCACAGCACTTTGGCGAAAAGCACTATATAACAAATCTTTATCATTAAAACAAGGTTAGGGAGGGGTCAAAGATCACCCCTAGGTTACAGGTGGAGGGGAGGGACAAGGAAGGGGGAAGGGAGGGAAGGATAAGGGGCGATGGGAGAGTGGTGACAGGGAAAAATAAGACATCAGTCTTTGTAGCATTAACATGGAGATAGTGAGAGAGCATCCAGTATTGGATGGCTGAAAGGCAGGTAGACATTTTAGAGTGAAGAGAATCAATGAAAGATGGAAAAGACAAAGATCAGAGTATCACCTGCATATAAATGACAGGATAAGTTAAACGATGTGGCAGAAAGAGGGATAGTGCAGAGGGAGAATAGCAGGAGGACCAAGCACTGAGCAACAGTGGATATGAGGGGGGAAGAACAATGTCCAGCCCAGGAAACTGAGTAGATGCAGTTGGAAAGATAGGAACAAAACCATTGCCAGACAGAACCAAATGGGTCAAGAGAGAAGCGATGAATAGAGTGATCAACAGTGTTAAAAGCCGTGGCTAGATCAAGGAGAATGATAGAAGTAAGCTTAGCGAGGAGGGCAGACAACATTAGATACATGAAGCGGTAGATTGAAGGAGAAAAAAGTGAGTGCAAATTAAGAAAAGAACAGACTTGGGCGTAAACAGGCTGTTCTAGCAGTTTAAAATGAAAGGAAGAAGGGACATTAGGTAGAAGGTATCTGAACAGTAGGCTTTTTGTTTTTTTACACTATTAGGATAAGAAGACGTAAAACATGAAACATGTGGTGGCAAGAGAAATGTAGAAAAGAGGTTAAGGATATATTAACGGAACACAGGAGATAGGGGATGGTGAGAAAGAAAGCTGGTGAGATCAGAGATGTAATGTTTCTTAGCTATTAGTAGTGATGCACCCTGAGATGATTGAAAGGAAAGAGTGGGCAAAAAAAATCAGCGAGAACGATTTTTTTCAATGCTGTACAGCCTTTCAGAGCGCAGATCATAGTGTTATTTGAGGGAAGTAGCCATAGTTGTGGAGGTTTGCAGGACAGAGTAAGGGGGCGAGTAGGAAAGTGTTAAGCATGGAGGCGCGAGTGGAAGAGCCAGCGTGATCAGAGAGTGAAGATATAGTGTTGATTGGAGGAATAGAGAGTAGACAAGAAGGGAGGTACTTTAAATGAGCATAGGGTCATGACGAGAAAAAACAGATGTAGGAGGCGGTAGAACAACAATAAAAATGTGTTTCCCCTTGGTCGTGTCCTGCTTTGCCAGACACCAGAGGGTCCTGCCTACAAAATTAAGTCCCCTGGACCTTCAACACCCAGGACTCTTCCTAGAAGTGTGGAAGCCATCTGGAATAGTGTGACTGGCTCCCAGAGGGACATGTGATACACAATCTCCCTTATTGAGCATGCCGTGGGCGTCTGCAGCCAAGGGACAAAAGCAGCAAAGGGCAGCTTCCTGATAGGGCCGGAAAAGAGCCTGCAGCCAGAACCTTTGAGCTCAATCCAAGTTCACCCTTTACCAAATGTCGACTTCCACACACAAGGATCCTTTCACCCATTATATCCATTCACAGCAGATCTTATTACTTTAAAGGACCATGGAACATTGCTGTTTTGGGTCGGTTAACTGTCATTTAGTTACCTATAGCCCCATTCCAGCTCAACTCAGAACTTCTACCCGCTTCTTCTCAGCCTCAGCCAGCCATCCACCCTTTCCCTTTTACCCACCCTGCCTCTTGGGCTGCACCTTTTTTCCATAGTCTTCACTTGTCTATGTCTTCTACATTCCATCATGCATCTTAATGTTGTTCCATTCCTCCTTCTACTGACTCTTCTTCCCTTGTCTCAGTCTTCAGCCCCAACTTGGTGTAACTTTTGCATCAGTCAACAGCCTCCACATCTCCAGGCTGCATCTGTACCCCTCAAATATAATGCTCCTGTGCACCCAGGATCACTGAACTCATCTATCCCCCTCACCTAGCACACAACACATCCCTCTTCCCTCTCCTGTCATTCCTTCACTTGACCTCTGGAATGCACAATCCCTCTGCAACAAGTCTGCCTACATCACTGAAAAATGAGACCCATCACCCACAACTTTCACTCCTCCGCGCCCCCCCTGCCCCCAACTTCTACTCCTCATCTCCCCTCTTCAATGACGAAGAGGAAATTCAGGCAGAACTCTTTTTTCCCCTTGCTTTGATGCAAGGACCTCTCTCCTGTCCCTTTCCCCCATTTATGCCTCTTCCATTGACTGGGCTCCATCTGACTTTCACTATGCCCTTGCGACTCCATTTGACCAACCATATCTTGCTGGCACATTCACTTCTTCTGTTACTATCGCAGCACTTCTCTCTCCCACTGCACAATCCTCGTCTGTCCACCACCTCTGACCTCTACATCTTCTATGCTTGACATCTTTTCCCCTACGGATTTAGCACCCAGCCTTCGCAGTGTCAACCCATCTTGCCCTCCTATCAACCTTTTGCGGCCAAAATGGTTAAAGACCTAGTCTCAAAAATGTACCCATCTCTCTGAGCTCTTGCATCGCTCTCCCCCCCACTGGACTCTTCCATGCTTACTTCAAATCTGCAACTGTCTTACCCCTATTGAAGAACCCCTCTGCTGACTCAAACTTTGCAGCAAACTATGACCCAGCAGGCCTCGCAAACTCGTCCTCTCGCAATGGCGAGGGCTTTTTATGAGAGTGGATTGTCAGTTCCAATGTACACAACCACACCAGACTCATTCATATTCGATGGCAAGATTACCTTTATGAGCATGACAGCCATTTGGCAAATGGGGCTGCAACCCTGATGCCCCCCTTCCTCCCAAGACATTTTGTTTTATATGGACTTGCCTCGCTCACCTACAGAGCCATCAGGACAAAAACAGACAAACTGTGCTGGCAAATACTTTTGTAAAACTTTTCACTGTTTGTTTAACATCTGGGCCTTTCATATTCAGAGGTGATTGAAATTGTGGTGTGACGTTCTCACTTGCATGTTAAGTGAATGCTTGGAAGAGTGAAAGGGGAACTGAGGCAACTCATCTTTACAATAGTCCTTAAATGTCTAGTTTCCAACATGAAGTGGAGAGTTATGGAAGTGTTTAGCATTGGACCCTCAGATGAAGACTCTCACTAGAATGTTTAACGAAGTTGGATGCCCTAAACACCACATTAGTCAGGAATGCCCACAGAAAGCAAGTAACTCTCAAAGCTTCTTTTTAAAGTTGAGTTTATATCCATGAGGTTTTCGTTGAAGATTAAAACAAAAGCAGATTTTCATTCTGGGACTTGTAGTCTTCCATTCAGGTTGGGGCAAATAGAGCTACAAAGATAATTTTTTTTTTTTGCTTAACAAGTTTATATTAGGCTTTGCATATTGAGGTTTCTTTGTGTACTCTACAAGTAAACTCTATAAGACTGTATTATTGTGATATTGCCAAACAAACATTTGTACGAAGTAGGTGCCTACATTTCTGGGTAAAATCATGGCTTCACTGCTTAACCAAATGTGTAATCCTGCACAAATATGTTGATTCTTCCATACCACAGCATTACTGTGATGGCAACTAACAAAAGAAATGTGCATTTTGTTCTTCATTCCAATCATGTTTCGAGGCAGTGTCAGATGCCTGAGGTGCATGAAATTGTACAATTCGCTGCTAACTTGACACTAGTATCCACAAAGATGCCTTGCTGAGAACGCCCCCACACAAGTACGTTTGCGCCCCACACCAGACAGTCTCTGAAGTTAGCCCCTCTCCCAACATTTGAAGGGTTAAAGGGTTAACATCCCCTGCCCCAGCCCATTTAGTTAAGTCTAGTTGCGCTCCTGGCCCACAGTATGGCGGTTCAACATCCTTCATGAGTGAAGTGCAATAAATATGTTCGAGCTTTTTAAAGAGGATTAACACTGCAGGCTCATTTCCCTTTAATTAGGTAGGTGGTGCTAGGATTTAAAGAAGCCCTGAGCAACAATAGGTATGCAGAGCTCCTATTTTATCTCCCCGACATAAAAGAAAATGGCATTAGAAGGAATGACATGAGGCTTTGCAACTCAAGCAAGGCTGTTTTTTTTTTTTTTTTTTTTTTTTTTTTAAAATGGCACACATGCAGTGGGACCTTCATAACTTGTAGGGATTTCTAATTTTGACAGATAAGGCACAGTTAGTGGGTAACCTGGCATGTCCGGGATCACACAAGTTAAGTAGAGGAGCAGGCTTTTATAGGAGTCTGCAACTTTGCCACTTGACCTCATATGTTAACTGCTCCACTTTTAAGACTTGGACACAACGGAAAATGCTGTATAATACTGCTTTGAGTTAGGTTGTCACAGGGGTACCGCCTGTATGAGCAAAGTGTGGGAAACAAACAGCAGATGGAATTGGGGGAGAAAGTAAAGGATTTTGCGTGGCACATGTTATTTGCCTTAAAAAAAAAAAAAAATCTTACCACCAAAATATTAAAATGTATTGGAGACTACAATGGTTTGTGAAATTAACCATCACTAATAAAGATGATGCCCTCCAAGTCATGAGTCGAGTGCAATTCTCTTTGGTCAAGTAGATTTACTCAAGTTACTTGACCTGCAAGTCTAGCAGGATTTTTACGATTTTACGAGGCCTGCCCAGTTTCACTCCATGCCCCATTACTCAAAACTCTGAGCAGGTGATCTTTGACCAGATCACCATCTACCTTGAGGATAATGGCCTGGGAGATGCACTTCAATCTGGCTTCCGTAATAAACACTCCACCAAGACTGCACACAGGAAGGTCTCCAACTTTCTCTATAATGCTCACTACTGCAAACTCTTCTATTTTCATACTTTTGGAACTTTCTGCCACATTTGACTACCCCTCACTCTCCAGGACCTGGAGTCTCGCAAATCCGCTCTTGCCTAGATTGCCTCCTACCTGAAAGGTTGATCCTTGAAAACATCTTGGAACTCACAAACCTCTGATCCCACTAGTCTCCCTTTCTGCATCCCCAAAAGACCAGTCGTTGGACTGCTTCCCTTCGCTCTTTACCCTTTATAACTCTGCCCTTGCAAGACTTCTCATGCTGTGGTTTTCACAATAACCTTTTTGCTGATGACACTCTTTCTTTTTCTCTCCTTCACGCCAGCCATCTCGGAACAGATTACAAACTGTCTCACAATTTGTCGCTGGATGGCTCTTCGATGCCTCATGCTGAGCTCTTCAAAAACAGAAGTAATCTTTCCGCCAGTTTCCAATGCCATCCGAATGCTCCCCTTTTCTATCTTCTTCCCACCAGACGTTTTTGCTACACCAACCAAGGCTTGCAATCTTGGGGTCCCCTTAGACAGTGACAAATGACTTCAACATTATCACTGCCTGTGCTGCTCCTCAAGATTTAGAAAATGGGTCAACTTCTTACTGACCATACAGAAACACTCATCTCCACACTTGTGCTCAGCTAACTGGACTACTGCACAGGACTACTACTTGGTCTTCCTCTCTACTCCTTCCTCCCTCTAGACAAAGTCCACAACGTTGCTGCCGGCACCCTCTACAACATACCCATATCAACCCACCCCTCCAGCCTACAGACAACACGCTGGTTGGCTCTCTATGCACAACAGCTCCCTTTTCAAGTTTCTTTTCCTAGTCTACAAAGCCATCAATGGTCTTGTTCCTCAGTACCTGTATGGTTGTATCTCAATGTACTCACAATCTTGTTCCTCCGATCCTCATCTGCACTCAACTTCACCATCCCGTACCCTCCCTGCGCCCCTCACACTTCTGCTTTTTCTCCCTATTCACCCCGCTCCACTGAAACCCGCTGCCCAGAAAATCAAAACTAGCCAACTCTGGTACCTTCAAAATTTAACTTCACTTAATTGCTATCAATGGAGCTCTCCGTGCACCTCCCCCCATTCCTCCAACCTCATCCCATCACTGCCTCCAGTGACGCTTAATAATGTAATTTTGTATATTGAATTAGTTCCTTTTTAGTGCAAGGCATTTCCCTGCATAAGTTAACTGTTTTCTTGTATACAATTTGCTTTGGTTTGTTTGGTCCATAGTATATGTCCTCTTGTTGTGCACCCTCAAACCGGCTCACTACTTGGTCTCATCTTTATGCAATTTTACAGGCACCCTTCATGGGAATGCTTTCACCACCTGCAAATACATTCACGAAAGTCATTACGACTGAAATGAACATCCCTGTTCTTGAAATAAATACAATAGGATGAGAAGGAGAAAACAAGAAATGATCAGAGGAATAGATGGGGAGGGTGTTACGGTAGAGTTAGTAGGAAAGGAAGATAAGCTGGAGAGATGATCCTGAGATATGGACGGTCTGGTGAAATTTCTATAGAGACCAGACTGAGATAGTCTCATGCCAATACTGCCTGCGTATTCATCTGGGGTTTGGAGGACTTTGCACCAGGTATGGTTGTAGGGCTGATCATGTCCTGGTTGTTGTGGTCTGTCTTGTTGGAGCTGACAAAAACAGAGGTGCCTGGTGCTCCTCCCCGAACATCTAGTTAGCATTTCCCCAACATGTCCGGGCTTGATGGGGTGCAGCGCGCTGGGCTGACACTTTAATAGTTGGCTTCTCCCTGGCAGATGCGTGTTGGATGGCCCTGTTGACCACATCTGTGGGAGGGATGCCATAGCCAAAGAGTTGAGCATGGGCAGAACTTGGTTCTTGTGCTCACAAGTAAGGCTGGTGTTCGCATTCGCTGGATGGCAGTGCAAAGCCAAAATCATGCTTCAAAGTCAGCACAGTATCTTACTGCAGAATAGCAGCTGAGCTTGCAACATCTGGACAGGTTGTTGGTGCTCTTATTAGTTCTGCGAGTGGTTCAGGGGGTTGTGTTCTTCCCTGAAACACGCTGGCTCTGTGCACAGTGAACAAATTGCCCTTGCCTTAGAACCACCCAGGATCTGCTTTAGTCAGCACTTGTTAAGGATGTCCGTTTCAACACGTTTGGCTTCGTATTCTTAACACCCCCTTCCTTGGCCATCTATCTGGTTGGGGACTCTGCATTGCAGCACACACCCTCCCCCTGCTCGCTTCTCTCTGACTCACTTCCCCCCTTCTCGCTTCGCGATGGCACACTCCATCTCCCCAATCTATTACAACTGCTACACCATCACCTATCCCCCCACCCCCATCACAAAATCGGGACGGAAAAAGCAAAAAAACATCCTTGCTGCAAACCCTGGCCTCCCAATTACAGACAACTATGTCATGCATCCTCAAGAGAAATCTTCACCGACATCCTCTTCTTCGTCCCTTTTCCTAACCTTTGGAACTCTCACCTCACTGCCACTATCCTACCTTACTTTTCTACATCCATTAATGGTGGCACCAAGTGGGAAGTCCTCCTTGCAGGCTCGTTCTCACCCCGCTGCTGCATCAATGTCTACCGCATGGGCACTGTCCTGGTTCAAGGCTCTTAGGCCACCCTCCTCTTTGACCGGATCCTGCCATCTCTCATCAATTTCCTTCCTTCCCCTTCCTCTCCCCCTTCTACCCTCTCTGCTCCACCACATTTGACGGAAATCCCACACACACACACACACACACACACACACACTCACCTCATAAAACCTTCAAAAAGGTAGTAATCATCTCCACCTGGCGACCCTCAACTCATGCTCAGCCATCAAACACTCTGTTGCCATCTGCCTTCTCCTTGAAGACACTGGCTTGACATACTTGCACTCACTGAAACTTGGTTCAATACTGCCCAGTTACTTCCTTTGACTCACTCCTACCAGACGGCTTCAAGATAATCTCAAAGCCTCAACCCTACCCTGCTGGCAGTGGAGTCGCCTTAAATCTTCCCAGAGTGGATTCCTTCCTCGATCCTACCCACTCAGCCCTACTCGTCCATTGAGAGCTTAGTTTGAAAATTGGTCCTCTCTCCTTCCACAACTTTAACCATTGCAACCATCTGCCGGCCCCCTGGCACCACTACTCGGATCCTCTCAGAGCGGGCGGACTTCTGTCCCTCCCTAGTCTCTACCAGCTCCAATCTGCTACTACTTGGCAACATCTACTTTCACCGAGATCGCCCTTGCACAGCGACCCGAATCCCCCCCACCTACCCAACACTCATTCTTTTCCCACCTCACAATGCTCATGACCATCCTAACTCTCCTCCCGTCTCAGGGTCACTGCCCGCCTACCCAGGCCCTCCTGCAAACCCCAGATTCTCTCCACCCTCGTCCCCCCCAAACAGTTCCTCACCAACCGGTTCACCCATGTCCAATATATTGACCTCAACCTTTTTTTTCACCGACCACAACGACATTCATCCCTCAAAGCTCTTCGAGGGTGATCAGAGAAAAATTGATCTCGCCCCCCACAACGCTGTCAGTCAGGACGATTTCTGATTGGCTGCTTCCTTTTTCTCACTAGACTTACCAAAGAAGGTGCAAGTCTTGTGTCTTCAGCCTCTCGACCCACTAAACACACCTTTTCTTCATTCAAACACATTTCTGACCCTCTTCTTGCTCCTACCCTCCTCACGAACTACATACCCAACACCTTTGATCTTCTTTGAACTAGACCTACGACTTGAATCTATCCTAGCTGATGTCCCCTTGATTATACTAGATGACCTCAACCACTTCATAACCAAGGCCCACAAATATAAGCTTAACTTCACTCTCTCTGACCACTTCCATGTAAAACTCAACCTTCCAATCCACACCCATGGTAACTGCTTGATCTCATCTTCCAAGCCTTCACACAAATCATCTGCTCCCTACATTGACTGCTCTTCCCGATCACTCACTTATTCACTTCACAATCTGTTCCTCCGCCACTCACCGCAATTCATCGATCACTAAATCAAAGTTTATGCCCAACTCCATGCTCCCATACCTGGGTCAAGTGAAGCCCCACCCGCCAAAGCCACATTTCCTCTGCTTGCCCATTACATCAAACTCATCTTTGCAGAGCTCAATAATAAACTTGTTTGCTGCTCCACTCCTTCCTGCCACGCAATACAAATGTGGGTTTGTAGAGCCAACCAACAGCTGAAGACAACAATGCCTCACCATCTTTGTTGCTCACAAAATATATTTTTTTCTTCCCAATGCTGGCAAACATTCTCTCTGTGCCCTCAATAGTTGTCTTCACTCTTACTATAAGGACCATACATCCTCTCAGCTCATTGGACCCTGCAAACATTGGGACTTTCCAAGGTATGCCTTCTTCAGTAACAAAAATAAAAACATTTAAAAAAGATCACTTCCCATCTTTCCCTGGGCTGTCTCCAATATCTACTTTTTATTGCTCCCCACTTTCACTCAATGACACCAGACCAATGGGTCCAAAAGACTGCCTTTGACCACATAAAACATATCCATCTCCAATCTTTATTTTTCCAAGGGAATCTTCCTAAGAAAGTAACCACAGCCATCCCCATAATTAAGCAACACACTGCCCATAATTAAGCAACATACTGCTGACCCAAACAATCCCTCTTTCTACAAACCAATCCTCCATGGCCCAAAACACCAAAACCCTCGAAAGAGTGCTTTACCAACAGTATGACTCGCTCTGCAAGTCCCTTCAATCAGGCTTCAAAAGCTAACACTCTACTGAAGCTGCTCGGTAACAGGAAGTTTTGCCGTAGAAGTATTGGTCGAGGGAGAATTTCATCCAATTTTTTCCAAAAGATTTTTGCCGCAGTGGATGGGTTTAGGTTAATAAATAATAATGTGGGTGGCATCTCCCCACCCCCGCATGTATGTGTGGCAAATTAAAAACAAAATTAGATGAAATCTCCCTCGACACATTGTTTTTGATAAAATCACATAGAACCAACTGCTCTCAACCATGTCCCCAGCTTTCTAGACACTCCCCATCACACTCTCCTCTTCTCTATACTTATCCCACACTCACTCCAAAACCCCCCAGGCTTGGCTTCAAGGACACTGCATTCGACTGGGTGTATTCCTACTTCTCTGATATGTTTAAATAGGTATAAAGAATCCCTATTAACATGAAAACATCCTACTCCACCAACGGGGATATAGATATATGTAATACAATAAAGAGCAAGATGATACGTGGTGTTTACTTGCCTCCAACCCCCTCACACAAAAACTCTATAAGGTTTTCCAGCATCACTAGTCCTGAAAAAATGTACTGTCTGCTATAACTGATGTACACAAATGTATAACAAGTTTATTATTATTCAAATATCAAATATCATCTTGCTCTTTATTGTATTACATATTCCTATTTCTCTGACCACTCCATCTCATAGAACCCACCACCTCCACTCCACCCCTATCACAGTGGGAGACTTGTGCTCACTCATTTTTACTCTGCACACCTCATATCAACCTTAACCTTCAACTATCACTTCTGTGCCGATGACACTTCTATCATTTTCTTTTTTACCTACTTCATTCTTACCATCTCTTAATAAGATCACCAGCTGCCAGACAGTCACTGGAACACTGTATGCTGCCAAGACAGAAGCGATTTTCTCTTCAATTCTACAACTCCAATTCTAACTCCACTGTCCCATCTCCTACCGTCCTGAACTACTCATTCCATTGCCCAAGGCTTGCAACCGTGGTGCCCTCCTAAAAAGCAACCTAAGACTTCAGAAGGTCATGACAGCAACAGCCATGATTAACCTTCGCAATACAAGGCAAATCCGCTCAACCAAAAGTCCTCTTTCCCTTCTGCTGGGTAAACTGGGTTACTGTTTGTAGTTTATTCATTGGCCTTAGCCCCTACCTCTCATCTCCCCTTAAAGTGCATAGCTTGCAACGTCTCACTGTTTACAACCTTCCCCACATTTGTACACCTACACTTCCCTGGATGGCTCGCCATAAAAATCACCCTCCTTAAATTCCTACTCCTCGCCGGCAAATCGATCTAGGGTCTTCGCCCTCCTCTAACAAGTGGACTGAATTTCTTTCTACAGTCCCTCTCAAACTCTTCAATTCTCTGCCCTCGAAGTGACTCCTCCACGGTCCTTCTCCATACTCAAACACCACCCCCATTGAAATGCCTTCCCTTGTTCATTAAAGCCAGCCCCCATTAGCACAGTTCAAGACAAGTTAAGATATACTTGTCAAGAGGCGCTACTCATCCCCTCACTGGCCCCGACAAAATGACCTAGCCTATCCTCAACTAAGAATATACCACATGCACAATCTGAAGTATGTTTAATGGTCACATGTAATGGCATTCGCCATTGCTTACCCTATTTATGTCTGTCCCATGTAACTGCCCTGGTCTATGTCTCTTTATGCCCACTACAGCAAGTGGTTTACTTTCAGACACCCACAACATACTGTGACGCAATCCTTCCCAGGGACTTCCTCGGACCTGCATTTCTTTCAGTTTCTCATTTCTAATTGAAACGACATCCCAATGTATAAGTACTGCCATGTTAAAAGGTTTAGCTATACCTTACTTGGGGCACTGCTAAGAAATATTCGGTAGTTTACCTCACACAGGGTTATTCATATTTCAGACATTACAGCATATATGTATTTCTTTCATGCAAAGAAGAATTGGAGGATACAAATAACTATGAGAAAGGGTGTATGGCTTAACCAGCACTTTTGCAATTTGATCTTGAGAAACGTTAGTTTGTGTGGCTTGCACACAGCTCTTAGCCATAGATGCATTAACACGTTGAGCTAGTTCGTCACCTTCACACCTTCCAGGTACACAGAAAGGCAGGAGTCCCAGTCTTCCAGATTCGGGATAGAGAAATAAGATAAACCTTAAATATCTAATCTGGAACAATACATTTATAAAATGAATATGGATATTTAATCATAAAAATAGAAAATTGGTATTGCAGTTCATGAGAAATGGACAATAGTACAACAACAAACATTGTCAATAAAAAGTAAAAAGAATTCAACCTGAAACCTAATCAAAATACATCACATCCAGACATACCATGTACACAAACACATTCACAACATACTGCGCATATGAGCAAATCCCTAACTAGAACAAATAACACGAAATTATAAATGTGTAGCCAAAGAGAGACCAAAGTAAATGGATTGATGTATGCAATATGACACACTGTCTTTCCAAGTCTTCTATCTGAAATGTGCCACATTCCAGAATCATAGGTTAGCGCCTCTATCCTGGTTTGTATAGTTCTATAAATCGTTTTTTTTTAACTCCATTCACTGTGCAGTTTGACTCTTAAGTTTATTGTTTGGACTCAACTTTGAAGTTCAATCATTCACAGTCTATTCGTCTCCATTCCAACATGGACCTCTTTTAGGACTTCATTTGGCAGTCCCATTTCCTTGGACGGGTGTCTGCACATCAACGCAGACTATTGCAAGTCTCTAGCGGCCTCGCTTATTGAACTGTGCCTTCCTTTCATGTTTGCTCAGAAATAAATGAGACAGGGTAGACTTGTATTTGGATGTACCATCTTGGACATTCAGGCTTGTGAGCCTCTCTGCTGTAAGCACTGTTTTCTCTAACAATCAGTGATCGTCCTGGCGAGATGTCCACACATTCACTTCTGGGTGGCCCCTGCAGGGTCACTGATGTTGGATTTGTGTGTTCCTACCATGCAGTACCCTGTTGCTAACATCTATGCTCAAAACTTGGCTTCTCTTATGTTTCGGAATTGTTTTGGACACAGCATGTCCTAGAGCGGGCTGCCTGCCATTTAATGTGCCACGTTGGATTGGACATCTTGCCAGCGTTTTTGCAGTAAGCCCATTTTTTTCATTTTCGGGTCGCATTCTTCCTGATTAGAGACACACGTTCCAACTTTGACAGCCGTGCGTGGGTGCGTTATATATAATTTTTTATAAATAATGTTATTTTTCAATCTGGTGTTGGCTTATTTCAACTTTTTGCTTTTTGTGTTTCCTCCATGCAGTGCTCGATTCTCAATGCAGCCCCATGCCTAGCAGAAGGCCACTTTCCACTCTTTCAATTGCTGTGACACAGCTGGCGAATTTTATGGACCTTTGTTTCTTTCTGCTGAATGCACAAGCCGGCTTGCTGTGCGACTGGCATATTGGTCTGTGACGAGTCCTCGCTTTGGGCAATGATATATGACATTGCATTTATAACGCGCCTATACACAAGTGTTTAAAGCGCGACGAGGCAAGGGAGTGGGGAACAGAGGAAAGACAGACAACAATCTTACTAGGCCAGGTGACATTGAGATCGCGCAAGTGCAGGGGAGGGGGGAAAAAGGGAAAGTGTGGGTAGGGGGAGGGGGCAGTGCAATACATAGGATCAGCAGTACTAAATAAATAGACTAAATAAAAACAGTAGGTAAAAGTGCGGCCATCTAGTGACAAGTGCAGGGGTAAGTGCAGACAACAAGTGTCAAGAGGTGGTGGGGACTTTAGGGATACAGAAACAGCCCCCAAGTGCAGGGGTTGCCCGGGAGGCAGTGCAAGTGTGCAGCTGGTGGGGGAGGGGACCTGGGCCCGAGATCAGAGGGTAGCCAGGTGACCAGTGCAGTTTCAGTCAGGAGTTCAGCAGGGGAGAGGAGTAGAGAAAGAAGAAGCAAATGGGAAGGTCCTGAAGTGCTTCCGGAACCAGAGAGGATTCTCCTCAAGTTTCAGGGAGGCTGTTCCAGAGGGAGTTCCCAGAAAGAGATCTACCACCAATTCGTTGCTTGGAGAAGCAACTGACCATGAGGGAGTGGAGGTGAATGAGAGAAGAGCTTGAGAAGGAAGATATTTAGGAACAGAGAGTTGGAGGTATTGGCCTCAGAAGGCCTTGTGGACACTGCAGAGGGTTTCGAACCAGGATTTCAGTCCCGGAGAGATACGATCCCTGGGCTTGAGGCCAAGGATAAGTCTTGCAGTCCTGTTCTGGATGAGCTGCAGAGGGCGGAGAGTAGAAGCAGACAGTTTTAGAAAGAGGATGTTGCAGTAGTCCAGCCTAGAGAGAACCAGAGTTCTGGAGACAGTGAGCTTCTGGTGGAAGGAGAGGAAAGGAAAAATACCTCTGAGGGGTGCAGCTGGTAGTGTGACTTCTTAGAGACATCGGAGATGTGAGGAGAGAAGGAGAGAGTGGAGCTGAAGATGACCCTGAGGTTTTTTGCCTCACAGGTGGGAGAAGAGGTCAAAGAGAAGCCACCCAGCGAGCGACAGGAAAGGAGGGAGCAGGATTGCCGATGAGGAGAATCTCAGTCTTACTGGCATGAAGGCCGAGATTATTGGCGGCACACCACTCCTGGATAGCGGACAGACAGATGAGAGTAGGAGAAGAGGTGGCAGAAGGGAGCCTGAAAATGACCAGAGTGTCGTCCGCATATCACTGAAAGTTGGGGCAGAGAGCGGCAATGCGGTGGGCAAGAAATGGCAGGTATTGGTTGAACAGCCAGGGAGAGAGGTTTGACCCCTGGAGAACACCACAGGTAGAGATAGAGATAGAGGAGAGGAAGGAACCAAGTTGGACCTGGGAGGGTCGATCAGAGAGGAAAGAGGTCAGCCAAGCCAGGGCCTGTTCGGTGATACCCAGGTTATCACGGAGACGGTTGAGCAAGATGGCATGGTTGACCGTGTCAGAGGCAGAAGAGAGATCAAGTAAGATGAGGACACAGGGGGTATTGGAGTCAAGGTTGGCGAGCAGGCCTTCACAGATGTTCACGAGAGCAGTTTCCGTGGTGTGCCTGCATTAGGTAGCTATGCACGTTTGATTCAACACAATGCCATTTTTTTTTTTTTTCAGGCTTTGGGTGCTTCTCGTAGAGCACCAAGATGAAGAGTAGGGTTGGGTCACTGTGTGATCTTAATGTCTTTTTGCTAACACATATTTGCACTTGTTCTTTCAAGTGTCGAAGAACAGCTTGAATTAGTTTGTGGCACTACACAGTACAATTGTCTGTATAATTTGCGTTTCATGTATTCCCAGTATTTTCTTGTATTGTATTGTATTTGTGAAATTTGTATCGCGCATATCCGCAAAGGGAACCGGGCAAAAAAGATTGCATCTGGGCACAGATGGTAAAAGAGCACACAGATAGAAGGCAATTTTAACGACTGCATTTTAGATGAAGATACATTTTTCGTTTTTTCCCTAAACTCAATAGGGACTTTTGTGTTTTGCAGTTCATGTGGTAGAGAATTCCACGCTCTTGGTCCTGCATAGGAAAAATGTCGGTCACCCCATGTAACAGAATTTGAGTGGGGGGGACCACCAAAAGCTGCTTATTAGAGGAACGCAAACAACGTTCAGGTTGACAAGTCGAGATTTTTGACACCAAGTATTTCAGAGTTATCCCCTGAATACACCTAAAAACCAAACAGAGGGTCTTACACAACACCCTCCATTGCACAGGCAGCAAATGGAGATCTCTCCGAGGTTGCGAGATATGTGAGCAGCGTGGCAATGAAGAGATCAACCTAACGGCTGAATTCTGTGCAACCTGTAAACTTTGAATTTGCTTCTTTGGAACACCTATAAGCAGGGTGTTACAATAGTCGAGCCTCAAATTAACCAAGGCACTGACCAACGAAGGACGATTTTTTTAATAGAAGCGGTTGGAATAACGGTTTTAGAAGTCCGAGTTGGTAATATACCGATTTCACTGTTTCGTTAACCTGCAAATTACAGCTTTGATCTGCCTGCCAAGTGCAGCCTAGTTTTTTTAATTTATTTTTTACTTTTGAGGCAAATGATGTAGAAGCCTCAAACAGTTTGGGAAAAGGCATATGTGAAAGTTGTTGCCAGTTTTTTCTTGGGGCCAAACAGGACAATCTCCGTTTTATTTGGATTGAGCTGGAGCTTTTTGGCGACAACCCAGATCTTGATTTTACTAGCACATGCAAGTACTTTCTGCATGGCTTCCAAGGGTTCATTTAGCCGCACATAGATCTGTGGTTCGTCGGCATAACAATGATAAAGAAGTCCAAATTTGGTAAAGATTTCCAGCAGAGGACGAATATAAATGTTAAAAAGCAATGGCGACAATGAAGAGCCCTGCGGGACTCCAAATGTAACTTTCAAAAAGTCTGAAATAAAGGTTCCTAACTTAACCTGTTGAAATCGCTCATATAAGAAGGAATTAAACCGTTAGTGAGGCATCAGAGACTTGGGCCGTGGCAGAGAGTCTTGAGATGAGTATTGAGTATTGTAGGACTTGTTTCCTACCGTGATGAAGACGTTGAAAATCAACGCACAAACGGTTGGTGCTTTCTGAAGTAGCCAGAAGACATTTACATCAATCCATTTAATTTGGTCTCCTTTGGCTACACATTTATCATTTTATGTTATTTGTGCTAGTTAGAGATTTGTGGAGAATTCCACACACTGCCTTGCTTGTTTCAATTTGCTCAAATGCACAGTATGTTGTGGATGTGTTTGTGTGCACAGGGCACACCATCAGAATGCTACCCACCTCTTCAGCCAATCACACTCAATGGGGAGAGTACCGCAAGCATTCAAATCTGCATACATTAAACCACTTCAAAGACACAGCGGGCGATGTGGAAGACCTTTCAAACTACAGACCGATCCCTCAAAACTATTACAGACCTAGGTCTACGAACAAACACTGGAAAACGTAGAAAATCAGCAACTATTGGACAAATCGACTTCAGAACCATGAGAGGAATGGAGACGGCACTTCTCTCTATATCAGACAACCTAAAGACCAACGCAGACTCCACACAATCTCAGCAACGATACTACTCAGCCTCTGTGCAGCATTCGACACAGTCGGCCATAACATCCTCATCAAGAGATAACGCTGCTCTGGATTAAATCTTTCATGTCTGAAAACCCGCACTGTGGGACACCACCTGCGGAGTAACACAAGGATCTTCACTCCTCTTCAACTTCTATGGACGCCACCAATCAACCTCATCACAAGACACAGTTTCACTTGCTACAACTAGGCAGATGACGGCCAAATCATCCCCGACTAACAATGTTGATAAGATTTTCATATCAATGATAAATGTTCCTGACCGTGTCAACCCCAGAACTTTTTGCTTTGACTAGGGAACTATTGTACCTTGTCCCTAGGTGAAGGGGTCTCTTTTTTCCCCCCTCTAACATAGCCTTTTACTCTTTATGTAGCCTTTTACTCTTTATGGGTGACCTTTTTAGGTCCCTCCATAGTGTATGGTTGAAATCCACTAGACTCGCAAAGACCTGCATTTTGAGCCATCCCACATCGTGCTGCAACTTTGTGGGAATGCAATGACCCAATACCCTGGGAGCTGGAGCTTATGTGCGGTGCGCAGTCTTCTGAATTCCGAATCGAGCTGAAACATTGGTGGCATCCTGTTGGACCTCCAGAGACGTTAATCGAGTCTGGAAAATCCCAACAGTGTGCTGGACCTTGCAAATGATGAGAATCCAACCAGCGATATTCAGCCGCTCCGGAAAAGGGCACCAAAACCACGGAGGAGCTGCATCCAGCCACGAACTCTTGCCTGGAGCCTTCTCTGTCGATACCTGTTGCAAAATCCCATCCAAAGTACTGTCTTCCGTCTTCCTGACGGAGCAAATCTATCAACCGGGTATTTGGCTGCAGATCCTGAAGTCTTCCTTCTACAACTCTTCTTTTGTGTTGAGGTACTGTGTTGGCTGGGGTATTTACTTACATTAAGCAGATGGGATTTCTGTAAAGCGTTTGGGGTGTTTTCTGTGATTGGAGTCCTCTCATCCATTTCACCCAGACCCACTGCTGGAATCCTCCTAGGGTGTCTTCTCAGAAGTCCCTGTACCCTAACCCTAGAGTGAAATACTTACTTGTATGAACAGTCTTCCACAGGAACTCTTGACTTTTTCTGCAACTGAACCAGATCACCCTGCCTACAGCTGGCACCCAGAACACCAAGGTCCCTCTTGTACCTCAGATAACTCATTCACTAGAATCGGGAAGGACTGGATAAGACAATGTATACTTACTTGTGAAGGAGTTTGTTGGTAACTGTAATTCTGAGAGTGAATACTTACAAAAGTTCTTACTTACCTTGAATGTGTGTTGTGCCATTCTGGAAAGTATATGCAAGGTTATTTTACTCGCATGTGAATTGGTTGTGCCTCTTCTCGAGTGTAATGCTGTTGGCTTCTTCCAGAATATTAGTGTAGAAGTTTACCAACTGGGTCTTGCTTCCACTGACCTGCTGTATAGCCTGTCTAAACTAGGTTTGCCTTGTGTTGTGCCCACCTTGAATAACATTGACTCATTCATGAAGTGTAAGATTGGGTTTTGCCATCCCAGGTCTATTTTATACAGATGCTAAAATAGCCTTAGGTTTAAGGTACAGGCTCCTGCACGACCAGTAGCCCCTGCACTGCCTCCTGGCCCAACCACTTGAGGGGCTGTATCTGTAACTCTACAGTCCCCCGACTCTCTGCACTTATGGGCCATCTCCTGGCTGCACTTACGAGCTCTTGCACTTCTCCCCTTCCCCCCACCCCCGCATTTGCGAGATCTGCATGACAAGATATATGCAAGGTTAGATCGTCTGTTTCGTCCTCCCTCCTTGGTCTTGTCGCGCCTAGAAACACTTGTGTACAGGCACGTTATAACTGACTTATCATATTGTACCTACATTTAAGTTGCCGATAGCTCCTTAAAAAGTGTATGGGGTTCACTTGGTCTGCCTTAGCCCATCCTGAAAAAAGTTAGAAAGTTATTGCTTACCTTAGTCTGTGCCCCACTGAGCTGAAAAGCAACTGTAATAGTAAATTACAACATTACGTTTTTACCTGCCTAGAATAGCTGTGTGCCATTCTTTAAAAAGTGTTCTGTAGATGTAGCTGACCTTGGTCTACCTGGTGCAATCATAAATTAGCGTAAAGAGTTCTTGCTTAGCTTAGTCTGTGTTCCACTGAGCTGAAAAGCAACTGTAATTGTATATTACCGCAAAAGGTCTTAATCACCCAGGATAACTGTTTTTTTTATCATAAATGTAGTTCTAAGTATATATACTGTTCCTGTGTTTCACTATTCACAAAAGTATCCTGGTAACAGGGTTGGTTGATTTATTTGCAGAGTGTCACTACATAACTGACAAGGTCTACTACCCTTGTATTACTGAAAGTAATCTAAATGTTTATTGGTTTTACTCCCGATGAATAGGTGTGGCCTATACTAAATGTGTATGGAAAGGTCTGACTGCCCTAGAATTACCGTTAGGTATTCTGATGAAGGTTTATGCTTTGGTCTGTGTACATTCAAGCATTGTGTTGTGTTGTTATTATGCTTTTCTGACTATGACCAGTGTTTACCCCAAGTCTTAACTTGGCCTACGTGTATTTATAATAAACCTTTATTTTGTATAAGTGTTTCTATTGAATCCTTGGTATACTACAGGTTCTATGTACTTCCTACAGACCTCTCTCCCTCCTAAAATAAGTATGGCTGCTCCGTCTACGCTACCATATAATCAGGTTGTAAAGCCTTGTACTGTCTCAGTTGAATGGTTTACTAAGCCCTTAGTTGGACTTCAGAAAAACAGTCCTAACAAACAAAAGGAGAACACAACACAACACTAATAGACTATCTGAAAGAACTCAACCGGTGGATGAACACTAACAACCTCGAAATCAATGCGGGCAAAACAGAAATCATGATTACTTCCAACAACCAAGGAAGCAACCAGTACACCCCATGGCCCACAGAACTGGAACAGCACCCACACCATCCAAAGTTGTCAAAAACCTTTGAATCCTAATGGACAATGAGCTAACGCTGGAACCACAAGTAAACGCGATAATGAAGAGATGCTTCTTCCATCTACACTCAATCAAAAAGATTCTAGCATTTCTCTCATTCACATGCAAAACATCCATCATCTCCCTCATCAGTTTATACCTCAGAAGGCAGTATTATTTACTGAAGAAACTGACCACATCAGTCCAGCGCTAAATATGCTAGATTGTCTCAGTCAAAAAACAAAATCACCTTCAAAACAATGTGCATAACACACAGAACAATCCACGATCTAAGAGCGGAATTCATACAAAAAAGAAATCACCATCCACCAGCCGACTAACACTCGGATCCAGCGATGACATGCGCCTAGAACCTAAATCATACACAAGGAAAACATGTGATAAGCATTTTCTTGCCTAGCAGTGAAATATTGGAACTCCCTCCCCAGAGAAATACGAACCATGAATGATCACCTAAAAATCAGAAAACTTCTAAAAACCTGCCTCTTCAACTCAGAAAACGAATGAACAGCCACGTCCCATGAAATGAACATTCAACTGAAAAGGGGAGTAGGGCAGACCGGAGGGAATTGCAGTAAGTAGAGGTGTCTGAATGGGAGGGAGCCCCAGGTTTATCCATCCCCATAGAGCAGAGGTCTTCAAACTGTGGGGCGTGGGGGCGCGAGAGCCCAGCATGAAATGTGAAAAAAAAAAGGAAAAGAAAAAATATTTTCTTTTTTTAGATTGGAGAAAATGGGCACGAGCAGCTCACATGGTCAGACTGGAACATAAAAAGGCCTTGGCACCAATAAGTGGCCAGCAGTTGCAAATGGATATTCAGTCCTTTAGTCACTGACTGTTTGAATAGGGTGTTTTGTGTTCAAATGTAAACAAATTGTGATATTTAAAGAATGTTTATTCAGCAATAATGGTCAAAACTACTAGCTGCATAGTGAAGTAACTCTGGCCCCCATTGGCCATTTTTGGTACGGGCATTGCCCTATTGGCCAGTCCAAGCATGGCTGCTCCTCCATAATGGGCGAGGGGCGTCCACCCACTGGCCCCCTCACCCATTATGGAGGAGCCGAGGAGCCAGCCCAGTGAAACACTGGGCACTCCCTCAGCTGCTTTTTCCAGCTGAGGGAGTGCTCCTGGGCTGGCTGAACTGTCAAAGGGGAACACTGTTTGGCTTTGACAGTTCTGTTCCCCAGCCGCACATGATACTGAGCCACACAACGCTGGGGGTGTTTTGCTTTGCCAGCCTTGCATAGCTCATTGGAAATGTTGGCTGGGGCACTGCATGTATGTATGTGCGAGAGGGTGCTCCTGCGCCGCCTCGCACATATGGGCACATCAAGCTGGAGCAGGGCATTTTAGCAACCACACGCAGGCCACTGCAGAAGGTACGTTTATGGTGATTTATTTTTTAAATATTTGTATGGATCCGTGTACGATTGTGTTATGGGACTGTGGTGGGAGCAGGATGGGCGGGAGCACTGGGATAGTGGTGGGAGCAGGGTGGGGAAGAGGCCGGCCAGGGTCTGTACTGGGAGTAGGGTGCGGTGACAGCGCGCAAAAGTTCATCTTGCACATTTGGGGGGGCCCGGCCTGCCCAAATTTTGCTCAGAGGGGGGCCAGGCCAATAAGGTTTGAAAACCACTGCCATAGAGGGTGAAACCGGAAATAGCGGAGAGAGAGAGAGAGAGAGAGAGAGAGAGATGGGTCCGACTAATTATACCACAGAGGATCAGGAGAGACCGAGAGGTCTCCCGAAAGTGAAACTGATGGACCGCAGGACACAGGGAGCACATCCCACCACGGTTGCTGCACTCTGGGGCGTGATAGAGGGGGAAGGAATGTGGGCAGCAATTGGTCTGAACACTAGCACTGGGGAAAGGGTGCCATCACCGAATAGCCCTGTGGATGACCCACACCTCTGCACACACTTAGGAGTGGTAATTGTAGCACAGCAGAATGTACAACAGGGGAATGTATATGTGCCAGAGGCAGTCAAAACAAAAGGGGGGGGGGGTAGGATAGAGGACTGGCACTAACCAACCCTACTAAAAAAAACTCCCTTCTGCATACACCTCTCAAATTCTGAACTAAACACAATCATACCTCTACAGCACAACAAACCGCACGCACGAAACAAACCACACATAGCCTCGCCCAACAGCGCATGGTGGCTACCAACTAAAAAATAAAACACAACTACGCTCAGTGAAACGTGTAAACCGAACTGAAGCTGCCAACAGCACATTACAGCTCTCTTGCTATTTTCTCCGGCTCTGTCCCATTAACTTAACCTTCCCTGCCGCCCCCCTCCCCGCTTTACATATCTGCCAGAGAGCCAAGAAATCACACAGGTTGTAACAGTGCACGGTACAAGAATTTAACATAACATGAATGGTATGTTTGGATTTGATGTAGGTCTCAGGGTAAAAAAAATGTATTGACAATTTTTGCTGCTGTATGTGCCATTTAATTGTCCTTTTCACATGAACTGTAAATAAAAATTGCTATTTGGCTAAATATCCATATTCATTTGAAAATTGTAATTTTACTGTTCAGATTTGATATTTCAGGTTTACCTTCACACCTTCCATCTTCAAGCGCCTTTACAAAATAAAATCGCTCATAAAGTGAAAAGATAACCAATACTTTTTTGGCAAGTTCAAATAATTGAAGATAAACAATCACAGTTAACGTGTGTTTGCGCCTACTTGATCTCCGGGCACATTTAAACCATAGGACAGCCAAGACGATTTCTTTCTAATTTCGTGACATTTTATAAACCATCTTCAGATGTCAGATGGCTTTGAAAAGGTTAGCTCCACAAATCTGCACTAATTGCCATACAGTTACGAATACACATCAACTAAAGAGGATCATTAAGTGACAGATTATTCTAGAAACACTTCATGCTCACCCAAAATTCCTTCAGGCTGGCTGGCATAGTGCTGGTTAATCAAAGTCACTAGGGCATAGCTTAGGTCCATGCTATGTCGGGTGACCTCTGCTGGAGTTGCCCCTTCAGGATACATCTTCTTCGGCATCTCAGTAAAGCGGATTTCTGTGCCAGCTTTCTGTTTCATCACAGGCAGACGTGCCAGACCCTCTTGGTAGCTCTTGCACTCAGTGTCATACCGAGGCAAATTCTGTTCTGCTCTATCTTTGGTGTGTGTTAGGGCCACCACAGGCAGCACCTCAGCAAAAGCACAGATGTGGCGATTTTCAGGCTGCAGCTTCATCATTACGGCCTCTGTGATCAAGTTGGTGAGAGAGATCCACTTCTTCAGTGTCTCATATGGGTAGGGGCCCAGGAACTTATCTAGGTTTTGAAGGTCTGCTCGCATTCGCTCTGTCTCCTCTTCAGATGCTGGGGTAAGGTCCACTTCCTCGTTCAGAGGGTTCCATCGCAGGACCAGAAGGTCCCGTTGCTTCACATTTAGAAAGAAGCCAGTACGAGGCCCAGTACTATCAACGCTGCAGTGGTTGGTGGAACTGTAATGAATGAAGTGAATGCCTGGAGGGATCATCTTTACTCCGCGGAACTTGGGCCCCACTTGCCAGCTGTTGTAATCAATGCCAAACTCTGTTCCTTCTGGCATGTTTAAAATTATTACAGTGGCTCCCTCAAAAAAGAGGCGTTTGGCGAGCTCCGGGTCCATGTCCACTGTTGTAATATCTATGTCTGCAGATTTGTCCTAGAGATAATTAGCAAGGAAACAAAAGAATACATGCATTTTGTTCAATACAGATATCTTTGTCATTCTAAATTTTACGCAGTTTAATGTTGCAATTCACTTACAGCATTAGCCAGAGTAATGTCAATAACAGAAATTGGTCTAGTTCGTCATCAATAGTGCTATTCTAAGGTATGCAGTCATCCTGGTCTTGGATGATCAACAAGACCGATAGTGTTCAAACTGCACGGCAGGAAAATAGCTATAGGGGGCAACAGGCAAAGGCTTGCATTGAAAATACAACACTGCATAAAGTCTCAGATTCCTGATGTCACTCGCTCACTTTCATAAAATTACAATAAACCATAACACAAATTGTTTGGGTTTTTATAGCATAGCAGCAATAGCATAAGTAAAGAGTCTGCAGAAAAGAGCAAAGAATGAGTGAGGGATGAGAGAAGTGAGCACGTGAAGTTACTGAAACTATACTAACAAAGAGAAGAAGAAAGTAGAAAGCGCAAGAAGGAGCAAAAGAAATAAACTGACAGATTGGTGAGGTGATCAGAGGACTGCATGTCAAAGGAGCATCACTAAGCCACCACTGGGCTTCATGCAACAAGTCAAATCATTCATATAGGGGTAACTTTGGTCTCCTTTAATTAAACAAACTGCACTTAAGCACCTTAAAATGATGATTTGTAAAAGGAAATAGTTATACTGGAAAAGGAGTGTTCTTGTGACCTGGTGTCATCTCATCACTCGACAGATGGGGAACTATTCAACTGCTATGGTGAGAGGGGTAAAGGGAGACAAGGCGGCAGAGGGGCACATAAGCAAGGGGAGCTGCTAAAGGACGATTAAAGTACAACTGTATTCAAGCCCTGAGCTTTCGAGTCTTCATGGACATCCACTATCAAAGGGGTATAACGATTAAATGTCAACCTCCTAACTAAGCATAAACCTCTCACATCACCTCCAGTTCTCCACATGCACATAGCACACCATGTCTCACTTGCTAAGAGTCCATCATCATTCGCCAGTGGACATTTTGAGGCCTGCATTTAGGGGTAAGGATTTCAAGTTGCAAAAAAAATAAAAGAGTCACTTGTACACCTTTGCATACTTGCCAATAATGATTACCCCAACTAATAGTGCAAGGAGTCTTGATTCTATTAAAGACATGGATGCAAGCAAGTACTAGAATCCAGAAACTAGAAACCCGCCAGAAGCAATGCACCCACCCAGGTCAGAGAACCAAAACGCAGGCGATGGCACATCAGCTAGACACCTTACACATACTGTTAAACTAAGGGGCTGTAAGAGACGCAGAAGACAATGGACTCTTCTACCATCCCCCTCAGGTTATGGAACGAAGGGGGAAGAAGCAGCCGATGTGTTTGAAAAGCTGAAGGAGGCTTTCTTGCAATGTTCAGCAGTGCCCAGCCTCTTACCTTCTTCCCCAAAGGGTGAAGAATTCAGGAGCAACAAACGTTCCATCAAAAGTGGACCCCAAAGCGAGACGTCAGTGCCAGAGAAGGAGGAGCCCATATCCTCTATGGACGAAAGGAGAAGTTAGAGAGGAAGAAAATGTAGGAACAAAAAATAAAAAAAAAAAAAACAAGGCCAGCGCAAAGATGTGACCTGGGCAGGAGGGTGATAAAATACACCAACTAGATTCTAAAATGATTAGATTTATAACAAAGGCTACCAAAGATGTCCGGAAAAGAGAAGACAGAGCTTGAAAAGGATGCCAAGATAAGATCATCAGGGCCTCTTGTAAAAATAATTGAATTAGCAGAACAGGCGTAAGATAAGGGGAGCCCATGGATGTACAACCATTAACAAACAGGGCCTCCAAAGTTGTGGGTCTCTTAGGAAATGGCAACGGTGCATTCTCCTCCGACCGAAGCAGCATCCTGCAACTACAAATCGACAGCAGGTTAGGCAGCTTAGCCTCTTACGAGGTGGGAGAAGCCGCCCAAGGTCTGCTATTTGCCAAAGAGATGAGAAAGTTTCTGAGTGCATTTACCGCTTTGGACAAGAAACAATCACTGATTAGGAGAAATCTTCTCTAGCAGAGTTTTTGTGAGGACTGGCCACGATAGGGGTCATACTGTGCCGTTTTAGGACTAAAAATAAGAGCTCAGCACTGGGAGGACTGACAACGAGACACCTTTTTTCCTTCATTAGGTAGAGGCATTAGGGGTCGCAGAGGCACTTTCAGGCAACAACCTATAAGGGGCGGGGGATGGGATCAGGACGTTTTTGTCTATACCCAATTGGCAAAAGCTACCAAAGCAAAAGGTTTGATACGTGAGAGCAGGGTTTCATTTAGCGTTCTGGCATTTACAGGCTCAAGTCAGGGCGACTGAGCACATAAGGATGTCGCAAGGGGACACGTCTGTGCTGAATTTAGAGATTCTGCAGTTGCGTAGCAATGTGGCGTTAGAACCCGAGCGAGTTCCCAATGGTTTCTCAGCAACATATGTCTGGTAGACAGAAAAAGGAAAGTGAGACTAGTGATCATCTTGAAAAAAATAAACTCAGCAGGTGGATGCTTTACCAACATTTCAAGAAGGAGAGCATCTTCTAAGGGACATCACTCTTGATCCACGTATTATGGCAGAAAATGCAAGCCTTAAAGTGCAGCACAGATTCAGACATACTAAAAAGGCCCCCTCTATTTTGATGGAGGGGTACAGGCACACAGAACTTCGCATCTTCGAATACGGATGAACTACTCAAACTTAAGAAGTGCTTTCAGACAGAACTACACAGTCAATTTCTCAGATAATACTAAAATCCAATATCATCCCAGCGAGGCTTGTGGTGCACGATGAAACATGCCTCTTCCTAGAGGCCAACACGTATAAAACAAACTCTAGCTATATAGCCACAAAGTGCAGTAAGGATTTAATGTCCCTCAATGCAGAAGAGGCCAAATTCTGGAGTAACACGGTGATAACAAATGCTGAAGACAAGCTTGGGGAAGTAGAGAAGCAATTCGAGGACTTCAAAGCCAACATATTGACCAGGAAAATGAAAAAAACTGAAGATATCCAGGACTTTAAAGCTGAAAAAATGTACCCCTATTTAACGGCTAATTTTTTGGAAAACAAGAACTTGGAAAGGACACAACAGAACCCCAACGACCGGAGGGGAGGAAAAAGATGGGTTACTTTTTCTGACACAAGCAGCAACTCAGCGGGAGATGACCCCTGTGATTATAACTACAAACAGTTCCAACGCAGTGGAGGACAAAGACCTCTTTTAGGCAGAGGGTACCCAGAGACCGCACATGGGACACGTTTTATCCAGACTACAACCCATGGCGCAGCAGGAGAAGGCAAGGTCCCCGGAGATGGCTGTACAACAGATAGACAGCAAATGGGCAAGAAAGACTTAGAAAGAGAACTTCTGGTCTTAAACCTTTCAGGTATTACACTGTACCCTATACAAGTCCTTTCGAAGGGTCTCTTTTTTTTTCCTACGAACCAAACTGACTGGTTCACTTCAGAGCTTGAGATCAAACATTTCTTCAGGACACAGATTGTCATGTTTCTTCAAAAATCATGACACTGACGAGGAAAGAGGACACGGGGTTGCCCATCCCTTCTATTTTCACACCCGAGATAACCAGACCCTGAAAGGACTTATCCACTTTGAAAAATACGTCACAGAGGAACTCAGAAGAATGGAACTCTAAAAGAGGAAGTTGGGTATAATTTATCCAACACAGAGATGGCAGCATTACATACACTATCAATGGACAGTGACTGACTATCAAACCAGCAGACAAAGGAGGGGTATAGTTGTCTTCAACAATGCCCAATACAATGACATGGTTCTGGAATTACTTAATGAGGATGCCAGCTACCGTACTCTGAGACAAGACCCTACACCAGAAATCAAACAAAATGATGGAAGCAACTAAATTAGGGGTGGATTACAAAAAAAAAGAATTTGAGTATTTGAATTGCTCAGAAGAAAGAACCCCCTCCTTTTACGCACCCCCCCAAAAAAAAAAAGATGCCAACAAACCACCAGGCTGCACTAGTGTCAGGTTGTGGCTCGATTATGGACCCACTGTGTAAATTCATAGGTCTGTTTTTGCAACTACTCAGTAAAGCCACACCAACAATGCCTCAAGGACACCATGGCGACCATTAAAATCTTTGAGGGCTTGCAATTTAATGCGAATGATAACTACAAATTCCTGGCGACTATGGACATAACATCTTTGTATACTAACATCCCACAAGACCAGGCAACAGAAATCTTTAGAGAGCTGCTGACACACAGAGAGAACAAAGGGTTGCATGTGAATTTATTCTCAATCGCATCGCATGAGCACTGCTCTGAAGAAAAACTTTATGCCAACCAATTCTACTTACAAACATGTGGAACAGCAATGGGAGCAGCCTTCGTTCCTATTCTAGCCATATTGTTCATGGCAGCTTTTGAAGAGGAATTTGTACTTTCAGAAGAAAAACCTTCAAAACACAAAATTACCAACTGGTTCAGATACAGACATCATTTTTATCTGGACTGGAACCGAAAACGCTTTATGCAGTTTCCTAGAATGGCTCAATGGATGTCATCCCACTATAAAATTCACCATGGAGTTTGACAGACTTCCAAGGCCTGGTTATCAAAACAGGAGGAGAATTGAACTGCTCATTATACAGGAAAGCCACAGACAGGAACACCACCCTGCAATTCTCTGGTTTTCACCCTAGGGATCTTAAGGACAAGCTACCATTTGGAAAATATTTGAGATTACACAGGGATTCCTCACTGGAGGACTACTACAAACATGCACAACTCCTGGGCATTGATCTCAGGAAAGGGGGTTACCCGAAAAAATTGTCTCGCACTCGATCAACAGAGCCCACTTCACCCCAAGAGAAATCTGCCGATATCCTTCACTTCCTGGTTTTGGGTAACAGACTAACATGTGTTACTACATACAACACAAATTCATTTGACAGTAAAAAAATTAAAAAGAAATAATGGCCAATGGTGAGACCATGCCTGCGTGAGAAACAACTTACCCTTTTCGCGTTCAAGAGATCCTCCAACCTGAGGGACAAGCTAATCCATTCCAAACCCAAACAAGACAGAGCGACCCGTTCCAAATGGGAATTGAGACCCATAAAAGGGACACTATCCATGTGGCGCTTGCAAGGATAGCAAATTTACCAAAAAGACCCAAAACTTTAAAATCAAAGAAAGAACGTGGGAACTAGGATCAATGAACACCGATCAAGAATAAGATGCAAAAACATCACTTCATCCCCTGGTTTCCCCATTTCCTCAAATACCAGCACACTGCAGAGGAGTTGATCAGGTGGGTACTTGCCATTGTCAGCATGTAAATGACCCAAAAAGAATACTATTTTACAAAGAAGCAAAATGGATCCACCAGCTGAAAAGCTTAGAAGAAGGCCTCAACGAAGAAATAGCCAACCACTGGGGAGCAAATGGATGATGTGCGCTTAGCCACCCACTATATTTCTTGTACCACTGAGCCCCCACATGCATTACATCTCCCTTACCACACTGGGTCGCTTGAACTCAAATGCCGCCTGGCAAGGGGTAGGCAATAATCCGTCTAGACAGGATCTCCCCGTCTTCAATACTTGTGTCTCGGGTCTTTAGAGACCACCTCCGACCGGGTTAGACATGTGCAAACTCTTATTTTTCACCCATCTGGCACACATTCGAGAGCAATCTCAATTACCTCAGGTACATCAACACATCCCCAAGATGGCTGACACATTTTGACTTTGCGGCCCCGGGTAGCTCCGGGTCGAGTGCTTAGGTAACGATACGATCTTTATGTCTATGACAGATCATGGCTCAAATTTCCCTCCAATGGGCACTGCGCTCTACACCGGCATTTGCTGAGAGGAGGTCCCCAGCAGCAGAGCACAACAGCTCTTCAAGTTGAGCGGAAACGCCCCCTTATGTTCTGTTCATGCACCCCTCCCCTCCTTCTGAAGGCTTGGTACGGTGTCTGCCTTTGATCCTTTTCAGACATATGCCTGGGACCCTTTACCGCCAGACCCGCACTATAGCCAGGCAAAATGAGCCTATGCGGCTCCAACGCCGAAGGACCGCATGACTGCAGATTACATGCAGCGCACTGAACCTTTGAAGGCATTTCATAATGTAGTGGAGCCTTCCCCAGAAAACACTGAATTATAAAATCAGAAAGAACACATTTGAAACTGCACTTTAAATCCTCCCGGAAATGCTGCTGGCACAAAGAATAGTGAGTTTCGCTACACAAGTTGGGACACAGGAGGCATTAGCTTGCACAATCAGTGTGTCTTTTTAAATAGAATAGGCTAGCTGGCAGAAAAGCATGTACCAAGATGGGGACTCAACACTAGGAGGGCAGTATGTCTATAGATAGGGAGGAGGTTGCAGCGTACCTATATGTAGAACTGAGATGTGCCAGGCATGCACCTGGTTCGCAGTAGGCAGCAAATAAATACAGAGCAAGTATGGCCTGCAGAAAAAACATAAACGTGCCATGTTAAAATTGCACCAAGAAGAATTTAGCTTGCTGCTTTAAGAAAAGCTCAGTTGAGCACGCTTGAACAAATCAGGGAAAATGCTGTAGCCGGCTGGATGGTGACTAGCCAGAGGAATGTCAAGGCCGAGCCTTTGCAAGAAGTGTACATGGTGGAATAAGATATTATTGCGTTTGCTCAGCTGTCAGATAAATCAAGTTGCAAAGACACAGCAAACTGTAAGTTTATAACATCCAATGGAAATCAGAAGGAGGGGACATTCTGCACCCGGCTAGGCGTGAAGGGAAGACGCATGAAGCGGCTAAAGAAAGAACAACTAAAATGCTGTGATGAAACCTTCAGGATGACTCGCAGAATAATTAGTCATAAATATGTCAAGAGCAGGATGGCGACTACGGATTGCGAACAAGGCCTTGCGCCTCGGCACTCGTGGCATGGGAGGTAAACATGGGCTATTTTATTTAATTAAAATAAGGCAACGTGCTTGTCTCGCGCTCTCTCATAAATGGGTCAATATGCAGCCAGTTCATGGAGTGTGAGCGAATGGTAACAGATTAGCACATAATTCAGGGCCTACCAATTGATTTCCAGATATGATGAGGTAACAATTTTTTAGGGGACGGTCGATTGGTGGGGTCTTGGATAACGATTGTCCAATCCCTAGTTGTGCACATATAGATTCCATATGTACCTTAGTAGAGGGAGCCAATGAGCAGGAGCGATAGGTTCCCCAAACTGTGACATCACACAGACCCTTCTGTACTATATAAACTCATGTTGTATTTTCAAACGTTGGGAGAATTCTGGAGCAAGAGCTTGGCTTTTAATCTTGATTTTTTCCCCCCCAGTATATTGCAATAAACTGGTTACCTTGCATTCAGCATACCACATTCTGTATTGTCTCTTTTCTGACAAATGCCGGTTAGGGGGCCATTTGGCCTTTTCTGACCCTCTTATCATTTGGCAGCAGAGGACGGTTCAAGCTTGTGGATTTTTTGGGGTGCCCTACCACACTCCTTTTGAGCAGCAGATCGGTCAGAGGAACAGATTTTCTTTTGTGCACAACTCAACAGGAAGCACAGCAGGGCCGACTTTGGAGTGGAACTCTGCCTGGTCTCCTACCGCCCACTATAAGCAACAGGAGGAGCTGGCCAGTGAGGGTACACCGGAAGCCCACAACCCTCAAAGATTCACTGAAAAGTGTGAGTGTGCTATGTGCAGGCTAACAGGGGGTGGGACATTTATTGTATGATATTTAAAAAACTGAAGTTGATTAAGGATAGCTCAAGACAAGGTCCTGGAGGACTGCGCAGTAGGGCCAACGAGGGCCCAGCCTTCTTTTGAGGGCAAAGTAAATGAGCCTGAGAGATAAGGATATCCCAGGGGGAACCGGAAGACAGCTATATTTTATTGTGGTTTTGTTGATTAAATTGTTGTCTGCCGGCATTGTGTTGTGAGGCAGGTCCTTTAGAGGTGATTTCTCTTGTGTGTTGTGAGAGTAGCAGATGGTAGTGTTTGGAGAAGTTGATGTGGTAAGTATGAACATTTAGATTGTGAGCGGATGTTGTTGTTGTGATCCAATGGTAGGATTTGGATTTTGGAGCGTGTCCCTTAGGGAAAAGTGTGAAACAATTGTCAAAATAGTTTTCAGTAAGGCACCCACGATGTTGCATGGTTTATTCTGTGTAAGTGCCAAGCTGCTCGCTGCTTAAAAGTTGTCACCATGTCATATACCCCAATAATTCAACTATGTAAAGCGTTGCCTAGATATAGTGCCAAAATTATTAAATATCATGCTGAGTGGGTGAAATGGACTGCTGGAAATATGCCCGTCATGGCCACAAGAGGGCACTCACTGTAAAAATGTACTCCAAGACATGTGCACATACTTACATGCCACACACAAGGGCAGGAAGCTCAAGAAGAGGCTAAGGGTATTAGAACTCTGGAAAGCCTTTCAGGAAGAAACAGAGGGGCCTAGGAAGGAATGGAAGCTCAATATCTGTCAGGGGGAGCACGAGCAGCCCATAGCGCCGCCACTTCCTCCCTCTGAGGAAAGCGCTTACACAGAAACCAACAGCTCCACCAGCTGAGGTAGGCAGCTACACACAATTCACAGTACCACTTCCACATGAGGAACGCCCACCTGGCTCCACCATCCCAGGAATGTACACAGTGCACGCAGCAGCTGTAGAGTACTGTAATCCCAGGTATGAATACACCGATGAGGAAAGTAATGATAATAGGAAAAGGGGGAAGTGGTAAAAGCATCATTAGTGCAAATGGAGAATGAAGCATGGCACAGCTCACAGACACAGTTAAGGGAGGAGAAAGAACAGAGAGCTACAGAGCTTAGAAAAGCAGCCAAGGAAGAGCTCCAGAGATTGAGAGGCATGCAGATAGATGGCCACAGGGCAAGAAGCATACCCCCTATGAAATGGGGATAGTGGAGAGACCATGATGAAACCAGAGAAATGGGTAGGAGGAACAATATTGTTAAAAAGGGAGAAAGAAATAGATAGAGCAAAAGGGAGAAAGAGAGGGAACAGAGAGAAGCAGCACAGAAGATGCACAGGGTGGAACGGGAAAGACAAAGAACAAAGTGGGAGGTAGAAGGTAGGAGAAAGGGATGGTATTGCAAAGAGGATAAATAATAAGAACAGGAGAATTACAAGAGAAAAGGAGCAGCATAGGTATGATGCCAGAGATGTGGGGAGAAGGGAGTGGGACAATAACCCCAGAGACCAGGGGCAGAGATGTTTTACCAGAGATAATGAGTGGAACATAGGTAAGGGAGCCTGTTAAAGTGAGTTTTGGTCTCATACTGGAGGATGACAAGAACGAAGAAAGCGACAGGGAAACATATTGGTTAGACATGGATGGTGAAGAGGAAGCGTAAGCCCCACAAATGGATACCACAGGACCAGGCGTGGGAGGGATAGATTTACTGTGGCCAAACTTGTATCCACCCCTCACTCCAGTACTGCCCATAAATGAAGACAATAAATCACCATATTTGTTAGGAAACGTGCCAGAAAGCCAGCGACACTGTGTAGCTGAGACATTGAAAAGGATAACTCATGCAGCATCACCTTTGTGCAAGAAAGGGGTAACTTAATTCCCACTGCTCCACAAAGGATTAGGGCAACCCCACTATTCTCGATGGAATCAGACAGACAAAAATAACATGATGGATAAGCTGCCATCACTGAGAGCAGGGCGGGCCGTTGGATCTGCAAGCGAGAGACAGCTGGGATAGCATTAGCTGCAGTAAGAGAACAGAATACCACTAAATATGACGGGTCACCATTTAATAATAACACAGCTAATGTATGGAAGGCACTGAGGGAGCCATTTCTAGATCAATCTGATGAGTGCCATAATAACTAGAAAGATGGGGCCTACTGAGGACCCTGCTGCCTATATTCAAGACATTAAAGAAGGTTGGCATTTGAAAACTAAAGACAATTGGGATACAAATAAGCCAGTGTTTTATCATAGTCTATGTCAGGGACTACCTGAAGAAGTACAGAGAAGATTGTGGGGATTGAAATGAGACCATGGGCAGCAATACAACTGACTATCGTCCATCACTGTAGGTTAAAGCAGGAGAAGGATCAAAAGAAAGCAGAGGTAAGGCAAAAAGGAAGAGGCAAAATTGGTACAGAAAATATTATCCAAAAGGGCGGTAGAAGGAGCAGTATTGATAAATACAGAAGACAGGAATAATGGACATGGAGTTGTCATACCACAGCAGGGCATGGCTGGTTATTGTGCAGGGAGAGTCGTTTTACCCCAGAGGAGGAAGAGGATTTGTTCACGGAGGGAGAGGTTTTGGGTTTGTGGAAAAAAAGCCCGCTTTGGAGGCCCTGGGTGAACTGCAGCAGCATGTTGGACGTGTGGGAAAGATCGGACAAACTTCATGAGTGTGTTGAAGAAGAGGATCAATGCAGCAAGCTGCAATGAAGTATAGGCCAAGAGGGGTGGCATATCCAGCACCATAGGGTGCACCACAGCAAAACTAGGAGTACTATGACTACACACACTATCCACCAGATCAGACTCCAGTACAGCAGGTGCAGCAACCCCAAGGGCCACATACAACCACAGACAATGCCACAACAACCACAGCAGACTGACACAGAAACCCCAATTCAATATCATTAAGAGAGGACAGCATAAATGTTGTCCACCAGGCATATATGTCCATACAAGCCTTAAATTGGAAATAGAGTATAGATGGGCGCCACAACAAATAATGTTAGCTAAAAAAGGTACCATCAATTATGGGAAAAGATTTGGCAAGGGTACCCAGCACACTCTGGGTGACGCAATAAAAATATAATTCAAGAAAGGGGCAATTTCATCTCAGTAAAGCAGTACCCAAAAGTCCAAAGAAGCAGATGAGGGTATTTTATGCAACCATAAAATTGCTCATTAAGCAGGGAGTGATAGTATCAGCAGAACCTCCTTGCAACACTGCTGTATATATAGTGAAAAATGCTCAGGCAGTGTCGTGGAGATTTACTTATTTATTTATTTTACACTTATAAAAAAGCACAAAACTCTCGGGCATCAAGGTTAGCAAGATTAGCATGATTGCACTTGATTCCTTACGCGTTGGTGACAGGCTGTAGGATGCATGTGCCCATTACCTCACCCATGCATGCACAGACAGATGGCCAAAAATCACTGCAACTGTTTTTGTAAACATATTACATGACTATTTCATGTCCATGACTAAATACCTCTTTTTTGGTTCTTGACAGGAAAGGAACAGTGAGGAGGTATCGCAAAAGGCACAGAAAAAGACTAGATAAAATAAAAGTTACTGCAGTTGTCAACATTTTCCCCTTTTCCTATGGGTCAACATAACCAACATAAAGACAATAAAAGAGTGCCACCTCCCTGCCCAGCTACCATGATCCCGGGGGAGAACGAAACCAGACCCAGGACAAAAGCTCAAGTGCATACTGAGAAAGAAGATAAAATGAATAAGGAACTTGAGAGTAAAGGAGATCGCATTGCACCACTTGAGGAACACTGATGCTAAACGTTTACTGGAACAATAAGAAAAGGAGTTGGTGCTTTGACTTTAAAATTGATTAAAAGTTTCTAATGCACATATCCCTAAGGAATAAAGCGGCAAGCCACATCTAGGTGCAGAGATAAATTACAGTATGCAGAGGACTTTTTGAATACATCACCAACTCAGTATTTCTGCTGTTACTGAGGACTATTGTTCACAAGGACAATCGTCTCTAACAGACAATGTTCTCTACCTTCCTACTGCAACATTATTTTAGGACTATTTTATATACTATTTTTCACAAAAATTGTGTAGAGCGAATGAATGTATAAGCACTGAGGGAGGTATAAACCCGCATGAGCACAAGGGACTGATAAATATGTAGAGCAGATGAAAATATTCAATGGATGAGTGCATTGAGCAGGCGAGCGTATAGAGCGTACGAATATATTGAGCGAATGAGTGTATAAGAACGGATGAACCTATAAGGGCGAACAAGCGCATAGAGCGGACCAACGTATTGAGCAAATGAGTGCGCTGAGCGCATGTGCGCACAGAGCAAATGAGTGCGCTGAGCGACTGAGTGCGCGAAGCGGTTAAGCGCATGGAGCGGATGGATGCGCGGAACAGATGGGTGCCCTGAGGGAATGTGTGCGTGGAGCCGACGTGTACCGACGGGTGTGTCGTGCGGACGGGTATATGGAGCGGACGGATATGTGGAGCAGACGAGTGCGTAGAGAGAGTGTGTGGAGCGCACAAATGCGTCGAGATGACGTATGTACGTATAGCTGTCGTATGAGTGTGGAGCGGACATACATTGTAAAACGGAATTATGTGTGTAGAGCGGACGTGGGTGTGTGCAGTGCGGACGTGAGTATGTATAGAGCGGACGTAGGTATGCGAGCAGAACAGATGTATGTGTGTCTGTAAAGCGGACGTGTGTTGTGTGTTGTGTAGAGCGGACGTGTGTGTGTGTAGAGCGGACGTGTGTGTGTGTAGAGCAGATGTATGTGTGTGTAGAGCAGATGTATGTGTGCGTTGAGCAGACTTATGTGTGTGGGTGTGGAGCAGACGTGGATGTGTGTAAAGCGGACATAGATGTCTGTAGAGCGTGACGTATGTGTATGTAGAACGGACTTGGATGTGTATGTAGCACGGACGTGTGTGCGTGTGTAGAGCAGACGTGTGTGCGTGTGTGGAGCAGACGTCTATGTATAGAGCGGACGTGTATGCACGTGTAGAACGAACGTGTGTACATGTGTAGAGCGAACTTGCGTGTGTACAGAACGGACGTGTGTGTGTTTAGAATGGATGTGTGCGTGTGTATAGAGCGGACGTGTGCGTGTAGAGCGGACATGCAGGCGTAGAGCGCACATGGATGTGTGTCTGTAGATCGGACGTGTGTGTATGTATGTGTCTGGAGCAGACGTATGTATGTGTAGTACAGACGTGTGCATGTGTGGAGCAGACGTATGTGTGTATATAGAGCAGATGTATAGATGTAGGTGTAGAGCGGACATGGGTGTGTGTAAAGCGAACCGGAGTGTGTGTAAAGTGAACAGGAGTGTGTAGTGCGGACGTATGTATATGTAGAACGGACGTGTATGTGTAAGTAGCGCGGACGGGTGTGCGTGTGTAGAGCAGACATGTCTGTATGTGTAGAGCAAACATGTGTATGTATAGAGCGGACATCTGTGTGTATAGAGCGGACGTGTGAGTGTGTATAGAGCGGACGTGTATGTGTAGAACAGACGTATGTGTGTGTAGAGCGGACGCGCGTATATGTGTTTGTGTATAGAGCTGACGTGGAACAGACATGCACGCGTGTGTGTGTAGAGCAGACGTGTGTGTGTGTATGTAGAGCAGGCACCTGTGTATAGATCGGAAGTATGTGTGCGCAGACCAGACGAAGTACCAGCTAGTAGAGCCGGTGATTCCTTAGTGCAGTTGAATGCATGATCGAACGAACGCATGAGCGACAAATTAGGAAGTATGTAGATATAATCCGATCTCATACGCATCATATCACATCACCACGCTTACTCTCTTCTTTTACACCATCACCCAACTAGAACACAGCGATACTATGACACCATTCGGTATAGCTGTTCTCATACCAACATCTTCCTCATACTACACATCACTCTAACTAAACACTGCTGGTTACACCCTCCAGCCGGCGTTCTCCTCAGGCCTAACGCAGCCTCAATCGATCTGGATAATCCGGCCAGAACGAACACATACTCCTCAACCCTCAACCACCACACCTAATGCTAAGAAGCTGCCTCCACATGAATGCTACACCTGCAGCACACATATACGGTGCGCACACGCATCTTTGACGCCTTTATACTCTCTCTACTGACTTGAACTTCAGTTCCCGAGGGCGTTCAACCTACCAGCGCCTTGAGACTATACCAATGGTACATAAGGCGCTATATAAATGCAAAGTAACATAACATAACATAACAAGGACAATCATCTTCAACTGACAATTTTCTCTACTTTCCCATCTTACATTTTAGTGGGACTATTTTTTATACCATGTTACACAATAACAAACATCTACAACGGACTGCTTTTCCTACTTTTTATCTTCATATTGTTTATTGGCACTATTTCTATTCTCCACATTTTTTATATTTTTAGGTTTTCATCAGCACTATTTTTATATTTTTCAATGAACCACTTAATAGTGAAATTGGTTTGAAAATCAAATATTTTATTGTCATTGGATGCAAAATGTTTTGAAAAAGAGTATATACAGCTTGCCTCACTCACTTAAAGAAATACTAATTGACTACTGCCCCGTTGTAAGCAATCTGTATGAACGTTTTCATATCCTTATATTCCTGTTATGTTCAGAACACCCGATCAGTAAAACCACAGGACACATCTACAAACAAATGACATCATGGCTATTGCAGTACTTCTATTTTCCTTTCTCTTTTGTTTTTTTATTGCTTATTTTATCTCACAATTACATTTAAATTGATTATGATAAAGGTGAATGTGTCCCTATGGCATAATGCTAGTGAAGAAGTTAGAAAACAAGTAGATTTCCAGTTAGAGCAGGAAATGGTATTCCGCCCAGATGTGGCGACAATAAGAGCTAGGAGAAGTATTACAGATGAGTATTTCATGAGAAGGTATTTTGAAAATTAGATAAATATTGAACAAAACTCATGGTATAGGTCAATGGAGGAGGTAGAGATAGATAGATAGATAGATAGATAGATAGATAGATAGATAGATAGATAGGATAGATAGATAGATAGATAGAAATGTTGTTTGCTCACTTATCCCCTATACCAGTATATTCCTCAGGAGAATGGGCAAAGCAGAGGCAGTATGGACTGCACCAATAGAAATGATAAAAAACATGGACAGTGTGGCGTGAGGAATGGAAAGAAACTGCAAAATTAACATGGGTAGAAGTTGAAGCAGGGCCACTACCCATAACCAAACTACAAGCACCAACATTATGCTTTAGAAATAATGGTTCAGTAAAGCTTGGTGACAATGAAGGTTGAAAACACATTATGGATTTGTCAGGAATGAAAGTTGGCACAGCTGTACGAATGGACCATTACTGGGCTTACAGTACGAAAGCTTAATGTGCAGCTTCCACTCTTGGGGTGGCATATGTACCCGCACATGAGGAGGAGAATGGGACCTTGACAGAGGCCATATACTCCCTGAAAGAGCTGCATGATAAAATGGAGGAGGAAGTAAAGGACATGGAGGACGATAGCTGGTTCAGTTATCTATTCTCCTGGATGCCTACATGGCTAACAGATGCATTCAAATTTCTGTTGTCAATTTTGGTACTGGTCCTAAAGGCTTTTTACATCTTGAGAATAGCAATAAGCCAATGTAAAAAGACTGGCAAAAAGCACTACAAATGACAGTAATGGTTAATATGGCTGACATTGTACATTATTACACTCAAACTGATGAAGTTTACTGTCCCATGTACCCATTTGGGCCGCCAACTAGACAACCTGGAGCATAGTTTACATGCCCGAAAGATACTCATAACTACAACGAGCACTGGATGAAATGTGACAACAGTGGCGAGGGCTGGCTTATGACATGCAGTTCAGCAGAATACGTAGCACAAAATGGTAACATGAGGGGGGGGGTCACCAGAGGTTGGCTGCCCAAGGATCATTATAATACGAGAGCAAATTAAGGTGTGGTCAATGACAAGATCAGAGGGGGGAAATGTAGTGGGGCTATTGTTGGCTAGAAAGCAGGTGCCCTACTGCCTTCCCCAGAAAACACGGAATTATAAAATCAGAAAGAACACATTTTGAACTGCACTTTAAATCTTCCCGGAAATGCAGCTGGCACAAAGAATAATTAGTTTTGCTACAAAAGTAGGGACAGAGGAGGCATTAGCTTGCAAAATTAGTGTGCCTTTTTAAATATACTTTTTATTTTGTCCTCAGGGGTTGTGGCATTTTGGTTGGCACACAGAGTATTTTCTGCCACCGAAACGTAAAGCCCCTTGGAAATATGGAATACAGGAATGAGGCCCTATAATTATTTACACCTTTAACTATAGAAATACGTAGACCCCTCGTTCACGATTAGGATTTCGGTGACAAGGATTGGAGAATAAGGACTGCGATATCTTAATATTCACCTACCAGCTGATACCAACATTTGTTCAATGAGCCAATTCCTTCTGTACTTTATTTCATTCATTTTTTCTCCTTTCTCTGCTTTTCTGTCCGTTCAACACCCTATAACGATCATGACCAATTGTAAATATAGTGTGTTTTTACTCCGGCTTCGTCACACCTTAATGGAGGACTCCCTGACGGTACTGATATTGAAACCACAGAGAAATCCGGAGTTCTGCTCCTCGTACAGACCAATCACGCTACTTAACAACGACGCAAAAATCTTCTCCAAAATCCTGGCAAGCAGATTGCCGAAATACCTCCCAGAATTATTCCACCCATACCAGACAGGATTTATAGCACCTTCGACACTACCAGGCGCACCCTAAAACATCATCGAATCCGCAGGCAGGACGGCCGAACAGATGGCAGTTCCGTCACTAGATGCGAATAAAGCATTCAACATGTTGGACTGGGGATACATTGAGGAAGCCCTAAAACACCTAGGCATCGGCCCATGGTTCCGGAAATGGACCCTGGCCAACTACCAGCACCCAACCACAGTGCTGAGGATAAACGGCACCAAATCACCCAGAATCCATATTACCAGAGGCACACGCTATCCCCGCTCAGTTTTGCAGTATCCATGGAGCCGTTCACCTGTAGAATTCACCAAAAACCCTTAATAAGTGGACTAACAGTGAGGGGGGGAAGCATACAAAATAGCTCTGTACGCAGAAGACGTCCTACTAACCCTGACCAAGCCCAAGTCACCCTGGAGGCGCTGTGGAGCGAACTTGACAGCTTCGGAGCGGCCTCGGGGTTCTCTACCAATCTCAAAAAATACACGCCCTTGGGATTAACACCCCAGAAGGCATGATAGAAACACTAGCCGCCAGTCACCCCATCCAGTGGGTCAGCTCACACTACCAAATTGGGGGTAAAGATACCACGCAAAATAGAGAAAGTGTACAAGTTAAACTTCCCCCCACTGTTCAAGGAGCTGCAGTCAGACCTGTTAAGATGGAAAAAGCAAGAAGTGTCATGGCTGGGAAGAATAACAGCTGTAAAAAGGAACATGGTGCCAAGATTGCTCTACCATTGCCAAACCCTCCCAATCTCCATCCATAGGATGGACCTACAGAAGCTCCAATCAAACATCATGAAACTCATTTGGGAGGGAAGGAAACCTTGAATAGCCAGAAAGGTGACGATGAGGAGCAAGGGATCGGGAGGCCTGGGGGCCCCAGAAATAGATAGATACTGCTTGGCTGGCGGCACAACTCTCACCAGCCTGGAAACTAACCACCAACAGACCTAGCTGGGCGAAACTAGGAGGAGGACTGGTGCTGAGGCCCCCCAGAAGCGCTTGCGCACATCAGACCCATTGACCCCAAAAGAGGGGCCCGCTAACCACAACCAAGAACACAGCGGAAGGAAAGCTGGAGGAAAGCACCCTATCCCTGATCTGGGACAACCCGGACTTCATCCCCGGAATGACACCCAATAATTTGGACTGCTGGAAAGCGGGAGGGTTGAAACATCTGGGAGATTTCTATGCAGAGGGATCCCCGCTAACATTCGAAGAATGCAAGGGGAAATTCAGGGTGCCGGAAACAGAGATTTTGCTACTCGCAGATCCGACACTGGCTCTCGCATGAGCCCATGAAATCACAGGGCTGTAGAGAACTAACGGCGCTGGAACAAACACTCACAACACTTCCCACCAGAGGGAAAATATCAGCTTTGTACAGACTACTGGACAGAGGAGACCCCAACAAAAAGGTGGCTTACATGGAAAAATGGGAAAGGGACATTGGCAGAGCAATCGAGACGGAAGAAGGGGGGGGGGAGCACATCTGGACCACAATGCAGAAGAGCTCAAAATGCGTCACCAATAAGGAAGGGGCGATCAAAACTTACTACAGATGGTGCTTAACCCCAGAGACCCTGAACAAGAGTAACCCAGCAATCTCCCCGCGGTGTTGGGAGGATGCAGACACAGGCACGCTGTTCCACTTGCTCTGGACATGCCCGATGTCCACAAAGTACCTCATTAAGCAGATCACAGGCCTGACGGTTCCGTGGGACCCAGGAATAGTCCTACTGGGCAGCACAGGGAGCGGCAAATTCCGGCTGACTGGCAACTTGGCAGGCCTATGCACTCAACTTCTCACAGCTGCAAAGGTAGCTATAGCGCCCTGCAGTGAACCTGTGGTGGGCCAAATGCTGGGACATCGCAGTAGCGGAAAAAATAACCGCCATCCGCCTGGGAAATAGGAACAAGTTCTTCGACACCTGGGCCCCCTTCCTAGATTACACGGAGCAGTTCCCCAGAATGGCAAGGAAGCCACTGCCGCTCTGCTGGCTATCTAAATATGACTAACATAATCCGAAACCAGACCTGAGGCCCACACTGAACTCCCCCCCCCCCCCACCAAGTGCTGTTAACTCGGAATCAGGAGTAGCGGAGTGCAAGGCGAACCCCCCCAAGGCGTCCCACCTCAGACAATGACTAGCCAGACCTCCCTGCAAAAGGCAACTGTCCAAAACAGGACCCCCAAGACCTACAGCACCCCCGATTGTCCCTCCCCCACTATCCCCCCTAGCCCCATTTGGTTATGCTTTTGATTTGTTATGTTCTTCTCTGTACAAACCATCCAATAATTGAATTTATGCTCCTGAGACGCTTGTTTACTATTAAAATCAAAAAAAGATTGGTTAAAAAAAATAAATACGGTGTGTTTTTATGAATATGATGAATTGTTTGTTAACTTTATTTTTGTTTCCGTTATTGTTTGATGTTTACTGTTCTGATGGTTTCACATGAACTTAATTATACTTCTCACAAAATAAATTCACCGTTTTTTTTTTTTACAGGGTTTTCAATTAACTGGATGAACGATTTATATTTCTTTTGACACACGATGTCTATACCTTGGAGTCAGGTTGTCCCTCATTTACTGCGGGACACCAAAATAGGTTGACATTCACTGCAAAAAAAGTTCCACCATGAACAAAATGCTTAGAATGTAACCCTGCACATTTTTTTGTTAATAAAGAGATTTCCTGGCAGAGCACTCTTTTGCTTTTCTCCATAGTACCCCAGCCCGAGCCAGAGTAGGGGTCGCCCTCTCGTTTGGTGGATGCTTTACCGACATTCCAAGGAGAGCATCTTCTAAGGGACATCCTGAGAAAAGGAGATTGGTTAGTAAGACTAGACCTGAAGGACGCATACCCCACGATGCCAGCTTTCCACGTTAATTGTCGTTAGAAGGCTCATTTACGGTAACAGTGCTAGTTTAGGACAAAGTGAAATTCTGTATCCTTCTCAGAACGGGCATCTGAGTGGTGAGATAAATGTAGAGTATATGCTAGCAGAACTATAAGATTTTGGCACCATTACCTGGATAGAAACATTTTGGTCAAAGCAGACCATCTCCCATATGTGGACCATTTAGTAGAGGATTGGAACTTCCATTAACTTTACAAATCCAGCAACTGAGAGGTGTTCTAGGTCAAAGAAAAGCTATGGGTTCTACTGGACAGAGCTATCTTCATCTCCAGGGTGAATACTCATATACCAAATTATTTAATTTGAAGGGTGGACCAAAAAGCATCTGGACGGATGCACTTTTGCATCGGTGGAGTGCAGGCGTGAACTAGGCTTACTCACCGCTCACAACGATCTCAAGAGCTCTCGCAAAAGAATGCAGGGACATCACAAGTGTTGTTTCCAGCTTTGATGAAACTTTCTATTTATTTTCTTTGTGGGATTCTGAGTGGAGATCTCCTTACCGATCCAGCCCCTTGTAGAGACAGGAGAGCTCCTGCTGCATGCTTGCAGGGTTTCTGGCAGAGATGGGTATTGCCAGAACTTTCCGGACAAGCTGCTAACCTCAAAGAACCACAGGCTACTTCGACATACAGAAGCTATATCGATGCATCGTGGATATGGGAGCGATGGTGTGAGCAGAGACGTTTTTTTATCCAATTTCTGCCCCTCTAGTTCAGTTTGAATTTCTTAGCCTCGCTGTCAGATGAGAGTAAGGCATTTAGGACCATAAGCATGTGTAGCTGTGCTAATTCAGTAGGGCATGATCAAATAGACTGTATGACTGAGGACACGAGCAGTTGTATGGGTGTTGAAGGACATCAAACTAAGTAAGCCACAAATGACACTCTATTCATCCTTGTGGCACGTTGACGTCGTCAGAGACCTTCTCAATAAGTGGCCCGAGAATGAACAATTGCCCTCAAGACATCATTTGGGAAAGATGGTGACTGGTGTGCTTAATATCTTGCAGGAGAGCATCAGTCATCCTGTCAACTTCGAACGCTCCGACATCTAGCATTGCAAGGAGAATTGATTCTGTTAAAGACACAGAAGTGCAAGTAGTGATAGCAGTCAGCGGTTAGGAATTTGTGGGATTGATGATGAATCGAGTGACATCCATCCTTAATGTGATTTGTTTGTGGTCTACAAGGGAAGAACAGAGGAGTGTCTGCCAGTTGGTGACATGCTAGTATGGAGATGGGGTTAATAGCCCTGTGTACAGTCTGGCAAGGAGCATGTTGGACTGCAATCAAACCTAATTGTGAGCCTTTAAAGGCTATTTATGCATCTCAGAGAGCAGCATGTTCCTGCACCCACCGTCGCCTGGTTGCTTCCTCTACGGCCCTTCTCTCGACCTCCAAGCCCTTCCCTGCAACCTGATTGGCTGTACCCAGTCTCCCACAACACAGGCCTGGTAACCCGGTGTTACATTGCTCCCCTCGCCACTTACGCAAAAGAAAAAGGAAAGGTAAGAGCTGCGCAAGCCCCCCACTGCATCACGACCAAATTGTGAGCCTTTAAAGGCTATTTACGGCATCCCAGAGCGTGGCGTTCTCGTGCACCCACTGTCGCCTGGTTGCTTCCTCCATGGCCCTTCTCTCCCACTTGAATATTGCCTTGAGTCACATCTAGATAGGACTGTGCTTATTAGCCTGCTTTTTAGCCTATGCCACATTGTGCTAGAGCAGTGAATATTATCTTGCGTCGCATCTAGAGAGGATTGCAAATATTGCCTTGAGTGACATTAAGAGAGAAGCTGTGAATATTACCTTGCGTCGAATCTAGAGACGACTGTGAATAATACCGTGTTGCATCTAGAGAGGAGTGTGAATATTACCTTGAGCCACATCTAGATAGGAATGTGCTTATTAGCCTATGCCACATTAAGATACAACTGTGAATATTAGCCTGCACCACATAGCCTGCGCCACATCTAAAGAGTACTGGTTACCACCCTGCACCACATAAAGATAGAACAGTGAACTTTAGCCTGTGCCACATTGAGAGATTACAAACGTTTGCCACAACAAAGAAAGAATTGTGGACACCACCCTGTCCCACATCTAGAGAGAAATGTGAATAATAACCTACTTCCCATCAAGAGAGGATTCTGAAATGTCTGCACACTAGCCTGCGTCACATCTAGAGAAGACTGAACATTTGACCTGTAAAACATTAAAGTAGAACATTGGCCTGCATCACATCAAGAGAGGATTGTGAATAGTAAACTGCTTCGAAACTAGAGAGGAATTTGAACATTATTCAGCGCCACATCGGGAGAGGACTGTGAATATTAACCTGCCTCCCATCTAGAGAGGTTTGTGGATTGTGAATCCTCTCCGCCTCGCATCCAAATAGGATTACAAACAGACTACATAACATCTAGAGACGATTGTGATTACAAACCAGTGAACCCTCTCAGCCTCACATCCGACGAAGATTGCGAGTATCAGCTTACGCAACTTCTTCTCTTTGGGGGGTAGCAAGTTTAAAAGTAAATGCCCACAAGTCAGTTATTAAACGTGACCACACCCTCAGAAAAGGTTCAGGAATTTCAGGGTATAGTACCCTATAAATGGTCAGAAACTGGACCCTGATATTTGGGGGTCTAGATTACTGGTGCTCTTTAGCATGCTAACTACCCGCCTTTAGCAGAAAAGCTGCAGCGGCTGCTGTCGGAATGGATGCCCTTATCAATATCCTGGATGGGTAGGATAAATGCCCTTAAAATTGTGATTTTGCCATAAATCCTGTACTATTTCACAGCCCTGCCAGTGGGGGTTCCCCAAGGTTTCTTCGACTCTTCAAAAACATGTGGGGTCATTTATTTGGAACCACAAGAGACCCAAGGTAGCTATGCAGATGCTAATCTCTCCCAGAAGCAAGGGAGGGCTTGTGTGCGCCATACTTCCACTTCCATTTCCTTGCGGCTCAAATCAGAGTGATCTGGGATTTTTCAGGGGCGATTGAGGGAAGGTCTGGTGATAAATGGACAAAGCGGTGGTGGGCTCGCTGCTGGACGAGGTGTAGACCTGCAAACATGTACAGTAGCAGGATAGGGGCCCTAGTGGGGGGACTCATGGGATGAGCTGGTGAGGAGGGGGAACTTGACCACCTTCCGCTCCCCACTGATGTTGCGGTTTAGGAATCCCCAGTTCACACCAGGCATGGAAAGGGGTGCCTTCAATGGTGGAAGTCGGCAGGGTGGCACAAACTACGTGGCATGTTCTTGGGTCAGAACATTAAATCCTTTGCACCGTGCAAGCAGGAAATTGGGCTAGATGAGGAGGAGAGGTATTGCTACTCTCAACTGAGGCACTGGCTTACATACCCAATGTTCAGGTCAGCGGCCAAGGATCTCACGCCCTTTGAATGGTTTGTAACGATGGACACCGGGACAGTGATTTGGTAGGAGCGTTATATGGGATTATAGCAGAAGAAGCAAGGAGCTAGGCATGGTACTATATGGAGCAGTGGGAAACTGCAGTGGTGCCGCCGCTGGAGGAGGAACTTTGGACTCAGTTATGGGCAGATATCCCCAAGCTCACACAGGCCAGCCAGATTCAGGAGATGTGGGTTAAGATTGTCCAGTTAAGATTGTCCAATGGCATCTCACCCCAGAAAAACGACATCAACTCTACCCAACTGCGTCAGCGCTATGCTGGAGGGGATGTGGAGTAAGTGGGATTGTGGAAAACACATGCACAGACCCACACACACATTGTTAGCCTCAACATTCACTCGCTTATTCACAGAGCATTCAATCACTTATTGCATTAGAGGATCATAAGTGACCTTTCCATACATTTTATATCCCCCTGCACCTGTTCCAAATAGATACAGGGAAGTTTTTTTCCCTGTGCTTTTAAAAGAGCACCTCTTTTGAAAATCGGGATTTACTTAAAAATGTCCAGAACCCCCTTTCTACCCTGTGCAGTTGTGCATTTGGTGGGAAAAGAGCACCTCAATGTGCACAACTATGATGCACAAATTTAAATGTATTTTGTGCACGGTTCACGACCTTTTTGGCGCAAGTGAAGTAAATGAGCAACCCATCAGTTGCACCAAACACGTTTTGAAAATCGGGGCACAATAATTTATCCCTACTGAAAAGTTGTTTACGCTGCACGTTCATTTCAGAGTGTAGTTCGAGGTGTCAGAGGGGAATTAGGAATGGGAACGGACACAGGAAAATGAAAGGGTGTATGGGGTTTTTACTGTTTCTGCAGTCATTAAACCCAGATATGCTCATGAGCAGGTATTGTGTTAAACCCCAGAGTGCGTACTCTGCATGCCATCATTTAGGTATTCTGTCATATGTAACGGATTAGCAGGTACTGTATCAAATGTAAATAGTTCCAGGTAGGGTGGCCAACTGTCCCATATTTCGCGGGATTGTCCTGTAATTGGGAACTCTGTCCCGCATTTGCAGAGTGGCTGAGCGGGACGTAGTTTGTCTGGACTTGCTCTGGTCCCTGCAGTGTGACTCTCGGGAGACAGCAAGTCGGGACCACCTGCATCTACACACCACGGCGCTGCCGCCTGCTGCTTTCTTTCTCTGGGCGGCTCCACGGCCCGGCTCCTTTTGAGCCTGCAGGTCGAGCTGCTAACACTCTGACATCTGTCTTCATTACACTGCTAATGTTTTGTTCCTTGGGTCGTGCTGGTCATGTTTAAAGTTAAAAAACGTGACCATCATCTCCCAAGGACAAACCATTTGCATTGCAATTAAGCCAGGTGTTGAGAGCCATTAACAAATTTAAATTACAAATGGGGTGAGCCAAACGTGAATGACGCTGTGACGTCACCACCACCTTTGTGATGTCACCACCACCTTGTGGGCAAGTATCCCGCAAAAGGATATAAAAAAGTTGACCGCCCTAGTTGCAGGAACTGTGTCTGGAATCTGTGTCCCATGCAGGGGCGCCGAGTACGGGGGGGCTGCGGGGCCCAGCCCCCCCCGGCAGAATGAAGTCGGGGCCGAGCCCCCTCCCCCCCGGGCCGGAGAGAAGAGACGCAGTATGGATGGCCCTTTGTTCCATCCATACTGTGTCCCTCTCTGGCGGCCCGGGTAAAAGCCGGGGAAAAACGATGTTTAGAAATTGTGGGACAGATGCAAAGCAAGAGGCTCTTGCTTTGCATCTCTCCCTCAATTTCTAAACATCGTTTTGGGTTGGGTATACTTCTACATCTGTACACAGGTGCACAGCTGTAGAGGTACACCCAACCCAAAAATTCTTTTTGGGTTGGGTGCATTTGTACATCTGTGCACCCCTCTTGCCAAGAGGGGTGAACAGATGTAGAGGTACACCCAACCCAGAAGGATTTTTAGAAATGGAGGCACAGATGCAAAGCAAGTCTATCCCTCAATTTCTAAACATAGTTTTGGGTTCGGTGCATTTGTACATCTGTGCACCCCTCTTGGCAAGAGGGGTGAACAGATGTAGAGGTACACCCAACCCTGAAGGATTTTTAGAAATGGAGGCACAGATGCAAAGCAAGTCCGTCCCTCAATTTCTAAAAATCGTTTTGGGTTGAGTGTAGCAGTTGAGCTGCTACACTCTTATTGACAAGGTCCCAGCACTTCTCAAGAGATGTATTTCTTTTAATTTTAATTGGTTATTTATAATGCGTGTACTACCCAGAGGTTTCTAAACGCGGACTGAGGGAGCGAACCTGTGTTGTGCGGACCGAGGGAGCGAACCTGTGTTGTGCGGACCGAGGGAATGAACCTGTGTTGTGCGGACCGAGGGAATGAACCTGTGTTGCGCAGACCGAGCGATCGAACCCGTGTTGCTCTGTGTCGTCTTGCTTCCAAGGCGAGCATGTTGCCCCTGAACTATCCTTCTGATACTCTAAAGATCAGAAGTACATTTAATGATACAGAACCAGAACTATTGAGCAAGTCTTATCATCAGAATAACTCTGCTGTGGTTATACAAGAGCTCATATATTTAAAGGGATGGAATTACTCAGAATGTAGCAGCACTATTCAATAACTCAAAGTTCTTAAGCATAGTTAATGTGAAAATACTACACTTCTCACCGTTGGGACAGTACTGCCACTTCTCACAGAGGCTTCAGCACCTTTTATGGGGCAGCACTGATCCAGCCTACTGCTCACATGCTCAGAATTATGATTTCTCAGCAGGACTTTAACACTATACCATTGTGTTCTGTATGTGGAGCGCTTCTTCACCACCAATGTGGATTCATGGCTCTCTCCCAGTGTCTAAATAGTAGGTCTGTCTAGATTCAATTGGCAACAGGCATGTCCAGAGCTGCCTGCTGTCCATAAACTGCCGCTCAGGATGTTGGGAGCCGTGATGGGGCAAGGGATAGAAGGCTCGAGCCTGTCGGATAGCAGAATCAGCATGGTCTTAAAACCTGCTCACTCCTTCTGGAGGGGACTTGGGGCAAAATGAGCCTGAACAGGGGGTTGTTACCCCTTTATCTCTCCTGAATGAAATAATGGGCTCTCTCAGACACAAGTTATCACCCCTGCACACACCTAGATGAAATTCATAAATGTAGCTTTGTTGGGTGTCCTGACCCACGTTTGGACTATTATGCTGCAACATTTGGTGCTGTGGGTTTAGGAAATCCAAGAGGGCGGAAAAGCCCACATTTGCGCAAGAATCCCAGAGAACCGTGCAGTTTTGCGCACAGCAAAGTGGTCCCCTGACCTGCCACCCACCAGTGCAAGCATGATGGGCCAGGAGTGCCATGAGTGAAATGTGTGCCAAAGGAAAAACAGCAGTGCCGGTTGGCTAAAAAAAGCGCTTTAAAATCACCTTTGTTTCCCTGAATGCAAGCTCAAAATGCCTATTTTAAACATCACAAGATATTCAAAAATCTCAATGAACACCAGCAGACATTTAGCAGAATGTATTCTTGTGTGCATACAAAATCTGGAAAGATGAAGAGCCCAAAACTGTTATAGTGGATATCACGAGATCGGTGGGTACCTGTTTGTCTTGCTGAAGGTCTTTGGTTGGCAGCCAGACTGTCTGTTCTTCTCCGAAGCTAGTGTAACGCGGGTAGCCAGTCCAAACCTAAACCCAAACTTAGCAACTGGGCGGAGGATGAACCGACTCCCAACGTCACGGTGTGCTTTACCCCTGATTATCGTGACGTCAGGACAGTGCGAGCACTGGCAGGGGGAGCAGAGAATGGTTTGTCCTTCCGTAGCAGTAGAAGAAATATCCGGTAGCAGGCGGGTCTTGTCCACGGCGGTTAGGTACCAGGCAGGCAAGGGGGAGTTCGCAGACAAGCACCAAGGAAGAGGCAGGCAAGGCAGGAGCGCAGAAGGACTGGGGGAGAACAAGCTGATTATGGTCAAAAGGACAGGTAGGGAACTGATAGGGTCTGGCAGGTAAGGATAATGGCCAGGGGAACCGAAGGGAACCAGGAGGGAGCAACCTGATAGAGGACACTGACCAGGGAAACAGAATTGAACCAGGAGAGCAACCAGGTGGAAGGGAATGGGCCCAGGACACAGAATAGAACCAGGAGATAAGCAGGTAAAAGGTAATGGCCTGGAACAGGTGTGAACCAACGGGATAGGGGAGCGGAGCGAAAACACGGTCTGGGCAAAACCGCGTTGAGACGCGATAGAACATGGCCTGGACTCATTTTATAGGGCTGCCAGCACCTGAGAGGCTTGTACCGCAATCCGCCTCGTTCCCAGGTGCTGGCGAGCCCAGAACGAGGCTTGAGAAGCAAGCTCTCGTTGCTCCGAGTGCCCAATACACTGCGCATGCGCGGGCGCGAGGACACGAGCGACCGCGCATGCGCAGCGAAACATAACGCCGGACTCCCGGAATACCCCGGGGAGCCGAACCCCAAGAGCGGAAGCGAGGATAGAGCCGCCAGGAGGGAGCCGATCGGGCAGGAGCGGAAAGACCAGACCGCCGGGTGAGTGGCATGACAAAAACAATGTTTATAACAAAACTGGCTGAGCTGTGGATGTCAGCAGCTTAAGTTAAATGGACAGAAAGCCACTAAAATCGAAATGTTTAAAATAAGTGACCTACTTTTGAGTATGACATAGTTTTGAACTTAGAATCAGCATTCTAGCTGCATGTGCAAAAATTGTGAGTTTGATTTGAATGAAGAAAAACTGGGAACAAAAGTGACATTTAGCTGAAGCCTGGCTTAATGAAACTGGATTCTGCCTGACAACTACCCCCGACAGGAGAGGGAATTCAGCAGCTGTGTTCCCAGGCCTGGCTGAATCCTGCTGCCCCTGCCAAAAGGAGATGACACCTCTCTGATTGAATTCGGGGAGTGGCACCTGGGGACTACAGGAAACTAAACAAATCACTGTCCCTGGCTCAGGCAAATGTTATATTGGGGGGGGGGGGGGTCGTCAAATGGCTTCCTCTTGGGAGAAACTGGGAGGGGCAGTGCCTGCGAGAGCAAGCTGAGCTTGGGGGAAGTGGATAAACCAGAAATTCCACAATGTGCTTTGGAAAAACACACCCCTTTGGGGCCAGAGCATGATTTAAAAAAGATGGATAATTCATAGTGCAGACTTGTAAGAATGATATAAATAACATCATCATTCTTGTGATTTTTCTGTGCACATTTTAAGAGGTGTTAGGACCCTGTGGTATGTTCTTGGGGATAGTAGCAGAAAAAAGGTTGTTACTCCAAATGTATGCATGTTAAAAATCTGACACGATCATCTGAAACCCATATCCCTGGTGCACATTTGTGTAAAATCTGGAAAGGTTTAGAGGTTATCTGGATGAAAAGGGGAGAATTCTGTCATAAGTGGACACGACATCATACAAAGACAGGGATCGGATGGTTTGGTGCTACAGAAAATATGTTACTGGACCTATAATATTAGAAAAATGGTACATAGATAAATATGTATTTGGATCAGAAATAGATTTGTGTGCAATTTGACAAGGGGAGGATCCTCTGACCATAAACCTACCTCATCACTCTGACTCACAACCCAGTTCCCCCAATCAAGGAAGAGAGGAGGAACTGGCCAATGATAAGTTGAGAGGGTTGGGCATGCAGAATGAGCCGACCCACCCACTTTCTAAACACATAAAAAGAGCCACTGAAACCCAGGTAGAGACATTCACTTTCCACTTTCTTGCGGGACGCTTTGCCGGGAGACTCCAGACTTCAAATCCAGAACTCCAGGGATCCAGAACTTTACTTCAGAACTTGTAGCAGAGAGGCTAACCCACAAGCGGAGTTCTCTTCAGCAGGCCTCAAAAATAATTTGCAAACTATTCAACCGCCGGGCTGTGCGGTTTGCTGCTTGTTAAGAATCCACTTGATCCAGACCCGCAGAACCAGAGACTGCTGTATCCGGAACCGCTAGCAGAACCGATAACAGAACCAGAGACCCAGAGACCAGATCGCTGTGAAGAACCGCTAGCAGAAGTCCAGCTAATCCTGACCCGATCGGTGACGAAGTCGCATTCCTGTCCAAAATCTAGTGCGAGTACCCAGCTAGCACTGTGCCAAAAGCAATCTCTTAGTTTAAAATAATCTAATCCAAACTATTTTAGCCTATTAGAACTGCCTCCTAGAATCGTGTCATTCTGTCATCTTTAAAACTAAAAACTGTCATCTGTCATTCTGAGCTTTAAAATTTCAAATCCGAAAACTACCTTTACTAAATCGGCCGTATCTCCGGAACAGTTTGTGGTAGGAACGAGATTTAACTTTCATCTTAAAGCTAAGATTCTAGGCTTTCCTTATACCGCCTCCGTAATTGCGCTCGACGCGCGCGACTAAATTGCCGCGATTTGACATTTTGCTTCATTTTAACCACGGGTAAAAATATTTGTTTTTGCTTCCATCCCTGAAATCTGTTTTCAACCTAATAACCATCCCTGAATCATTGATAGGGCTGGCCTGAACTGATTCAAAGTATCTATCAACTACCCTGAACCCCCTATAGGGAATTGAAAGCCTTTTTAGCATATTTTTCACTTAATTGCAACCACATCAAAGTATATTGCCTGTGTTTAAAACTCCTACCTGTTTTCCTCTAAGCTTGGTGGGGGGGGGCAGGGGGGACTGAATTATATTTGATTGCATTCCTGAGAACTGTGTGCTTTCCTTCCATCTCTTTAACTTGCATAAAGGGGGGGGTGAATTGTCAAAGAAAAGTGATTACATTGTCATTTGTTGAAGTCATATCAAGTTTATTTTCTGTACTGCATTTTCATTCATCATTGCATTGTCCTTGAAGCCATAAAAGCATTCTCAGCTACTTTATCCTCTCTATATCACTTCTAAGCCATCAAAAAGAGTGTACCACTGTAACATTATCCATTGTTGATCACTATCATCTTCACAAATGTGCTATCAAATATTAATTTATTATAAAAGTGTGATATATATATATATATATTTTGTTTAATTTTCAAATAAACCTTTTAATTTGCAAAACAAACCTACTTCTTGGCTCAGTGGGGTCAGGGGGATTCTAAGAGAGGGGTGTTATATAAGGGTTGTCATCCAGAGTAAACGAACTGGATATAAAAAATATATCAATAAGGGTTTCCGCCAGCATCCCAGACTAGGCATCGACTTAGCTGTAGTGTTGAATTGAATCCGCTTACAGCTTGTGTCACATCTAGACAGGATTCTGAATGTTAGCATGCACCACACCTAGATGGAATTCTTAACTTTAGATTGCGTCACATCTAGACAGGATTATGAATGTTAGCATGTGCCACACTTGGATGAAATCATGATCACTAGCCTGTGTTCCATCTAAACAGAATATTGAAAATTAGCAAGTGCTGCTACCAGATGAAATAGTGAATGTTAGCAAGCATCACACCTAGACATAATTGAAAAGAGTGTATGCCAACTAACCAATCCACTAACAATTTCATCCCTCTGCATACACCTCTCAAACTCTAACCAAACACAACCACAAGCCTAAACCACAGCAATCTACCCAAACTTCACTACAATGCAACAAAACAACAAACCACACATAGACTTGCACAACAGAACGCGACGACTGCAAAACACCCCAAGCCCAGCCAACGGACCCACCAGGGTGAGGCTACCAACAGCACATCACTGCTCTCTTGCACTTTTCCAGTTTACTCCGACTAAGTCCTCCCCCCTCCCTTTTTCAGATCCGCCAGAGCGCCAGGGGACCACTCCGGTGGTGATAGTGTGCGGTACAAATATCCTTTAACATTAACATCTATAGATCGAGAAAACTGGAGTGACAATTCAGAGTGTTTTAACAGAAATAGAATTGTCTGACTCCATTAATATTCATGGGGTCACTGAAATGACCAAGAGTGAAACTGTACATTCAGTTGTGAGATTACCAGCAATGGTTGATACTATGCTCCAAGGCGTGAGGTGCCCACTCAATATATCACACTGTTTATAGGTGTGAGACCCATCCTGAAAGCTTGCCCAAAGAGCCTTGGCCAGAGTTTCACACTGAAGAAGTGAGCATGTGATCCGGAGTCTGCAGCCCACACACACACACACAGGGGATTCCCATGCTCCCACTTGCGAGATTTGCACCAAATTAGTGAGATTGTGCTCCAAGGTAGGAGGCACCCGCACAGTCTTTGCTCTGATGTTTGACACACTCACAGGATGGAATGGCATTTCTTTTCTCCCTTCCCAGTTGTGTTGCTCTGCCTTTTGAGGGTTACTACAACCTGGATGATTACAGAGGGGTGGAGTAGGGGCAGTGGTGGCCTACTGGAATGCAACTCGAAGGCTTAAATCTCCTTCTTACTTGACTTTAGTATATGCAGTACATGCTAGCCAATGTTTCCACTGTTCTGCGCTGCGCGCGCCTCCACCCCGCTGTGCGCCGTTGCACCAAGTTGGCGACTACATGCAAATGTGTGGTACTATAACTGCCAGTGATGTCACTTCCTGTATTTGGGCCCCCAACCCTCAGGAAATTCATAACTCGGCTCCCCTGGTCCCATGTCCGGTATTGTGTCTGTAATTATCTGCTCCAGGAGCAGGTATCGTCAGATGTAGCTGCTGAGCAGGTGCGTACTGTGTCGTTAGTAATTACCAGAGCAAGTATGGTGTCTGCATTCATTCGCCCCAGATGTGATGGGACTTTGCGGTCAGCCTACAGAAGGTAGTGTCTGCTGATATTCATTTGAGTGTTGTTTCTGTGTCTGCCATTAGACCTAGAACAGACACTGTGCCTGCAGTTATCCACAGAAGGGTCATTAGACTCAGAGAAAGTACCGGATCTGCAGCAATTAGCCCTGGGGAATCATTACGTTCAGAGCAGGCATTGAACTGGAGACAGTACACGTCTTCAAGCATTAGTCGGCGCAGGTATAATGTCCCTTACACCTGACCACGGTCTGTGTAGTAGCACAGCAGTTACTGCGCCTGCGAGCATTCCAGTGCCTGAACTGTAGCGTAAATGAGCTTCGGGGCAGCTTTGTCTACGATATCAACAACAGGCGGCCCTGTGTAATTTAGAAAGTCACGTGCTTACAATTAATTCACGTGCTTCCACTTTTTAATGTCAACATGTGATAAGTACAATACAAAGAATTAAAGTTTAAGCCTATTACTTCAACGTGCAGTTCTTCCAGAAGGTCTTAGCTTAACAATATAACAAAGAGGTGAGTATTATCTAAGGGAATGGATGCTAAAAGAAATGCATATAAAATACACTCACCTGACGCTGCGTGGAAACTGAAAAGGAGCGTTTGGTAAAGGGAAGCCCTGTGTTGCTTTCCTACTCAATTGAAAACACATTTAAAGTCCGTATGAGACCAGATAGCACTATGTTTGTTTAAAAGTCTGACGACATTTTCAGAAATGCCTTTACGGTTGATTACGTATCTACGTGTGTCTGCCGTTAGGTTGTAGTGACGTTTCACGTAGGACGTCACGTGTTACGTACGTGCCTTAGGGAGGGAATCACGGAGGAAGCAGCGTGCCCTGGACAGGTATTTTTTTGTGTGTATTTATAATGCGGTTGTAGTTCTCGGAAGTGTTTGGAAGTGCCTGCTATATTTGGGTGCCTTTGTGAGTCTTCTTGCCTTATATTATCCCCATCTCCCCCCTTCACCATTAAAAAGTTGTGGTTTATGGCCGAATTTCAGGGCAAATGGTTTTTTTTTTATACAAATTTGACTGCCAGCAAGTCGGATGTATTGTTTGCATAAGCGTACTTGCATGTTTTCTCCTTCCAAGTAGCAATGACGTGTTGCTATATTCACGTGTATAGGACAACTTTCTTCGAGCAACACAGCTTTCACTGTTTGAACAGCAATGAACTCACTCATTTGGAAATTAAGCCTCATGTCGATCCTATTTTTACCCCATGCTTGCTCGTTTTTCTGTTCAGGTGGGTTTGGATGCCTCCTGGGCAGCCGAGTCCTCCTGCGCTGGGGGTTTTATGTATGCCGCCCCAGAGCGGGGGACGAGTGTGGCGGCAACCCGAGGCTCTGGAAGAAGAGCGGCAACGGCATGAAGTTCGCTTGGCTTGATTTCTGTAACCTTACTGGCTTTACGAGGTGAGGGGTTCTGATTTGAATATTGCAGGAAGATGTGCCTAACTTTACCGCTCAGTGCTGCTAGGCAGTGCATTGTGCTGTACGGCCATAATCATTCTTGAATCTTGATTCCAACCCCAGCATTTATTCTGTTTATCTCTATAGGATAGATTTCCATAATGTCCCTGTCTTGTCTCACTGATTAGATGCCTACATGTTCGTGTATATGGTGAAAATGCAGTCTCCCATGTAATCTTGCCAGCCGGATAAGAGTATTTCGCCTTAAAACAAACCAAACTGTAGGCAGAGGTCTTCAATCTGTGGGAAGCGCCCACGTGGGGGGACGGGGTGTGTGATTCAGGACAGGCAACCCACTGGCCCACCAGGCTTGTGCTTAACGTGATTGGGGGTGGGAGGGGTAGGGCCATAGGGCCAAGACACAGGAAATAAACGCAGCCTGGACATGCGCTTTCCTGCATTTGGATAGCGTGTCCAGGCTGTGTTGTTGCTTCCTGCCAGCACTGTCTTGCCCAGTAAGGGATGCCGCTTCTCGGCTCGCACGTCATGGGTGGCGAGGGTGCACAGAAGCAAGTGTTTTAGGCCTTTCCCGCTCCATCTGCTCCCCTCCCCCCTGTGGACCCACGAAGGCAGATGCGCAGGGTGAGGAGTGGGCGGGGACAGAATCACGCAATGCTGCTGTTGTAGGATATCTGGCTCCCCCACAGCAGATTGCTAGGCTCCAGCAATCTGCTTTGGGGAGCTGGATATCATACAACACCGGCCCCTCTGCTACGTCAACCCTCTGGTCCATGGGCTGCTCTGGACGGGTCTGAGATCCGGCATCGGAGGTCTGGCGAATCTCGGGACCCGACATGCCTCGGCTCTGACCAGGCTTTACACAACCCCGAAGTGCCAAGGGAAGCCTGGGAGCTCAGTGACCTAATCTTCGCTCGGCTCCTTTCCCCAGCCGTCACTTGAGCATTTCCTGACTCTGTTTGCTCAACCCCTTTGTCCTGAAAGGGGCACCACAGGAATCAATGGGCCAGGAACATCACTGGGGATGGGTGGGGCATCACTGTTGAAAGCAGGTATTATACATGCTCGGCACATTATTGTTCAAATGTGCATTTTGCATGTTCGTAGGAAAGTCATTTCCAAACTCAACACTACTGAAACTTGCATTCATTAGTTTTCTTTTAAATATTTTTTTTTGCCAGATTGCCACACCAATACTCTGTAATTTGTGTGTCCCTTGCTTTGTGTTCTATCACAGGTTATATTTGTAACTGGTTATCACAAATGAATGCTTCTGTTGTGCTAACAGCCGTTATTAGGAAATTAAACTGGGTTCGTGGGTGCAAACCGAGGCAGGAATACCCTAACCCAGTGCCCAACCCATCCCCTGGCCAAAAACATTTGATAACACTTCCTTTTTTTATAAGTAATTGTAAAAGTCATTTGATTAACAAGTTTTGCATATGTAACATCTCAGCATCGGTCTGTCAACCTGCTGAGCTACCCCTGTAGTCATCTACTATAGAGCGATTCTGTGCATCCTTTGATGTACTAAAACTCACTGTATTATCAACAGTACTTTGGGTGCACAGCTGCAATAGAAATGATTGGAATTCATGTATATCTTCCTGCTGTGATTGCCAGGCCTTCACCTGCATGGGGCACCGTATGTTGCAGTGAAGCCAGGGGCCCTCGTGTCTTAGCACCGTCGCCGAACTGCAGTAAAAGCTGAATGGCTATTACTCATTTTTTCCAAAAATTAGCTGGGTGGGTTAAGCACTACCGTGTCAGATTCTATGTAGATGAATTATTGGAATGCCAGCAGGCTAGACTTCGCAACTATTCTAGGCAGGTAATAGAAAGGGTAAAATATAAAGCTGATAACCATCTTTCTCTCGCGCTCCCATTTTTTGTCTCTGTGGCTGAGTATAAGTCACGTTTTCTGGTATGTGCTCTGGCTGCTCTGTTCTCTCTGCCAGCTGGAATGGACTGGCCTATAGGGAACTTTGGAGATTTCCTGGTAGGACTCTGCACCCTCAGTCCCTTGTGTGCGGGGGAGAATGTGTGCTGACTGGCAGAGTGCAGTGCGCAAATGTTGGTAAGGTCAATCTGGTACGTAATATTTTTTTTAAATTCTTTTTCAATTGCAGGAACAGAAATTGGCTCTTTCATTCCCTCTAGGACAGCGAAGTCCCCAGCAGCAGTGACCTGATCAAAAATCTTGACCTCTGCAGTAGGACTTGCCGAAGGTAAGGATGCCTTTTTTAAACTGTACTTTGCTGTGAGTGAAGGTGGGGCCTTTTATAGTTGGGAGTCACAATCAGGGATTTCAAACCTATTTTTTAGGCTGTTCCTTTCTCATATACAGTCTGGGGGAGGGGGAGTTACTGAAAATTCACGTCTCATGTGGCAGTTGCATTTACAGTTTACTTTGTACTCTCTCCTGGTTTCCCAGCGTTGGGTCCTGCTTACTAAGTGCTGGTTTTAGCTCCTGCTCCTCTAATCTTAATTTTGAAGTCTCTCGTAGACCCATGTATCCTTGACTGTTTGTTTTAATTGCTGCAGCATCGCTCCAAGCGTCAGTGTATCAACCTAACCATCTGTGTTCCAGCAAGAAAAATCCAGTTAAGCAATTGACCCAGTCTCACATGCGTGTAAGGATTTCTTTTCCCTATGTACCATTGGTTGAGTAGAAGTGCTGAAGGTTTATATCTGCCCTGTGCAGTGTGCATCCAGGTGTGGTTTTCTCCACATCTGTGGGCTAGTCCAGGGCCACACCTCCAAAATAAAATCCAGCTGGTACTTCACAATCTGAACAGCAAGTCTTCTGAGACTGTTAGGAAAGATTTCTTAATTGTGGGTAATTTTCCTTCCATGTGGCAACCCCTAAACTTTTTGCTGTTGTTTTCACCATGATCTAGACTTTGCCAGCAAAGTGCAGCCTTCTTCCGCACTCCTCTGGGCTTTCGCTCCATTCTTACGGGGAAACTGACATGCCCTTAAGACAATCAGTACCGGGAAACGTTTTCCGTAGTTCATGTTGCAGCTTTCGCGCAACATGATACAAGAGGGCACTGTAAGCTAAGTTACTGTTCTCTTGGGTCTCTAGTCTTCTACAGGCCCTAGATACTCTCTTTGGATTGTTAATGAACGGTGCAAGTGAATCACGGAAGGGACTGGTGGTAGCGATCGTTTCTTTGTGTTTTTGAGCTCCTTTTGGCGTTTAAGCGTGTTTCTCACGCTCAGCCCAAAATGGTGGCCTGGCTCCCAAAATGGCCAGACCACGAGGCTCTGTGTCCTGTCCGCTGACCGTCTTCCCCCCCTTCACCTTCCCCAGGTCGAGCCGACACGGGGCCTTCCTTATTTGGGCATGTACTTTCCCGCGAAACACAGATGTTTTCGCGGGCTTCTACAGGCCTTGTGTGTGCCTCCAGAATGTGGGCTGGGATGTCTGGTCCCAATACATATCCTGGGTGCCAGAGAATCTAGTGTGTCGTGAATGCCTGGGACCACCGTGGTCCGTGATAGGTCCACGTATGGTGTGAGTGTTTTGTGAGCAGATCTGCCATTGGGTCCCCTCCGTTTTGGCGTGAAGGGAACCGTGGATAAGATGGGGCTGGAAACACCACTACCATGTCGATCTCCTGAGTTCTCACGAACGAAGGAATACAGGAGCCAAGTATCCTGCAACCACGAGGCTGAACCGAGGAATCGCTGGTGACCCGCTGAAGGACTGCTCCTCCGCACTGCTGTCGCTTTGTGAAACCCTTTCTACCTCTGATCGAACGAGAAGGCCTGTACTGGTACTTCGACCCTTTGGAATAGTGGGAACAACTATTCTCGCCATCTTCACCATCTCCTGCACGTAAGCCTTCGGAAGTGTCTCTGGGCCATCCAGTGAACTGACCAGCCTATCCAGGAGTCTTGCTCTGTAACCGCTGTCAGGTTGCTGCTGTATTACAAGTCCTTGCCACTCTCTCACAATTCGTACACTTGGCATTCCCTGGTCTGAAGTGAGCGGTGTACATTGGGCTGAAATACACACGGCCGCTCCGTCGCCCTGCTGTGGTGACAATCTGTGCGGGTTCACTGCGTTTGGGACATCCTCCACTCTACTTCTGCTGCTGCGGAATCTACACGACGCTGAGACGTCCCCTGCTCGTATCTGAACCTGCCAGCACTGAAACTGACGCGGAGAAGCCTGGGTCTGCCTGCATCGGGGACCGGTGAGTAGCATCGCTAGGAACTGGTCGCCCTCCTGCAGTAGCCCATAGCTTGTCCCTGCTGTGTCAAACAGCACGCCTTTCCGTACTCGCGCTCTGCTTCTGCCCACAGTGGAGGCTGCGCTTGAGTCGCGGAGCTCTGTTCATCTTCATTTGTTCATCGAACTAAATTGCCTGATTTCCTCGAAGAGACTCCCCTTTGCCCGTTGGCACCAGCATGTGCAGGTACTTTTGAGCAGAAGGCTCCACTCTTCGTAGGGCTCGGACTTCCTTTTAGTTAGGTGCCTCTGAAGGCGGACTGGGTCTAACTATTATTCGCACTGACTGTTTTCCTCCCCATCTAGGTGGTCTACACATTTCGTGCGTCTAACTCGTTAGACTCGTTTGTATTTGTATATATATTGTATTTGATTGGTATGTGTTGGTTTACTTGAGTTTTATTGTGATTTCTCGCTATGGTCAATGTTACAAAGGCCTTGTAATAAATGTGTCTCTATTTTTAATATAACACCTGCTTGGAGTAATTTATAAGTGTCCTTGCTTTGTGTACTCATTGCAGGCTTTCAGTCACCCTCACCCCTCTTGAGACCTAGTCTTGACCGCCGCGATCGCTACCTTGATTGGTCTGGCTTGTCCAGAGGTTACCCTGTTCCAAGAAACTAGGTTGGCCTTCTGAACCTCTGCCCCTCCAGGACAGAGTTCAGAAATCTGTCTTAACAGAGACTTGCAGTTTTTTCTTCTTTTTGTTTCTTCTTTTTTTTTATCTTCTCGCCCCTCCCTCCCCAAATAAGAAGACCACTGCCTCAAGGCGCTCTAGCTGTTCAGCATAGTGAGACCCCCTTTTCGTGGGTGGGGTAATTCCTTCCCTTTTCTAGTTCCACACAATGACGGTTCTACTGATCAGTCTTGATCGCTTTCAAACCGTCACCAAGTAAGGGGATACATGCTCCTACTGGCTGCGCCTCTCTCTGGCTTTGGAGCTGTTACTGCCAATATTCGACATGAATCGGTCCATGCCCAACCCTTTAAGTAATAAGCTATCTACACGTGTTAGGTAAGAATTTGCAGCTGGTGTGTGATTTTACGACACTTAGTATTAGATAACCCACCTTTTAATATAGGCCTGTATTACTCAAGTTGGTAGAGTGACTGAGCAGCCAGGCTTATCTTGAGAGGGGTAATATGAGCTGTACAGCTGTATGATGAAATCATTAAATGCAGGTATCGCAGTAAACTCTTAGACACTTATAGTTATAGTATGAATATGTGCCCCTTTTGGGGTAGGACCAAGTCAGATTTGCATATAGTTTTTCCCCTTCTGTAATGGCTTGGCAGGCTGAGGGTTGCCCAGAGCTGTCCCCGTGGTTATGAATAATTCAAAACCTTCCAGCATCACCTTTCTCTTTTGCTATATATAATATACGCACAAGTATAATTATACAATCTTTAAAAAGCAGCAACTAATAGTAACAATAATCCCAAAATTAGGATTAAATGCAACACAAGCAATAAAGTAGGTGAGTAAACTTTTCTTATGCTAAACATATTCCAGCACTGAGTGACTGAGGTCAGTATTAGCACTTGATTGTAATCAGCATTACAATATTGAGTTTTAAGTAAGGGGGGGGGGTTAAAGTCCGACCAGACCATACTTGGTAAGTAATCCCAGAGGGATGTAGGCAGTCTTGTATCCAAGCAATAATTGTGTTCAACAATCAAAACCTGTAAGGGAAAAAGCACTGCCAAAGCCAATAGGCTCAGAAGAGGAGCCTTTACGGAGCTAGGGCAGCCAATGTCAATGGCCCAGTTCAAAGTTCTGATGCTCTTTTCTTAGAACACTGTTTTAAAATAGTCAGTAGTTTAGTAGAAAATCACCAAGCTCAAGAGGAGCCACCTTGAAGAAGCACAAGGTGGGAGGCCAGTGTAGGTGAGCTACGACTCAAAAGGGTTTAAAGTAGTACTCCGCAAGCTAGGAAGCACCACAAATGGCAAAAGGTAGATGTAAACCAAACCCCACAGTACCTGAGAATTGTTTCCAGCTGGATGCCTTCCTGTTGCAGTCCCGTGTTCCTGGTCCATGGTTGTGGGGGCGAAAGGGAGGATGTCTGGCGGGCTATTGCGGGAGAGAGAGAGAGAGAGAGAGAGAGAGAGAGAGAGTTACTTGATCCCTCGGTCCTGTTTCTGTAGGGTCCTCTGGATGCCCACAAAGTTTTGGCCGGATTTACACTTCTGAAAGACCATGCACTTGATGGTCAGGGGTCCCCGGGCATTGGTATTCTGCAGCCTTGGAAACTCATAGCAAGTCGGGGGTTGGCTAGTTGCTCCCACTAGCCCAACGGAGGAAGTGGTCTTCCAAGTCAAAATGAAAACTGAGTCAGCACCGCTGCACGGCTTCACCAGGCACTTCGCTGTCCAGGAGGGTGCTGTTGACATCCCTTCACGTCTTCTTCCTTGGGTGTTGTCATCCAGTTATTGACTCTGCCTCTAGTCCCCAAAACCTCACCTTTGTTCACAGTCCTAGGGCTGTCAATCGCCCAAGTAAAATCCCAGAAATAACTGACGAGAAATGGCGAAAAGACAGATGCCATTTTGGGGAAATTACCCCCTTATGGTGCTGTACTGCAGCTGAGAGATGGCACACAGGTAGTGCAAAAGAAACCACTGCCACCAGCCATTTCTGGTTAGTTACAAGGAAGTGGGATAAGAGTTACTATGTAACACCCCCAGCAGTCCACGTAGGGCGGTGTGTGCTGGTGGAACCACACGAGAAAAGATGAGACAAAAGTCATCTTACTAGTCTTGGGAAGAGTAGTTCATCTAAGAAAAGTATGGGACTTCTCAGTGGCACTGCACATAAGGTGCTGTGTCGCCATGCGAAAAGCAGATGTCTGTGTAGTTTACCAGACTCCGTAAACAGTAAGAAACCAAATATCCTAGTCAGTAAAATGCGTGAGGATGAGGTCCTACTCACTTGGGAGTAAAAATTAAAAATCCTTGAGTCCAGCAAAAGATTTGGAGGTCTGCCTTAAAGTTAAACGAATTGGCACAGAAATGAAAATGCAGGCCGTGGCGCATGTGTGAGAAACCATGCCTCAACAAAATATGCTCATGAGTGCTGCACTGTTTCAGCTGTAGTGTATAATTTATGCCACAGTGGTCATGCCTATGGGGGGTAGGGAGAGGGGGGGTTCTGACCCACATGTATAGTGCCTGGTGTTATATTGACTTTTTCTTCCCCCTCCAGTGAGGATCACTTTGATCAGGAGTTCTGTCCCTTCATGCCCTCCCATTTCCAGTCCCTATAATTTCCTGTACATGTTGCTGTCTGCAAGCTGGTACGCTATAAGGTTGCTATTTAGATTTAAGAAACTGAAACCTTTCAAGGAGCTGGCCATCCTGCTGCAGTCTCCACCTCTCCTGTTCCCTCCCAGGCCCTTTGCACAGTTCTGGCATCTCATTTCCCCAATACAACTCTGGACATCCTGTCCACTCTCTCTCTCCCTCTACCACTCCAGACCCTGTATCTCCTCTCTCTGTTCACTCCCGATGATATTTCGAGACAAGTCCAGATGTTTCTAGACAAGTCCAATCTATGAAAGTCTAGTCAAAGCAGGTGCTCCCCTGCTCCTCCAGAACCATTAAGGACCACATTGACACCCTTGCTCCAGCCTTGGCCGATTTCTGCACATCACCCTTTTGCCACTGGTACCTTCCCCACCCCCTTAAGGGCTCCCGTGTGCACCCTCTCCTTAAAAAGCCCTATGCCGAACTTTCCTCTCCAGCAAAACGTACGCCCGATCTCCCTCTCTCCTTTAATATATTTTATTTATTACCTATACATATTTGTTTAGGGCAAAACGCATGTGTTTCCTGTGCAAACTCCTGGAAAAGCTGGCCATCTCCCAGTTTAATCTGCATACTGAATCTGTTGGTTGTCTCCATGATCGCCAGCCTGGCTTCAGAGCAGCCAGAAGCATAGAAACTGCTCTCTCTGAACACCAATGAAGACTTGCTCTCTAATCGGGACTCTTAACACCGTCTGTCCTCATTCTCCTTGATCTATTCTCTGCCTTCAACACGGTCAACCACACCATCCTGCTAAGTTGTCTCTGTGACAACCTGGGTATCACTGGTCAGGCCCTACCTCATTTCTCTTGATTGACCCTCCCATGCCCAACTTGGGTCCTTCCTCTCTACATGTGGTGTTCCCCAGGGGTCTAATCTCTCTCTCTCCCAGGCTCTTTAACCACTAACCGGCACCTCTGGAGCACCGCATCTCTGCCTTCTGTTATAACTTTCAGTGTTCTGCAGATGACACTCGGCTCTCCTTCAGGCTCCCCTCAGACTCTTTGCTCCTTCTCTCATACCTGGCGGTCTGTCTCCAATTCAGGAATGGTGTGCCTTCAACGATGTCTGCCTTAATGTCTTAAGACCAAAATCCTCCTCTTTGGGACACCTGCTCCCGCCTTTCCTCCCTCTCTCACTCTGGTCGCCCACCCTGGGCCCACTACCTGCACCTCCCTTTGAGGCTAAAGACCTTGGTGTCATCTTCGACTCCACCCTCTCTCCTCACATCTCTAAGGAGTATCACCCAGCTGCACCTCCTCAGAGGTATTCCTCCTTTTCTCACTTTCCCCCTAGAAGCTCACTGTCTGCCTTGGTTCTCTCTAGGCTGCACTTCGCCCTTTACAACTAATCCAGAACAGGACTGCGAGACTTGTCCTTGGCCTCGAGCCCAGGGACCATATCTCTGCAGCCCTGAAATCTCTCCACTGTCTCCCTGTGGCTGCAAGGATCAAGATGAAGACGGGGGCCACGCTACATTCAAGGCTTTATGGGCAGGGGACCATACTACATCCAACTTTCTCTTACTAAGCATCTTCCTTCACAAGCCCTCGGCTCCTCCACCTCAACTCTCTGAGGGTCAGACGTTTCTACAGGCTGAGAGGGTGGGGTGGGGGTAGATCTCTGTCCTTGGCGGGCCCCTCACTTTGAACAGCCCCCCTCAAACTAGAGCAGGAACACTTAAGGTTCCGGAAGCAACTCGACCCATCTTTTCACTTCCGCTTTCTCTCTCCCTTGCTGATGCCCGTCTGCTGCTCAAGCTGGTTACCTGGCCACCCACTGAACGCATGGGACCAGGCTCCTCAACAACCAGTTGCCCTAGCACTGCCTCCCGGCCTCCCAACCACTTGGGGAGTGTATCTGCAACACTACAGTCCCCTGACTCCCTGCACTTGACGGCAGTCATGCGTTCAACTACACTCTCCCCTGGCAAACCCCCCTGCACTTGTGCCATCTAAAGGACACACAGCCTAGTAACATTGTTGTTTTGTCCTCCTGTCTTCCCTTCCTTGTCGCACCTAGAAACACTTGTACAGGTGTGTTATAAATGACTTGTATCATATCAAATGGGGACACATCGGGCAGGAACAGTGATAGCAAGCCCACTATAAATGGATGGTTTTGGGTATAGAGAAGTTGCACAAATACTTGAGCATACTAAATGTACTTTTTGTTTCTTTGTTTTTTCTCTTTTAGGAAATGATTCAATCAATGCACTCTTTAATGTGCTTTTCTTTGATTCCGACAATTCTCTGTGTATTTGAAAGGATGGGGAATTAGAACCTTTGACAATTCCTGGTGAAGTTAATTGTAAATAGCTGATAGAGGGCCTTGATGAAAGTCGAAGAGAAATACATGGAGAAAATGATTTCAAAGCAGTAGTGCTTTTCCTGTCAGCAGGTAGCAATGTTTTTTTTTTTTGTCCCATCTATTTGATGTTTGGGAGAGGAGGGTACATCTGACGTCCCTATGCAGAGGCATTCCCTTTTTTCACACACACAGCGTGCTGCACAATGCCCACCGCTCTTTTACAGCATCTCTTTCCTCTATAGTAACTCTCTAGTATAGTTAGTCTGCATGATTTCTCTTATGTTATTGGGCATTTGTAGAGCGCATTTTACAATTTGCATGATCTGTAAGCACCATGGGTTGAATGCCCTCGGGGACTGTAGTCCAGGTCATAGTATGTGTGCAGCTAGACTGAGTGGGTAGCTGCATGGGGATGGGGGAAAGCACCAACGAGTGTGCAAGAAGAAGCAAAAATGAAACCAAGTGGACAGATAGGATCGTACTTAAGGCGAGTCACTTACCCCAGTGTACAGCTCGAGCAAAAAGTCTGTTTTGATAGTCACATTTTGATGTTTTAACTTGCCTTTTCATACCCGCAGCCAAGAAACAGTGAAGGACACAGAAATTATTTGACGAATAATTAAAATCTATTGTGATGCCCAGGCACTAATTCAGGCTTCAAAAAGAAAGGTAGAGGGGGGAAGCTACTGGAGGAATCGGGGAAGTGCTGGAAAACGTAGTTGTGTGAACTACAAGAAGGAGATGCAGCATAAAAACAAAAGAAAACAAGCTGATGTGTGGAAACTGACTATTCCAAAACTTAGTAATGGCTGTTCAGTTATGGTCACAAAAGCTGGAAAACGTAAGTCTTACTCCTACATTCCTGCCTCAAAACCTGCCCTTGTTACTTCACCTGGACAATTGAAAGAGACTGCGGTAAATCGGAATATGTCTGTGTGTAATGTTGCAGTTCCCAATGATGTAACTGCGCAACAACTAGAAAATATTGGGCTATCGAATAAATGTCTATGGCATGCATAACACATCTTCTCCAGAGTGTGTCCTTGGATGGAAAGTGATGGCTGCAAGTCAGGATTTCCAGGGATATATCCTGGGGCTGATCAAAACCCCTTTTCCTAATTTTATCATGAAACTCCTCAGTTAGTTGTCTGCAGTAATCATTCACAATTCCAAACTCATCCTAAAGTTGTCATGGAACAATCCTGTAGTAATCCCCCCCACTATCCTGAAGTTGTCATGGGGTCATCCTGAAGTAATGCCCGACCCATCCTGAAATTGTCATGGGGTCATCCTGGCGCAATACAAGATCACTGGAAGTAATCACTGGAAGTAATCCGAACTCCTCCTGGAGTAGTTTCTCTGATAACTCTGGAGTCATCTTATTTATTTTCGGCTATACACATACTTTGTTTTTGGATGATCTCCCTGAACTATCGATGGATGAGTCCAGAATGATTCCAGGAAGATTCCTTTTTGACTTGGGAGACCTCTTATATTTGAAAGATGCACAACAAGAATAGCGTAATTCTTTACCTAAAAGTGAAATGAGGTTGGGGATCGCCTCTCCAAATGAGTCACTTTACAGCTAACAGCTTCTGTATACGCTGTTAGTGCAGACTTTTTTTGGGGTTGGGCATTGCCATTTGGAGTTTCACCTTAAATAATCAATTTTTAGATGACTTGGCTATTGGATATCGAATTAACGCTCCTTGATATGATATGGCATTTATAATGTGCCAATACACAAGTATTTCAAGGCGTGAAGAGGCAAGGGAGGGGGAACAGCGGGAAGACAGAGACAACGATCCTACTAGGCCAGGTGGCATTGAGATTGAGGAGGGGGAGGGGGCAGTGCAGTACATGGGAACGACAGTAAAAATAAATAGAATAAATAAAAGCAATAAGTACAATTCTGGCCAGCTGGTGGCAAGTGTAGACAGCAGGTGTCAAGTGCTGGTAGGGGGCCATAGGGATACAGAAAACAGTCCCCAAATGCAGTAGCCAGTCAGAGATGAGAGAAGAGGTAGTGGCGGAAGGGAGCCTGAGTTGTGTCATCCACATTAACTGAAAGTTGGGACAGAAAGTGGCAATGCAGTGGGCAAGAAGTGCCAGCCAGGGAGAGAGGTTAGACATGTGGGTAACACTGCAAGGAAGAGAGAGGAGAGACAGGACTTAAGTTGGACCTGGGAGGGTCGATCGGAGAGGAAAGAGGTCAGCCAAGCCAGGGCCTGATCGGTGAGACCCAGGTTATCACGGAGACGGTTGAGCAGGATGGCATGGTTGACCGTGTCAAAGGCAGAAGAGAGATCAAGTAAGATGAGGACACAGCGTTTTGGAAGCGAGGTTGGACAGCAGGTCGCCATGGATGTCCAGGAGAGCAGTTTTTGTGCTTCTGGGAGCTCTGAAGCCAGACTGATGGCCATGGAGACAACCAACAGATTCAGTGTGAAGATTAAGTTGGGAGATGGGCAGTTTTTTCAGGAGTTTGCCCAGGAAAGGAGTGATGGAGAATGGGCGATAGCCGGGCAGAAGGGATTGGCTGTGGGTTTCTTAAGAAGAAGGTAAACATGGGAGTGCTTCAGGGGAGAAGGGAAGACTGGATACTGAGCAATTGTAATATGCACATTTTGTATGTGCTATGTCATGGGTGACGGTGCGTAGAACTCATGCACAAGTTGGCACTTATGAAAATTAATTTGAACTGTCCACAATAGAGCAATGCAATATGGTTTGAGGACTAAGCCAGGTCTGCACAGTTTCTTTTGTACAGGGGGGAATGAAAGTCATGCAGGTTTGAATACCTCTATTCTGTTTGAATCACTTCATTCACTATCTCCAGAGCTCTCAAAGTACCAGTGGCATAGCTCTCATCCTTTTGTGTTGCCGAGGTGCGTGAAAACATCAGATTTTTGGTTTTGACGGCACCTAAATATTGCCAAAACAATTGCTACGAGAAGAAAGGGGTGCCAAGAAGCAGTCTTTGTGGTTGACATGACAACTGGAACTGCTGCGGCATGCAATTTCCAATACACTGTTAATTCCTGTTGTACTACGCAGATGTAATCCAATAGGGGTTTGTTAAATATATTTTAGACCATCAGGAGTACTGTCATGTGTCTGTGTGACTTGGAGCCGCAGAGTGATCTCTTTGCGAGACAGACACATACTCGCTCTTTCTCCTCTCCCCCGCACACCCTGCAGCAGCTCAAGCTTTGTCCTGTGTTTTTTGTGACATTTGTGGCTAATATCATGAGTGCCTCTGGTTTTCCTATCAGGGTTTTTGGTTGGCCACAGGTATGTGCCGTTGGTGTTCCTGCATGTGGGCGATGGGACGCTCCAACGTTCAAAATGTATGTGTCTTACTGGCATCCAGGGTATGGAGAGTGATGTCAGGGGTGATCAATTAACTGTGGCTTTGGGTGCTGGGTAGCGAAGAAAGGGATTGACATTCACCACCATTCTCGAATTGTGCCAGCTTTTACACAGTATCGCGGTTAACGTTTCTCCTGGCTGAATGGTGGTTTTCCTCTGCAAAAATGTTTTGCTATGGTGGCGGTAAGCCGAGAAAATGTCTGTTTCCACAGCGGCTTTGCCATACAAATGTAAGCTTCTGAAAGTGCAATGTTTCATTTTCAGCTGGGTGCTGGCGTTGAATCCCTTTTTTGATCTCCACAGGATTAAACACGCAAGTGGCTGTATTAATGGTGGTCTTTTTTTTGTGAGGGTACACATGCTCTTACTCCCTCCACAGGATGTTTATAGCATCAAATCCTGCTTTGATTAACTTCTGTGGGAAACAGTGATCAGTTCTCATGACCTCATTTACTTTCAGCACGTGTTTAAAAGACCCTCTGCTATATGGCTGGACCTTTTGAAGAGCCTTCATGAGGTTATCTGGGACATAACATTTTTTGCTGTTGTTTTGATGTCAGGAATATAATAAATTAATGAGAATGGTCTGGGGTGCATTGGGACTCATACAAGTGTTTGTGCTACTATGCCAGCGTTCAAATAAATGAGTTCCTTCTCTTCCTCCCCGTCTTGCCTTTTCCTTGGGCCGGGGTCTGATGGCGCGGTGGTGCAGCTGGTGATCTGGCCTGCGCCTGCTCTCCCCTCCCATGGTGCCTCCCCAACCTTTTTAGAAGTAAGCTATCATAATCGGTGCATTAAAGTCACATGGGGCTGCTGAGAACTGTGCAGCCATCCAAAATAGGAGTGAGGGGGATGAGAACTGTGTGCGCATCATCAAATATTGTCGGCTGTGGGGCCGGTGTCATTGAGTATGTGGAGGGAGGGTGTGCGCCCGGCGCCGTTTGTATAGTGTCGCCTGCCTGTTTTCGCTTTGGAGGCGAGCATGCGGTACACGCTCGGACGTTCCCTGTATTGCTATGGCAGTTTTGTGTGAGAAAGGTGATGCGCAATAGGGGGAGGGTCCTCCGTTGGTTGTTGGGCCCAGGCTGGTGTGGGGCGTATGGGAGCCTGTGCGGTATGGCGCTGTAAAATGTAGTTGTGTGACAGGGATAGCACACTTATCGTTCCTGCCTCCTGATTCTGGTGGCAGGTGAGAGGCCTATGAGCATACTGGAGGGATAATGAAGGGTTCTTCCGTGTTCCGTAAAGTCTGTTTTTTGCAATAGCCTGTTTGCCAACCACGCGTGACTTTCCTCTAATTCAGATGCATTCATGATGGGTGGAACAGGGCCAGATCATACCCTGTGGAGGCCCCTGGATGGTTGGATATCTCCACCCCCACTTGATTCCCATGTGGCTAACATTCCTTGTGAAGTTTTCTTTGTCTAAGAGTTGGTGCTTCCTCGGCCTGGGGCCATTGAGGCACGGGGGAATATGATGGAATAGATGCTGGTACCCTATCTGTAGGGATTTGTGCATTTGTCAAGTTGCTTTATTATAATTTCTGTACATGTTTCATCCTCTATTTACGATGGGGTGCTTTCGAACTTGAGCATGGTTATTTACTTGCACATTATAGCAGTCAGATTAGGTTGGTCCCGGAAAGGCAGAGAATGTGTTCAATCCCCCCCAGTTGAAATCTGCCTTTGCTGTTAGGACGCAGGCGTCGTGGGGTTGGGCCTGTATTTTGGGTGTGATGTTCCCGCATATGAGACAGATTTAGGACTGCGTGGGAGTGGCTGTAGGAGCTGAGTGAGGTTTTGGTTGGGAAGAGATATGGCAGGAGATGGATGTGGAAACCATGAGCACTGAGGGGGACTTATAGGGTCATTAGAAAGGAGCCGGATAGGCATTCATGGCAGCTCTTCCTGGTTGACATATATGAAGGGTTAAGGTGCTGAGGTCATTGGGATTTTCGGGCTGGTTGAGAAGTGGAATCTGGGGTGATTGAACTGCACAGAAAAAATATAAAAGGCACTATTTCAGGCAAAATAAATACATAGGGAATGCGTCATGTTGGAAATTGTCAGATACGCCTTGATACTAGGGAATACACTTGGGATGATATGTATATGTGAAGCAGGATTTATGTGACCAGGATTTTAAGAGTTTATTTCTGGACTAGCATATTTGTTTACCTTCTTGGCACTGTGGATTAGGGGGGCAAATTGGTGTTTTGAAGAATTGGGGTCTGAAGTTAGTGATGGTTTATATATGTTTTTGGATTGGCTTAGTTATATTTGGATATTGCGAAACTATGTTTTGGGATATATATTATGAGCACATTTTAGGGTGGGGATGGGAGATTTAGGATTGGTTTCTTCTTGAGAGATTGGTGTCAGTTGTGACATTGTTCTTGCTTGTTGCCTTACTGCTGTTACCGTACAGTGGGCCATCTACTTGTAACTAACTACTACCAGTCTATCCTGGTAGTCTAATGCCCAATTGGGGCTTGTGCTGTATCTTCTATCTTTTCTTTCTTCTATTATTATTCTTTATCCCTATTCTATTCTTTGACTCTATTTCCATACATTGTATATTACATCAAAATATATACTGTAGCATGGGCACTAGAACTGTGGACCATCTAAAAAGTATCTCATGGAATGTTAATGGACTCAATAATGTGGTGAAATGGTCTAAAATGGCTCATCTACGTTCAAACTCATGTGACATTGCTTTCCTCCAAGAAGCGCATTTGGAGGATCCTGAAGCTGAAAAATTGAAAAGAGGATGGGATGGGGATACCTTTTTCTCTACCCATTCATCCAGCAGCAGAGGTGTTTCAATACTCATAAAGAAGAATTTGCCTTTATCAGTCATTACAAGCAGAGGGGATAAAGAGGGCAGAATAATATGTGTATTAGTGAAAATTCAAAATGTGGACATTCTTCTATGCAATGTATATGCACCCAATTTAGATGATCCCGTGTTCTTTCATGAGGTGGCTCATTTGCTTCAAAGTTTCCATATAGACTCTATTATAATAGGAGGTGATTTCAATCAGGTAATGGACTCAGCACTAGACCGATCAAATGGGGACTATACCAGAACGTCAAGCAAATGCAGAAGATCCTTGGAGAGTTTAATAAGGGAATTCAATTTGGCTGACGTCTGGCGATTGGAGAACCCGTCAGACAGATTATAGCTTTCACACTCAGTGTCATGATACGTATTCTCAGATTGATTTCTTTTTGACCTCTGGGCAGGTGACTTCAAGTTGTTATGATACAGATATTGGACTCATTGTCTTATCTGATCATGCACCTGTGTCTCTACGACTGTCCTTGCAGCACTCCTTGGTTAAATCCTCCAGATGGAGAATGAACTCTAATATTCTAAAGAATAATCAGATCAGGACTGAGGTAGTAGAGGGGATTGATAGTTTCATACAGATCAATAAAACTGAGGATGTCCGGGTCTCGACTGTTTGGGAGGCGCTGAAGTGCTTTGCTCGTGGAGTGTTGATTTCAAAGACTGGCAAAGAGAGGAAGTTGAGAGCAAAGGAGATCCAGAGACTTTCTTCTGAAGCAAAGCGCCTGGATGTTCTCTTCGCGGCAAGCAAAGATGAAACAACTAAGCTGCATTGCGGAAAGCTAAGTATGAACTAAACAAACTCATTTCGAGCCAGATCGAACATGCTTTATTTAGACAAAAGGTTAATTACTTTGAGAATGGTGAGAAAGCAGGGAGATTACTGGCATATAGGCTGAAGGTAGCTGAAAGCGACTGCTTTATTACAGCAATCAGAGACCAGGATAATGTACTGGAAATGCAACAAAGAGGTATAAACAATTTATTCTGTGGCCTTTATGAAAAACCCTATGACTCTGAATTGGCCTGTGGAGATCAAGAGCTTCCTTGAGTAGCATATTTCTTCTCGTCTGACAACTGAGGAGGCGGCCAGCGTTGAAGGAAGGGTGGAGGTGGATGTTATTCGGCTGGCGATTTCGAAACTGACTGTGGGCAAGTCACCTGGCATTGATGGTCTACCTAATGAGTTTCATAAGGCCCTCCCGATTCTGCGCTACAGCTCTTATGTGAAGTTTTCAATGATGCCTTTGAGTCCGGTACACTGCCGGATACCATGAGACGGGCATTGATTACGGTGCTGAAAAAAAAAACAGATCTGCTACCAGATGTGAGAATTATTGACCGATCAGTCTGATAAATTGTGACGGCAAAATACTGGCGAAAATCCTGGCGGTACGACTGGAGAAGGTCATTCTGGTTCTGATACACGAGAACCAGGTAGGTTTTGTCTCTGGTACTCTGGTAGAGCAGTGGCTGACAACATGAGGCGCCTGCTGTTGACCATTGAGAAGGAGCATAATCAGCCTGTTGCCAATGCGGTCATCTCGCTAGATGCTGAAAAGGCATTTGATCGTGGTGAGTGGAGCTTTTTGTTTGCATGTCTGCGGAAAATGAATATTGGGTGAGATTTCCAACGCTGGGTTAAGCTGTTGTACAAGAACCCTCCTGCAAGCGTGTTGACAAATGGACTTATTTAAGATACTTTTAAACTTCATCGTGGTATAAGACAAAGCTGCCCGCTGTCGCCTCTCTTGTTCATTTTGTCTATGGAGCCGCTTGCGGTATGCTTGCGAGCGGACATGAACCCTCAACCTATAATTGGAAATGGCCGGGATAATTTGATCTGGTTGTATGCAGACAACTTGTTGATTGCTCTACAGGACCCTGCTGTTGGTATTTCTTACTTGATGCGAGATGTTCATTCTTTCTCTGTGATATCAGGTTATAAGATTAACTGGAGTAAATCTGAGATCTTACCAATCAATACCTTGTGTATGCGACATGCATGTGCTCATTTTCATTTTCGTTGGTGTACCGAAAAGTTGAAATATCTTGGCATGTGGCTTGGTGCAGATATAGTGAAACTGCCAACCTTGAACTTTACGTGGCTCCTCCCGATTGTCAAGTCAGATTTGGAAAGGTGGAGTCTTCTGAAGTTATCAACTTGGGGAGAATTAACTGTATAAAAATGAACCTGGCGCCTCGGATAAATTACATCTTAAGCTTGCTCCCTGTTAAGATACCAGGAACATTTTCAAAGAGGTCAATAGAATTATACAAAGCTTTCTTTGGGATGGAAAGCCTCCAAGGCTCGCGATTTGGAAACTTCAACTCCCATTAAATTTGGGGGGGATGAATTTGCCTAACTTTCTAGATTATCATCTATCGTTCTCCACTCGCCACTTATGCAGAGTTGCCGGGTACACCCATGAACAGTCTGTACGATCTGATCTCAAATTGTGGGAGTGTGGTGCGGTCTCTCAGTTAGACCCTGGAGCCCTGTTAACTACTAAGAGATGTAAGTCGAAAAAGTCTACTGCACTCACTTCGTACTTGCAAGACTGCTGGTGTGAGCTTTCGAATCATATGGGTAGTGATCCCTACTTGCACCCGGATGCCTCCCTATGGAACAACCCGGCATTGATATATCAGGGTAAGACTCTCTTCTGGGCAGAATGGTTTCAGGCTGGTATAAAATACTTTAAGGATTTGTTTTATGGAAGGCAGTTGGATCCCATACACTTGGCCAGAAATATGACATGACAGGCTGCTCCTATGCAGAATATCGAAAATTGAAACTTATTATTTCAGCCTGTGTTGAGGTGCCGCAACTGAATGCTCAGAGTACCGCTTGGGCAGCTCTAGTGGTGTGCTCCGGTGCATCCCACCCTGCTACGACCATGTATGGGATCATAAAGGCTACTCGAAAAGGAGATGCAGGATTGCCAGCAATTTGGGCTGAGGAACTAGGGAAAGATGTTGGCATGAGATGTTGGCAGAGATGCTGTGGGAACACTCGGCTGGTGAGCTTGGATTGGGGCCTCCGAGCATCCGAAACAAAACTACTATTTAGGGGCTACTGGACACCGGAGAAGCTGTTTAGGAAGGGGCTTTTGGATAACAATCTCTGCTGGAAGTTTAAATGTTCAGGTTCTCTTGGTCACTTGATTTGGTCTTGTATCAAGACAAAGCAGTTCTGGGAAAGGGTTTGTGAAGATTAAGCTTAGTCTTGAACATTGCCGTTCCCATGAATGCCTCACTACTAATTATGGGTGATGTTTCTCTACTGAAGGAAATTGACTTTGGTAAGAAAATGTGGTTGCAGCGCGCATGCATGGTTGCTAAAAACTTGATACTAAGGTCCTGGAAATCGAGTACTTCATTTAATATTGATGATTGGGTGGAAGAGCTTCTTACCATTTCAACGTATGAAAGAGCCATTTACAAACAAACTTGAAAAATTTTGGAACATTTGGAACTGTTTTCTTGATGTTTATGGTTAATTCCAAACTTTGCCTCAGGGACATTGCTAATTTTGAATAATGTTGTTATGTATAATTACCTGTAATTCTATGCCATGAACTTGTATTGTTCCTGTGTCTGTTGTATGGTTTATTGTGAATGTAATTTTCAGTACTAAACTTCAGTGTTTCTTCTTTTCCTTTCTTTTCTCTCCCCTTCTTTCTCCCCTGTTCTTTCTCTTCTATATAGTATTTCCAGTTAGTTAATGATAAATTGTTTATTATGTTTTGACTTTAATTGCCTATGTGCATGATTAATTGGTCACTAATAGTCAGTGTTTGCACTTCTGTTCTTATTAGTTGTTCTGACAATAACATTTTAAACCAAAAACAAAATGCTAATAAATAATGCCCGCTTTCACAAAGCATTCAGAGTTTTCGAAACCTGAAGGTGCCGGCTCTTAAAATGCCAAGGAATTCTAATGCTCGAGATAGTAGGTAATGATTCTGTGAAATGTTTGGATTTGCATTGAAGAAGAAATGCAATCCCAAATTTCACTATCCTCTTGCTTTTATTGGTTTTCTTCTTTTTTGCTTGCCTACTTTTGGCCACCTTTCCTTCCTTAATTGGTATCTTTTTAATTAAGTGCATATGGGTCGGATGCGTGTTAATTCTCCAATGCACTGCTCTTCCTCCTCCATCTTCCAGCGGTGCTTCACGGTCAGATACGATAGAAATCTGTGTGTTTCGCAGTTAATTCGGCATTACAAGTACGCATATCTAAATTGAGAGACTGGTTGTAAGTCTAAAGCACAATGTGAGGCGTTGTTTGTTTTCCTTCCACCAAAGATCTGCCAACTGCTCATTGACCTCCCAGACTTTGGTCAGAACCTTCTGCCAGCAGTGCAATAATGATAGAAGAGGTAGTCCCCTTGCAGGGTGCCTTTTGTGTTTTCATTGACTGGTGACTAGGCATCTGGGGGCAATGCGCTGGTACACAAAAATTGGACCTTCTGCGACATCAACATATGCATGAATATAGTTCAAATTGAGGCAAGGCACCAGTATTAACATGCACACATGTTTGGTTTTGTAGCCACCAAAATATCACCAATTCCATTGCTACAGGCAAGAAAGGGCTGACAAAAAACAGTCTTTTGGCATAACAACTGGAAACAACTGGAAATGCTGTGGCATACAATTGCAAACAAATGAAGCTTGAATTCCTGTTGTACTATGCAGATGTAATCCGTATTAATCAGGAGTACCATCACATGTCACTTGTCTGTGTGAATTGCACCAGTGGAGCTGCAGCGGAGTGATCTCTTTTAAAGATGGAGACTGAGGCAGGCCACCCTTTCGCTGCCTCTGTGTTTTGCGCTGGGGCAAGTTATCAACATAATATTACCATAGTTCAGGAGAGATGGTATTTTCATTTGGTCATTTCCATGCAGTCGTCGCGCTTGCAAATTATCGCATCAGATTGGTTTTGGTTTCCAGTGTTTAGTAAATGAAAATGGATATCCGATTGCAAACATTTGATCTAAAAGGTGAAGTATGTTTTATTCTGTGGCGTTTTGTGTTCCATAGTGTGCCGGCCACTTGGGAGGAACATGGCTTCAGGCTCTTCTGAACTGTCAATCGATGCAATGATTTTGCATAGATAACTGTATGTGCAAATGAGTATGTAACGCCGCTAATAATCGAAGCCTTTTGTTTCAGTGGTCTGGGTTAGTGGGTTCTATTTTTGTTCCTCTAGAACAATGGTAAAGAGATCAGGAATTTTGAAAATACTGACGTAACCTAAAAAGATGAAAATGCATGCTTGACACATTGCATCCCGTTTTCGTTGGTGGTTATTTCAAGGATTTGCCTCTTAGTTCTCGGCCGTATTTCCCGCTGCCGCCTTGTGGTTAGCGACAAAGCCTAGCAGGATGACCTCACAATAGCCACCTGGAAAAGCGTGAGCTAAACTATTAGTCTGCTTTGATTTAGCAAGAAAATATCCATCGAAAAGGAGACAGTTTTAGTAATCTGACGTACACATCGGTGTAAAATGTTGACATTTAGTGCTTAAAAGACCAGGTCACTCATGACCTGGAAGAAGGGGCTCCTTGAGTAGCAATTTGGCTTCAGGAGACCGGTTATGCAAACGTGAAAAATCTTTGTTGCATTTGCCAAGTACGCCTGTTTTGGTGAAGCATAATTGCTGCAATGTGCACTTTATCGCTGCAATTTTGGGTTTATTTTAGGGGTGGGATCTTCCTTTGGCCTGGCGATCACTGCTCCTCCACCGATTTTTTTTTTGTTTTTGTTTGTTTTTTTGTTATCCGCGCCCCTTGCCGTGCATATGCACTGCAATAAAGGAAGACCAAGCAAGGACAGACGTATGTAAATGCACACCTGTGCTTTTTTTTTTTAGCTTGTGGTGTACATAACAAGATTATAGACAAACATTTGTATTCTTATCCATGTTTATGTTCAGTGTCAAAAAGAAGGGCACTTCCCTAGATGTTGCTGCATCTATTTTTCCATCAATTGTGTTCTCTGCACGCTGTCACTCTTCTTCCTCCCCCAACACCCCACCTTCCGAGTGCACAGTCACTCTTTCGGCACGCACATGCTGTCACTCCGTGTGAACGCTGTTGCTCTTCCCCCCGCATGCGCTGTCATTCTCTACCCGCACCTGCTTTTGCTCTCTATCGCACTCTTGAAGATATCACCTTATTCTGTCTTCTCCAACTCTCACCCCTTACTTTTTCTCTCGTCCTTCCTCTCACTCACGTTTTCTCTCACCGTTTCTCGCTCATATTTCCTCTTGCCCATCCTTGCTCATCATTGGTAAATTCATTCAATGGCTTCCTCCGTTGCTCTATTCCCCTTCTCATTCCATTGCATGCTGCACCCCTTATCGCATTCCTCCTTTAAAACTTTGAACTCTCCTCTTTGCACCATGGTGCCTATAAATGCAAAGAACAGTAGTAAACGACAAAACTATTGGCATTGCCAATGCTTGTATTTTTGGCGATTGAGAGCCATTGAACTGAGTGGGCGTATTGGAGGCTTGGCGTGTGAGTCAGCTGATTGTGAGATGGATGACGCCCACCTAAAGCGTGTGAGTTTAACGTTAAAGCTATGCAGTGACCATGAGAAGGAAGGATGGTTTTCCTTTCAATTCTAGGTGTTGTATTTTCTTTCCCGTTTAAAATGAAGAAAAACGACATGGCCACAGGAAACTGATTCATTATATTATACTTTCCCATCCCTCCGTATTGCGTGACCTCTCTGCTTTTGGTGGGTGTCATCCGCCATGGAATCGGTTCACTCGCCCGCCAAGCTCCTAAACTGTCCATATAATTCAACGGGCTCTACCCGGCCAAAACGTAAAACTTCTTTTTTCACTCGTTATGGGGCAGAAAAGGTTAAGCTTTAGTATTGCAAAACAAATAACCTCATTTCAAATTTCTGCAATAGATGTGATTCTTATCATGGCTGCTAGCAATATCTACTGGGGTATAGCAGTATTGTCACTAGTGGTATCGAGTAGTTGTCCTGCTTCAAACGGGGCAGACTAAAACACAGGACACAGAACCGGGTGAACTCTTGCTTACAGCCCGCTAACTACAGATGCAGCGCCTATCTCTCTCCTACGCGTGTACCGCGTCCCTGTGCCCATTTGCTTACGGGACGTTGGACGTGCCACATAAGCAGTAGCTGACCACGGTGAACTCTAGGACTGACGGAGACATGGAGGGATGCTCGCGAGCACGATAAGGATTATTTGAAGATGAGACAAGCAGCCTGCAAGCGATTGGGGTAGTAGGATGGGGGGTTAAGTTATTGGGAGTGAGAGAATGATGTGAATGAAGGGATATGCTCCTGCCTTCCTCTCTCTTTTGATAATTTATTTAAAAATAATTGTACTGTGTATTATGTACTATTTGTTGTAACGGAAAGGAAGGGGGGATGAATAACTGTTCTTCCTCGTTCTTCACAAAATATCTCTTGAAATGGGAGATATTGCGTGTAATCGCCTGATCAGTTATTCTTGCTGTCACCATGGATCCTTTTACATGGGACACTGTCAGATGCACCTGGTCAAATAACGAATTCGACTTCCGCTCCTGTCGACGGGGAGCCAGCACCTGATCGCCTGAATGTATGGAAGACCAGGTAGTATGTCTTCTCTGATCTGCTTAAGCCCTTACACATTTTTGACCATGGTTATTTGTAGATACTTCTCGATGCAGCCTCTCCTCTCTGGTTGGTTGGTGTAGTAACCTCATCCTCAGTTTCCAGTGGTGCTTTGAGGAGAGTCCTGTAGTCTCTCAGCTTGTGGTGAGAGAGATACTAATATGTATACTAATTAAAATATGTTGTTGACGATGTCTGGTTTTTGGTTATATATATTCTCTGTGAATAGCCTTTTGTAGCAACCTGGGGTTTAATCTACCTACAACCTGTGTTTGGGGAAGCAGGGTAGCCAGTGGTGGCACCTTTTTGCCTTTTTATACATGTACTTCTTCATCCACCACAGCCCCCTATATAAAAAAAGAGGAAACACCCTTGCTCACATCTTTTGAACCCGTCTCTCAGCATGTTTCACAGCGCTTGGTTGGTGGATATGGAGCTTTGCTCTTTTTGATTTGCCACGTTCTTGAGACTGCTCATGAACCTCTCCACCGTTCCATTGGCCTGAGGCCTCAGAGGAGTTATTCTCCTGTGATGAACACCAATGTATCGCATGAAACGGGTGCATTCTAACCCACTTAAAGGAGGTCCATAATATTGACTTGATTGCTTCTGGAAATCCCCACGCCGAAAATGTTGTCTTATTAAGGAATTACTGCAGTCGCTGGCGTACAGGGGCATTAATCCTTTACTAAGTCACTAGGCTTAAAACAAAAAAGCTTGATTTAGAAAGGCTGCTCTGTGACCGTACAGAGCGGTCTTAATAAATGAAACTGCAAGTCCCTGCCGCATAGTGAGAGACAGGAGTTGGCTTGGGTGTGCCAGGTCTGTGTTCGTGTATATATATGTGTGTGTGGACTTGGTGTGTTGTGCTGGGAAGCCGGTGGTAGGTGGGCAAAGGGGATTTTGGGGGGGGGGGTGAAACACCCCTGTACGCCCCGTTTTACATACCCGATGGGAGAGCACTGAGTGGGGAAGGGATCACTGCCGGGGAGGGGGTGATGTTGGAGCTTGTCATATTTCTGCATTTTAAAGCTGACACAAAAACGGCTGAAGAAAATCAGTCTGTGTTTGGTCTTTAAAATGCAGAAATATGATATAGAGCCTTTAATCCATGACCGCTAACAGGTACTTCCCACCGTTGAGAGGCCCAAAGAAATCAGCTGCAACATTACTCTTGACGGTATCGGGCATCTCAGACACTTGCATTGGGTCATGTTTCTCTGGTCTCATGGTATATTGACAGAATTGCATAGTGTGCTCCACCCCACAGTGCTCTTCGTGAGCAAGATCAGCAATTTGTTGTCGAAGTTCAAAGGGAATTATCAGTTGAGCACTCCTCATGACAAGCCCCTCAGAATAGACAGATAGTTTATCTTTCATTTGCTTGATGACCTTCCGGAGACAGAGAGCCCCATCGCCTGGACGCAATAAGTTCCTGTACCTTGATTAGTGTAGTAAAATGGCATGTAAATTCGGAGAGATATTCATACAGGCCCAGACAGTAAGTTCTGAGTGAGAAAAATAGCATATTCCTCAGCAATGGACTAACCTTGTGTCAAATTAGGTAGAGGATTTCTGGACATAATGGCTGGATTCTGTTCTTTTCCTGGCTTCTACTATAGTCCTAATCTTTGAAGCGAAGGCCAGATCACTATTCGAGGCAGCATTTTTCACTGTGGATTACCATTACCATATATAGTTATTAGTGCCATTGTGAATGGCTTGCTCAACAAGAACATGTGAAGTGTTCTGTGATGAATCCTGCAGAGCCATCACTAAGCCCCAGCCTAAAACTCCCCGCATTTGGCCAGGGGCAGGCAACTGCTACCTGATCCTAACCCTGGTGGCGGTAGCATGAGGGAGGATCACATGGGAGGAAACAGCTGTCAGAGGGAAGTGGTGACTCTGTTAGGAGAGACGCGATATTCATTCTCTTCTGAGTATGAAATTTCTCTAATGCCTAGAAATCGAACGGCATGTTGACACTATACGGCTCCCTCTCCCAGAATTACCCAAAGTACCAACTATTAAGACCCTTTTAACAATCATGAAAATGGTGCACTGGGGGATTATGAAGTTAATAGCGCATCTTCTAGATGTTCTGATTCTGCCTTATATCAAGGTCTTAAACCTAGAGGAAATACACCAACCCCCTTAATAACTTCTCCTAAATCTGAACCCTCAGTTACCTAATTAGATTGGGTTAACTACGAATGAAGCAAAAAAGAACATTATGATCTTCAAGTCCCATAATGCATAATGCCCTTAGTACTGAGACGAGTAAGAGGAGCTCAAAGTTAAGGATGTGTTATGAGCTGTCTAGTTTTAATGTAAAACACCTGAGCGGGACCTTTCCGGTGCGAGAGCAGCAGCAGGGAGAAGCAACTGATGGCGTTGTGGTGGCAGCAGGATACTGTGTAGGAGATGCGGCAGGTCGGGACAATGTGGCCATGCAGAGGACACACAGCAGGAACGGTGCTGAAGCAATGCGAGAGAAGCTCCTGACACTGTGAACTGCTCCGGTATTCCATTCACACTGGAGAGTGTGCATTACTACAAGAGCTCCATTGAAGGTTGACCTGCATGGCGGCAGACCGAGAGGAGCTGTCGGAAGCCGAAGAGGTCCTGAGAAGAACAGCAGCAACACTGGCGAGTCGGAAGGGGATGCCCAGGCATACCAATGACTTGCCTGAAGCAGGTGACCCCAGAGTGCTCCGAAGGTGACCGCTAGGCGATGGTAACTATTTTGAATACCGAATAATTGAATTAAGGTGAACTGGGTGCAACTCAACCAAATGTGGGATTCCAAATAGGGGAATGTTGTAACCCACATTGTCAAAACCCGAGAAGATTGATAAACGGGCACACTGGGCACAACTATCCTACGGAGGGATTCCAAATAGGGGAACATTTTAACCGACATTTCCAAAGTCAGGAGAAGACTGATATATTGACATATTGGGCCAACTTTCCTAAACGGGGATACCAATTACATTATTTTAACCTGCATTGTCAAGTGAGGAGAAGAGTGCTACCAAGGCAAATTGGGTACAGCGCTCCCAGAATGAGATGAAAAGCAGGAGACAATTGTAATCTGCATTACCATCAGCCAAGAGGTTATACCGACAGAAAACTAAGGCTGCAGGAGCAAAGCCCTCCTTGTACTGTGGTTGTGGTAAAAGGTTGTGGTGGAAAAGAAATCACCTTGTCTTGATGAACTGTCACATTTTGGAAAGTGATTGTTGAACCTTCCTGACAAGTTTGATGGGCTAAGACGTGCTTGGCCTTTTGAGAAAAGGTGATATGATAGGTTATTTTTAATGCGCTTACCCATACGTTTCTAAGCGCGGACCGAACTTGTGTTGCTCTGTGTCGTCTTGCTTCCAAGGCGAACACATTGCCCCTAAGCTATCCTCCCGAAACCAAAGAACATTTGCATTGGATTTAGGAAGTTGTGTTTGGAGAGACTTTTTTATCAAGCAGAAGAATTTGGATGAAAAAGACCAAGCTGGAGGTTATGGACACATTAACAATTGCTTTAATTTTTGATCAAGCCTTTGGAAGAAAGTCACTTTGCCAAGTGAAAGGATATATTAAATGGAAAATACTTTGTATTGTACGTTGAATGGAACCTTGTTATTGCACAGAACTTTCTTGAAACTAAACTTTGTTCCAGATATTCCTGAATTCATCCAGAGGAAGGGAATCCAACCCTGGTCAGGAGGATTACTGTTTATACTTTTTGAGTTCAAATTAAAATGTTATTTTTTGGAATTTAAGACAGCCCAAAAAATGTGTATACTAGCGTGAGGGTCAGATTATTTTTGGATACAAGGTCATTTTTTCTTTAGCCATAGTTTGCTAGACAGGGACAGCCTTGTTACGTTAGGGAAAGATATGCGTCTGTCTCACCCCTTTTTATTTTAATAAAAGGCAACTTGTGAGAAAACTATACCTGTGTGTCTGTCTCACATTTCTGACCCCTCACATTTCACAGGCCCAGACTACTGCAAGTCTTTCTTTTTCCAATTGAGAGTAATATTGCTGTGAGCCAGATAAAGTCTTGCTGGAATAGGAAACTGATGATCTCCGAGATTCTTTCTCTGGCCTATGTTGCACAAGTAAAACCCCAAGGCCAACAGGACCAGCTTCCAAAGTCACCTCAGTGCATATAGACGGATCAAAGTATGCCATGTGATCAGCCGAGGCAACGTCCTGTTTGATTTGTTGAAATGCATCTCATCAGAGAGAACACCATTTAAATGGCACACATTGCTTCGTGAGTTCCCTTAAAGACATGCTTGTAGTACAAAAGTCTTTGATGTACCTGCTGCAGTAACTGGCGGTTCCCAGAAAAGATGGGACATCGCTGATGTCCTTGGGAGCCGAGATTTCCGAGATGGCTCTCACCTTTCCAGGATCTGGTTTCATGTCCAACGAACTTCAAATGAGCCTTGTGAAATGCAAAGCTCTCAGCATTGAGCTACAAATCTGCCTCCACCAGCACAGTGCACACTTAGGGAACCAAGCTGCACCTCACTGATGAGGTCCAACAAGACCGAAACATGGCTGGTGTTGCTTGTGTTTTTCCGTGCATGGGGGACCGGGCCTAGCAGTTCATGCCAGGCTGCTCCCATTGGTGGCAATACCTGGCTGACTTGAATATGACTGGTCCCCTTTTGCAATAGTGCAGATGGGCTAAAGCAGTTGTGTGGAAGATGGTCCAGAGCAGTGCCAGTGATTCAGATTTACTCCAAAACTTTGCACCCATTTCTTTTTGATGATCATTTACGAAAGAGTCTGGTCATGTTGTTCTAGTGTGGACCCAAAAATTAAAATGTCATCACTGTCGTTGAAACAGATTCCAATGTGCCTTATTAACTTGTGCATACTTTCTTGAAAGATCTCGGCAGCTTGTGTCTAAACAAGCCTAAATGTGTGAAAAGGTGGTTAAATTCCTCTACTAAAGGTCCAGTTCTATCTGGTGGTATCCTTTTGTTGAGGTAAAACTTCAAGAAGAATCATGCACCATTAAGAAAACGAATCATGTCATCCAGATGCATACCTGAATGTCTTTCTCTTATGTTTGCCTGCCTCATGTCCACACAGACATGTATGTCACTGACTGTACTGTTCTTTGGGACAGCTACAATCTTTGAAACCCATGGAGTGGGACCTGATACTGGTCCAATGATGTAGTTCACTAGTAAGCAGTTGATTTCTTTCTCGACTTATGGTTGGAGATGACTTGGTATCCATCAATGATGCTGGGTAATGGGCACTACTGATTTGTTGATGTGAATTGATCACCTTTGAAATGCCCCAGCACTTGATACATTTTATTTGTATCGGACTCGTGCACAAGTGTTCAAAGCGTGAAAAAGGAAAGGAAGGGAACAAAGGGGGAACAAAAAAACACACTAGGCCCAGTGACATTGAGCACGAGCAAGTGCAAGCGCATGCGAGAGGGAAGGGGGAAAAGTGCATGGAAGGAGGAGAAGTGGGAAGTGTGGAGCAAAGGAAAACAGCTAAATAAATAAATAACGAAGGTAACAAAAACAGTGGTGATGCAGCCAGCAAGTGGCAGGTGCTGGGTTGAGACAACAGACAGGAAATGTCTGATAACTGCAGGGGAAAAAGAGGGAGGGTGGTCTGTATGGTTAAGAGATGCAGACCTCAGTGCAGGGATTGCCCGCAGGTAGTGCGGGTGGGCGGCAGGGTGAGCAGGTACCTGGGCCCGGAAGACAGAGGGTAGGCTAGGTGCACATTGCAGAGAGAGAAAAAGATCAGCAAGGGAGAGGAGGGGCAAAGGCAGAAGCAAAGAGGAAGGTCTTGAGGTGCTTCCGGATCCGGAGATGGTTCTCCTGAAGTTTTCAGAGTGGCAGGGAGGCTGTTCCTGAGGGAGGCCACAGCCGAAGACAGAGATCTACCCCCAGCTTGTTTCTTTGAAAAACGACATACCCTGTGGGATTTAGAGGTAGAGGAGTGAAGAGCTTGGGACGGGCGGTATTAACGGGGAGGATAGCTGAAGGTATTGTGGACCCTGGCCCCAGAAAGCCTTGCGGACAATGCAGAGGGTTTTGACTTTAATCCTTGTGTCCACTGGGAGCCAGTGGAAAGATTTCAGGGCTGGAGAGATACGATTCCAGGGCTTGAGGCCAAGGACAAGTCTCGCAGTCCTGTTCTGGATGAGTTGCAAAGGGCGGTGAGTAGAGGCAGGTAGATTTAGAAAGAGGCTGGTAAAATAATCCAACCTAGAGTGAACCAGGGCTCGGGAGACAGTGAGCGTCTGGGGGAAAGAGAGGAAATGCAGATTACCTCTGAGGAGGTGCAGTAGGAAGTTTGACTTTTTAGAGATGTGGGCAGAGAAGGAAAGTGTGGAATCAAAGATGAGCCGAAGTTCTTAGCCTCGCAGGTGGGGGTCAGAGGAGGGTCAAGGGAGCCCGGCCAGAGCTCGAGGGGAAAGAAGGCTGAGGTGTGCTGATGAGGAGGAAGAGAGAGGAAATTGGGGCACTATGTGATGAGAGGGTTGCACAGCATGCATCACCACCACAATGTTAATGGCTATAGCTGTTCATCGCCCTAGAAGATTGCTCCCAGAGACGAAAGAAAGGAGAACCTTGAAGGGCGTGAACTTCATATTGTAGCTTCTTTTCTTTGTATTGATGCATGTTTTGGAACTTGCCATAATTTATTACTGGGCCCTTTGCAGCCCATTGAAAAACTCTTAGTTCAGATGGTGTCAGGGTTGGTGGTTTCATCATTTTGTTGAATTTGGATATTCAACGTCGCACCTGTGTCGACGACAAACATTGTAGCATGTTCCTCTACCAGTAAGTTGATGTTATTTACATGAGAGATCACAGATCAGACATCATGCAGGCACAGTCTTCAACCTTGCCATGAGCAGGTGACGGAACGTGACTCACCATTTCCCTCCTGTCATTTACATCTACATAGCATAAGTCACTATATAAATAACAAATACAAAGAAAATACAAATACATCACACTTTGCAGGTGCAGAGTTGTACACATTTGCTTTGTGCCTTACAGGTATAGAATTGCACACATTTGCTACACGGTTTTCTCTATGGTTTTCGCAGTTGCTCTATTTTGCCCTTTACAGCAGCACACTTTACATTCTCTTCAAGCAGAAATGGTAGCCGTTATTTATAACACTTACCTCCTGATGATTTTCTCCTCACCACCGTGCTGCTTTCATACTTGCTCTTGGGCGAATGGGAGATTTGATGGAGTGTATTGCCTTTGTGTTCCATGCCAGTTTGTATCTGTGCTGCTTGTGCCTCGGCCCTTGCTACAGCCACCATGAAAATGGTTGCTAACGGAAAGATGCTCCATTATCAGTTTTTCCAAAAAGAGGATGACAAGCACCCGCCTATGATGCTTCCTCATTTGTGAAGTTGTGAAAATCACAGTGGGCCACTAGCTTGAGAACCCTTGTCGCAAACGTATCCATCGATTCTCCGTGATGCTGACACTAAGTGCTAAGGTGTGTCTTTCCTGATCAATGTTCCTTTCCTGATTGAAGTGTTCACTCAGAGCTTCTTTCAGCCACTTGTATCAATCAATCTAATCAGGTGGAAGAATGGAAATATCTTCATCCTCGTCCCCTACTATGTTGATGAGGAGTTGCCTGTCAAGCTTATCAGATGAATTCTCGTATGCATCTTCAGTAGTTTTCAAATCATCTCAGCTAGTGCTCCCATTGTGGACCATGTACATGTGGTTCAGACACATGGCATATCAGGTACCCTGGCAGGCACGGGTATTGTACTAGGGTACAAGTCTCTGACCATCAGAGATGGTGATTCTGTCTGTGAACTCCTTGTCCTCTGACTTGTCTCTTGTAAATGTTGATCTGGATATGTGATATATTTGCTCCCAGGATCGAACGAGATCCCATCCATGTTGCCATTCTGTGGTGTTGAGTAGTTATTCTGCTTCAAACAGGGCCAGCGAGAACACAGGACATGGAGCTGGTGTGCAGATGAACTGGCTTTATTGTTTACAGTGTACAAACTACCGCTGCGCCTCCTCTCTCTCCTAAGCAAGCACTGCTCCCCTGTTTCTATTCGCTCTCAGGACTTGCGACAGGCTGCATCAGCAATAGCTGACCACGCTTAACTCTGCGAGTGCCAGGACACAGCAGTCTTCTTTTCATTTACTTCAGGCACTAGTAAATCAAAACAAGGAAGTAAGTTTGGGAGTTCTGGCTTGACCCATCCCTTTTAAAGCCTTGTCCATAACATGTTGAGATGTTCTTCTGCATCATATTTAACTTTAATGTGAGCTGGCATAAACCTTTATAGGCTTATTATTGTAGGAAATAAAGGAAGACCAGCTGTTGTAATAGAAATATGCTGTGGCTAGATTTGAAAAGACTTAAATGGAGGCCATCTTAAATAAGACCTATGTAAAATATCCTAGATACCCAGAGGACCAGGGCATAGCTTACTCTTTTGGGACCACAGCCACATAAGCAATGTTTAATGGGTCCGTTTAACGGTTCACTATTGAAAAATCAATGTAATTCATGAAATTGCCATGAAACCTGTAAAGGGGGAATAGCCGCGCGGGTCCTCCTGCGAGTGATGCCCGCATGGAATTCTCTGACCATTCGATGATGGTTAGGTGGACATTTCTTGCCTTGCCTCACTGAGACCAGGTTCGCTACCCAGAAGTTGGATCAGCAGGGAGGCAGTGCCAGTCCGCGGAAGAATCCACACCAACCCCTTCCTTTGTGGAAATATGTGGCCACATTTAATGTTAACATTTCTAAAGAATCAACCAAAGTATAAATGTGACCCTAAAAAGGTAAAATGCATAATCATCACGGATGCATATCAAATCATATACATATTCATAGTGGTTCCTCCTTGTGACAGGTGGTCGAGGTGGAACTGCTAAATCCGCCCCATGGGCGTGGTACAGCAGTGAGGTCCCCCCTACGTTGCAGCATACCTCACCGCCATACCCTATGTTGAGGGATGATCCCATGAGGCACCCTTCTGTTGTCCGCCTCCTGGCCCAAGCCCCCCTTTGGCCTCACCACTGCACCCTACCAGTGTCAGGGTCACACTGGGAGGGGTGCATGTGCAGGGCCCTTATGTGTCCTCGAGACCTTGACCCCCCCACATCTCTCATCCCAGCCGCTGTCTTCTGCTGCACTTACTTGGGCTCACCCTACCATTCTCATTATTTGTTTGTACTATTAATGCAATTATTTATCCTTGCTGTAATTCATTGTCTACCTTCCCCTGTCCCCACCCTGTTTGCCCTGTGGGCGCTGTAAAACAGTTTTGCTAATTAATTAATGAAATAAATAAATAAATCACTGACCACATTGTCACTGACAAACTCCCTCCCCTCACACCCCAGCTTGCATTCATATTACAGCCATAAAGTTTTCAACTAGTGCGTCTGTTCCTTGGTCTGACAAGTGAACGCCATTGTGATGCAAATTCTATGTCCGTCTCACCAGTCCATTGAATACTACTCTCAGCCACCCCTGGTTCCCTGTCAACTGGGCCAGTTCATTGTTCAGTTTCCACACCGAAATGTTAAGGGTCTTGCTGAGCCTGGAACTCTCCATCTTGTCTTTGGGATGATTTGTGACCAAGCAATCACTGCCTGAGGGCAAAACCTGCCCATCCAACCGAACAGCGAGACCAGTGCTACTCGTAGTTCCTTCCGCCCCATGGGCACTAGGTCATTTTCCCCTTTGTGCAGGATAACCAAATCCGGCTTGGGCAGTCAATGTGCCGCCCTGTGTTTTGTCATGATGCTGTGCACTTCGGTTATCCTCATGCCCCCTTTCCCTGTCCAGTGTATTGCCGCCTCTTTGTGCACACACTCGCTAAGGCTCTCACTCCCGCTTTTTTTCCATCTGCCTTTTGAAGGAGTGACCAATCACCCAGACCTCTTGCGTCAGCGGCATCTTCTACAGATAACAGAAGAGTATGATATGTTATGTCTGGTAAAGACAATCTTTCCGTCCTTTGTCCTGACATCGGTCAACCAATGGCCTTCCCCACCCCACCCCTTTTGTTAATGCTACCCCCCTGACCCTAGCAGGCCAAGTGTGGCCTTATGTGACCCTTGTAGACCCCTGGCATCCATCTTCCCAGGTTCATGATCGCATCCTCCTGGAGCCCGTGTTTTGCCGCCATTGTGGCTGCTCCTCTTCAGAATGAATGAGGGGCAAACCTTACCCCCCCAACCCTGCTGCTTCAATGCACTTCTGAAAAATCATCCTGAACTGGAATTTTGGGGCCACAGATCCGTCCTAGTGCCTAAATAGTGGACCGTCCGTTTCCCCCCCTCAAAGTGATAAAATCCCCTAGCGCGGTCATCGGACAAATTATTCTGATTCGGTTACTGACTAGGTCGAGTATTGCACCTTTTCCATCCTTATACGTTTTTGATATTCTCACATATATTTGCACCAAGTTATGGCCTAGAAAATGGATGTTGGACAGGGCTAAACCATTTGACATGTCTGTCCTAGCAGCTCCCACTACTTCCCCCCACCTGAAAGCCCCATAAAAAAGCTGTGACGAAGATGGCCCTGAACAGTACCACCTCGTAAGTGTCCCTGCATATCCCTTCCATGCATCGCACCATTATATCCAGTGCCTTTTCTCCTGACCCCTCGCCCTGTGCCACCCTACCAGTGCCTTCTTGACAGCAAAGTCATTGTTTGGGCTTAGTACCGCATATAGACCTGCCACAAACCTGGTTGTGGCCACTTTCGCATTAGCCATCCCAGCCGATGTGTCATAGAAATGCCCCATGAAAGCAATCAAGGTGTCCCAGTGAAATATACCACCCTTTCCCTTATCCCAACAGAATTCCTTATATTCATAAAATGCTTTTTCATATGCTGTCTTTTTCAGGGATCAAGGTTGCTATGCCGGGGCGCCAAAGCTCCAGAGTGTTTCAGGGATTGGAGTCATCTTTATTGCTGTCTGGGGAAACCATCCGTGGAATTCCTGCATCTTAAAACAAGACAATGCGCCATCAGCGAAATTGAGCGCCCCTGAGACGTGCTTTGATTGAAAGTGAACCCCCTTTTTGAAACATACCAACACCATATGCATCTTTAGTCTAAATAGCATGGGGGAAGATGCCCTTTGATTGTTTATTGCCATGACTACTGACATGCAGTCTGTCCAAAAAACCATGTGCCTCCCGAGCAAGCCCTCACCCCATATTGTTAGGGCTACCACGATGGGGAACAATTCTAAAAATGTAGCATTCCTAGTAAGCCCCCAGCTGAACTATACCTCTGTCCGCACCAATTGTCCCCCAAATCCCACACTCTTGGCGGCATCCGTGTATAGCGCAAACTCTTAGTTAGGGAGCGCTTTTTCCAGCCACACTTGGATCCCATTGTAATCGAACAGAAAATTGTCCCAGACCCTCAGATCCCCTTTGATAGAGGCGGTCAGTCTTGTATGGTGATGCTTTTCCGTGAGACAGAACATTGCCACAGCTATGGAGCATGGGAATGGGGGCCCCATCGGGATGATCCCTAGTGTGAAGTTTAGTTGCCCTACCAGGCGCTGAAGCTGAGCTAAGGTCACCTTTTTCGACTGCAAGCATATGGACACTGAGTCCTGGAATTCCGCCACCTTCAAAGCCAGGAGGTGGCATGTTCCCTGTATGGAGTCAATCTCAGTTCCCAAGATTGTGATTACCAGACCCTCCGTTTTTCATTGGGCCAGCGGTACCCCCAATTGTTTTGTAGTTTTTTGAAATGCCACCAGGCTGCCTGAACACTGCCTGGAACGAGGTGGGCCCAAAAACAAGAGGTAATCTAGGCAGTGCACCACTCTCCCCCACTTCCATTGCCACTTCGTGACCCATTCTAAGAGGGAGCCAAATGCCTCGAAATCGCTACATGATATGGAGCACCACATTGGCATGCTTTTATCCAAGTAATACTTTCCTCCTGCCTGAAAACCTAGAAGTCAGTAATCGTCGGGTTGGACTGCTAATAACCTGAAAGCTGATTCTATATCAGCCTTCGCTAGCAGGGCCCCCTTTCCTAGCTCCCTTAATTGACAAAGAGCATCGTCAAAGGATGCGTGATGCGTATTTTACTGAGCATACTTCCTATTTGATTGTGTCATTCATTTTTGCCCCTTTTGGGAATGGCAAATTGTGGATCATTCTGAACTTCCCCTCTTTTTTGGGCACACTGCCCACTGGGGAGCAAACAAAAGAAGTGAATGGGGGGTTTGCAAATGGGCCTCCTATTCTCCCCAACCTCGCTTCTTTGCAATTTTTTCCATCAGTTCCCCATTGTTGTTTGATGCTGAAGACTGGTTTCTTAGCACTGCCAGAGTTACAAAACCCTTCACCAAAAGGTCTGAGAAACTTTCTACCAATAAATGCACCTCCAATTTCCTTGGGTAACTGCCCATAAGCAGAGTACATCCACCTTGATTGGTGGGAGCAAGGGGAGCTGTTGTGAGAGGGCAGCTATTCATTATTTTTGTGCTCCCTGTCTTTTGCTCTCTTGTTGCATCTCTGTTCGGGGTGACCTGGCAACCCGCAAAAGGAGCACGCATGTTTAAACCTGCATATTGTCCTGGTCCTTTACCTGGTATTTTGGTATTGAGGTATTGAATGTCCAGCATGTTCCCTTTCTACCCCTCCCCCCACCAAAGGTGAGGGGGTGTCTGAAAAGACTGTCCATGTCTTGGTACCCATTGTGCCCAGGTCCCCTGAGTGCTCCCTACCTGTTGACAGACCATGGTGCAATCCATCGCCCTGGTCCCCCAATCCAGCTACACACTCCCTGCATTAGATGTCCTGAACCTCTCCTCATAACTAAGCCAGGCACCAAATGCGCATTCTCGGTACATGGACTTCATTAGGTGTAAATATGACTTTTGATGCACCTCAGGGTATTTTTCAACTATTACTGCTGCAAATATAGCAAAACCTGTGGTCCAATTACCTATTGATTTTTCAATCTGTACCGTCTGCCCCTTCCCCTCTCCTTTAGCCTCCCCAACCTCCTCAGATACTGTGTAATTCAACAATGAAAATATATTTACAAATGGATACTTCCAATTCTTTTCTTTCAGTTCTGGCAAAATGTGCCAAGTGAGCATACCTGAAGGGTTATTGATGGGGGCTGCTGGTGCCCTCACGTCACCCACTGAAGAGCCTGTCTTCGGAATGCCTGTAATTCCTTGGGTTCCTATTGGGCCTGTCCCGCTGGCCGGTGCCCCCATACCTCACATGCTCTGCGCTTCCCCCCCTTGTCCATTTTGGGTAGGGTTTGCAATCCTAGTGCAACCCCAGCTCCCTGCTGTAAATACCAGTACTGTACCTGGCGTACCTTGGGCGGGTGTTGTACCGGGACCTGGGTACCCCCAACACCCCCCATTGACCTTCTTGTATCCTGTTGGCTCACCCATTGGCCCCCGCACAGGCCAATGCGCTTTGGCCCTACTGCCCACTGCCCTGTCATGTGCTGGTTTATTCCTATGCTCATGGACAAATTGCACTCTCTGATTGTCAGGTACCCCCTCGCTTTCTGCATGAGCTGTGGGCTGTATTGGGATGCACCTCTAGACCACTGCTCCTCGTAGATGATTTAGATTGTGAAAAGTATTTTAAAATATGGAAATGAGCACAGGCTGGTGTGTGGGAGGGGTGTGTGTTATGGGTAGGGATAATTGGCGGGAGTGGGAAATCATACAGGGACATTTTTTTAGTAGTGTTGCAATTGAATTCCATAGGATGTAGTATACATATAAACAACAGTTATAACCTCAACTAACGAGTAGACCTGAATCCTCGCAAGCCACGTTTTCATGAAAGCACAGAACAACAAGGCCTTATCCCTTGTCTCACCATTCCGATTCCCAGGTGCAGCAAAGGAACACGCATATGCCCCCACATCACGTAGGCCTTTGAACTTATTAGGTAGGAATGTGTGTAGTAGAAGAAGTGAAGAGCTGCTGCCTTGCACCAAGGTCGTATTCCGAGGAGCGAAGACCGAGGTCTTGGGATGCCAAAACATGATCCAAGATTTAAGACATCAGCGCCCCCCGAAATGAGGGTCACTCTATTTGAATCACCAGGGGGGCAGGGAAATGGGCCCTAAATCAACTGTGGACTGGATTGATTAGTGGAACCAGAGGCTCACTTTTGGGGAGGAGGAAAGTGGAGAATTACCTGATCTTTGTTTTGTGCCAAGGAGAGCTAAGAATGATGCCCATGCAGCGGGGAGGGCATGAAGCGGGCACCAACTTGTCTGGGATGAGAAAAGGGCTGCTTCGTTTGCAAGGAGCAGGCAGACCTCGAATTTGCCCGCTGAGTTCAATTGATAACCAGGTGCATGTCATGTGGTTAGGATCGAAGGTAGGGTGGTGCCAGTTGATGTTAACCAATTACTTTGCAACATTTTGTGATGGACAAGGACATTACTCACGTGTGGCAAAGAGGAGCGAGAAGACAGCAGAACTAATTGGAGGATGGGCTATATGTAATTATTAGCATTTATATAGTAGGCAGCCAATGAGGGTCGGGGATTAACACTGTGTATTGGGTGCATCATGAGTGACGATTTGTGTGTTTGTAATCTGAATTCGGTATGAAACACGTCAGAGAGCTCTTTAGCAGTGGATTTGTTGCCCTGTTGCCTTTTCTTTTTGTATTCAAAATAAAGCTCTTGTCTTTCTAGAAAAAAGGGTGCACCTGTCCTGTTTCCCTAGCGGGTTGTACTTTCTTGGTCTGCACTCTGGGAGTTGCCCTACATTTTTGGTGACCCCAACGTGATTCCAGTGACCCTCGCGAAGACAGAGGATTCCTGACCGCATATCCGGACAGGCCACGGCCACCTGCAAGGACCAGTCCCCCTTGTTCACAACCTTTGAGAGGTTTACAGGAACCGTGTTATTAGAATTCCTGTCTGTTCTTTGGAGCAGTGCGATGACCCCGGATTGTGCATGCTGGTGACGCAACCCCGTTACAGAGGTCTTCGGGTGAACAAGCATACTTAAGTGCACCCCATTTTGGAGAAAAATAAGAGGTATGAGCGGGGAGTATGAGTGTTGGGAAGTGTAAAGGAGAGTGGGTATGTATGTGTGACGAGGAGAGTTTGGTTTGATAAAGTAGAGAACCACATCACATGGTGGTATGTGTGTGTGTGTATATATATTTTTATTACGGTTTTAATATTATGGTTTGTGGAATAACAGGATCCTTTCCTTAGGTAATGGGGAGAAGACAGCACTCTATAATGGAAGAAAAGAATATATGGGCAGAGGCTCCGTATGTTTAGTGAGTCTGGGATCCCTCCGTCCGGTATATAGGGAGGGTGTGAGAACAAAAAAGTAGCTGTGGTAGAGGCCCTTAGTACCCTGGGACCTTGTCACCCGATACAGTGGGGGTGATGGAACGAAAAAGTAGAGTTTATTGTGATTTTATTGTTGGTGATTTTTTTTGTGCTGTGGTTAGTAGCGTTTGAGGTAGGATGGATTGAGGTATGACGTTGGAAGCGTGTAAGACGTGTGTTTTTGTGAGTGTTGGTGAAGAGGGGTGAATGGGATATAAGAAGAGGGTACGGGAGGGATATGGGTTGTTGGGGCGGGATAAGAGTATTGGTAATATTGTAAAAATACTGACCGGGAAGGGTAAATATCATGGCGCCAACAACTCTGTTGGATTACATGGTCAAGGCCCTACCGTTGTGTCGAGATAAGATTCTTAAATACCATAGGCAATGGTGTACGTAAACAAAGGGAGGGATGTCTAAGCCATGGCCGGACCAGGGCACAAATAATAGAGAGCTATTCAGTCACATGTATATGTTTTTAACAGCTAAATATAAGGGAAGAAAACTAAAAAACAGAATGAAGTATTGAAATTGTGGAAAATTATAGAAGATTTGGATGATAGTGCCACTGATGATTCTTTCAGGGCAGTATGTGAGTTGGTCAGCCCGTGCAGCACTATGCGGTTATCAGCCCAAGCTCCCCTGTGGATACAGACAGGTGTCCCCTGTTAGGATGTTACCCTAGGCGCTTCCGCGTCAGGCGACACAAATCCCATGTATGCCCCATTGCCCACTACAGCACCCACGTCGGCACACTACCAGAATTTTCCCAACCCCACAGGGTCAGTAGCTGGGAGGGTTAAGGGGCCAGAGGGAGATGATGCAAAACCACAAAAAGACTTGGTGGATACATTGTCATGAGTAGCCAGATTCGACCCTTCTGGACTTCATGGTCCATGAGGCACTGCGGCATAAACACTACAATTCTTCCAAGATAGCCGACAAGTCAGAACCGTTGTGGTCTAGCCTTTGCGTGCAGTCACCAGCTTCCTAGAAAATCGGCATGCCCCCACGGCTCTGAGCTTCTCAACTCTACCCCTACGAGTTACTAGAGTTGTTCGAGTTCGCTCTCTGCGTTGTCATGCATTTCTATCTTTCTTCTTTGTTCCTGGAACCGTCACCCTTCCAATCCTTACCTTCCGATACCTTCCTCCCTGATTTCATTGACATTTGTTCCTGGAATTCGAACGCTACCGGCTTGGCAGCCGGCTTCCACGCTGGAACCCGAGGACACGCGTTTCAGCCTGTACAAGTCACGGTCGGTGAAAAAGAAAGAAGCCTCATCCCGGAAGAACACAAGCAAGGAGAAAAAGGTGAGAAAGAAAGAGGCTTTTGACATACATTAAGGAAGGTGGAGGGCAAGTTGGTGCGGCTAAAATTAGAACAACGGCATGGACAGCGGATGGCTTTGGAGTGGACGGATGGGGGGCGGGGGACATTTTATTTCATATAGATAGCACAGCTGTCAAAGATAGAAGATCTAAGGAGGCTAGCAGGTATGTGTATTGTGCAGTGGCCTGGTCGCAGGAGGCATACGATTATACACACAAAGTAAGTAGAAGAGAAGTGTGATACATTAGACCAATTGGAAGGAGTAGAGCAACCACCTGTAATATCCCCATGAGTAGAAAGCTTGTGGGGACCTAGGTTACATAATAGGTTTGGACGAATGGCAGTAGCCAAGTGGTTGGCAGTGGGAAAGAAGAAAGTAGGGAAGATGGCAGGCGCACAGTTGCCATTGTTACATAAGGGGCCGGGGAGAGCACAGTATACCCGGTAGGCACACATGGACAAAAACAACCTCATAAGGATACTCTCGTCCCTCACAGCTGGGGTGGGTAAGTGGATATATGCATTTGAAAAGCACACAGCCGGGTCCAAATTGACTGTAGGGGATTTGAAAAGTTTGCGTCGATACTGGGAGATCAGGCTGATGAGATATGAATTAAAGCAGGTTATCTGGGTGATGAAAGCCAAGGAGTGCCTTTTATTGACATTAGGCCTCAATTATGGGTGGCCTTACAACATGCTTCCCCAGACACCCCCGATCTCCAGTCGATTATGCAATGAACAATGCACGATGATGAGGATCATATCCAATATATATTACACATAACAGAGACGTGGCCGGCAGAGACTAGGGACTCATGGTATCAAGCAATTCCATTTTTCTATTTTGTGGTTAAGCGGTCTCCTGAAAGAGGTGCAGAAGGCACTTGATTAGATAGTGGGGATTGAGGCAAAAGGCTGGGTAGAAATTCGGTCCATTATTATTCATCACTGTAAACGGTTGAAAGAAAAAGGGAAGGAAATGGTGCAGCAAGCACAAGCAGAGGAAGTGAAACTCGTTCAAAAGAAGTTAGTGAATGTTGCATTGGAGGGGACTGCCACAGCAGAGCAGACAGAAGGGTTGGCAGACCTCAGGGCGATCTATGCAGACATGCATGCAGCACCCGGGTGGGGAGGAGAACACTGGTGGACAGGTGGGTACCAACCTCAATATCAAGGGGGTTTTCCAGGGGGTTCCAATGGGGCAGAGAGGGATTTTTGGGTGCCCAGGGAGGTTGAGGGGAGTTTGGAGGAATGGGACCGCGAGGAGGAGGCAAGTGTTGGACGTGCAGAGGCATGGGCCATTTTTCAAGAGAATGCAAGAGTAGACACACATATGCATATCCCCAAAACAGATGCACCCTTATTCTCAGGGAGGTCCAATTCCATACCCTCAGTCATACGGATAGATGCCCCCGGCAGCCCATTATGGTACGCCACTGCATATGGCCCCGCCTGCTCCTGCACCAACATTTCCACAGTTACCCTCCCCAGGGATATACAGTGTTAATAGCAAATTAACAATAACAAATGTATTTTATAGCAAAACATTAATAATGAAAAAATGTCTAATTTTATGTTAAAGGTATATGTGGGGTAAGGGATTAAAATGGGTGGGGATGGTGTTGGGGTGGCGTAATAAAGATAGGGTAATGAAGGGTTTGGGGGACCGACCAAATTGGAAAAGCAATTAGACATTTTACATTGTTTTATATTTGTTATACAATTTTCATTATTTTTTCATTTGTTATTAACACATGGAACCACCCCGGGATCTAGTAATGTGCCGTCATATGTTGTACATCAGGGACAGCAACAGGGCCACCACATCACAACAATAACACTGTTTCGAATGGTACGGTGACCCAATATCCGGGAGCCACTGTGGTCGGAGGGAACCCATTTGTTTTCCTAGGGACAAACACATAAGTGGATTAGGACACCCTGCAGAGAGCCTTAGCATGTCCAGTTCTATCTGTCAATGCTGACCCAGAAGAGGAAACCTTGGTAGGCGTAGAGATATAAAACAATCCATTTATCTTTGTCAGGTGAGGTTATCTTGAGAAACCTGAAGGTGTCTCCCTAGCTAGTCCCCAGGATCTGTCATCCAGGTGGCCAGGACACGGCCATCGCTATTGGATCCCGTTCCTGAGGGTGGACCTGTGAGGGAGGATCACCATGATGGGGGGGTCCTCGGTAGTGGGGCACTGACAGGTGAGCTGCAGTATCCCCCTTCCTTTGACACCTTTTCCCCATCCTCTCACATAGGACATTCCAAACCTCTGCCCCCCCTTTTCCAACACTAACACTTTCGCACAACACAAAGGACAACAAACTAACACCAGAGCTGTTTTCCTGACATGTCCCAATACAAGGGTCAGGCAGTTGATCAGAATCACACACACCTGACAGCCCTTTCCCTTCCCCACAGGGATAAAAGGTGGAGCCAGAGAGCACAGTACGAGCACGGCACACAGCACAACAAGACGGCTAATCAGGTGCGCCCGTTCAAACGAAGGAGAAAGATGGCAGAATGGAAGAGTGGCGAGGAGAGAAGTGACCTTGCCCTTTTCGTCCCAGACCCACAGAACCTTCGAGGAAGAAAGCCTAAGGGGCAAGCTTACGCTGCTAAGCAGGAGCGAGGAAGGCTCCTGTGACTGTGGTACCGGCCTTGACTCCAATGAAGAGGATAGCCAAGCGGTTCATCACAGCCAGTGAGTCAAGGGGAGTGGCGATAAGAACCGGGCTGTGTTAATTGATAATCGCAGAGTGGCAAGTTTTGAAGCAAGTTTGAGTAACTGTGAAAGAACTGTAATGTGTTAAGTAGAGACCAGCTGCAGAGGGAAACCGGTACCACATGGGTGCTAACTCAAGAGATTCTGGTCGATCCCCATCTGAGAGAAACGACATCTACCAGCAGGCCATAGGAGAGCGGGCAGAATAGGTCAAAGTGGTCATACTGAGGGGCAAGCAAAATCCCTGTACAATCGAAAGACTTTGATCTACACACTAAGTGAAAGAAAGGGAAGTGAATCCCACAGTGAGAGGAAACCATGGAAGTGAATCCCAGGAGGGGCAAAGTCTAAAGTCCCAAGAAACAGAGTGTTGACAGATGTAAAAACCCTACTGAAGGATGTCCACTAACAACTGTTTGAAAAGACATTGAGAAAGCACGGGAAGTGAATCCCTCTAAAGAGAGGAGAGAAGGGTCAGCGCCCAGAAGAGGGGGACCCAGAGGTGAAGCAATCATCCTATGTGAAACTGTGGTAAACAATTGGGAAGCGTCAGTGCCCAGAAGAGGGGGACCCAGGGGTGAACCCATCACCTAGCGAACATTTGGAACGTACTGTCATTTGTTCAAGGAACATTTTGTTTTAGTTAGTTGAAGGCATCAGGTCCTCGAAGACGACAAGAGACTTTCAAGTGAAACAAGACTTGCCCATCAACGGTCCTGAAAGCTGCCATTATATCTGTCATCTTGTGCTGGAGAAGCCCGAGAGTGTACTGTGCTCCAAGATACCTCCTTAACACGTGCTCAAAACATGGGGAAGCGAGACCCAGGCTACGCATCCTGACATATTATTCAAGGACACTTCTTTCTATTCTTGAGAATTATCCCACACCCTTTCTTGTATTAGTTGTAAAGTTTGGCAATAGATTTCTTAGTATAGGCACTTTTATTTGACACCCAGCCACTAGGACTGCCTTATTTCTCATTTGATGGTCAGAGCTTGCTCCCATCTTCGATTTAGGTTTAGAATAGGCGTTTTTCCAACCTGCATATAGGAATTCATTGTTCAGTAAACACCCTAGAACTGTGATCACTTGTGTCTGTATTACTTGTTGCCACAATGAGTTACTCACATTCTGGAAATACAAGGCCTCTCTGGGGCAATTCAATCGGTTTCTTTTACGAGAAATTACCCATCAAAATATTGGGCAGAAAGGTGTGGTCCCCCTTGTTATACTCCACCATGACCCCAATCAATCTGTTGGAAAGGTATATTTTGAGTAAGCTCAACATGACCATCTCATTCACAGAAAGGGGTGTGGTGTGTTCCACGCCCGGTATGTGTGCCCTGAGGGTAATGTTGGCCTTACATGCATTAGGTGTTGAGTCTGTGGCAAGAAGAATACCAGTGGCCCCCAATTTGTTTCTATATGGTATTATCATGTTACTCATGGCAGTGTAGGTACCATCATTGAACTGGGTATAGAAGTTCTAATGGCAGAAGACCAGACTGGTTTGATAGCAGTTTACTCCAACAAAGGGGAATGGTGCACAGTCCTGTGCATTGATCCCACGATACCAATGAAAAATGTCTCAGACGAGGAGTTGTTTGAGAACAGAGAAAATGAGGTAGACATAATACTGCAAGTATGTGTCCCCAGTGAAATAATTATACAGTATGGCCACGTAGTTTGTCCCATGCTGTTAATAGGGACTGCTCCTTCATTTACCTCTGCAGATTTGGCTCAAGTTCCGGACAAGTTGTGGACAAGCAATCCACACGATGTGGAACTTTTAGAAAGTGTCACGCCAATAAGCATCACCCGGAAACCCAGCAATGGGCTGCCACAAGTAAAACAATATCCTCTATCGAAGGCAGTGGAGGAAGGGATTTACAATATTATTATGGCCATTTTACATCAGGGCATCATAATACCCTCAAACTCATCCTTTAACACGGCTATTTATCCAGTGAAGAAAGCGAAAGGTGATAGTAGGAAGATGATTCAAGATCTACACCCTCTTAATGACATTTGCAGGCAGAGTTCCCAGTGATTCCGAACACTGCTACAATATTGTGCAATGTAACTGTTGAAGCCACCCACTTTACTGTTGTAGACTTGAAAAATGTTTTTTTCTCAGTACCCTTGCATCCTGATTCACAGTATCCCACCACGTTTATGTTTGCTGGGAGCTGATTTCAACATACTCGTCTTCTATTTGTCTCGGGAGGATAGCTCAGCAGCAACGTGCTCGCCTTTGAAGCAAAACGACATGGAGCAACAGGGGTTTGATCCCCGGATCCGCGCTTACAAACCTCTGGGTATTAGCACGTTATAAATAGCATATCATATCTTCCTCACCGGTACTGTGAGTCTCAAGTATTTTTTAATAGGATGCTAGATGAAGATTTGGGTAACATTGCTGTCCCTAGTACCATTATTCAATATGTGAATGACTTGATGGTATGTAGCAGCACGGAACACAATTGTTGGGAGGTCTCTTTAGCACTGTTAAAATTGTTGGCTGACAAAGTGGTAAATGGTGGATCGAACAAAATTACAATATTGCCAACAAGAGGTGTTGCATTTAGGACAGTTGATTTCAGTTAATGGTAAAAGAGTAACTCTAGAACATGCAGCAGCAGTAAACAGTAAAGGATATACAGACATTTATTGGGTTATGTAATTACTGTAGAGCATGGATTTTTGATTCCACATCATACACCAAACCATTGCTTCAGGCCCTTAAAGAAGCTCAGCACACAAAAAATACTATCTTCATCACAGATGAAATGATTACTAACTTTCTGGAGCTTACATATGTTATTTCTACCACCCCAGTATTGGCTACTCCTGATTGTACGCAAGAGTTCTACCTCTTTTCACATTCTGATGGTCAGATGATGACTGCCATGCTGACACAACGCAGCACCATGTGGTGTAAACCTTTAGCCTATTACAGCCTAACCGCCCGTCTAGAACAGCTAATACAAAGCTTCTTCTTTTGCCAAGATTCAAACGTATGAAGACTGGTGGTAGTAGCTTCCTGGTCAAAGCTGCCCAAAACTGAAACTCACTCCCATCCTCTTTAAGAGAAGACATGCCCTACCTACACTTCAGATCTAACCTCAACCAATGGATTAAGGAGCACGACATTTGACCTTTTACCATATTGCCACACCTCTGTCCACCACTGCGTATAACTGTATATATATATATCTGTATCTGTATAATTGTATATATTGTATATAACTGTTGCTTGATGCCCTTCGCTATCCTTTGCTAATTTGTATGATATAGGCCAACAATGTATTATTTTGTACTGTAACGCACAGAAATGTAACCTGAGCTGAACAATCCCCTTTTCCTTCTTCTGCGCCCTAATACCTTTGGGTGTGGTGCACATTATAAATAAATAAACAAACAAACAAACAGTGCATGTTAGATTCTGTCATAGAAGGGCAGTTTCCGTGCGAACAAGCGTTGGCTGCTCCTGCCTTCACCATTGAGAAGTCCACGACTATTGTCATGGGATGTTTGCTAACCTTGTGCGTGGAGCATGCGGTTTTTGCAATACTAGTGAGGTCTAAATCCACCCTGACTACTCAAAGGGGTTCTGCATATAAAATAATACTCTCATGTCCGTCTATTCATGTTGGTCGTTGTAAGAAAGTGAACCCAGCTACCTTTTTGACTGAACCTATTACTGACGATGACGAGGTGCATGACTGTGCCACACATGAAGGCCCGGAGGATGATATTCCTAAAGCATGTGAGTATACTTTAGATGAAAGAGAAGTGTACTTTGTTAACAGGCCTTCCAACTATTGACCAGGAGACAGGTGAGAGACATACTGGGGCAGCAGTGGTGCATTTGGTTGATGGAGAAAATGAGGTTGTTTTGCAGCAGAGGCTGCCAGGAGATTATTCAGCACAAGCAGCAGTACTATTTGCTCTGATTGAAGTGCTTGAGGCAGCAGAAGGGTGGCAAGTAACCATATGTTCAGACTTGGTGTACGTCATGACAACTGTTCATTCAGGGCTGTCAAGACGGTCACACAGCAGCATCATGAGTTAGGTGTGCCAAAGAGACTATTGTACTCAGTGCAAGGTGTAAGGAAGGCATGACATCAACAGTAAGACAGACACAAGTGACCACAGTTCAAGGGTGTTTATTGAACTTCAAAAAGGGTATGATAAACACCTATCTAAACAAAAATCTACAGATGGGAGCAAGCTACGACCATCAAATAGTAATAAAGTCGTCCTTGTGGTGTCTTGTCAAAATAAAAGGGCATATATTAAAAAAAACTATTGCCAATCCTTACCTCTAAATACAAATAGTGTGAGAAATAATGTTATGAAACACTGGACCACCTAGCACGCCTAACACATAACCTTGAAATGCAAAGTGAGGATTTGGAAAATCGTTGAAAGCGATCGAACATTCGGATAAAAAAACCTCTCAGAAGCGGTGGAGGGCAAAGACTTGAAAAGCACAGCTCAACAACATTTTGCAAAAATACTGGAAACGGACAAGGAGGAACAGGTCCAAGTGGATAGAATACATTGAGTAGGACCAAGAAGGACAGGAGAACCAGGAACCTGCCCAAGAGATGTCCTAGTAGCAATGATATCTTATGGCTAGAAGGAACAGATCCTAAGGAAAGCAAGGGAGGCAGGGAAGGTGTGAATAAACGGAAACGAGGTACACCTATACCAAAACCTAGCACCGAGATACAAATGGACATTTCCCTTCGGCTTACTATACACATGGGAGGGGTGAACCCACAGGATCACAACGTGTGAGGAAGGGGAACAGATTTTAAACATGCAAAGAGAAGAAAGAGGGAACATGGAGGATCAACAAAGAGGCGAGGTAATATGCAGGAAACTGTGGGAATGTAAAACAGTAGCAAGGAAAGACAAAAGTGGGACATAGGTACATGAACGTGAGTGGAAGAGAACACTTGGAACACGAGCATGCAGGACAAAAGGTTACAAAAACAGGAGGAGATGTAGACAAAGAAAATACCCAGGAAGAATGGGTGAGACAATAACACGTACCATAAGACTGTGGCCGAGGGGGGAAAGGGAAGAGGGGACGCACCTTGGAAGCACAAGTGGCGTTTAGCAATCCCCACTCTCTGGGAAGGCACAAGGGCACCTCCGAGCATTCATAGGAACCTGGACCCTCCTCAGGGAAAGGGAAGGGGGGAGTTAGATTTGGGAGTTGATGTTGACAAGTTGGGGAGAGGAAGTGGAGGGGAGGGAAGGGATGGCACCAGAAGTGGGGAAAACAAAAGTCATGGAATGGTGGACAGATGGGGAGGGGACAAAGGACTTACGTACAATGTGAGGGGGCTCAATACCCCAGTCAAAGGAAAAAGGTGGAACACCTCTTACGGGGCGTAAAGTCTGATCTACTGATGTTCCAAGAAACACACACAAAAAAACAGACAAATACACTGTAAGGGGATACATTCAAATATACCAAGCGAATGCGGGGGAATAAAAGGTAGGGGTGCTGATTGCATTACATGACAGACTGGGAACACAAGTAAAGGACTCGCTAGCGGATAAGAAGGGAAGATAAATATTTCTGAATGCAATCATGGGAGACCAAACGATTACACTAGCGACGATTTATTCGCCAAACATGCTACAAGATGGGTACATAAGGGAAGTAATGTCAAAACTAGAGACCTTTGCTATAAGGGACATCATATTAGCGGGCGATTTCAACATAGCGTGGTTCCTGGGTCAGGACGGGAGCAGGAACATATCACAGAGAACACAAACCCCATCCAAAGCATTACAATGGAAGATGGCGATATTGGCCCTCCTCGATTTATGGCGGGTAATTAGTGGCCAGGAACAGGGATTTACACACTACTCCCACGTACACTCCTCCAACTCGAGGATAGACTACATCTGGAGATCAAAAGGGCTATTGGTGCAAATAAGGGAAATGGAAGTGGGAGCAATTTCCCTATCAGACCACGCCCCACTGTGGATGAAATGGGACTGGGGAAATACGAAGGGAGGCGGGAACAAAAAAGATGACAGACACCTAGCCAGACAATTAAAGGAAAAGAAGGGGCCCAGCCAATTATAACATTTCGGAATAGCCAGGGTCAGGACAAAACAACAAATGAAGACATGGGGGAAATCATTATTTATTTATTTTATTTGTATTTATTTTATTTTATTAGGTTTATATAGCGCTTTACGCCAAAGTGCTTTACATTAAACAAGAATACATTAGAAAAAAATGGAAGCTTAATTGTAAAACATGAAACGAGCCATCAAAAATAGTACAAAGAACAATTTGCATAGGAATGTATGAGAGAAGTTAAATAGAGGAAGAGTAAGAGAGAAGCAAGGTTAACAGGATGGGGAGTGCAGAAGATGAGCTTTTAAGGAGGATCGGAAGGAGGAGTAAGAGGAGATGGAGCGGATAGAGAGAGGTAGAGTGTTCCAGTGTAGAGGGGCAAGGATTTGAAAGGAACAGAAACGAGAACGGGCGCAAGGGGATAGAGGAACAGTCAGAAGAAAGAGATCTGCAGATCTGAGGGAGCGTAGAACGAGAGTAGAGAGGAAAGGTGGGGGGGCAAGATCATGAAGAGATTTAAAGACAAGTCAGAGGAAGTTGAATTTAAGTTGAGAATGAAAGGGAAGCCAGCCTAGGTAAGAAAGGGAAGAGGAAATGATATCATGAGGAGAGAGAAGACAAAGGGTACGGATAGCAGAGTGATAGAGGGATTTGAGGGGAGCCAGGTGAGGGGCAGGGAGACCAAAGAGGAGAGTGGAGCAATAGAAAAGACGAGAGAAAATGAGGGAAGAGATTAAGGGTTTAGTGGCATGAAAGGTGAGGGAGGAACGGATTTTACAAACATTGAAGAGGTGGAAGCGACAGGCGCTGAGGTAAGAGAAATGTGGTGGGAAAAGGAGAGGGAGGAGTCAAAGTGAAGGCCAAGATTGCGAGCAGAGGCAGAGATGGGGAATTTAGAAGGGGGAAAGAGAATGAATGGATGGGGAGACGGAGGGGGAAAAGTGTTGGAGGGAAAAAATAAGACTTCAGTCTCATCAGTATTGAGGGAGAGAAAGTGAGATGACATCCAGTTTCTGATGGCATAGAGACAGGAAGAAAGATTAAGGTGGATGTCAGGAGTGAAAGAAGAGAAAGAGCTGGGTGTCATCAGCATAGAAATGGTGAGGGATGCTGAAGGAAGAGATGATAGGGGCAAGAAGGGAAGTGTAGAGTGAGAAAAGGAAACAGACAAGTACAGAGCCTTGGGGAACACCAAAGTCGAGGGGGAAAGTAGAGGAGGTACGACCGCCCCAAGAGACAGTGAAAGAATGGTTGGAGAGATAGGAGGAGAAACAGTTGCGAATAGGGCCTTTGAGACCAAAGGAGGAAAGAGTAGTAAGGAGTAGGGGGTGATCAACGGTATCAAAGGCAGCAGAGAGATCAAGGAGGACAAGGACAGAGGATTGCAACGGAAGTGAGGGCAGTTTCCGTAGAGTGTTTAGGGCGGAATCCAGATTGAGAAGTGGGGAGAAGAGAGAGATTGGATAGAAAGGCAGAAAGTTGAGTGTAGACTAAGCATTCCAAAAGCTTAGAAAGGAATGGTAGAAGATTGGACAAAAGTTGGAAGTAAGGAGAGGGTTAGCAGTGGTTTCTTTCGGATAATAGTAGCGTGTTTGAAGGAGGAAGGGAAGGTGGCAGTAGAGAGACAAATGTTGAAGAAATAAGGGGAGTGGGGAGGGGATGAGAGGGGGCAGCAGTTGGGTGAGTTTTGGATAGGATGGGGGAAACATCAGAAGGAGTAATAGGGGAGAAGTTAGACATGTAAGAGGAAGGGGCAGAAAGAGACGGAGGTGGAGAGGAGGAAGGGGAACGGAGAATGTTTTGATGCAGAGTGAGTATTTTAGAAGAGAAAATATCAGAGAAATCGGAGGGAGAGAGGGGAGAGGTAGTGGAAAGGTCGGGCGTAGGTGGAGAGAGAAGACGAGATAGGGTCTGAAAAATACGACGTGGATGGGAGGTTTGTGATTGGAGGGGGTTAGTGTAGTAAGAACGTTTAGCTGAGTTAAGGCAGGAATCGTAAAGAGAGTGGTATGAGAAATAGGTGGCCTGATTAGCAGGGGAGCGGAGCTTGAGCCAACATTGCTCAAGGCGACGGAGGAAGTGGCGCATGGACAGAAGGTGAGGGGAAAGCCAGGGTTGGGAGGGTTTACAGGTAGGGTGGAAAGAGGAGAGGGGGTGACGTTGATCAAGGCTAGAGGAAATAGAAGAGAATAGAGAGAATAAAGCTTCATTAGCCGAGAGAGGGGAGAAATCGGAGATAGAGGGAAGAGGTAGGCAGAGCAGGTGTCAAGGAAAAGAAAAGGGCTAAAGTTACGGAGATCCCATCGAAAGAAGGAAATGAGGGAAGAAGAGTGAGGAAGAAGGCATGGTCAGAAAGGTAGGTGGGAAGGTTAGATACTGGGGAGGAGGAGAAGGTAGAGATAAAGATAAGATCAAGAGTGGATCCCGAGAAATGAGTAGGAGAAGTAGGGAGGGGAGTGAGGAAGTAGGAGTCGAGAATGGAAAGAAGAGGGGATGGTTGATGAGAAGAGGGGAGATGAAGGTTGAAGTCCCCGAGAACAGTAAGGGGAGAGGGGGAGGGTGAGATGAGGGAAAGAAGGTGATCAAGGTCATCATAGAAGAAAGAGAGAGGGCCAGGCCTGTTGTTTATTAGAAAAGAGATAGCGTGAGGAGAAGTCAAGGATTTGTAAAGATATTCAAAGGCGGGGAAGATGGGAAGAGGAGTTGGAGATGGGGGAGTGACAGTTAGGATGATAGAGGAGACCAAGGCTGCGGCCACGACCAGAGGGTGGCAGACATCAGAGAAAGAGGAGGAGGAGGTGGAAAGAGAGGCAGGTACAGTAGAGTTGTGAAGGGGGAATCAAAGTTTCTGTTATGCAGAGGAATTGAAGGTTAAGTCGTATAAACATGTCCAGAACAGCTGCAGTCTTATTGCAGAGGGATCTTGCGTTCCAAAGGGCAATGTTGATGAAACTGGAGGGTTCAAAGATAGGGGGATAGATGAGGTTGGGACATCGAGGAAGGGTAGAAGGGGGATGGAGGGAGCTGAAGGAGGGGTGGAGCGAGAGTAAGGGCATGAAGATAATGGAAAGGGATAGTAGAAGGGGAGAAAATAGGGGTGAGGGAAGGGGGAAGGGAGTGAGAAACAAGGAGGAAGAGGAGAGTGGAGAAAGGGAACGCGCATGTCAGAGTGGGAGGAGGCGGGAGTAGACAGAGAAGAGTGGGAGGAATAACAAGTGAAAAGGAGGCAGAAGGGGGCAATTTGGGAGATGGAGCTCAGGGGGAAGAGGGAAGAACAGAATGGGGAAGAAGGGGGGCAAAGGGGTCTCAAGAGAATCATACGCTGAGGAGCAGTAGAGTATGGGTGAAGAGGAGGTGTAGCTGACTTGGTGGTGCAAGGAGTTGATAAAGATAGAAGGGCTAAGGAGGGCAAGCAACGCAGTACTAGTAAGGGCGTAGAAAGGGAGGATGAATGCAGCAGTGTTAGAACTCACCACCAAGTAACAAGGACGGTAGGAGCTTGATCGCAGAAGATTTTGGAGTCGCTGAAGAATTCTTCCTACAATTGTAACCCTTTGCTGTGTAAGGTTTACAGACAGAGAGATCTAATAGTCGGAAGAGGAGACACACACACCCGATTGCACCAACTAGGAGCAATAGAAAGAATATCAGAATCAATTTGTTTGTGGTCTTAGTAAAACTGAAAGTACCAGAATACCAACTACACCAACCTGAATGATGGTACACGGCATTGATGTTATAGACGGGAAGTGAAGTTTCCTCAGTAGCCTGGGAGTTCCTAAGCCAATCAACACAAGAACAAAGCAAGAACTAATGAGGAATCTAAGCAAAGGGAGGGTTCATGTAATAGAACATGAAAGTAGAGATGGTTCTTACCATTCAGTGTTTTGAAGTTTATCGGAAGTCCCAGTTGATGATCCAGGTCCAAGGTTCTAGCCCGACGGCACGAGGACGCCTAGAAGTCCCATCAATCCAATGTCCAAGACTACCCCGACTGCACGAGGACGCCTAAAACAAAAGAAGTCTCTAGTCCTTGAGATCCCAAGAGGTGGAGTTCAAGGAGTTCCTATAGGGAGTCCGGATGGAAATGTTCTTCTGTAGACAGGATGGTGCTGGGAAGGCAGAGGACCAACTTCGAAGGATGTACGATCAGGCAGGATACAATTAAATCGCAAAGCAGAGACAGTCCATTGCGCAAGACAGGTTCGGCAACGTGCGGGCAAAGTAGACCGAATCATTAGGCAAAGACAGTTCGGGATGCAAAACAGGTTCAGCAACGAGCAGGCTAGCCAATCAAAATCACGAGGCAGAGGCAATCCGGGGAAAGGCAGGTTCGGCAATGTGCAGCCAGTGTAAGATCAAATCGTGATTTGAAAGTAGTTCAAGGTGCAGAGCAGGTTCGACAATGACCAGGACAAACAAAAGTTCGAAAAGCAAGGCAAAAAGCAACAAGAGCGCAGTCCAGAAACAGGAACAGAAGTAAGCAGGAAGGCAAGATGCGGGAACCAGGAAGAATAAAAAAACAAGAGGCAAAACACGGGTCCAGAAAACAAGAGTTCCAAGATACGCGGAGAATTCCAAAACACTTCAATCAGAAGCGTTCTGCCGTAGTCTGTGGGCTGGCTTTATTCTGTGTAAGTCACGTGCCAAGTCACGTGACGTGGTGACGGCTGCGTGCCTACGCCAGAAGCGTTCTCTACGTTGCCAGGGTAACCGGTAACGAGCAAGAAACAAAGCTCGCTGTTGCATCCTAGGGTGTCGTCGGAAGTGTAACAACCGAAGTCCCAGGGATTTCCTTTTGAGTGTCGGACGTGTCTGCACAATTCTCTCCGCAGGTATTTTGGAACCGGACATTGTAGCGCCGTGATTCCTAACAAGCAGGTTGGGAGGCTCACTGGGTGTTGCACAGGTAGAGAAGGTCAAGGCAGATAATAAAAGTACCAGAAGTGACCATCCAGGGGGAATAAGGGGGAGGGACCAGGGGTAGAGGGTCCAGAATAAGCTGAGGAGAGTCGCTGGGTGCTGGGAGAGGTTTAGGAGGCGGACAGGCGAGGGTATAAATGTAGGCAGAGCAGAGAGTCATGGGGGATAGGGAAAGGTCTGGGGAGAGGCTGAGTTGTGGTGGGAGTAGGGCAGGGAGCGAGCTTCGGGTGGGGGCCACAGTGAAGGCAGGTCAAGGTTGAAGGCGGCCACAGGATAGAGAGGGGCTGCAGGTGATTGACCCCCGAGGGAGGCAGAGGCATGCCCAGAATCAGTGGAAGCCAGCAGTCAGGAGAACACAGATGGTAGGCCAGAGACAGGCCCCGGGAGACGGGCAGGCACAGGGTAGAGAGGGACAACAGTGATCTAGATTTTGCAGAAGAAGTGGGCGTACCATTAGGGATGGTGCTAGGGCCAGAGGGGCAGTGGCACAACACAGGCCAACACAAGCACCGCACCGGCAGGACCAACGACAACAAGGCAGGTCGCAGTAGTCAGGTAGTCCTGTGATGGTGAGGGAGAGGGTTTGCAGAAAACACTGGATGAGCTAAAGAGTCAGAGTAGAGGAAGTCCGGAGCAGTAGGAGTGGTGCAGTAGTCCAGGCGAGTAAGCATTCGGCAGAGAAGGCTCACACTGGAGAGAAGCAGTGAGTAGGTGGCGAGGAGTTCGAAGGCAGCAGGTCGAACCAACGGAGGGAGTTAGAGGCAGTAGAAGCGGTGTAGCAGTCCAGGTGGGACGCATCCAGCAGAGAAGTCACAAACCGGAGAGAAGGGTAAGTAGGAGGCGAGGAGATCCAAGGCAGCAGGATGAGCCAGCAGGTCACGGAGATGGAAAGCAGAAGTAGGAGGAGCAGCGCCGTAGTTCAGACAGGCAAAAGCCCAGCCGAGGAAACCAGCCAAGGAGAGAGGCAGACTGCAGGAGGTGGAAGATCCAAGCAGAGAGGGCACTCAGGAGATCCAAGGAAGCAGGATGAGCCAGCGGGCCACGGTGGTGGAAGGCAGGAGCAGGAAGAGCAGCGCTGTATCCAGGCAGGCAAGTGCCCAGCTTAGGAGACCCGCCAAAGAGAGGTAAACTGCAGGAGGTAGAAGATCCCAGGAGAGGCCAGGAAGGAAGAGGCTCAGCGCAGATGATTACAGCACCGCACAAAAGGTGCAGAAGGGGCACAGAGGCAGGCCACGAGAGGCGAGGCGGAGTGGGGCCACCCTGTAAGAAGGCCGTGACGGGGCCAAGCAGGCGGACAGTAGCAGAGGCAGACCACTGCGCGTTCACCAGAGAAGATAGGAGAAGCACAGCGACCCAGAAAACAGGCAGCGCAGCTTCCCGCTGAGAGGATCAAGAGGGCAGGTGAAAGAGCAGATTCCAGAGGGAGAAGGCGATCCACAACCGCCGCACATCCAGGGAGGCCGTAATAGAGGGAACAGTGCAGCGCAGGCCAGGAGAGAGCTCCAAAGGTGGCAGGCAGTCTGCAGTCAGGACCAAGCAGGTCAGAAGAAGAGTTCCGGGCGTCAGGAAGATATCCGGTGCGTTCGTACCAGAGCTTGAGCAGGTAAGAGGCCTAACTAGCATTGACGTAGCAAATAATTCCAGACTGGGATCAGGCAGAAGGAGGATGCGAATCCCAGGAAAATCTGAGCTGGAGGTGCCCTAGGAGTATAGAAGCTGGAACGCGGAGAGGACTCAGCAAAAAATTGTAGTTTATATTGCTTTTTGAAAGGTTTGTAACAGCCTGATGAAGGGAGACACAGGATCAGGCGACCAAGCTTCAGCGCCCCCTGGTGTTTAGGGAGTACTATCAGAAGTTGTATGCCTCAGATAATCCCTCGGAAGAACGGCAAGAGGAATACCTAGCAAGTTTCCCCATCTCGCAGATAACGGAAGAACGGTCAGAATTAGATGAGGACATAACGGAAGATGAGGTAAAAAAGGCCTTAATAGATCTACCAATAAATAAAGCGCTGGGCCCGAATGGATACCCAGCCAGCTTCGACAAGAAATACAGCGACATTCTGACCCCAATTCTTACGAAATTATTTCATACATTTAAAACTAAGGGAAATTTAACCCCTCTATAAATAAAACAAAACTAGTAGTGTTCCACAAACGAGGGAAAGAACCAACAATACCAGGGTCATTCCGACCAAAAGCATTAATAAACTATATACCAACATTTTCGCTAACAGATTGATTCATCTCCTGCCAAAACTAATTGGCCAGGACCAATCGGCTTCATACCATCCAGACCAACATTCGACAATACTCGTAGTATTAGTCATCTAATAGAAAAAATGGGAATACAAAACCCAGCAATTCTGGTATCGCTAAATGCAGAAAAAGCATTTGATAGGGTCGAATGGTCGGTGTTATTTAATACACTGAAACACACGGGGTTTGGGATAATGTTTCTCAACAAGATACAGGCTAACTATGTGACACCATTGATTTGCATAACTCTAAACGGCATTGTGTTGGGCAAAGTAGAATTAAGATGAGAAACCAAAAAAGGGTGCCCACTATCCCCGCTGCTCTATGCCATATATTTAGAACCCTTTTTAATTAAGATACAAGAATTAGATCAAATGACGGGATTAGAAATGGCGGGAGAAGCACATAAAACAATAGCATTCGCAGACGATATGCTAGTAGCCCTGTCGAACCGGTATTAATGAGAGAACTGGAGGAATTTGGGATGATATCGGGACTAAAAATTAACAGGCAAAAATCAGAGATGCTAAATTTATCAGAGGACCCAGAGGTAATGAACAGACTGGAATCGAACATACAGCTGAAATAAGCAGAAAGGGGCATAGTGTACCTGGGCATAACTCTTACAAATAAGATAGAACATATATATGGGGCGAATTATCTGCAGCTACTGGAAAAAATTAGAACAGACCTGATAAAATGGAACCGGCTCACAATAACATGGTGGGGGAGAATGACGACAGTAAAGATGGTAAAACTACCTACACTAATGTATTACTTTCAGGCATTACCCATTAGAGTCCCGAAAACTTTCTTTGACTCCCGGAATAGGGCCATCATTTCATTCACATGGAAGAGAACGGCTCCAATGGTAGCAATGGCCACACCCACGGCACCAAGGAAAAAGGGGGGCATTTGTCATGAATATCGCACTCATTCGCAATAATGGTATAATTGAAAGGATACAGGTCAATGACCACCATAAAGGATACAATGATAAAAGCAGTATCCGGGTCTTGGGTACATCAAACTGGAGGCTCGATGGAAATGATCTGGACGAAAAGGAGACCTTCCAATTGATGACACTCTATGACTGTATAAATACCACATTCAGAGGGAGGAATAAATGGAAATGGCAGGATACACAAAACAATCGCCAGGCTGTGAGAGCAAAAATAAATGAGTCAGGATATTACCAAGTATAGGATTCTACCACTATGTAATAGCAATTTTCAGTAACCATTTGGCATAAGTGAATCTTCACAACCAGTCTGTCATTACACCATGTGACTCCAAAAAGAAACAACGGCAGGAAAGGGGAAGTTAGTAAAGGAAACTAATCCCAAACGGCACAAGGGTCATACTAGTACTGGGTTGGTGCACAACTGGATAGCGTCCATGAAGTCTAGTGCACAGTTTAACACAGATTTACAGGATAGACAAACTGTTGTGTAGTTCTTATTTGTAGCCAATATCAATGCCCTTGAAGTAGAAATGAACAGTTCCCATGAGTATCCAAATTGAAGATTTATGATGCCCTTGAAGTAACATACAATTCCCAGGTGTATCCAAGTAGAAGGATATAGGATAAAGACACAAAGAAGAAGCACTGTCACAAGTACCTTTGTGATTAATGCAGAGTCACGTGTGTAGTGGGCTTGAAACAACCGGTGTGTCATCACGGTTGTATTTTGGAAATGCAACAGCCACCGAGTCAGCGTGGCTGTGAGTTCATATGAGGCAGCCGCCGGGTCGCGCAGCTGTAACAGCTGAGGGGAGGCAGCCGCCGGGTCAGCGCGGCTCTAACAGCTGCAAAGAACAGCTGCTGTGTCAGCGTAACTGAATGCTGAGAGGAGACAGCTGCCAGGTCAGCGCGGGTGTATCAGCTGAAGCAAAACCACGCTGAGTACGTGCGGCAGGAGCTGCTTGACACAGAGCAGCCGCCATGTCAGGAACCGGATGCGAAAGGAATCGGAGTCTCCTTTTGTGACGGCAGAAGAATTACCGCTCGCAAACGAGCTAGGGACCTGGAGTAGCAGATGAAAGCAGTATCTGCAGAGATTCAACCAAACGAAGCTTCAGGAAATAACAAAGACGAAACAACTCAATCAGAAGTAGCGAGCGAAGCTCAAAACGCTGCTAAATAGCACGTAATGGATCACGTGACCAGAAAGCTAAAACACGTGATCTTCAGCGACGAGAAAACAGTAAATGCTGCTTTCGTGGCAAAGAATCCGACAGTTTCCATTTCGTTTAGAACGGTTTATCCGTTCTATGGGCGAAATGAGTCCCTTGATGGCAGTCTTGGGTGAACATGAAACAGGGTTGACAGGCGGGTTGACAGGCACGACAGCATGGTATTCCCACACTTCTCCAGATACTATGAGGCAGCACAATTACGGGTCATGAAGGAATGGCTAAGGTGAAACCCACATAAAATGTAGGAAACACAGGATAGGGTGGTCTCGGGAACCCCCCTCCAGGGAATCATGTGGATCGACAAAAGACAAGACACCCAAATGCTACATCAGTGAGATACTGGGGGTATGAGTTGAGACCTGGGACAGGGTTACGGAAAGGGGAGCACTTTCGGTGAAACCATCCCCATTTTGCCCAATGTTTGGAAACCCAGAATTTCAACCAGGAATGGAAAAAGAGGCATTTCGGAAGTGTGAAAGAGTAGGATGTCAGAAAATAAGGGACATGTTTCAGGGTCAGTCACTCAAAACGTTCAGGGAATGCGTGCAGGAAATGGGTCTGACGGAGGGAGACAGATTTAAATATCCCCATTTAAACACTGGCTAAGCTCCCCAACAATCAAAGAGGCAGCCACAAGACCATTAACACCATTTGAACAATTGAATGATCAAGAAGAGTGGAACGGTGTTATTTTGTAAGATGCAGAATTAAAAGAATACAAACATTTGGGGAAAAAAAGTCCCTTCACTCAAAGGGCCTGATGAAACCAAATAGACAACAAGTTCTTTTCCCTTCTAGATTTTCACAAGTATTCACATCGGGTGATTCATTGCCCACCCTGGATCCCTCTCAGCCGGGCTGAGATCCTATTAGCATAAAGATCCACACAGGTTTCCCTCTGCCGGCTCGACCCTGTCTTTCACTTTAAACTTTATTGCATTATGTTTGTAGATTCTTCCTTTTCGGGTGACTCATGGTTCACCCCGGATCCCCCTCTGCCAGGCTCAGATCCTTTCTACACAATAAGTCTCCCTCAGCCGGACTCGGACCTGTCAATTTTATATCACGTATCAAAGACTTTCGAATGTGCACATGGTTTGACATGATCCATTGCAGGACAACTTCGATTTCACAATTATCTTTCTTTTAACGTTCGCACCCTTTCAGTTGGATACCCAACAGAGACTTTCGTATGAGCACCCACGTGATGCCGGGCCACTCTGTCTATGGTATCATATTTTAGCTTCAAAGTTCGTTCACTCATATGCTGTCTTAATAATCTTCATATAATGTTGCTGCTTGCAACCTTGGTTTCCACACAGACTGGTCTGGTATCAGTCTCCCCAACTCACCGGCTGTGCTGACTTCACTGATGCTGCTTTGTTGTAGTGGCCAATGACAGTACCACGGCAGCAAGCGCTTCTCCTCGCCTTGACTATCGACTCAAGAGAGCCCCGTGTATCTCTGACACACAATGCAGGATTCTTTAGCTTTAATTCCAGGTCTTCCGTTTCCTACTTTTGAAGGCGACGAAAGGTGTGGTTTGTCGGTGAAAAGGTCAATAGTGTTTCCCTCCTTGCAATCCTCTTCGGTCTTGTCATCTTCCACCTTGTATTAAACTGTCATTGTGGAACTGCTGCTTCCTCATGTGCTTTACTTTGCAGTGTGTGCTTTCATGCTCCGCCTTTTATCAATGTGGGATCGAAGTCAGGTGTGTGTGTAATGATCAGTAATTGCCTGACCCTGCCTGACCATTGTAGTGGGACATGTCAGGTATACAGCTCGGGTCCGTTTTCCCTCACAGTGAGTTGTCCGTGTCGAAAAAGGGGAGGGGGTTAGAGGCCCTATATATCCTACCAGGTAGGAAGGGGTAAAGGTGTTACAGGGAACGGGATACCGCGTCTCGCCGTCCGGTGTCCCGCTTCCACTCCCCGAAGACCCCCCATCCAGGCGTCTGAAGTGGGAAGGTCAGTATATTCCTTCTGTCCCGAAAGACCCTCCAACAGGAAAAAGCACCAGAGACAATATGGCCATTGTTCATATGAGCTCACCTCAATTCCCACTGCTCCCACGATGGACAGCTATCACAAGAGGTTCCTTTTCAGCAGGCCCTAGAACCCTGCAGCAGTACAGACATTACCCAGAGTGGACGAAGAGACACAAGACAGAGCTGGAGACAGTTACATGGACAGAATCGACTAAAGTACCAAGAAGCCATGGCGCAAGTCATTAGCGACATCATGACGACTTAGCTAGGTTAGACATGAAGCATATGTGCTATCCGCACACTCGGGACATTCACACACTCAACTACACGAAGAACACTGATATACAGCTCTGTGATTTAAAGGACATTGACATATACATACTGGGTCTCATTATGACTCCGGAGGTAGCCGTGCCGGTAACACCGGCACGGCTGCCGCCAGAGTCATTTTTTTCCGGTGCCCAGAATGGGCAATTACCTGGGCATTACAGCCCCGGCGGACCCGGTAATTGCCCATTCCCGGGCGCCGGAAAATATTACTACCCATTCCCATTTGAGTCCCATTGGATTCAATGGTAATAGGGAGATTGGATGCACCGGCACCATTCGCAAAGGGTGCCATTGCATCCGGCATGGTCTGCTCGCGTGTGCCGGTCCGCTTTCCAGGTCAGACCTGGCGGGTGAAAAGGCACCTGCTTGCAGACCTCATAGTTTGCGGGTCCGGTAACAACGGTACCGACAAGCTTACCGGTACCGTTGTTACTGGAACGGCAAACTTATAATGAGGCCCACTGTCTGCACGTTTATTATTTTCCCATTAGGCTTACTACAGCAGCGCTGGAACGCAAGAAGCAAGAAGGGCTTGTGCAAATGCTTGCAAATGCTTACATGCAAATAACCCCATGTTATGGCAGGAGCACTCACGAGACCTAACAGTCATAACGCACTAACCTATGGAGACTATGGAAGACGCATATAGTAGAAGCCAGACCATGGCTTAGAAAATCTAGTAGGCCACGATCGACTCAGAGAGACTCCAGGCCTCACAGAATGCTGTGCAAGCAGAACCACTGCCGCGGGAGCGAAGCCACTGCCAAGGTTGTAATGTTGCGAACGACATTCCTCACGCTGAACCAAAGTAACACCGGCTGCAGGAGAGGTGTGCTCTCTGACAAATACAGAATATTTCAGAGCCCCTGTGCTCACAAACGTGGTCTCTAAGCATGTGTTCCGACCGAGCTGAGGAGCTCCCAAGATTTGGTGGCTGAGAAGAGCAACCTGTCTCACTGGCCAGACAATGGTCGGAACAAATTTGTTACATTCACGCTACAATTTTGTGTCGAGAAACGGAGCGCTCTCCTTGCAGCTATGGGTTGCACACAGTTATGAGGCTGGCTGCACTTTGCAGACACATAATTGCACATGCACCGTTCACAGGTGACCTGCATGCTGGGAACAGAGTTTGTCCCAGGCTTGCGGGCTCGTGACTCAGCCAACCAAAATCAAGGACCCCAGCGGTGGATAGCGAGGGGTCACTGACCAATCATGGGGCCTGCTCACTATAACATTTTCAGAGTAACAGTTTTCAGGGATGGTCCAAGCATAGCTCCTGACACAGTCTTGTCCAATAACATAACTTCTCTATAGGCTCCTACATCGGACCTACCACTCAGCAACCTATCCCGAGTAGAGATGGTCTTAGAGAGTGACGCAAATTGTGACATCACAGGTCATCAAACATGGCCTGCGAGCTAGAGTTCGCTGAGAGATGCACAGACCTTTCTCCACGCATGTGATCCCTGTGGTTTGCTGGTTGTAATAAACCTCAGTCATACGTTGCTTCTTGGGGGGACCTGCCATTCTTAGTTGGGCAAGGGAAGGAGTTAGGCCTTTCACGATTTTGCACCTGCAGGCTCCTAGCATGGCTCGGCCGGCCTGGAGGTCCACCCCTATCATGATCCCCCCGCACTGGTCCACCCCCAGAAACTGGATCCAAAAGCGATGACCGTGACCTGGCCACCTAGATGACAGATCCCCAGGGACTAGCGTGTGAGACACCTTCAAGTTTCTCACAAAGGGTAAAACTGAGACCATATACTGAGGCAGGTATGACTTTAATGAAGTAGGCAAAGGCAACAGAAGCCTTTCCCTTATCTGTCTGAATGGAGACCAACCCAAAGGTCACATTGTAAACAGATTCAAAGCAGAGGCATAATAGTGGACCAAGATATAATACAAGTAAAAAAGCAGCATTGAAGGAAATAACCAGGTATAGGACAGGGTAGAGAAACAAAGTACAAAACAGAGACTAGAATATCAGAAGACACAAGGCATAGGACTCAGGCAAGATAGTTCTCTGCCAACACAGCAAATACGAGGGATTCAGGAAACTAGAGTACTTAAGAACATGCACTAGAACTATGTCTCGGGAGGGTAGCTCAGGGGCAACGTGCTTGCCTTGGAAGCAAGACAACACGCAGCCACAAATGTTCCAGAACCCGGGTCTGCACTTAGAAACCTCCAGGTATTAAGCGTGTTATAAATAACATATCATATGGTCGGAAGTCAGGTAATATCGCAGGCAAGGAACAAACAGGAAAACCTCAAAAGGCTGGGATTGCAGAGAGAAAGAGAGAAAAGTTAGGCAGAAACAGGACACGTCTGTGAAGCAGAAATGCTTACAGAAAACAGGGTGTTTACAGAAAGGCAAAAAAGATATCAGTAAAGAATTGAATGGCTTTAACAACAAAACTGGACAAGATTTCAGAAATCAAAAGCTGGAAATCAAGAAAAGGTTCAAAAACAGGCAGACTGCAAAGGCAGACTGGAAAGGGTGCTGCAAAGCAGCAACAGCAAAGAGGATTCAAAAGCCAGATTCAGGAAAGGTTCAAGTACTGGTCATAGAAGCACACAAGCATGAACTGCCTGACTGACAACTGCTTCTGTTCAAAGTGAGCTTATAAAGGCCCTCCCGGCAACAGCCCAAAATGGTGAAGCTGATTGCAGTTTGAGGCAGCTGCATTCAATTAAGCCCATCCCTGGCTTCAGTACCTGCTGCAGTGATTTGTAATTAACGGTTCTCCAGGTCTCTGCAGCCTAGCCTGCAGTAGCATGAAACAGGTGAATGCAATTGGGGCCTCTCCCGCTCTTAGTAGCTTGCTGCAAACAAATGTACTTAGTATGCCTCCTCCAGCCCTGTGATTTTTGGACAGCATACATGTACCAGGATGCATCTGCTGGTGTAAATCGAAATGGTACATGAAATTAGATTGGTTGAAAACTGCAGTGGTAAAACAAGTAAATGCATGCAGAGGCATTTTGCAGGTTTTAACTTCGCAAGTATACCATAAACAGAGTCTCTGAATGTGCACATGTAGTGGTGCTGGATGGCAGGGCGGTAGGATTGTGACAAGCTTACACGGGGCCCCAGCAATGTTCCAATGACTAATGGACAAGCTGCTAAGGCTTCACGGCAAGTACTCAGCAGTATATCTAGACAACATTGTTGTGAATAGCGACAACTGGGATGACTAGCTGAGCCAACTGGAGAGTGTGCTGACCACCTTGCAAAATGCAGGATTAGATCTAAACCAAAAAAAAAACGACAATAGCAGCCTTCCATAGGAAACATAATGTTACGACCAGAGAGGGATACAATCAAAACCATCCACCATCTTAATTTTCCTACAGCAACAAAAGAAATACAGGGTTTCGTAGTTTACGACCGATGATTCACCCCCCCGCTTCTCCCCATTAGCAGCCCCCTTGACAGATCTCCTGAAGAAAACGGCATTGTATTCTCCTGTTGAACGGACGGCTCAGGCCCAGTTGACTTTCGCACAACTGAAGAGCAGCCTCTGCACACATGCTGTCATCGATTGCTTAAACTTTTCAGAACCATTCTTCCTACATACAGATGTGTCGGGGATGGGACTAGGGGCTGTGCTGTTCCAAGGACAGCCGAGCCAGAGAGTCCAGTCTTGTTCATCACCAGATTACTTCCAGAAGCGACCTAATACTCTACCATTGAAAAGGAATGTTTAGCAGTCAAATGGCCCATGTAATCCCTATGCTACTATCTCCTAGGACAGCACTTCACATTGGTGACGGATCATGCCCCTTTGGTCTGGCTAGTCTGCCACAAGGACTCCAATCCACAAATCCTTTGCTGGTTCCTGTCCCTACAGCCCTTCTCCTTCACTCTCGTCCATCTCCCTGAAAGCCGTTTATCTCAAGGCTATTATATGTGCAGATTGTATAAATGGCCCAAAACCCGAACAAGCAAAAAAAATCCAGAAAGCAATAAAGAGTGCATGAATTGCAAGAAAACCAGGATTTATTACATGAAATTCGGATGGGAAAAAGTAAGCTTAATTCAAAATGCCAACATTAAATGGTGTTATATAAAGGAAAAATCACAAGCAATATTTTGCAACAGTTACAAAGCAAATATAAATACCTAACATCCCATTGGTTAACCTCATTAGTCCCCTAAGGAAAACCATACACAAAAGTACAACCCCTCCATCAATGACCTAATGTCTGAGACAGCAAACATTTCTGAACCCATTGGCTGAATGTTTTGGGTACAATTATTGCAGTGATACCCCTTCCCCATTGTTTGACCCATCCACAAGTATATCACGGTGAGCGTTAAACTTTAGCATTGATCAATCAGATGCTGAGATGTGGACAGTGGGACAACGGAAATGAATATATCATCATGTTTCCATGCGACCAGAAAACTTGGCATCCCCTGATGGCTCACACTCTTGTGGCTGTACAATTGACAGCTCATATTGCAACTCCTGTTTGCAAACATGTTGCTATTCTTGTACATATCCTTCCCTATCTCCTATGAGATCGGGTTGCTTTATAAAAAAGCACCATTAAGACACCACTGTTTGGAAATTAATGTATCTAATTTATGAGCTGTATTTACCCTGCTAACAGCAATTCCAATTGAGGGACCATTTTTCACCTGGGGCAAACTGATCAAATCCTCCTGGCCAAAGCTCAACACTACCATGTTCTCACCAAGATATGTTAATGTTAAATACTGTTAATAAAGGTATTTATACTGCACACTGTCACCACTGCTGTGGTCCCCGGGGCACTCTGGCGGATTTGAAAAGGAGGGTGTTAAGAAAGAGGTGAGAGGGGGTTATTAGGGTGTAGTGGGAGTAGGAAAGTGAGAGTTGTGATGTCCTGTTGGCCGCTTCTGTTCTGTTTGCACCGTTCGATCAGCTAAAGCGCGCTTTTCGATCGGTGCTAGAAATCCCATGTGCTGTTGTGGTGGGTTCTGTGTTGTTAGTTTGTTGTTGCAATGTGGTGAAGTGCATGCATATGTCTGTGCTGAGAGATAGTTGTGTGAGTTTCTGTATTTTGAGTATGCGGAAAGTTGAAATAGTTAAGGTATGGTTATCATGTTTTTCAAGTTTATGTCGATTTCTTACCACTTTGTCTTTGTGTTACTGCTCACAACCTCAATATGTCCTTCACCGCTAAGGTGCTAAGCTAATGTCTGGAACACAGTGTTAAAGTGTACCTTGTTCAAAGCCTGGGATACTGCTAGGCCCTACAACATCAACCAATCACTGTGCAGCATTTCATACCACCTCCAAGGATGTGGACACCATCTGTGCACTGGCTTTGGGGAGTCGGAATGAAATCTAAGTCACTAACGAAAACCAAAGTACAAAATGCATCCTAGTCATCTGGGGCAACCAAAAGCTACAACTTGTAATGTGGCTTACTTTAAACTGGCAAAACTCTAGCTAATATAATCAATAGTCTGCTAATAACCCCTGCATGTATTTGCCTTAATACATACTTACTCCTAGAATCTAGATAAAAAGCTTCCTTCAATGCAAAGGTTTGCCTACCACAACATCTCCTAAGTATATGCATGCCGCAATCCAATTCAGCTACTACTCACTAGCAAATGCCCAATATTCCACTGGGCCCGACACCCTATACCACATTCTCCTGTGTCTCTGGACTGAATGAAGTTTACACTTGTCAAGAATGTTGCACATGATGACAAAAACTACTTGCACTAGAATGGTATTTTTCTATGCTATAGGTGCTTTCTTGGTTTGCTCTTTCTCTCATGTTTGGGGCATTGGACCTGCATCCCACCATTTCCCCTTTTGTTAATCCTATAATTAATCTTTTAGCTGCTTCCTTCTCTTCTAGTTCCCGTTTTCTTGCCCAATCATATTTATCTTTTGGCACCCAAATATTGCCCACAATGTGTTTGCCCCAGCTCTTGCATACTCCTAGGCGGTACATACCAAAAAGCTACAATCTCCATCTGCTGTTGGACCAACATAACGCTAAATAGTTTTCTGGGTCTGGGGGAGAGGACCAAACCGTACCTGCAAGTCCTGTTGGATGTGATATCTGCTCCATCCTTGGTTCAACCTGGGTAGCACACTTGTCAGTTTGTGTTTGCACGTGCTTCTAAAGAGGGTAGCCTCACCTGTTCTTACCTGGAGGGACACCATTCTAGACCCACAAGATGCTGTCTTGGCACAGCATGCGATGAGCAGCTGGCAGGAACAAAAAACTCTAAGTAACAAAACAAGAACAGGAAAAAGAATTTTGCAGCAACAGTTAGCTATACAAGCATCTAAGAAAACAATTGAGCAGCCTGTATTGCCCCTCTACGATCCCACCTTCCTTCTCCATATCAGTTCGCAGATTGTGGAGGGATTTGATAGCAATACTTAAGAAGCAATTTTCTAGGTCGTGGGGTGGGCCATAGGTGCATCAGCTGGCCCCTATCATTTTGCAGTCCCCTTCGTCCATGGCAATGAGGCCGTAGAGGACAACCCTTTTTTGCAGTGTCCTTACCCTGAGGCCCCTGAGTTCTTCTTTCATGGCATTATGGCCATTTTCTGTGTTATTGGCAAGTTGCACCACCTCACTATTTGCAAACCCTTGGCATTAGTGGCTGCTTGCACATCAGGTGTTAGCAGTGATGTGAAGAAGCTCTCTGTCCTGGAAAAAAAAGTCTGTGCAAGGCAGCAATTGTGTTGAGACCATCTGTGGACTACTTTGAGAAATAGTTGTACCTCTTTCCGTAGACCAAAGTCAAAGATCATTGAACTTGTGGGCGAGTGGGTGGCGAAGGTGGGTGTTGGGGGCCCTGCTTATTGACTGACAGGTGATGTTCGGGGATGAGTAAAAGTGCAGAGTTACAAGGGAACACAGCCCGCTCTGCCATGGCGGGATATGACAGCATGCCAGTTTCCCACCCAGCCAGAACAGGTCTGTAAGAGTTGATGTTCCATCATGGAGGGTTGGCATGAAGAATGATTTAGTACATTCAGTTTGCTTCCAATGTGCATGGTGCCATTGCCCCTGAAACAGAAGGAAGACCATGTACGTTTCTATCCTTAACAGGTTATTCATGTTGTTTCAGACATTTTAATCATTTAACATAAGTGTCCCACAGTTTGGCAGCTTTCCTTCATAGCCACTACTATACCTGCTGTGCATCCTACCAGTCCTTCTGCTTTGAACACAGTGTGCCCCTTCACCCATTTGTTGTTCTAGAAATTAGCTCCTTCAGTGTGTATCTGCGGCCTGATAGTGCACTGCGTATATGAACCTTCCCCTCACATCCAGCTTTATCAATTTCTTCAAACATTGCTCTTACTGTGTGTCCCTGAACTGCCCTTGCGCCTTACACAGAACTAGGTGAGCTAAACACTGTGCCACCAAAGGTGACAACTCTTTGGGCAAGAATAATATGGGGGTGCCAACAGCATGTGAAATCATGGAACAGACAAAGCATGAATTATTAAACTGTTTCCTGCCCACCTTCCTCATGCTACTAAACCACAAATGATTGACTTTGGAATAATGTTCTTCTATAACATTGGTAATGTCACTCCCTTGTTCATGGACATCACTCCTTAGTCTTGTCACAGGGTTACATTTATTTGCTGATATATTTGCTAGTTAGTCCCATGATCCCCCACCCCTTTTTTTCGACCCCATGCCCATTATTTTCATCAGGAAGAAAGAAAGAAGGGGAGAGGAAAATAGCCAAAATATACACAATAACATCTTGCATAGTCTTTTGTCATCATGCACTGTTGCTCCTGGAAGTTGTGAAGAAATGTTAAGATGCTCTCGTCCAAACTAACACAGTGAGTTCCAATAAGTCATTAGTGCTTTTGCTGTACTTATCTCTTATGTACTTGTGCTTTCCCTGCTACCCTCCTGCTGTTGGTGGTGTGAACCTTTGCCGGTGTCTCGTTTGTCGTTGGTAAATTGGACCCAGCTCTTGCAACCCTTTACTTTCACTGCTGTAGGCATGGCATACACCATATCACAGGAGCCTGAAAACATCTGATCATGCCATTTCTTGTTTAAAGTCCTTATGAAGATACAATCTCCTGGATACATCTGTGGCTTTTGTAGATCTGGGTTGCTTGAGTGTAGAGCAGACGGCTGATGTAGGTGTGCAGCTATATGTCAAGAAAGAACTTTTATAATTTTTTTCAAATCTCTAAGGTATTCATGGAGCTCTTCCCCTAATATGTCTGCACTTTTGTGGGTATCTGAAATTATGCTTGCAGTTGTGAGTGGGGTGTAGATTCACCGCTTTGTTATCACCTGATGGGGTCTCAGGTGGTTGCCCCTTCCTAGATGATTTCTCATACTGAATAGTGCTATTGGCATGCAGAACCGTCAGCTCTCTTTTGAAGAGTTGTATATCTTTGTCAATTTCTGTTTAAGTAAGCCATGGAGTCTCAACTATTTCGTTGGTTTGTAGGTGGTAAGCTGTACAAAGCTTGTTTGTAAAGTAGGTATTTCTCTGAAAAGCTCATTAGCAAAATGAGGACCGCTGTCAGACCCCAGAACATCACATATGCCCCATTTGGTAAATACTTCCTTAACCAAAAATGTAGCTGCTGATTTAGAATCACAGTGAACACATGGGCCAGCCGCAAGCTGGCGAGAGCATGGGCAAACAACAATTAAATAATGAAAGGTACTGTACCTGTTAATCGTATCAACAAAGTTATGGTGGAGCTCCCAGAAACACCCAGATGAGCAGGGACATGTTGCCTTTAACATCTTTAGAATGTGTCCTGTATTAAACAGGTGGCATGTGGTACAATTGGCCATGAATTTGTCGATGTACTCGGAGAGACTGGAAACAAATCAATTATCGCTGATGTCTGCAGCAATGTGCTGCATGAGATGCATGTGCGGGATGGTGCAATTGATCCACAGCGATGTTAAGTAGTTCTAAAGGCAAAACTACTTTACCTATAATGTTCTGTCTCTAATTCAAGTTTGTGGGTGGTAAGGAAAATCCTCTCTTGATCCATAAGTCTTTTTCTTGCTATGAAGCCCATCCCTGCAATTTTATTATTTGTGCCATGGGGATTGAATTATAAGGGGCTTGTGTCTGGGACTGCTGTAATGCAATGACAGGTTTCCTTTTTTCCTCTGGGATAGGTCAGTGTGTTGGCTGCTTTGCGGCTGTGTATGCAGCTTCTTTGCCACGAGAAACGTGTTATGTCCCTTTGGTATGGGCAGCACATTTCACAATGGCCACTAGAGAGGTGCTTTTCAATGTGTTAATCTAGAAAATAATGCTGCATGCTGTACTGGTATCCTGCCTGATTTCTTGAACCCTCTCATGTGCCACCTGGACAACCCAGATTGTACTGTGGAGATGACATATGCTGAATCTGAATAAATGGTGACCACACAATCTGTTCACATTTCTAGGGCCTCTGAGTGCTATGAGCTCTGCTGCTTGTGCAAAATAATATGAGGGAAACCCCTTCTGTATCATCACTTAGACTCCTATTCCTCTCCCTTTACATATGTCACTAACGCTGATCTCATGTGCCTCTGTCCTGTCTCCTGGTCAATCGTTGATGACCCAACGATGAACAGTACCTCCCTCTCATCAAATGCATCTTCCCTCACTGGTGTACTTTCTTCCGGCATGCCCTCATAGACTGCACAATTGTGCAGCTTATATTTTGACTTTACTGGTTTTGCTAGAAACTTTGTAGGGTTTGCAATATGACACCTCACTATGTGAATGGGTGTGTTTGAAAGTATGCCCTCATATCCCAAAGCCATCTGTGTGGTGAGTGTGGACTTGGACTTTTCCAAAATAACAAAATCTGCAAAGTTACTGGGCATCCGATTGTTATCACAGAGATTGTTATCAGTCGCAAAAGCGGCAGCTGGCAGAGATTGCTCGCATGGGAAATGACCATGCAACACGGGGGTTCAAAAGGCCACTGTAGTAAGATAGGGACTTGTGCCCCATAGATGTGTGTTGAGTGAGAATTGCTGTCATTAACGGGCCATCAGAGTGTGAGAACAAAAATAATGGTTTTCTGTAATTTGGTGTTACTAAGAGTGGGGCCTCACAAATTGCTAGTTTCAGATGCTGAAAAATTCTTCATATTATCTGTCCATTCGATAGGCCGTTTTGCTTTCTGTTTTTCTTTTAGTCCCTGTAACAGGGGTCTGGTGTAAGTGGAGTAATTAAAGATCTACGATCTACAGTAGATGCACAATCCCAGGACCTGTTGCACCTGTTCGGCTGTTGTTGGCTTTGGTTTGTTATATATTGCTTTTGCTATGTCTGGGGTGACTCTTCTCCGTGCTGATAATATTATTTGCCCTAAGTACACTGTAGGGCTCATTACAAGTTTCCCAGTACCCTGACGGTAATTCCAGTGGAATAGCAGGAAAATGCCCCTACCGTCTCCATATTACAGGCTGCAGAGAAGCCTGTAAGTTCCCATTACATGGCGTCCTGTTGGATGGCCTGAATTACTGGCACTGGTAGTACTAGTGGCAGTGATTCTGGCATACATTTGCTGGTAGGGGCCAGATCTACCGGCATTTCAGACCTGCTGGTTGAGGTATGCAGTGATTAAATCGCAGCAAAAATGTCGCCTGTACAAAAAATTGCAGCAAAAATGCAGTGGTTTGACCCTTTAAAGGTGCAACCCATTACACCATTTAAGGGGAGCAGGGGTTGTGGGGGTGTCCCCCGCTCCCCTTAAATGGTATAACGGGTCTGGGGATTGCAGGGTTGTCCCCCGCATCCTTTGCATGGATTGCAGCGGCAAAACCACAGCCTTTTTGCCATGATATTTTGTGTCCACTGCCATTTTTGCTGCGATTGATAGATCTGTGCCCCCACCTGCAAACTTGTGTATTCCCCCGTCTGGAAAAATGGCAGTGCCGGAATTGCTGCCATTCTTACCCACATTTTTTCTGGCCTCTATTTCTTCCTGACAATATTGTCATTTGTTCTTGTCCACTTTGTACCCCCTTTCCACGAGTATCTTTAGGAGATGCACTGAATCCCTCCTGCATTACTCGTCTGTAGGCTGCAAACTAAGAGATTGTCTACCTATTGGATCACAGTGCTATGTACCTGTAGCTTTCATAGATCCATTTGCAGTACTCTATTGAAAAGACTCAGGGATTCACAGTACCCTGGTGGTAAATGGGTATGCTGGAATCTCTGCCTGCGATAGTTGAACGCGCTGAGATACTGGGTGTCTGGGTGCAGTGGGATGAAAAAGAATGCTTTTTGAGATCGATGAAATGAAATGGGTCGCGTCAGCAGGTATATGTAATATTACACAGGATGGTGGCCGGATTGGGCACTACTGGGAACTCTCCCTCAACTATGGTTTTCAAAGGGAGGAGGTCCTGCACCATACTGCAAGATTAACCTTTTGCCTTTCTCACAGGATAAATTGCTATATTACATGGAGATGTTGATGGTACTATAATGCCTTGTTCAAATAATGCGAGATCAACAGTAGGGGGTTGTTCTGCCGTGTAACATTTTTGGGGGCCTATTATATGACTTAAATAGGCCTGGGTTATTTTTTATTATGTCAGAAAAAGTACACAAACACTATAAATGTGAGAATGTACCAGAGGAAGTTTCAGACACAAATCGATAGTAGTTTTACAGCTTTTGTAATTTATTTTGCTGCTGGATGCAATTGGAAATACTGCATCAATAGTTGTTTTAAAATGAAAGAAAAAAAGGAGAAAAATAACATTTGTTGAAAGAATACATTCAGAAAATGCACAAAAGGTTCATTTCAAAAATACAGAGTTTTTTTTTAAAAAAGGAGAATAACTATTAATCTTAATTTTTCCTTAAGCATCTGTTTATGACAAGCTGGATTTTCAAAACATGCCAAAGTAGTGTTTAAGAAGAAACACTGTGAAACCACCACCTTAGTGACAAGTGATTAGCATGTAATCTATACATGGCATCCAAGACACAAGCACTTAGTAAGAGAGCTCTTGAGTAGGTGTAGCCAGGCTGGAGGGTGACCTAACAAGTGGTCGATGTCTAGATATTGATCTACAAAAAAGTAGGGACCAGGAAGAGTTTAGTGGTGCTGGTCGATGAGACGTTTCGGCTGGATGCCTTCATCTTGGGCCTGGGGTAGGTCTCCCTATAAGGAGAAACAGGGGATCTCTGTTAGTGTCTGAATTGCGAGGTGTAGAGGTGTGTGTATTAAAATAAGACATAATAATTCCCTGATTGTGGTACACCACTGAAAAGTAAGAGACAAGATAATGCAACAACGGTGTCAAAGATCCCCTCATCGGCCTCTCTGGACTTGGGGTACTTTCTCACTGGGGGTAATACCATGCCTGATTTACGTTTGATGTAAACCGCTCCCATGCTCTTCAATACTCCTACGTCATGAGAGTTACTGGCCCACAAACAATTTGGTATGTTTGCTATGTCTTCATACAACAGTGATGGTGGTCTTTTATCCCCTAGCATGGTGTGTGGCACTTCTCTGTGCTGTATCATGACCTGACAGGATGTGCATATGTCAAACAATGTTTCTCCTCCCTCCTCTGCGTCCCCGAACAGTTGTTCGTTAGAGACCTCTCTCAATGGCAAAGTTGTTTCTATGCACCGAACAGTGTGCCAATCTCCCCCCTCTTCATCTGTGCCTGCCACAATTACTATGTCCTTTCTAGTAATCAAAACTTTCAATACTAGAGTCATCACAGCACCAGGTGCATTTTTCTGAGGACAGCTGGTCTGAATAAAAGGGTAAACAAACTACCATGTTTTGAATCCCAGGTAGCCACCCTAATGGAAGTGTTACTCTATAAAGGAATAGGTCTTCGTGAAGGTGCACAGCTTGTACTGCGCTGTTACTACAATGTGCCTGAATAACTAATGCTACTTTTGTCTAATGCTTGTTGAACATACTATGCTTTCATCTGTAAAAGAAATGGTCCTACTTAATGTGCTCAAGAGATCTCTATCCAGGAGATTAACTGGGATGACCTTACAATATAACAAGGGTGCTGATAACTTGTGTACATTGTAAGGATACAGAAGAAGGAGACTGGCGGGTGGTTGGCAAAGACTTTTATTCTTATTGAAAAGAAAGAGAAATGCCTTTCTGTGCATATTTCTATGAGGGGTTCTCTGACTCAACTAAAGACTAAAAAGGATCTGTCAGAATCTCTGTTTAACTGATGTGTCCACTATCCTGTGTCAAAATCCATGGCTCTGTCTCTCACACTAAAGTAGATAACGATGAACTGTTTGTTGCCCAGGAGAATTGCTCCCTTCTCCTGGGTTTGTGATCACAGTTCACTTCAGGAATTTCCATAGTTCTCACCTGGGGGAATAACTCCCTTCCTCTGGTAGCGTATTCTTAATGCAGCAAAGTTCAAACAATGTTCACCATTGCGGAATGTCTCACTTGCCCTGGTTGAGAGTGACCTCAAACAAAAAGAAACCGAACATATATATTTTAACACTTTCTAGTCAAAGGCCAGGGGACTACTTCTCTGGCCCCTCATCCTTCCTCTGCCTCCACCTCTCAGGCTCGCTTGCCATCCACTAATTCTTTGGCTCCTCTCCCTCCTCCTCACATTACCTCTTAGGCTCCTCTGCCACTTCTGATGGGTACCTCGCTTCCTTGTACCACTCCATGGAAGTCTTTCAAATGTGGCACCCTGCTCCACATTGCTACTCTCAACTCTCGCTCTGCTGTCAAACACTACTCTAACATCTGCCACCTCCTTGAACACATGGACCTAGATGTACTCGCTCTTACCGAGACTTGGTTTAAGGCCAGCTCTATCACAAGTTTTGACACACTCCTCCCTGGGGGATATAAGCTCCTCCCCAAGCCTAGGCCTGGAGGTGGAGTGGCCCTGATCTTTCCTGAGTGGATTCCTGCCTCCATCATCCCCACTCAATCACTCCTCCTTTGAATGCATGGTCTGCAGACTCTGTATCTCTCCTTGCTTCTCTCTGACCATGGCCAACTTCTACAGGTAACCTAGCCAGGTTACCCTCTTCCTCTCTGAATGGGCTGACCTCATTTCTTCTCTTCTCTCCTCTACCAGCTTCTCCTCCTTGGGGATCTCACATCCTCTCTCTACTCCTCTATCCTGGACTGACCACTCTCTTCTTTCTTCTCACTTGAAGCTACCTGTCCCCTTGGCAAAGGCTCACCAAGCACTGCCACCTTCCTTCACGGTCATTCGACCTATGAAACGTGTATCAGTAACTGACTTTGCCTCCGCTTTCACTCCACCTCCCACTCCTGCGGCTGACTCCCATTCTGACACAGCCCTTTCCAACATTCACCTTTCTATCTCTAACACTCTGGACATCCTTGCCCTTGTCATGAGGATCCGCATGAAGCCTGCCGAAAAGTGCAAAAATGATCTGGCAGCTCTGAAACACAAGTTTAGAGTAGCGGAACGGAAATGGGGAGCTTTGGGTGCACCCTCTCACAAACTGGCCTGCCGCCTTCTCCAAAGGCAATACAGACTCTCCATCTTTTCTTAAAAAAAAGGGTTCATATTCAAGCCTGCATCTCTGTGGCCTCTAACAAAACGGCCAAACTTCAAAATCTGCAAGGAGCTGACCAATCCTACTGCAATATCCTGCTCTTCTACACCTACCCTTGCCCTCTGCACGACCCTGCCCTCTCATTTCACCACTAAACCCAGGACATCTTGTCTGCACTCTCCACCTCTTCCCCTCTCTTGCCCTCTACCTCTCTCAGGCCCTCCTTGGCCGGCCGCCCTGTGCTCCTGTCACACCTGATGATGTTTCCAGACAGGTCCGGTCTATGAAAGTCCCATCCAAACAGGTGACCCCCCTGCTCATCCAGAACCATTAAGGACAACATTGGTTCTCTCGCTCCAGCCTTGCTGATTTCTGCAATCACTCTTTCACTACTAGAGTTTTCCGTCTCCTCTCAAGCACTCCCTTGTGCCCCCCTACTAAAAAAGCCTTCTGCCGACCCATCCATTCCGGAAAACTATTGTCCAATCTCTATCATCAGATGTTGGTTGTCTCCATGACCATCAGTCTGGCTTCAGAGCAGCCAGAGGCACAGAAACTGCCTCCATGAACACCTGTGAAGATCTGTTCTCCAACCGTGACTCTAGCTCTCCATCTGTCCTCATTCTCTTCGACCTATCCTCTGCTTTTGACACTGTCAACCACAACATCCTGATCACTCGTCTCCACAATACCCTGGGCATCGCAGATCAGGTTCTGGTGTGGCGGTCCTCTTTCCTCTTGGACTGACCTTCCCAGGTTCAACTTGGGTTCAACTGCCCCCTCTCCACAACCTTTGTTTCAACATGTGGTGTTCCCCAGGGATCTATCCTCTCCCCCTGGCTTTTTAATGTCTACCTGGCCCCTTTGGCCCCCCTGATTCCTACCTTTTCCTCTAACTTTCAGTGTTATGCGGATGATGTGCAGCTCTCTTTTAGGCTACCCTCTGCCTCCTCCTCGCTCATCCCTGACTGTCTATCCACTATTCAGGCATGGTGCGCCTCTAATGATCTTTGCCTTAATGCCCGTAAGACTGAGATCCTGCTCATTGGGACCCCTGCTCCCACTTATCCCCTCTCACTCTAGCCGGCCTCCCTGAGCCCCTCTGTCCTCACCATCTTGTGAGGCAAAACACATTGGGGTCATCTTCGACTCCACTCTCTCTCCTTCTCTCCTCACATCACAGACCTTTCCAAAAAGGCCCATTTCCAGCTGCACCTCCTTAGAGGTATTTTCTCTTACCTCCAGAAGCTCACTGTCTCCAGAACCCTGATTCTCTCTAGGCTGGACTACTGCAACAGCCTCTTCCTCAATCTGCCTACCTCTACTATTTGCCCTATACAACTTATACAGAACAGGATCGCAAGACTTATCCTTGGCCTCAAGTCCAGGGACTGCATCTCTTCAGCCCTGAAATCCTTCCACTGGCTCCCGGTGGCTGCAAGGATCAAGTTCAAGACCCTCTGCATTGTCCACAAAGCTTTCTGGGGCCGGGGCCCATGCTATCTCCAACTCTTTCTTCCTAAGTACCTTCCTACTAGAGCCCTCCGCTCATCTACTTGTAATTCTTTGCGGGTGAGTCGCTTCTCCAAGCAGAGATCTCTCTCCTCTGTAGGTGTCTCCTTCTGGAACAGCCTCCCAGCCTCTCTCCACCTTGAGCCGCATCTCCTTAAGTTCTGGAAGCTCCTCAAGAACTTGTCAAGGAGTTCCCCCCTTCTCACCTGAGTCCGATCTTTGCTGGATTTCTTGGTCAATGCCTTCTTGCGGACGGATCGGGTCTTGAATAAGGCTGCACGAGTCTCTTCCGACTCCAGCGTGCGTTCAAAGTTCCGGGATGCAACGATCCAGAAATCTGGGGAATTAAGAGAGTGCGCTACTCAGCACACAAGTCCAGGAAGCAAGAAAGAAGGGAAAGGGTCTAGGAATGGGGTTGGTTGGGACAGAACCAAGGATAACAATACCGCAAGCTACCGAGCACACGCCTGGTCGCTACTTCGCAATAGCATTGAGAAGTGCGGAGCCGTGGGGGGCGTGGTCTATTAATAGAACACGCTACGTCCAACGTGTACAGTGAGGAAGGTGTTTCACGCTGGACGGCCATGTTGGGAGTACCAGGGAGTGCAAGTCCCGTTGAGACAAGGACCAGGAAGTTCAAAAGGGGCGCGTTCTGTAGGTCATGACAGCACTTCCTTTTCTCTGCTACTTTTTCTCTTCCTCTCACTTGCTAACATTGCATTGCTCCTGCACCATTCTGCTGACTCGCTGCTTGGTGATCTTCTGTGTCTTACAGGACACCATGCTCCCCTGTCCTGTCCCCCTGAACTTGCCTGCTGGACTTCTTGAAGTGCCATCCGGCCTCCATTGCTCATCCAGTTTGGGATTCCCCTTGGAGTCCTAGCCTTCCTTGCAATTAACTCAGGGTCCTGCTGCTCTGGACACATGTCTCCCCATACCCTCTCCCCTGCAATGCTTGTCTGCGCACTTGCACAATCTAAATGATACTAGGCCTAGTAAGATCGTTTGTCTTGTCCTCCCTTTGTTCCCCCTCCCTTGTCTGGTTGCGCCTTGAAACAATTGTGTATAGGTGCATTATAAACGACATATCAATCAATCATTGACTTCGTTCCCCTGGCTGGAAGCTTGTTCTTATTTCCACCACTTGATGACTCCCTCCTCCTGATGCTTCTTATTACAAGGTGCCAGTCATACTAGACCCAGGGGTAATGACTCCCTTCCCTTGGAAACTCCAGCGTCTCCTTTGTTCAATACCATATAAAGTTCCAACTGTGTTTGGGTCCCAGACCCAGGTTCTCCTTCTTTGACTTGGCAGACCTGTTTCACTAACCTGCGAAATACTGTCACAAGGAAGATGACTCGTGTATCTCTCTGGACATGGGTCCTCAACCCGGGTCTCTCTTCTTGGACTCTGCCTACTTGGTTCACTATCCTGTCAAGTACTACCACGAGGAAGATTACTTGTAGTATTCTCTTGGTTAGGGGACTGACCGTGCTCGTCCTTATTCCTCTTGGGTATCCCTTCTCTGGGGGTCAGTGAGATTCCTCCATCCACTGACACAAAGAAGAAAAGCTTTAAGGTAGGTCAAATGCACAACAGAGCCAATCTGGGTGTTCTAACTATTAAGCCAAGGGAGAGCCTTTAATGCCTGCCTCCCTTTTAACTCCAAGTCCCCTCCAGGTATGCCATGCCTCCCTTTACCTTCATAGGGATGTCGGTATATAGCTGGGGCGTCCAAGTACAAGGGTTTGCCTCTCTGCTGCTTTGGGCTTCTCTCAGTGTCTGCGACAACCATACAGCTTCTCTCTGCGCGACTCAGCTTCTCAGCGGTTCTCTCTGCATCTTCAACCGCAGCGCGGTATCCCTCTCTGCATCTCTCATATCAGCGCAGTACTTCCTTGCCGGTTCGCTTCCTTCTGGCTTTCAGGACTGCTGCTGCGGTGCCTGAAAAGAATGGTAGCAGCGGCTCTGCAACATCTTCCATACTTGTTCTCCTCTGGTCCCCAAAGCGGTTTTGAAAATCCTGTGCCTGAGTTTTCCCAGCTGCTGCCTATCCCGGCTGGAATTGACAGGTATCGTTGTGCCTCTTTAGTTTAGTTCTTTGTCTCTTTTGTTGTTTTGTTCTCAATAATGGCATGGAGCCACCTCATACCAGTACTTGTGTGGCAAGTGATTTTCATGTTTGCTACACTGTTCCTTGTCATAGTGCTTTCTGGTTCTCTGTAGTTCTTGAACAGTACATAGGTTTAATCTCTATGAAGAGGTTATTATTTTTTTTATTTTTATTATTAGCACATGGTTTACAGAATGAAACCTTTTCGCTAAAAGGAGACTTACAAAAGACATTTTTTACATTTCTTAGTCATCATTTACAAGGCCAAGGAAATAAACCCAAATAATCTCTGTGGCCAGAAACAGTAAAAACAAGTTTGTCAAAATAATTTGCATTCACCTGCCCAAGCTGGGCTTGGTCTCTTTGAGAGCGTTCTTCTATATCCCAGAATATGTACTTCAAAAAAGCAAGCAATGCCAAAGTCCATGAGATCCGTTTCCGCTGTATCAATAAAACCCACCACTCTTCCACAGGTATAGACATTAATTCATTAAAGAACTTGCCCATTAACGTTAACCTTCTGTCTCTTAATGCCGGGCATAATAAGACAAGATGGAACAATGATTCTGGGTTATTTTTGCAGTCTACAGGAGAAGTCATGTGTAATTTTAGCCTTCCTTAATTACTATTACTTCTTTTGTGAGGAGCAGGTTAAGTCTGAATCACATACATTTGCGTAGATAACTGTTTGGAATTTTTAGCAGGTAGCTAGGAACCTTCCCTCGTGCTCTGGAATCAGGAAAGATTTTACCATAAGCCTTAAGCTTACTTCTGGCTTCCTTTGTCTCTATCCAGTCGAGGTCGTACAGTTTCCACTTCACAAGAGAAGGATTCTCGATTAGTGTCTCTTCTGATAGATTCTACACTCCTCAGGATTGCCATGCAGACATTATTCCAGTCCACCAATGTTCACTAATTGTTGATTATTAAGGCTTTCTTTAAGGCAGCGAAGCCTCCTGCATTGGACACAGAAATGGACTTGCGGTAAAAGGACAGAGATTTCAAAACCGTTACGGCATACATAGAAGTTAGGCCAAGCTCCATTCCGATTGCCTGAATTGGCATGGACTTTGGGAGAGCTAATACCCATCTCCAGAAGATGCCTTCCAGTTTGGGCCACACTTTCGATGACAGGGCAAATGAGGCCTCCGCTCCAAAAGTCAGTATTGGCATGACTTTCATCCGGTAGAACTCTATAACCGGGAGCAGGGTGAATTTACAGTGCCTTGCAAGTATCAGTCTTGCCTGTGCCGCAAGAGTCCTTGTTTTACTGCTTAGTATCAGCCCTCTATGCGAGTCGTTGGCACTGTCGTTCAGGCACAGTCCCAAGTATATCAAGGAAGTTACCTCCATTATCTTCTCCCCACTCAAATACCAGGCTTTGGTGTTGTCTCTTCTGCCCGGCTTGTGGCCCAAGGTTAAGATGTTTGATTTTTTTTACATTTATCTTTAGCCCATTGGCTTCCACAAAAACCACCAGCGCATCAAGCTGTCATTGTAGGCCGACCTGGGTATGATCTAACAACACCAGATCATCGGTATACAACGGAACACCGGCTAGTCGAGGTGGAAAGCTTCTGACGTTGGTAAATGCCTTTTCAATGTCTGAGATGTAAAAATTGAATATCACTGGAGCGAGTGGGCACCCTTGTTTTATGCCCTTTGATGTTTGGATAGGCTCAAACAAGTTTCCCATCCTGTATAGCCTCACTTTGAGAGTTGTGTCTTAGTAAAGGGCTTTCATTGCTTCTCTTATATCTTGCGGACAGTCCCAAGCTTTTAGCTTGTCCACAGAATGGATCTGTCAACTGTATCAAAGGCCTGAGCCAAATCAATTGAGGCCAGGTAGATTGTGGTATTTTTCTTGGCCTTGGCCCTGGTCTTTAAGAGGTTAATAAGGAAGAGGTTTAAAGTTTTTCCGATCCCCTTCACAAATCCCGCCTGCCATTGGTCGTAGTGGTTCGTGTCTGTACTCCACTTGGTTAAAGTCCTGAGAATCGGTGTTGCAAAGATCTTGCCAATGACGTCTAAAAGGGCGATAGGCCTCTAGTTGTTAGGATCCGAGCTATCGCCCTATTGAGTCAATGAAGACAGGATTTATTTTTGTCCTCTTTATTTGTTTAAACAGTTTCTTCCATAAAAATTGCTCATAGCTCTGGCTCCTTTTTCAGAATTAAATTTGTTGTGCTGTCTGGTCCGGCTGCCCTTAAGTTGCTTGCATTCATAATTAAAGTAAGGATTTTGGTTCTCCCTGTGTTAAAAGCCCATGGTCTAGAGGATTTTTCATCTTCCCACTCCGCCTCTTTACCCAAGACCGCAAATAATAGATTGAAGTGGTCCACCTATGCTCCATTTGACACCGGATTTGATAGCAAGGATAGCTGTGGTGCACTCATCTCATTAAAGATCCTCCACATTTCTGACGTTTTTATCGAGGCTATTGTTTTTAGGATTGACTCTGCGTCTTGCTGTAGCAGTTTGAATTCATACTGCTTCATCCAGTTTTTGTATTGCTGTTTCAATTTTATTATGGTTTTCACCTGCTCAATTGTACCATATTTTTTGCACGCTCTTGCTAGTTTATTGAGCAGTTTTTTTCTGATAGCCACTTCGCTATCGAACTTGTGGCGGGATTCAAAAACTCTTCTCAAGCCACTGGGTCTTTTTATTTCCATAAACGTGGCTAAATTATCGGTGTACTTGCCACTTGATCGTGAAGGCGAGATGCTGTTGTCTCTAGAGTTCCTCTTAAGGGCTGACGTAAGTGCCCTATCGCCTTCTGGATTTATTTTTAGCCTATTTTATCCCAGTGTCACTCCAATTATTGCCCCGCTGGAAGCCAGAGATGTTATATTCAATTTCTTAGTAGAGAGATTCAGGATATTGTGGTCACAGAACTTTGTGTCTTATATCTCCAGGCACAGTAGTTTCTCATACAGGTTGTCAGATACGAAGATATAATCTAAGATCTTCTTCTTCTAGATTCTCTTCCAGGTCAGGGAAGCTGGTATGTCCCCCTTAATATGACCATTAACTAGCTTAATGTTCCTCTGGACAAGTTCTTCCCTCCGATATATGCTTATCATAATTGAAGCAGTCGCATTTGGGGCAGAGCTTGTTTGTCAGATTGACCTCGTCGTCAAAGCAGTGGACATTTAAGTCCCTGCAGACAACAATGTCCAGGTTTGGCCAAGATCCCATGGCATCGTCTATCAGGTCCATTACAGTTTTTACAAAACCCTTGACATCGGTGATCCAGAATTCCAGCATAGATTAAATCCCAGTCCACTCTGTGTAATTCTGGGGAGATCCATCTTTTAGTGTCAGAACCTGTATCAGTGGTGTCAAATGTTCGATTGACGTTACTTTTAGTCCACTTGTGTTTTTCATTGCAGTCAAGAGACCAGCCATTGGGCAGCCACTATGGCATTTTTCGTCCGGGTTCAAATAAATGGTAAAGCCATCTAAGAGCGGCAACTCCCTGAGCCACGTTTCCTGGATGTAGATGATGTCAAAAAGGTTGAAGTCCAAATCCCCCTTGCCAAAAAGGTGACTAAAGTCTCTGGTGTTCCAACAACCAAAGGTCAATAGCTGGGGCTCCACTTCCTCATCAGGCTCCCAACATTATGAACGAGACGGACCAGCTGCAAGGGCACCGGCTAGCCAACTCCAACTTTCTTCCTCCCGTTGGCAAAGCCATTGGTCCATAATTTCTCTCTCGTCCATTCGTGCTCCACTGGTGTCCACCACTACACGATAGTTTGCATTTCTTTAGACACCATGTGTTGGGAGTGTTTGTCAATCACCAAAGTTGTTTCCCCCCCTTTTCTCAGGGTTTTGTTGTAACACTTCTGCTTACTGATCTTGTTGACGTAAGGCTCAGTCTTCCCGCCATCTCTACATTCTGTGGGCTGTCTTCTTTTAAATCGAATGTCTATTGTAGAAAGCTCATAGGTAATAGTTTTGCTGCCTCAGTCAATAGTAGATGTTTAATTGCAACTGAGGAGAAATAAATGTATGCTTTGTCCAGCCAAGCCTCTTCCGGAAATTCGATAAGGTGAAGATCCTTTGACTGGATCTACCTTAATTCGGGGTTGCAATGGAGAAGACCAAGCACATTCGCTCTATTTAGAGTCAGATAATCATTTATATATAGTACTCTTTCCAAGAGCATTCTGTGCGTGTCACCTTTTTCTTGTTCTTCACGGCCACTCCCATTCCACCCCCACTTGTCAGTTTTTTGACTTGCCGAGGGATTAGCTCTTCTGTTAACATCAGTTCGACTAGCCAAGTAATTTCTCCTTCGTTCCATTGTCTTAAATGCCACAATTTTCTATGAATACCTTTTCTTTTCTTTCGCAATAGGGTAAACATTTCAGTGGCAGGCCGGTGAGTAATCCTCAAACCCACTCCGTGCCCCACCATTCCTTGCCACATACAACAATCCCACAGTGCCGAGAGGTCCACCGACTTGACTTTCATCTAGCTTGTCAGCTGAGCTATCATCCTCCACCTCTCCATCGGTATGCTTCCTACATCTTCTATCCTCTTCCATCAGAGCCTACTGATGTCCCTCCTCTTGTGTGGTAGTTCCGACCTCAATCACCCTGTAGTCTGGGTTAGCCTTTTCCTCTTCATAGGAATACATTGACAGATTAATTAGTTCCAAATTCTCCTTGGCCTCAGTCGCTTCATCTTTTTGGCAAATATTCCTTGCTAAATCTTCAGTCTGCCAGCCCTGCTTGGTGTTTTTACCTTCATTTGTGGCTGTTATTTTTTCCATCTCTTGCTGTGTTCACATAGAGGCCCTGGTGTTTTTTGGGGGGACCACATTTTTTATTAGAGCATTTTGTAGCCAGAGTGGCGACTGCCTAAGTGTTCTTGACATTTGAGTACTCTTCTTCCCTTTGGATCCATGCTTTTTGTTTTTCTCCAGGGTAAGCTTTAGGGTCTCTCTCTTAGTTTGAGTGGATCCATCCAAGTCCTGATTGTTCTTCCGCCCATCCAACAGTCTAGAAAATATCTCAAACTGCTTTAGAGATTTGTCCGGTCTCTGCTTCTTAGAAATGAGGGGCAATCCGGACCCTTGAGTGTCCTTGCTTGCTGTACCTCGGATATTCAAGCCGGTCGTTATGTCATTATCTCGCTGTTCATGAAGTCTGTCATCAGTGACATCACAGTCTGTTATCTTAACAGGGGAAGTTCCCAGATGTCTTGCATCCTGGTCCTGGTCGTCCTTCCTGACATAGCTGTTAGGTGTATCTGAATGCGCCTTGTCACCCCGATTTATCACCGTATTAGGCAAATGGATGTTGTTCTTTGTGTTTTACAATTCACGGTTAATTTGTGTAATTTGTTTGTCCAGATAGCATCTTCTTTTATTTTTTCCCTTTATTATTGTATCTATAGTGCTGTGTAAGATATTAATCTGTTCTGAATTGTTCTCCAGGTTACCTTGCAGTGCTTTAATAAAACCCTCTACAAATAAAACTTTTGAATGAGGCATGGCCATAACCGTTGTCTGATCGTTAAGCTGGTTGCTGAGGTTTTCATAGAGCTTGATAAACTACGCCACTGTGATTGAAAAAGCTGCTATCATTCCAGCATCAATCGGAGGCTTCGGAGATGACTGTTCTTCCACTTGAGTGGCTGCCATATCCAGTAAAAGGTCTTCACCGGAGAGGGCTTTGTCCGAGATCATGTGTGCTTCGATTGCTGTAGACGATGTTCAGGGGTGCTTGTTGTTGCTCGTATGACAGCTGGAATGGCTCTGTTGTGAGCTTTTTCCTAGTGCCTCTATTGCACTTTTATTACTCATAGATGTTTCACAATGTGAGCCCTGGTCTTCCAAGAGTATCCTTTTGTGGGAGGTTTCGATGTCAGAGGCCCAAGACTATAAGTCATTAGATATAGGGGTCGACTCCCTGGTGTTCATATTTCCAACAGGCACGGGACCTCCAGCAGCCCCCCTCGCGCCCCCCCTCAGGTCAGTGGGGCTAATCGGTTCCCTAGTTAGAGCTTAGGCATCCTCATTGGCACAATACAGCATTCTCCTCCTGTCAGCAGTAACGCTAACTAATTTAGGCTCCACGCCAGGGCTAGAAGGTAGCGCGAGGGTCGTTGATCCAGATTTAACTCCCTCCCAATCTCCCTTCGGTTCCATTCTCTTGTCTGGCCTGGAGTGAAAAAAACATTATTTTGTCAGTAGGTTTATGGGAGTGAGACCCCTAGGCTTCCATATGGACTTCAGAGAGGGTTGCAATTGTTACGTTTTATTTATTGCTTTTTTATTACTAGGTTTGCCAAACGTGTATAATATAACCGGGCACGCAATCCCATCTAGCATGGGCCCTTGAATTACCAGAGTGTGCTTGTTCCCTGTGGGAACAAGATCAATAACGGCCAGTTACTTGGGCTTTCTGATAGGGTCATCTGCTACATTAACGATTTAACCCACACACTTGTTGCCAAGGTAAGTCAGTTCCTCGCCCTCCTCTTGCGAAGAAGCGGCCTGCGCCAGTTCCAACATGTTATGTGATGAATGTTCTTTTTGCGTCAATTTTGACCCTAAGATTAATGGGACAAACACCATGGGACTGTATGTCGTCCTTCCTTGGTTGTCCCTCCTCTGGGGCTGGCTCAATAACAATAGTTTAGGGTGCACCCGCCCTTTCAGATGTTTTAGTATTCTTCCTGGCAGGCCCATTTAAGACCGTCAAGGCGAAGTTACTGTCTTGCTGATAGCGTGGATCAAAGGGCAAACGTCCCACAGTCTCCGCACGAGCAGCAAGAGGTCAGCCGCCCATTTGTCTTTGTTTCCAGTGGGGCCACAGTTAGCACTAGTGATATCACGTCTTACTCCCAGAGTAAGTAGGATAAAGTCAAGAATGTCTATAGTTCAACCCAATCCTTGTCAAGTTTGAATAAGAGGAAAGTGGAGCTTCAATTACAAAAGAAAGTACTCACGTCTGGCCTCCACTGGTACCAATTAGTGCTTTTGCTCCAGTGACCAGCCAGCTGGCGACTGCAGACTGCTCCACTTAGACACCACTTTGCACCCGCTTTGCAGCTATCGCAGAGTTTTGATGGAAAGCACGGGGTAGAGCTCGTCTCGGTCTAGGCAGCGTCCAATTGTGTTAAAGTGACAGTGTTCTCACCAATATAACACTGCAGTAAAGGAATCATAACACCAATAGTTTTCATTCAGAAGGCATAGTGTACTGCTGCAGACTGCTTCACTTACACACCAATTGGAAGAGGTTATTCAAGGAAAGAGAGATGAGACTTTGTGGGGCATTGGGGGTGTTGATGTTACAAGGGCTACAACCTAGATGGTCATACTCATTCGTGGATGGGGAGTCCCCATGAGATCATCTCGAATTATACCACCCCCACGGGGACTCTCGGGTAGCAGCCTCACCTCCCTGGCCTCATGGCAAGGGGCTCCCCTTCAGGGAAAAATGACGCCATCTAGTAAATCATCAAAGCACCTGCAGTGATGGTTAAATCTTCAGTGAACAGAACCAAGACAACTGCCCCAGTGAATCCCTGTGTGTATATAATTCTGTTCATCAGGGAGCCTCCCTTCCCTGATACAGAATTTGGTGGTTTCTGTGTCAACCATAAAGGTGAATGTTCTATCTCGTATCTCCACTTCCAGATGAGTTCCTCTTCCGGGTCTGAAGTGACAGATTGTACCGGACACGTCATAGCTCTTTGAGGGCTGTCCTATTGTGGATAGGTGTGTGTTCCCAGGAGCGGGAAAGGGTTGTCCCCCAGGACACTCGCTCCTGTGTAATGTGAAACTGTGCCATGCAGTAAGGGATTCTTGTCCCATGGCTGTATAGTATTTTGTGTGGGTGTTTGCTGAATGGGTGTCTGCATGCCATTCGGTGCTGGATACTGCATGGGCTGTGTCTGCATGGGTATTGGGACCTGCATGAGGGTCAGGGCCATATGGGGTAAGAGTAGGTTGGACCTTAGGCAGTTGCTAGTATGTGGCATTGGCATATGTTAGAACATTCGGATAATAAGGCATAGATTTTCTACTTCTACATACTCGCACAAAATTCCCCATTCTTCCACAAATCCAGCATGACCCCCCTGAACCTAGGTCTCAGTGCTCCAAATTCTCCTCCCCTTCCTCTTCCTCTCTGGTCACCTGCCATATACCTTCTATCATCTCCTTGGCCCTCTATCTATCCTTGCGGTTGCCCCTGCATCGGCAGGCTCTGCAGGGGTTAACCCTCATTGGTTTTGGTAGTCACTGCTTCTTCCATGATCAGTTTTGCTAACATTTTCTGCCCAAATTTGGCTTCTGCTCGCTGTGCTTGGTCCACTCTTCACGCCATTGGTTGATAAGCTGGGTGTTGGATCAGTAGTTCCAGTTGAATACCTTCTTGACCGCGGTCTGCGTTTCTTGACTGACACAAGAGGCATGCGTCTTTTCAAGGTATTTTAATACTTGACAGGTTTGTTTTTAATTGAGTGCTCTTCTATGTAATCTGTCATTAATGTAAAGCTTTCCAGTTGATCTAAACAGCTTAATAGGCAGGTTCTCAGATAAGTCCTTTTTGGTTCAGTAAATCACATGGTGGATGGCATTCTCTGTGGGATGATGGGGAGCAGGTACAAGTGGATCTAGGTCACCTGGCCTAAGCCCCGCCAACCTGGTGCCTTCCGTGTTTGCCACTCGTTTTCCCGATTTAGCAAGCTCCGCCCACCTGGTGCCTTCCTATTTGCTGCTCTTTTTCCCTACTTAAGGAGCCCTCCGGTCTCTTTTTCTTTGCAGATGGGGAGCAGGTGCAAGTGGATCTAGCTCACCTGGCCTAAGCCCCACCCAACTGGTGCCTTCATGGTTGCTGTTCTTTTTGCCCACTTAGCAAGCCCCACCTACCTGGTGCCTTCCTGGTTGCCGCTCTTTTTCCGCACTTAGCAAGCCCTGCCTACCTGATGCCTTCCTGGTTGCTGCTCTTTTTCCCCACTTAGCTAGCCCTGCCTACCTGGTGCCTTCCTGGTTGCCGCTCTTTTTCCCTACTTAAGGAGCCTTCCAGCCTCTTTTCCTTTGTAGATGGGGAGCAGGTGCAAGTGGATCTAGGTCACCTGGCCTAAGCCCCGCCCACCTGGTGCCTTCCTGGTTGCAGCTCTTTTTCCCTACTTAAGGAGCCCTCCAGCCTCTTTTCATTTGCAGATGGGGAGCAGGTGCAAGTGGATCTAGGTCACCTGGCCTAAGCACCACCCACCTTTTTAGCCCTGCATCTTCTTTCCTGCTCTTAACTCTTCGATCAAGGGCGTCTCTCGCCGGGTGTCCAAAGTGAAGGGCAGAAAAAGAAAAGGGCAAATCCTGTTTGGACCTGTTCAGAGCAGGAGGACCCAGGGCCCGACCCCCGGCTCAGACAGCAGATAAGCATGCACCAACATGTGTTTACTCCCTCTATCCCCACAGGCCATCCCCACCCCCTGTGATCCCTGTGATGTTCCCTTGTGCCCACCCATTTTTGCAGACAGGTGTTGTCTGTTTTGCTTGATTCTGCAACCCTGCTCCCCCTCTCCCCTCCAGGTTACTTCTGCAGGAGTCTGTCCTTATACATTCTGGTTTCACCATCATCGTCTTGTGGCCAATGCTGGATTTGACTTTTATGGACTTAATTGGTTCATGGTACGTCACCCTTCCTTGCCGGGTGTCCAAAGTGAAGGGCAGACAAAGAAAAGAGCAAATCCTGTTTGGACCTGTTCGGACCAGGAGGACCCAGGGCCGACCCCCGGCTCAGACTGCAGAGAAGCATGCACCACCATGTGTTTACTCTCTCTATCCCCACAGGCCATCCCCACACCCTCTGGCCCCCGTGATGTTCCCTTGTGACCCCCATTCTCGCACACAGGTGTTGCCTGTTTTGCTTGATTCTGCTACCCTGCTCTACCTCCTCCCCTCCAGCCTACTTCTGCAGGAGTCTGTCCTGATACATTCTGGTTTCACCATCATCGTCTTGTGGCCAATGCTGGATTTGACTTTTATGGACTTAATTGGTTCATGGTACGTCACCCTTCCTCAACTCTCATGCTGGACTTCCTTTGCATCTTGTACTCATGGTGGCCCTGAATCATGCTGTTCCCATCTTTACCTTGTATCCTGGCTTGCAACATTATGTGTTACTGCTGACTTCTGCAATTGTATGTGCTCTCCCCTCTTGCTTCTCCACTTTTTTTGACTGCTTACTCTCTTCTCTCTCCTCCTCTCCCTTTCTTCCTTTTCCTATCTCCGCCCTTCCTCCCCTTACTTTCTTCTATGCACTTACTCTATCAGAATTGTCCCTGGACCTAGCATGATAGCAACCTTGTCTGTCCCCTCCCCCTGCCGCTTTCTCCCCCCCCCCACCCACAGCACTATCTGAAATGTCGTCAGCCCGAGTACGATAGTTAATTTCACATCCTTACTTTTTATGGCCTGTAAGAATGTCATTGTATTTTCCCTTGTTCCCTCCCTTGCCTTGAAACACTTTGAAACACATTGTGTATAGGTGCTATAAAAATAAACTATTATATCATATCACTCATTCTTTCTCCTTCTCATGCTTCCTTATACAATGATGCACTATGTGTGCCTGTATTTCGGTCCACCCCTTCGCTTCCATGCGAACCACCTTGTCTACTTTGGCTGTACTTCAACAGTGAGGCCCTTGCATAGCACGTGATTGAAAACCAGTATACTCTTGTCCCAAGCACCCATGTCTCTTTTCTCCACATTTCTTGAATCTAGTGAATGTAAAGTGTTTGGTCTACTTCTGAATTCATTGTGAGTGCCATAATTGATGCTATGTTTGGTGTGTCTGGGTAGAGGTCCCTCACAGTCTTGCATACACATGCTCAACAGTTATTGATTGATGCACCACCATGCGTGTCACTTTCTAATAGTACCCCTGGCTATCCTGCTTTCTCCCAGATGATATTCATCTCCTCTCCTAATATTTGCGGCAAGCAAACTCTTCATGTCCCCCACTGCTAACAGAACCCCTGATGTCTGCTTCTCCAGGGCATATTTCCATTTGCCTGCTCCTGCTGTAAGTGGGGCAACGCCTTCATAAGGTCGTTCCTGAATAACAGACACAGGGGGATTGTTATCATCTTCCTCAATGACATGCAAGAGGAACTGGACTGAGGAAATCCCTTGCACCAAAAAACAGAAGATCCAGGCATAGGAGAAAGTGTTACTGCTTTTATTGAAAATTCAATGACAGGGATTGAAGCATGAACAATTCAGTATTCTCCACACTCTTTCGTTGGTCTTGAGCCTGCTGTCCAGGTTTGTTAATACATGACATCACAAAAGGAAGTTACATTCTAGAAAACTTAACGGGACTCGGGATTGGTTAATAAAGTAAACTATATTCACATTCTATACGGGGTTAGAGTGGCAATTGGGTAAAACGTATCTGGTGGCTCGTCCTGCGACTACCTCTAAATGTTGCAAGTACAAATGTTACAGGGTAGTAGTGTGTGGTGATTGGAGGATGTAACACAGTATGAATTTAACAGGGAAGGTGGATAGGGATTGGGCAAAGAGGAACCCAAGGTGGTAAGAACGCTCCAAAGGTGCTGCATGTTCCCACAAGTTACCATCTCCGATCTCCTAGGCCTTGCAACCTAACATTTGGCTTTGAACCTGATATTGCTTTGTATGATCTTGCATTCAGTTAGATGGGAACAGCCAGCTCATTCTGGCACAAATGAATAGGTCCTGCCTTGAAGATTGAGTTGATTTACCCTGCTTGTAATTATGAGGATTTTCAGCTTGTATTTCGTCCTGGTGTCTCATCCTTTCTCCGCTGACTCGTAACTTTCCTTCTCTTGGTGCCCTTGGCAAGGCTGTGCACTGTGACTGCAATGGAAGCCCGATCTGTGTGTTTCAGCAAGATCAGCCTGTCAGTTTGTCTCTGTATTCTCGAGTCTATTTTGCTCCTTCCATCCATTCCAATGTACTTGTAGCTTCCATCTTGATTTACATGGTCACCCATGTTAGTTGCGTTTAAGCATCAGCAAACAGTCCGTATGTATGTCTATGTGACTTGCGGCATCTGCTCGGCAAAAGTGTGTGTGTGCATCATCTATCTAAGTGAGTCCTAAACATATTCTTCGTGTCTACCAGCAATCGATCTAAAGTGTCTGCGTAACTTCACGTAGGGATGCTTATGTGCTTCATGTCTATGTCAGAATGTCAGTCATGACATCCTCAGCTTCTCCAAGGTTACAGTCAGTCTATTTGTGCCATTTATTGCAGCTTTATCTCTTCAGCACCATCATCAGGATAGGGTCTGAATGGTTGTCTGAGCAGGTAGCGTGTTTCACACCTGCGATACATCGAAGATGGGGAGGAGGGGCACGGGAATGATGTACACCTTTCATTTCTCTGCAGTCGAGATGAGAATGGGATAGGCACAACGAGGGCCATCTTTAGTTCTCCCTCTTCAATCCCACCTCTGATTGATTTGATAGATCAACCACACTTCCTTGACCGCTCTACCTGTTCATGTTTGGCTTTGAGATCCATACTTTTGCCACTCCTCCCAAGTGTCCATGATATCTTACTTGTCCGTCTAAGCACCAGGTCACTTAGCAGCAGCCCCTGTCGGTCTTGCACCATACCCATCTTCCCCAATAATTGCGTGGATCTGGGGGAAATGAGAGCTTTGTGCCTGCAGGGAACAGAGGACACTGATTCAGGTGTAATTGCAATATATTGAACGTCTGTGTCACTCTGTCCTGTTTTTGTCTCTACGTCCAATAATATTTTCATCCCTATTGATTTTTCGGTAGTCGTCTTGCATTGTGCTATAGCTACTCTAATAACACAGAAGGCGAATAATACTATTACTAAGTCAGCTTTCAGTACCTTCAATCCAGGATAATATGTACATCAGCCATTCTTCATCCTTTCTTATGGGTTTGTCACTGTCTCCATCTTGGCATGTAGGTCTGATAATTGCATGATTGCCTTGGTGAGTGTCCCATTTTCTCCATTGTGGGAGGGCATGTACATGCAGCAAGAAGGCCCGATCTTGGTGCAAACACCTCCTTCCATAGTAGTGAGGAGACCTATAACATATCTATTTTGTAGAGTTATAAGTCTGACGGCTCTCAACTCTTCTTTGCCCTTCTTTGATAGCATTGAATCCTTTGACTTTAGAATTTATTGTCTGCAAAAGTTCCCATCTGGTGATCTGGAACCATTTTGCGTTCAGGTTGGCCTGAACTCCTGGAACTACTGACGCCAAGAACATTTCAATTCTGATGAACAATCTATGCTGTGGTGGGGTGGTATTGTGTCCAATGCGTCTTCCATCTTTGACGATACATAGTTTCCTCTCGTGACTTTTGTCAGCTCCACAGATCTCTTCTTGCTTCGGTGTGTGTTCATTTTGGGGAACCCATCTATTTGTATGCCTTTTTGAAGCCCTACTAATGAAGGTGTGTTCAGTTGCACTAGAGAGCATATTCCTCCCCAGCTCAGACTCCACAGCACTGACCCCCCCGCCTTCTTCCTTGCTGCACTTGCACATTCTGAATACTCACAAGGCATAGTAGGTTCGTCCTGTTTTCCTCTTCTTCCCACTGCTCTTATATATTGTGTTTTTAATGTATTTTAATGTATTTCCCACTCCTGATCCCTCACTTGCTCTGTGAGCGCTTTGAAACAGCATTTTCTTATTGTATAAGCACCTAAAAAGCAAACAGTAAAATAAACAATTAAATAAATAGTGATCCATTAGCACTGAGATACCGACCTTCATGCCTGGTATCTTTGATATTCATATGCATCCTTTGTCCTCTCCAACCTTCACTGGAGCATCGTTCTGGAAACACAAGGAAGTGTTCTCGATAGGTATGATGGGCAGAGGACCTGCTTCATTCTCCACCCAGGTAAGCAGTTTTGCACTTGCTAACCATTCCTTGAGACAATCACCATTTTTCTTCTGCACCACTTCTACTGGAACTGTTAAGAGCGCATGGGCTTTGGTTCCTAGTATCTCTTCCTTCCATCCTTCTCCTATGAATATTTGTCCGTACACAGCAGCTGAGGTCTCTCCCAGCACTTTGACATCCATCCTATCTCCTTTTGTCCTGTCTTTGGGCACTGTAACTACAGTTGTGTCACTATTCTGGCTTCTCCTTTGTTTGGGCCACCCAGAATATATTCTATTGTCTTGTTTGTGCTCCAATAGTCATCATTACTTGAGTCTTGATATAGCTATCTTTATACGCGAACATCTTCTATAACATCCATCTTAGTGTGGCCCATCTTCCTTGAAATCTGCCTTTTGTTGTGCAGAGTGATAGGTGCATAAGGCATTGTGATCTGGCAGTTGGGATTTCTGTAGCTATGAATGTTCTGGGAGCCCTCATGGGATAGGGGATGAGAGAGCACAAATAGCAGCTCTCCTTTATTGTCTCTCTCCCCCACCATGGTCATGGGCTTATACCACACGTTGTTGGACACGTGGGCAGAATCAGCTAGAGATGCGTTTACATGTTCAAAATATATTTCTGTGCTTTTTACCTCTCAGGCAGCGCTGGCTGCTCGCCCCGATATTGACTTAAATAATAGCAGAAATAAGTGTTGAGTTAACGTGTACTTCAGCGTGTGTGTGAGTGAGACAATGCAACCTTTTGCAATGAAAAGAGTGTAAAGAGGTAGAGACAGCAGAATGCAGAAAATATCAACACCTTTATTCTCACCACAGATTCTATATCTTGTAAGGCTGTACGCCCCCTGTTTTGTCCATAGACTCCTTAAAACCACTTGCAAAACAGTTTGATGCTCATTGTTATTACAAGTCAGGACAATCAGGCTCTCCTGCAGTAATACTGTGCTAATGCAGCAAGAAACAATATTTCCCAAACAAAGCATACTTTTGGGCTGTTGAGCAAGTGTAAGAAACCTGAGGGTGTTCTCACTCCTAAACCCCTGGGATCCTCTGGGCAGGTGGGCAGGTGGCCAGGGAAAAGCCATTGCTTTTGGATCCTGACCCTGGGGTGCAGAAGTGAGGGAGCATCACGTAGGTGCAGGGTCCTTTAGGATTGGGAGTAGAATGACCTCAGGCGAGACATGGCATCCCCCCTTTTCTAATGACGACCAACCTAATCCTCCCCTGACTTTTATGTGTTGTTTTAAGTTGGTTCCCCTCAATTCAACATACAGGACATCTGACAGTACTGAGATGAAAAAGAGGCAACTGAGAGTAATGAACACCACACACTTTCATCACTTTGGTACTGGGACGAAGAAGATGCCTGCAAGGTGGTTTGGAGGTCAGGCATGTCCTCCTAATCATGGTCAGGCAAAGCTGATTGAGAGAGCATACCTATAAGCTGTTAGAGGGTTGCAGATGCATACAAATATGAGGAAAAAGCAACACAGAGAGCAGCAGCAGGGAGGCCTGGCTGATCAGTAGGTAACCTTGTGTGAAGAGAGGCGAGCTGGTGGAGGGAACTGCAGTGGGAAGGTCCAAATTGTACAGCAAGCCAAGACAATGAGGTTTGTAGGGAGAGATGACCTGAGACAGCCTGGTATAGGAGCAGGAGCTCCGTGCAGCGGACTGGCAGCAGATAAGGGCGCCGGGTGGAAAGACCTTCCCTTTCCCTTTCAAGTAAAGTGCTTGTTCCCCATTGGCGAGAAGCCGGCCCAGGGCCAGAGGTTGTACCCCAAGTAGCAGAAGCTGCAGATTGTGTGCTCTGCGCTGCAAGGAATGCTACTGAAGAGACTGGTGAGTTTCTGTAAAATAAGAAACTGGTGCACGAAGCATAAATTAATGAACACTTCCATTGTGCTGAAATACTTTGTAGCTAGTAGCAGAGTGGTTGCATGCATTAGAAAAGCACGTTTTCGAAGGTCTCTGCTCCTAGGTGTGTTCCTTAGTTTAACTTTAAAGCACCAGAAACACTTTGTTTCGGAGTAGTCACGTCTCTTAAAGCAGAACGGTTTTGAAAGTCACTGAGTATTGGAAAGTTATTTAAAGTGACAGTCATAAATATTTCAAAGCAGGCTGAATGAAAGCAAGATTGTATGCCCAATCAATGCCCAGAGAATGCTGAATTGAATATGAACTTTATACATTTAAATAGAAAAAAACACATATTGGATTTAGCAGTGAATGAAAATGTATAATCATTTAACATCACTGCATGCTGCATTTATGAAACAACTTAACTTTCAAGGTTAAGTAAACCACTGGATGTTGATAAATTAACTCCATTAATCATATGTAATCCCTAAGATAACTTTATTATATTAAGAAGGGAAGTGAACTGCATCTGCCAAAAGTAGATGAACAAAACAGCCAAGGCCCTTTTTCCTTTTGTGCATTTTGAACTGTGATGGCAATGGAATTCATTCTAGAGTTTCCACCTTCACAAGGTTGTACAGTAATAATGGTAACAGTTGATACTTTTGGCACATTTTTCCCCATTGTAGGGTATACCCACAGCCTCCCTTACTGCAGAAGTATTTCTGAAAGACATAGTGAGAATCCATGGTTTACCACAAACTATTGTATCGGATAGAGGAACACAGTTTACCTCAAAACTTTGGACCAACCTATGTAAACAACTACAGATTCAACGCGCCCTTTCATCTGGCTTTCATCTAGAAAGCAATGGTCAGACGGATTGCTTAAATGCTACCATAGAGTAATATATCAGATTCTTCTGTAATCAAGAACAAGATGATTGGCACAGACTATTGCCCATGGCAGAATTTTTTTTATAACAACACTCATCACACAGCTATTGGAATGAGCCCTTTCAACTGTACATACGGGTACACACCCAAACACATTCCCCTATCTGATTCCTTAACCTCTAAGGTGCCCACAGTTGACCATCTTTTGGACACAATCAGACAATTTCACAAGCAGGCCCGACATAATCTACAGACAAGTCGGCAGGACTATAAAAGATGGGCCGATAAGAAAAGAAGACCCAATCCATCATGGGGAATTGGAACCAGGGTCTGGCTATCTACCGAATTCTTACTCTGGTGGGTTCATCCCGGAATATTCTCACCTAGATCCATCGGTCCATACAAGATAAAGGCAAAGATCAATCCAGTAGCCTACAGACTTGCATTACCAACTAGTCTCAAGAGGATCAATCCTGTATTTCATACATCCCTACTTAAGAGTTACACTCCTGATCAATACTCTCAAAGACTCAAGAAGGTGGTGAGCCGTTCACAGGATGGCGGTACAGAATACAAGGTATCCCATTTGCTGGACTCAAGATACAAGAACAGGTCCTACAATACTTGGTAAAATGGAAGGGTTATCCCATGGAAGAATGTTCTTGGAACCGACCAGGAATATGTCAGCACCCAGACTTATAAAACAGTTACATCGACTGATGCCCGGTAAGCCGGGAAGAAGACCTCTGAGAAGGGATCATACTGTCATGATCTGACCACGGAAGGGTCTGGGATCATTGGCGGATATGTTAACAGCCTTTGCCTGTTCTGTTACTTTCAAGAAGTAGCGGTCTAGTCTTTTCCAAGATGGCGGATTGGCCTCCTATATCCGTACACCTGTGTACGTGCTCCGGGAGTTGCAACTAACTTTCAGGGTTGCGGTTACGCTTTGTGTCTGAAGTTTGTTTTCGGTCCTATCCTCTTGCCTTCTGCAGTTTCCCTCTTCCCTTGCACCGTCTCTTCGGTGCGTACTGTTTCTTCTGCTCTTTGCTTTCCTGCCGCGGCATGCACAGCATCCGCTAAGGTTTACTTTCGATTATTTGTTCCACAGTGCTTACCTGCTACGGATTTCGTGGCTTCCTCTTTACTTTTCATTATTTTCCGTGTATGCGGGAAAGGTTCCTTCACTCTTTGCAACTCTTTCAGGAGCTGTTGCTGCCTCCTCGCGATCAGCTTTCCGCAGAAACTTACACACTTCACACAGTGTGTATCTGGATATCCTGGATTGTTTGGAACTTACTTGTACTCCACCACTGGATTCTAATTCAACCGGATACTACTGTTTACAAGACCAACCAGAAACATCCATAAGAAGTTTACACCCGGAATTCGGAAACCAATCCGCTCCAGTCCCACCACCAGGGTTTTTCGGCACCTGCTTTTCCCTGGCCTGAGGCAGGCTCCTTGGAGTCCCTGCTGCTGAGCAATATTGCTAATTGGCCAAGCGGCCTTCAGGGAAGCCCGTTCCCACCACGACTGGAAATCCAAGAAGGAGACTTGGAGAGAAAGAAGAAGGGACATCAGGTGAGGAGTGGGCTAGTGGGAGTGAGATTGAGTAAGTAAAGAACCCTATTAGAGTGCCATTGGAAGCAAGTTTATCGAGGACTGAGAAGGAGAGCTTAATTTACACAACAAAATAATGATGCATTTCAATACCTTTTCAAGTGGTCTCATGAAGTTTACGGACAATATTAAAAACGTCCGGCATTACAGAAGATGAAAATTATGACAAGACCTATTGAGTTGATATTTTTTACTTTTTGATGTCTCTATTTCTTTACCCTCTTTGCACTACAAAATGTTGTATTGTCTCATGCACACGCTCTGGTACCTGTTAACACAAGCCAAATTCCAGCTCTTACCAAAGCCATATTTGAGCGGGTAAACAGCGCTGCCCGAGAAGTAAAGAGATTCAGGTGAAGCGCAGATATAGATTCTGAGCACGTAAATTGATAGCTAGCTGATTTGGCCCACATTTCTTATAACGTGTGGTACAAGCAAATGACCAAGGTGGGGAGAGAGACAATGAAGGAGAGCTGCTATGTGTGCTTTCTTATCCCCTATGCCATGAGTACTTCCAGAATATTCATAGCCACAGAAATCACAACAGCCAGAGCACAATGCCTCATGCACCTGTCGCTCTGCACAACAAGAGGCTGATTCCAAGGAAGATGGGCCACACTAAGATGGATGTCGCAGAAGACGTTCCCATATGAGGATAGCTACATCAAGACTCAGAAGATGATCAATGACTATTGGAGCACTGACAAGGCAATAGAATACCTTCTTGACTGCCCAAACAAAGGAGAGGCCAGAATAATGACACAGAAGGAATTTCAATGCCGAAGACAGGATAAAGATCAGGATGCTGGGAAAGACCACAGCTGCTAGCATACCGACAAATATTCACAGGAGAAGGATGGAAGGAAGGAATGGTAGTGTGCAAAGCACACACACTACTGACAGTTCCAGTAGAAGTGGTACAGAAGTAGAATGGTGATTGCCTCCAATGAGTGGGCAGCAAGTACAGAACTGCTTACCTGGGTGGAGAATGAAGCAGGTCCTATGCCAATCATACCACTCAAGAATGCTTCCTTGTGTTTCCAGAATGTTGGTGCAGTGAAGGTTGGAGAGAACAAAGGGTGCAAGCGAATATCGAAAATACCAGGCATGAGGGCCAGCACTGCAGTGTTAATGGATCACTGTCAGAACTCTATGATATTCCTGGTTGGAGTTCTGCTCCGGCAGTTGAACCCGTCGTTTAATAATTGCCTGAGAAGTCTATTGACCCAAAGATGGATGGACGCCACAGGATTCCTCTGACCTGCAAAGGAAAGTCAGGGTTAATACAAAATATGTATTTACGTGAGCAATAAGCAAGGCAAGATCGAGGAGTTGTACCTTTGGACTAGCGGGTAAGGTCCCAGTACTAAGATCAGTAATCCTGATGTAAGGTTACCTGGCGTATCCTATGAAGAGGATAACAGAGTATTGGAAATGGATTATTTAACCAAGAAATGTAGCAGTGGCATGAACAGTATGACAAAACAAGACAACACTCTTACCTTATGCCCAAGAGTAGGGCTCCATAGAATGTAGTATCCGGAATTGGATTTGTTAGGGAATGATGTTGAAAACACCTACTAGCCGGAAAACAGTCCTTGTACACCAGACATGCAGCAATGCTGCTCCTAACACCCGCCGGCACGAGGACGCCTAGCAGAGTTCCCAGAGGCAGTCCCAGTTCAACCGATGTGAAGAAATGCTCCTCCTAACAGAGTTCCAGGAGACATTCCGAATACACGCAAGGAAGGAATTCTCGATAAAGGTAAGTGAACAAGGATTCCTAGGGTGAATGTGGGAATGTTTATTTGAATGCGTGCGATGGACAGCAAGTTGCGAGAGCAGGAATAGGAGTCAGGTGGGTTCCGAGTTGATAACCTGTTATGCTTGATTTATGTTTGATTCAAAATGGCGCGGACGCACAATGCATTCTGGGAGCGCTCGGAGCCATGTTGGATATTTACTTCACACCGCAGTGAAAGGCTGCACACATTTTGCTTAAGTGTTAGATTCACAGTGCTGAGACAAACATGCTTTTCCAAACCTGGTATGCGGTCAAGGGCATTTCTGCTGTGAAAGCTAACTTTGTTTTGGCTTGCTACTGTTCTCTGTGGAGCGTGTTTTTAGAGCAGGGAGGCCCTGCGTTCCTTGAGGGTAGCTCTCGATTGACCAAGCTGGCAACCGACGGCTGTTCCTCAACTGCGCAGGTGCAATTTCCAGAATGTTTGGGAATTAACTCCCCATTGTGGAGTGTGTATATATGCGGAAACCCGGAGGGGTTCAGGTGAGACTTCAGCCAGAGAAGGACGCTCTGTCTGGCCTTCCTGTGAGCTGTGGTGCTCTCGGCCTAGCTGTCCCCGGGGTCTTCCAGCCGCTTCTGGACGAAATGAGGAATTCTATTACGCTCACGGTGATGTATTTCTTTTTGACTTCTTTGCTGTTTCTGTGATCTATGTCCTTATAATTTTTATGAGTTATTTCTATGTACTTGTAATCTTTGAATAAATAGCCGTAAAGAGCTGATTATCTTCTGAAGAGTGCGTGGCTGTGAGTTATTGCGTCTGTCTGTTTATGGGTTGAAGTATTTGCTCTATAATTGCATTGGTGATTTATGGTTGTTCCGTGCACTTTTTGGGGGAGAGCAATACATAACCGTGCAGACAGGATGAAGTACAAAATTGGCAGATGAAGCAGGTCAAATAGCGTTCAAATGGCCGTAATGTAGCTTTCTTGAAACAGATAGACAGGGAGCAAGACAAAGGGATTCCGTAAGACGTAGCCGGGTAGGTAACCAAGAAAACAATATCACCAGATGCAAAAAGGCTGTAGAAAAGAAATTCAGAAGCAGTGAATTCAAAACGGGCGGGGCATACGTAGGAAACCTCAAATCATATGACAAGGTGGAAACTGAGCTTAATGTGAAAAGACACTTGACCTGAAGAACGCGGAAGGACCTTGTTTCCATGGTAACTCCCAACGCCGCCGAACAGGTACACGGCGGATAGTCCCGGCTTTGGGATTACGTGGAACAGTTGCCTCATAGTGCGAACGTGAGAGAGAGCTAGAGAGCGATCCCCTTACTTGAATACGGGTTCTTAGTTTCCCTGAATGTCTGGGCCACCGCAGTTTCCTGACAATCACTACTGGGCCTGCAGATCCTAGACATACATCCAATTACCGCCAAACTGGGGGGGAATATGCTCTCTGGTACAACTGAACACACCAGCTTTAGTAGTGCCTCGAAAAGACATCCAAGTAGACGGATTCCCCAAGATGAACACACACCAGAGGAAGAAACGTTCTGTAGACCTAGTGAGAGTAAAGAGAGGAGACTATGTTTCGACAAAGATTGAAGGTGCACTAGATGCAATACCATCAGAACACAGATTATTCAGCAGGATGGAGATGTTCTAGGAGTACAGGCCAATGTCAATGCCAAGGGGATCCAGATCACCAGACGGAACTGTTGCAGACGATAAACTCGAACGTCAATGGGTTTAACGTCATCAGAGAAGAGTTGAGAGCTGTCGGATTGACCTTGCAGAACAGATACATTCTGGATCTCCTCATGGCTATGGAAGGAGGCGTTTGCACAAGGATCGGGCCTTCTTGCTGCACGTACATGCCTTCCCACGACAGAGAGAACAGGACACTAACAGAGGCAATCATACAATTATCAGACCTACATGCGAAAATGGAGGCAGTGACAAACTCAATAGAAGATGATGAAGATTGGCTGACATACATCTTTTCTTGGATACCATCATGGATGGCTAGAGGACTGAAAGTGCTGATAGCAGCTTTACAGTCTCATCACGAGCTTGGCAGTAATCCTTAAATGCGGCGGTAATGCTATTACCGCCGCATTTAAGGGTCTGCAAAATCACGGGCTTGGCGGATTTACCCCAGCTCTGAGCTGGGGGCAAATACGCTGTGATTTTGCTGATTTTCAGCGCTATTGACGCCGGCTGTAATACTGCTGGTGGTAATAGCGCCGAACATTCCCCATTGTTCCCAATGGGGAATGGGAAATTCCCGAATGGGCCCAACGGGGAATGGGAACTTACCATCCCGCCAAACCCGTGATCTAGTGCTAATAGCGCTGGGGGGTTTGGCGGTAGGGCTAATAGCCCCGGCGGTAATACCACCAGGGTTAGCGCCCAACTCATGATGAGGCCCTTAGTGCTACTATTATTGGCCTTCTGCTTTATCAGAGTAGCTATAGCACAGTACAAGAAGACGACTGAAAAGATGATAGGGATGAAAATATATCTGGATGTGGAGGTGAAAGCTGATGGAGAAACACACTCACGGGGTGTTACAATCACACCTGAAGCAATGTCCTCTGTTCCTGCCAAGTACAAGATTCTCCTTTCTTTCTGATCCACGCAATTACTGGGGAAGATGGGTGTGGTGTAAACCCAATGGAGATGGTTGCTATATGACCTGGAGGTTACATGAGCAAGTAAGATACCATGGACATCTGGGGGGAGTAACAAAAGTATGGATACTGAGGTTGCATATGCATAGAGAAGGTTGCCACGGAAGTGTGGTCGAATTGACGACCAAAGGGGGGATTGAAGAGGGAGACCCAAATGTGGTTCTCGTTACACCCATACCACTCTCAGTCCGGAGACAGAGAAACAAGAGATGTACATCACTTTGGGCCCATCATCCCCATCCCAGATGTATCACAGGTGTGAGAAGCGCTACTCACTGATACAACCGTTCAGACTATACCCGGATGACAATATTGAAAAGATACAGCTGTCATCAATTGAACAAGTTGACCGACTGCAACCTCGAAGAACGCTGATGATGTCACAACAGACATCATGACATTGATACGTTAGACATGAAGCACATAGACATCCATGCATGAAGTTATGCAGACATTTTGCTTTATTGCTGATAGTCAGGTAGATTATGTTTATGACTCACATAGTTAAAGGACTGACACACATATACCCTTTTGCTCTGCGGAAACCGAAAGACGCATAAGAATACATATGAACTGCTTTCTGATGCCCAACCGCAACTAACATGGGCGGCCATGCAAATAAAGATGGAAGCCATAGGTGCATTGGAGTGAATGGGAAAAGCAGGACGAGCTCAAGCATGCAGAGAAAGGCGGACAGGCTGATTCTGCTGAAGCACGCAGACCAGGCTTCCAGCGCTGACACCATGTACAGCCTTGCCAAGGACATTGAGAGTGAAATGTTTCAAATTAACCAAGGAGATAGGACACCTGCAGGGAACACAAACCGAAATTCCTCATAGTTGCATGCAAGAGAAATTCATTTTGTGGTCTTTACACACGTGATCTGAACCTGCTAGATAGAGCCTATTCATTCGAGCCAGACTGAGAAGTCTGTTCCCATTCAACCAGAGGCAGGAGGATACAAACGTAACAACCAAATGTTCTGTCTCAAGGCCTAAGAGATCAGAGAGTGTATTTTATTGGGAACATGCAGCACCTTTGAAGTAATTCCCACTGCCTTTAATAGTTGCACTTGGCCTGGAAACTGTCCAAAGCTCCAAGGCTGAGAAGACTCTTTCTGCCCAATCCTCAATCACCTTCCACGCTAAGCTTACACTATGTTGCATAGTCCAATCACCTTTAGCTAACCTGTAACTTTGTATTCATAACATATAGAGGTGGTCTCAGGAGGAGCCACCAGACATGGCTTACCCAACCATGGCACTAACCCATTATAGAACGTATATGTAGTACACCTCACTAACCAATCCCTTACCCTGTTAGGTTTGTGGGATGTTAACTAATTTTTGTGACATCAGACCTTGACAAAACCTGTTGACAGGTGCCTGGAGATTAAGAGCATTTGTAGACTGTTGCATTCTCCAAACGTTGTCATTCAATTGTTAATAGAGAAGGTGAACTTAGTCCTATGGCTGGGTCTTCCATTCTTGGGGCAGGGAATTTCCAGGGCCTGATTCCTCCTGCATGTAAATGGGCTGTGAGTAACCAGAGGGTGTCTCACCCGCAAGTACCCGGGGATCTCTCTCTCAAGTGGCCAGGGCACGGCCATCGCCAGACCATGGGAGTGGACCAGTGCAGGAGGATCACCTGGGTGAGGGGTCTTCACAGAGTGGCAGTGAGGCAGCCGATGGTAAGACATGGTATTCCCCCGTTTTCTGTACGTCCAATCCCTTCTATTTTGTAGGATCTGATGACCCATTGCCCCCACCACCCTTTCGGTACAAACACTAGGCCGAGGAAGATGGCGACTGACAGTAACAAGGCTTACTCTTATACATCGTACTGGACGTGTCACGATAATCCGGTAATCGGATCATGGAAAGTTAGGTACTTCACTTCAAGTGCAAACACCTGACTCTAATTAGTTCTCCTCACATGGATAAAAGGCGGAACCTAGAGACACACATTTTGTTACGTTAGCTGGGGAAGACTGGAACAGGAGCCTTTAGCATGTAAGGCCGGGCAGGCCTCGAACCACGTTCTGACCTGTTTCAGTCTTAACGCCCAAGCCAGAGTGTGTCATCCTGCCTATAGGATGTGTACAGACATGTTATAAATGCCACATCATATCAAATCATATCATATCATAGAGACTGCCTTATTCCGTGCTGTCTAAACGTGGGCAGGAGAGCTGATTCAGCCTAATTTATTCTTTGTCGAACATTTTTTTAGAATAGGCCATTTTAATTTGACAGACACAACTAAAACTGTTTTCTTTATTATTTGAGGGTTGAGATGACTCCCATCCTAGTTATAGGGTAACGTAGGAGTTTTTCCAAACCCCACAAAGTTAATAAGGTTTTTACAAAATGTATCTTTTGTGTCAGTGTCATAGTTGTGATACCATGCCTCCCCTACAGGGTAGACTTAGAATAGTTCCATTGGCGCTATTACAGAACAGTCTGTGCTTAGGTGGTTTATCATCCGGTGACTCTACACTTTTCTTTGACAAATAATTGCCTCTTTTTGTGTGATGCATCGTTAAAGATTGTTTATTCCTTTGTTTATTATCTGTCGGGGAGTAGGGTATACACCTATCTGCACCACGTTACTCTGGGGCACTACAAGTGCCGGTGCATGCAACACTGCCAGTGAGCATATACCACCCCAGTCTGGTGGAAGCTGCACATACGCCTTCTGTTGGTTTAATAAAGTTATCTCTATAAGGCGAGTCTGCCTTTGTAACTCATTTCATATAAGCCCTTCTGCCCCGAAATTGTCCTCTCGTTTTGAGCATTGCAAGATGCATTAGGCAGTGGGCTCTTTTTCTGGCATCTCTTTGGTCATAAACACTTTGGAGGTACTCAGTGTGCGGAATGAGAGAGCACACAAAGTAGTAGATTTCTCATCCAATTTCTCACCTCCCCCACCTACATATGCCTACATATGTTTGTACCAAAGATTATTCATTTTTTCATTTTAACTTTTGAAATGATGTTTCTATTGTGTATGTGAAACAAAAATAACTAAGAGAAAAGAAAAGAGCTGCTTATTGAGTCAATTTTCTCCAAAAGTTTTTTTCTGGACACATGTTGGGGTGTTAGGAAAACAGTGCATATTTTCTTTGAAAAGTGCATTGTTCGTTGGTCTGATGTCACGTTTCACCTTGCTGGTAAGCTTTTGCTCTTGCCCTTGTCTGTGGTCTGGTCACCTCTTCCTCTTCTGCTCTCTCTTCGTCCACCAGGGGCCATCCGTCTAAAAAGTTTGACATTACCTATGTGCAGCCAAGCCTTTTTGCCTCAGACTTTTATAGACAAAGGGGTTGCATACTGGACAGAAGATGGGCCCTCGTGGTGTATGTCACTTATGGAAAAAGTTCAGGACATAAACTAGGTCCCCAATGCAGAGTTGGAGGGGTAGTATTACAGCATTTACATCTACAATGTCCTCTGTGTTGTTGTTTGCTTTTTGGCCCCCCCTGACGTACCTAGATGTGTTCAGAAATACATTTCAGGCATTTAGACATGGCAGTTAGATAATCATGCATCTCATTTCCCAAAACAGTTGCAGAGCTCTCTGCACCCAATCGAGCATGCGTGGAAGGAGCAATGGTGATGTGCATTGTTCTGCACGTCACTATTTCATGAGGCGTGAGGTGATAGTCTGAACCTGGCTGAATACATAATGCAAAGAGAGCAAGGGGAAGGCAGTGCATCCAACTTTTATTTAAAGTGTCTTGCAATTATTTCAATGCATTCTTTCAAAAGGCCATTGAGATGTTCCACAACGCTATTGTTATGCAGGTGATAGGCAGAACAAAGCTTATGCTTAATACTAAGCAGGGATGGTATTTCCAAAAATAGTTAATTTGTGAAGTGTGGTCCGTTATCTGATCTTAGCACTTTGCACACTCCCCATCGCGAAAACACTGCACGTACAAGGAACTTAGCATACATCTTGGCATCTGCATGGGCACAGGGTCCTGCTCCTATCCAATGTTAAAAGGGGCATGTGACCACAATCATGTATCGATAGCCATTACAACCGTGGGGCATATTGACTTAATCTATATGCAAGTGCCAAAACAGGCCTGTAGGACAGGGTATTGCGCCTCTCATTGTTCTCAAAGTATGCCCAGCAGTATATGTTTGGCATACTGGGCAATTGATTATAAAATTCACTATGTTTTCATGCAGGTTAGGAACAAACCATTCTTCAGAAATGGTTGCTCCAAGACATTCCCTTGTGGTGTATGCTGGGTAGTAACGATACTGCAAGTAACTCGAGAGGCATTACAGACTTTCCCGTACTTTCTTGTAGCCACACCAGGTCAGTGGTGGGCAATGAACACCCTCTCTCTAGCCACAAGTTTGGTTCATCTGGTGGCACGCGTACCTGAAGCTCAATCAATTGTGTTAATGGTAATGCATTATAGCTTTATCTCATCATCATGTTGCGCTCTACTTTACATATAGTATATGTTATTTGTAAAATTTGGGAAAAATATGCTATCCTTTTCGCTTCTGTGTCTGCTGCTTTGTTACAGTGAGAAATCAAATCTATGCCATTGGCATGGGCTACGTATTTCATCACGGCAGCCGCCATTGGGTATGCCTTAACTTGAATCAATCTTTCGAATAATGCAGCATGCTGTACTGGAGTGCTGCCTGCGTGCTGAAAACCCCTCCTTTTCCATGGTTACAATCCTGAATATACTGTGGACATCACATTGGCAGAATCTGAATATATCGTCACTACCTGGTACTCAAGTTCAAATGCAATTATCATTGCAACTAACTCTGCCTCCTGTGCTGAAAAATATCATGGTAACCTCACACTTTTCACTACCTCAAAATTCTCACCTTTTTTTGTACCATTTATGCACCTGAATGCCTCAATCCTGTGCTCTGAACTATTGTCAATAATCCGTCAACGAAGACTGCCTTTCCCCCCTCTACTGCAATCATCTAAATCTGGTGGATGTCATCGTACATGTCAACATACATGGTACAATCTTGGACCCAATCTCCTTCCTCCTCTGGTTCAGCAATTATTCTTGCAGGGTTCACTCTGCAGCACCTGACAATTTGAATCGATGGGTTGGAGAATATAACCTCATATCCAGATGCAAGCTATGAGGTAAGTGTGGATTTTGGCTTTTCAAGAATGGAAAAAAAGGGCATATTGTGATGTAACTGCGTTGTTATTGTGGCACTCTTTTCTATTGCAAACGTTGTTGCAGCTAGCGCTTGCTCATATGGGTAATGTCCTCTCATCACCGGATCTAGGATCCCACTGTAATATGCTAATGGATTGTGTCGCATTAATGTCTTTTGTGCTAGGACAGCCATCATCACATACCCATTTGAATGGGAGAACAAGCTAAATTTTTCTGTGTCATCTTGTATTCCCAACACGGGAGCTGTACTAATTGCTTTTTTCAGTTTGTCAAATGCACCTGTCTTCTCACCTGTCCACAGAATGGTACTGTTTTCTTTTTGTGCTTCATTCTGTCCTCCTGACAGGGGCCGGTCAAACGTTCTGTAATCACACCCAAACATGGCAGTAATTCCATAGCTGCAAACATTGCTGCAACTCTTTCTGTGAGAACCTTAAGGGTATTCTCACTCCTAGACCCCATGGGACCTCTGGGTGGTCGTTCCTTGGAGTTTGGGAGAGGGTGCCCTTAGGCGAGACATGCTACCCCCTTTCCCTAATTGTGAACAATGTGAACCTTCCCCAACCTTTATGGGGTATTGTATGACCACTCCCCTCATTTCCTTACATTTAATATCTGAAAGTACTGGGACGAGGAAGAAGAGACTAAGAGTAATGAACACTACACCTTTCTACCACTTAGGTATGGAGACAAGGAAGATGGCTGTAAAGTATGGTGAGGGTCAGGCATGTCCTCCGAAACAGGGTCAGGCAAATCTAATTAGATGTCCTCACCTGCAACCTGTCAAGGGGCTGAAGGTGTATAAAGGGAAACCAGTGAAGAGACAAAAGGAGCAGCAGTGGGTAGGCCTGTGGAGGAGAGACCAGTGGACCCTTTCTGTGTGGAGGCAGCCATGGTGGGGCCTGAAGTGTGACCAGGATGCCAGCAGATATTACCGAGGTGTGGGAGCCTCCATGGTGAAGACAGAGCAGCTGGAAGCTGCTAACGAGCACCAGAGAAAGAGAGGATGCTGTCTGTGTCCATCCCGGGCAACAAAGTTGCTGGCACCTGCAGAAGGGAAAGTGACATGCGAACGAGGCTCACTGAGGTTGGGGCGCCAGCCTGGGGCGTTGAGAAGAGCAGCAAGAGCCGCCAGAGGAAGACACCACAAACCGATGGAGACTGGGGAAAAGACACTTGGAAACCGGGGCGCTCAGGGTGGGCTGCTTATTCCGTATGAATGAAAGCTTCAAATTAAAACGAGCTACATATTACATACCGAACTGAGGGAAAGTTTCCAAATAGCGCTAAATTGCACATTTTGAATATCTAACTGAATAAAAGCTAAAACCAGCATTAAAAAGATATATATGGATCCCGAACTAAGTGGAAGTTTTAAACAGCGTTACACCACACATATTGAACGCTGAGCTAAATGAAAGTTCACAACAGTGATAAATCAAGCTGGTTCAATATCGAATTGGCTGAAATTACAAACATTACACATATATTGAACATTAATGAACTTTATAAACAAAATCAAAAATCAATACAGATTAAAAGGAGAATACACATATGAAAGCAACCTATGGGGAAAGGAATAAATGTCATGGAGTACCGCAAAAGGCAGGCATGAACAGAATTACCACCAAAGTAACTTTGTGAATAACTGCAGTGCGGCAAGGCCTAAGACTGGCAAAAGGTGTGTGACAAAGCCAAGAGGCTAACAAGGAGAACCTAAGCGAATGTGCCTTTTCACACGGGGCGAAGGCAGAGAAACCTGTGCGGGCTGAAGAACCAAGGGGCCCTGGTTGCACGACCTTTGATGGGTGGATCCTGTGATCTGATAACTGTGCCTAGACCAGTTAGCCCTACATTATAAAAGGTAAAGACATTGCAAAACCTACCAAGAAGGAAATTGAATCATCCATTGGTTGCAACGTTGAAGTCTTTGGGAAGGGAACCCTGAGATTTGATGAATTATAACTACCATCTTGAGTACAGAGCCTCAGGACCTCTTTTGGTTGCACTGTATTACCTTGAACTTGGGGAAGGGAGCCCTAAGGACTTTGTGGAACTATTTGAACTTGAACAAAGCAAATCCTGAAGACTTTTTTGTGGAATTTTCTTGAACTTGGGGAAGGGAAGCTGAAAATAAGCTGGGAGCTGGAAGAAGCTTAAAACTGTGTGTTGATCTCAATTCATTTGATTAGTGACATCCCTACATACTGTTTAGCTTTAGTTGTGAGGGCAAGCATAGATTTTGGATACAGACAGACTTTCAAGTTGGACTCTTGGACTCAGACTGTCCTTAGTTTTGTTCAGGTAGGGAAATCCCACTTTAGTACACTGCAAGTTAAGCCTTCTACCATCCTGACATTTAAGTTAATAAATATTGTTTGTTTGAACTTAAGTTTGTTGTCTGTGTTTTACCTCATGATGCCTTCACATTTCTCTGGTCGGGGCGTATTACTTTTGCCTCCACTCTTTCGGGTGTTACCTTTCTCTCCTCTTTTGATATTAACTTGCCCAAACAAAGTACTTCTTCCTGACAATATTGCAATTTCTCCTTGTCCACTTTGAATCCCATTTCAGCCAACAGGACCAATAACGTCACTGAGTCTGTCCTTCACTTGACTTTTGTGGAGCTACACACTAACAGGTCATCTGTGTATTGTATAATGCTACTGGGAGTCTGTAAGTTACCCAAGTCCATTTGCAGCACCCTATTAAACACACTAGGGGATTCACAGTACACCTGTAGCAGTCTTGTGTGCTATAGAATGGTCAATCTATAGGTAAACACTGTCAAACACTGTGAGTCTTTGTGTAAAGGGATAGAAAAGAAAGCGTTTTTCAAATCAATAACTGTAAAATGTGTGACAATGTGGTATGTGTGGCAAAGTGTGGTATGAAACACAAAATGGTAGCCGATTGGGCACGATTGGAATTTATGCCTCCACAATGTTATTTAGAGGGCGTAAACCCTGTTTAAATCTCCAAGAACCCCCTTTTGATTTTTTCACAAAGTACACAGCCGTGTTACATGGAGACTCAAACGGTTCTATTATCCCTTGCTTCATCAGAGCAACAATAGTTTCATAGATGCCTTTGTCTGTCTTCCTGGACACTGGGTATTGTTTTACTCAGGGCAAAATTGCTCCTATCTCTAATTTTATTTTCACTGCTCCAATCTCTTTCAATAATCCTACATCATGTCCTGGTCAGATCCTGGAGAACAGCTTCCCAGGAGGTAGAGGACTTCAGATGAAGAGTACATTCTGAACCCTTCGACAGAAGCAGAGATAGAGGTCCTACCAGCAGCAACTGACACTGGTGGATCTGAACACGTAGCAGAGCCAGAGGATAAGGTAAGCAATCCAGCGAACCACAGCACAGAGGATGCAGGAGTGCCGTAGCGCAATAGCAAGGAGGGAAAAGCCAAGGAAGCAAAAGCAGCCGAGGAGAGAGCGCCTACCGCGTGCAGCAGAGAGGGGAGGGAGATGCTGAAGGCAGTGGTAGAGAGAGTGAAAGCCTGCCGCGGAGGAAGACGGGCAACAAGAGAAAGCAAAGACAGAAGGAAACACAGAGAAAGCAAGGAGGAAAAGGCAAAGCCGTAAGGGGAAAAACGTAGCGTAGAAGCACCCAAAAGAGAATGATGACCTGGGTTGCAATGCGCAGACCGCCGGAAGGAAAGGAAACAAGTACCTCCCGGCAGTGGCCATCTCGGAAAAGACTAGACCGCAGATGCAGAAGCGGGGAAACTGTAATGGAACATACAGTGGAGGTGCGTCATCCAGTGATTCCACAAGCACCAGTAGCCTTTGGGCATGACAAAGCGCAACAGTTTGTCTTTTATCTGCAGGAACCATCCTAACAATACATGTACTGTGTAAAAGAATACTTTTGCAGTCAATGGTGCTTGTCTCAGTTCCCTTTGGCCATAAAATGCTTGTATATGTTCCTTTACATTTATATAATTAATACATGGTGTCCACCATATTAGTCCTTCCTCAGTAAATACAATTGTCATATTCTGCTTGCTCATCAAGTTCCTCCCCAATATGTTCACTGGTGTCTTTCGGGAATATAACAGTGGTGCAGCCTAGGTATGTTCACCTACTGTTATGGACAATTTTTCTGTAAATGGAACCTTTGTCATAGCCCCACAGAAACCTTGCGTGCCTTTCACATTGTCTGACATTGGAAACCTCCCTTCCTTGACACAAGATCTCGTCGCCCGGTATCTGATAAAAAGTAAAATGTTTTGTCTCCTATTTTTAGCCGCACACAGGATTCCTCATCCGGGTTGGGAGTTACTGATAGTACTGAACACATCAAGCTGCTCTGTGGGCTGTCCTATTATGGATACATGCTCATCCCTACCCCTGCGAAATGACTCCCTGCCACAACTGTTACTCCCCCTACACTAGGCACCAGTGTTTGCAGCAATATCTTCCTGTCCCACTGTCCTGACAGCTGTTTCTGCATTTGTAATGGATTCACTGGCTGTTGTGTCTGTTGTTGCTGAATTTGGGATATCGATACTTGTGGCTGTTGCTGCGATATCTGCTGTTGTGGCTGTTGTGCGTATTGTGTTATTTGTTTGTGCCCGTGGCTGGGAATTATCATTTGGAAATGACTGTTGTTGTGTGTAACCAAATGTGCCGTACTATTGCTGCACTTGTGGCTTGTCATAAGAATTGTATGCCGGGGGTATAGCATCCCTGCTGCACTGCCCCTTCTCTGCTCCTAAATGTCTGTGAATAATGTACCATTCTTCCACATGCACCCCAAATCCTCTGGGACCCCTAAATCGTGGTTGCATGCCATCAAATCTTCCTCCAAATCTAGCTTCAACCCATATCTTCTTCCACTCGACACATACACTCTCTCCCTGGGGTAATCATTTTCCCCTCTGCCTGCAAGATATCCACTGGTACCTTGCTGTAGACCTTCCTGCTTATGCTGCTCTAACCCAATATATGTGATCATTGCTCCCTCCACTGATATTTTTGACAATATCTATTGTACCAATTTATCTTCCTCCCTCTGCCTCTGTTCAGTTTTATTCCTTGCCTTCTCCTGTTTCATTTGGCAATAATGTACTATGTTCAATTGTATTTTAGGCCATGGTTTTGTCTAAATCCCCACTACTTACTTTATTGTTTTTGCACGTCTTCAGGGATACCCTGACATAAAATGTGATAGAATACAGGTACACTTTTGTCTCAACTCCCTCTTGTCTCTAATCACCACTTTTCCTGTACTTCCTGTATATATGCATCAGGGTCCTCATTTATCCCCATTTTGCATGTCATAATCACTCTAGGGAAGGCATGGTATCGAACAGTAAGACGGACACAAGTGATCACAATTCAAGCGTGTTTATTGATCTTCAATTAAGGTTTGAAAAATGTCCATCTAAACCTAAATCTAAAGCTGGGAGCAAGCTACGACCATCAAAAAATAACACAGTCCTGGTGGTGTCTTGTCAAAATAAAATACCTATACCAATAAACCTATTGCCAATCCTTTTCTCTAAATACAAATAGTGTGGCAAACAACGTTATCCAAATGAAAAGTGTTGAAGAAATAATATGCCGGGATATTCAAGCCATTGGCTTCCCTTCCCCACGTTTTCAGCACGGGACAAGGCAACTCACTTGAGCTTAGCACATTCTCTGGCTTCTCTAGCATGAGGGTGCAGTTCAAATCTTCAACATCATGGCCTTCTGTGCCAACGTCTTTTTGCCATTCAAAGTCTCTTCTTCCTAGGGCCTGATGTAATATGACAAACATCAAAGTTCCTTTCTTTTTAGGATTTCACACATAGAAGTTCTCGGGTGACTTTCTGTTCACCCTGAGTCCCCTTCCTCCGGGCTCAGGCCTACCTTAACACAAACATCCTCTCTGGTATTTTCACCTCACCCCGGGTCACCCTCTGCCGGGCTCAGACCCACTTTAATACAAAGTTTTGAACTGATCTCCCTCTGCTGTGCTCGGATCATCTTGATCCACTTTGCCTCAAACCTTTGCTACTGTATCAACATTGAAGACTTTACATTGTGCGCAGGAGTTTGCATGACCCGTCGCAGGACCACTTCGATTCCCAATTCTCTACAACTCTTTCACTGGATACCTTACAGAGACCTTCAATTGAGCACACGCATGGTGCCGGACCACTCTGTCAAAGGTATTGTATCTTTGTTTCAAAGTTCAATCACTCCCCAGCAGTTCAACTTTACTTGCGTCTTTCATCACACATATTTAAAAAAACAATGGGACTCATTATAAGTTTGCCGGTCCGGTAACAACAGTACCGGTAAGCTTGCCGCTAGCGTTGTTACCAGACTGGCAAACTACGGGTTCTGCTCGTGGCTGCCTTCCCACCCGCCGTACCGGCATCCGCGAATATAGCATGTCAGATGCACCAGCACTATTCAGGAATGGTACCGGTGCATCCAACCTCCCCATTCCCTTTGAGCCCTATTGGGAATCAATGGGAATGGGGAGCATTTTATTCCAGTGCCGGTGAATGGGCAATTACTGGGTGCAGCGGGGCCGCAATGACCCGGTAATTGCCCATTGGCGGGTGCCGGAAAAAAAATTATACCGGCACGGCTACCACTGGTCTTATGAGGCCCAATGTTAGTTCCAGTGCTCGCCATACAATGTTGTCACTTACAACCTTGACTTCAACACAGACTGGTCTTTTATCAGTCTCCCCAAGTCGCCAGCTGTGTTGTTTTCACTGATGCTATCTTGTTCTTGGACCCATGGACAGTACCACAGTGGCTTGTAATTCTCCCCGCCTTCATTATTTACGCAGGAGGGCCCGGGTATCTCCGGCACACAATGCAGGATTCTTCAGCCTGTTTTCCTCGTCTTACAGTTTCCAATCTCGAGGACTCATGAAAGCAATGGTTCCTTGTCAAAAAGGTCAAGGGAAATTCCCTCCTTGCAATCCCCTTCTCTATCACCCTCTTTCTCTTCTTGTTAAACTGCCATCTTGGAACTTCTGTTTCCTCGTGTGCTTTGCTTTGCCTTTTATCCGTGTGGGGAAGCTTAATGGAAGTCACGTGTGTGTGATGGTCAGTAATTGCCTGACCTTGCCTGACCATTGTATTGGGACACATCAAGTATACGGCTCCGGTGTTAGTCTGTTTTCACTCATAGTGTGCTGTCCATGAGAAAGTGTTTGTGTTGTAAAAGGGGGGTGGAGTTCCTAAATAATCCTACTTGGTCGGATGGGGTAAAGGTGTTATAAGGAAGGGGATACTGCATATCACCATCCTGTGTCCCACTCCCCAAAGACCCCTCACCCAGGTGATCCTCCCGCATTGGTTCACCCCTAGGAACTGGATCCGAAAGCGATGGCTGTGTCCTGGCCAGCTGGATGACAGATCCCCGAACACTAGTGGATGAAACATCTTCTGGTTTCTTACATCACACTCATGTCTGTTGTGTCTAGGAATTGTACCCTTAATGCCCTCCAAACATCTTCTCAGAAATTATTAAGGTGTGACCCATCCTTTGTGGTCTTTTGCATTGTTACCCCGGGGTAGCTTGCCCTTTTCCATATGTCTTCTGATTGTTCCCCCAATATGGAATCTAATACTTCATATCCCCCATTGCCAATGTCATCCTTTACGCTTGTTTTTTCAACACATGAATCCACTTCCCTGCTCCTGCTGTGAGCGACGGTAATTTAGACATTAACTTGTCTTTGTATGTCTGTGGCCATGATATATACTGAGTCAGTCCCCTCCCTACCTGGAGCAAAGGTAATTGCGTGTCCCTGCCTTTCGTATGGGCGAGGCCGCTCCCTTCTTTCCTTTCACTGTTATCGCTATGCGATTTGCTCGACAGCTTGACAAGTTCCTAAATCTATTTACATATTGTGTTTTCCTTTCTGAGTTTACTGGGAGTAGCCCCGGGAGCGAGTGAAACTCGCTCCATATTTGCTAATTATCCTGTAGATCTATCCGTATACCCTACAGCGTTGCGTGCACATGTGCTTGAGGAGCTTGTGTTGCCTCCTCAACCCCCTCTTCTTCCTCTTCCCAATCTTCTTCCTCTCCTTTCATCTGTCATCATATTTCATACTTTTCCAAGGCCTTCCATTACATACATTTTTATATCTTCCCTTTTAATTCTCTGCAAATGCTGTCATGAACCTCCTTCATGTTTTCTTCTCTTTCCCATCCTCTGTCACTCTTCTGTTAATGATATCTATAGGGGTTCTACACTAGCTACCCCTCCCCGAATGTTCCTGTGACTGGGTGATCCTAGTAATGGAGACAGCAGAAGAAGAGGCCAAAATGCAAGGTGAATTGCTTCTCCTAGAAAAGAAAATTCAGGATGAATCAGTCGTCCCTGATATTAAAGTAGTACTCAACAAAATCAATGAATAAATGGTGAAATTTAAAACCTTCACAATTGACAAAAAGATCTGGAAGTTGAAAAGGGATATTCAGAACTATAAAGAAGAAGTTACATACCCATACTTGGTGCCTGGTTTTTATCAACAATCTAATCAAAACCAGAATGTCAATAGAGGACCAAGTAACCCTAGACCATATAGAAACTTTGTAACCTTTTCAAATTAATCTAACAGCAGCGATTCAGGGTCCAACAGCAGTTTGCTGCAAAATAGAGGAGGGAACCCAAGATGAGGAAAATGTTTTCGGGGACAGGGCAAACGGGGCAAAACCCACCAGCCAGGCAACCACGGCATGAGAATATGCCAATGGGAACCGCCCCCTCAACGCTGACAATCCCGATTTTCAATCTAAGCGACCATATTCTCTCTTGTACTGAAAAAGAGGTGCTTAGTAAAGAACTTACCTTTGTTCCAGTATCTAAGGCAGATCACTTTAAAACAGAGATTGAATTACACACCTTCTTTCGCATCTTAGATTGAAATATTTCTTTAGAGATGCATAAAACCCTGATGCAAGTATGGTTAGTTCTTCTGGCTTAAAATCTCTGTCATTTTTTATTCCGCCATCCACAATTATCTCTCCTGAAATTCTCAGCTTTGAAAATAAAATCTTGAAAGAAACTAGATGCCCGTTAAACACAAAAAACAGACACAAAGACAATCTATCTAAAGAAGAGAGATGTGCCCTAAAAAATCTTGTGGGCAATCAATCGTTTTTGATCAAACCAGCCGACAAAGGCGGAGGAGTCGTATTATGGGCTACCTCACTGTATAACACAGAAATAAAAAGACAACTAAATGACAGAAATGTTTATAAACAACTACCGAACAATCCAACGTGCAGAATCTCTGAAGAAATGAATAGCCTTATGACTCACGCCTTTGACAACGGCTGGATTGATGAAAATGAGAAATCCTTCCTGACAAGCCGGAATCCCATCATTCCGGCATTTTATTGCCTCGCAAAAATGAACAAAAACGCGGGGGTACCACCAGAACGCCCTGTTGTGGCTGCGATAGGCTCACTACTTGAACCCCTGTCAATGTACGCTGACGAATTCCTGAGACCTTTCGTTGAAGGGATAAGGTCATACGTACAAGACACAACAAGCATGATAAAAATACTGGACACTCTAACAGTAGCGGTGGAAGACCTCTTAGTTACACTCGATGTCGAATCATTATATACAAGTATCCCCCAATTAAAATGTATACAAATCATGCATTCGTATCTCGAAAAAAGACCTCCTACGACTGTTCATCAAGCTTCATTGCCGAATGCATAAGAGTGGCTCTCACTAACAACTTTTTCTTGGCCTATGGAATATTTTACCAACAAATGCATGGCACAAGTATGGGCGCTACATTTGCCCCAGACTTGGCCAATCTCTTCCTGGATGACATAGAATTAAGATCAGTGTTTGCAGATCAAAACCCATTCAAAACCCAATGAAGTCATGGTATTGTTACATCGACGTTTTTGTACTATGGGGAGGCAGTCAGAGCAATCTGTCAGAATTTCTAACCTGGTTGAATACGCAAAAGGCATGCATGAAGTTCACCATGACATCCAACAAAAATAGAATAGCCTTCCTGGATTTAGAAAGTTAGAAGTCATCATCCAACAAATTGAGAACCACTCTTTTAAAAAAAATGATGGACAAAAATACTCTGCTATTATACAACAGCTTTCACCCTCAATCCCTACGTGAACACCTACCGTATAGACAATTTTTGTGCATCAGGTGCAACTGTAGTACCAAAGATGATTATGAAACCAACAGCAAACAGCTAAGTACAAAACAACTAAAAGAAAGAGGATACCCAGCCCATATTATGCGCAGATCGTTGAAACAGGCTCGACACAAAAATAGACAAGGTTGTCTAGTGAAACAACCAAAAATTGTAGAGGAAAAGATCACGTGTGTCCACATGTTCTCCAATTAGCCACGGTCGGGGCAGACTGATTATGAAAAATTGGGGAATGATAACAATAGAAGACTTTAAAATTACTAAACCCCGTTTGGCATTCAAACGAATGCCGAATTTACATGACAAATTGGTTCATACATACCCCAATATAAAAGAAAAAGCTTCTCAAACACAAACCACCCTGTGGGGACTTCCACAAGTTATTGGCTACTTCAAATGTGACAATTGCTCTGTATGTCGATTGACAGGCAACATAAAGACATAGGGCCTCATTACGAGGCAGGCGCTCCCGTAATGAAGGGTGCTGGTACGGGACCAGCACCCTTCATTACAGGACGCCCTATTACGAGGTTCCCTTTGCGGGACTCGGTAAGGGCGCCTGGTAAAACCAGGCGTCCTTAGCGGGTCCCACGAGGGGACCAGGGAGCTAATAACGGGCCCGTTATTAGCTCCCTCCCCATTCCCATTGAGCCCTATGGGGGCTCAAATGGGAATGGGGATGTTTTTTTCCAATGAGGATTTACCGGGCCCTCCATGGTTGGAATAGCCCGGTAAGTCCTCATTGGAGGAAACCGGTACTGGAACCAGGTATGGAGGCAGCCATGCATTCGTATCTCGAAAAAAGACCTGATATGACTGTTCATCAAACTTCATTGCCGAATGCATAAGAGTGGCTCTCACTAACAACTTTTTCTTGGCCGATGGAATATTTTACCAACAAATGCATGGCACAAGTATGGGCGCTACTTTTGCCCCCGACTTAGCCAATCTCTTCATGGATGACATAGAATTAAGATCAGTGTTTGCAGATCAAAACCCATTCAAAACCCAATTAAGTCATGGTATCGTTACATCGACGATGTTTTTGTCATCGATGTAACGATCCATACTCGTAATGAGGCCCATAGATTTAAAAGGAAAGAAATGGAGCCTAAAATAATTTACAAACTGCAACACAAAGTGTGCCATCTATGGCATAAAATGCCCCTGTGGTTTGCTATACATAGGCAAAACAAAAATACTGGTGCGACAAAGGATTTTGTGAGCACCGGTCACGTGTAAAAAATGCCATAATAGACAAACCCCTGGTGGCACATTACACAGAGGCACACCACAATCAAGAAGATATATTTTGGTTCATAATTGAAACTGTCCCAGCATATCCATGTGGTGGAGATCGAGATATGCAACTACGCATATTGGAACAAAAATGGATTTACCATCTAAATTCTGTAAAAGACAGCCTGAATATCGCCATTGAGTGGGGCTTATTTATTCACTAAAGACACACACAGATAAAGCACCTATATCGGTACAATATAATTATCATCTGTGAATCTAAACCAAGATTAGACTTCTCCTGTGTTGTCCTAAAAGATTCTGCACCAACGATAAGCATATGAGATGAATAGATGCAACATGGAAGCCCTATAAAATTATGCTCTAACTCCCCGACTGACAAAGTGTGCAATATTCAATTACATGCAAATAATAAATGCACCCAGTACAGACTAATGGAATTAATTCAGATAATACGGCCAGAAAACGAATGGGCCGTTCAAACACCTGCATCCTGTATTAATACTCCAAAGATGGCGGGTAGATGAAAAAAACATGTGATGCCATGACATCACTACGTGAGAAACAAAAAGACGTCCGTCATGTGACCCCGAAATCTCCTCGGTTGTGTGAGAAAGACACAGAGGAAACGCTGGGAGTCATTCGGACGTAGGACAAAGTAAGTCAGACTTTCTCCCTTAACAATGAATCCAGCCCCTCTAAAAATACAATAATACAAGCCCTAAATAATAATTATGGCCCACTGGCAGATACAAATGCAGAGCGAGTGGAATGGTACCTGCATGACAACAATGCGATATCCATAATGAACGAGAAAAAACGGACAATACCACAGACGACCTGTGTATTCACCGCCGTTCTGAGAATCAGGTAAAAGATACATTTATCAAAATGCAAATACTGCTAAAGAATAAGCAAAATAATGCTCAGATTCTAAAGAATCGGCTCTGTATTTTTGTGCCATGTATAAATAGGAATCTTCAAAATGGACGCAAAAGATTGAAGATATAAGTGTGTAATCTCACTCACTCGTTGGCCCACTACGCAGACACACACGCTTAGAAATGGCTCCTCGCACCATATACAAGAAATACAAGGTTAGTGACAAATCTACCATACACTAGACAGGGACTGCCTTTTTTGTAATTTTCTCTTAAATTTCACTTTTTAGTAACCAAAAATATATTTGGTTTTTTACAGTTGTATTCGCCAGAAAATAAGACGGATACGAAACAACAGTTGATTGTGGCATGAATGTGTGTACAAGAAAATAAAACCGCCTGAAGACGGGCCCACAAAGCAACATGATTAGAAATCACCTGAACACGTGGCATTACTAAGTGGACCTAGAAACACTAATATGTGTTGACACATGAAAGGACAATATTCCATCCTTGTTCTAAAGTAGACTAGGGGCTCAGAATATAATACTTGCCCCCACTATCCAATACTAACCTCATGAATCCCCCCCTCAAAAGATGCAAAGAAAAGGGGGTGTTAATGAAAGATATGTTGCTTTAACCTACTTTACATGGGTAGACAAAAGTGAATGTATTTTATTGTTTTTTTACTATGAATTGTTTTTTGTACAAAATAATAATTAAAATATGTATTTTGATCATGGCATAAGGCGTAGTTAAAACTCCTTTCTCCTGCCTTGTTATATGGTATGAAAATAGTCACACCCTTTTAGGTGCAAGGGAGGGATGCCAGTGTGGAACCCCTATAGATATCACTGATTTCTGGTCCTCACCCACTGAGCCCCCAAAAAAAGAGGACTACCAAGCTCGTGTATATCACCTATACTCTTCTGTTAATGCCAGCGTTAACCTCCCTCCTGTACTCATTGCTTAATTTTTTTGCTCAACCGCTCTTTCCAATACCTTCACATTGTCATTTTCAGTGTTTGCCTCATTTATTTTACATACTATTTGCCCTCCCAGCCATTTGTGTGGTGTAATTCCTGATTCTTGTCCCCCTTCTCTCAGGTATTACACAAATTGATCGTTTACAAACAATCATATGGTAAATCTGTCAGAATTCGGCCAGTACCATTCGATCGTTTGTAAACGATCAATTTGGGTACTCACTACCATACATGGGGAACATGGGTTGCGGGGGTGTGCCCTGCTCAACATGTTTGGTATTGATGGCTTTTGGGGGTAGCAGGGGTGTCCCCCACTTCCGGAAGGTTTGGAGGCGGGGGACCGGAAGAAAAAAAACAAAAACAAAGAAAGGCAGATCCTCCAGTGTCGGATCCAACCCACCTAGGAGGGATGGATCCGACACTGCAGGGTTAGAAGATGAGCAGGCGGCGAAAAGGTATATATGGGGTGGATGGGGGTTTTTGGTCATTTGAGGGGTTTTGGTGACTATGGTCAATTTGGCCACAAACAATTGTGCCATGGCCAAACCATATACATCCTTCTCTCATGCCTTGTACACTTTTCAATTCTTTTTTCGCTTCTGCCAGCTGCGCTTCTACACTGCACAACACGTCACTTTCTGCTTGTAATGCTAATGTGCTTCTTGTATCTCCCTTCATCCCTTGCACGCTAACATCATCTTGTTCCTAAGGGGGTGATAATTTGGGATTTGTATAGACTACTGCTGCTTGCAACAAATATAACCCTGGCACAGTAAGAAATGGAGTGCATGGTTGAAGAGGAGTTGCAGTTGGGTGCACACGCCCTTTATCGTGTTGATTATCTGTATACTTTTTTTTAACATGCTGCTCTTCCTCAAATATTTTCCACAGCTCAAGTATACTTAACCTATTTCCCAATGTTTTCTCTTTGTATGTGACATGTATGTAAGTATACATGTGTTGCAGCAAGCATTTTGAATGTATCTCTTCTTGAGGACAAGGATGAAACAGTTTGCCAGCCATCTCTGTGCCTCATTGCACATGGTATTTACATTTTTTCTGCTAACATTGTTCACCTCCTTCCCTTGTTCACACCCATCCCCTTACAAAGTTAACATAACAACATGTCCCTTCTGAACCATGTCACAACGGAAATCCTCCCACATCTTACCAACAATGCACAATCACAATCTATTCCATACTTAACGCCAAAAAACCTAATTGTTATGCTACCAACACACAAAACACACCTCTACTGTCCTTATTACATACAACAAACAGCGCTGGCAAATAATCAACATAAAAAACCTCTTAACACAGCTGTCTTCCCTTTATACAGGTATCTCCTCTTTATCTCTTTTTTCACTGCTCCCCCACACCCCAATGGAGACTGGGCTTTACACCCTACCGTGCAATCTTCCCCAACTACTGTTGGAAGTATCTTAGTTTTCTAGCTCCAATAGTTTTTTTTTTCACCTTAAAACACCATCAACTCCCTGCAGGGATTTTCGTGCAGAGGTATACTCACAATCCTATGATTCCCGAGGTCCGTCGGTCTCGAGCCTCCTCTATCTGCCTGCTTCGCCTGCTGTGCTCAGCGTGCCGCCTGAGACCCCCGGCAGGACTTTATGGGAAAACAGGCTACTGTCAAACTCTTCTTACGTGTGGACTTAAACCGCTCCCTGCAGGTGGGCTCTGCTGTCCAGGGCAGATGTAGCAAGGACTCCTCGACCCTCCACCAGACACTGGGAATCTCAGCGGTGCCTTCAAGTATTAAGGTGGTCCCAATCGCTAATCAATAACAAAACAAACTCTAGAAAATGGAGTAACTACAAGTACATGATAACACACAGCTTTATTCAAACATGAACAGCTGGGAAAATACAAAAAAGCATTCTCAATTGTGACAATGTAGAACACAAACTGTTAAATGAAAAACACATCAGAAATGGCGTCTTGGTTAGTGATAAGAAAACACTTTTATTGACTCACACTATTGGTTAGTAAGATATCATACCTATATGTTCTGTAGCCGAATCCTACTACTATTGTATTTTCTTTAAATGATGGCTCCTCCTAAATTCATCCTATAAAAAATGTTACACTTCATACTAGCTTTTCATTGATTGACACTATACTACGGCAGCCAATCTGGTGGACAAAATCCTAATTGGTTGGTGATTTGCTCATCCGACCATGGCCTCTTTAATGTGATGCCAGGGTGCATAGTGAGGAAGGAGAGATGAACGGACTGCTATAATTCATTTTGAAGAAGTTTGCTTCCTTCCCATTCCCAGGCCTGTGACTTTTATCTGCCAATTTGTTTGTGGCCTTGGCATTGTCCCTGTGTCTGGCTGCACCAAAGGAATAGCAGGTGTGCTGTCTAGTTGAGCCAAGAATAAATGATCACTGTTCCAATCACGTGTTAGAGGACCACTGCTCAGAACAAATTTTCATATATTTATTGAGTTTTCTGCTATTCTAACCCATGTTTTATATGATATGATATTTTATATGTATCACGCTCATGCATAAGTGTTTCAGAGCACAACAAGGCAAGGGAGGGGAACAAGGGAGGACAAAAACAACAATCTTACTAGGCCTAGTGACATTGAGAACACGCACGTGCAGGGGAGACGGAAGGGGGAAAATGCAAGGGAGAGGGGAGAAATGGAAAGTGCTGAGCATGGGATACAACAATACAAAAGGTAGTGCAGTCAGCAAGGTGGCAAGTGCAGGTTTTGAGCGCAGACAAGGGGTGTCTGGCAAGTGCAGGTAAGGGGACTATTAGGTAAATGATATAGACCCAAGTGCAAGGGTTGCCAGGGGCAGTGCTGGTGAGTGGCTGAGTGGGCATGGACCTGGGCCTGATGCACTATGTGGTTATGTATTATGAGGTTGATTGGCAGGGTAGCTAATTGCACCTAGGGATCAAAGCTATCTGTATTTTCTCACTGATACCAATAGCAACTAATTAACTTTATAGTTGCCTGCTGTGTGCATCTGGGAAACAGTATCTTGTAGTTTTGATTCCCTGTTGGGCACCATTGCTTACCAGCCTTGACACCTGAGCCTCTGTCTCAACATTCTGAGGTTTGGGACTGTGTGCAAAGCAGTTTGATGTCAGGATTCAGTATTTCAGAATAAAGGCTTTTCACAGTTCTGTCTAAAATGGCAGTACTCTTGTTCAATCTCTGCCCTGTTAAGGTTCTTTGTGTCTCCCGCATTGCATGCCAACATATGTTTGTCTCCCGCTCATGCATGCTGCAACCTACTCCTCCCTATGCTCATCTCTATGCTACTTGTGTAACCCTACCTTGGTATGCTGCAACCTTTTCTAAGTTTATGACTGTACTGTACCTTTTGCCCTACTTGTGTGGTGCAACCTATTCTACTGTTTATGGTGGTTGCATTATCACTATAGTTTAAACTGGTTGTTTACAGGTCACTTGTCAGCGTGTACGTACGTTCATCTCTGCAAACGTCTGGGGGTGGGGCCAACACTTGTGTTGATTTTATCTGCATCATCACACTAGTTTCTTACTTCAAGTTAAGGATGTCTAGCTAGGTGTAAGGGTGCAAACAGAGAGAGATGAGACACAGGTGGCATATTTGGTTGGGCTAGAGACTTTTATTTATACCAAAAGAGAGGAAAAGAATAGCCTATCTTGTCCTATTTACTATGAGGGTTGCCTTACCTCAACAAACATTATCTCTGTCAAACAAAACATTTCCATCTTTAAGCGTGTAAATCTATTTCTCTCCCTTAAACTTTCAACCTAATTCGAGGTCATTACGAGTATGGAGGTAGCCATGGTGCTATTAGCGCCACGGCTACCCCCATACCGCATAGCGGATCCGGGTTCCTTGAATGAGGAATTACCGGGCCATTCCAACCTTGGAGGACCTGGTAATTCCTCATCCAAAATACCCATCCCCATTCGAGCCCCCATAAGGCTCAATGGGAATGGGGAGGGAGCTAATAACAGGCCGTTAATAACGTGCCCGTTATTAGCTCCCTGGTCTTTTAGCTGCTCCCACTAAGGGCGCCTGGTAAAACCAGCCGCCCTTAGCAGGACCCGCTAAAGGACCTCGTAATGTGGCGGTAAGGGGTTAATGGCACCGGCACCCTTACCGGCGCCGTTAACCCCTTACCGCCAGGGTTGGAATGAGGCCCAAGTTGTTTGTCTTCTCAATTCCAGAAGGCTTCTCCCATTCTGGATGCTGACACCCAAAGCACAGTTCTTATGTGAAAGAATATCTATAGTTCAATGTTCACTCTTCATAAGCTCAGCCAAACTTAAAGATAACCCAATTCCCCACTCTCCAAGGAGGAGGGTAACCTCTTCCTGGGTTCCAGGTTCCACTTGTCCACAAAACAAAGTTCCTCAAAATCCTCGGGGGGAATTCCTCTTCCCTAGTCTGCAGCACAAAATGATGCTTTTCATTCTCTTATCAGGTCTGGTTCACTAACCTGCCAGATTTCACTATAGACATTTCCAATGGTACAGTAAGTCTGGTCTACTCGCCTGCCACACTTGATTCCCACAACTTTCAGTTCCAAAGATATTTGTATTTTTGGGTTCCAGCCCACTGGTTATAATTCTTCCTGTATTGTGGCGGGTCCTCAACCCTTATACTTTCCACTGGTGGGCTTTACCCATTTTCATTTGGGTCCCAGACCCTCTTCCTTTGCCTTGGCAGGATTCTTGTCCCGTCAGTACCCAGTGTCCACTTGGAAAGACCCGGTATAGTCCCCTGCCAGGTACTGTCCTACCAAGGTGTACTCTGAATGTTCATATCTCACAGTCGCATTTATCTGCTTCACAAAGTTCATATTATACATTAGCCGGTCAAGTGGCACAGCGAGTAGAGCGCTCGCTTTGACATCGGTGCAGAGCCTGCGAACGCAGGTTCGAATCCCGGCAGCGCCAAACTCAGCGTTTCATCCTTCCGAGGTCGATAAATGAGCACCACACACCGTGGGTAATAATAAGCAGCGCTCAGATACCTGAGGGTTCGTAGCGCTATATAAATGCCAAATTATTATTATTATGATTATTATTATACTGTACATCCTCTTTCTCACCCACCTGGTGCTCTTCGGGATGTTCTTATTAGATTTATAAAGTTTGTAACTGTTCGTATGCTTCCTTTTTCATCGCCTTGTAATCTTCGGGTGTTTTTATAAGGTTGGCAAAGTTTGCATTAAATTGTATAGGATCTCTTTCACCCTCTTGTGCGTTTCAGGATGTTCTCATTCTCAGCTCCCTGAATGCCCCTCTGAGCAGTCCAGTCCTTTCCCTACCTTTGGGGGGTCTCAGGGAAGTCTCTGTTCTCTTCTGGAGGTGGAGCAAAGCTTCTCCGTTCTTGCTGCTCTCTGCATTCTCCTTCTCATGGTTCTGCAGCTTCAGTGTCTCACTCACATCTTCAGCTACCTGCGCTTCTTCCTGGTCGGTTTTTGCCGGCCTGGCTTCCCGTGTCTATGCCACTGGTCAAGTCTGCCTCGTTAGGACCTCTCGGGTACCTGTGATAGTTTGCGTCCCGGTCTCTAGACGTCAGGCTCCTCTGTGTGGGACCAGATTCTCTTTACCGATTCCTCCAGGGCTGGCTTCTCAACCGGGGAATTAGTCCCTCTTCTCTTTTTACTACTAGGTTGGCCTTTGGGCAGCTGCACCGCATGTGTTGGTTAATGTTAATGAGTTTTATACTGCGCACTGTTTGCACTTGCATGGTCTCTTGGTGCACTGGTGGATCTGCAACCAAAGAGGGATTGGGGGAGTTTGTCAGATTGAAAGGGAATAGAGCAAGAGAGCTCTCCTGTGTTGTTAGCAGATTCAGTTCAGAGAAACCGGTCACTGAGCATAGGTGCGTATTCGGTTTGTAGCCATCATGTGGTGTTGATGTATGATTGTGTGTCGTTTGGTTTCATGTTGGGTGTTGTGAAATGCGTGTGGCTTGTGGTGTGGTAGAGGTATGGTTGTGTTTAGTTTGAGGCTGAGTATGCAGAGTGTTTAGTTTGGTTAGTTATGAGCAGCACATTTCCCTCCCACAGCAAACCAAGTGCAACAAACTTCCTACCCCTAACATCTAGTTAAGTGCAGCACATTTCCCACCCTCAACAATTATCTAAGTGTGACACGTTTCCTTTCCCAGCAAACCATTTAGCTGCGATACATTTTCTACACCCAACAACCTGATAAGTACAACACATTTCCTGCCCCCAACAACCAGGGAGTGCATCATATTTCCTGCCCTCAACAATCCATCTAAGTGTGACACTTTTCCTTCCACCAGCAAACCATCTAGGTAGAATACATATCCTGCCTTAACAACCAGATAATTGCGATACATTTCCCACCCCCAGCAAATCATCTAAGTGCAGCACATTTCTCGCCCTCAACATACATCTAAGTGTGACACATGTCCTTCCCCCAGCAAACAAACTAAGTGCGATTCATTTCCTACCTCCAACAACCAGATCAGTGCAATACATTTGCTGCCCACAACAATCCATCTAAGTATGATGCATTTCCTACCCCCAAAATCCAGATAAGTGCAGCACATTTCCTATCGACAATAATACATCTAAATTCTGCACATTTCCTATCCCTAACAATCCATCTAAGTGCAATACATTTCCTACCCCCAACAGTCCCTCTAAGTGCAAAACTGCAGGACTATCGGGTAGCGGCCTCACCTTCCTGCCTTATGTCAAGGGCCCTCCCCCATGAAAGAAGTGACAATACCCTGGGATTTGTCACATAGGTTAAACACTTCCCTAACTGACCAAATCAATAGCTATATAAGAATACCAATTAAAGTTCCCTATTGTAATATATAATTGCTGTTTAGTCAAACATCTATTTATAAGGATCTGAGGGTTCCTCTTTGGGAGGCACTAAACTCCCACTGCTGGTACTGGTAGTCAGTGCTAGCCCCAGGTCTCCCAGCACCCTGTCCAAGGGTTTTGGGTGTGCCCCCCCCCCCCCAACCGTTCTGGCCCACACCTGCGTAGTAGGCCGAGAATAAAACGCCTTGCCATGCCACAAGAAAAACAGCTGGAAGGGCTGCACTAAAATGACAGTCATGTAATAACACATACCATGCTTGGTTTATCATAGATGCCTAAAAGAAAACTCAGAACATCAGAAAAGGGTTCTGGGATCCTTGTACTTTCTGGTGGTTCGATTTGGTAACTATTCCTGTGGGAAGCCTGAGAGGAGGGTGTCTCACAAATGTACAATTTGTCTGTTTGGAGAGACAGGTCTGGAGCTGTTTCCGTTAAGACTGGCAATACTGTTCGAGCACCTCAAATGGTAACACTTTGTCTGCATGAACCTTTTAGATTTTTTTGTTGGACAGAGAGCTCAGAGTAGGATTCCTTTTATGGGCCTGTTTTCTTTAAGCTGACCCACTTCCCTACCGGAATAGCATACAGGCCCAATAATAAATGGTAACGATGAAGATGGACGGACATAGTCACCATTGCTTTCTCCATCAGGGATTGTAAGAAAGGCTTCCCTGACTTGAGAAATGTGTTGGGATTATATTTCCTTCAGTATCTTGGGTGTTTCAAATCCCTCTGGGCAGTGCATCGTAATCCCCATTATAAGAAGGGACTTTCTCTCCTCCAGGCTCCATGGAGCTACAACCCTGATGTAATGAGCTTCAGAAGATGTCCTCTGGAGCTAATAGTTTTCTACTTCCATAGGAAATTAAATATCCTGGGGCACTGGGGCACTGGGAGAACCTGTATTCTCCCCTGAGATGTCCCACTCTACTTTATTGCCATCAGTATAAGAGCCTAGTTCCCTTTCAAAATTCTGGCAATTGGAAAGGTTTTCTTGAGTCACTGCGCCACTGTGTTGTTTCTCTGGGTCCTCCACGTTTCTCTTACTAGTGTACTTGTCTGTGGAGACTTCTCATATGGTATCATACATTAAGGCCCTTATTCATGGAATCATTTGCATGGAAAATCTGGGATTTGTTTGTCATTCTGCGCACAAATCCGTGTTAGTCGATTCATGGAATCGACTGTGTGGGTTTCTCCTAGGACTTGCATGGATGTCACGCCAGCCCGGCATATCTTTGCGAGCGGCTGAGTGCTTTACGCGAGACACCGTGCAGAACATGGGCATGGCTTGCGCAGAGGCCTGGGAAATGGGCGGAACTCTGAAAATGGGGACGAACACAGGAAGATGTGGGCATTATGAAGGACGGCACGCAGGAAGTCCCTCGCACACCCACAATTGGGCGAAACGATATGTATTCATGTATCCAACTACGTAACCTCTCGTCAGGGTACAGGCCACACTGTCATGCGGCGTCCTTGGAAACTATAGCATCATTGGAAACACAAGCAATGAATCCAGGTTACCGGCCTAGACTTCCCCTAAGATGGATGCTGCCTCTATAAGGGTGGGCGGAGCCTAGACTGGAGTGCGTTGTATCTGTTTACTTTCAGTGTCACGCTCACCGGTTCTCGCACCGGTTCCCTTGCTACCCTCCAGTATCTGTTGTGCCAGTTAGTTTTCCCTTTCTTCCCTGTTTTCTCTGTCTGCAGTCAGTGTGTCTTTCTATTGCCTGCCTTGCTAAATTAGTTCCTTAAACCTTCTCTGTTGCCCATCTTCGGGTTCGTCTCCTTTCAGGGATGTTTCCCAGCTCTGCGACTCTTCGCATGACTTTTCCTTCTTTCCTTTTTGATTGTTTTGCTCAGTTTATTATTTCAGGGCTGTGCCTGTAATTGGTTTTCTTTTTCCGGCAAGCGTCGCCTCTGGGCGACGCTTTAGTATTTCCTTCTATTTTCCGCCTTCCGCACCTAGCGGTTCTGTCCTGTTAACCCTTAAACGCTGCTTTTGCTTACCTTTTGCTTTCCGCCTTCCGCGCCTCGCGGTTCTGTTCTGTTTACCCTTAAACGCTTCTTTCACTTACCTGTTGCTTTCCGCCTTCCGCACCTCGCGGTTCTGTTCAATTTACCCTTAAACGCTGCTTTTGCTTACCTTTTGCTTTCCGCCTTCCGCGCCTCGCGGTTCTGTTCTGTTTTCTCTAAAACCTTTCTTTCACTTACCTGTTGCTTTCCATCTCCCGCACCTCGGGTTCTGATCTGTTTACTTAGTCTAACTTCTTTCACTTATCTGCCACTATCAGTCTTCCTTGGCATCAGCACTTCTTGATTTAACTAAGGATTCTATGTTCTCTTGGAGTTGAGTTGCATCAATCATTCTGCATTTCTTCCGGAAGAGTTCTGACTGCTGCAAGTGGACTATTGTTTGTGAGTTTAGGGTCAAATCACCTGCTATTCTCAAAAGAGGGAAGAAGAAATACATCATCCTCCACTTTAACATTCTACCAGGGTTTTTTATGCTGGATTGGCTTTTTCCCTGAACTTTTTGGAGCTTGCTCCCTGGAGTCCTCCGGGGCCAAGGAGGATTCCGGGGGAGCTCACCCTTACTTGCATCAAAGGAAGGAGAAGAAGGTGAAGGAACCTGGTAGACCCCACAAGAAAAAGGATTCCGAAGTCCTCGACAGCCCGGTGGAAGACACAGGTGAGGAGGAGCATCGGGAGGGTTTTGGAGATCCTAACACACAGCCCTCATTCTATCCGCCACCTGAAGGCACTTGCGTGCGGGGTTCATCATGCAAAGGTAAGATCACATGTCTGATATAGGGGTGTGTGCATGCAATCGGGGCTCAGATAGGACTTAGGGTGCACATAAGCGGTGTATCGGGTGCAGGAATGTTTTACGAGGGATCCCATGCATATTTGCCAGCAAATGTCGACTTTTATGTTAAGTGCTCCGCATGTTGATAGGGCACTTCGCATGGATCCGCGGGACCCTACAAAATCCCAATAGGTTGTTGGAATGTTTGTGGGGGTTCACAGGCAGTCTTGTCGGGGTGCATTGATTTCACGTCAGAGGAGTGTCCAAAGGTCCCTCTCCATGGCTGGTATGGCTTTATGTGTGGGTGTGTCGTGGGTGTTCCTCCGCAGCCTGCGCATTGGGTAATTCTGCATGGATATTTCCATGAATACGTGGAGCGCGCAGATTTTCTTCTGTGTTTGCGGGCCGCGCATAGTCATTTATGGTGTGCTGCATTTGTGGGATCAATGCACCCTTTTCCATGAATCAGTGCCTAAGTATTCCAACAAGGTGCCCCTTTTAAACTGAACAGGTCCAAATCAAAAATTCTAAATGATAAACTTCACTTATCCTCCACAGAAGAGAAGAGGTAGCATTCTCATCTTTTGCTCACTTTCTTCAGGAGCAATTATATATATACTACTGTGCTAGTAGGGATTGATGCTCAGAGATCTAATGAGATTATCATCTCGTCCCTACTGGGAATCCAACACTCCCATGGAAATAAAAGCGTATAGTTGTTCCCCTCCACCTTATTCCTCACTGTAAGTATGGCCTGGGAAGTCAATGGATGAAAGGTGACTCTGATTCTATGGGCTACGTTACCGAGGGGTTCACGAGAGGTTCACGTGCACTCGGCTAATTATGGCCTTGAGATTTTCATCCGACTAAGAAAGGGACAGGGTTCGTCCCTGCATCTAGTCAGGTTGTTGTGCTGGTGGAAAGATGAAATGGGCCATAGCTATCGTGGGGTTAGAAGCTCTGGTGGTCAGCTTAGTGCACTTGAAGGTCCCCCAATGTATGTCAGTTGGGCAGGAACCCACTGTGACACCATTTGTGATGAATTGGAAGGAGTCTGACAGAGTGAATGCATGTTTGTGGCTACAAACATTTATTAGCCAAAATAAATTCAATCCTATCTATTCCTGAAGCTAGAGGTGGTTCCCCTACCTCAACAAAACTAAAACACAGGTGTGTCGGGAAGTCTGTGATGTCCATAGCAAAGTTACTGTCCTAGTCAAAACTCCTATTCTATCCCTGTCACTTGAACACAAATCACTAAGCTAATGGAAGAGTTATTATTCTAACCCAGGAGAAGGACTACCTTCTCCCGGGTAAAAGTCTCTCGCAAGTCGTGTTTTTCAAAGTTCTGCAAAAATTAAGCGACTTGGTGAATGTCTCCCTTCTCCTAGTTTACCACCCTTTTTCAGTAGGCTTGACTTGAACACTGTCTTTCAACTTGTCCCACTGGGAAGAGGGGGAGACTCCCCAAGCTCTCCTTAACGCCTCAATGTTTTCTTGAGTTACTTCAGTTTTACATTCTTCATCAATTATTTAAGTTCTCTGCACTGATTTATTGTTCTCTCTATTTGAACACTGATCTTCAACTTGCCCCCAATGGGACGAGGGAGAGCCTCCGCAAGCTCTCCCTGACTTTTCAACACCTTACCACTCTTCTTCAAACTGCCCCCACCAGGACGAGGAAGAGGCTCCCTGAGTCCTTCTTGACACTTCAATACCACAGTTTTATGGAAATGACGAGGGAGTCGCCTCACAAAATGATATACTTCTCTCTTGTCTCCCGGACTTACTGTTGTTTCCATTACCTTCTCACTGAAAACTGTTCACTGGTTTCACCATGGGTTGTGGGTTTGTTCTTTCTCTTTCTTCTTCTTCTCTTCTTCGGACCACTAGACTTTACGGGCCATTACTGCTGGTGGTCTGGGGGTACGTTTCCGACCAGATCGTCCGTCCGTTAAAGGTTGCACAACCACCACAGTTCCTCATACTTCCCAGGCAGTCACATACGTGGCTCCAAAGTAGGCTAGTGTTGGCGTAAGTTCTTGGATTGCGTGGACCACCCTCCACAGGTCACACCACCACCACACTGACTCTCTAATTGAGCATTGTCGATTCACAGCCGACAGACAAATTGCTTTCCTGCCGTCCCTCTCTTCCTTCTCGTCACTGCTGGTTTCGACACAGCATTCAAACACCCTTTTTCCAACTCACTGGCTATTTGGTGGCCTCCTAGCTCGCCAACTTCTCCTTCTGGATGCTGCTCTTCTTTCCTTATTTTTTCTACTTGTCCGTTTTCAGCATCTACTTTATATATCTTAGACCTCCCTAGCGTAAGTAGGTTTTATTAACAGACGTTGTGTAAACACTTCGTTTCCTTGTAATGTTCATGTGCTCTTCTTCGTATCAGTCCTTTCAACTTTTAAAATAGGAGTAGTATGTCTTACTACACTTTTCTTCTTTCTAGTACTGTTAAGAGAAAGGCTAGAATTAGCTAGCCAGTCTAACTTTGGCCTTGTGACAACATCAGAAATAACAGACTTAAAAGAAAGGACATGACAACAGTATACAGTGGCACTTTCAGAAGAACTCTTTACAGATCTTATAGGCTTAGTGTTCTCAAGGGGGAATGGTGACAGGAGCTCCATCAAGAGGCAGAAATTCTTATCCTCAAAAGGGTTTGGTGTTATCATTGCCCTGTTGGGTTGAGGGTTAGATCTTGCCAAAGACTCACATTCGTGTCCCCAGGAGGGGAGTCCTTCCCCATAAGGCCCTTACCACCACTAGGGGATTGTCAGTTAGTGGTCCCATCACCCTAGCCTGATAGGAAATATTTCCCTCTTGGGGGGGAAGTGATATCATCTGCAGGATCTTTTTTTTTTAAATATGCTTGTCGAGTTGGAATAAACAAAATATAGTATGTGTATTAAAAATAAATAAATACAAAATATGAACCTCTTTAATATATCTTCTACCGTGTGTATATGAAACATTTTTAAATAAATGTTTCCATGTAAAAGTGTCCTTGTGTGAAAAAAAACTTGATGAACTTTGATGGTGGCTTTATTAGTGCTATATTTTCATTATGCATCCATCCTTGTACATAAAGGGCTTCCTTTTTATTATATATTTGTATCGTTTTTGAAATCAAATAAAAAATATTAAAACGTTTATTGGACTACAGCTTTTTTTTTACAGACATATTGTGAGTTGCCTCAAAAATATTTGCACAGGTTTGATGTTTAATACTCCCTTTAAAAGGCCAATGTCTTTCCTCAGCATTCCCAGGCATGTCCTAGCCACTGATTGGTCCGTTCAGCTAATCCACCCCCGTCTACCTGCTAATCAGATTTCTCAAGTTTGACATCCCGAGCATATCTCTCACCGCGGCTGCTGATTGGCCGGGATATGCTCACCTTCGTCCCACCTACTGCAGCCTTGGGGAGGAGGAGGAAGGGCATGACCTTGAAAATGGGGGACCTTGATAAAAGGGTGTGGCATGACCTTAAAAAAGTGACCTTGTAGATGGGATAGGACTAATGACTTATAACCAAAGTCATACCAAATAGAGGCATGGTCACCTCTCACATTATCCAACCCACACCCCTTTTTGAGTTTGATGGAAGGTATCCCTGTACACTACTCATGTTTCTGAGCCAGCTGTCACTCTAGTTTCTTCAGTGTTGCTTCAGAGAATGTGTGTAGGATAGTATTGCATTCCTTAATTTGCCCAACCAGATAATCAGACACCACCCAGTAATCAATGCATGATGACATATTATGGACTGAGGAGTAGAATGTGTATTGGCACTCAGGGCCATGCATACATCTCCACACATCCACTCAGTTCCTGTCTGCCATTCCCTCTAGGATCACGAATGACAAATTTGTGAGGGCTCTGTTTGCTGTACTGGACAGATCTACGCTTACATCTAGGATTGTGTTAACATCCCTGCATAACACTAAGATATCAAGTGTTTCATTGGATTTCCTAAAAATATAGTGGTAGAAATCTGGATTGTCTACATTAGGGCTATTCTTTTCCTTTTGTAAAGCTCCTAAGCCCTCAGGCATCAGGGCATTGTTGCAAACCATTTACATTTGTACAGACCTTAGCGAAATTACAAGAGACATAAAAAGAAAGACAGTGGTCCCAAGGGAGAGTATAGTCAGTGGCTCTTCAGATTTAGGCAACGAGACAGGTTTTCAGGGCTTTACTGAAGACCCAAAAAGATTCCTGTGTTCTCAGCTCCATTGGAAGGGAGTTCCATTGGTGTGCTGCGACTGATGGGAAGCTTGCCCCTCCACCTTTTGCCCTTTTCACTCTTGGAATGGCTAATTTGCAAGCGTGGAGGGATCTTACCAGCCTATTTAGTTGGGTTTTTGCAATTTTTTGTGACAAGTACTGTTGGGCAGTTTTGCTCAGGCATTTGTGTGCGAAGGTGAGGGTTTTGAAGATGATCCTTTGTCTGATCGGGAGCCAATGAACTTGCTTTCTTGCGGCTGAGATGTGTTCCCTTTTGTGGAGGTTGAGTGCTGCTCTAAGGGCGTTGTTCTGTATTATTTGAAGGTTATTTATGTTCCAGTTGGAGGTTCCTGCAAGGAGGACATTGCAATATTCTAATATTGCACCCATGATTGCTCTGGCAATGGTTAAGAAGCTCTCTGTGGTGAGGAATTGTCTTGCCGCGTTGATCAACGAGGGAAATTAAGGCGATCGGGTTTGCCATTGAGCTGGGGGTAGTGCGTTGAGGGATCCGATAGTTAGGGCAAGGGCAGTCGCGGGTCTCACGGGGTATAGGCTGCTTCCGTGAGGATGTGTTCTGGAGCGGAGCCTGTGTTTCCTATGTGGGAGGGGAGGCTGTGTATTTTTCTTTACAGGATTATGGTGATGTGGCACCTGGGGGGCTGGTTATTACTGGCGGTCTTGGGGTTCAGTTTGAGTGGCTAGTGCTGCGTTTGGAGCAGTGCACTGATGGCCCTTTGTGGGGCTGTATCATTCCAGTGGTTTACAGGTGTGCCTTTATCGACTTTGCGCGGTGTAAGGGCTTAAGGGCTGAGAGGCTGGTTCTGGTGAGGGAAATGAAGGTGATTGGGGTTGCCATTGAGCTGGGGGTAGTGCGTTGAGGGATCCGATAGTTAGGACAAGGGCAGTCGCGGGTCTCACGGGGTATATGCTGCCTCCGTGAGGATGTGTCAAGAGCATGTTGAGTATGGGGTAGGTGTCTAGTTCTAATGGGGGAGTGTGAATGTTGTGTAAAGGTTGTTGGAACTCGTGAGTCTTTCAGTTGGTAAGTATCAAGTTGTGGTTTAGGTACGGCCGGGGCCACATTTTGCAGTGTAAGCTTGGTGGGCGGGTCTTGCGACTTTTTAGTGCTGGAGGTGGTGGTTTGGGCTGGGCTGTGCATCACATGGAGCGGCCTGAGGGTGATGAGGGTGGGTAGGGATGGCGTGGGGCTCATGCTGTTGTGGTGCCGAGTGCAAGGGTCAGGTCTGCAAATAATCAATTTCAATAAAGAAGCACCGGCAGTACAGGGAGGTAAGTCAGGCTTACCTTGCAGTGAGGAGTTGTTCCGGGTTGCATGAACGAATGTGTCCTTGGTCTGCTGCGGAAAGCAATGGAAAGTGGCAGAGAGCTCCTGCTCTTGCCTTAGACTTCGGCCTTCGACTAAGGCGGCTTCACCGTCTGGCGAATCCGGACTGCCTAGTCATGTGGAGGCACCAGTCAATCACTGGCATTTCCTGGCACAGGCTGTGTTTCCATGGTGTTGTTCATAAAAGCGGCGGCCATCTTAGTGGATGCTGGGCTATAGAATCGACCACTAGAATTGCCACTGCATTCAATACTCAGTGCACTAGCACATATCGTCCCATGGGATCATTTAGCAATGTAATCAACTGATATTTCACTGCTTTATGGAAAAGCGTTAGGACCTCCCTAGAATGTTTAGTGTATTCAGTGAAGTAGTGATTCTCACCCCATCTTTTGGCAAAGGTCTTATGTACTGCCCTATTGGTGTGTCTCTTGCAGCAACAACACTTGGGCCATGTGTCTTTCAACATACACCAAACGTTTTTGAGCTTTTACAGGGTTATTCAGCCCTCTAACATTCTAGCTCATGAACACAGTATAGGTTGGCTGTAATGCTCTGCTATCCTCAGTTACCCTTGCCCAGGTGCAACATATATTGTTCTGTGACCTTGTGCATGCAGCAACTGATAGATACATTAACATTCATAGATACCCACAAACTTTTAAACAAACTTACCCATATCTACCATATCGCTCCCCCTCCCTCATCACATCCCCAATGTATGCAATTTATCTGCTTAACATCTCAACTTCATGGCAAACCATCATTCTGCAGACTTGCAACTAGAGGGGCACTAAAGTGAGTCCGCAACCACACAATTTCTTGAAAGGATCAACTTACTGAGCAGTGTAACCATTAGTGCACTAGAGCTGAAGTTAAACTAATCATACCTGGGGCCTCATTACGAGTCTGGAGTTGCAGCCGGACTCGTAACACTTTAACAGCGCCTGACCTTGCAGTGCCACCAGGACATTACAAGTCCCAGAGTATCGGGAAGTCAGGCGTCAGAAAATGTTAGTCCCCATTCCCATGGAGCCCTATCGGACTCCATGGGAATGGGGACATGGAAGAACCGGCACGGGAGCAGTTTGGCAAGCGAGGCAGCTCAGGGTCAAGAATCGTTGTCTCTGTGCTGGTTGGCGGATCTGGAACGATGGTTGAGGCGTCTTGGACAGCTTTTGTGACTGCAGCATGACAACAGTCAGTGGTGCAGCTGGTTGCGGTATGAGGGCTCGACTGCTTCAAAAATGTCCTTAAAAGATAGACGGGGGTTGATGCTTGCTGTGACAATCCTCCTAGCTTCTTCACAGTGCTTGTATCATCCCTTAAGGCGGATGGCCCAAAGCTGAGGAGAGTGTTCGCAGGCAACGGCCTTGTCCTTTGTTCAGATACTCTCTGGCACTTCCCACCTAGGAATCTTGCTGGCAGAACCTAGCAGGGCACGCTGCTTGCTGTCTGGGTACAGGGTCTGGAGGGTATCTGGTCTTTCCATCGAAAGAGTTTCCAATGAAACCCTTTCCATCGAAAGTTTTGCAACACATTTTATTTCATCAAATGTATGTGTGTGTGGGATAAAGGGTTAATTTTGTTTGCAGGGGTTACCCCCCACCCCCAAAAACAAATTACTAAAAATGCATTTATCCCACACACACGTACATTCGATGAAAAAAAATGTGTTGCAAATCTTTTGATGGAAAGGGTTTTGTTGGAAACTCTTTCGATGGAAAGACCATAAATCGGTCTGGAGCTGCTGGATGGGTCCTCTGAGTGCGGTATTTCCCTCTGTTCCCTGGTAGCTGTTTAGGTGAGGGATCATGCTTCCCTCTTGGAAATCCTGGCCTTCCTTGACTGGCAGAAGAAGTAAGATAGACTGCACCAGGGTCCAAATGAGTCCTTCTTCTTACTCCTTTCAAAGTCGTTGGATGATCTGCTAAGTGAGCGGCTCTGCCCTCTTTTAAAGCCTTATGGGCCCCAGTGGTTGGTGCAGGGTAAGCCTACCTTAAGGAACCAATCTAGGGTCCCTACCAACAATCTTCTGTTATGCGTGAGGTCAGGACCAGAGTGCTGTGCAACAGGAAAGGTAAAAGATGACAACATGTACTCCTAAATCCCAGCCATCTTCCTGTCTGTTGTAGATCAAAGGGTCTCTCTGGTTAACTGAGCTCTCTGTGCGCAGGTCTCCCTTGAAGTTTGAGTGAGAACAGAGTTCTGTCTCCCTCAAATCATATACATTGTCGCTCTGAAACGGGTCCGCTCTGCAGGGATTGGAAGGTAGCTTCAAGGTGACGCATTGCATATCAAAGAGGTGTTAGTTTTCCTGCCCATTGTTTAAGTTCTGCGACCAGGCCTGTTCACAGGCCTGCTTCAAATAACTCTCATCATCATGGGCCGTCACCACACATAAATAAGACATTAGCAGAGGATGAATTCATTGAGCCATTTAATTAGGCTGGCCATGGGAAGAGGAAGGTGTTGCCCTTCTTCTGTGGATATTTTCGTGCACCCCTCGCTGTCACCTGTCAAATAAATGTGACAGGGAGGACTGTTCCTGTAGGCTGTGTGCATCAGAGTACAATGGACTATGTGTTTGTTGTGCAGCGAGCATTAGAAAATGTGTGCGGATTAACCCCACACATTTTTCTGAGGTTGATCTCCCATCATTCATTTTCATTTTCAAAAAATCAAGAAAGCCCAGGCGAGCGCACACTTCCCGTGCGGATGGTCGAATTCCTTACAGTGATGGAGAAGTCCGGACATAGAAAAATGCTGTTGGCATCAAACCTCAGGTCACCCTTCTCCAGAGGTGTTGCCTGGGGGGGGCTAAGGGGGCTATAGCCCCTGGTCTATTGTTTGTATCCCCATATACAATCTCAGGAGCTACAACCAAAAGGCTAGCTAGCCCCCAATCCTGACAGTTCCAACATCAGCGTAGCCCTGGGTCTTTTCCAGACATAGCAACACCCCTGCCCTTCTTCCTAGTGTATTTTACCAGCAAGTCTCTGTCTCTATAGTTCAGAATTCAGGCGATATTAGATTTGGCGTTAGTGAGCATGCTGTACTGTGAAGTGCGCGTGACACATTAGGGTCCTCCAGGACCTTTTTTAGGTGTTCCCACACAAGTTCTCTATTCTGCCCTGATTACTATTCTCTGGCACCCCCACTATGCGGATATTATTTCGGTAGGACGACATCTCAAGGCCTTTGCATTTGGACTGCACTGCCTTACGTTCCTGATGCAGAATGGTTAGCGCTATCTCATGGTCGAAATGTCATCATCTGACCTGCCGTCCTTTTGCAATACGGGCATTTTCTGCATTCAATTTCGTCTTCAATGAACTCAGGTTAGCTGTAACATCATCCAGGTTTGCCTTGACTGAGAAGAAGCCCTCCTGCATGTTGCAGAACACTTGATTCTTGTCAGGGTCTGTGTCTTCTTTCTTCCGGCGAGGAGGCCAGGTCTGAGATAGCTGTGGCCACTTGCATGGAAGTACAGTGTTTTCGGCACTGACCTTGCTTTTTGCTGCCAATTCGAACCACATTGCCTGTAGGGACTTGTCACCACCACCAACCAAGCCACAACTGACTGTCCAGTGCAGCAATTGCTGTGTTGGCCAATCTCTGAATATTTATATATATATCTGGTACAAGGGGATCAATGTTCACTGCTACCTTTGATCTGTAGGTTGGTGGAATATTAGCTCTTTGGATACTGAGAAGCTAAGAGAGGAAGCACCCAGTGCAGGCACTGTGAGTCATCATAGTCCAGGCACTGTTGGCGTCCTCTCAGCACGCTCAGGCCTCTATGCTTTCCGATAGATGGCATTCAAACCGCATCTCCCGTCCTCCTCACATACCTTCAGCGTGGCCCATGGATCACTGGGCATTATGCCAGTCTTCTCAGCGGCCTCTGTGCTAAGTGAAGAAGAGCAGCCACAGCAGAGAAAAGGGTGCACCAGATTCAATACCTCCTCTGGCCATCCACTTCCCAGCTGTCTGTGGGCCCACTGTCTGCACAGCTCCCCACCTATGCCTCTCAAGTCAGGACAGTCTCTAAGCCCCCACAGGGGTCATCCCAGCTGCTCACCTCAAGCAGTGGGGGAGTGGGATCTCACTGCCCGCACTCCCACCCGCCCTCTGTGGTGCTCCCAGCCATAACTCTGAAAACAACGTCAGTCTGGCCACCAAACTTCCCCAGAGCCACAGAAGAGCGCTGGTACACGCTGTGCTGCTCAATATACACAGTAGAACCGCTCAGCGTTGTAGGAGGCAGTCAGTGCATTGCAGCATTCCGTCTCTACGCGACCACCATGTTGCAAAACAGCACCCCTTGTAGGGCACCTCTTTGAGAAAGTAATTTCTTTAAGGCGGGGCTACCCTTAGTGTGTTGAATTCTGGCCCATCCTCGTCCTTTTGTGCTGCCACAATACTGCTGCAGTTGATGCTTGATTTCACTATATGCTTAATGATTTGGTGCTATGAATTGTGTGGATCTTTCATTGGTTGAGCCCTCTACAGTTATCTTGTTAAGGGTATGTCAGTCCTCTGAAAATCATCTGGTAGAAATGACCTGGAAAGAGTGTATGGATTAATTATTTTTTTGTTTTACTTTTGCAAGGCTTTTTCCACCTGGCTTCCGAAAATATTCTGCCCATCAAAGCACGTAGATGATGGTGATCTAGAATTGCACGAGCTCAATCCATCAAGGTAATATTTTGGTACGTACTCGTTTTTATTTTTATTTATCGATTGAGTTAACGAAAATTGACTTAAAGTAGGATTGTTTTAACAACACATATTGATTTAGGTACTCTCACCAATGCAAATGTTTCTTTTTTCACTTTCCACAACATTTTCAAACTACATTCTTATCAGCAACGTAATATTTGTCAATGTCTTCAAGATGTATTACTCTGTTTCCTTACACCAATAGAATCTTCAGATACTGTGGTACTTCTGCTTGTATGTAGCCACATATGATAACAAACTGATTTGTTTTCATCATTACTAATGTTCCTCATTTTTTAACGTCCTCAAGAATTTCACAAAAATATGCATTGTTTTGATTTCCCTCACCAATGCTGAACACCTCTGAAAACTGTTGTACTTACATATATGTGTGTAAATACATATAGGCAACCATCTGGGAATAATGGTACTTCCAAATGTGTCTGATCACACATCATACTTTAATAACTAGTTTTAAGTTTTGCTTGTGTTCTGTTAAACCAACGTTTGTGCAAGGGTATAGTGCCGACAATTGTTTCACTCTCTGCCTTTTCCCTGGGTTGAATTATTTAATTTTCTTCCTCCCTTAATTTTCTTAACATGTAGGCGAATCCTAACTATGTCACCCCCTTAATCACAGGATATTGTTTTCTTCATCATGGGTTGTTCTTTTGCTTGTTTGTATGTCTTTCAAATTTCAACTGGGAGAAAATATAACATTTAAATACTCTGAAAAATAAGAAATGTCTGCATTGATCAGAATAAAGTATTTTAACATGTTGATGCCTTTGGGAATAAAAGGCGAAAAATGGAAAGAAAACTTAAAAAAGGAACATTTACATTGGTGAGAGGAACCAAAACAATGTATATTGTGAACATAATCAAATTTATGAATACAAAGAATAAAACGTGTATGTACCAAAATACCCACACCTTTAGTGACTGAGCAACCTGAGTCAGCACAGGTGACCTTCTCTTAAGGTGATAGCATATACAATAAGTAGAGGACAGAACAGCAGGGTGAGAAAGGAGTCTAGTTGGGAAACTAAGCACTAAGCATGTTGATGGTCGTTGCTTTCATTTCTGGGTGGCAACCTGTAACTCTGGTCCGTGCGTACATTTTCATTATTACATTTGCTGCATGTCTGCGTGCTAGTTCTGCATTAACTGCACTGATGACTCGGTTGGAAGTGAGTTGGCGCTGGTGCAGTAAAACTTGTGTCTGTGCTCTTTCTTCTTCATGTAACATTTTAATGTGAGGCTGCATCTCATACCAGTTGGCTCTAATGTAGCAGACTACTAAGGCTGCAGCATCTGTCTTGAGAATATTGTACGCTGAGGTGGTTCTCATCTTCTCCATTGCATGTGTATATCCGCTTTATTGGTCTTTCAGAGATTCACATGCTGATGCGTGTGATCTGAATGTACCTCTTGCTGCAGCGATAACCACCAGAGGATCCATTGCAGTTTGTTCTAAACAGTGTATCTTGGGTTGGGATATCCTCTATTTCTATCCGGTGCAATATTTACCAAATCAGGCTGCAGCTGTGCCTGCATGGTGTGTTAGAACTATTTTTTCACACAGTCCATGAAGTGAGTGGCTGTCTAAGTGCATCTAGTGTTTTGTTGATGAAATCCCTCTTGTCCTCACCTGATCCAGTTGTATTGCCGAATCTTGCGACTGTCTGTCTTATTACAGTGATATATTTGGCCCAATCTTCTATTGGGAAGTAAGATCTTTGTGGTCAGGCAACCCCATCACTTAATCCTCCCATGCCATTTTTGCCTACTCGTGAATGCATTCCTCTTGGAAACAGCCTTCATCTTCTAGATCAAGTGTTTGTTGTGCCTGGTTGTACCTGAGACACCATGTTAGGGAGAGAGTTAAGGTCGGATTGTGCTTGCTTGCCCCTTTTCATTTCTCGCCAGCATAAGTCCTTTATCAACAGTTCTACATTGGCCAATGACTAATTGAGTGCTAACTGCTTTGAAGACTGCCAGCCACTATGGAGTGACAGTGATGAGCCAGTCCAACTGGTGCCCATGTACATGTTCGCCTCTAAATCAATTTAATCTAGATTGGTATTTTCAATTTTAAAAAGGAATCAGCCTTCTTTGAGGTCCTATACCTATGGCATACCATTCATAGGAAACAGGCAGACATATTTGCTATAAAAGACATGTTGCAATCCCTGTTCTAATTTTCTGCATTCCTCACAGCTATCTAGTATATGATGTTACAACTCAGCTCATTGCTCTCTCTGTGAACATTTCTCACGTGTCATGACATAGCTCTTTATGAGGCCGACGTTGGATTTCAAAGTGTATCACGCCATTGGTTCTTTTGTTGGTACTTTTGTGTGTTTTTGCTGTAAATGATTTCAACGTTTTTGTCCCCATGGCTTCTGGAGCTTTGTGACTATAGCCTTTCAGCCGCATGTCCTTGGGCAGTTTAATCTGCAGCATGCTCTGGGGGATTTGTCGCTGATGTGCCCTTAGGTGCAGCTGATTTTTTGGAGCCAGTCTTGTGCATGCTATGTTTTTTCTCCTTGGCTTCGTGGCGTGGTCCTGCAGAGATGGCCTGGCAGTTAGGAGAGCTGTGTGTTGTCTCAGTGGGACGGCTGCTCTTCTCCGCACCTGGAACCACTTGGCCCATCCCTGATTTAAAACTCCTTTCAGAGTTGCCCAGAGTTTGTGCTCATCTAGTCGATACCATCAGCGCCTCTATACGATTCAGTTTGTCTTTGTGCAAACTCAAATCAAAATCCAATTAAATAAAATATCAGAGTCAGACTTTGGACCCCATGGTAACCTGCCTTCTAAAACCTCTTAAACCTGTATTGCCTCTTCCTGCAATGCCTGAGGGGTGTCACCCCTGTCATCCTCCATGGTGTAAGTGGCCAATCACTTTTTCTTACTGCTTTCTAAAGAAGTAGCCCTAAACCTCTGGAAGGCTTGGCATGATTTCACCCTGTGATCTATCACAATGTGCCAGTTGCTAACCCTATGTTTGTCTATATAGGAAAACAAGAGAAATAGAAACCAGGCCCCCCTCCCTTCTGGATGCACAAGGGGGAACCCTACTAGAAGCTAGTAATTATTAGAACTAGCAGTTGAGAATCACACTCATAATCATACAGATAAAACAAACTTTAATTCAAAGACATAGCATGTTTAAAAACATATTAAAAACAACAGCAAAGAGGGGGGCAACAGAGTCTCTGCTGTTGACCATAAAGAACAAATGTTTGTGTCATATCACAAACACTCAATACAAGATCGCTTAATGTGTGGTACCAAATTGTGAACACATTTCAACTGTCGACACAATGGTGTTTCTAGCTCAGATTTGAAAAAAGCAACCAACAAAAGTCTTTGTTGATGGAGAAATGGCTTTCAGGAGCTCCGAGCTTTCCTCAGGACAATGCAAGGGTTGTTGAGTGTGACTGGGAAGATCTAAAAAATGTTTTTAACAAAGAATGTATGAATTACAAAGTGTGATGGGTCCTTTACTTGTTTAAGGAGAAGAAAAGAGAAGGGTAAAACCTCACCTTTCGAGAAGATATTTAGCGTCTTGGGAATGCAAGTTAGTTTTCGACTGTCTAGTGTACAGTCTCAGCGGTCTTTAGTGGCCGATGGCTACATAAAATAATAGAGACGTAGGAATTAAATAGAGAGCCATATTTGAGTTGTGAGTACTAAAATATAGTGAAACATCGTTTAATATTTACCTGAGCAGGATATGGGGGACACGTACCAAAACGTGTTCTTCTTATGTCAACGTTGAGTATATCAGCAAAATAGCTACAAAAGGCCAGAGATGCAATCAGGCACAGTCTTCAAGGGATGCTTCTAGGTCGTGCCTAGTGGCTATATAAAATAATAGAGACGAGGGAACTGATCAAAAAGCTATACTAAAGTTGTAAGTACTACAATAATAGCGCTAAAACAAAACTGAATGTTAGTTACCTGAATGGGATATTGGGGTCACGTGCTAAAACAAGTTATTTTTATATCGTGATTGAATATGTCCGCAGAATAGCGGAAAACGTATAGAAGCCGGAGTTGCAATCAGGCACAGTCTTCCTCGAACGCTTCTAGGTCGTCCTGAAAAAAGCACGAAATGTGCAATATATAAATACACGCAGGAGTGTCCATGTTTGAAGAATCTCTATAGTGCCTCGCATGGTTGCAGAAAGATAGTTAAATGAGCAATTAAGAAACCAGGTGGCTAAGAGCACTGAAACAGCAGATGAAGAAATGGACAAGTCATGCTGCCGGTGATTTGACAAATTCAACGAGCATTGAGGCAGCAGATGAAGAAATGGATGAGTCATGCTGCTGGTTATTTAACAATTACAATGTGTACAGTGACGTGTGTTAGTCAAAGGAGGTAGCTAAGGGCGCTGAGGCTGCCACCGTGTACATTAACGATTATTAGTCAAAGAATTTTATAATCAGTGAAAGGTAGTTAAGGGCTCTGAAGCTGCCAACTTGTATGGTGTGCAGCCACTAGGTTGCCGACAACGCGTTGCGTTAGTGAGTTAGAGGTAGTAGTAACATCATCGCGGGGCTCGCATGCATGCATGTTTGAGTGCCTGTTAGATATTATTGCTAAGCTCACAGAAATCGGGAAATTAACAAATGATCGGGGCTTTTGTTGTTTGTTTGTCCAGACACAGGATTCTAACGAGGGGGACTCACCTTCACCGATGTTGAGCAGTGGAAAACGTATGGATGCTGTGTCTTGGCTCTCACACATGCACGGTTGCGAGATTTGGATTCAAGCTAACTTAATTGATTGTGGCCGAAAAAAAGGGAGCTGTATCAAGCGAGTCATAGAAGGACTACTGAAAGTGTCATTAAACAGGAGTCCTAAAAACCATTTATAACATGAATGCATAATAAGTTCTCCTCTCTCCAACATGCTTTCGACAATCGACCAATTGTTTGAGAGACATAAAAAAAGGGAATTACAAATCCATTTGAAAGGAAAAATGGAGAGCAAAACAAAGTCTTGTTATTAGCAAAGAAAGTTTCATAATGGGTCTCACAGGTCATTGCTCACATAGAAGAGACAGATTTAATTGCATGTCTATGAATCAACCGTGGTCATTTATAATATTGAAAAAAACATTTTTAATATTATATATGGCAACTGGATGCACACCAAGTTCACCCAGCTCCAAATGCTATGGACAAACAACCAATTGTTGTAAGGCCATCAAATAGTAATTACAAATCTGTTTTGAATTCACAAATGGAGAGCAAGAGCAAGTCCTGTTATTCGCAAAAAATAATACATTTCGTAATCTCATAATGGATCCCATGGGTCATTGCTCACATGGAAGAGATACATTGAATTGCATGTCTATGAATCGATCATGGTCATGTTATTAACAATTAGACAGAGTTGTGTATAGACATGCTCCGTCATAGTTATTGATGACATAGAGGATCAGATGTCTAATGTAAGCTATACATCAATCGATTTGAAGGAAAAGTTAATTATACTTCAATTGTTAGGAGAAAAACTTCATTAATGACAAGTTAAGATAGAGCTGGTATGCATCAAGGTTGTAGGAAAGTTCTATCCATAGTTACATGTGCATAAGTGAATCAAAAAACACAGTATAATGACTGGAGCATCCAGATATAAATTGTAGAGGCGATAGTATGTTCAAGAGATAGAACTGGGATGGTTAAGGACAGTTACCCATTGTTTCTCACAACATCTCTAGTAAGTGATGGTGGAAAAGTGGGTTTAATTAAAAAACAGATTCCACTCTATTGAAACATTGAGGCCCTTGTTGACGGTATCTAGGCGATAGATCCATTTCTGTTCAAGACGACGTAGCATCATATCACGGTCGCTTCATCTATAAGGATTTTTTACAGTTTCAACGATGAACCAAAATAGGTCTGTGTGAAGATGGTTTTTTGTTTTAAAGTGTGCAACCATAGGTTCGTCCTCTAATTTGTTTTTTAGACAGGATCGATGTTTATAAATTCACTGACGAATTTCTCTTTTGCATTTGCCAATGTATATTAAATCACAGGGACATTTTGTGCCATAGACTGACCATTTGGTTTTACAATTTGTAAAATAATTCAATTTCCAGGTTAGGCCATTTAAGTTAATTTCTTTAAGATCTTTAGTAAATGCACAGGCAGTACATGTACCACATCTCCACATCTATGGTGGCCAATGACTGGCGGTAGATTCCACAGTGTTCTTTGGCTAGAGGTATCAAGTTTGGGCTCTTCGTAAGTGTGAACGAGGCGGTCTTTAAGATTCTGACTGCGTTTGAAAGCAAACCTGGGTTTATTCAGCTTGAAGGTGTCAGTAGTGAGGATATCCCAATGGCGCAGTACTGTCTTTCTTAGGTTGTTGGTGATAGGTGTGAAAGTGGTTACGCACGTAATATTGTCTTGTTGCTCTCTTGCTTTGGAGTGAGACGTACTTGTGGGTTGGCATTCCTTGCTCTCTTGCGTGATCTTCTGATGATATGTGCAGGATAACGTCGCTCTTTGAGACGAGTTGTCAGAGATTTGCTAGTGCTGTCAAAATCAGCTAATGTTGTGCAGTTGCGGCGAAGACGTAAACATTGTCCGTAAGGAAGGTTTTCCTTCAAACTGGACGGATGGTAACTCGAATATCTGAGCACGGTGTTTTTAGAGTTAGGTTTTCTATATAAAGTTGTTCCCAGTTTATTCTCGTCAAGTTTCACTTTCACACCTATCAGCAACAACGTAAGAAAGACAGAACTGCGCCATTGGGATATCCTCACTATTGACACCTTCAAGCTGAATAAACTCAGGTGTGCTTTCAAACGCAGTAAGCATCTTAAAGACCGCCTTGTTCACACTTTTGAAGAGCCCAAACCTGTTACCTCTACCCAAAGAACACTGTGGAATCTAACGCCAGTCATTGCCCACCATAGATGTGGTATATGTACTGCCTGTGCATTTACTAAAGATCTTAAAGAAATTAACTTAAATGGCCAAACCTGGAAATCAAATTCTTTTACAAATTGTAAAACGAAATGGTCGGTCTATGGCATAAAATGTCCCTGTGATTTAATATACATTGGCAAATGCAAAATAGAAATTTGTCAGCGAATTTATGAACATCAATCCTGTCTAAAAAACGAAGTAGAGGACAAACCTATGGTTGCACACTTTAAAACAAAAAAACATCTTCACACAGATCTATTTTGGTTCATTATTGAAGCGTAAAAAATCCTTATAGAGGAGGCAACCGTGATACATCGTCTTGAACAGAAATGGATCTATCGCCTAGATACCATCAACAAGGGCCTCAATGTTTCAATAGAGTGGAATCTGTTTTTTAAATAAACTCACTTGTCCTCTGTCACTTACTAGAGATGTTGTGAGAAACAATGGGTAACTGTCCTTAACCATCCCAGTTCTAACCCTTGAACATACTATCACCTCTACAATGTATATCTGGATGCTCCAGTCATTGTGCTGTGCTTTCTGATTCACGTATGTACTTGTAACTATGTATAGAACTTTCCTACAACCTTGATGCGTCCCAGCTCTATCTTTACTTGTCATTAATGACGTTTTTCTCCTAACAACTGAAGTATAATGAACTTTTGCTTAAAATCGATTGATGTATAGCTTACATTAGACATCTGATCCTCTATGTCATCAATAACTATGACGGAGCATGTCTATACACAACTCTGTCTAATTGTTAATAACATGACCATGGTCGATTCATAGACATGCAATTCAATGTATCTCTTCCATGTGAGCAATGACCCACGTGATCCATTATGAGATTAAGAAATGTATTATTTTTTGCGGATAACAAGACTTGGTTTTGCTCTCCATTTGTGCATTCAAAACAGATTTGTAATTACTATTTTATGTCCTTACAACAATTGGTCGTTTGACCATAGCATTTAGAGCTGGGTGAACTTGGTGTGCATCCAGTTGTCATATATAATGTTAAAAATGGTTTTTGTAATATTATAAATGACCACGATTGATTCATAGATATGCAATTCAATCTGTCTCTTCTATGTGAGCAATGACGCGTGAGACCCATTATGAAACTATTTTGCTAATAACAAGACTTTGTTTTGCTCTCCATTTGTCCTTTCAAACAGATTTGTAATTCCCTTTTTTATGTCTTTCAAACAATTGGTAGATTGTCGACAGCATGTTGGAGGGAGGTGAACCTATTGTGTATTCATCTGTTAATAATGTTATAAATGGTTTTTAGGACTCCGGTTTAATAACACTTTCAGTAGTCCTTCTATGACTCGCTTGATACAGCTCCCTTTTTTTCGGCCACAATCAATAAAGTTAGCTTGAATCCAAATCTTGCATCCGTGCATGCGTGAGAGCCGAGACACAGCATCCACCTGATTTCCACTGCTCGGGATCGATAAAGGTGAGTCCCGCTTCTTAGAATCCTGTGTCTGGACAAACGAGCAACAATAGCCCCTATCGGTTGTTCATTTCCCGATTTCTGCAAGCTTAGCAATAATATCTAACAGGCACTCAAACATGCATGCATGCGAGCCCTGCGATGGTGTTTCTACTGCCTCTAACTCACTAACGCAACGCGTTGTCGGCAACCTAGTGGCTGCACGCCATACATGTTGGCAGCCTCAGTGCCCTTAACTACCTTTCACTGATTATAACTTTCTTTGACTAATACACATTAATCTACATGGTGGTAGCCTCAGCGACCTTAGCTACCTCCTTTGACTAACACACGTCACTGTACACGTTGTAATTGTTAAATCACCGGCAGGATGACTCGTCCATTTCTTCATCTGCTGCCTCAATGCTCGTTGAATTTGTCAAATCACTAGCAGCATGACTTGTCAATTTCTTCATCTGCTGTTTCAGTGCTCTTACCCACCTGGTTTCTTAATTGGTCCTTTAACTATATTTCTGCAACCATGCGAGGCACTATAGAGATTCTTCAAACATGGACACTCCTGCGTGTATTTATATATTGCACATTTTGTGCTTTTTTCTGGATGAACTAGAAGCGTCCCAGGAAGACTGTGCCTGATTGCATCTCTGGCTTCTATGAGCCTGATTCATGGAATTATTTGCGTGAAAAACAGATTTAAATCTGCGTTTTTCAAGCAAATAATTCCATGAATCAGGCTATATATGTTTTCAGCATTCTGCTGATACATTCGATATAAGAAGAACTTGTTTTAGCATGTGACCCCAATATCCCATTCAGGTAACTAACATTCAGTGATGTTTTTGCGCTATTATTGTAGTACTTACAACTTTAGTATAGCTTTTTGATCAGTTCCCTTGTCTCTATTATTTTATATAGCCACTAGGCACGACCTAGAAGCATCCCTTGAAGACTGTGCCTGATTGCATCTCTGGCCTTTTGTAGCTATTTTGCTGACATACTCAACCTTGACATAAGAAGAACACGTTTTGATACGTGTACCCCGTATCCTGCTCAGGTATATATTTAACGATGTTTCACTATATTTTAGTACTCACAACTCTAATATGGCTCTCTAATTAGTTCCTACGTCTCTATTATTTCATGTAGCCATCGGGCACTAAAGACCACTGAGACTGTACGCTAGACAGTCGAAAGCTAACTCTCATTCCCAAGACGCTAAATATCTTCTAGAAAGGTGAGGTTTTACCCTTCTCTTTTCTTCTCCTTAAACAAGTAAAGGACCCATCACACTTTGTAATTCATACATTCTTTGTTAAAAAATTGTTTTAGATCTTCCCAGTCATACTCAACAACCCTTGCATTGTCCCGAGGAAAGCTCGGAGCTCCTGAAAGCCATTTCTCCATCAAAAAATACTTTTGTTGGTTGCTTTTTTCAAATCTGAGCTAGAGACACCATTGTGTCGACAGTTGAAATGTGTTCACAATTTGTTACCACACATTAAGCTATCTTGTATTGAGTATTTGTGATATGAAACAAACATTTCTTCTTTATGGTCAACAGCAATGACTCTGTTGCTCCCCTCTTTGCTGTTGTTTTTTAATATGTTTTTAAACATGCTGTATCTTTGAATTAAAGTTTGTTTTATCTGTGTGATTCTGAACTGCTATTTCTAATAATTACTAGCTTCTAGTATGGTTCCCCCTTGTGCGTCCCGAAGGGAGGGGTAGCCTGGTTTCAATTTCTCTTGTTTCCCAAATTGACCTTGCTTTCTTGAAACTGGCCCCCCGTTAACAAAAAAGAAAGCTATTGCCTGTGTATTTTTTCTGTCTATGTTTGTCTATCCAGGGAAACCCGTGATTGAGCCAAAGGGATACTTTCAAAGGAATATTTTTCATGGGTCCCAGCAAGGTTAGGGGATTTCGAGATAGTATAATCTCTTTAAATGAATATCCTTTTTTATACAATCAATCCCTAAGAGGTGATGCTAAAAAGCATTGCCCTGCTGTGTTGAAAGTCTTGTCACCATTGTCTTTTTTTTTTCAATGTTCCACTGCTTGACTGAACTGAAAGTTGATGAAAAACAATCTGATGAGGGTATCAACTGGAAGGTGCATTGGGAGGAGTGTTTAAATGTAGTACAAGGTAATGTTACAGGAATGTCGCTAGAGAGGCCTAACCTTTAGTTTAGAAAACAAGTTGTAATTATCCAGACCACCAACCAGCTATGGACTATACATAGTTTCCAGAAGTCTTCATGATGGTGGAGGACTAGCATCCTTCAGCTGATGTGGAGACACCGGAAGTGGTCATGGAGGTGGAGATTCAATGCTGCTTGGTTGTGGATCAACTGACACCAACTCTTCATATTGCTTCATGGCAGGTACTGAACCTTAATGACGGACTAGAATTTATTGTGGGATTATTCTTTTGGTGGGAGGTGGGATAAATGTGTTGCAAGGTTTAGCAGTAATATTCTGGAATCTTCTCCAGTCTGATGATCTATAAAGTTAAGGGATCTGGCGGGCGGGCGGGACAGATCAGTAAGGTATGGTCCCATGCTTTTGTTCATTAACTTGCAAACTGATGAATTAATCGCTCTTGTTTGCCATCATCTGAAATCGATGAGCCTGGTTTCTTCAACAGTATCTGAATCAAAAACAGATTCACAGGCTTCAAACATAGTACTACATTGAGTGTCTGAATAACAAAGGCTGTCAGGATTATTTATTAATTTAGGGTAAAACATTGTGTCCTGTAATTAGATGATGTTGTAAACAGGGATCACTTGAGTTTTTTTTTGTTTGGTGCCTACCAAAGTAGCTCAGTGGTTTACTGCATGTCTAACTTTATAACCTCACAAAACTAATTGTGCGCTTTACTATTGGACCACCACCAGCACATTTAATAAGAGAGAAAAGATGAGAAGCCATTAAGGTATCACACATTTATTTCACTTTTATTGGATACAAGACCAGTGAACACACACGCATACATCACCAAGAACTGAAACAGGAAGGGAAGCTGTAAGGGAACGTGAGGGTGGGGCTGTGATCGAAACAGGGTAGGAGTGAGTGAAGGGACAACATGGCATTGCAATTGGCCGATAAGGTGCAATGTATAGTTCTTAATACTCATGCAATCTCTGATTGGCATCTGATGAAAGTTGCAGGTTGTTACAAACTTTCATGGCACGGATTGGCATTCTCTTACAGAGTCCAACCTCTGCCACAAAGCACACGCTCACATTTACACACAGGCACCATTTCTTTAATAGGGAACATGCTACCTTTCAAAAGCCAGCTCAGGTGAGATGGGAGGGTTGCATCATGGGGATAGTCATGAAAAAGACTTGAATAGCTTTGAATACAAAGAGAAATTGTATGGTACAGCAGGAAAGAAAAAGCTATTAGACCCATACCTATCTGTTTTCGCTAGTACCCACACAAGTGGGTCTCTTTGCCAGTGACACAGCACCAGTCACAATATGAGATGAAGAGAAACTTTTTTAAAAAAAGTTATTTACTGGAATCCGTTTAGGAATAGATAAGCTTCACAATGACCATTATTTCCATCCAGATGAGCTGGCCTTCTACTAAAATTAAAACTGTTGTTTCTTAGAGATGATTTTACAGATTTGTGAACATTCATATAACTTCTGGATTGTTTCCTAGGCCCCTGGGCTGCTGAGGGTGGTGCCCTCTTTGGCACCTCTTAACATCACATAATTCTCATAAGCGTTTAGCTGCAAGGCTTTTATAACTGTCAAAGCTGCCACTCTTCGATGGTCCTTGAGATTTTCTGATCCCTGTTGGTCAACTGCTCCTTCTTGTCCACTTCATATCAGTGTCCGTGAAACTGAGATACAAGCATGATCAGATTGTAGCACCTTTACCCTAACAAGCCTGTTTACTAGTCCGGAATGCCATCTCCTGGACAAAATCACTGTGCTGGGGTTGAAAAGATGTAAAGATGTTGTTGGAGCCATGAGGTCTCTTCAAAAACCCTTGGGATTGCAACCAACCACCTAAGCCAAGTAGTCAACCTGGCATAGAGAGATGGACAACCTGGCAAAGTGAGATGCTCATCCTGGCATACAGAGTTGGAAAACTCAATTGTTGATGAATTGCAGTCATTTCCCATATAGTGAAGTTCAGTGTGTATGTTTTTGGTGAAGGAACAATGTAATTGGGGGTTCCACAATCAGTCGACACATAAATTAAAAAAAACATCAGCATACACACCAGCACAATGACTTATTGAATATTTTGTTTTTTTCAAACCTTTTGTTATTTTTTTTTGTTATATATAATATACATAACTAAAGCGCATCCATATAGAATAATCCCAAAACGCTGCCGTATCTTACAAGTGAAGAAGCCATATGAACATCTGCCACTTCTAGATTGTTTTCTTAGACAGTGCTTTCCCCAAAGTACCTTCAATTAAAGGAGTGACACATATTAACAAAGGGAAGGAAGAAAAAATAAATATATTCAGATTTTGCCAAAGGAGGATGATGCAGAGGCATACCACAAATGTCTTTAAAAGGGCTTTGGAAGAAAAACTAAAAATAGACAGTCAACCGTTGTTTTTTTACTACGTGTGTGAAAATGTTTCACCTTTGATTCTTATGTTTTTGGCTTCATTACAACAAGCCATTTCAACTCATTCCGTCTCAATAAAACCAAATGTGCCTTTCAAGAGCAGAACCGCGAGTCTGGGTATTTATGAAACCACATGTTTGCTAATGGGAGCCAATTTGTAAAAATTAAACATTATGTGTCATTGCGTATAGTAAGCCACAGGGGCAAGACATGGTGTAAAAAGCTTTTGCACTATTTGTGCTTTTTACATAATAAGAAATAGGCATCCTTACTTTTCTACATTTCTCGTATGTGGACGACGCAACAGCATTTTGAGTTAAAGCCAGTTTGCTTGATTCCTTATTACAAATGCAGAAAACAGTGGAAAATATTTTTTCTCAATTGTTCCTCACTACAAATTGCTTCTATCATATGATCCATATTAAGATTCAGTTTGGCCATTTTGTGATACACAATCTGCAAAAACTGGACATAAGGAATGTGCTCCATTTGTACCCTTGCAGCAATAGAGACCTCATGTCCAGGGTTTTATTTTTGGTTCTCAAACCCTTCCATTCCTGCAGTGCATAATCCATTCCATACTTCAGCTATAGGGTCTGGCCAAAGCAGGGATCACTGAAAAAGAACTGCCCGCTGAAGAAAGTAAGCCACCCAGAAACCAAAAGCAAGGGGTCTACCCAGGCCCACCTATGGAGAGTCAATGGCATGCAATATTTGCCCCATGGTGCTTTTTTTAAATAACCGTTGCTGTTGTAGTGAGTAGATGTTCTTGCAAGAGATGCCAGTTTGACAAGCTTGCAGGCTATACCATGGGCCACCTCTCCCAATTTGAAATAGTCCATGCTATTGATCACTTTCGATTGGCTGGCAACAAGGATCCCTATTCAAATGATAAAGGGGAAAGACATATCAAAACAATGGGCCATTGAAGCATGACCAATTCAGTCAGATGCATTTGAAAAAATATGCTTGCCTTGATGTATGCTGGACACTAACCTAAAACGGCCTTCTACTACTGCTGTCTCCCATAGTCACACTGTTGAAAGGGAGCTCTCCAGTCCCTGTGTTGACAGGTACCTCACCGCCAAAGTAACTAATGTGGGCCACAATGTCCTCATTCTGCACTGCCACGGGAGCACAGAAAGCTATAAGTGCACATGCACATTCTCTACTGCCTGGTGAGCACAGATGATAGACCGAGTTCCACTAACATAAGAACTCAGACTTCCCTCTCTGCCTATGTATTCAATCGCCAAAGGAGTTATCATTTCTATGTGTACAATGTTTCTACTAAGGAAGCTCACATGGCTTTTCAAAAACATAGACTCTACCACCAAGGGGGCTCATATGGGTTCTCGTGGACATGTTCAACCCTGCGATGGGACTATAATTTGTCATTATTGCACATGCTCTCCACTGGCAAGAGAATTTAGATGGCTGCTCATACACACATTTTACCCTACTAAGGGACATCAGACAGCATGGCCGGATAGGACCCCCGTATAACTACTGCTGCACACATACTTCAAAGTAGCTGGGAGGTTCAATAGCTATTTATGCACAAACTTTTCATCCAGAGAGATGCATATATTCTGACCCACCAAAAGAGACTAGGGAGTGCCTTTACCTTTAATAAAGGCAAAAGATAGCCATGCATTATTGGACACAAAAAAGATCACATGCTTAGGGGCATGACATTGATTTCAGTGATGGCACAAAAAGGCCCTGTAGTCACTTGCTGCTCATTCACATATGCATTACACAGCCTTTTTGTGGTATTGTTGATCGTATTGTCATGACCGCGTGCCAAACTATAACCTTCTTCATCTGTTTCACATCCTCAAAAACGTTCTGATAGTTCTATGTGGATAATTTCTTCAAATCACAGATGCACTCAAGACTCTATGTAGACACCATCTCCATCATGGAAGCACATTTTCTTAACAAACAAGAGAGGTGAAGCTTTTGCACAATGTTTCCACCCACTCCTTGTTCCTGATGTCAGATTTGACTACTTATCAATGTGTTGCTCAATGTTTACTGCTAATTGTTTCAAATATGTATAGTCACATGGCTGTGATGATAGACCAGTACACAGGCTTTCCGACGCAGTCACTGCCCAGTTCTTTAAGCCGACGTGGCCCACCGTGGATTAGAACTGTGTTCACCAGATCAGGCATCTGGTTTTTCTTATGGCATCCCAGTGTAATCTCAACTGACCAGCCCGAAAAAACGCTTTGTCAAACTACTGAGGCTGACAATCATGGTCACAAAACCTTTGAGAAGGGCAGGCTGCAACACACAGTGAAGGTATACACAACCCTAAATAAATTGTCACACTAATGTGTAGTTGTGGGACTCCAAGCAGATCCTCTCAATGGGTCAGTCAAAGATGCTAACGCGTCATTCTCATATAAAGTGAACTCCAACAGATACACCATGTTCCTGAGCTGCATGTTATGCACATCCTCCAGGCAAGCACACAGTAAAATCACAGTTCCCGGATACTAGTGTAATGCTTTCTGCTGTACCCTTTTTATCTCAGGCATGTTGTATATGAAAAACAAAAACCTGAGCTACTGTGCAATGAACATGTTTCTAATTGTCAGTCTTTTACTATCAGCCAAGTAGTTCACCCACCTGACCGTTCAATGCATTACGCCTACAAATACAGAACCCTGGGATATTGTATGGCGAGCCTTACCCACCCTAGATTGCGTTTAGATTGTCCTCTGCCAGCCTGCTACCAAACAGAGACACCTCTTACTTTGTGACCAGTCCATCCATGTTGGGCATACTACTGTTTAGATGAGGACAAACCAACATAGTGTGTTGGAAGTCTCATTCTCGTAAGCATGTAGTCATAGCCACCATCTGACCTGCCTGGCCCTTCGACATAATTCACATTTGCCATGGAAGAGACGTTTAATTTTCCTGCTGAAACCTTATGCCACCAGGTCCAGCGCAAAATGGCTACGGCATGAGCAAAATAAACACAGCTTGTGATTTGGTCAAGAAGGTAAAATGATAAGAAATTATTGCAATTTGGAAAGATGGAATTCCAAGCTTGGACATTTGAAATCAGCCCCTCACACACACAGGACCCCAGCACCTCATTCTCAAAAGGCCACTCTCAACAGCGTGGGTCCGGCTTCAATACGGCATGCAAAGGATTATGCTGTGCGGCAGGGTAGGTAGTGTATGTGATCCACAATATGGTATCCTAATGTGGCTTTGTGATAATCCGTCCTTCCGCTCAAAAGCTATGCAGGTGTAGAGCAGGCAACGCCGGAATAGAATATATTCTTTCTTTTCGCATGAGTTTTTCTTTCTCCCTAAAACTTTGCACCCTCGCTGTTGCATTGGCAGTGCAAAGTTGCATTTTCTGGTACCGATATATATATTAACACGTTTTTAGTCTTTTGTCAGTCTGTTGCCGAGGGAGTCCTGGCGGTCAGTGTGTCTTGATATTCTCGTGGAGGAATGTAGCACGGTGGTGGACGCCTTGGCTCTTCGCAAAGTTGGGGTTTGATTCGAGACACCAACTTCCCAATGTGAGGTCAAGATTCCTAGAAGAATAGAAAAAGAGAAGAAGGACAACAATTGAGAGTACATTATTTTGCATATTCCTTATAATTGGAGCCCATTTTTAAAGTGGAACATCCGCCATTTGCAGAATTGGATCTATACCCTTAATACTTCTAGGAAGAAAAGAGAAAACACGTACGAGTATTGCAACCCATGGACCACTAACAATGATTCAAAGTATTACAAGTCTTCTCGCCGAAAGTCACAAAAAAGTCAGTCGTCAGTTAACTTTTTTTTTTATGTCATGCTACACAAAAGATGAACCTAGGCACTCAATCAACTTGGTCCTTCAAGGAATGCTACCACATCATTGTCTTAGGATCTTCATGAACAGGCATGGTCCACAGACGCACTCTCCCAGCTGGCATGCCAGGCATGGCATCATGTCTAGACAGTAGCAGCAGGGATGTTGCTAGGTCTGGAAAAGATCAGTGGCTAAGCTAATTTTGGGACGTGCAGGATTTAGGGCTAGCTATAGCCTTTTGGTTGTAGTCCCTGAGCTTCTATTGGGGGCTACAACCAAAAGAACTAGGGCTATAGCCCCCTCAGCCCTCCTCCCTAGCAACACCTCTGAGTGTCAGTAAAGCAACCAGGCTGTTGGTCCCAAAAGTGGGCTAATACATGTTATGTTAAAAGTTCTTATACAGGGCACTGTTGCCACCTTCATGGTCTCCTGACGCTCTGGTGGATATATAATGCAAGGAGGGCGAACGGGTGGTTAGTAGGATTGAGCGGGAAAAAGAGCAAGACAGCTGTGATGTGCTGTTGGCAGCTTCAGTTCAGATACACCTGTCACTGAACATAGGTGTTTTTTTCAGTTGGTGGCCACCACGTGGTTTTGGGCGAGATTATGTGTGGTTTGTTTTGTTGTTGTGGCGTTGTGAAGTATTTGCAGTTTGTGGTGTTGTAGATGTAAAGTTGTGTTTAGTTTCGGAGTTTGAGAGGTGTATGCAGAAGGGTGAGTTTAAGTATGGTTTGTTAGTGGCTGTACATTGTCTGCCCCCGCTGTTCCGACTAAATGCGATCCATATCGCTTCCCCTGCCGTTCATTCTAGAATGTAGCAATTACAACCCCCACCAGTTCCTACAGGGGTGGTGTGTTCCCTGTGCCCCACGGTCAGTCCGTGGGCTTCCTGGTTTCTGCATCCAGACTTATTCCTTTGCTTGTAATGCCTGGTTGTTTCTGATACCAACAAAAACCCTCGAGTTATAAAAATAATTATGCAACTGTGCAAGGCATGTAAGAATGCTGCCAAATGTTCCACCTAGTTACCAAGGCTGTCAAATAGTGTCAACTAAGATGATGGTTTCTCTGAAGTCTATTTGGATGTGGAAGCGGTGGAGTGGAGAGGAGTGGACGGTTTGAAGGCACCAGCACATCTTGCATAAGTCATTAACTGAGTGAAAGATAGCAATACTCATTGGCCAACCTGACCCAGGACTTTACTTCAACTATTCAAGTGCAGAAGAGAGCCTCTCACACCCTAATCCCAACAAGAAATCTGCTGTTCCTTGTAAATCCTGCTATTTAAAAAAATAAAAACACATGGATAAAGTCAACAAGACTAATGTCCTGTGCAGTAGCATAACGACTCAAACCGATACATCGCGCAGAAACTTTAAAACCAAGTATAGCTAGCCTTAACTAGTTCCACTGGTGAAGGGGTGAATTGAATTAAAGATTCGTTACTACATGGGCAGAACTGTTTTAATCAATGGCCTCTAGGAATATGAACGAGGGTATTAGCATGAATGGATCCAGACCTCAAAGAACCCCTGCCCAAAACACATATTCACACACAAACACACACACACACACCAAACTGGCTCAGGAGCAACCTGTTTAAAAATAAAAAAAATAATAAGTGCCATTGCCTGCCATTTGCCCCTCCCATCCTCCAATCTATGCCATTGTATCCATACCTGAGGCTTCTTTTCCTCGGGGGATGGGTCTGTCTCTCTGTACACCACTGCTTTGGTTACCAGCATATCTGGATGTTGTAGCTTTGCCTCTTTGATTGCTAAAGCGAGTGCCTGGAGAGAAAGTGGAAAGTGGTATTTCATCTTTTTGCTTTACACAGGGATATAGCAAAAACGGAAAGAGGGCTCCAGGGGGAGTGCTTTAGTCCCATCTTCAGCCACGGCCCAACAGGAGTCTTTCAGCACACATGGCCCTCTTAAACACAAAAAAACACGAAGATGGACAAATATTTACTCGATTTTTTTTGAACGCCTTAATCTGCTGAAGCTCTGATATTGTAGAGCAGGGGTCTGCAACCTGCAGCTCTCCAGATGTTGTGGACTGTGACTCGCATTATCCCTCACCATTGACTGTACTAGCCAAAACTGATGGAAGTTGTGGTCCAAAACATCTGGAGAGCCAAAGGTTGCAGAACCCTGTTCTCGAGTTTAGAGCCATAGCACAGTGACCCTACTTACTGTTGCAGTTGGGCATTCCCTCCCGAGTGAATATTTAAGTGTTTAAATGATTTTTTTTAAATCAGTATGTCTCCATGCTCAGTGGCCACTGTGCCAAAATTACGTTTATGGATTCAGATTTGATTTTGAGTCCATAAATCTCTGCAGACTCAATGAAAATATGTCTGTTTTTTAGCTCTATTTTTTCTTTCAAACACTTGCTGTATTTTTACCAAACAAAGAAAGGTTTGATGCCATCTGCACTAAAACCTTCTTTGCACTCCACCATGTATACCAAAATGCTCAGGAAACAATGGCGCAGCATGGCAGTGGCATGCATTACCTGACTGCTTACAAGGAACAGAATCTAATGCCAAAGGGACACAGGATCTCAAATCCACTGGGGATTAACAATAACACACTATATGCTGAGCAGGTACACAGGTAAACATCAGAAACATATAAGGAATCATCTCATAAACCAGGGTTAACCAACTCCAGGCCTTGCGGGCCGTAATCCTGACGATTTTTCTGGGATATCCCTTATTAATATTCACGAGAAAGCATTTGCATACATTTAGAATCATTGTATGCAAATGTATCCAATGCAAATTAATGAGGGGAATCTTGAAAATCCAACATGTTTCTGGCCCTCAAGCCCTGGAGTTGGACAACCCTGTCATAAACCAACTTTACTCCAAGAGAATCAGCTTGAGGAAGGAGATAAATACACTCACAGCGAGGATGCAAGACCAAATGACGACCCAGCACCCCGATTTGACTGTAAACTCATAAGGAATCAAATATTCTGCACCACAATGCCACATAAAGTCTATCCTATGTGCAGCATTGTTTGGACAATGGTGGGCTTTATATATACCCACCATTTATTCCAAAACCTAAAAGGGTATATACATAGTTTGCCCTATCAGATATAGGTGGCCAAAGGTTTAACAGGAGCTCGGAAGTTGGGCAGATTAAAGAAGCAGATCCCCATTATCAGAAAAGGCCTTTACTAAATTCTCGGCTACAATTGGAACCTGTCTAAAAGTATGTCCTTTAGCCAATCGATTTTTAGTATTACTATGTAGAAACGTTGCTGCAAGTTGGCGGGATATTGTGGCAACCCCACATCTGTATTAAAATTAATCATTGCTTTTTGTGTTCCATTTGGTACAGTCCCAAGCATGAAATGTACCCCAAAATGTAATATAGAATAAGGCTTAAAAGTGTTGGGCCCATTGGCACATGTATTATTTAGTCTCCATCTCATTGGTCCATCAAAGTACCTGCAGTTTTTGGGAACTCTCCCACCCAAAGTGGGCAATGTTCATGTAGGATTAATCGCCTACCTTAACAATTTGGTCTTGTTAGCTATCACCCATAGGGCTTAAACAGCCCTTTGATCATTTGAGTAATTACCACCAGCTAAAAGTCCTTCCCTTAAACAAAAAGAAAAACAAAAGCCATGATTTTTTCAAACGGGTGAAAATGGTGAGTGGTTTATTTACTGTACAGAAATTGGTGTGGGTACAAATGTTCTCATATTTAGGGCTCTTGTTTGATAAAACGTTTACCTGGCGTCATCATTACTCAGCCTTGCAGAGCAGGGTCAAGGCTGGTTGGGTAGAATAGCCCACTTTGGTCAAAACATTGGCACTCGCTCCATGTGCCTTAATGCCAATAAGACTGAGATCCCTCTCATTGGGACTCCAGTTCCCTCCTTCCCTCCTACTCTCGGGCCGCCCTCCCTGGGCCCCCTCCCTTCACCCTTGTGTGAGGCCAAAAACGTTGGTGTCATCTTTGACTCCTCTCTCTCCTCTACTCATATCCCTGACCTTGCTAAGAAGGCCCACTTTCAGCTCCACCTCCTCAGAGGCATTCTCCCTTTTCTCAAATTCCCCCAGAAACTCCCTGTCTCCAGAACTCTGTTTCCATCCAGGTAGGATTACTGTAACAGCCTCTTCCTTAATCTTCCTCTTTCTTCCCTCTTCAACTGATCCAGAATAGGAATGCAAGACTTATCCTGGACCTCAAGCCCAGGGACTGTATTTCTCCAGCTCTAAAATCTCTACACTGGCTTGCGGTGTTGCCAAGGATCAAATGCAAGACCCTCTGCATCATACACAAGGCCTTCTGGGGCCTGTGACCTCACTATATCCAAATATCTTCCCCTAAATACCTCCCTGCTAGAGTCCTTCGGTCCTCTAGTTACAACTCTTGGCATATCAGACATTTCCCCAAGCAGAGAGTGGGGGATGGATCTCTCTCTTCGGTAGTAGCCTCCCTCTGGAACGGCCTCCCTGCCGCTCTCTGACTTGCGCCACATCTCTTTAAGTTCTGGAAACTTCTCAAGACCTTCCTTTTCTCCTCCTCCTTCCTTCCTGCCCTCCCTTGCTAGCCTCCTCCTGCCGCTGCGACTGGTTGCCTGTCTCCCCTATGAGCGTTACTGGGGCCAGGCCCTCCTTCGACCAGTCTTTCCTTTACCAGCACTTGCCCTCAGGCACCCTCCCTTGACTAGCCTACTGAGTCTGATCCTCCCCGTCCTCACACTAGTTTACCCCCACCCCTGGTTTTCTCATGCACTGGCCCTCTTTGCCCCCTTGCACTTGCCCAGCCCCTGGACCCCCCCCTGCACTTCTCCCTCTTTCCCCTCCCTCCCTGAAATTCTCCCACTTACCCCTTCCCCTGCCCTGGTCTTGCTCTCCCCCTGCACTTCTTGTTACTGCACTTGCACGATCCGAATGTCACAAGGCCTAGTAGGATTGTTACTGTATTTAACTCCACTCCCCGCTCCCCCTTTTTGTCTTGTGGTGCCTGGAAACACGTTTTGATGTATGGGCACCATACAAATATTCAATAAATAAAATAAAAAGTGCCTGGCATGGTAGTCTCATAATTTGAGAGATCTACCCCATTGATTCTCTAAGGGAGTTTAATCTGCTCCCTATGGAGTAAGATAAATCTTGATGTCTTTGAAGGTGGTCCATGGAACAGGTTCTTATGAATGCTAACAATGGCCCTAAACTAAGCCATTTGATTAGAGCTTTGCCTCGTATGAATCAAGGCACAACTACAGTCCACCAGTCTACATTAAGGTGCAAACCTTTCGCTAGCCAAAAAAAGACTCTCTACTCAACTTTATGATGATGGGCATAAACAAAGAGGTGCTGGCCTCTTCAATGGTTTCAAAACATTATCCTTTCTGATGTCATGATCTAAGAGTTCATAATCCACAGTTTGCCTTCTGGGGAGAAGGGACGAATTGTCCAGATTCGTCATACCACGTAACATTGTCAACCACCCACTTTGAGGCTAGGGAGGTGAGCTCACTCAGCAAGCCCCCTCAAGGTGTCTGGGAAAGTGGAACCTCACTGGGAGTAACTCCTCCCTTGGGGACAAGGACTCCCATTCCTACAAGGAACTCTCTGTCCAGAAGACCTTATTTGGCTATTTGGAAATTGGAAAGACTGTTGTTACTTCTATTTTGAAACCACCAAACAGTGACATGTTCTCAAGGTTCCATGTCATTTCATCGCGGGATGTTTTTTCGTGGTGTTCTTTACTGCAGATTTATTTTCTTGAAAAAAACTCATCGGATTTTGTATTTTTTTATTTTTGGGGGTTACCCCCAAACCACCCATCCCCTTTTAGTTTTTTTTATATCCCCGTACACCCACACCCAATTTATATAATTTTTTAACCCTCCCAAAAAATTCAATGAGTTTTTTTGGAAAGAAATCTGCGGTAAAAAACCATGCGAAAAAACATCCCGCGATGAAAGGTCGTCGTACCGTTCTCAATTTCTTTGGCTTCATGTAATAGTGGATCTTGCCTGAACTCCACAGTCAAAGAGCATCAACAGACCCCTTATGTGATACTATTTTGGATTCACTGAATAGTGACGTTTCCTCAAATTCTTTGGCTTCAGATAATGCGGGAACTCGCATGAACACCACAGTAAAAGAAGTAGCACACACCCCTTTTGTTTATAATGATGTACATAAAACCATGAGGAACTTTGAATCAGAGAGAAACTCCTATGCAGGGTGGAGAGTGACTCCTATGCAGAAACAGGCCTCTGACGAGAAAACGTCTTACAGTGGCAGAGCCATGATAGACCGCAGAGACAGAGGTGTCGTGGAAAGTGAGCAAATCTCTACACAGACGCCAGGAGGCTGGCGTCCTCACCGATCGAGAAGCCCAGGTCGAGAAAGAGACGGGAAAGCAACCATCTCATATGGTGGCGCGACCACAAGGAAGGCACTGTGAGCCTGGGGCCCGGTATTCGACAATGAGACCAAATTGCAGGGAAGTGCGTTTGCCACTGCAATGAGCAGTGAAAGGGAATTGAACGCTCCTGAGGAGATCACGCTATTGAAAGGTATGAACAGTGACAATCAAGGCTGGGAAATCTGATAAGGTTACCCGAACAGAGAGATATCAAGCCTAAAATAGGGCCATAAGGCCCTAAAAACTGAAAACGTTTGAGGCTGGGAAAGTTGCAAAGGTTACGGGAGCCTGATAAACTTGAACAGAGATACAGCAAGCATATCGGAGGGCCATAGGCCTTTGGGAGCCCTGAGAAACTGAAATATTTTACAGGCTGGGATAGCCATTAGAGTTGCAGGAACTGAGAAAACCCAAATGTGCTGAGCCCCTACAGTGACAGAGAGAAAGTAAGCCTGTCAGAAGGCCAAAGGACTTTGGGGAGACCGAGAATCAGGATACAGGCTTGTCCTGGTGTTAGCATATTTGGTTGGAAGGCTATAGATCTAAGGGGATAAACGGCAGCATCAATTATGTTGTTGTGGAAGCAAAACATTACCCCTTGCCAGGTTCACATGGAAAGCGATTATTGCGGCAAGAAGGATTTTAATTCAACATTTCATCATAGAACAAATTGGGCCTCATTACATGTTTGGTGGTATTCTTTTGGTAAATCTGCCAGAATACCACCAAACAGAATTACTGTTACCACCACTTGGACCAGCGGAATTACTGCTGGGTTCAGTGGCAACCGTAGAATGTTTTGAAAACCACAGGCCACATTAAACACCTAAATTGTGCTTGAGAAAAAAATATATTTTCATTTTTTATTCTGTTATGTGCATTTTATTGTCTAAAGTAATGCATCCTTTGCTGCATGTTTGTATGGTTCTTACCTTTAACAATAAACAACAAGAAAATGTTGATTGGATGATACATAAGAACATTCTGTTAATCTCTGCAGCATGATGTGACTATTGTGATATAGTCCCCAGCTTAAACCTGAACTGGCGCCCATCCTGAAATCGGACAACCCCCACTTGTTCTCTTATTGATCCATTTGTTTCACAGATGGTCAAGAATACTCTTGCTCTTATCTCTTTCCTTCTTTTTTTTCTTCTCTTTTTCTTGGGATCTTTAATGAATGCTTCAAGGTAACTATTGTCTTACCAAGCCTAAAGAAGATTTAGGTTTACCCCAACAATCATGTAAAGTACAGGCCTGTACCTCTACTTCCTCACTATTCCAAATCCTGGAAAAGCTTATCGTCAACAGGATCACCACTTACCTTGCTAACAATGACCTCCATGACACTCTCCAATCCAAATTCCATAGCTGACACCACTATCCTAATCCTCCTCTGCCTTTGAAACCCCTCCCTTCTTTCAGACCTTGATGACCTTGGAATTCAGAATACCACTCTCAGCGGGTTTGACTCTTAGCGTTCTCATTGCTCCTTCTCCCTTTCATGGCGCATGGTGTCCTCGGGTCTGACCGGCCTCCCTCTCTGTGTCCCCCAATGCTATGTCCATGGCTCTTTATTCTTCACCTTTACCCCTAATCACCCATACAACTCATCTTATCCTTTGGGCTCTCCTGTAAACCATTTCCAGACAACACTCAAATCTTCTTCTCATGCCCTACTCTCCCTCCTGATCTTTCTTCATGCAACATATCGTGTTGTCTCTCAGCCGTCAGCCACTGGATGGCCCTTGTTTATGTCATGCTGAAGACCACAGTAATCTTGCTCGCGGCCTCCAGTCCCCCACTCTTCTTCATTCACCTATCTCATTTCCCCTGACCTACACTTCCCCTTCACTAAGTCATACAACTCTGCGGTCCTTTTTAACTGCAATCTCAAGATTCAACATTCAATTACTGCCACCTCAACTGCTGCCAGTGGTAACCTGCATAACATTTGGAAACTCCACCCCCTCCTCAAATACCATTCTGCCCAAACCCTCCTAATAACTCTGGTAATGCCACTTTGATCACTGCACTAGCCTTCTCCCTGCCTGACAAAATGCTCAGTTTTAGCACACGCACCCTTTATAATCTCCCCCTTCTCCTCCTACGTCCCAGACTGTATCCATGGCAGTTGTCTCTAAATGAAAAAAGGTTACTTCTAAAATTTCCACTGCTTGTCATCAAGTGCATTCATGGGCTTGCCCCCCACTGACCTGGCTGAAACTTCAGGAACTCTCCTCCATGCAACCTCTGCTCTAGCAGCCTCCCTAATCTCTATGTCCTCTGATCACACCGCACATCCTCTCGCTTTCCCACCTTCACCCACTATGCCCAAACAATGAACTCACTCTCCTCCTACATCAAAATCACCACAGCTATTTTCCCCTTTAAACCACCCCGAAGCGTAACCTTCTGAGCATGGAAAGCATGCCGTCTGTTTCCGTCCCACCACAGCCTATTCCTGGCTTCCCCTTCTCTGGCTCCCCAGTATATAGGACCCTGTACAAATCCTGTTCACTCTGACTACCCACTGCCGCGTGTCATGCCCCGTCCCTGCTCTAAGCAACATCTACTTACCAGCATTCATCAGTCAATAATGTATTGCCTAGCTCTCGCATGCAAAGCACCTGATATTGGATTGGCTCGAATAAACACTGTTACTGTTGTAAATGTTTCTGCTTGAAGCACATTGTTCCCTCAATAAATACAATACAAAGTACCTGAACAAGTACAGTGAAATGCTTCTTACCTGCCAGTTATAGGGAGTATTTCAAATTTGCATAGGTACACCTAGAAGCTTGCTACCTGCTCAGGTGTAGTGAAAGGCTCCTTACTTGCACAGGTATAGCAAAGGGCTATATTGAGCATCTTCCTACCTGCCTAACTATAGCAAGTGTTCTCTTAATGAAACAATTATCGCATAATAGGCACCTCTAAGTACTTCCTAGATGCACAGGTATAGGGTAGGGCTTTGAGACTGAACAGGCATAAAAGGCTTTCTACCTTCCATGTATAGCGAGGGTTCGTACTTGCACGGGTATATCTAAAGGCTTGCTACCTGCACAGATTATAGTGAAAGGCTCCTATCTTGCACATGTATATGAAAGGGCTCTGCACTTTACAGGTACTGTGAGGGTCTGCCTACCTACCTATGTATAGCAAAGGTTTTCCTAATGACACAGGCAAAGCAGGGAGCGCAGGCATACTTCAGTGCTTCCTACCTGCACAAACCTTGGGGAGGACTTTTTGCCTGAATAGGTATGGTGAAAGCCATCCTACCTACCCAGGATTAGTGAAAGTCTTCCAATCTGTAAACATACAGCGAGGGCTTCATACTTTCACTGGGTTTGTACCTATGGGCTTAGTACTGGCACACATATTGCGAAAGGCTTCTCTATAAATAGGTATAGCAAAGAGCTTGATACTTGCACAGATGTATATCTGTGACTCTTTTTTGCACAGGTGCAGGTAAAGTCTCTGTATCTGTACACAAATAGTTCCCGGCAACTACACTTGTTGTAACATTTAAGACGTCCACACATACGTTTTGCAAGTTAGAAACACTCTTATGCAGTTCTCTATTGGGCAGCAAATCCTCCCACACAAAACGTGGCAATGCGTTATCAAGCCCATTCAGAGAATTGGGTTCTTTCGGCACAATTCTCCAAGTGAGATCTACCTGGTGAGAGGACACCGTATTCCAGACACGCTATCACTAATGAGGGGACATAGTACTCTTGAAGAGACCTCACTTATCTGCAAGAACTCATCAGCTCAACCAGCGGTGAGGATCTACGGATTTCTTAAACGTTCCAGTATAATTGTATCTGTCCAGGCTTCTATCTTTGAAAAATAGTGTAAGGAATGTTTACTTGTGCCGCTATATTCATGCTCCTACCCTATACATGATTTGTTTAGAACTCCACCTTGCACAGGATTTTGTTAGGACTTTAAACCTAAAAGATTAGATTATGAACAAAGGCTCCTGGAAAATAACCCTATTCTGCCCACGAGGGCTCCATGATTAACAAAAATACAAGTGAACGGGTCAGAGTGACAAGCGCGCCCCCCTTACTATTCATTCACAATTTCCACATAAAAAACGAGTACCACACCTAAATGTTTGGAATACTTATTTTTGTAATTACTAGCATGTAATTGCTAATTGTCTTAGGTATAGTGCTGAACATTATACGTTACAAGGACTTTAAACCTGCAAATGATTATGTTAAGATGCTTTACCTCCACTGATCTTAAAACGTGAGATCTGAACTGCATGGTTTACTTAAACATAATTAAATTATGATGTCCTATGTGTATAGATACCCATCATATCTTTCCACATACACATGTCTAGCTAGATGACCACTGCGCAACTGTAACCGTTGATCTTGGGACTTACAACTTCAGAGCAAATGATTAGTTCAAGAGTTCTTGCTTGCACAGAAAGCTCTTCTTTTCTTTTAGAACAGATCCTTTTTTGCACAGATAAAACTTCCAGTGCGTAAAGACAAAACCCCAGCACCCCGAGCCCCAAACCCCTCAGCTAGAATTTCTGATTTCAAGATGATTTAGATGTGTATTGAAAGCGTATACAATGTTGGCCTGGTCTAGCATTCTGAAAAATAAGCAAAATCCAGATGCTGCCAAAGTAATCCACGTGTGGCCTGTTCCTATACCTGAAGAACTCATCACACATTCTTTAAGCCAATCATGCCCTAGATCTGGAAGGTTCCTTCATAATTACAGATCCTCATGAAAGCCAAAGGAAACCAAGATATGACACCTTACCTCTCAAATTTTGCTTGAAATAATAAGATTAAGGACACCTCATTAACATTAGATATGTCTTATAGCACTTATACAAAGGATAAGCCATTTTTTCTCTAAAAGTATGTTTGTTTTTCAAATGTGTAATCAGAAAAGTTGTAGCATGACACCCACATGAAATCAAGCAATCTATCTAGCTATGGACATGTTTAGCCACAAGAGAGTATCCCCGGTATGACTGAGGAAACCAACACCGTACCCACAATAATGGCTGTCACATCCCCCCAACACCACATGTGCCCAGCTCCACAACCCCAGAGCGTTTCTTTACCTGGTCCTGGTCCACATCTTCATCTCCTGTGATGATGATCCTCTTTTCTATCCTGGTTTCGGAGAAGCCTCCTTTTACCGTCTGGGAAGAAGGGAGAAAGTGGTATCACTGGGCCGTTGGCTTGATTTCCATCTCTTGCATACACTAATTCACTGTCTCTTTGCTCAATCTAACGCCCTACCCACCACACGCACAGCTACATCATTGGTGGTCCCATTACATTTATTGTGAGCAAAAACATTTTTAAAGACTTTACAATAGGATCACAATTTATTTTTCATGCACCAAATATTGATGCACGAAAGGCACAAAATAAACCAGAGATCAATTGTGTGGTAATGACTGTAGAGCCAGAGCATTATTGCATATTTGTGTACAGTGATTAATTTATGATTGTAAGATTATGTATGTTTCTGACTTGTATAAGGCTCTAAACATTTTCTACATACATATATATGCAGCTGAAATCCCTTTCTTCCTCTGTTTATACATGGGTGGATGTTAGATAAGTAGAGGCTGGTTAACGCCTGTATTTAAATGTTTCTACAAAAGAAAACTTTCGTTTGAAAACATGTGCGTTGGTTCAAACATAACAGCTCAAGGATGTCTTTACAAAAATGTGGATACAACACAACACCGGAAAAGGAGGAGCCATCTCTACACCAGTGTCCAATATTACATTTTTGTTGTTAACCAGAGCTCATAGTACCTTTTAAAACATTGTCTCATTAGCCAGACAATAACATTTGAATATGAAAGCAAGTGGCCTTATGAAATGCAAGGCCTCTCTTGCAGGAAAACCCATCAACAATGATAATGTGTGAACTGCCACCAGGAGCCCATGCTACTGAATTCCAATTAATGTGAACCGACCCTTGTCTCCATGCTTGAGTAGGATGTGATAAGCCTAGCTCATTGATACAATGAAGATCCTTTGTTGGGAGCAGGGCCAAGAAAGGCTCAGTACACATCAGGCGCCTCCAACGTGGGCATGAAAGTAAATGGTCCTCTTACACTTTTCAGGTTTATTGATTGAAGCTGCAGATCACAGACATGAAAGCATCTTTATGTTAACTTTGCCTAACTGGCACGATAATCGGGCAAGTGCTGTTCCCTATTTGCCACAAAAGAGGCTTGTCCGCATGTGTTGAACCAGCCATCCCCTCTACCCATCCAGAATCAGCGAAGCAACTGCACGGGCTGCCTTGGATCCTGCTACCCGATGTTTGGATCTGTCACACTGAAGTGGCAACCTTGCAAAGCCGTGGCAGATAGAAAAGTGATCTCAGGCCTGCATAGGCACCTGCCCACTTGGAGCGAACGGTCTAGAGCACTGTTTCTGTTTGTACAGAGGGAACACCAGAAGCTCCTAGAAGGTGGCCTCTATTCAGCACCTCTAAGAATTGTGTAACTGACATTCTACAGAAAATGTAACCTTTGAGGAAGTGCAACCTCCACATTCCTGACTGGAGCAAACGACCAGCCTGTCCTCTAAAGGTGCACCTTGCCGAACTTCAGCAGACCCATCTGCAGTCCTCAACTTGTTTTCATAAGTGGATGCCTTATCGGGAGGTCAGGTAAGCTCTGTTTGGCCTCTTGAAGCAATCTTTCCAGAAAGCATCTCTGACCTCAGTCTGCTTATGAGTTTTGAGTCTCCAGGGAAGAAGAAGCTGAGACCAAGGCAATCTGGCAGTTGCATAACTCACTTATGCCTTGGGAAAGTCCTTTGTACCCCTTTAAGCATATTTCTCCAACCATTTTTTCACTTGGGTTTTCTTAGGGTCTATACATGTCATGGATTGTAAAGTTGGTGGATATTCTCTAAACGCTTAACTTTGTATCGGCCAGTTCAGACCCACTTCGATCTCTGCTTTTATCACACACAAAAGCTTAACACTTATAAGATTTGATATTGTACACCATTGAACAGGTCGAGCCTCACTTTTAAACAGCATTTAAAAACAGAACAATTACCCTGTAATAGGCTCTTTCAATTCTTTTCCACCCACATTTTTGCTCATTTTCTCATTAAAGTCAGATGTATTGCACTTCACTCCCCTGTACTTCCCATCAGACGCTGTCATGCGCGCATCGAGGCCGCTTGGTTAGCGTGCGCTCTGAAGGGCGCTGCATTGCCAGCTGATTAGAATATACTGATTTGAGCCGTGGGCTGGTTACCTTGGTAACGTGCGTGGTGGTGGATGTGGAGAGCGTCTCTGCCATGGCCGTGTGCGTGCAGGTGATGCCGTCTTTATTGGCAGCACTAATGGATATCTGGGGGAGAAGACAAAAAGGGGAATATTGAACACACACACACTGCTCTTGCTGTTTATTGGCCTTTTTCCTTGCTCTCGTGCCTGGAGGAATGATTGTTACACATACACATTTATGGAACATGATGCTCTTCAGCACACCATTCCAATTGTGATGTATTCGTTTTTAATTGGCTATGCAGGCACAAAACACCCTCTTCTCTTAAGGAACTGACCCACGTATACACTGTCATCAGAGCTCATCTACATCACTGGCCACCATTTCTACATTAAACATCCCACCTTAATTCTGAGAGCCTACAAAGGCATTACTCATCAATGTAATCACCAAGCAGGTACAAACTCCATGGGTGCAACAACCTACCCCCACCACTGTCTCCTTTCTGCTAGGCGGCTCCCCGTGCACGCCACTTCATTTAAATCACTTGCTTAGGTGAATAAGTACATGCCACGAATATTCATTCACTGATAGATGCTCACCTAAACTCTGGGCAAGTTCTTGGGCATACCCTTGTCGCATAGCTGGTACCCCCTGCATCTTAGTCCCCAGACATGACCCTTCGCTGTTAGCCCCTCAGCTGAAAGACGTCTGGCTCCCCGGGCACATCTCTTCAATGATTAGACCATCTGTCCATTCTGGACAACTCCTCAGCGAATGGGAGGTTTTGCTGCAGAATATTTGGTCGAAGGAGAATTCGTTGACGTTTTTTAGCTGAATTTCATCACAAATGTATATAGGGGGGGCTGGGTTTCGGTAATAAAAATGGTGGGAGGGGGAAAGGGGTCTCCCCCCCGCATGCATTTGCGATGAAATGTCCCAAAAAGCTAAGAAATTGCATGAAATCTCTGTCGACCAAATATCTTCAACCAAATCACATAGAACCAACTCTGCAGACACACCCCTTTGCTGCTAGGCCCTCCCCTCAGTTCTCGGAAAACTGCGGGCCATGTCTCTGATGTCTTCAATGCTCCTGCCTTGCTTCTAGATAATTCCCCTGGAAACCCCTTCACTGCTTCACCGCTGGGAGGGAATGTAGGACTACAACCTTAAGGCTAGACCTTCACCTGAATTTCAGGCACGTCCCATGCAAAGTCCTTGACAGCCATTTCCTATGCTTGATATTGAGCTGCTCTCTATGCGTACCCTTCACTACTATACCTCCCCTGCATTCTGAGCTACACCCCCTTCACTTCTTATCTCTCTTCAGTACATGTAGGTTATCCTTCATTATTCGCAAGACTTTGTCGGAGCACAAAACCAGCCTTTTTACCACTGCCACAATTTTGCTGGAGCCTGCCACTCATTTCCTCAGCACCAAGAAGCCAACAAAGCAGACCCACCCCTTGCTTTCATTCACCTGCCCATGCAGTTGCATGTAAGGGACTTTCTCAGCCTCATCTTTCAATTTCTATTACTCTTGTCCCCAGTGTTGGGAAGCTACTCTTCCTCCAACCCTCTTTACACTACTCCACTCTTTCCAGTATTAAACAATGCACTCGATAACTTACAGTTTGCTCCCAACTTACAGGCGATAGGGAACGTGTTTCTGTCAAGGTGGGTTGGGAAACAGGCGCTGATAAGCCAGGTACTGTAGACGTCGACCCCAGCACGGTTGCTGTGATGGCTTCCTTCCTCATCTTGGGACTTGGATCCTGAAATTGTAGAATGGAATTTTTTTTTACTTGAGCCTGAAAAAAGAATTGATATCTTGAACTTGAGCTTCTTGCCGATAAAAGCTGCTTCATGGTACACCGGGGGAAATAGGAGGGGGGGCAGGGCAAAGGAGGTAAAACAAGTGTTGTTATCTTAAAACATGACTAAAACAGACCTTATAATGAGTGGCAAATGTGAATAATAGCCTTACGTTACTGTAGAAGATAAATGAGGAAGGAACTCTTGGTAATTAATATGGGGGCAGGATATCCGTTCAGAGTTGACAAAAGGCTACCTTCAAGGCGTCCAAGTGCTTATAAGTGGGAACAACCTGGACAGGAGGAGAATACAGTAAAAAAAAGAGGTGCAAGGGAGTGAACACAGGTAAAAGGGTATCAGTCAGCAAGGTGGAGAAGCTGAGGTAGAGATCAAGGCAAGGGGTTAGGCTGGCAAAGCCTGTGTGCAGAGGTCTGTTTTAAAAAGTGTACAGAATATTTCGCAACTCCTTTGGACTAGGATTGGACCACAATTTGGAACCCTCTGCGGTTAATGTTCTACCGCCATGTTGGATTCTCCTGCAGCATTGTTACATGTCTCTCAGACATGCTTGTTAAACATCCTTGCAAGCTTCTCAGGATTTGAGCTACCAAGGGCCTGATTTAGCTTTCTGCCAGTGGAAATGGCCCTATTGTAAGCTTGCAGGAGACCGGTTTTACACTGAGAATCTGCCAGTGGAAACTTGGCATAAAATCCTCCAGTTCCATGCACAGCAATGACGACTGGTGATTTGAAGGCATGTTCCTCGTGTAAAGCCAGTCTAGTGAAAACATAAAATAGTCCTTTCGACTGGTGGAAAACCGGCAGGTTTGTTCCTCCACCACACTCAGCAAGTGATTTGTCTACAATGCTAAGTATTTAAGTTCAATGTGCTTTTCCACTGCCTGCCCTTTCACAGACCTCCAAGTTGTGTCATATGATCAGATAGCAACATGCTATCATGGATGGTGAGTTTTAAATATGTTCACAAAGGGGATGTCTTCACAATGGTCCCCTTCCTGGGCCCGCTGATCCTGCCCTAGCCCACTTCTTCCCCGTGCAGCTTTCCCACTGCTGCCACCAGAGCTCTAAATGGGTATAAATAACGATACTCTTTGGGGCTCGAAGGCTGATGCACAAAGAGTGGGAGGAAAAGGCCGAAATCTCCAAGCACAGGGAAGAGCCATCACCGCTTTGGGCCAAAGCCAGACAGTGCAGAATGGAGGCCCTCTTAGTGCAGTCCCAGGCTGTACACATTGCTCACCACCGGCTCAGCACACTTTGATTCTGCAACAACATAACTATATTTTGTGAGAGCACTGACTGGAATGGGCTGGCCTATAACATTTTAGTACCTTTAAACTATTTGTAAGCTCAAATCAAAAGTATGGCATCGCAGACACTTCAAGGAAGAATATTGACATGCTTATGACAATATGGCAAACATTTGTTGAAGACTAACCACATATTTTTAGCATTATAGGTCAATGTGAAGATAACTCTATCAGCATGCTTATGAAGAATAGAATTTGGTTTAAGGACACATATCACCGTGAAAGCATCACGTTGAAAGGAAGCTTAAAGGTGCATCTCTCTGCAGCTTTTGCATTGCAGGTCATTCTGTTCTCTGTTCATCCCTTTAATCTCTTGGTATCTCGGCTTCTGCTCTTTGCTGGCTGTCCTCTCTTATCTCCTTGTTTGTTCTGATTCTGCTACCTGGCCAGGGGATGGGGTGCGTCCTTCCTGCTCCCCCTATCTGATGGTCTTCCTGGGCCCTTTATTATTTTTCCTTTACACCTCTTTCTTCTGTTATCTCTACTTACAGCTTGAGTTATCACTTAAGCGGACCACTCTCAAATCTTTTGTTCTTTTCGCTAATTCTATGATCCACTTTATGCTGGAATCTGTAGCTGTCTCTTGGTTACTCAACATTGAAGGCGTCCTAGTATTTCCAGCTTTTATCATCCAATCCAGAAATCTTGTTCTTTCCTGCTTCTTGTCCCATTGCTTGTCTTCCCTCCTATGACCTACCTTGGTTTTCTCCTTGGCTCATAGTTGTCAATTTCAACTTAAAAAAATTATGCAAATGTGCCCCTTTGTGAATTCTTAAGCTTTGAAGTAAGCATAGGTGAATACATTCGGCTGAACCCCAAATCACCTGAATTTACATTGTATTTGGGTGATTCGTGTTATGCCAAACTTTTAAAGGATTTGGGTGACAGATTTGGTTTAAGCTTACGACAATTCATTTGGAATTGACACAAAATTGTAGTCTTTTTTCGAAAGGAAAACTCAATGCAAAATTAACAAAAATGAATTCAAATAAAAAATCACCACAGGATGCATTCTTTACTTGCATTACTTTGAGAAATGAGCATCTCACCTTATTTCAAATGTGGCCTGCGCACTGTCAGGGGACTGTGCTGCAACGCAAATGAAGTGCTGGCCAGTCCCCTTGCATACATTGGTATCAGGAGCATGTATTGCGCTCCCTTCCCCCACAGACCCATTACTTTAGAAATATTGTATGTGTTTTTTCCCAGGTGCAGATCAACTAACAGTGCAATCCTACCTGACTAAAGGGTTTCCTTTAAACAACGTGGGAATCTCATCATGATTGCTTGCCATATCACTGACTCTGCCCCAGCCTCAGCCATACTGGCCTTTCAGAGATGAGCGACCTGCACCCATGGACTATCCCTTTTATTTGGTATTCCTCATGGAATCGTACTCCGCAGGTTGAAAATGCATGCACCCCTAATGGTGACTGACTCTATCCCCATCCCTATGGGCTTTCCAGAGGTTCACGTCTTTTATGATTTCCATATATTGTAATATTATAAACCTCAATAATACACAATGGGCCTCATTCCGAGGTTGGAGGTAGCCATGGTGCTATTAGCGCTATGGCTACCCCCTTACCGCATACCGGGTCCGGGTTCCCTGAATGGGGAATTACCAGGCCATTCCAAACTTGGAGGACCCGGTATTTCCCCATTCAGGGAACCCATTCCCATTCGAGCCCCCATAGGGCTCAATGGGAATGGGGACCATGCTAACAACGGGCCCGTCAATAACGGGCCCGTTGTTAGCATGCTGGTCCTTTAGCGGCTCCCACTAAGGGCGCCTGGTAAAACCAGACGCCTTTAGCGGGACCCACTAAAGGACCTCGTAATGCGGCAGTAAGGGGTTAACGGCACCGACATCCTTACCAGTGCCGTTAACCCCTTACTGCCCACCTCAGAATGAGGCCCAATGTGTCGACCTGTGAATGATGGCTGGGGCTCAAGTCCCCATGTTCATCTCTGATAACGCTGTCCTTGCTCGCTTTCAGTCTCAGTTTCACTCTTTTCACTGTACCGAAATTGCCCTTCTTTCTGTTCTAGATTCTCTTATCTGCGTGTTACTCTAAACACTCACATTTACTTATTCTCCTCGATTTATCTGCTGCTTTTGACACTGTCGACCCCTCTCTTTTGTTGGATTCCCTTTCTTCCACTGATTTTACCGGATCGGTTCTTTCCTGGTTTAAATTATACCTTTCCCAAAGGACATTCTCAGTTTCTGGGGCAGGGGCCTCCTCGGACACGCTCTGACCTATTCACGGTGTCCCTCAGGGCTCAGTTCTTGCCCCTTTCTCTTCTCTCTCTATACGTCCCTCTTGGCTGAGGTTATCTCCTCTTCTGATCTCTCTCTCACCACTTTTATGCAGATGACACCCAGCTTTTTGTTTCTTTTTCATCGTTCTCTACTGATATTCACACTAAACTTTCCATGGGTCTCCTGGCATCCATTCTTGGATGTCAGCTCATTTTCTGGCTCTTAATGCTTGTAAAACCGAGGTATTTTCCTCCCAACTATTTCATCTCCTCTCTCCCCTTCCTTTGTTTCATTTCCTCCTTCCCAATTATCTATTTCTCTTACAGCTCATAACCTAGGATTTTATTTCTACTCTGAGCTATCCTTTAAGCTTCACATATCCTTTTCTGCACGTGCTTGTTGCTTTCATTTATATAATATCCAGAAAGTTCTCCCATTCCTAACCTTTAATGCCACCAAGCCCTTGATATCTTCTCTAATCTTTTCTCGTCTTTTTTACTGTTTTTCTGCCCTTTTTTGGCTTCCCTCTTACTCGTCTTGTACCTCTTAAATCTATGTCCAATGCCTCTATTCACTTACTTTTTCTTCTAGCCCCTCAAGACACTGTTTCCTCTTCACTTTCTACTCTTAGCTGGCTCTCTTTCCAGTCTCGTCACAAATTTAGCTTTATAGGTTTAGTCTTTAAATCTCTCTATGGTCTTATGCATGATTATCTCTCTTCTCTGGTTTAATTCTATATTCCCGCATCGCACACTTCCTTCTTGTTCTCAATTTCTCCTTGTTGTCCCGCGCACCCCTTATTTGCAATCACGATTTTGTTTTCTCTTTGCTGGTCCCCCTGCATAGGAATGCCCTTCCCCTGTATTCTTTGTTCAGTGATTCTCTTGAGTCTTACCTACTTCACTCTGGTTAATTCTTAACTATTGTACCGTTTGATTCCATGTACAGCGATTTGGTGTAAAGCGCCATAAAAAACTCAAAACTCAAAATACAAAATACAATTGAAAACTAGACCCAGACTAACCCTGCTGGTCCGACGTGTAAACTCACAACTCCCTACTTAAAACGTACTCATTTGATCAACTTCAAAAAGATGAAAGGCTTAGTTCTTCTTACCCAGATTCGAACCTGGGACCTGCAAGTTACACATGGATCTCTGCAGTAGGTGCAGTAGGTGCATCATCCTCCTTTACCCGACCCACCTTTTTTCCCTAACCTTTCACTCACTCCTGAGGCATTTTGAGGTATTTTGTGTGTGTTTATATCCTCGAATCTACCCAAACTTCTCCTGAACGTCCCTGAAGGTGTATGGCTCTGAAAGGTGATTCAGGCTGGGAGAATAATCTGCAGGAACCCCCATACCTACCCAATTTTCACTAGGAGATTTGTAGGAGCCGGCAGATCCTTTTCGAGAAAGTTCGCCCAGGTTTAATGCAATGATGTTCTCTCATATTGATTGCGGATCTCTTCTACCTGCTCTGTTACTGTCCTTCATACTCTGCAATCCGTTTTCACTTCTGCAAGTGTCTACTTTTCTGTTTTTCTCAGCATTATCACATTTCTTTGTCGCTCCCTTCTCTTCACTGTCCTTCCCTTTCTTCTCGTCTTCACTTTCACAACCTTTGTATTATTTTTGAATGCGTTCATGGTCTGGCTCCTTCTCTTGTTTCTCCCTACAATCATCCCACTCTCGTCCTTCATATTCTCATCATCTGTTTGCGATTCCTCATGCCTGTTTTTGTTCTTTTTTCTTTTTGCCCCCAATCCTTGAAATCCTTTTTTCAATACAATTAGCTGCATTCCGGTTCTTACTCAAGATCCATTTACTGCCTCATGCTCACCTTTTCTTTGCGGCTCTTTGGGCCTCATTCATTTTTAGGCAGTGCACTGGTGCAAAGTGACGTTGCACTGCCAACAAAAACCCTGATTCACATAGCGGCGCAAAGTTTATTTTTTGCAGTAAAAACACCCTGATTCACAGAGTGGTGCAAAGTGTAGTTTTGCAGTGCAAACACCCTGATTCACAGAGCCTTGCAAAGTGCATTTTTGCAGTGCAAACACCCTGATTCATGGGGCCGTGCAAAGTGTATTTTTGCACTGCTAAGTCACTTGGCACTTCAAAAGTACTCTTTGCACTGTGAATTAAGCTTCTTTAGCGCTGTGCAAGGACTACTTTTGCAGGACACAGTGACTTTGCCCTGCAAACATACACTTTGCACCACTCTGTGGATCAGGGTGTTCGTTGGCAGTGCAACGTCACTTTGCACCAGTGCACTGCCCCAAAATTCCATGAATCAGGCCCTGTGTGTTTTTCTGCAAATTGAATTTAAACTGTTCGTCTGCTTAAAACTGATTTTTAAACTTGGTACACAGCGTTGGAGAAAGCGTACTATTCGGTTAAATAAATAAATAAACCTAGCTGGGGTGGTAACGTAGCATGATTCATTGAAAAATACCAGCATACCTACAGGAATTAGGAGTACAATGGCATGAACATATGCTGCTTTGGCTATATGCCTTTGGAAGCTTATCAGCGTGCCCAATATGGTGTTATCAGTGTGCTTTAGGAATAGCAGTATTGTGTTGGGAAGCTGCATGCCAAACCGGCGCCGCTGGGCTCTTTAGCTTGAAAAACACTTACAGAGGCTGTGGATACCGTTTCCGTTGTCACAGTATGGGAGACGAATCGTGTTTCTTTTTCTCCACTGACACTGCCATCAACAATCTGTCATGAGAGAAGAGAAGTGCTCAGAAATGCACACACTGTACGTTGAATAAACAGTAGTTTAAATAGCTGTGTAATCAGTTAATGCTCCACCAGAGCCAATCAGAGAGCACTGAGCACAGCCTTTATTTATTGATCGAATCCAATGTTCTGTGTTCCAAATACCATGGAACATAGTGTCCACCCCTGTCTACAGAATCCGCCTCAATCAACTGCCAAATTGATTTTGTTCACACTTTCGGGCAGGCTTTGCTTCGCTCTTGGGCCATGTTGGCCACTATGGAAATAAAAAAAGGGCAAACGTTTTGCTCTTTTCCTATTTTCCTTGGTGGCCATCATTGTTTGCGCTTATTTTTCCTTTTACGAAAGAACCTTTGCCCATAGCAACCCAATGATTATAGTGGGTGCTAATAGCAATAATGCCTACCGTCCTAGTAACACCGCTGGTGGCCCGTTATAGGCCGCCATGCAGACATTGTTACCTAAATATGAACACGTTTCTTCCGTTTCCACTTTAGAACAAGTATTGACAAATACAATCGTTTGGACACATACACACAGGCACACAAAGACACACACTCGCCCTCTGTCGCTTGCTCTCTTTCTCTCTCTCTGCACATTTTTGGGCGATAATTGATCCTACTATTTGTTGTTGGGGTTCTGTTTTTGTCCCTCTGTAACGGGATATTCACCGTTGCATTTAGGTCCCCACATATGATTGTGTGGTCAATCTGGAATTCTTGTAAGGTGTCGTCTAATAGGTTTTCAATCTTGTTCATAAAGAAAATATCTGTGAAGGCTTTCGGGTTCCAATAAGCATTCATCAACATGTAGAGCTTACTTTTCACCAGATCTTTCTGAAATGTAGGAGGCTTGTGCAAAATCACAGTTGCTTATATGAAGGGGTCGTTGAGTATAATGTTTTCTAACTGAAGATCACTTCCTGCACGGATTGCTCTGATGAGGCCTGCTCGTGGTCTTCCCATGGGGCCTTGGATTGCCAGTGAATAGGCTATCTCACAGCCGTCTACTGTTGGTTTCTTCGAGAGCCAAGTCTCCTGACGACACAGCATGTCAAACAAGCACAAGTTAACGTCTGATGTGTTAATCAGGTGTGTAAAGCCACGCGTGTTCCACAAGCCCATGATTATCTGGTTTGGAGCTGTGTTAGACAGCAAGTTTTTTATTGTCTTTGACATGCATAGTACAGGTTTTGGTGGCTAGAATCTCTGGTGATTTTACTGAACTTCTGTGGTCCTCTTCCTCCAACCCGCGTCGACGGTCTCCGGTTCTTAAACGTATTTTAGCCCCTCCTACTACTCACCTATCTTCATCCTCTTCTCTTCCTGCCTTTGATTTTGATACTTATTTTTCTTCAAAGATTTGTGCCTCTGTCTCCTCTTGTTCCTTTCCCGCAGATCTAGAGCCTTCATCTCCTCTTGTTACAGCTCCTATAACCACCTTTGGTCCTCTTCTTGATGCAGAACTCTCATCTGCTCTATCTAAAGCCCACCCAAGTGCTGCTCCTCCTCACCCAGTTGCTTCTTCTTTCATTTCTAAGGTATACCTTTTACTCATCTCATATCTCACGTGCTATGTAATTCGTCTCTTCTTACTGCAACCTTTCCTTCAACTTTAACTGGTGAGCTGGATTTATACCCGTTTCAACGCTTTCTAGGTCGATTTTGTTTTGTTTTCCTAAATTTCTTTTTTCCCTAAAATAATTTTGGCCTGAAACATTTCTCAGATCTTAAAAAAAACAATGTGATGAAAAAGCGAAATTTCCAGTGGGGAAAAAGTCACATTATTCTGCAGAGTGAATTTCGGTCCACCCCTACTGGGAGTACAGCTGCGATTGTTCATCCACAGCAACCCTTTGGAGAGTCATACCATATGCTGAGAAGTCCTGCAACCAAGGTAGGGATGGGTCTCCCTGAACCCTAAACTTGTTGTATAGGAAAATATTTGAACTCGGGGTAAACAAAGCACTGGTGTTGTGTCTCAGTGGACTTCAGAAACCAGGTCACTTTTGTGATGGGGACTTGCAGGGAACACGCCTTTGTTCTCTGAGCACATATTGGCTGCTACAGCATGCAGCCTTCCAAACCAGAAAGAGCTGCTACGAGCCAATTAAGTAAATGAGGATCTGAGAATGGCAACATGTTCCATCACACACACACACACACACACACACACACACACACACACGCACGCACGCACGCACGCACGCACGCACGCACGCACACACACACCTTTATCAAAATGTGTGCATAATACAAATATCTATATTACAGTAGGTACTTATTTCCTTTTAGAAATGGGCCATTAAAAACAATGAGGTGGCCCCATGAGGGACACCAAAGAACTATCCAAATAAGTAAACAACAGTCTTAGCAGGTAAGTAAGAGGTTCAGATACTTCAGAATAGTTTACAATAATTTTAAGAGTTGTCTATAGAAATGATTGGAATCAAGTCATTAGGCTGCTCCCATTTGATAGAACTGACAACTTTGACAGGGAGCTGCCTAGGATGCAATCTTAGGGAAGAAGGCGATGAGGAGGTGCCCCGCAAGAGTTAAATAAGAGGCCCTTGAAGGATTGCAGAGGTGGACTGAGTTCCAGAAGCAGATAATGTCATAGTTGCAGTGCCCAGAAAATAGTTAGCAGGCAAAGCCCCTTGGCACTGAAGAACAGAACCATGAGAGGCAGAAGACACCCACGATGATGAAACTGATACTGGGGTGCATTGATGCCCAGAGAACAAGGATGCAGAGGGGAGTTTGGATGTTAGGATTTCCACTAGTCGTGGTAATGGGCGCAGGGTCTCTAGCTAGCAAGGATTGTGACAAAGGACTGTGATGAAGGAGAAGTACGGTGATGAAGAATTGGGATGACTGAGAGGACTGTGATGAAGGAGAAGGACTGGGAAGAAAGAGAAGGACTATTTACATTTATTTATTTATATCGCGCAAAATGGACCCTCAGGCATGATGGCGCATGCAAGACCAACAACGGAAATACAATAGTACAACATCGAACATAAAGCATAGTGAAAACAAGTACGACCTAAAAACCAGATGAACCCAGTGGAAAGATTTACCCATAATATTAGAGTAAAAATATTAGAACCCAAATTATGAGTAATACATTTTGCATCTAGAATTACAGTATTTTACAGTTGGTAGCCCCTTTTGGAAAATAGTTGCACATGCCAAGAAAGAGTGGTAGAGAGCTAGACCCGCAACCCACAATGACACAGTCACTATTTGGTGAGGAGCACCACTCACGCAGATTAATTCTGCGTAAGACTTTTAAATCAAACGATCTAACAATCCCTGGGCCTGTACGTTGGCACAATCGGGCTAATACTTTATTACGTAGGGCTTCTTTAGTCTCAGTTCCAGCTGTTTTATTTATGTTAGTGATTACAAAATTTCTATTATCCATGATAATGGACTATGGACTATGATTAAGGACTGATGGAGAAGGACTGTGATGAAGGGCTGACAACAGAGAAGGATTGTGATGAAGAAAGACTGTGCTAAAAAAGAAGCACTGATGTTCTGCGATAAAGAAGAACTGTGATGAGGGATTATGATGAAAAACTGGGACTGTGATGAGGTACTCTGACAAAGTATATGCACTGCATCAAGGGAGACGGACCATGATGAAGGACTGTGATGAAGAAGGAATGTGACAAAGGAGGTCTGTGATGAAGGACCGAGATAAAGAGGAAGGACTATATAAAACAGGCAGGGATATGGGAAGGATTGTGACAAAGGACTGTGAAGAAAGATAAGGCTATGATGAAGGAGAAGGACTGTGATGAAGGAGGAGGACTGTGATGAGGTGGAAGGACTATGATGATAGAGAATAATTATGACAAATTAGAAAGACTATGATGAAGGGGAAGGTGTGTGGTAAAGATGAACTGTGTGATGAAGAAGGATTGATTATGGACAATGACTGACAAAGGCGAACAACTGTGATGAAGGTCTGTGAAAAAAGAGAAGGACTGTGATGATGGACTGTAATGAAGGAGATGGACTGTGACAAAGGACTATGACAAAGGCAGAGGACTATGGTGGTAGACTAGAAACAGAGAATGACCGTGATAAATGAGAAGGATCATGATGAATGGCCATGACAAAGGAGAAGGACTGTGAGATAGGAGAAGCACTCTGATGAAAGAGGTAGACTATAACAAAGGTGAACTGCTGTGCATAAAAAGAAGGGCTGTGATGAAGGAGAATGACTATAATGAAGGAGAACTCTGACATAGTACTGTGATGAAGTAGAAGGACTGTGGGGAAGTGGAAGGACTGTGATGCATGGTATGTACTGTCAAAAAAGAAAAGGATAGTGACAAAGGAGAAGTACTGTGATGGCTGGGATGAAGTACAAGAACTGTGATAAAAGAAAAAGACTGTGAGAAAGGAAAGGGACTGCAATGGAGGAGGACTGTGATAAAGAAATGTTCAAGGTGAAGCACTGTGATGTAGGACTAACAAAGGAGAAGAACTATGATGAAGCATAAGGACTGACAAAGGACATGGACTGTGGCAAAGGTGAACTACTGCACCAAACGATTTACAAAGGGAAAGGACACTGGTGAAGCAGCAACACTAACAAATGAGAAGGGCTGTGATGAATGAGCACTGTAATGAAGGAGAAGAACTGTGACAGTGAAGGACTATGATAAACTGTGGCAAGGGAGAAGTGCTAGCAGGAAGCCAAATGACTGTCTGAAGTAGAAGAGAAGTCTGTAACGAAAAGAACTGTGACAACGCACCAATGATGGAGGTGTAGGGCAGTGATGAAGAAGGACTTTGACGAAGTAGAAAAAGTGTGTTAAAGGACTGTGATGATGAACTATTTTGACAAAGGAGAAGGACTGTCATGAAGGAGAATGACTGATGAAGTCAAAGGTGCATAGCCATGCTATTTCAAAGTCAACCTCCAATTGTGCGCCTTACACAAAGGTATGGGCTCTCTTCAATAACTAAAGTTCGATTTAACGTGCTCTGATTGAAGAGGGGGGAGCAGACAGGAAGCAGAGGAGTTGCAAGTTTGGTGTAGTTAGGGGGGCTATAGCTCTGCATCTTTTGGTTGTAGCCTCGGATAGAAGCTCTAGGGCTACAACAAAAAGGTTAGCTGGGCCTGAGTCCCAACAGGAGCGTAGCTCCTGATCTGTTCCAGACTTAGCAACACCCCTGACAGGAAGGATGAGGTATGTGGGATATTACTCACCATAATAACTACTGTGCCCACAGTCCTCTTTCTTTCACACTAACATATTTTTTCTATGTTGAATGACATTTGGACCAGTTTCTATTGGTCTGAAATAATCTGCAGTATTACTGCGCATCGAAGAGACCCATTTCAACCAATTAGGTTGCTTGAAATGCAGGCAATAACAATCGTTATTGCATTGTCTTTTTTGTACTGACCTGTGCTCCTGAAACACTTTCTGCAGCAGCTCCTTCTCTGGACACTGTTGTCGCTCTACCCAGTAAATCCTCTGCAATTGAAATACAAAGGGGCATGCCTCTCTTGCCATCGAAAAGGAGCTCTCTCGCTTTTTCCGAGGTGCCCATGGTTTCCAAGTTTTTTCAGTGTGTAATATGTGTTCTCACTCCAAGCGTGTTGCTTTCGGAAGCACAAATGTGTTCCTCAAGAGGAATGGGTGCTTCTTCTCTGTGCTTATAACCTCGTTGTATGCAGATGCAGGCTATAGTAGGTAGGTAATGTGAGTAGAGGTGTTTGGGCACTAGGGTTTGAGTCCACTTGCGCTACACTTAGATACTTTATGGTGTATGTGTTTAAAACATGAGTTTTACTGATTGGTTGCGAGATCATGGGTTGTGGAGGTGTTGCCCACACCTCTTTTTTTCGGATTAGTAATTGTGAGTTCCCAGATACTTTAGGGTTCTTTATTAATAGGGTGATTTAAGTGACCACTTAACTCAACCTATTAATAAAGAACACAATGGTTTACTAACAAGGCTACAAGAAATTGTTGGCCCCTTCATGGGGCAGCCTCACGCACACCAAAAGACTCTACAGGAGCCATTGTGCACTCCAACCTTCTCTTTATTCCTCTGTACCATTACTGCCCTTCCTCTTCCCCTGCCCCTCCTCTTCCTCCCTCCTCCTGCTGCCTCCCACCAGTGTATGCCCTCCTTCTCTTAAAGGGGCCCATTCGTTATTAACTCACAACACCTCCCCTCACTTAACATGAGACCTCCCAGGCTACTTCTGTTCAATCAGCCGTTGGGGTCTCTTTATTGTTCGATAGGGTCTGTTTGGCGGTTCACGGGTCTCGCCCACAGTTCCTCTTTGCGGTGCTTCATATGTCTCTCCTCTCTATGTTCCTTCTCTCTTGGCCGTTTCCTCTTTCATTGGTTCAGGTTCTTCTAAGTATAATTCGTGGAGGATGGCGGCCTTCTGCGTCATTCCATGGTGGTCCTTTTTCGTTGTTAGCCCTTGTTCTTTATCCTTCGTGATTGGGAGGCCTTTTGGCTGTAACTGCTGTGCTGTTCCCCACTGGACTGCGTGGGCTTGGGATTTGTTCAGGGGTTGTGCTTCCGCTCTTGTCTAGTAGTGTTGCCCTGTACCGACGTTTGCTCTGGCCTCCACACCCACCCCCCCCGGTACGACATCTCGAAAGGTCCTGCGTAGTTGCGTCGCTCACAATCGTCACACAGGACAGGTGAGGTTTGTGTGTCGTGTGCCGGTCTCGGTCCATATCCCTTTGTGTTGCGTGATTTTGGATAGAGGGGGTGTTCATACCCGTATAATCTGGGTGGGTTGGTGTCCATGTTCTCGATGTCTTTTCTTACATCTGACCTTGTCATCAGCGGATTTGGGTATCTTTCTTGGGTCAGTGGTGCCCGGGTCCTCCAGTGCATTGGCCGGTTGTGGGGGCCTTCTGATTGTCCAGGTTGTCTGGTCATTCTTGGTGGTGGTATGGGTTGGCATGCAGAGTTTGTAGGCGGTCCCATTCTGCACGCCGCTTGAAGGTGACCTTCCTTGCCACAGCGCCTGCAATTCTGTCCGATGGCCAGGCATGGTTGTCTGTGTGGGAACTCCTGCCCGCACCTGTGGCATTGCTCTTTGCTCAGGTTTTGTTGTCGGTGGCTTCTATGTTTTCTCCTCCTCCAGGGTCCTGTGGGCTTGGAGTATTCCAGCTGTCCTACCGTGAGGGCCACAATGAGGTCCCGTTCGTTTTTGCTTTCAGCGGTGGCTACCTGTGAGTCAACCCTCTTGTGCGTTTTTGCTAGCTGGAGTATTTTCGCTAGGGGTAAGGGCTTTTTGAGAAGGTGTTTTCTGAGCATTGACGAGGTTCACCCTTCTATGACCCTCAGCCGTATAGCTTCCTCATCATTGAAGTTCGCAAAGTCACAGGTGAGTATTTTCTGCTGGAGACGGAGGACGAACTCTCCGATGGACTCATGCTGACACTGCACATGTTGGTTGAATTCATAGCGTTCATACTCCTTGTTGGGGCTTACCATCAGTCTGGCGTTGAATGCTGCGAGGAGGCGTTGGTATGTGGTCCTTTCTTGTGCTGGAATTATCTTGGTAATCTCCTTTATCTCTTTTCCTGCCAGGTTGTTGAAGATACATATTCTGTTCCGTAAGTTTTGTCCTCCAATAGCTCCTAGGAAGTCCTCGAACTCCTCGACCCATTGTACCAATCTTTGTCCCTGGTCGTGACGCGGGTTTAATGCGAATGGAGGGGGTCGATGCATAAGGGTGGCGTGTGGTGCGGGCTCAATACCGGCGGGCGCAGGTGCTGCCGCGTCTGTGGTCACCTGTGCTCGGTCGGCCATGACGGTGTAGTGTTGTGGCAGGGGTTTGTTCTATATGTCGTGGCTCCGCAACCGGTGTGGTGGCGTTTAATTGGAGTGTAGCCACTGTTGCTGACTTACGTGGTGCAACCCTTGTCGTGAGTTAGCTGTTGGGTTGCAGCGTGCTGGGTGACTGGTACTGAAGGTGCATGGCGTGTTGGCACGCGTGTTACTCTGGTGCTGGTTGGTGGTTTTGTGGCTTTCGCCTGTTTGGCATCACTGACTGGTCCTTGAGGAGCTTCTGTGTCTTGTCGTGTTTATGCCCTGGTGTTGGCAGGATGAGGTTGTCTCCAGTTGGATGAGTGGTTAGTTCATACGTGGTTCTAGGTCTTTTGGGGCTGTTGGCTGTATTCAAATGGGGCGCCCCGGTACCCTGCCGAGGCGGTCGCAGTGTTCCTCCAATTTTGGGTATCCCTGAGACGTTTCTTATGTGTGTTATGGTAGTCCCTTCATTGTGGCCTGCACTTGTGGCCCATAATGGTGGTAGCGCTTTGCTGGGGGTATCATCAGGTGAGCCCAGGGGCAGATGGTGCAGTGCTGGCAGGACGTTGTTGTCCCTGCTCTTGTCCCCTCTTCTTTAGTTTCACATTTATGTTAAGACTTTTTTTTTCTTACGCTCGCGGGAGCATGTTTCCTTTCCTTTGCGGGGCGCTTCGCTGGTGGAGGGGTGTCGATGCCTCAGCAAGTGATGACCGTTCAGCACCCACTTGTAAACCCTTCTGGGTATCCTCTTGTTCCCCCGACTTGCGGGAGTGTTTTGGCGCACTTCCTGAGCTATTGGTGGGGGAGGGGCGTGGACTCCTTACCAGTGCCTCTCCTGCCGGTCGCTACAGTCCTCTACTGGTGTCGGGCTCCTCCGGTAGTTCTCCTGACTTCAGGTCTCCGGTGGCCGTGTCCTTCTCTGCTTCTGTTCAGCCGCGTGCTGCTGGGCTCCTTTTCTTCCGTGGGTGCTAGTCGTGCCCTGCTACAACGCGGACCTCTGGGCTCCTCATCTCACTGCTGGCTTCTCTCCTCAGTGTGGCAGCGGGGTCCTCGGCATCCGCTCTTCTGTGTGTCCTTGGGGCGCACACGCCGGACTTCTACTGCTGGGCTCACCTCGACCGCGGCCCTCCTCGTAGCTGCAGGGTCCGACGACCTCTATTCCTGGCGCCGGCGGCATTGCATTGTTCTCTTCCCTCGGTTGTGGCGTGCCCCTCCGGCCGCCGCACTGCTAGGTCCTTCACCTCCCGGCTTGGCACTGCTGGGCTTCGTATCGCTCCGTTACTGCTGGTCTTGTAGACCTCCCGCTGGCACCCCATGTGGGGCACATCCATGACTCCTATTCCATGCTGCGGGAACCAGCCATATCAGCTGTTGCCTGTCGCTTTCCTTGGCCTTTTTTTACGCAGCACCTCTCCCTGGCTGGAGCCTTCCATTTCTTGCTAGTGCTGCCTCACAATGCTCCAGGTACTGCGTTCTCCATAGCGGTGTTGTGTTCTGGCACTGCAGGCATTCGTTTCGCTTCATTGTTGGCCCCTTCATGGGGCTGCCTCACGCACACCAAATGACTCTACAGGAGCCATTGTGTACTACAACCTTCTCTTTATTCCTCTGTACCATTACTGCCCTTCCTCTTCCCCTGCCCTCCTCTTCCCCTGCCCTCCTCTTCCTCCCTCCTACCAGTGTATGCCCTCTTTCTCTTAAAGGGGCCCATTCTTTATTAACTCACAACAGGAATAAGCTTTATCCTTTTGTTTCATGCGCCAGATATCTGCGAACACTCAATTACTAGGTAGGTATTATCCCTAAACCCATTTTAGCCTGCCATTGATGATGCAAGCATGCAAGCAAACAATGAACTGAAGTGTGTGCACCTGTAATGGGTCCCATGGTTGGCCACTGTGGTATATACTACTATGATAGCACACCTACCTAATTTTCATAACGAGACTCACTATAGTGAAGTTTCTCATGAGCAGAATGTCTTAATTTCTCCTTTCAATCTTCTTTTACTGCCTATTCTTAACCATCCAGCCAGTGTTCATGCTTCTACCCTCTACCTTTTTCCCGGGAACTTAATCCCTTTAATTGTAATGACGGAAAATTGAATGGGACGCATCACTGAGAAATGCCTGTCATGGCTGACAACAACCTGTTTAAAGTGTTGATTGGCTGACGTGCCGATGCCTCTCGATTAGGTTCTTTTTCAGAGCTTTCGCTTGCTATATCCACGCTAAAGGATAGGTTTTCCTAGGCCATAACTTCACAGCTTTTTTCTCCTCAAGAATGGGTTCTGGCATGTAATCCTTTAACAAGGGCTCAGTACAGTGTGTGGGCTCCTAGTAAATGCAGCTGTTGTACCTCAATATCAAAGGCATTATTCACATGTCAAATTCTTTACTAGAAAATATCTATTGTGTTAAAGCAGCAGTTTTAAAATACACCGACTAGGCCAGTCTCTCGGGTTTTGTAGTCATCCCACGCTCATCTCTAAATCAGTAGGGTTTCCAAAAAAATGTTTCTCAGTATGAAACCTACTTTCTGCAACAGATTTATCCATTGCCCTTTCAAAGAAACACAAGTTTATTAATTGTACACTTATGTATGTCTATATGTATAGGCATATCACACTGCAGCCTGGGCTAATAGCTGTGTCACAGCACAGGTGGGATTGGTCCTCTCCAATCATTGTTAAGCCTGGTGCACAGGCAAACTCCGTTCTGGCTGCCATGTCATTTTTTGTTTCTTTCAAGGGTCTAGTTCCTATGCGAGGTGGTGATGATCACAGCATTGATATGTAAGCATTCAAAGGCTTCCCAGGACAGTGATGTTTTTAGGATCACTCAGAGAAGACCTATTTAAATTCACCACCAAACTGTCAGGGCCCCGCAAATATGGATTTCTAGCACCCTACTGGAAGCACTCATCAGCACCATTAAGCCAAACATCAACATACATGCCCTAGAAAAACAATAAACCATAAGGGCCAAGTCATCTGCTCCCGTTGCCTGCAAGAAAGGATATCGTCTTGATCTGGCAACGCTAGAGGGAAAAATGCGCTGCTAGAACCATAAGAGTGCACAGCGTGTTGCTTTGGAATGTTTTCACTCCTCCAGATTCTATCCATTCATGTCCTCAGCCCCCTTTTAGTTTGATTTCTCTAGCATTGCCAGATCTGAGATTTTATCTCAGGATGTCACGGGGGATCATGTGTTATTCCTGACTGATTTCCTTAAGGACTTTGGATACTTGAACGTAGAGTTGTAAAAGTAATCCTTTGCTCTACCTGATGCGAGTGGTGTAAGTTGAAGTCTTGTTTAATGTGGTCCGACTCCCTCATGTTGAGGCAAAGTCTTGCTGCGAGATTTGGAATCCTTGGAAGCTTTGGAATCTCTATTTTCCAGGATCTTGAGTGCAGACTATGTTGCAGTGGTCTAGTTGGGCAAGTACTCGTGCAGTAGCAAAACCTATCCTCTGAATCATGAGCTCATACATGGTGCTTTGAAGAATGTGAGAGGTCTGGCGGGAGATTTAAAGTTCAGCGTTGAATCCCACATGCAAAGATTCTTTACTTTTCTCCTAGTATCTGGGAGGTGCCAAGCTGTTGGGAAAGAGTTTGATGCTGGCTTATTCTCCATGCCGTTATTACATCTATGCTCCCAAAAGGCAACTAGAAGTGCCCATTGGGTTGGAGCTGGTTAGAAGAGAGTGGCTTGAGGACAAGAACCCTATAATAGATGTCTACAGCCTGAACATCGGGTACATGGGAGGATAAGATGGGATTTATCTGTAACTGAAGGATGCACAGGTATCCTCTGAATGACGTGAAGCTCACAGTATTGGGGACATAGCTTCAAATCTTGTATAGGTAATACTAATTGTTTTTCCTTGCATATACTGCACCCATTCCCATCATCCATTTACCACTGCAGAGCCGAATATACCACCTCAATTCTATATCGGAGAATAAATGCAGCTTTTCTGATGGCAAATATGTTAAAGTTCCCAGTAGCACACAATCCTAGGACATATGGTCTGCTTTCCAGCAGTTTAATGGCTAGGTTTTATTTGCCGGCCGTCTGGATACTTTATATTGAACATGTATTTATGAACATGTAAATACATATGCTTACAGATTTCTGTGCACAGCCATTTGTTTATGGTGATGTGGCCTAATATTGGAAACAGAAGTTGCACTTTTACCTCTGCGCCACGCACAATGGCCTTTCCACTTAAATCACTCCAAAAAGAACGACTTACAGTCTTCCTTCTCGTTTCTAACAGAACCCCCCTCCAATCCCCATCAGAGATCTCAGGCACCAGTGAGCACCAACCGCAGTGCCATTGAGCTGAAACCTTAAAGTCCCAAACCAGAAACACCAGGCAACATATTATAATACTCAGTGCACATGACCAGAAACACCACAACACATATTATAATCCTCAGTACTCAAGACCAGAAACACCCGGCCACATATTATAATCCTCAGTGCCCAAGAACAGAAACACCAGGCCACATATTATAATCCTCAGTGCCCACGACCAGATACACCAGCCAACATATTATAATCCTCAGTGCCCAAGACCAGAAACACCAGGCCACATATTATAATCCTCAGTGCCCAAGACCAGAAACACCAGGCCACATATTATAATCAGCGGTGTCCAAGACCAGAAACACCAGGTCACATATTACATTCCTCAGTGCCCAAGAACAGAACATCCGGCCACATATTATAACTCTCAATGCCCAAGAACAGAAAAACCAGGCCACATATTGTAATCCTCAGTGCCCAAGACCAGAAACACCCGGCCACATATTATAATCCTCAGTGCCCAGGAACAGAAACACCAGTTCACATATTATAATCCTCAGTGTCCAAGACCCGAAACACCAGGACACATATTATAATCCTCAGTGCCCAAGACCAAAAACACCAGGACACATATTATAATCCTCAGTGCCCAAGACCAGAAACACCAGAGCACATATTATATTCCTCAGTGTCCAAGACCAGAAACACCAGGCCACATATTATATTCCTCAGTGTCCAAGACCAGAAACACCAGGCCACATATTATAATCCTCAGTGTCCAAGACCAGAAACACCAGGCCACATATTATAATCAGCAGTGTCCAAGACCAGAAACACCAGGCCACATATTATAATCCACGGTGTTCAAGACCAGAAACACCAGGGCAATCACAGGGAGCAACTGAATAGTTCAATAGCAAAACGCAAACATATACATTTACTATGACTGAATTAAAATATAAAAAGTTGTAAGGAAGTTGAGACAAAATGGTGCTGGGATAGTACACCAGTGCGGATGCTCCTGCAGATTCATATTCATCCAATTCTGCTGGTCCAGGATTGTGGTTGGTCCCACCATATGGTCCGGCGAGGGCGGCACCACAGAAAGAGACAAACTCGACAGCTGCAGATGGAATTATTAGATTTAGGGACAGGAAATCAGAGAAACCTTGGGTGGTTTTGGTAAATGTCTTCAGTGTTCTGATCTGATAAGAGTTGCTTAATATTTTTGGGGAAAAATAATAATGTTGACAGAAACTTTATTGTTTTTAATCTATTATCCCACCAAGTGCTCTAGACCATCCGAGCATCACTGGATCTCTACAAACATGGCAATCAAAGTCCGGGGCCTGGGGAAAGCAGTGTAATATTTACATTCCATCGATTTAAAGGTAAAATGGAAGCACTAAACCCTAATGGTATTTTGCATTTGTATTTCTGGTGGGGTTTATGGACTGCTGGCATTTGCCCATGACATCTTGGTTGTATAGGGGGAAAGGAATGTTTCTGCTCCCTGCAGCAGGCGCAGTGAGATTACATTTCTCGGAACAGTATGGTCTTAACCTATCTTCTGAAAGTTAGACGATTGTTTATATTTCTCAAGTGTGTTGGTGGATGGGATTCCGGAATGTTGGTCTCAGCAGCAGCAGCTTGAACCTGCAGCTCCTGTCATTCTCCCTAAAGATATTTCATAGATGATTATGAACTCTAAGAATAAAATTCAGGAACCAGTCAATCCAATTCCTAAGAAGAAGAAGCAGCTTCTGGAGATGAAAGAAGAAGAGGAAAATCCTAGCACACAAGATGTCTACAAGCTACTAAGGCAAGTGGCACAGGATATTAATGAAGTCAAGGTCAGCATGGCTGAGCTGAACTCTAAAGTGTCCCATTTGGATGTCCGAGTTTCTGACTTGGAGAAGACATCAATCAGCCTGGGCACAGAAATTACAGGAAGCTTTAGAGCCTACAACATCTTGAAGACTGACCTATACAGGGAGAAGGAAAGGAGCATGGAAATGGATCTGAAACTGAGAGACAGAAACATCAGGTTGATTGAAGTTGAGGAAAATTCTGATCCTGCTGGTGAAAATCTAATTCCTCTGATCCTGCAAATCTTTAAGGACTGTTATGGTGTTGGTTCTTTTGGTGAGGCGGATATTGATCACATATACCGAGTTGGCAGAACTATTGGCTCAAGACCTAGACACATCCTTGTATCTTTTGTGCTATCCAGAAAAAAAGGAGTTTGTTTTGAATGCTGCAAGGATTAAAGGCCCTGTCAACTTCAATGGTAAACCAGTATTTGCCTATCCGTATTGGCCTAAGGAGTTCCTTGCAACTCAGAAATCTTTCAAGGGTGCCAACAAATTGGCTAAAAGTCTACAAATGAAAGCTTATCTCAACAAATATAACACCAGGACTCTCTCATTGCCTTATGGAGAAAAGGTCACCACTGATCCTAAAGAAGCCACCCTGTGGTTGGAAAAACTTTGTGAGGACCATGTTTCTGCTTGAATGTCTGTACAGCCTTCAAACTTGGACTTGTTTTTTTATTTTAATGTAATTTCTTGTAATATTATCAAAATGGCACCTATTTGCTTTTACTGTTTAACGTTTTTAATTTGAATGATTCCTTTGTTTGTGCTCCGTAGCATGAGAGCTTAGGGTTCCTTCATTAAAAGAAAGGACCCGGCCTATGAAGCAGTGTTAGCTGACTTAGAGCACGTATTGGTTTCGCTTTTGGATTGCGCTCATTGTCTTGCTGTTACGGTCGCTTGGTTTTTTATGCGACTGGATCGTGGCTGCAGGCTGTCTTTGAACGCTTTAGCAAAGCTGGTCAGCGGCAGTTCTGTGACTGCTTGTGGCGTCACCTTTGGAACTTGGACACAGTCTTTAATTTAGTTTATGTGGCAGTGTTTATTATGCCCTTGTTTACTTCAGCTCTGCAGGGGGTATGTTTTTCTCATGGTCAGTTCTGAGGCTGACACGCTTTGATGGACATGTAACTACTGTTATTCAACACAGCTTTTTCAATGAATAGGTTCATACTCGTTTATTAATATATGTGCACAAAATCCTTCTTTTCTCACCGTTGATATTTAGGCATTTGCTTTTGGGACATGCTGGGAATGGGTCTATTCCCAGCCTGACATAATCTTGTTGACATGTTTTAATGCTCCTTTCCAATGTGATGATGGCGATTCTATTGTTCATTGTAAAGTCACCTACCTGCTCAACATCATCGCATTGTTAGGTATGCTACCATTTTGATATTGTCCATTGTGATGTCTCAAATTTGAGAGGTAACTTGTATTTTTCTTAGCAGGTATGTGAGGATCGTTCAGCAAGACCAGATGTATGATATTGCAAGTTTCATTTCCCCATATTATCTTTGTTGTGGAACACATGTTACAGTTGTTTACTGCTACGCAACACTTTTTATGACCCTGATGTCTCTCTAATGTGTCGTGTCTTTGCGCGTTGAATTGGAGTGCATTTGTCTACAAGTGCAGATTGTGTCTATGTTAAGAGTGATTTATGTGCATTACAACGTGTAGCACTCCTGCAGGGTGGTAGAATATATGAGAGATTATATTTTGTGGCGGTATATGTTTTGAGTTACATTATTTGTGTAGCATATGGCTGCCTTAACAACTCATGCTTTGCATTAACGTGATGGCACAGGGTTTTTGGAGCATGTTAGCCCGGCACCTAGTGTTTGTAATCTATAAAGGTAGCGCTTTGGAGGCTAATGAACTTCTTGTACTCATTGGCAACAGCTACTAATAGTACCTTGTGGTTATTGTGCGAGATATGGATGACGAGGTGTGCTGCCAATGAATGTTGATACTGCTGGTTGCTAGGAACTGATGCTCATGTGATTACATCATTTTGTGTTGATTCTAGGGACTGGATTAGATGCATGCATTAACCACCTGTTGCGCTGGGGGGAGGGTTGAGCTCTTTACTCTTTTCTATGCTTTAATTATATGTTTGTATTGGCTTGTTCACAAATTGGCCCATGATATTCAAGGTTCAGTTAATATAATGGGTTTTGGATGGTAATATTGTACTGTAATAGAATCCATGTGATGTCAGTAGTGTGCTCAATATTAGGAGTGGGCTGTGTTAATTTGTGATGCAATTTTACTAGTACTTAGGTTAGGTTCTTATTTTGAATTCAGGAGGGGAGCCGGGGTTACAGGGTCTCGGTCTTCCTTGGTGTTGGATTTCAGCATTTTCTCAAGAGGGGGGAAAGGTTGTTTTTTGCTTGTTTTTGGAACACATATTTGTCTGAATTTCATGCTTTTTTACAACATGGCCATGGGTCAAAATTTGAAAGTCATGTCTTGGAATGTTAATGGAATTAATAACCAGGTTAAAAAACGGGAAGTGTTCAATTGTATGGATGACATGCTGAGTGATATTTACTTTTTGCAGGAGACACATTTGCTAAAAGGGGAGATCGGAAATGTGCAGAAGATGTGGGTAGGTTGTGCTAATGGCTCTCGTTATTCCTCACAATCTAGAGGCGTGGCAATATTAATTTGTAAGAATGAACCAGTTAAAATCATAAGGGAGTGCTCAGATAAGGATGGGAGAGTTATTGTTTTACTGGTGGAGATCCAAGGAGTCACTGTCATTCTGTTCAATGTGTATGCACCCTCTATCGATGATGGATCAGGAAGGTTTCTCAAATGATACAGGATCTGGACTTGCCTAATATCATATTGGGTGGCGACTTCAATTTGGTTAATGATCCCTTTTTTAGATCGTAGCGGGATTAGGGCAGTTAAGAGGAGGGATTATCATTACTCCTCTTTCCAGTTCTTGGTTAATGAATATGATTTAAAAGATTGTTGGTGATTAGAGCACCCTGTTTTGAGGGAATTCAGTTTTTACTCTGGTTCTCATTCTACCTACTCTCGTATTGACATACTTCTTACAGGCAGTAAAATGACTGAACACTTAAGAACAGGTGAAATTGGAAATATCACAGTATCAGATCATGCTCCTGTGTCTAACTTTGAAATTGGACTTTGAATTTCGTAAATCCTTTACATGGAGGATGAATACCTCGATCCTGCATGATAAGGATTTACTTGATAAGATTAGGTCAGAGGCTGATTTTCTTGTGACAGAAAATCACTCTGATGAACTGAGCACCAAAATTGTCTGGAAGCTTTTAAGTGTACCATGAGGGGCGTAGTTTTAGGCCTTTCAAGCGGGAAGAGAAAGAGGATGGAGAAAGTGAGGGGAGACTTGGACAGGCATATTAAGGAAGTAACTAATGACTTAGTGAGGGATCCGGGTTGCCCAGTTAAGAAGAAGGAGTTATGTAATTTGAAGCGGGTGATGAATGGGATTTTAACAGAGAGGGCGGAGAAAGAACTGTTTCTACTAAGGTGTTCCAAATTTGAGCGGGGTGAGAAATGCGACCGTTGGTTACCCTATATGCTTTGTCAGCAATACTGTGATGGTGCAATCACGTCGATTTGTGGACCTGATGGTCTAACCACATTTAACCTGGTTGAAAATAATGATGTTTTCAAACATTACTATACTACTTTATATCAGAATGAACCGGATATTACGGGTCATGGTGAATCTTTTTTAGGTTCCTTTGAAATCCCTAACGTTACAGACAGTGATAAATTGGCTGTTGAGAGGCCTATAACTAGAGATGAGCTCAAGTTTGCAATCCACAAATTAAATACAGGGAAATTACCAGGGCGGTTGGCTTACCTGTTGAACTCTACAAGAAATTGCCAGAGTCTGCTCTAGATTTATTAAGAGATATATACAATGCCTCTAAGAGAAATGGTTTATTACCACCATCTACTAATCATGCTACCATTTCAGTTTTTTTAAAGAAAGGGAAGGATAGAAATCTGCCTGCTAGCTACCGTCCAATAAGCTTACTTAATACAGATAACAAAATGTTGGCGAAGGTTTTAGCCTTCAGAATTTAACACTTGATGCATGATAATCAGTCTGGTTTTGTTAAAGATCGTAGAACTTCAAGTAATATGCAGAGGTTACTACTAACAATATCTCAGGCCCAGAACTCTATTGATGATGTAGCGGTCTTCTCACTCGATGCCGAGAAGGCGTTTGACCACATAAAATGGGACTATCTCTTTTCGGTCTTGCGTAGCATGAACCTTGGTGAAAGCTTTATCTCGTGGACTATGCACATCCAAAGGCTGATGTTAGGACAAATGGATTATGTTCTGAGCTGTTTGACTTATTGAGGGGTACCAGAGAGGGCTGCCCCTTTTCCCCTGTATTATTTGTTTTAGCTATCAAGTGTTTGGCTATAGTTCTCAGAGGTAATCAAGAAGTGAAAGGCATAACCTATTAGGGGGTTGAACAGAGGATCTGGTTTTATGCGGATGATCTATTGTTACTGTTACGGGATCTTGACAATTCTTTACCGGCATTGATGGATATTCTGGGTAGATTACATGAAGTGGCTGGTTACAAAATCGATTGGTCCAAATCAGAGGTTATACTTTTGTTGTTTTTGTGTGATAAGGCTTATATCACGGCCTGGGGCTTCCAATGGTGCGAAAAAAGAATGAAATATCTTGGAATATGGTTGACTCAGTTGATCGGGAGTATGGTGGATGAGAATATGATTGAAGTTTGTAAAGATCTTAAAATGTGTCTGGAAAGATGGGCTCTGTTAAATTTGTCACTTTGGGGTAAAGTAAATGCTCTGAAAATGACTTTTGCACTGAAGGTTAATTACATTCAAAGCATGCACCCGTTAAAAATTAGCCCACGTTATTGGAGAGATTTGGATGGTTTAATTCAGTCGTTCATTTGGGATCAGAAACCGCACAGATTTAAGCTTTGGGAGTCCAGCTTCCTTTGGAAAAAGGGGGTCTTGGTATCCCTAATTTTCATGCCTATCATTTGGCATTTTCTTGTACCGTTTTTGAAAGAACAGCCTGATGATTGGGTTATTGCTGAGGCAAGTTTTGCTGGCCCGCTAATTCCTAGAGTAGTTCTTACGACTACGAACGCTGTTAGCAAGAGAGATCCAATGACTGAATTTGTGCGAGATACATGGAAAGGTCTTTACGCTCTGATGGGTGCGGATGCTTTAAAATAGCCCAATGCTTCAATATGGTTGAATCTGGCAATTAAGGACAAGGGGAGGTCTTGTTTTGTCCAGATTGGTTTATATGTCTAGTGAACTGGATTGGTGATATTTGGAAGGATGGAAATTGGATCCCTGGGGCGGAAGTGCGTTTAAAGTGGGACATTGAAAATTTCTCTGATGTTGACTATAGACGACTGAAGATTATTGGAGAAGTAAAGTGGAATGATGATGTGAATCTTGATCTCTTTACTGCTACAAGAGGACCAGGAGAAGGGGCTGTTGCAAGTAGAGTATATAGGCATATCTCAGCAAAGTACAAAGAGAATGTCAGTTTGAGAGACTAATGGCGTCTGAGACTAGGATATAATATTTCACCAGAGCTGTAGCGTGGTATGTGCCAGAATGTGAATCTTTGTTTGCTAAATTTATGTGAGAGATCAAGACTAATAAAGATTCTTAACAGAGTTTACTGGAGTCCTGAGAGGTTGATGAAACGTGGAATGTTGGACTCCAGTGACTGCTGGAACTGTTTGAGTGAGATAGGCACCTTAGAGCATGTGCTTTGGCATTGTGCACATGTATGAGGTTTTTGGACTGATGTTTGTGGTATGTGTTTGAGAGTGTTGGGGATGGACATTGATCTGGATTTCGAAACAATGATACTAGGTAGTGATGAGTTATTGGATGCAATGTCTGTTTTGCAAAAAAAATTGTTCAGAGGAGCTTCAACCTGTAAGAGGATGATTCTGCGTAGTTGGAAGTCTCAAATTCTGCCGTTATCGGCAGATTGGATTGTTGAAATGTATAGCCTTGCAGGTTTCAAAAATGTAATTTTCAGAAGACAGAGGAAGTTGAAGATTTTTGATAAAATCTGGAAGAAATGTCTTGATATGTACTAGTTCTGTTGTATTTCTGATTAGATTGGGCTGGGGTTGGGAGTGGATTGGGATGGGTTCTATTTAACTTTTATTGTTATTTGCTGATTTCATAGGTCTTTCTATTTTTCTTTGTTACTTGTCATGTTACTTTTGTTGACTGTTGTATGCTGTTCATCCTTTTCTTGGAATAAATAAACAAGGTAAAAGATAAATGCATTTAGGAGAAAGTCCAGTCGAAAAAAAAGTGAGTTGGTGGATTATTCCAGCACCTTCACCCCAGGACAGCAAAGGATTCTCTGGTGATCTTTGTTTTCCTAAGTATGTGTATAATCAGAGTACAGCTTGATTGTAAGCATAGTTGTTTAACAGGATGAAACTGGTGAATTCTTTCAGTTAAGGGCTTAGATCCGAAGCTGCAATTGGCTTTGCTGAAGGAGCTCAGAGGCGTGAAGACCACCTGCTTCCCATGCCCAAGTCTCTGCAGATTCAGCAGCAACTCTCAGCAACATGTCATTCGCCTAGCAGAGAGCCTCAAGTAGACTCTAATCCGGAACACCAGCCGGGAGGATATACAGGCATCGATGGTCATGGCTCGGAAGGGAAACGGGATACCGGGAAGCAAGCCTTCCACTTTTTTAAGATTGAAAAAGTAGGTCTTTACCACTATCAAGACATATGGGCTCAAACTGAGGTCCGCATCAATCCACAGATTCCTCAAAGTGGGCAAAGCGAAGGCCCAAATACTGAAATCCCTGTGCGAAAATATATTGAGTTCCATGGGCCTAGTTTTGCATTCACTGTCAGCCCTTCAGTTTTACTAGGGTTGATTTTAAGGGCATTTAAGGGAATTATTCAACATACAACACTTTGTGGACGATAAGAAGTCTCTCAAATTGTTTGATGTGAGCTCTCTGCTGCCCAACAATGTCCCAAACATATGAGTGTCATTGGAATCTGCTCTGATGAATCAGAGGGTGGATACACAAATTGAAAAGAAGGAACAAGTTACTTACCTGTAACTGTTGTTCTCCAGCATAGGTCTGGCATGGATTCACATGCTCATGAATATTTCCTGTCGTCAGGCTGGGAATCCTCAGTAAAGAAAAAAACAGTTTCAGTTTCGTTTCTGAACTGTCATTCTACTAATAACCAATCACTGGTCTCTGGGTCATACTTCCCCCAGCCAATGACTGCCCTCTACCTAAGCCCCTCCTCTGGCAGTCATCTTCAGATTTGGTAGCATGTAAAGTGGCAGTAGGACCAAGAGAAGAGCCGCAGAGGGGTCGGAGGCAGGGTTCGCATGAGAATCCATGCCAGACCCATGCTGGAGAACAACAGAGACAGGTAGGTAACTTGTTCCTTCTCCAGCATGGGGTCTGGCATGGATTCACATGCTCATGAATACAAGAATACATAGCAGTACACACATGCACAACCACTGGAGGTGGCAAGGCTCAACATTAAGCATTTTAACAACTCAACATTAAGCATCTCTTACCTCCTCCCCAGGCTCACCTTCAAGCGATCAGGTTGCGCAGCACTGCTTTGCCGACTCTGGACTCCTCCCTGGAATCCCAGTCAATGCAGTAGAATCTCGTGAAGGTGTGCGTTGACCTTCACGTAGCAGCCCTGCAGATGTCCAGCAGGGGCACACCAGACAGGAACGCTGTGGTAGCAGCGATCGCTCTGGTTTAATGTGCTCTTGGACGGCGGGGCAACAGTCGGCAGTCCACGTAGAACTTCAGCGCTCTAGCCACATCCAGCAAGTGCAAAGTCCTCTCAGCCGGCGACGAAGGCGACAGGAAGAAAACAGGTAACACCAAGGGCTCATTGAGCTGAAAGTCCGACAGCACCTTGTGCATGAAGGAGGGATGCGTCCTCAGCACTACCCTCTTTTTGTGGAATGTCAGGTATGGAGGTTTACAGGAGAGGGCCTGGATCTCTCCCACTCGTCGTGCAAAGGTGATAGCCACAAGAAACGTTGTTTTCCACGACAGGAATTTCAACAGTGCCGAATGCTGAAGCTCGAATGGCCGGCCCATGAGTCTGCTCAGCACCACGTTGAGCTCCCACGCCGGGGCTGGGGCCTTCACTGGCGGGAACGAGCAGAACAATCCTTTCATGAACTCCTTCACATGGCAGTGAAACCACAGCGACGACTGCCCCGGAGTTCTGGTGTAGCGGGAGATAGCCGCCAGATGGATCTTGATGGAGGCATGCACAAGCCACGCCTTAGCCAGCGATAGCAAGTACGGTGGCACTTGAGGGGCCGTAATCTGTAGAGGGTTGATCTTCTGTGCACAGTAGCAGACAGAGAACCTCTTCCATTTATGTCCGTAGCACTTAAGAGTCGATGACGCCCTGGCCTTTGAAAGGACCTCCTTGCAGTCCACTGGGATATCGTAGCCTCCGAACTCTAGTGCTGCAGGAGCCAGGCCTGCAGGTTCAGCGATCCCGGGTCGTGATGCAGGATGGCGCCTCCTTCCCTGGCGAGAATATCTGCGTCCATTGGCGGTTTGATTGCACCGGGACTGTCTTGAGTTCACTGAGTCGCAGAAGCAATGGCAACAATGGGAACGCATACATGAACAGGCCGTCCCAGGGGAAGGAGGATGCATCGCCCATGCTCCCCGGCTGGAGAAACCTGCTGGTGAACTTCCGGCACTTGGCGTTCGTCTTCGTCGCAAATAGATCTATTTGGGGATTGCCCCATCGTCGGAATAGCATATACACTTAATCCTGCTGGAGTTCCCACTCATGGCACGAGCGCAGCTCCCTGCTGAGCGAATCGGTGATGGTGTTCTTTACTCCTGCCAGGTGGAAGGGTACCAGGAACATCCCATGGGCAATGGCCCAGTGCCACAGATCCTGCGCTTCCTTGGATAGGGCTGGGGATCTGGTTCCCCCTTGCTTCCAGATGTAGAACACCGTGGTGGTGTTGTCAGTGAAGACCCTCACCACATTGCCCTTGAGGGACAGGAGGAACAAACTGAGGGCCCAGAACACGGCTCAGAGCTCCAGGATGTTGATGTGTAGTCACCTCTCCTCCGGGAGCCAAAGGCCTCTTGTGTGGAGATCTCCGGTGTGCACTCCCCATCCTTCCAGGGACGCGTCCGTCGTCACCGTCTCCTGATGTGTCGGGGTCTGGAAGTCCATACCCACCGCTAGATGCGCGCAGTTGCCCCAGCACCAGATTGCTTGGCAGAAAGTCTTGTTGAGGGAGATGTTGCCTTCAAAACTGCCCGCTGCTTGCATCCAACGGGCGTCGAGGAACTCCTGCAGTGGTCGCATCCGCAACCAACCAGCATAGGTGCACGAGGTAGATGCACAATGACATCATGCCGAGTAGGGACTTGATGGACCTCACCATGTCCATGGTCAACAGCCGTTGTACCTTTCCCAGGATGCCCTCCGTCGGTTCCTCCAACGGCAAAGCCAATTGCGCCACTATGTCGAGTCTGGCTCGCAGGACCAGGGCATCTTGCGATGGTACCAAGTGGAATTTCGTAAAGTTGATTGAGAATCCCAGATCCATGAGCAGTTGGACAGTCTTCGCTGTGTGATCGACGGCGAGTTCTCTTGACTTTGCTCGGATGAGCCAATCGTCCAGTTAGGGGTATACGTGGATCCCCTAAAGGCGCAGCCGTGCCGCCACCGGTGCCAGGCACTTGGTGAAGACCCTGGGCGCCGACTTAAATCCGAAGGGTAGGGCCTTGAACTGGTAGTTTCGCCCTTGGACCACGAATCGTAGGAACTTTCAATGTCTCTTGAGTATGGGGATGTGGAAGTAGGCGTCCTCCAAGTGCAGCGACAATAGGAAGTCGCCCTCCTCCAGCTGTCCCAACATGTGCTGCAGGGTGACCATCCAGAATTTCTGGGACTTGATGTATTTGTTTAGACAACAAAGGTCCAGAATGGGCCGCCAACCACTAGTCTTCTTTTGGACGAGGAAGAACTGCGAGTATACTCAGGAGCCCCAGAGCCTCTTTGGGACGAGTTCAATTGCGCCCTTTTTCAGCATTGCTCATACCTCCAGAAGTAGCTGTGGCACGTGGTTTTCCTTCCCGACCACAGGTGGTAGATGGAGACACTTTCTTTTGAATTCCAGAGTGTGCCCGTGGGCCAGCTCATCCAGCGCCCAACTGTCGGTGGAGATGGACTCCCACGTGCTAACGAATTTCACCAGAAGGCCTCACACCGGGGTGCTTGGGTGGGGACCCGATGTCATGGCCTGTTCAATCTTGCTTCGCTGAGGCCTTGCTGCCTTGGCCTCCTTGGTGACGACGACGTCCTCCGGCCTTGCTGCGGCCTCTGTAGGCATCTTGCAACGATGAGCGAGCCGATTGGTGGTACGACAAGGAACCGCCACCAAATCATTTGGAGTCACCTTGAGACTTGCCTCCGGGGGTCCGAAAGGACGGCCGTTGTTGATGGAGAGAAGCCAAGGCCGCGGCCGTCTCGGTGTCCACCTTGATGGCCTGCAGTGAATCATCCACTGCCTTGCCGAACAGGTTGTTCCCGTGAAAGGACATGTCTAGTAACCTGGTCTGAACGTCCTGACGGAAATCGGTGGCCTTGAGCCAACCACCGTGGCGAAGGCAAACGCTGTTGCCCATCTGTTGAAAAACCGGTGTCGGCGATGTCCGTGGCCACCGTGATGGCATGGTCCGATGCCACCTCGCCTTACTGTAGGATTTCAAGGGCCTCCGCCCTCTTGTCATCTGGCAGGAAATTCAGGAGGGGAGCAATCTTAAACCACAGCTCCCTGACGTAGAGCGCCACGATCACAAGGGTGTTGGCCGCTTTGATGGTCTCGTCGTCCCATGGCATCCAGCTTCTTCCTCTCGCCGTCCGGTGGGGAAGTGGAAGTTCATCCCGTCGCCCCAGCCGATTTCTTCTTGGCTGCTGCAGAGACCACTGAATCCGGGGACGGCTGAGCTCTAAGGCAAATTGGGGCGGAATCCGGGACCCGGTACTTCTTCTCATATCGGTCCCTCTTTGCAGGAGCCGTGGACGGGTTCTTGAGTAGCAACAGTCCTTCGTCCCAGATGTCATCCAGTAATGGTACTGAGAGCACGGTCTTCCTCTTGGCCTCCCGTCATTGGTAGAGGAAACCCTCCTTCTGCTCTTCGGGACAAAGCTGGAAAAGTTCTGATGCCCTGGCGATCATGGCATGAAAGGAGCCAATTTGGTCGTGAGGGGAGGCCCAGGCAGAGGGTGATGGGAGATCCGTCCCATCGTTACCACCGTCGTCATCCGTTCTCGTCATCGCCGTCTCCATTCCTGTCGTCGCCGTCTCCGTTCCCGTCTCATCCCTCGGTGGAGTGGAAAGAGGTGAAGGCTGAAAAGGAGGGGGAGGATGGATTAACCTCCTCTTGTTCGGTGGGCTTCCCGACGATCCAGGCGCCACTGGATCGTCCACTGGGGATAAGAGCAACCTTGTACTTATCTCTGTACACAGGGTCTGGATAGCCATCAAGATTGCTCCCGAGTTGTCATGTGGCATCGGCATCGGTTGCGACGGGAGCAACGGCAGGGAAGTGGTGTCCTCCATTTCCTTCACAGCCCGCGGCTCCTCGTCAGCTCCCCCATTGCTCTCTACGTTCGCCTCGTCGGAATCCCTCTCGTTGGACCGGACTTCCTCAAACCTCTTGTCCAGGATCTTTGCGACGCCAGCCAGCTCATCTTCGGAGGTGTGTGTCCGTTATGCCTACCATGCCCCCCCCTCTTTCTCCTCCCGGGGTTTTACAGGGGTCTTCTCGATAGGCTGAAAAGATGATTCTTTCCGGGGTGGCAGAGAAACTCTAGGCCCGGCAGTCGTCTCCCCTGGGGTAGCCTCCACAGGCTTCGCAAAGGGCCGCCACGACTCCTTCGATCGAGGCCTAAGCCGGGTGAATCAGGGCCTTCGTGACCTTGGGCGCGCCTAAGGCCTTCACCTTGGGGGGAGGGTCGCTGCTTCGCTCTCCCTCAGCTGTCACCGTCGGGATCGACCAGGGCTTCTCCCGAAACTTACCCAGGTTCTCCGACTTCCTCTTCACCGAGCCAGAGCGTTGACTCGTGGTTGATGGCGTTGGTGACATCGCGCTCTGCCTGGCAGCCAAGGAGCCCGAACCATCGGCGCTCCCGTTGCCCACAGACTTGCAGTGCTTTGCCTTTTGTTGGGTCCCCGTCGCCGGAGCGCCCTCAAAGGTCTTAGAAGACCGCTCTGCCTTCTTCCTCTTCTCACCTGCTGCTGGGCTCTTCCCCTCCAGCCAGTTGGTGAGTCGAACGCAAAATTCCTCCATTGTCCGTTCGCACATGTTCTTACAAAACGCACAGTCCTTCTCCACGTGCGATTTGTCTTCATGAAGGCAGTAGAGGCACCGGGAGTGCTCATCTTCCTTGAAGACATTCTGCAATCTGCATCCCGGGCAGCTCCTGAACAGCTTGGATCCAACAGGCATCGTGTTTCCTTTGTCCTGGGCCATGACCACGCGAGGTAGGCCTCAAAGATCGTCCGGAATCCTCCAAGAAGTTAAAACTTGACAAAAAGTCAACCTTGAGGGGCGTAGAAAAATTCTGAAATGGGTCCCCATTGATCAGAAGTGGAATCGGTGGAGCTTGAGGCTCGATTGACCGAAAATATAAGAGTAAACTCTTCCAAAAAACGCAAAATGCAGTAAAAGCTAGAGAGCTATAGCACGAGGACTCCCAACACTTAAACTTGCGGTAAAAATAGAAAGATGGCTGCCAGAGGAGAGGCTTAGGTAGAAGGTGGGCATTGGCTGGGGGCAGTACGAACCAGAGGCCGGTGATTGGCTATTAGTAGAAAGACAGTTCAGAAACAAAACTGAAACTGATTTTTTCTTTACCGAGGATTCCCAGCCTGACGACAGGGAATATTCATGGGCATGTGAATCCATGCCAGACCCCATGCTGGAGAAGTAGTGAATACAGCCCGTCCCGGAGGACTCTGCAAACGAAAGGCTTTCTTCATGTAGGGAAGGATCCCATTTTCAGCAGTTGAAATTATCAGACAGAAAGACCCAAACCTCCCAAGGGGAATGTCTTCCTTTTTTGAGCATTTCAAAGTGATCCCGTTTCTATATTTGAGTGCACAGAAATGCCCCCTTTCTTGTGCTAATGCACAAAGGGGGTACGGAAGGTCCCCTGAATGTGCGCATTTAGATACCGTTTAAGGGCAGGGCAAAACTTTTTCTTAGCTGTAAGTCATGAGATGCACTAGCTTTGCAAATTTGCCCCTATGTGTACAAAGTCTGATGCAGAATCGTGAACTTTGATTGAAAATCACTCAACGTCCTGGAATATAAATTTTCTTTTTTTTGGCACTAAATATTGGGGCCGAATGGAATGTATTTAAGGGATCGATCAGAGGCATAGTTGCGGCTAATTTCATAGGGATATTCGTTTCTGGCAAGCAAGTGTAAAGGACACCATTTTAAGCTAGCGTATAGACTATTCTATATTTCAGATGGTCTCAACCGGTGGTTTCCAGATGGTTTATCCAGGTGGCCACCTAATCATGGCAGGTCTGGAGCCTATGTTCCTTTAAACCATTAAAAGAGCCTGGGAAGATGTTCTGATGAAACGCATGTATAGTTCAACTTCTGATCACACCATCAGGTCCACTGATTGTCTATGGTGCCAGTTTTTTGGCTTATTTTTAAATCTATTGCTTTTTCTAGGATACAAGTTGTGGGTAATTGGAAATCCCAACATGTCTTTGCAACACATGGTGCATGGTGTTGGCCAATCATTCATATACAAAGTTGTTGCCATGCATGCCCTCTCTTACCCAGCAGAAAAAGCCGCCATCTATGGTGGTCACAACTTCACCATACGTCATGACCTGGCCAGGCTTTAGCAGCAGAAAAGCAAAGAAAAGGTCCAGCAAACAGGCATGCTCAGTCTATGTCCTACAATGTGGAAATGCATACCCAACAACATGGTTTTAAAGTGGCACTACCCGTGACTTTGTCCCTTATCAAACTCAAAACATTAGGAATAAGTTACTTACATGTAACTCCTGTTCTCCAGCATTGGTATCTTTGCTGGGGAACAGGATTTACAGGTACGTAATGTATTCCTTACTCCCAACAGTACAGGATACAATCACAATAGACGCCTCACTTCTAGGTTGGGGTGCCCATTGCCAAGAGCTCACTGCAAAGGGGGTATGGATGCAAAAAAGAAGCAACTCCACACATAATCGTGCTTGAACTGCTAGTGATAAAGATGGCTCTCAATATCTTTTCAAACAGAACTGTACAACAGCAGCATGTTCATCAATACAGACAATACCACAGTTATGGCATGCAAAAACAAATGAGGAGGAACACATTTGATAAAGCTATCACTCCTATCTCAAGACATATGGCAGTGGCGTGTAAAAAGGGCAATGTATATGCAAGCAAAACACGTCCTTGGTCACACACAATCACCTGCTGAACAGCTTAAGCAGAGTGTTCCAAATAAAAAATCACAAGTAGGAAATCAAAAAAGATAAACTCAGACAGATTTTCATTCTGTGCGGACAGTCAACCGCAACAACCTACAACACAAAATGCCCAGGCTTTGCATCCAGGTACCTGCAAAAGGGGAGTCTGGGGAATGCTTTATGGATGAGTTGGTCAGGGATATTTGCTTACGCTTTTCCCTTGACACCACTTCTCTACAAAGCAGTTAACAAACTACTTTGCAAAAGGCAATGATACTTATTGCACTAGTGTGTGCACAACAAAACTAGTACCCCCACCTATTAAGTATGACGGCCCAACCACCACTCAAAACTTCAGCCAATTCACAGACTACTAACAACAACAACAACACAGCAACTTAACACACCCTTGCCCACTGACTACGAACTTAGCAGCATGGTCATTTGCATTTGTCAGCACGCTGTATGGAAATACTAAAGGAGGCCAGAAAACCAGATACAAGACACTGTCATTACAATAAGTGGAGGCAGTTTGTTATATGGCTCTTTACTTTCTAGACTCAGGATTGCTCTATAAATCCCTTAACGTACATCTGACAGCTCTGGCAGCTTACACTATATGCCTGCACAGGGTGTCTTGGTGGAGAGTTCCTGTCATTAAAGCCTTCATGGATGGAGTCAAAGGTATTCACTCACCAATTGCTCACCAACCCCTGGGAGGAAGCTCACAAAGGCTCATGGGAGCTCCCTTTGAGCCAATGCACAACGCCACCTTGAGAGATTTTACATACAAGGTAGCTTTTCTAATAGCAGTCACATCTATTTGAAGAGTCAGTGAGCTACAGGCTCTTTCGGTAACCGAGCCCTTTTTCTCAATACATAAACACAAGAGAGCTAATTTTGCACACAGGATAAGCAGTGTTTACAATTTTAAATAAATGGTGTACAACAGGCGACCATGTCAGGCAGCATTTAATTGTAATTGAACATGCTGCCTGCCATGTGAACATGTCAGGTAGCAAGTACAATGGATCCCTATGGGGTCCGCCTGCTTTATGATGCTGCACAAAGCAGGCAAACCCCATAGGGATCTTCAGCATATGCGCCAGCATGCTGGAGCATTTGTATGATGACAGAAACGCAAGTTGCAATCCGCCCCTCCTCTCCACCATACAAATGATTGACTATGTGGTGAGGTGTGAATGGAAGGCATTAAAGCCCTACTCAAGTCTTTTACACTTTTCATTCAAGTTACACCGCATACAAGCATGCGCTCCAAGGTGGTTCTATGAACACATCTTAATTTCTCACCTAAATACATTTTAAAATTCCATGTTAACCAATCAATAGAACTGCCATCTTTCTTCCCAAAACCATAAAATATGGAAGGAATGCTCTACACACTAGACAACCAAGTAGAACATAACTGCAGAACAGTTATGTTCTACCTGGATAAAACAAAAGCAATAAGAAAAACAAGTCAGTTCTTTGCACCTTCACAGTGGGCAGAGAAGATGACCCAGTAATCAAGGCCACCATTGCTAGGTGGATCGTCAAGTGCATACAACTCTGTTATTTAATGGAAAAAAAGGCATTACCATTCGCAGCAAGGGCCCACTCCACACGTAGGCAAACGAGCAAGACTAGCATTTACTGCTAATTTGCCATTAAAGGAAATAAACCATGTGAGGCTGCAACTTGTAGTTCCGTCAACATGTTTACACAACACTACCATGTCGAGAAACAAGCAAGGGTTGATTCACAAATGGGTCAAGCTGTACTTAGGAATCTTTTCCCTACTGTTCCCGTCGTTCTCCCAGCACCTTCCTTAGGTACTGCTTACTAATCTGTGCATAGCATGTGAACCGAAGCACATTCTCAAGCCTCAGAATACATTTAATGCGAGTAATAGTCCTTCTGTGGCTTGTACCTGCTTAGAGTCACATGCGCCCGTCCTGCATCCCCACAAGTAAGTTTTAACAAGGGGGGTCCTGGGAGTCTCTCTGCCAGACATTAGTCCTGGTTACGAGAGACTTACCCAGAGTCTTTAGCTCACTATCTTTTCACAGAGAAGAAATATCCCAAACATATCAGTCTTTGTCCTGCCCTGGGGCAGTCCAGCACCGAAATGCGAGGCAATTCTCCTCTGAACAAGAGTACCAACAGAAACCCCAGACACGTGTTTCGGTCTGGTTGGACCTCATCAGTAGGGTGGATCTGTGCCTCTCTAAGAATAGTGAGCAAGGGGTCCACGTCTGGATTCCCCTAGTAACTTAGGGTGAGACCCAAAGTTACTAAAATATGCAGATTTAACAAGGGGGGTCCTGGGAGTCTCTCTGCCAGACATTAGTCCTGGTTACGAGAGACTTACCCAGAGTCTTTAGCTCACTATCTTTTCACAGAGAAGAAATATCCCAAACATATCAGTCTTTGTCCTGCCCTGGGGCAGTCCAGCACCGAAATGCGAGGCAATTCTCCTCTGAACAAGAGTACCAACAGAAACCCCAGACACGTGTTTCGGTCTGGTTGGACCTCATCAGTAGGGTGGATCTGTGCCTCTCTAAGAATAGTGAGCAAGGGGTCCACGTCTGGATTCCCCTAGTAACTTAGAGAGAGACTCTGGGTAAGTCTCTCGCAACCAGGACTAATGTCTGGCAGAGAGACTCCCAGGACCCCCCTTGTTAATTTGCATATGCAAGTGACTTTGGGTCTCACCCTAGGTTACTAGGGGAATCCAGACGTGGACCCCTTGCTCACTATTCTTAGAGAGGCACAGCTCCTCCCTACTGATGAGGTCCAACCAGACCGAAACACGTGTCTGGGGATGCTGTTGGTACTCTTGTTCAGAGGAGAATTGCCTAGCATTTCGGTGCTGGACTGCCCCAGGGCAGGACAAAGACTGATATGTTTAGGATATTTCTTCTCTGTGAAAGATAGTGAGCTAAAGACTCTGGGTAAGTCTCTTGCAACCAGGACTAATGTCTGGCAGAGAGGCTCCCAGGACCCCCCTTGTTAATTTGCATATGCAAGTGACTTTGGGTCTCACCCTAGGTTACTAGGGGAATCCAGACGTGGACCCCTTGCTCACTATTCTTAGAGAGGCACAGCTCCTCCCTACTGATGAGGTCCAACCAGACCGAAACACGTGTCTGGGGATGCTGTTGGTACTCTTGTTCAGAGGAGAATTGCCTAGCATTTCGGTGCTGGACTGCCCCAGGGCAGGACAAAGACTGATATGTTTAGGATATTTCTTCTCTGTGAAAGATAGTGAGCTAAAGACTCTGGGTAAGTCTCTTGCAACCAGGACTAATGTCTGGCAGAGAGGCTCCCAGGACCCCCCTTGTTAATTTGCATATGCAAGTGACTTTGGGTCTCACCCTAGGTTACTAGGGGAATCCAGACGTGGACCCCTTGCTCACTATTCTTAGAGAGGCACAGCTCCTCCCTACTGATGAGGTCCAACCAGACCGAAACACGTGTCTGGGGATGCTGTTGGTACTCTTGTTCAGAGGAGAATTGCCTAGCATTTCGGTGCTGGACTGCCCCAGGGCAGGACAAAGACTGATATGTTTAGGATATTTCTTCTCTGTGAAAGATAGTGAGCTAAAGACTCTGGGTAAGTCTCTTGCAACCAGGACTAATGTCTGGCAGAGAGACTCCCAGGACCCCCCTTGTTAATTTCCCCACAAGTAAGGAAAGGGACAGTTAGAAAATATCTAATAAATACTTCATTGCATTGACAAAACTCACAGACATCATCATGACAAAAAAAGAGGCAATCTGAGGATGATGACACGTGAGAGATTATGGGTACTTGCACACATATGATAGGGATAGCGTGACAGGCATGCCCCTTCCTATGGTCTACATTTTTTAATTTGAAAAACATACCTAATTCTCCGAGCCATACACTTGATGGCATACTATGCATATCATGTGACTCTAAGCAGATACAAGCCAAAGAAGATGACAGTGTATGTCATGTTTATCATATACCATGCAATAACGTGTTCACAATCGATCGACTAGGAGCACTGTAATTATGTCAAAAGTGCCCAAATTATATTGTGTATGCCCACGTTGTCCCCTACATGGGCTGCCCTCCTTGCTTCACGGTTTGTAACAGAGCCTGGTCAAGCAGATAATGAATGATATGGTGATTCAAAGCCTGGGAATGATTGAGCATTTCCCTAACAAGTCACACATCCTGGGTCAGACACGGGACTAGAGGATTTCCTGCAGAGGTACATTTCTATACAATGCACGCTGGCAACTTGATTTCGCCAAGCAAATGCAGAGAGCCTGGAGAGCTCTTTCCATTTCAACGTTATCATCCTGAAGGCAATTGCTAATAAGGTATCAAAAAGCTTTTTCTGTTAGAAGCCCCTGATGAAGTCTGGATTCAAGCTGACACGAATGAATGCTGAAATGGAAAATCGGAGAATGATCTATCAGAACGAACGATCAAGAGTCATATGGAATTCTAAAAGCGAGTTGTTAACTTGCACATAGAAAGCATTATGTTTCAGGTTCCCTCTTTCTGACTGACATTAACAGCAGACTGACCAGGTGAAGACTTGCCCAGCTTTCATTAATTTACAAGGGGCGAAGAAGACTCTGTTGCACAACATAAAAAGGGGTTGGGTGATAGAAGCAGCCTTCAAGGCCTGCCTAATCTTCCTTCAGAAGTCTGCCCATAATTATTCAAGATGGGTTCCAGAATCTTAGGACCACTTCTTTTCCGGACCCTATGGTGTTGAATAAAACTGAGGATATACAGCTATCTTCCTTGTGTACACATTCTGTTAGTTGGAGATATGTCAGAAACACACCCTCAGGGAGGCTATTAGATTTCTGCAATTACTTACAAGAGATAATACCAGCAGGGGACCATATCTGATCACAATATAGTAGTCCCTGACAGGCCTGCAAAGACCAGAAGATAGATTTCCCCCCACTTTCAAACTGTGACAAAACCACAGAGGTTCGGAGTGAACTTTCTTAACCATTACCCTAGTGCTCGTTAACCAGCCACGATACCAATCCAAAACTCTGTAGGGAGGGTTTTGTTTTTATGAAAGGAATGTCTTTGGACCTACACCTGATTTTATATTGTTCATTTTATTCGGGGTATTCTCCAAGTGCAAACCTAGCTTCAGGAAGCAATCGACCCCTGTATATCACAAGGGGTTACATACATTCATTAGAGGTTGCGGTGCGGGGACAATGCTTATAACATAGCATTTATTAATGGCATACCATATAGGACAGCAAGAAATAGTTAACATTTAACGTTAGTGGGGAATGTTTTACAGCGCTGAACTGTGTGGGGCTGTAATAAGGTAGTGTGCTGTAAAGTGTGGTCTTCAGAAGCGATACTGGGCTGGTTGGGAATGGGGGTGTGTCTTGGAAGTCTAAAAATTGGCATCTTTCAGGGGAGGTTCTACATTTATTTTATGAATTGCCTGAAGGTGAGTGAGCGTCGGATGTTTTTATTTCTCCAGCATTGGATCTTTCATGGATTCACATGCTCTTGAATGTTCCCCTTCATCTTGCTCGGAATCCTCTGTAACATTAAATTAGTTTGCCTTTCCATCTCTAAACTGCTTGTCACCCCTATTAGAGTCATTAGAGTAAGAGGTTATCTTTTGTCCACCAATGCAGAGCACTTACCACCTTTTTTCACACTATCAATGGATCGTCCCATGTGGCCAACACCTAGGACCATTCTGTGTGAGCTACTGCTTGATGCATCGCATGTTTAGAGATGCATGTAGGACTTTGTAGATGCAGGTCACCATCATACCTAAGAGTTTAATTACCCTTATCACTATTATTGGGCCACCTGCATGGAAATAGCTTGTTCTGTGTTTAGTTTTGCAACCGGGAACTCTTTCTTCTGCGTGGATCTCAAGCCTCATTACATGTTTGGTGGTATTTCTGTGGTAAATAAACTGACATCCCACCAAATGGATTCCCTGTTACTACAACTTGGCCTGGCGGAATTATCACCGGATTACAAATGGTGGTAAGAAGTGTTAATCCCTATTTATTGATGTTCGTACCATGGGAATTTCAGTGGAATTACCGCTGGCAGTAATTCTGCTGATTTGGCTATTTTTTGGTGGTTAAAGGGAGGAATTACCTCCAATATTCTGCTGGAGGTGTTTCCTCCATCTTATCTCAAACCCTGTAGTTCGGCAGTGCGGTACTGCAACTCTGTTACCACTGCATTACCACTGTTTTTGGCCACGCTGCTGAACTCGTAATGAAGCTCTTGATTTGTTCTCATTTATAGTGAAACCGGGCCAGAATAGGCGGTTCACTGTCTTTTGGGTGTTGAACAAGCAGCTTGCCTGCATATACCCGTTATTGGCTAGTTGTCCAGATAAGGGTAGATGGGAATGTTCTTCCGTCATAGGTGTGCCGCCACCACCGCAAACACCTTTGTGAGCCGATGAGGTGCCAAAGCTCTTCCAAAGGATAACACCTTAAACTAGTGATGGCATGTTCCAGTTTGAATCTTAGTAACCTCTTATGGTCGGAGAAAATTTAAATATGAAAGTATGCATCTTTCATGTCTAGGGTGGACATGAACATGCCCCTTTTTAGAAGAGAGATGACTTCCCAGAGTGTGGGCATCCTGGACTTCTGAGGTTTTATGTTTTTATTTTTTGCCAGCCTGAGGTCTACGGCTGGTTGTTTTGTCTTGCCTTTTATGGGTACTAAGAAGTAAAGGGAATAAATGCCCTTGTTTACCTGCATTAGAGGGTCTTCTTTGATGGCATTCTTCTGAAGTAGTGCCTCAACTCCCTTCGCTAGTAATTGTTGATGCTCGCGTGGGATGATTATCTGGTACGGCATCAGGATTTTGGGTCTCTCTAACAACTCTACACAGTAACCTTTTGCAACAGTGTCTAGGACCCAGTTATCCTAAATGATCCTCTCCAATGAGTGGGTGAATGATGTCATTCATCCCCTTATGGGAGTAGCACGAGAGGGGACCTGAACGCCTAAGTTATTGCTTGGCAGAGGAGGATGCCCCTCTGTGGGTTTGTCCCTTTCCTCTGGCCTTCTCTCTGATCCTGTCTGGTGGGGTGGCGGGGTGGAGTAGGGCTGTTGCTGGTGTTGCAAGCCCACCTACAAGCTTGCACTAGTTTTTTTCTGTATTCACATTTTTACTGAACAAATTCAGAGTTGACAATCAAAGATAGTACATACCAATATAAAAATAAACAGCCTTCCCCCTATTTAGTTTGGTGAACAGAACAGTTATTTACAACTCCAGAAACCTCCCCCCCTAATCTTTTTGTGTAGGTTGCATTTCTTATTCCTGTACATAATCACCTTTTCTAGCAAAGGCATTTTCTATAAATCCTCCAACCATGCTGAGGCAACGGGAAAATACTCACCCTTCCAATCCCACAATATAATTTTCTTTGCTGACAACGATGCCCTATAGAACCAGCACATTTGTGAGAATGATAAATCTTTTACTTGATCTTCCTCCCCCAAGATGATGGTCGGATAATCATAATCAACATTTAGCCTTAAAACCTTATTGATTTTCTGTGTTATATCGTTCCAGAACCCACCCTGTGTTTGCATCTCCAACAAGAAATTTGATACGAGCCTTCTCTTTTCATAGAGTCTCGGTGGTGTCCAGTATACTCTATTCGATAATTGGATTTGTTTAACCCTTTCTCCTAGGTTTAGCAATGTCCACTGTGCATTTCTGCAAATCTTTTCCCATCTGCCTGCATGCATTTCTGATCCAATAGTTTCAGACCACTTATTTAGTAGACTTTCATTGTCCAACTTGTATTTTGACAGATTTTTATATACTTTTGATGCTATATGGCCATCCACTGGGAATTCTTTCAACCAGTCCGCAAGGTCTTTGTTCTGACATGGAATTCTCTATCTGAAAGCCCTCTCAATTTACTGTATTCTGTGTAGGTGCAATCTTGCAAACCTCTTCTCACAGTCAATTTATTGTAAGTGATCAATTTCCCATCTTTAGGCAGGTCCCCAAACCACTGCATCCCACACAGGAACCAAATTGGCCAAAACAGTATTTTCCCATTAAGTAAGAGCTTAGGATTCCCCCATACTGAAGATTTCGTTGAGCAAAAAATATCTTCCTTTGTTAACTCCCCAAGACTCTGCCAGCATTGCCTCAAAAACTTAATCGGCGTGTACGTTTTACTTCCTCTTGCATCCTCCGTTGTTAGAAGCGCTCTGGATGATGTCTGGCAAAGCTTGTGCTAGTTGATTGTGAATATTGTGTAGTTGACTGGTTGTATGTGGTTTTACAAAAGGAACAACTATTGGTCAGTGAGCCTCTTGGCTAGGAGGCTCTATCTGATACCTGACCCAGGGTCTTAAGGGTGTTGTTGTCTTTTTTAGCGCTTTCCAGAGCTTCATTGACCGCCCTCCCAAGTAGTGCATATTCCTATATTGGCTTACCCAATAGGGTAGATTGGTTCTCTGCTTTAAACCCTGTTCCTCTGAGCTAAGGGTGGCGTTTGATGTCTCTGTAGTGGCTGGGGCATTCTTAATTATGGCATTTGCCAACTGTTTTCCAACCTGATCAGTCTTTCAGAAGGTACTCGGGCACTCTGCAGGGATAGGTTTCTCTAGTTCCTCCATATCGTCGCGCTGTGACCTATTGTATCTGGGCATCAGAGCTATGGCACTAGCAATCCTGATGCTATAGGCTGCAAAGGTTGCTGCCTTATGCCTAAAGTAATAGATGTGCCTACTCTTTGTCCGGTGAGCATTTTGTGATTGCTATAGGGGCATTTGCTGCTCTCTTCCTGGCCAAAGAGTCAGGTGCAAGCCGACCGCTGATGTAAATAGGATCGGCGGAGGATGTTTCGAATTACTTGTTCGCTATGGGTTAACAGCTTTGGGGGAGACTGGTTAAGTTCAAGAGGGTATGATCCTATTTTTTATTGAGGTCAATAAGGGATGCAATGTGATACCTGCTTCTTCTCCTCCAGAATATCCTCTATACAATCTATGTCCTCATGCAGTTCCTGGAGGAGGATACTTAATCGTTCTGCAGCTCTACTGAGTAGACCTGTATACTACAGATTGTCTTCAGTTGGGGAGTAGGTAGCCAGCGGGTCCACCTCATCAGGGACATCATGATGTAATCATTAGGAACTATACATTCCTGGTATATCTGATGGCAATCAGTATGCCCTGTGTCCTCATATTCATCATGATCTGAAAATGGGCCAGTGAGACCTTCTGCCTGGGCCCTCATATCTAGCTTTATTTTTGGGGGGCTCCCCATGTGTGGAGAGTAAATGTCTTTTCTCTAGTGTTTCATGTTGATCTATTTTGGATATGGTATCCCTGGAATCCTGTATTGACGATTCCTGTTGGTGTCGGGGTGATTTCCAATGCGGTAGAAATCCGCATGGCGGTGATACATTTGTATTTTGGCCTCTACATTCTTGGCGTTGGTATCGCCCTCCTCTTACCACTCCTCTTCGGAGTCACACAAGTCTACTAGGGCCTTCCACTGTAATGCCAAAGCAAGTGTTTTGCTACCCTGCAAGTACGTTTCCCTCGACAAGATCAGTGTCGAAGTTGTGGTAGTGGGTGTTGAGTGCCTTGAAGCCCACTTTCCTGTATGTTTCTTCTTCTACAAAGCATGTGACACATGTTTGTCTGTACCCACCTCAGCGGCTGTTGGGCTCAATGCTAGTGAAGTTGTGTCTTTGCATCTATGAGTTGAGCTTCAGCACTCAGCACTTTTTTCTTGACTTTCTCCATGATGTTTTTTGTTTGTGTCTATGAGACTTTGCAGCCTCACGATGACCAGGGGACCTCTCCCTAATGCATCCTGAGGTTGAGCCATCTGCACTGAGGAACCGCTGCAAGGCTTGCTGGTAGATGCAGCCTTAATAGGCTGTTGAGGCTCGGTGTGTCGATCGACAATGCTTTGGCTCCAAAAACCAGATGAACACGCATCTAATGGCGTGGAAAGGTTCTACGTTGTGAAATTGCTGCCAACCAATGATTAAAACAAAATAAACAAATCAGAGGAAGTTGAAGTATGAGGGGATCTTGTGTACATATACACACATAGGATAGGGCTAGTGTGACACGAATACCTGTGATTGCCATATTTTTTCAAATTTCGAAAAACATATGTAATACTCCGAACCAACCATTAGATGGCAGCCTATGCATAACATGTGAATCTATGGAGATTCACAAGGCCCAGAAATGATATACCAAGGTATACTTATCTAAATATAGTCAACTACCTTTCTTGGGCATAATTGCTCGATACTGTCTGTCCTTGTTATTTACTCTTCCTCTATCTTACTTTCTCGCCTTTTCGAATCTCGTCTTTCTTTTTTTCTTCTTCGTTATAGAACTTATCGGACCCAGGACATTTGCCTAATATATTCTAGGTGATTAATTGATCAGCATACGATATGATATGGCATTTATAATGCGCCTATACACAAGTGTTTCAAGGTGTGACGAGGCAAGGGAAGGGAAACAGAGGGAAGACAGAGACAACGATCCTACTAGGCCATGTGACATTGAGATCACGCAAGTGCAGGGGAGGGGGAAGAGGAAAAGTCCAGGAGGAAGTGGAGGGGGCAGTGCAGTACATAGGATAGCAGTAAAATAAATAAAGACAATAAGTATAAAGTGCGGCCAGCTTGTGGCAAGTGCAAGGGTAAGTGCAGACATCAGGGGTAAAGTGCTAGTAGGGGCTGTAGGGATACAGAAACAGTCCCCAGTTGCAAGGGTTGCCAGGGGGGCAATGCAGGTGTGCAACAGGTGGGGAGGGGACCTGGGCCCGAGATCCAAGGGTAGTCTGGTAACCAGTGCAGTTTCAGAATCAGCCAGGAGATCAACAGGGGAGAGGAGGAGAGAAAACAGAAGCAAAGAGGAAGGTCTTGAGGTGCTTCCGGAAACAGAGATGGTTCTCCTCAAGTTCCAGAGAGGCAGGGAGGCTGTTTCAGAGGGAGGCCTCAGTAGAAGAAAGAGATCTACCACCAACTCGCTGATTGGGGAAGCGACTGACCCTGAGGGAGTTGGAGGCTGATGAGCGAAGAGCTTGAGACGGAAGATATTTCGGAAGAAAGAGTTGAAGGTATTGAGGTCCCAGGCTTCAGAAGGCCTTGTGGACAATGCAGAGGGTTTTGAACTTAATCCTCGCCGCCACTGGGAGCCAGTGGAGAGATTTCAGTCCTGGATAGATACGATCCCTGGGCGTGAGGCCAAGGACAATTCTCGTACTCCTGTTTTGGATGAGTTGCAGGAGGCGGAGAGTAGAGGCAGGCAGATTTAGAAAGGGGCTGTTGCAGTAGTCCAGCCTAGAGAGAACCAGAGCTCTGGAGACAGTGAGCTGCTGGGGGAAGGAGAGAAAAGAAAGAATACCTCTGGGGAGGTGCAGCTGGTTGTGTGACTTCTTAGAGAGGTCAGAGATGTGAGGAGAGAAGGAGAGTGTGGAGTCGAAGGTGACCCCGAGGTTTTTAGCCTCACAGGTGGGAGCAGGAAGAGGCCCAAGAGAGGCCGGCCAGGTCGTACTTGCATTAAGGCAGAAATCATTGGCGCACACCACTCCTGGATGGCGGACAGACAGTCAGAGATGAGAGAAGCCTGAAAATGAGTTGAGTGTCATCCGCATAGCACTGAAAGTTGGGGCAGAGAGTGACATTTGCGGTGGGCAAGAAGCGCCAGGTATTGGTTGAACAGCAGAGAGAGAGGTTAGACCCCTGTGGAACATAGATAGAGGAGAGGAAGGACCCAAGTTGGAAATGGGAGGCTCGATCATAGAGGAAGGAGGTCAGCCAAGCCAGGGCATCAGATACCCAGGTTATCACGGAGACGGTTCAGCAGGATGGCATGGTTGACCGTCTCAAAGGCAGACGAGAGATCAAATAAGATGAGGATACAGGGGGTGTTGGAATCAAGATTGGAGCGCAGGTCTAGTAAATAAGCTTTTGCTATTTCTCACCAACTAAAAAAGGTTATTGTAATTGCTACTTATTTCAATATGCATTGTTCATTGTCCAGGATTCAACAGTGTTTGAAGATTTAATCCCGAGTTACTGTCTGATATACTCTGAAAAGTTTGCCAATACAATTTGTTAACACATAAATAAGGTGTAGGGTTTTTAAAAACCAAAACAAATTATTCTTATGGGGTGGAGTCTTACTGTTCACTTTAAGCGCAACGGGCACTCCTTGCAGCTTTTTATGGACTACAGTAAGGTTTGTAAAATGATACATAAAATCAAGTGTCCACTTAATTATGTACCGTGCAATTAAAGTCAGAATAGGTCTACTTCTTTTTGTACATCTCTAATGAAAACAAGGAAGTACGCGATCCAATTACCTGTGTAGTTTCCACAGTCGTGACCTTTGTTTCCCCAAAGTCCTCCTGTTCTGCCTTCGAGGTACCCTCTGCTGTCTTCACCACTGATGACGCGGTGCCCACTGTCACCGTCTTCTGAAAGGACGTCTGTGGAAGGAAAGCAGACGAGTCAGTCCCCGTCACCTGGACTCACATAGGGGAAGCTTGGCAGCCCATGCAAAAGGCACCCCAGCATCCTGTGCCCGCAGAGGAAGCACCCTTCAGCCCCCTAGCCTTATAAAATGGGCTTTCATGTTCAAAAGGCAGAGGGATTGTGAAGCCAGCTGGGGGTCCCTGAGATCAATGTATGTGGCATCAGAGCCCATTGCCAAGAAACTATAGGATCCCCGTTAGAGACCTGTAGGAAAATGCAGAGCAGCTGTATCCTGTGTGCGAACACTGTGGCAGAAATAACTCATGCCATAGACTCGGGCACCAGGCAACGGAGTGGTGGGCATCTGGGGGTAGGCCAAAAAATCAGTACCTGCTCTTTTTGACTGTTTCTAAAAGCCGGTTGCAGCATTCCAACTAATCCCTATTTGGGGGTAATTGCAGTGTCTGCCCACTCCGCCACATGAGTTTGCAATAAACGGGGCGTTACCACGGCCGTAAGCGTGTAAAAAGGTGAAACGTTAAATGTGGGGGAAGCACATGCAACATGGGTTACAAAACTGGAGCCCCTCCTGTAAAATAAATTGTAACAGTGTGGCTGAAGTTTGTGCCCCTGATAAAAGTGTCAAAATCCCCCACAGCCCCAAATTCTGGTAGGACTCGGGGCTTAAGACTGGTTGAGCGGTTGAATGATACACCAAAAAGTTGTGGGGGACTTGGGTTCCAGGTCAAAAATAAGGCACCTTGAGCCCCATGTACGTGAGTGGACACAGTGTCCGTCTTTCGCAAGGCAGCAAGGAACTGCATGGAACCCATTTTGCACATGACCCCATTGGGTTAATTGCTGAGCTGCATGCTGGACCGAAAAGCACACTCTGTCAATTTACAGCGACCAGAAGACTTACAGCCCGTCTCTAACATGAGCACTGAATCCAGGACTCGATGGGGCAGGATTTAGCTGCTGACACAGATGTTTGACTGCCTTCCTGCATGACCTAACTCAAGGTAATCATGTTTTACGACAGGGCATATATGGTTGCTTTAGCTTTGCGACAGCGGGTGCGAGCATTATGCTATCGAACGAGAGAGAGCGAAAGACAGAGAAATGACAGTGAAGGAGTATCTTCCTTAGTGCAACTAGCAGCTAGACAGAGGCAGAAGACATCATTAGCATGCTGCAGGCCAGGGTGCAATTTGACATTGTTTTCAATGTCTGCAAGTGCAAGGGGCGCAAAATTCATTGTTGAAATTCTTTTCTCAAATTGGTTATTTGTGTGCACTATGTATCGTACTTTACCTCTGTGCATACACTGTCTATCCCGTTTACAGTTCATATCCCCTTGCGTATATTTCCCAAAGCCGCCAGTGGTATAGGGCAAAAATATGCAATAAACTTGATTTCGTATCATGATTTTTTCATGTACTCTTAAAGTACCGAAATAGCTGATATGTTTTACTACCAACTGTGATGAATCCAGGGAGTTCGACCCTAGTCTGCACGAAGGAGCCACCCTCTTTGGGAGGTGAGCCTGCTACGCAACACCCTGGGGACAAGGAATGCCCTAATGGCAGCAACCTACTCCCTCCCCGTTCCTTACTGTCTGACATGTTTGTAGGATATATGGGGGACTAAGCAGGACCATTATGTACTGTATCCCTTTAAGGTGAGCGGCTGGGTTTCTGACCTGAATGTGGTGCCATCTTTCACTGAACACCCGCATTAACCACGTTGCTTCTCCCAATCCACAGAGGATCTTAAAATCAGCCACAAAGACAAAGAGGAAGGAACATCCGCTGAGCAGGACAAAGCTCAGCCTAGCAGAATCGCGCAAGGGAGGAGTCCCGAGTTAGACGTGCGCTGAGGTGGGAAAAGGATGTTCGAGCTCTGACGAAGGTGGTGAAAACTGAGGCAGGGTGCACCGTCTTCACCGCTAACAAAGGGAAACCAAGACAGCAGATGCGGCTAATTGCCACATGGGGACGCTAACCCAGACCTAAGGCCAGGATGGGCGAACCAAAGAACTACCCAGGCCAGAGGAGCCCATAGTCCGAGGAGGGCTAACTGAGGAACAGCATGGGTGAGACACATCTATAGCCCGCAAAGGGCAAGTTAAGAATCTGCTCGGGCTAGATGAGCTCCTAGTTCTCAAGGGGCAAGACAAGGCTGGGGCTAGAGGAGCCCATATCCCGAAGAAGGGCCAAATGAGGAACCGAAGAGGCGAGAGACTTTCATCCACAATGGACAAACTGCGAAACCAGGAGGGCTGCAGATGCCCAAGGAACCACAAGGGTCGGGAAGTCTCGTAACCTCCGCAGCCCCAGTGGAGGCGCTGAACAAGCAAGAGACACCCACAGCCTTCGAAAAACTATCACAAACTGGGACGAAGAAGGTCATGGCCTTCCCGATGGCAAAGAGAGAGAAGCGTACAACCTGCGAGACCTGAACCAAGAAACTGCAAGAACCGCAGACGACTGTAGCCTGAAGGGGGTAACCCGCGAACAGAAGGGCCGAGATGCCCATTTCCTAAGAGGAACTAACACGAGTGGGCCTGGAGAAGCGCACCGCCTACCTGAGGCCAGAGATCCAGAATGTCCAGGAAACCTCAGAGATCTGCATTCTTGGTGGTTGCCTTTCCGAGACCTAAAGGACAAACACCAGTATTCCTGAGACGGGATAAACACAGGCACCTGGAAGAGGCCTTATTGAGCAAACTTGTTTGAGACATTTTGTTTATTTAAAAAGACACTTTCCTTTGGAATTTAGGAGACTCTAAGTTTGTCGGGAAAAGACTCTACTTAAGAGTCTTCGGAGACTTCATGCACCAATTCGTGGGGAGTCAGAAGCCACCCTCCACTATAGTTCCCTGGGTGGAGTAACCCTGAGAAAAACATCAGCTTAGAATTATTTGTATCTTCTTTTTTTTCCAGAGCAGGCTATAGGGATCAGTCAGTTTAGATTTTCGACCAACGACTTTTCTTATGTTGACGAGTACCTTTTTTATTGTTTTGTAACGGAGGAAATTCATCTTAGCAATAGGCACTATAAAACGCTATCTTTTAAGTTTTCTAATAAAGGTCTGTTTGAATTATGTCTTTTTGTCCATCTCCTATAACTTTCTTAGCTCACAACTTGATTAGAACTAAACGGTATCAATCTCTAAATGGTGCAAGTGTAAGTCTAAACAAATAGATTCACAGGTTACACAGAAATGTGATCAGTGGGAGCAATAGCCCACCAGCTACCCTGTAAGCCAGATAAATCCATCCAGCATTCATTTTCCTTCAGCGTACATCAATTTTACTCCCTCGCACTTCCCTCCATGGTACTCCTAGCACTTACCCCGTGCCCTAATCCCGCCTCTCTCTCTGCACTTGCACGTTCTGAATGCTCACAAGGCCTAGTAGGACCGCCTCTCTTTCTCGTTGTTATCATACTTGCATTTAATTCCCATGTTCCCTCCCCTTTGCCCTGTGGGCCCTTTGAAACATAATTTACTTGATGAGTGCATTACAAATGCACAATAAATAAATAAAATAAATAAAAATGCGTTACACACAACCTTTTCATAGCAGAATGCTGTAGTAAACGAGGTAGGCTTGTATTTTTTTAAATTACTGTATTTCAAAACCACTTGCTGCCCAGATAAGAAGCCTTCTCATACTTGGGTTCAAAATGCAGTACCCTGAAATATAATAAAAAGATGTCCCCAGATGGCATTGCTGGATAAGGAATAAAGGATACGGCATCTATGACTTCAGCTCTGATCCGCAATAAACAGCGCGGTTTTTAAGGGGATGGGGGGGTGTTATGGACAGGGTGCTTGAGAAACGCAGCTGCATGACACCCCTGTAGGGTTCCACAGTTACAGCTACACTGAAACAAGGATTGAATGTTCCTACTTCACAGTTCACACTGGACTTGGATTGTTTGTAGGTCTATTTTCCGTTATGCTGCTTATGATTCGCAATTCGTTGGAAAGCCTGCCATCTAGCGGTCAACGCCAGAAACACATTGGCAGCTCAATCAGAATCTCCAGTTACGCGTGGAAAGTGACCTATTTGCCCATATGATGCATTTGAGCTTTAACTTCTTTAAGTTTTATAATTTTTCAAGCTAAAGATAATCCTGATGGTCAGATGTGAACGAAGCTGAAAGCTATGCATGCAGCGCTTTTAAAAGGTAATGTTCTGGTGTCCAGCAAATACGTTGATATATTTATTTTCTTGCTATTTTACCCGGATCGTGATTCGAACCTGTGTTCCGCCGCATTGTCTTGCTTCCAAGACAAACGCGTTGCCCTGGAGCTACACTTCCCGCCTTATGTCTAAATGCCAGTGCCAGTGTCAATAGTCAGTGTGCATTGTGTTTCTCAATTGCTTCTTTGAGCATGACGAAGTGGTCATCTGTGGATGTCAGGGGTGAGACATTATTGTTATGCTAGCACTGCTGGATGTTTTGGCCAACACTATATGTGTGTGTGTGTAAATGTCTCCCCATATATGCCTCTCTCATCAATCATATTGCTTTCAGGCCACCCGCAGGATCGTAAACACACTGAACTGGGAATGGCAGGACAGTGGTGAGAGTGCGAGTCACGGAGTCAGGGGTATTCGCCTGAGAGTTGAGGCTACAAGCCCCCTTTCTCTTGCAATCAACCTCTCCTGAGCGCAAACTAAAGCAAACTCTGCTGCAGAAACGTTGCTGCAGCGTCGGATCGAATTTGACTGAAAGTAAAACGGCTGTACAGGACTACTGTACTACCTGGCCACGTTATTTTCTGCTTCTTAAATTGGGTATCGACCGAGTAGTGTTTATGGAAAGCTTGAGCATGAGGCTAGTTTTCTGCCTTGCATATGTCCACAGTAGTTACATGATTTCAGAATACCAAGAATGCCGCAGGGCGGGCTGACGAGGCGTGGGTGCTCATGGCGGCCCAGCTCAAATTGATGCTAGGGGACCCCCTTGCCTAAGGTGAGAAAAGCTGTAAGAGGCTGCTGTGGGGTGCACAGATTATAATAGAGATTTGTGCATGCCATCAACCCCTCCCCTTCAGCTGCACAATGCTACATAAAGCAATGGAGTAGCTGCACAGGAAGAACAAAGAAAGGCAACCAGCGTGGAGCTGAACTCCGAAATGACTAGTTAGCAATGTGCTAATGTAGTCAAAACTCGGAGTAGAAAGGCAGCAATGTGATGCGCACCGGCAGGCTGCTGGATACTGCAGAGCCAGATGGTGTCGAGTCGACGTCCCTAAGGTGACAGCAAATGCAGCTTGTAACATGCCCGTTACAATGTGCATATTTAGGAAACTGACAAATAAGCCCGTTGCTTATTATAGGACTGCCCACATCGGAGCAACTGCTCGGGGGCACATTTGAACTGATACTATTGAAAAGCTCCGCCACCTTTCCCTGTGCTTAACCCGGCTTCTGTTCTCGTCCTCTGCTTTTTTCTTCAGATTTCGCTAGGGCAATTTCTGGCAAAAGAATTGACGATATGAGGCACTTAGGGGCTAATTTACTCTACTATCACAATTTTCCCCATTGGACTGCATCATCAATGTATCTCAAAATATTTGAATGAGAGTTTCCTGTCAATTGCAAAGTAGTTTTAAAGACATTGATTCGAAAGAGGCATCAATGGAGTCAAATTGGCCAGGAGTATAAATCACTCAGTTTGGTGATGTGGTCTATATACAAACTAAGAGCTGTGTAAGATTATTCCAGGGAATTTCCGGAGGGCCTCCCAGAGATCTTGAATAGAGGTCTGGAAGTATATCTTTTGAACTCATGTGGATGTCGCACACCATTTTTTGGGGAAATAGATGACAAAGTCTCCTAATCACAATGCCCCTATGAAAGACTGTTGTGATGAGACCCTTCTGTGATAAGAGCCCCCCCCCTCCCACCAGGGAAGCAGAAGTGCAATTTATTAAAGCCTTGTAAATGGGTTTGGTAAAGGTTGTAGCAAAACAAATAGCGCAAACCGAATTTGGAGGATGCTCTTGACACGTGATAGGTATGTGGAAACAGGCATCTTCCAAATCCCACGTAATGCCAGCGGGAGCGCATGCGCTTTGCTACGGTAAGCAAAGGGTTCCAATAAAGAAGCCCACCTTCCAAGAAGGGCCCATGCGACGCTACTGATGGCTGTCCTGGACCTTCTGCAGGGGCTCCAGACTTCCATGCGGGATAAAGGATGATACAGTAGCCCGACTCGATAATGATTGTCTTCGGTTGGTATCATGGGAAGGTCACAATTTTCCCACAAATATGTCCCCATGACTTAATATTGACAAAAACCTCCTCTGCAAAAACCTTTCAATACCAATCTGTCCAACCTTGACACAAAACCTCCATACAATACGATTGACAAGAAAATAAATGGGCGATCCAACTATCAAGATCCACCCGCTTTGCCCCCATTGATGCCAGGGCGGGGTTCATTAACTATTTGAACTCTCGTCCCATTTTGGGGCTGCATGCTCAGTGGTTTGTTCTGTCAGTCTTTTCATGTCTATATTATTGAATGGAGATTTGAAGTGCTTTCAAATTCATGACATGACCCCAGGCAGTATAGAGGCTGGGGAAGGTTGCATGCCCGAATAAAGGGAGATGGATTGCACCCTTAACAAGGGGACAGTTGGAGTTTATATGGTCTTTCTTGAAGTAACCAAATGGAAGAGCTGCACCAATGCACACAATGGGACCTGTCTTCTGAGGCTTCTTAAAGTTTAGAGGCATTCCAAACCTTTTGTAGTTTAGGAAGAGATAGTAAACCAGCCATGCAGAGAAAGATAGACTTCAGATGCTATGTGCCCGATACTAACATTGGAGAATCCACCTGCTAACTCCAAGAAAAAGTCCTGCATGTCCCTCTATGGTCGCTAATGTATGTATTCTGATAGTGCCTTAATGACTGACAGGGCCAAGAAGGCTCCCACCAGTCCTTAGAGGTGGGATCTATGGAATCGCTACACATGTTGGGTAGACCAAAAACCGAGGGAGTGGGGGGAGTGGGAGTCTGAATCCAAAGAAGGGGCAGGAGACCTTAAAATAAAGGAGAGAGGGGGTTACATCCAGAGCACGGGGGACTCCCACTGGGAGCACTGCCATTCACACAGATGAATCTCTGGACCACCTTATCTGGTTCTTGATTGACTCTCAACAAGGGCCATCCCAATCTGGCTTCAGGTGGTCACACTCTGGTGACCAGGATCGAATTTTAGGAACACTGAAGGCTAACAATGACAAGAGTAACAGGTTTGTGGCTGCGCTCTGGCATGGAGCATTTCCTGCCTCTCTAGATAGACATCTAAAGGGAAAGATGACTAAGACTGCACTTTCCCTTGCGGGTAGACATTTAGGTCTAGAAAACTTTTTTTCTGAACTATCATCTCGTAAAATTGCGGAAAAATCTATATATTAGCCTGGGATTACACCTTGCTTACAGGGCTTCATCTGAACCTCGTCGGATAAATAGAACGGTACCGGTTTCGCTGTGATGCCGAGCACGGTGCTAATGCTGTCAGCAGCAAATTTACAATTTCATCACGGGCAAAGAGTGTGTCGAATGGAGGTTTCAGCTTTGATTATCTGCATTGGTCTGGTGCTATGCCATCACGTCAGTTACACATTTGAGGCGCAGGTGCTACTAATCTGTAGCTTTCATAGGAATGACGCCATTTTAGATTCTTAGAACACTGCATAGAGTTATAATGTGATGGAGGCAGCGAGTTCTCGATGAAAGATCAGGAGATCGAGCAGGCATGCTGGGAAGCTGTTTGCATTCAGGTTACAGTATAGCAGAGCTCTGCCTGGATTGCCTGTAATCCAGGCAGAGCTCTACCATACTGTAGCCTGAATGCAAACAGCTTCCATGGTACGACCCTTGTGAAATGAAAAGAATTGGTACAGTGTTTGCAAGCAAAGGAGGCAAAGTCCCTTAACAGATCAACCAAAATAGCACTGAGGTCATGTGCTGATAGATGGGCAATCAGGATGGAAGGAAGATAAAGCGGAGGGGGGATACAACAAGCGGCCTTCAGTAAGTGCCTACGAGATGTCTGCTTTAAACTAAAGAAGCGATTGCGGCTGCGCACCATCAGGAGGCGCTCTACCCAACACAAATGTGCTATTTACTCTAGTTTTTGGATTGAGCACTGCACGTATGTGGACAGGCCAAAGCATTTTGCAGAGAATTTGAGCATTTCATTTTCACGCAGGCACACAATAAGAAAAAAATTTAACTAGACACCCAAAAAGTGTCTTCGAGTGTAGTTGCTGCTAATGGTGTTTTGTATCTGAGATTTAAAAAAAAAAACACTGGAAGGCAGAAGGTAGATTCTATTCTGTGCCTTCAAGAGCAAATATGGGCAGGAAATTGGAAGAGACAGGAGAGATCATAAAATGTCACAAGAAGTCCGCATGACTGCTGCTATCAACTGGCAACAACGTAGCTCCTATTGTAATATTCCCTCTAATCTTACTGGTGTGTCCTTTCCCTATAGTGCGATCTCTTTAAACTGCGATTTGGGTGAGTTTGGGATGCGACTTATTCTCGGCTCTATTTTTTCTTTTGTGCATTGCACTTAAAAATCCTTTTCTCCATCCAGCACAACCAAAGACCGCCATTTAGGCACAAGCGCCCTGAAGACAGAAATAATAAAAGCAATTATTACAGTGCTTAGAAATTGGAGGAATTTGTCATTAAGTGCTATATAAAGATTTGATATCCATACTTCATCCACCTTAATTTCTAGAAGAAGAGTGACACCCATACCTACCTGGAGTAAAAACCTAATCTAACAATTTCCACAAAAGGCAATGGCTCCAAGACCATATAATGACATGGAAAAGGCAAAAAGGTTGAAATAGGTACCATTGACACTTCTGGGTGGAATGTCTCAAGATGATGCAAACGCGTTTTAGCAGGCGCAATCCCACAGAGCTACCGGATGCGCAAGGCCTTCTAACACAAACCACTCGAGTATCTACTTAGTTATAATCAAACCATAAACTACTACATATATCTCTAGAAGTATATTTATAAACATACACACACACATATATGTATACATACATATACATATATGTACATATATAATATATGTACACATGTACATATATATATACATGCTTGTGTGTGTGTGTATACATGCAACATCGCAAAACTCATGCAAATGGAGGATGTGGCGGTAAGTGGTTGGCATGGAATAGGCGGATGAACACATTGAGTTACAATATGGTACAGACCGACCTAGGAAGGAACAGATGTGGACGAACGCACATGCCCAAAACACACATGCAATGGAAGCAGAACATGCAGTCTCTGGTGCGGCGGCGTCTTCTGCAAGAGTCAGTTAAGTACTCTACAGTGCCTCTGTGCTTAATGAGATGCTGCCATGCTCTTTGGAACGGGCATCTGACGGGCATGCTCATCATGCCTTGCCACATGTCAAGACATGCCAAGGGATACATGGCATTCTGACATGGGTCTTCCGGGTACCTCAAAGAGCGATTTTTCTGAGGTATGGTGGGTGACTTTCTCCAGGGCTCGGTTGGCATCGTGAGCAGCTCCCACGGCATCGGGAGCTCCTTCCAAGTCTCGGGACAGGAGATGTCCATCTTCTGCTGCTGCCTCCGCGTCACTCTTGTCTTTATCGAGCTCAGGCAGACTCCTGGAGAAGTCTTCAAAGGCCATGCCATGGAAGTCTCCGGTCACTGTGAAGTCCACCTCAGCCTCTAGGCTGGATGTAGAGCTCACCGTGATGCTGGAGCACTTGCGCTCGATGGCCAGGTGGTTGTCCTTTAGAAAGACAGAGTCCTTCTCCTGGTCCTGGTCATCCTCGCCCACATCGCTGTCAGCCCCCTTGTGCCGGGCAGGCTTCCGTTTCTCCTCCGAACCCTCCCTCACTCCGGCTCTCTGAAGGAAACACAATATCAGAGAGACACCAACACTGTAAGTACCAGACAAGCGGTCATGGGCTGCTGATGGACTAAAGGAAAACAATTGAACTAAAAAGACAAAAAAAATGATGATGGTGTGTTAAGCATGGAAACATAACATAGTTTCAAAAGCGGTGACTTGGCACATCGTGTTTACATTTCTCTGCCAATTGTTTTTGTTTTAGCAGCAATTTACATGTCACGCTCAAACAGATGCCCTCACATGCCCGCAGGCATTTCTTTGAGGATGACGGAAACAGACTTGTAAGAGTTAAACAGACCCAAACAAACAAATGTGGAACATAGCCGTGTGATGTGTCAGTCACAATTCCAGAACCAGTCCTGTCAGATATCATCAGGTCAGGCATTACCAGTGCAAATATATACAGGGGGAGCTAGTAGGAGGCTAAGAACAGGAATTGGGTAGAACAGCATGTTAGGAACTGGAAAGATTGAAGGCAAAGCAAGCAAGCTTGTCAATTTCACTGAGACACGCCATGGATGCCCCCAGAGTATGACGCATGTTTAAAGCTACCCCCCTTCTAATATGTAATGTTTTCCTTTAAGGATATCTGTCCATCCATAATATGATGGTCTGGTTGCTTCAGGTTGGAGTGAGTGGTGCTGGGCAAGCTCAAAGAGAACACCCATGTGCCTCCTTGTCTTCTGTACCCCATGACAATCACAGCTACTTCAGGCTAGGGACCTCTTGTGTTGGGCCAGCTTATAGGGAAATTGAGAAATACCCGGACATGCGTTTGATTGCAGTAGGCATGTGAGGTGAAAGCATGGCCAATCTCATGCCAGTCCTACCTTGCATGTCACTGAAGGTGCGCCAGGCGAGCCTGCCTCTCATAGGTCGAGAGCTCTTGAGAGATGTCCCTATACTAATAGAAACATCTTTACCTCTTATAAAAAATCCAAGGTCGCAGCCATTCATAGACCCCCTCAGCTCTCCCTCTTCACCAATCAAACACAACAAGACAGATAAACTCCCTGCATTTATCGAGAAATACTGTGTCGGTTCCTGGGGGGTTTGTTAACCAATGTGACCCTCGACTGTGTGACTAGGAGCATATGACTAAGCTTGGGTTTAACATGTTTCCCTCAAGAGTGAAACAAAATCAATCCCGTCGTTAAAAGGAGTCAAGGTTACTACCCCGAAATAACCTCAGTCCAATCGGGTCATTGCAAATGGGAGAGAGTTGGTTGCAAGGCACCCCGACTCTGTGGATATGAATGGTGGCTCGGGTTTTAACTGTGTCTGAACTGTGCATAACCCGTAGTCTGGGTCTCTTCTAACAAGGAATAACAAGGCATTTCCGAAATGAGTTTTCTTCTCTTGCAGTGGCAGCATTCACTGAAACAAAGTTTAAATAAAACAGTTATCAAAACAACTGTCCAGAGCAATATGGCCATCGCAATTGCCAGATAGATCCAGCAGAGCAGACAGTAAATTGCTCATAACCGAGATGTTAATAACATTTCATCATATTTAGCTCTGAAAGTCTACTGTTGCTGTCACCTTTCATGCACCCAGTCTCTGAATATTAAGCCCCTACCTTCCTTTGTGTCCTCAATAAAACCCTGGGTCCTATGTATTATGATTTCAGATTGCAGGTATGTGTACACCTGTACCTCGTCTTACCTTCATCAGTGTGAGTCATTTTATTTGTTACTACTGATAGTTATTAATGCCTTTTAGAAAAATTGCTCAAACCTTTGCCAGGCACCACCCCTCTTAACAAAGGCGTGAAAGACAAACTCCCCATAAGTCAGTGGAATTGACAGCAAATTCGAAGCAGATACGTGAAAGATGCTTGATGAGTCAGCACCTCCCAAGTAGCATACGTACCTCTCAAGTATCCACACAGCCCGCCTAAGACATGCAATAACTCCATGCGATCCTTCCATAACAGAGCAATAATCCTTTGGTTGGATGCAATTCAATACATGTTGTTTTACCTTAAGAATGGAACTGCATGTGACTATTAGACAACATGCCAAATTTGGAGGCTGAAGTCATATTTCAATGTGATTCTAGATCCCGCTACCCATCCTTTTGGCTAATTAATTTCCAGCATCACGATGACAATATAAGTTGGAGGTAATCGGTCATATTGAGTGACGAGTGGCAGAACATACCCACAATACCATTGCAGCCATTGATTGGTCCTTAATTTCTATTAAGTGATTATAATCGCTATGTAGGCATTGGCACATCTTAACACTTGGACCCAATGGACCATTGGCCATTGACTAATGCTCAAGTTAAGTTGAGAGGTACAGTATGAAAACTAGATTTCAAATGCAGGCTGAAAGAAAGCAGACAGCAGTACTGGGCTATAAGATAGGCAAAGAAAAGGCACTCCACAGCAGCATGTTAGGCTTTCAAACCATGATTAGAATCTATTAGTGAAGAGCATTAAGACCTGAGAGACCAACGGGATCTGTACACTGTCCTCCCTCTGCGGGGCTTTTATCGTCGACCCAGAGAAATCCTTTTCCTCCCAGGCTGGCTCCTGAGATTGGCTCTGAATCAGAGAAAAGTGTTAGTCTTAAGGTGCAGAAATAAGACAGAGCAATGCCTTTCCACTGGCATTTTAGAGAGCAGCCGAAAAGCGAGTTCACCGTCTTGCCGCTGGCTTGCCTACGGCAGGAGAGCATGAGCAGGGTCAAAAGGGCGATTCGCAGGCAAAGCAAGACCAGAAATAAAATGAACAGATGCAGGGTAATGGAACAGGCCAAAAGCATAGGAGGTGCTTGTCGGGCAGGGGGTGGTTCAAACTCAGACAGTTCTTGGTTCCTTTCTATACATGCTGCATACAGGCCGGGTTTTGCATTCATGGCCAGCATTTGCTGTGGGAGGCAATACTTTAGAAAGATGCACAAAAAAAGCAGAGGAATTGGTTGGTGTGCATTTCTGTGTGTAGTATTAGGCCTTATTGTGGTACACAATGCATTAATACAGTGATGTGAAGCAACCGTGTTTGGGGTTGCGATCAATGTATATGCTACGCACTTGACTGTGATGAGGACAAGCAAAAGAAACAAACGTCAGCCTTTGCATGCTAAGACATATCCATTGAGATAGGTCCTGGCGAAGAGTTACCACGGCTTCGGTCAGTGTGATTTCACAGCCAGAGTCAGGAGATGCAAGTTCATCTCCAGGATCCCCCTCATGCTCCGACCCAGCAGAACTCTCTTCCTGGAAGCTTTCATCTTGGGATGGATCCCGCTCTGTGGCTCCTTGCTGGATGGTTAAAAAGTCCATGACTGCCATTTTCCCAGAAGGTTTCGATTTCTCATGTGTGGCATTTTGTGATAACTGAGGCGTGAATGAATTGTCTTCACCATCCAGTGGTTCTTCCTTTTTTGATTTCCTTGGATCTTTGTGAACCACTGGCTCATTCGCTGTCACTGATGCCTCACTATACACTGAAGAAACTGGGATGTTTTCCTTCATTTGCTTCCTTGTGAAATCCAAAACGTGGGTTTCTCCTTTTTTGGTCACGGTCTGCAAACATTTGTCTCCGACTTGATTAAATGAAGAGGGTCTATCTTCCTCATGAGCAATCGGCGTCCCTTGAACATTTTCTCTGTGTGATTTTCTTTCATTTATTTCCTGTGTCAGCTCCGTAGAATCTGGATGAGTTATATGTAGCGAACATTGTTTCTTCTCCTCTTGAAATTCCTTCGGGAAGATGAAAGCCTCTGTTGCATCTGCTTCAGTTGATGAAGACACATCTTCGGTTGGTGTTTGTGCTTTTGCTGATAGAGGAGGACTTGGGAAATCAACCTCTTCTTCAGATGCAATTGGGGCCCTTGGAAAATCTCCAGACTGGCAGGCACTATTATTGGCTCCACTTTGTAGAAGCCTCTTAGAGAGTTGTTTGTTCTGTAAGTCCTTTCTTTCTTTCTTTGTTTCTGCAACATCATATATCAAATTCTTCTTTGTATACTGTTCATGTATTTCTACTATTTGGAAATCCTCATTGTTATTCAGTGAACTGGTGTAATCCTTCCTTTTCTTGGACTCATTAGATCTCATTCCTGGACATGGGGTTCCTAACCCTAATTCATCCAACATATCTTCTGAAGCACCATCCGTTAATGTCTTGTTAGAATATGATTTCAACCCCTTTTTGGCTTCCTCCACTGTTGACATTAAAGGGTCGTGTACACTTTGCTCAAGAGCATTCGCATCCTTTTTGGTGAGAGTTTGTTTTTCAGGTTTTTTATTATTCAGAAGTGCACATACTTTGTTACCATCCTTTGATGTTACCAGATCTTTCAGAGCTGCATCCGACTTTTGTTTCCACGGTTGTGTGACGTCAAGTTCAAAGCTTTCCATTTTCTTTGCTGCGGTGTCCATTCCAGAGTCGTAGGGGTCAAACCGTGAATGGTCTCCGTAGACAATCTTCTTTTCGTCAGTAGAGGACAAGATGTTTCCATTGCTATGATCTACTCTCGGCTCATTTCTCAATGGAAAAGAATTATTTTGGAGGTCATCATGACCTTTTACCAACTGAGTCCTGGACAACTCCTGACACAGAGCCTCCTGATCTTGAATATCATCCATTTTTGTATTTGCTCCTGCTATGTCTTCCATCTGACACATCCCGTGCTCCTGGTTAGTAATCAACACTACCACTCTCTCCTCTCTGTATCTTTGCTCTCTTCTCCTCTGAGATTTTACTTCAGTTCTTGGTTCTTCTTTGTTGCGTGCATCATTAGCATGCACAGTCGGATGTTCAGCCTGATCTAGGCCAATAGCATCTTTGGTCCCGCATCGATTTTCTTCACGCCTGGTTCCCCCAATCGGCTGTTCGCGGTTTTCTTTTGGTACTTCTTTTTCTTGTTGATTCTCAGTGATGTTCATCTTCGACACAAACACACTCGTTTTCTCCTGCATTGGTCCCTTGCTAGGGTCTTTTTTCTCACTCTCCTTTGGAGTACCGTCTCCAAGGCTAGATGTATGTGTCTCTATAAAAACCCAGCGCTCTGACTCCTGCATTTCAATTGAGCAAGAAAAGTTAGCATGTAAACTGAATCAGACATACAGCTAAGTATCATTTTTCTGAAACATTGTAAGAAATGGTCAGACATTCCTTGCGCTTCTCATATTTTGTAGCATGGCCACATAGACAATAACATGACAGGGCTGTACCGAGTTGGTATTTGCAAAAGAACCATTGCTGCAAGACGAGGCCCGAGGCAGGATTTGGAGCTTACACCCTTGCCACTCACCGCTCATTCCTCAAACACAAAATGTGTAAAGTTTAATTTAGGAAAATATGATTCTTTTTCCAGTGTAAACCAATGCTGAAGAATGTCAAAACCCTGAATTTACAATTTCAAAGAGTGAATGACTGCATCATAGATATGAACCTTGTATGCAGCTAATCGAGGTCCAAATATGTAACATTTTCTCCCCATGAATATTTACATCCCGTCTGTGGTCGAAGTGATCAGAGGAAATGGGTAACATTGGCTTCCCATGAGTAAATACTGTGTGTGGCTGAGCAGTCAGGTGAATCTTACATAGAAACCAATATTTCTAAATCCCCTTTAAATTCGAATGGCAACAGGATCTTCAAGTAGCTCACGTGATCCATAACTACTGCATGTCTATGGGGGACCTTATTCAATCACGGGGGTTTCCAGGTTATACTCTAAAGGCTGAGCTATAGTAGCAAAGGCACTAGAGATAGATGCGATCAGCATGGTTGTCTCTTCTAGACATCTTCATGAGTGCCTCAACATTTATATTTCAATCTTTTTCATCAATGTTTGTTCTGAACTGTATTCTACAATATTTGCTTCTGGAAAAAACCTGCTTTATTTAAAGAAATCCAACCTTCATTCTCATTTTGAAAACAAATATATTTTATTACATTGTGACACCAGATATACCTCATTCAAGCAAATAAACGAACCAAATAATTCAGAAAAAAAAATTCTTTTGGGGATTTCAGATGAGTTTAGAAAATCAGCAAGTGAGCAATGTTTTTTTTTAAATAAAGGACAAACCACTACGGTTGGGCTGGGATACTTTCCAACAATGTGTTTTTTATTTATTTATAACGCGCTTAATTCCTGAGTTCTGTTTCTATCTGGGATGCGAACCTCTGTTGCTCTGCGTGGTCTTGCTTCCAAGATTAGCACGTTGCCCCTGTGCTATCCTCCGTTCACAATCATCATTCGTGTGTTCCAATACAAGTTATTTCAGTTCATTCAGTCCCATCTATCTTGTGTCTTCACCAATCTACCACCTAAATTAAATTGGTACAACCTCGGCCTAAAATCTGTAGGTGGACACAAAGTGTTTTGACCTTGGCAGGGCTGAGCAGTAAATCCATACAAGTATTAATGTCCCGGTCTCGAGAGGATAGCACAGGGGCAACATGCTTGCCTTGGAAGAAAGACAACACGGAGCAACACATGTTTGATCCCTGGGTCCGCGCTTAGAAACCTCTGGGTATTAAGCGTGTTATAAATAACCTATCATATCAGCTTCAGAACAGGTACACCTTCAGAAATATGTATGGCTGACGGGTTCTTCACTGGATGAGAGCCTTAATTCCCTGAAAGGTCTAGATCGTCTGTGTCTTCTCTATTGAAAACCATGTCTGCAATGGGGCCAAACTGACTCTCAATAATTCAAGAGTTCAAGCAAGACACTTCTCGTCGTAGCATATATCAAAGCTTGACTTTTAAATGAAGGGTTCACAATGGCCTCATCAAGGTTTACTTGCGATGACCAAATACGTGAAACATGTTTTTTACTTTGGGATGGGGGCTATGTGTTTTTGTATTTTTCCAAAAGTAATTGCTGAAAGAGAGTTTGAACCCGCCAAGTACATTAATTACAATGGGCCTTCTAGAGATTAAAGGCTCTGATGCCGTGGACAACCCATAAATCCTATACTTAGAAATCTGAAAGTGTACCTCTTCTGATGAAGGCTTTTAATACTGGGGATTTACTACTCGGCCCTTCAATGGCCCAAACTCAGTGTGTCGTCTGAAATGATCTGAGAGAAAAATTGTAGTTTACCTTTCTGTAAAGCAACTGTGAGAGATGATTGGGGTGAAGTCTCCCAACCCAGTGGTTATTGTTTTCCTTTTTTTTTTTAAAGAAAAATGTTTAATTGATGATTTTCTAAACTCACTTGAAATAAGGAACCGATTGTTTGTCAGAAAATAATAAAATAAACGTGTTTTATAAAACTGGACTTCTGTCAGTGAAGAAGTTTTCTATAAACAAATAATGTGACATACAGGTTTTGCGTCCCCACAGACTAAGACATGTGGGAAAAGAATAACATCTAAATGCTGATATGCTCCCACGTAATTCGAGAAGACTTCTCGGATATAGGACCATGATGAGGACATCTTTCCCTTTTAACTTTGCTTACACATCTCACAATTGATGGCCAATATACTAAGCTCATGTGACCGGTAACTGTCGGTTTGTCGCATATACTTTGAATAGTGCATGGAACTAGGTGTCATCACACTCCTCATTACAACCACTGCTCTATGTGCCTGATTCACTTTTCGAAGGGAGAGAAATGATTTAATACAATATCAACATAATGCTGTACATTTGGTGCATACATACGAATGGTCAATGAAGAGCAATAACTTGACGTTTAGGTCTAAACATTTCCCAACATGTTCTATTATTTTTGTATTATTGGTTTATACTTGCCTTCTTATAGTCTTTTCCTTATGGCTAAGACAAATGAAGGCCTATGGATAGAGATGTCTTATGGGAAGTATAGCTGAGAAAACAGCATTGATGTTCATCCATTTCTGGCCAAACCCCTTCATTTAAATTGTAACAAAGTGCACATTGTTTAGAGCCATCTGATGCACTGGCCAATGCCCTCCACAATAAACACATCACTGCTGTTCCCATGAAGGTGGCAAGAGTGTACAACCTGGTCCCATGAAAGCGCTTAACCCCCCTGCCTCAGCCAATCAGTAGTTCACTGCTTCATGAATATCACTGAATGGCATCAAGCGCAATTTGCTGATTATTGCAAACCAATCAGTGTACCTTCATCTCTCCAGGACATACTGGACATTCAGGTCTGCATTAGCGCTACTCTTGCCCACATCTTCTCCCTCTGCATCCTCCCTCAGGCTCCTCCCTGCACATCGTCCCTCAGGCTCCTCACTGCGCATCCTCCCTCAGGCTCCTCCCTCTGCATCCTCCCTCAGGCTCCTCCCTGCACATCCTCCCTCAGGCTCCTGAATAGTGCCTTCTTGACTTCAGTCCGGACGCAGATTTCCCAGAGGCGCAATTGCAAGATCTCCAAACACTCTGTTGCCCCTTAGATGCTGCTAGGGTTCACGGCACGTCAGTTTCAGTTAAATGTCAAGGAGTAAACTTTCGCTCACTGTACGTGGCATTGCACATCTTGAAATATGTATTTCCAAACAGTAAAAATCTGTAAAACTGAACCTGGCAATGCATTCAAATTGGCACACAAAAAGAACTGGCAGGTGTTTGGAGTGAGTACAAGGACATTTCTAAAATTAGCATTTAACTGCTTAGAATCCATCTGAAAAGAGGAAGATGGGTGTGCGTGCATTGGGTGAGCAGCGCCTCAGCCATACATTTCACTTCAAAATAAAAATGTTTCTGTGGGGACAAAGACAGGAATCTGAAATGATTCCCTAAATTGTGGGAAGAAGACGATATTTAAGAGCTCTGTAAAAATAAAAAAATATAATACCCGATCTTACTACTGATTATTTGAGTAGAAATGCTATCAATGATTCCAATGGTGCAGCCTGTCGTCCAATCAGCAGTTGTGTTTTGTGTCCAGAAGTTGGAGGGAAGCTGCGACTGTACATGGAGTGGATGGCTAACTTCATATAGGAGTCCAAGGAGCTGGTGTTTAAACTGATCTTGTTGAAATCTCCACTGGATTTGATAACCTGTTTCAAAGGTGTGGTGTGCTGATTTGCAAATGTGGTGGGAGCACTGGGCCTTTCCTTGTGCTTTCTCAACCCTTTTCAGGTTGGAATACAAGCCGATAAGCGAGGCTAGGTTGTGCATAGGACTATTCCTTATCCAGAATAACTTGGGAGCAGCTTACCACTTCTGGAAAACTCTGTTTCGCATCGCAAAACTCTTCCCAAAAAGACACAGTTCTACCCTCATCTCTCTGATGCTGTGCAAATGAAAATAATGCACTGATACCCAGGGCCTTTCTTACCCTCAAATGAAACCCTGAAAGCATTTCTGAACCGTGCACCCTTAATGTACTGCTGGACATATGCTCCTTGAATCATCCACTCTATGCACAGTAGTCCACAATTTTGTTATGGTTTTTTTGCACATTATTTCGAAATGTAATGCGGGGGAGACCCCCACACTCACCTCCACTCACCCCCCACCTTGATATATTCCCTAACCCAACTTTCTATCTATTTATTGAGAACGAAATGTGCAAGAAAGTCGGAAATTTCGATTTAAAAAATGTGGTGTGTTTGACCTCGTTATTTTGCAATTCTATTTTTTACAGGCAACACTAATTGCCCTCAATTGCATGAAGAATACAATATACTTTCTAGCATACTCAGGGCTTACTTATCGTTACAGCCATCTATTTGAATATTTATTTTCGACCAAGTAATAGATGTCAATCTTCTTGGTGCGATCATCTATAAATCAGAAGCTCATGTGACCTTGGAAGTCTTCTGGTGTTTCCTTTGCATCCATTCCAGATCTAGAAGTAGATGAATGGGAGGGATCCCTGAACCGGCGCTGGAAGGGCATAGGATCCTTTGCTGCTATCGGAGCAGATCGAGAAAAACTGCCAATTATAAATACCCAAAGGCCTGGAATCACTTCCCTGAATGACCCAAGTTTTGGCCTTGATCCTGAGAGGTATATCCAACTTGGCTCTATGCACCATACATGATCATATTGACTCACAGTCTTAGGGAAGAACTAACATGCCGAAGGGCCATGCTGCTATGCAGATCCATTTTACATAGTGTTATTGCATGTGAACTGTAGGCAAAAAATATGATTTGTAGAGGTAAAGTGATGCTACAATTGGATGACCTCAGATGACCTCTTATCTGCTTACGATTTGCCTCTTCAACTAATTGCACATGATTACATCTTTCTCTGCAGAGGATCATATACAGTATTGGTGGTTTGCTTAAAAAAGGACATTTATTCTAAAATAAACGTCCAATAAAAACGGCACAAAAGACTTTTGCACTTTTGCTGAATGAGTATTGAGCAAAGAGGGTGAGTGCTTTTCAGCTGTTTCTGTTTTTTTGCCACTTGGAACCAAATCTCAGGCAGGCAGCATCCAGGATGTTGGAACCTCCAAGAGAGGAGTAATGTGTGGGTTGTAGAGGTGGACTAGGGTTATGAAGTCTTGGTGGAGAAGTGAAGGGGGATTGTGGGAAAAGTATGCATGGAGAGAGTTTTGGCTGGCGCACGTGAAGACTTTATTGAGGTAGAAGGAGGTAGGGATCATGGGGGTTTCCCTGCATTTGTTTCCTTCAAGCTAATTATTTTTGTACTGCAATCATCCTTAAAAGAGAATTTTCAGATATGGCAAAATCATTTTGTGCCAATCATTCAAAATATTCACCTACATCTGGAAATTGCCATCACTTTAATTGTCAAAGTTGTCATAGTCAAAGCTGCCAGGGTTTAAACTCCAGGCTTCCGCGGTCTTCCGCACGTGGAGGTTTATCCACTTTTGCAGTGAACCCCTGAGACTGGCTCAAGGAGAAACAAGGCCAGCTCACCCAGAGAACAGTGATGCAGGTGCACCTTTCAGCACAAGGGAATTCTTCTGAAATTCAATTAATGTGATCATATTGGTTGATAAGATCAAGTTCCACAAAATGTCAATATAGCACATAATCAGCCATTTCACAACTTGCACAACATCTGGTGCTTGCACAGTGGAGGCCCCACTGATGCAGAGCAATAACGATGAAATAATAGTGAAAATGAAGTCCTAATGGTGCTGAAACATAGACAGGGATGATAGAAAATTGATGGATTTTGCACTATGATGCCAAACCAAAATTGGAAAAAGTTTGAAAGGCCACTATAGAGAAAGCCTTTTTATATTAAAATGTTTGAACTATTGACGCTTTATACAAAGTAAAATACCCCTTGCTAACTATTCTTAGAGAGGCACAGCTCCATCCTACTGATGAGGTTCAACCAGACCGAAACACGTGTCTGGGGTTGCTGTTGGGACTCTTGTTCAGAGGAGAATTGCCATAGCATTTCGGTGCTCGACTGCCCCAGGGCAGGACAAAGACTGATAAGTTTTAGATATTTCTCCTCTGTGAAAGATAGTGAGCTAAAGTCACTGGGTAAGGCTCTCGTAACCGGGACTAATGTCCGGCAGAGAGACTCCCAGGACCGCCCTTGTTTTTTTTAAATAAATTTAATTCCACCTAACTTGCTTACTTTCAGTCATTCAGCTGTTAACAGACACCATTATTTTCTATTGTGATCACAGTGCAAATCAAATATTTTCATTACCCATTTCTCCTTGGCACAGCTTTCAGTTCTCCAACAGTTTGACATATAGCTAATGAATCTAAAATGAAGTTTCTGTTGTTGGCTAGTGGTGCCATTTTGCCCTCCGACATGGCAAGTATGTGCAAGGTGTATGAAGTAGTGTTTTACAACTGGCCTGAGTAGGTCAGAAACCAGAAACAATGCGCTGGTGTGGATGACTTCAGCCCCCATTGTGAGTCACCGCTCACCAGCACTTACTTCACACACACTGAAATGACAGAAAAGTCTAGACATGTGTGTGGGAGGGAGGGGGGTGACGGGGCCAGTAATGGCCTGCCCGTGAGGGCTCAGGGACATTAGTGGCCTGCCCACACCTCATGTCAGTGAAATGGCTACTTTCTCCCGGGGCTCACTACAGGGTACTCATAGATATCTATTTTGGTTTAGGGAAAATTTAAGCTGCGAATCTTGTGCCTGCCTGCTTTCTTTAAAAAAAAAACTACACACCAAGATAGTGTCACAAAGAACAGTCAGGGGACTTATTCCATTTTCTATGTCCATGGTGGCCATGACGATGGAGCATGTGCAGGAGGCTGTGGAGACAAGGTAAGATGGGGAGTGCATTGCAGGACAGGGTGGAGCGGTTCTCTACTGAGTGCTGGAGGGAAAGGGGTGCAGAACATTGTTGGGTCGTTGCTATGTCTGAGTAGTTTACCTTTAAACTTAATTTCACAAGTATTCCTTTGGCTTTCTTCTTCTGCTAATAAAATATTTACTGGGGTTCCATAGCTCCTCCAATGCCTATCGAGTCTAACCATCAACATCCACCGGGAGCCTAATAAAAGTCTATAAAACAGTGCTCTAAATGTCCTTCTTGTCTTAATCTGCAGCATGTCTTGGAATTCCAGAACTGTGCCAGTTGTATAAAGCCTTTATTTAAGACTAACCCACCTTAATCCTCCATTGTGATTCTAGGAATCTCTTGATGAACATCAACATTCACCTACAGCTTCGGCTGCGATTACAGAAATGTACAATGGCATAATCCCTCGATGTAGCCCAAGTAGCAATGTGCAGCCAATATTTTAATTCCAACCATGAGCTAGTGACCTAGTGCTCTCTATACAGTGCAAACCTATCCTGAAACATTGGTTCCTTTCTGGGCTATAGCAGTAACCAGTAGCTTCCCCTGGGATTCCCTTCTAGCAAATGGTACTGTGCTATATCCACGGCGTGATGATACGTCACTTGGGGACTTGTACATCCAAAAGCAAAGGTTTCAGTTCACAGGATGTGAAATGACCTGTTTCTCGCATTGCAACCACCAGTTACCAGCTTTCTTGCAGGGTTCATACCCATAAACTTTCAGTTTACCCTTCCCCATTTAACGACAACACGCTTTCTACATTCCATAGCACCAACATATGTAGCCCTCTAAATTCCAATGAACTGTCCTTCCGGGGCTGGGGCAATTGCTTGGCTCACGTGGTACTAACCCAATGAAAACCTAAACCTGCTGTACTGGAACTGCTCGAAGGAACTCTCTTAATGCATCATTGCACGTCTAACCTCCAGCAGTCCCTGGTATCCATGAAAGAAGCCCACCTTCTACCTAGTGTTCCTCTTGCCCAACACAGCTTCCCAGCAGAGCTCTCAGGCCAGTGTGCTTCCACCCGGCCTCCCACTAATCACTGCCAATCTTCACTGCATGCAGCATTAGGGATTTCCGCCCCAGATCGAGCGTCTCCCTTGTTTGCGAGGATGCCCAATGCTGAAATGAATACATCAGCACAGGGCACCTTAAAGGATCCCTACAGTGTGAGAACCCTGGTCCCTGTTTCCTCTTGCATCCTTTTAAACCCATTGCTTTCATTTGAAGAGCTCTGCTTTGAAGTGTCACACTCTCGCCCAGTCTTTTATCAGCATCTCACTTGCACCTTAATATATTTTCTATTCATTTTGAGAACGAATGCAAGCAATCTTTTCTTCCAGCAGAGGGATTCCTGGCTGAACAGCCTGTAAAAGCCGAGCAGGACGGTCGATGCGGCTCATCACTTAAAGGTTTGGCGATTCTTCTTCTGGAGCATCTTAAACCAGTATCTTAGACTTCTCCGTCTGATGAAGGGACTTTACCCTTTATGGCTCAGTGATGAATTATTTGTCTTGGAATCACGTGATTTATGGAAGTCCACCACAAGAGGCAGGATCATAGAAAGTGGCCACCTCAACCATCCACTCACCACATGCAAGTGTACAACAAGAGGTGGCTTTATAATAGGTTTGTCCTGATTTCCATTAGAAATCATTGTCGACTTCACCCACTCCCGCAGTTAAGTTTAAAAGGGTTGTATTTTGGATAGACATGGAGCTGCTTTGGTACTTTGCATCTGTGCTGTCCCCATGGAAACTGTGATGTGAATGGCTAAAACAGGGTAGACTGACCAATAGGGAAACTGAAACAATGTCAGGGTTGAGTCAGTTTCAGTCAAGTGCCAGGTAGCAAAACTCTGACGTTTTTAGTCGCAACAGACTTTGAGTAAGTTAAAAACTGGACTCAAAGGTGAAGGCGGATTGTATGGTTGTTCTCAGCAAGCAGGTCAACATTAACTCAAAAATCTGGCAACATGGCTATAAGGTATTTCTTTGGGATTGCCTTAGAGAAAGGACATCTAAAAGAGATTGCATAAAAGATAAAGTGATGGATAGAAGAGAGAGAGAGAGAGATGGGGGAAGGGAGAGAGAGATAGAGAGAGAGAGAGAGAGAGAGAGAGAGAGAGAGAGAGAGAGAGAGAGAGAGAGAGAGAGAGAGAGAGAGAGAGAGAGAGAGAGAGAGAGAGAGAGAGAGGTGTCCACAGAAGAACAATCAATGGGTGATGCCAATAAATAATGTCTGGAAGAAAGAGCAAGAAGTATAAGAAAGTCAAGACTGGATACAAACAAAGTAAGAAGGAAAGCAAAACATAAGCTAGAAGAAAGATTGACAACCTCTGGAGAAGAGACTAGACTTTTGCGGTGCGTTAATGTCTCCATGGTTAACGGTGCAACCAGCTCAGCTTCCAAGTCTTCCATCTCTTCCTCCTCCTCGTCCTCCTCTTCCATTCCCTGATCCAGTGCATAGGCGAGGATCCCAAACGCCCCATAGAGAAGGAGAGAAAGGAGAGAGAAAGACACCAGCATCTGTAAGTTGCTCAGCCCCAACTCCACAAAGAGCCTTCCACAGTGGCACTGCGTTTTCAAGTCCTTAAACAGGTACACGTCAACATACAAAAGATGTTGCACGTCTGAATTTTAGATGCTTGCTAGGGGTATTGTTGTTTTGGATAGTTTTTCCACAACTGCCTCCGACTCATTATGCACCAAACATAGATTGGGTGATGGTAGAAACAGAGGTTTTGGAAGTTTGTTCTCTCATTTTGAAGAGGCAGAACCAGACTTTCCAAGCACAGGAAGTTTGCGAGAGCACCGTTAGTTCAGGAAGGTGCTAGAACGGCAAAAGGGGACCTTTTAGAAATCCAACTAGGCCCCCAATTGTATTTCATCGTTAGCAGTTCTGTAGCGAATGACGTTGAGCCTGAGGCAGTGGTAAGCTTGGAAGCCCCAAAGAGCAGAACGTTTGTTAAGCGTTTGGGCCTGGCATGAAACAAGAGCATGCAGCCTGGAGAGCATGCACTGTAGACTAGGGACCAAGCATCTGAAAAGGAATCTTGCAGGAACAGAAAGGAACGTGTAATGTTCACTGTGCTAATGGAGCCACAGAGGCAAATCCCTGCTGGTTTCATACTTTCTATACAGAAGGAAGCCTTTAATTAGACTCATCCTCCCACATACAGGGAAATGTACCTTACATAAGACACATACTTATGTTCTTCTAACATTTCACGCAATTGACTTAACCATCATGCAATTAAGTCAATTTCATTTCCATGTAATGATTTTGGCCATTTTCATGTATGTGGGGTCGGTGCCTTCAGTTTGCTTCTGATGTCCTGGCGCGTACACCAATGGAAATCATGGCCAGCCATGGCTTGCAGGTTCCAATCTATGGGTTTCGAAGATCTTCTCTCAGCAGAATCCATGCAATCCCCTACCACATCCACGAGGTTTGTATTTCCATGATGAGTCTTTCTTCAAAAGCTTACATGCTGAAGGACACGGTTCCCATGGAAGCCACAGCGGCCCCCATGTAAACCCCAACGCTCTCATGCCAATTCCTAAATCCTCTATCCTTATGCCAATGTGCATTCATAGAGCGTGCACGCTCACACTCAAGGCTTCCTTGTTATCGCTGAAGCTTCCATGCAACTCTAATTGACGAGCTTTCATGCAGGTTCCATGCAATCTCACTAAGATTCATGTCTTTCGTGCTTTTGTCCGTGCCTTCCATGCTATTACCGCTTGCATAGGTTACGTGAAAGGCACGTAACCAGGCTCCCAGAGCCATTCTAATGATTTATGCAGCATGGCAATGATTTGCGAGTACTCAAAACCAGAGAGATTGTGAGATCTAAGACTAGCCCACAGCACTGCTTTGAATGATGGCAGTGATCAGAGGTTAGAGCAGAATTCTTTGAATGGTTCCCGCTGCTGCTATCACCACTGAATTCTCGGATGCTAATGTTACACGGGGCCACAATTACCCTCCGATCCGCCAAGAATTCTTTGGCCTGGTGCTTGACCCAAAGACGTTATTTTGTTACAAATTAAAAGTACAATTTATTGCAAGAAGTGAGTTTTCAACTGGTAAAATGCACAGCCATTAACATTAAATGTAAAAAGAGGAAGGGGTATTTGCGTCATGAAAAAGGCAATCTACAAAACAATATTTGTCACAACTTTCTAGAAACTGTTGAAAGCTAATCTCATGGGTTACAACATATGCACTTTTAGAGTTGAAACTGGAGAAAATAAAATCATACATCTTCGCAGATTGCACACACCCTAATTGGGTTCCGATACTGTGGACAGCTTGGAGTTGAATGACACAGGGGGCCAGACATATACTTAGGCACTGACATGCTAAAATATTGCAGCACACAGACATTGCCTAATACATGTATGAACATGATATCATAGATTAATAGAGAGGTTTAATAAATTAAGGCCTTTTAGGAGGGTATGTCCTTTCTGTCATTAAGTATAAGAGTGTTATTATTGTGGGGCCGAGTAGTAAACAACAGGTCTAATAAAAAGCAAAAGAAAAATTAATTTAATACACACATTAGCCAATCAGGGACATTATTAGACCACCATTGACAGAGGTATGTTGCTCAAGATGGCCAGCACTGAAACTGTTGTCTGCTTCATAGAAATAGAAAGAAGGCTGGTACTGAACGTCCAGGCCAATGGACCTCAACAGCAAGTGGTCTGCCAAGAATCATCAGGGGACTGAGATCTGTTGCCAGATACCACAATAAAGTGTTAAGCAAATAAAGGTCTTTGGTACTGCTAGTCACAGAACAACTATTGGAAATGAGGTACAGTTCCCCATTTCCAGAACATGGAGCGTGTTCCACTTAGCATGTAATTTTTCTTGACCAGCAGACCAGGAGCAACAAACAATCTTAACATATGTAACAAGAAATATATTCTCTGAGATAAGGCCCTGCAATGCCATAATAGCAACAATATCACCCTGTGAAATAGCAGTCCTGCTCTCAGGTTTGAGTTTACCTTTCTTTGGTGTAATGCATGTATGATTGTATTCCCCAAGTACAAGATTGTCTGGGTCTAGTGGCTAAAACAGGGATGCAATTGTAATGGGGAGGTGAGAAAGGTGCACACAAAGAATACGCCATGTGTCAGTCTGCGTTATTTCGTACTGACCTCAGTGAGCCGCTCTGGCGTGCCCTGTGGTGACTCCTCATGTTTAGGTGAGGAAGAGGTGGGCGAGGAAGGCAGCCTCTTTTCCCGGTTCTTTTCCCTCTCCCGATGCACCAGCTTGCTGTTAGGCTCCTTTAGTGTCCTCTTCAGCTCGTTGATGCTGGCTTGGTGTTTCAGCAGCACATCCTGTGATTTGTCTAAAAACTTTGGGGTAAGAAGGGGGAGATGATGTGAGGATGATAGAACCCAAGCACCAAACTGAAGTGGTGCAGTGGTAGACCCAGGAACAGTTCACAGAATGCAAACCCGAAAGACATACAGAGATTGGGATGGAGCTACTCACAGACCATCATGAAAGTCACAGTCTACAATGGGGTGCGAACGAGTGCGAATGAGTTTTCCAAGCAACCCATCGAGAGAAGCCATCAAGATGATAGGAATGCAATGGAAGGCCTCTGTCTTTGAGATGGAAAGGATGCAAACCAAGGACGATCTGGAAAACTGATTGGCCGGGATCACAGATGTGGGTGGATGGAGGTGTGGTGGGGGATCACAGATGAGTGTGGATGGGAGGTGTGGCCGAGCATCACAGATGGGTGCGGATGTGAAGTGTTGAGGGGGATGACTGATGGGCGTGGGTGGGAAGTGTTGAGGGCGATCACACGTGGGTGCAGACAGGAGGTTCTAAATGGGGGTTCACATATGAATGTGGATGGGAGATGTGGAGGGAGGTGTTGGTTAAGGAACAAGTCCATATTATATAGGATGACTGAGGAGTGGAGGACACTATACATGATGGCGGGTTAGGTGGTGAGTATACGCAAAGGATAGAAAGAAGTTAAGTCGGATGGTCTTCAAATAAACCAATGTCAAACATGCATCACATCACAAGACATGGGTTGCAGGGTAAAGAGTGAAAATAAATCTAATCATGAGAAATATTCGTAAATGAGTGTACAATATCAAATGAGTATTTGAGTTCTCTGTTGGACGCATGGGTCTAGTATACATGCTCACCTATCTACTAATATCCTGAGCTGGCATAGATCTCTGAGTGTAGATCATTTAATGGCACTTCTTCAGCTGGGCACAGGCTGCTTTGTAGGCAATGGCCCTTAACTCTACTGATGATTACCTTTTCCCCCTGAGCACCCCAGATAATGTTTCCACCAGACACATGGCAGTGGTGTAGAGACACAAGTTGTGGCCGCTTTAATACCACCATCCTGCTCGGACGCAGAGGCTGATGTCTCATAGCAGGCCACTCGCTGACTCCCTAATTTATCTCTAAACCCAGGAACCAAACTGCTGATATCTAATATGTAACTAGCGCCTAGACACCCCTGGGTTGAGCGTGCACCTACAAGTGTCTAAATAAATACATAAAATAATACAGATACCTGCAATCAAGACCTTAATGATAATTGATAAGCGACCGCACTTTGGATCTCCCAACTCAGCATGAGTGCAAGGCAGGGCATAGGCATTGGTTGATAACCATTTGTCATAAAGAAGGCATGGTATGTAATACATTAGTTGGAAGAGCATTGTCATAAACTACCCCATTAGGGCATTACTTGTTCATCCAGTCGAGCATAGATAGTCTGGTTGGTCAAGGCCATGCGATAGTGATATCTTTGAGGGATACAGATTAAATATTATGAGTGCTGAAATAAGGTTGAAAACAGAGAGTTTTCCATATTTATTGGAACAGCAGACACTTCCTCTGGATACATATGTTTGGAGTGAGGGGAACCTTTTTTTAATGCCTTTTGGTTTGATGTTTGCAAAAGGACTTTATACTTGAGAGCACGGCAGTCGCTATAGACCCCAATTCAAATCGGCAAAGCCTCTGGTTCGAACTCTCAAAAGAGAAAAGACTCCACATAGTGAACATTACAAGGCACCATTTTGGAAAGGGCCAGGGTGGAGTGTCTGGTATTCCATTAAACACACAGGACAGGTGGAGGTGGTTTTCGGTGCATGCATGCATAAGGAAAAGAAGCGTGCAGTAGGAGGAGATGCATCTCCGCGGACAGACGTTAAATACCTCCTGCTTGTGCCGCGGCGTGGTTTCCTGCTCCGACTGGCAGCGGATAGGGATTTAAAATAAGCAGTGGGGGATCAATGTGATGTTACGACAATTGTAGCCTGGCCATTTACTCCTAGGGAGGGTTCCGGAATTATTCTTGCTGCCTGTTTTACTTTATAAACGTAGCAAAATGTATCAGTCTAGACTCCGGCAGAGGGAACTTCCGCCCAGCAGTGCAAGGTTAGGATTTCAGCATTGCGACTGATTCATCAGCAGTAGGTCAATTGGTGTTCTTGGGACAGCTGTTCTTATATTATACCCCATGCAGCAGTGTGAGCATCACCATAGCAAAGCCTTCTAAAACACTTAGCAACATTCAGATACAAAAAAAGAGTATTTTCCACACTTAAGAATTGATAATTAGCATAGTTGACTTCACAGGGAGTGACTTTGCATGGCTTATGACATTAGGCGCGTTACATGATTTTGCATAACATACTCCCAGACAATGAAGAGATGGGCATTATGACAAAATATGACCCCTGACACAGATGACATCAATTTAAAGACGATAACTGGGATTGTGAATGTCATACTCTGCACGGAACCTACGTATAAATGAGTGACAGTTTTAAGTGGAACTCATGACATTTTTAGAAAAGGATTACAGATACTGGGCCTCATTATAAGGGTGGCGGTAGGCGTGCTGGTAAATACCCCAGAGTCAGTTTTTTACAGGCACCCGGCAATGGGGATGTACGGACCCGGTAATTCCCCTTTGCCGGGTGCCGGTAATAATTACCCCCATGGCAATGGGGAGGCAGGTAGCACCGGCCCCGTTAATAACGGTGCTGGCGCTACCGTGTAGCATTGCTTGTGGGTGCCATTCCGCCTGGCAGGTCGGACCTGCCGGGCTCACAGACCCCTGCAGGCAGACCTCGTAGTTTGCCGGTCCGGTAACAATGATACCGGCAAGCTTACCGGTACCATTGTTACCGGACCGGCAACCTTGTAATGAGGCCCACTGTTTTAGCAAGTTGAGCTGTGTCAGAGCACAGGCTCAGTACCAGCATTTAACCCTGTGATTCCCTGTTTCATGCTGAGTCCCCTTGAGTAAAGAATCTTAGCACCCCACCACCCAGTGCTTTAAGTGCGGTAAGAAATTCAGGGGGGCACTAATTTGGGGGTGTGGCTTCAATGATGGGTGTGGCCTGAAAGTGCACACACCATAGTAAAGTACACAAACACATCTGCAAATGTATGTAACCATTTATATATTTGTATGCATACCTTACTATGGTTTGTGTACTTTTCAAGCCATCTTTATTTTTTAAACATAGAAATATGCTACATATTTCTATGTTTATGAAAGAAGGTAATGTACCACACTTAGATGGACTGCTGGGAACACTAATATGTCATTCTTAGACGGAAGGTTGGGGTAGGAAATGTTATTGCTCCTAACCATACTAAAAACTCACCTTCCTCCATACTCGCCCTCAAACACTGAACCAAACACAACAATACCTCTACTGCACCACAAACTGCATGTACTTCACAACACGCAACATGAAACCAAATCATACATACCCAGAACTCAACATCAAATGACGGCTACCAACCGAAAATGCACCAACGCTCAGTGAGCAGTTTCTTTAAACTGAAGCTGCCAACAGCCCATCAAAGCTACCTTGCTCTTCTCCCTCTCAACCCAACTAACAAACAACCAACCCCTTCCCATTGCAGATCCGCCAGAGCGCCAAGCGACCACGCAAGTGGCGAAATTGCACGGTACAAGAACCTTTAACATAACATAACATAACTAAATGACCAAACTTCGAACTACCATGAGCGAATGCAATGCAATGAACAGTTTACTAAAAATGGATGTCATATAAAGAGCGGTCAAACATAACTGCAATACCTATGACTGCAATCAGTTGCTCCAGAGGTAGATAGTAGTGTATATACACTGCTCACTTCACCTTTAATGCAGCATTATGATCACCATATACGTTGGCTGAGTCTCCCCACCAACTTTGGTCATTATTTTTGTTTGTGCATTTTTATAGCGCTACGAACCCACAGGTATCTGAGTGCTGCTTATTTCCCACGGTGTGTGGTGCTCATTTATCGACCTCGGAAGCATGAAAGGCTGAGTTTGGCCCTGCCAGGATTCGAATCTGTGTCAGCAGGCTCTGCAAGGATGTCAAAGTGAGCACTTTACTCGCTGTGCTACTCAGTGATAGAAGAAATCCCACATAATCCAGTATCAACAAATACAACTGCAGCATGTACTATTACAGTACTAGACATCAGTGCCAAAATGCAATGTGCCTGCAGTTGTATAGTAATGTCCTTCTCCTTTAATGTAGCATAATGTTTTTCATGTACATTCAGGCTATATGGGAAAGAGAAGAAACATGTGAGAAGTGAGTGATGAAGGAAACCAAAGATGGGTAGAGGAAGAGTGGTAACAAAAAGACTGGTGAGATGGGCAGAGATATTGGCAAGGGGGCAAGAATGGGGAAGGAGGGAAAAGAGGAGCAATAGGTGCGCATGTTTGCGTAATTTTCGAGACAACTTTTATAAACATAGAAATATGCAACATATTTCTATGTTTATAAAAGATGGCTTGAAAAGTACACAATAAAGCCATCTTTTATAAAGCTTTGAGGACGGACAAAACCTAAGGCGTCTTTGTCCTGCCACAAAGCTTTATAAAAGATTGCTTGAATTGTGTACTTTTCAAGCCATCTTTTATAAACATAGATATATGTTACATCTTTTATAAAGCTTTGCCAATGGACAAAGACGCGTTAGGCACGGTGGTCTGTGCTCTGCTCTGCAGAGCAGATTAGATTGCCATGCCTGAGGTGTCTTTGACCCTCAGCGAACCTGGGGCTCCATGATCTAATATATCAGCCCCAAGTTCGCAGAGGGTCAGTGACCTGGGGAGGGGAAACAAAGGGACCATACTTCCTCTTGTGACCCCACACTCGAGGGGTCACAAGAGGAAGTCACAGTGACTGACAGAAGTGTCAGCCAGCCACATTGTCACTGAAACTGCAACTTCCAGTTTCAGCTATGCTGTGGCTGGTTGGCACTTCTTTCAGTCACAGCTTGCCTAACATAAAAATGGCTTGCGCATCTCCCATCACAGCTACGCCCGTGGTGGGATAATGTGTCCCGCCATGGCGTGGTGGGACCGGGGGGTCCTGGCAGGGCCCCAGCAGGGCCCAAGTTTTTGGAGACTTCCGGGACAGACCCAGGTTGCCCCGTCCACTTAAAGCACTGCCGCTACCCAAAATGCAAAATGAAATGACAACTTATATTTTCCATTCAAAGTGGTCAGTATCGCTCCACCCCAGGCTTAAAACGAGCCGTGCAAGTCAAGAATAATCAAGCATTGTAAAGTGTGCATATAAGACGAGCAGCTAGAGGGCGATACATGTTCTCATTTCAGATTTTCCTCCTCTGCTGAGAGCAGGTAGTTTCCATTTGCTCCACGTGCCCTGGGATCTGACAGATGGCTTTGCTTTGCGAGAGCTAGAATCCTGTTACCTGATGGAGCATCCACACTAATGCACCTAAATGCAGTGCTCAGAATCCCTGTTGCAAGGCATGCTGGGAGTATGTGAAACCATGTCTCAATACTGTAGGCCAGTCATAATATTCAAATACCGCCTATACCTCTCGCCCCTAAATAGGTCAGGGATTTATGATCCTATTATTATTGTTTGTTGTTTGTCTTCTTCCAATGGCTTCGCCAGGAATAAAGATTGATGGCACTATCACTCTGGGCACAACCCACAGGGCCTCATTCCGAGGTTGGTGCTGGTCATGGTGCTATTAGCGCCATGACTAGCACCATTACCGGTACCGTGTCCGCCCTTGTTCAGTGGGGACTTACCGGTCTAGTCCGACCTTTGCGGGACCAGTAAGTCCCCATTGAAAATGTCAATCCCCATTCCCATTTGAGCCTCCATAGGGCTCAATGGGAAGGGGGAAGGCGGCAATAACGGTACCGTAAATTACGGTATCGTTATTGACCCCGGTATCTCTTTGCGGGTCCCGTCCTTAACGCCTGCTAAAAACAGGCGTTAAGGGAAGGACCCGCAAAGGGACCTCGGAATAGGGTGCAAAGAGATTACCGGCACCGGTGTCATTACCGGTGCCCGGTATCCCTTTGCGCCCGGGTCGTAATGACCCCCACAGTCTCTTGGTAACCAGGGGAGCAACTGCCTTTTAGGAGCAGAATCTCTCATGGTATGTTTGTCATCTGTGTTCAGCAACGTGTTAGTGAAACTGTTACCCTCTGTTTAAACATGTACATGTGTGTGGTGTATGTCTTTGGGTGTTTGGCCTACGCAGTTGCCTTTGTAGTTCCACGTGGCTGGGTATGTATATGCACTGTGTTAATAGGTGTGTGTGATAACATTATATTTTAATGAAAGAACTCTGTGGGACAAAATTAAAATAGCGTCGAATAGTAGGAATGGTGGGGCGCAGCGCGAGGCCGTCAGCAAAGGTGTGCTGGGCTTTGAAATAAGCTTTAACTTGTAGTGTGTTGGGGGTTCGTTTGTATTTGGCGATTACTTAGTATTTAGGGAAACCATGATGTGCTCTTTTTCGTTGAGCCGTAAAGGCGTAAAAGACTTGAGTAAGGCTTTAATGCCTTGAAATCACACCACGGCTCATTTTCATATATTTCTATGGTGGAGAGAAGGGGCTGAAGGCAATTTGCGTTTCCATCGCTACCTTCCTCTCGGCCATACAAATGCACTATTTGGCATTCCTTTTCATGTCCATGCAGATTCTGGAGGTCCCTATGAAGTCCGCCTGCTTTATCCATTAGCATAAAGCAGGCTTACCTTATAAGGATCCATTGGGACATTTCGGGGAGGGTTTCATTTCAATTGGGAACACTACTTACCATGTGCGTTCCCAGTTGAAATGAAACCCTTCCCAACGTGCAAGCATGTCGGTAGGGTTTCATTTCAATTGTGAGTGCCACTTGCCATGCTCGTAAACAAAAGTAAATGCTGTCTGGCATGCCAGCATGCCAGGCAGCGTTTACACACTTTTGCAAAGTGAAAATGTCAAGGCCAAATGGTGACATACAAGAATGTATGCCGCCATTTGCCCTTTACATTTCCTCCATACAGTGCAAATGATGAAAATGTGGCAACGGGGGCCGCTTACATTACAGTGTAAACGTAACAGCTTCCCTCTGTCAAATTACGAACGTGACGAACTGAGTGTTTTTCCTTAGCGTTGGCATTTCCACCTTTTGTATTTATCTTTTTATGGGTAGTGACCTTCATTCTTTTTTAAAATGTGTTCAGCCACACGAGAGGGTTTACAAATGTAACCAAAAAGGCAGTCTTTGAGCTTGATGATGAAAAAAGTAGAACCAACTTGGCAGCAAATCAATGAGCAGCGAGTACATACAATTTCAAAATCGTATGAAAATAACGAGATATTTGTGTGAGTTTCCGAATAATTGGCTTATCTGTGAATATATGAGACTTAAGTTTACTATGGTTGAAACTTTGGAATTCTTGGGTGCTAGGAATAGGATAAGCAGACATTCCTGATTGTGTACACTATGTGCTAAGAATATCCTGGAGACGGTTAAACATCTTCTATTCGATTGTGAGATTTTGGTTCTGATTCAGAGAAACGTTTATTTCTGTGGTGACTGCTGGTCCCCCCGAACTTTTATGGGAGAGTTACTTGGGGGGTAATGATGAGTCGCTAATATATAATATCACAACATTTTGGTATGTTGTTAGGGAAGGTTTAGGCTTATTACGTGTTGAAAAACGTTTGGTTGTTGTTTTTTTTGCATTGGGCTTTAATGTTGTTTGTAGATTTGATTTTAGGTACAACAAGCCTTAATTAGCATTTTGTTTTGTATGCTTGATTCCTTCTTTTGTTGTGTCTAGCTGTTGTGCTAAATGTTTTTATGCAAGTGTTATTCTGAGCATATTATTACAGGCGTTTTGTTATTGGTTTTGTTATTGGTCTTGTTTTGGTCTTGCTCTTATGCACAGCATGTTGTGTACAGCTGCTGTGCTTATTTGTATTTCATGTGTGTAATCCAAGTGTATTATTCTGAGCATATTGTTATTGGTCTAGTATGCAGTTACTGCTGTCCATGGCTATTGTGCTGAATTTTAGCAGGAGTGTTTTAGTCCAAGTGTATCATTATGAAAGTATTGTTGGTGGTCCTGACGCGGTTATGGTGTGGGCTTGAGTGCACAGCCCATAGTGTATGACGATTTTGATACACTTTATTATGCATGTATCATTCTGAGATATGGTTGGTCTTCGTATGCTTATGCTAAATTTCAAGGGTTTTGTTGTGCTCAATATGCACAATTTAACTGAACCTTAACTAAGGTTTTTTTCAATGAATTTATACATATACATATATTTGTCTCAATTTATTTTCTTTTAAAAGTGATCAGTTCTCAGAACGTGTGTGGCATGCAGTAGTTAAAATAAGGCTAAGTGTGTGCCAAAGTCTCGAAAATTGAAGTGGACAATTTTGAAATATGTGTCCCAAAATTGTTTCATTATTTATTATTATTTATTTATTTGTCTATGGTTCTTTACAAACAGCATACAATATAATAAAAATGTTATACATACTTCCAATTTGTCATTCAACTTCGTACAAGTTGTGCAAAATAGTATACATTCAAATCATTAATCGTGTTAACAAAATATAGCTTTTAAAACAATTTTATAAAATACAGTATGCTATTTACTGTATGTGTTGTAAAATCCCAATATAATTCTAAACCACAACCAAAAATAGTAATACCCACTATAGAAACACTGTTCTTTAACTAACCTTTACTCGAAACAACACCATATATGACAAATAATAGTCGTCCAAGACTAGGGTAAACTAAGTCACATATTAGATTTAGGTGGAAATATACATTTCTTTTCTGTTCATTTCCAGGCAAGAATGACATGTGCTAGTTATCTCCAGCTACTACTCATTTACTGGGTATTGTCACCCAGGGACCCTGTATTGTGATCAATACCATTCCTAATAATGTACAACAGATTAAAATCATAGGTCATAGACCTCACAGAATAAATAGCTAAAATGATGTGTAGCCTTATCGAGTACAAGCCAGTCTCATGTCTTCCTTACCTTACTAAATTCCGCCAGAGATTTCTCCACAATAACCCAAACGCGGAACAGTGCCATACAGACTCTTTCTGATTCGGTATTCATACAATAGTTCCAGAAATCCGGTTGTTTTATTGATTCTTCATCATGTACCAACCCACCCAGTACAGTCATCTAAATGGTATCTAATTTTGCACATTGGGTGAGGACATGTTTTGCTTGGGGTTTCTAATTCCCCAATAGCGTTACATATTCTGCATGTCCTTTCAGCTTCAGGAATCTTAAATCTTGCTCCCAGAAAGATCTGCAATGTCAATTGATTCGTTTTCGCAGTTTCAGACGAAAGGTTTGCATAGCCGACAAGGGCATTGCCTCAAGTAACATTGTGTCTGCAAATAGGAGTGAACTATGTTGGACACGTATTTAAAATTCTTAAGTGTCTCTAAGTGTGTGTAGTTGTTCGCCCAATCCCATTTACTTACTTTAGTTTTATACAGATAATTTAGAGCAGGAACAATAGTCCTTCTTTTGAATACTGGTTTCCAGCCTATCTTCTCGTAAAGTCTGGCCATTAATTGCCCAAATTCTATATTTATTCCGCTATGGGTGGGCGCCTCACTTTCACAAAATTTAGCAAGCAGCTGACATTGAAGATTAGAGATAACTTTTATGTGTAGCTGGCCTTGTCTTATCATCAGTTGTGCCTTCAGGGAGACCAATCCCAATTCCAGCCGCAAGTACTCTATGGGCGTAGAGGGGGCCATCTTTAGCATACACTTCCAGAAATAGCTCTCTAAGCGACCTAACCACAGGTAATCATCCATACAAAGAGCCTCCAGTCCGTATAGGACCATTGGGCAAAAACATTGTTTGTATAGAGTTATGATCCTGTCTAAGGTGTACCACGTAGTCCTTGCTGAGAATTTTCCTACTAGGGCAGTCAGCCGGTGTGCCTTATTGATTGCCTCTTTAATTCCAGTGTATGCCCTATTAGCACTTACTTCAAGCCCCAAATAGGGATAACTAGCCACATATTCAATATCTGCCAAACTGGTCATAAAGTTGATGTGCTTTATCCCCTTAGCTGAGATGGTCATCACCCTAGTTTTCCCCAAGTTGATTGTCAAGCCGTTTTCTTGTGCGTCTCTGGCCAATGCTTCAAACATAGCACATGCTCCCAATAGAGTATGATTGAACATGACCAAATCATCCACGTATAGCATACATGGAATATTCCAATCACCAATTTTGGGGAAACAGCCCAAGCCATTAGTGAAGCATTGCGGCAGGTCAGACAAATACATATTATACACAAATGGGGCTAACGGGCATCCCTGTTTCACGCAATTGTGTATTTTCACCAGTTTAATCATCAAGCCCTGATCATCAAGGCGTACCCTGGCTTGGGTATTCAAGTGGAGCCCCTCGAGTATGATTAACGATGCCTCAGGGCACCCCCACTTTACCATATTTCCCATAGTTTCTCCCAATTAACTCTGTCAAAAGCTTCACGGAAGTCTATGAACACTACGTACAGAGTAACTCCCACCTTCCTCATAGCTTCCCGGGCCAATACATCAAAAATCCTCAGATTATGTATAGTGCTACGGCCTGGTCTAAACCCAGTTTGGGAAAAATGTGAAATCTGTTTACTATTCTCCCAATTCTGTAAGGTCTCAACGGTAAACATAGCAAACAAATTTCCTGTGGTATCTAATAGGGAAAGCAATCTGTAATTATCCGGGAGCATCCTATCCCCCTCCTTAAATACTGGCACCAGTATTGATTGCTGCCCGAAGTTAAGTATTATTTTCTCCTTGCAAACTCTATCAAACAGCATCTCAAGGATTACCGCCCATGACCCTTGATTCTGCTTTAAGACCACATTGGCCAATCCATTAGGCCCAGGTGCTCTTGATTTCTTGAGGCTCTGTATAACATTTATTGTATCCTTTTTACCAATATTCAAATGCCATCCTTTCAAAAGATAGCCGGATGAAGGAACCGAATTAACCGGTCCCCCCTATCTTTCGTGTGCTCAATCCATCCACTTTCCTGGATTGGGTTTAATACCCTAGGATTAGGATTCTCCCTAGCCTTTGCCAGTTCAGACCAAACTTTCCTCGGCTTACCCCCCCCCCAAAGAATACTGATCGTATTTTGCCATTGTTGGTCCAGTACCGAGCGGTTCCAACCTCCAAGCTAGGTTTTATATCCCTTTTTAATCTTTGCCACATCCATCATCGTCCCCTTATCCAGGGGACCTAGTTGTTTTTTCCTCCTAAACTTGTGCCTCATTCCACATTTAGCATCCCTTATAGCGATATCAAACTTCTTGGCTGGCTTACTGCAGTGGGTAATAGGCAGTAGAGAACAACTGCCTGTTTTATTCGCCACTTCCCTAAACCAGTCCTCCAAGTCATTGGGAGCCAATTCAGATGCAAGAACTCGGGTGACAAAGAGGTGATGTAATTGCTAACCCCAGTAATTTTCCTGGGGGCCCAGCAAATACGATTTCCACTGGGCTAGTGGTCATCCCTGCTCCTCCCTGGTTTACAGAATGGGGGGCATAACACTGTAAATCTAATGCCAACATGTTATGGTCGCAACTATCATTCTGGAGCTCCTCTAGCCTATTCACCCAGTCAAGACAATGGTACTTCCCAAAGTAATAGTCCATTGTAGATAAGTTCTTATTCCCAGTCCATGTGTATTCACCTGGGATATCTCCTTTAGTATGACCATTTAACATTACTAAATCCTAGGTTCACAAGAACTTCATCAATTTCTTACCTTTATCATTGCCTTTACCTTGTCTCATAGTGCACAACTGTGCTATGTCCCCACACAGTGCACAAGGTAACACCTCCACACATTTGGCATTAACGTCAGCGCCTACCAACACTGGATGATATTCCATAATATTACAGTTGTCAACTAGGATTTCTTCAATCTGTTCAAGCACATGATCCATAATTCCCGGACTTGGTGGGGAATAAATGCTAATAATAAACATCTTATTTACACTTCCTGGTATGTCCATCTCTAGTTCAACTGCCAGCACATTTGCTCAAGGCACCATAGAGGGCTGGCTAGATGTCCCACTTTTTTGTTCACACCAATCGCTACTCCCCCAAAAGGGCGCCCTCCTGCCCCCTTAATGGCCAAAGCCTGATATACCTGGAAGCCATCCACCACCAAGGCGGAGTCTAACCTGGTTTCCTGAAGCATACAAATATCATAGTTGTTTCAATAATATTGTTTCAGTGGGTCTATGTAAAACTCAATGCAAAAACACCTTTATTGAATATTCCATTTCTACATGAAAAACGTGTATGAAATGTCACCAAATCTGATATGAATTTTCAGATCTAGCTGGATCAGATGCCTGATAAATCTGGTGAACTTTCTTAGAAAACAACAAATGTACAATGGAAAATGTTTTTTTTTTACATTTTCCAATTTACTATTACGTCTCAATCATGACTCTACGATTATTATTATTAACCATGAAAGTAACATAGAGGGAATTAAAGACAAAAGGGATCTCCAAAGTCATTATGAATTGCAAACAGTCCCTCTGGAAAATTAAATAAGATTTCTTGTTGGTGATATTAAAACATACTATTAATATAAAAATAATTATAACTTTTTGTTCCTCAATTTCCAAGCGCTTGATAGAAAACAGATTGACCCCTTTAAAGCAAAATCATGCTCAGTGAACTTACATATGGATAACGGAAAGGCATCCAAAGGAAACGATTCAAGAAGTATGGTATCAAGGATTTTATTAAACCTGATATTAATTTAATATATCAACCAAATTGTGATTAAATCTGCACTTGTGAAAACAATTTACATAGCAGGAAACAACTTTTATTCAAAAGAACACATCTATATAATAAAATTCATCTTATTCACTCATCCAAGCATACAACCTCATCCATCCATTAGACAAACCACTCATACTAAACACCAATCAATATACAATGTAAAATCTATAAGAAATTCATCACAGTTAATTCATCTGAAATATTTATAGAAAAGAGTATGAAATCAGAGCCACAACAGGTAACATCAGTGGCATAAGTGATTGAGATGGGTCCCAGAATTTTTTGACCACGACCTCATCTTAGTCCAAACTCAACCGGTTTCGACGTATATACTTTAGTGTAGTGACGTCTTCATCAGGAGTACAAAAGTATATTCTAACATAAAGAAAAGAAAGAAACACAGATGGGACACATCAATATATGAAACCCCTAAACTTGGAAAGAGAACATATAACATCAATAATAAAATTGATATATATAATGAAAAAATAAAAAATTAAATAAAACAATGGGTAATCATGTACAAGAGCCTGCTACCACCCCGTGGTAACTCTGGGATGGGCCTGAGGTGTCTGGTAGAAAGTAGTGCTACCCTCTTATATTGGTGTCTCTGGGAGGTAGATACGATGTAAAACCAGGTCATAAGCAGAGTCACAGATATACACACAAATGACAAGGCCAATGTATAAAACCTTCACTATTGCGGCCCGTGAATAGAACACAAAAGTCACATACTTAAGATTGTACCAGTGGTGTAAGGGCATGACCGCAAAGAATATAAATATAAACTAACCTTCATTCATATAGTAAAAGGCTGTACGTCTTTGCCTTTAATTAAACACTGGGTCCACTTGTATACACTAGATAACAACGTCCCAGTCGAAGTTCCTGCAGTTATTTTTAGTGCGTGAACACCAAAGTTCTTCTCTGCAAAGTGTAAACAAACATTTACACAATTGGCTCCCACTGTACAGATCATAAATTAAAATTTAAAATGTACAAGGGTGAGCTAACAGGTCTTACCAGGAATGTCCAAACACTCGTTGAGCCCGCCGCCATAGGTGTGAAGATGAAACCCCGGATCCAGGGAGGGCTGCGCCTGATATTATATGGGCCTAAACACGACACAAACATTTAAGTGTGTGAAAAAGTGCCCAATTGTTCTTACAATTATATCATTCACTAGACTCAAACGGAAGCTACTGCAAATTAATAAATTAAGTGCATAAACCAAAACCAGCTAATATGTGCAATATCTAATTATTTACGGTTAATCGAATTTAGCTTACTGAAAAGATTACTTTTTTGGAAATTTAAACTAAAATTGCTCAATCTATCTGACTTCACACAAATTTACTTTGCTCGGGTATCGCCTATAGAAGAGCCAAAGATATGGGGCTCCTTTCTGTATGTAGTAAAGGCAAAAAACGATTCGAAAGAACACCCATGCAGCTGAGTATTTACCTTAAGCGAAAGAACTCTCCGGTTCTCGCGGCAGCTAGTCACCCGTATAGCAGCTGGGTCCAATTGAAAGTAGCGTGCAACAGAGTATCACCGTTTCAAAGATGTTAATATACGCGTGGAAAGCATCATGTGATCACGTAGTCAACCACGTGACCACAAACTGAACTGGCCTACGTGCTGCGCGGCCATATGATCTTAGAAGAAAGACACGCAAAATTGAGCAACAAAATGGTGTACTACACGACGTGTCCACACGATCGTGAGGAAAAGACCGTAATTAGAGCATGACAGATATGGAAATAACGCACACTGTGGCAAAACATTTAGAAAAAGACGATCTCTGTCATGTATGGGCAAGATTTTAGTTTATGCACATTATAATGAGTGCTGAAAATATTGTAAAAACAACATTTAATGCCTTTCTTAAGATTAGAACGGTCCAAATATGTCAGATATTGTGGCGAGTAGTGTTTAGTTACTCGAGTTCCATGGTTCCAGGGTATTAAGGCCCAATGTTAATGTTTTTAGATTAAATATCCACATTTGTTCTTTGTAATCTAAGTTTTTTAATAGTTGGGATTGATTTTGTGCATATACTTTTTCTATGCAAAACCATTCCACCTGGTCAGCCGTATGACCCATCTCAATAAAATGGATTACCATTGGAGCATTGAGGTTTCGAGTTCTAATTTTAGAACGGTGTTCGTTAATGCGGGTACTCACTTCTCTAGTTGTTTTGCCTACATAAAACAACTGACATGGGCAACGAATGGCATAAATGACATTCTTACTTTTACAAGTGGTAAAAGTGCGGAGGGTCCACTTTCTAGTCTGTGATTCAAATGACATAGTTTTTTTAGAAAACTTACATGCGACACATGAAGTACAAGGGTAGTGTCCCACCACTGGGTTGGAATTAGTATCGCGAATTGTATGCACTTTAGGAAAAGTTCTACTGGCACGAGTAATCTTTTGCTTCAAATTATTACCTTTTTTGAAAGCAAATAGAGGTCTGGGTATAGATGTTCCTGAAGTATTAAGGATTCGCCAGTTTTTTAGAATAATACCTCTAATAGCATTGCTATGTTGACAAAAGGTTGAGACACATACTAGTTCATCTTTCTTTTCAATGTCTCGCTTAGGTGTCAATAGAAGATCTCGGTTGGTATATCGAGCTCTCTTTTTGGAATTTTTTATAAGTTTCTTTGGATATCCCCGTTCTAATAGTCTTTTTTCCAAAATCGCTGCATGTTTAACAAAATCTGCGATATCTGTGCAATTACGGCGCAGCCGTAAGAACATCCCATATGGTAAGTTACAAAGTAAACTGGCTGGATGTTGGCTCTCGTATTTCAACGTAGTATTTCTCTCTGTAGGTTTTCCATTTAGGGGTCAAATCAAGGTATACCGTCGATATATCGACGACATATTTATGATTTGGGAAGGCTCATCAACATCATTGACTTCATTTGTTCAATGGCTTAATGAGATAGACTTAGATATTCATTTTACTTTTGAATATTCAGCATACAGAATTCCTTTCTTGGATTTATCTATCTTTGTCAAAGAAGGGCACCTCTGCACAGAATTACATAGAAAACCTACAGAGAGAAATACTACGTTGAAATACGAGAGCCAACATCCAGCCAGTTTACTTTGTAACTTACCATATGGGATGTTCTTACGGCTGCGCCGTAATTGCACAGATATCGCAGATTTTGTTAAACATGCAGATTTTGTTAAACATGCAGCGATTTTGGAAAAAAGACTATTAGAACGGGGATATCCAAAGAAACTTATAAAAAATTCCAAAAAGAGAGCTCGATATACCAACCGAGATCTTCTATTGACACCTAAGCGAGACATTGAAAAGAAAGATGAACTAGTATGTGTCTCAACCTTTTGTCAACATAGCAATGCTATTAGAGGTATTATTCTAAAAAACTGGCGAATCCTTAATACTTCAGGAACATCTATACCCAGACCTCTATTTGCTTTCAAAAAAGGTAATAATTTGAAGCAAAAGATTACTCGTGCCAGTAGAACTTTTCCTAAAGTGCATACAATTCGCGATACTAATTCCAACCCAGTGGTGGGACACTACCCTTGTACTTCATGTGTCGCATGTAAGTTTTCTAAAAAAACTATGTCATTTGAATCACAGACTAGAAAGTGGACCCTCCGCACTTTTACCACTTGTAAAAGTAAGAATGTCATTTATGCCATTCGTTGCCCATGTCAGTTGTTTTATGTAGGCAAAACAACTATAGAAGTGAGTACCCGCATTAACGAACACCGTTCTAAAATTAGAACTCGAAACCTCAATGCTCCAATGGTAATCCATTTTATTGAGATGGGTCATACGGCTGACCAGGTGGAATGGTTTTGCATAGAAAAAGTATATGCACAAAATCAATCCCAACTATTAAAAAACTTAGATTACAAAGAACAAATGTGGATATTTAATCTAAAAACATTAACATTGGGCCTTAATACCCTGGAACCATGGAACTCGAGTAACTAAACACTACTCGCCACAATATCTGACATATTTGGACCGTTCTAATCTTAAGAAAGGCATTAAATGTTGTTTTTACAATATTTTCAGCACTCATTATAATGTGCATAAACTAAAATCTTGCCCATACATGACAGAGATCGTCTTTTTCTAAATGTTTTGCCACAGTGTGCGTTATTTCCATATCTGTCATGCTCTAATTACGGTCTTTTCCTCACGATCGTGTGGACACGTCGTGTAGTACACCATTTTGTTGCTCAATTTTGCGTGTCTTTCTTCTAAGATCATATGGCCGCGCAGCACGTAGGCCAGTTCAGTTTGTGGTCACGTGGTTGACTACGTGATCACATGATGCTTTCCACGCGTATATTAACATCTTTGAAACGGTGATACTCTGTTGCACGCTACTTTCAATTGGACCCAGCTGCTATACGGGTGACTAGCTGCCGCGAGAACCGGAGAGTTCTTTCGCTTAAGGTAAATACTCAGCTGCATGGGTGTTCTTTCGAATCGTTTTTTGCCTTTACTACATACAGAAAGGAGCCCCATATCTTTGGCTCTTCTATAGGCGATACCCCAGCAAAGTAAATTTGTGTGAAGTCAGATAGATTGAGCAATTTTAGTTTAAATTTCCAAAAAAGTAATCTTTTCAGTAAGCTAAATTCGATTAACCGTAAATAATTAGATATTGCACATATTAGCTGGTTTTGGTTTATGCACTTAATTTATTAATTTGCAGTAGCTTCCGTTTGAGTCTAGTGAATGATATAATTGTAAGAACAATTGGGCACTTTTTCACACACTTAAATGTTTGTGTCGTGTTTAGGCCCATATAATATCAGGCGCAGCCCTCCCTGGATCCGGGGTTTCATCTTCACACCTATGGCGGCGGGCTCAACGAGTGTTTGGACATTCCTGGTAAGACCTGTTAGCTCACCCTTGTACATTTTAAATTTTAATTTATGATCTGTACAGTGGGAGCCAATTGTGTAAATGTTTGTTTACACTTTGCAGAGAAGAACTTTGGTGTTCACGCACTAAAAATAACTGCAGGAACTTCGACTGGGACGTTGTTATCTAGTGTATACAAGTGGACCCAGTGTTTAATTAAAGGCAAAGACGTACAGCCTTTTACTATATGAATGAAGGTTAGTTTATATTTATATTCTTTGCGGTCATGCCCTTACACCACTGGTACAATCTTAAGTATGTGACTTTTGTGTTCTATTCACGGGCCGCAATAGTGAAGGTTTTATACATTGGCCTTGTCATTTGTGTGTATATCTGTGACTCTGCTTATGACCTGGTTTTACATCGTATCTACCTCCCAGAGACACCAATATAAGAGGGTAGCACTACTTTCTACCAGACACCTCAGGCCCATCCCAGAGTTACCACGAGGTGGTAGCAGGCTCTTGTACATGATTACCCATTGTTTTATTTAATTTTTTATTTTTTCATTATATATATCAATTTTATTATTGATGTTATATGTTCTCTTTCCAAGTTTAGGGGTTTCATATATTGATGTGTCCCATCTGTGTTTCTTTCTTTTCTTTATGTTAGAATATACTTTTGTACTCCTGATGAAGACGTCACTACACTAAAGTATATACGTCGAAACCGGTTGAGTTTGGACTAAGATGAGGTCGTGGTCAAAAAATTCTGGGACCCATCTCAATCACTTATGCCACTGATGTTACCTGTTGTGGCTCTGATTTCATACTCTTTTCTATAAATATTTCAGATGAATTAACTGTGATGAATTTCTTATAGATTTTACATTGTATATTGATTGGTGTTTAGTATGAGTGGTTTGTCTAATGGATGGATGAGGTTGTATGCTTGGATGAGTGAATAAGATGAATTTTATTATATAGATGTGTTCTTTTGAATAAAAGTTGTTTCCTGCTATGTAAATTGTTTTCACAAGTGCAGATTTAATCACGATTTGGTTGATATATTAAATTAATATCAGGTTTAATAAAATCCTTGATACCATACTTCTTGAATCGTTTCCTTTGGATGCCTTTCCGTTATCCAAATCTAAAGTAATACTCCCATCCAAAGTGTGGGGTCCCCTGTGTCTTTCAGAGAAACACAGTGAACTTACATAACCATACTGTCTCTTCACATGTGGAACTATCACAAGAAATAAATACAGGTCTAATCCATCATTTCCTGTATTTAGAGTAACCGAGACAATAAAGAAAAAATGTGTATTGTCCTCAACTTCGCATGGGCAAACTCGACATCCTGAGGTTGGAATTTGTGAGTTCTTCCACTTGGCAAGTAAAATCATTAACAGGTAAGAGTCCAAGACTTAGGTAATATACAGATGTTTAACAAAAGGGCAGTTACCATAACCTAGGTAACTTTTCCATCCTAACTGGCTTTTAAGAACCACATCATTCATCTATGAGTTATTACTGGCTCCAATCGTTTTCTTTATGCATCTAGTCATAACATGTTTAATTAATAACATTTTATGGAGATTTGTCAATTAGGCTTTGTTCATTCCACATGTCTTAAATTAATCTTGGTCAGAAGTGTGTTACCATTTATAAAACAAAATACTGATCGAAACCTTTGGGTACTCCAAAGACCGTAGAACCTATCATGGATAAGGCCATGGGAAAACCATAGTCGTGCCCACTACAATAGTGGATAGAGATTTGCCAAATAATGAATGATGTTCAGGTCCTCTTCTCGCTTTAGAGAGGTACTTTGGGTGCTTCACAGTAGCCCCAAAAGAGTCTTACAAAATCTGCTTTCAGCTCAAAGCACTGAAAAAAATAGCATCATAACCCCAAAATATGTGCACCACAAAGTGTAGGCAAGACTTCCTTTGCCCTGTAGAGCTGCAAGGTGGGCATGATGCCTTTGCCATCAAAGGTCCACAGAAAGCATTTACCACCCACCCTTTCCTAAACAGATTGAGAAAGTGCTTCTCAACCTGGTTGGATCATTTAATATTAGCACCAATCCTAACCCCCAGATAGTTCTAAACTTGTACCTGCTCTGATAGCTCATTCGAAAGGACGATCTAAATGTTGGCTTTGTTGCCCAATATACAAACCATATATTTTGTTTTCTGAAAATGACATCCCGGGTCTTGGTTAGGCACTCTCGACAGAAAACATCTAGCTGATACTGTACTCTCAATGGTATTTTAAAAATCAAAATGGTGTCATCGGCGAATAGGAGGATCCTAATCTTATTCCCATCCAGCACTGTGCCATCTGTTTCAATCTTACTATAACAATGGGGTCCCTGGAAAGCTTTTAGTGTATGCGTCCACATCTTACACAGAACCAATTATTTGTGTTTGGGGAGGTGGAGTCCAACGAGTAGATTAATGCCGACACCCAAATTAGGTAACGTCTTCCACAGTGTATTGTTGTTTTGCACACTGCTTCAATAGCCACCCGCGACAAGGTTCATATTTTAATTGCACCCACAGGAGAGGTACCAGTCAATTAGCTGGCCATGAAAGCCACCATTCTATTCCGTCTGCCAGCGCTTCCTTCTCAGGCTGTCATGAAATGTACATCTGAATGCCACCACAGCCACCCATGCAACCGCAATGGCAGCTCTGACCGGAATCGCGCGCCCCACTGGCCACTTCAGACTTCCAGGCACCACATACATGCCCTCGCTGGTTCTCTGATGTCTCGTCGTCACTAACAGGATGCTGGTTGCTGCCAGAAAAATATAAAAGGGACTTGCGTGTAACCTTCCGGTCCTATTTCCCTAGTGGACATCTTCCTTTGTAGGGTTTTTGAGTGAATTTCAGCATGTGTGCTATTCACAAAGCTGTTATCACATTAAAAAAAGGCTGTGAGCAATCAATATTTTCATCTGGGATGTTAATAGCATTAATGACCATGGGGACTTCCTTACCCAGCCTCCAATGGCATTAAACCCTTGGCTAGTGGTCATTTACCAGCCTGGTAAGAAAGCCCCCATGGTCATGAATGCTACTTTTATTACCCTAAATAAATACATTATTTTACATGAAGGTTATGAAGAGGTCTGGATCAAGAAACAGGGCTGATTTACAAAAGGCACTCTTGCTCTTAAATTAACTTACGCCGACCAGAGATGATCATTTGCATCTGAGTAAAATATCCTACAATGAAATAGGTGTGGAAAATATGTGCATACGATTGAGCTATAGGAGACACATGTGCTTAATATATCCTACTCCCACATAACTTGCCCACAACCAAATCTACAAAATGTGTGTGTACTTCAGGAAGTAGGCAAAGGTAGGCATTGCGAAAGATGCTGCCCAGCCACAGCGCTGATTTGCACAGAAGGTTTCCTGAGTCACAAAACCAAAGACCAATATTGCCTTCTTTTTTCTGGGAGATGGTAGTCCTATTTCAACCTAGAATAAATCCATAATTTTAAAGGGACAAGCGTAAAGAAACAATTATAATTTTTTCAATTTGAGTTTTTCTTAAAAGGACGCTTTTTTAAAAAAAAATGGGGAAGCTGGAGAACAAACTTTTTGACTTTGCATTTGATTATGTGCCAGTTCTCTGCCCCGGACCTGTGGCAGGGTATTATGCAAAAATGCTCTATGTGTCTGTGGGTAAGGGTACAGCGAGGAGTGCATTGCGCAAGTGACTGCTTCACCAATGTTGCTTATTCCATTCCTCGACCTCTGTAGATATGCCTCTGTTTCTGGCTGCTCTACATCTGGCAATTCTAAGCAGGAGCCATGCGTGCAAGGGGCCTGAGTCTGAGCACGAGCCAAGGCCAAGAAAGGTGCATGGTTACTAGGACCCAGAATACCACGGTGTGCATCAAGGCAGCAACCAAATGATACACTGCCACCTAGGAGGTTGATAGCCCAGTACAGCCGAGCTACCGGAAGTGTTTAGAAGATGAGTCCCTGAGACATGAGTCACACTCTCGTATTTTTTTGCCTGATGAAAAGGAGAGGTGGATTAGTGGGAGAGAAGGGAGTTGTCCCGGAAAACGTGGGAGAGCAGTCTTCCATCAAAGGGTGCAAACTTGGGTAGAGGTGATGTTGCAGTCGGAGAAGCTCTGCATCTAGCCCTCCGATCATCCATCTTCCCCTGTAGTCAGCTGGTTCCCTTTACCATGTAATTTCCCCAGTCACTGCCCATTCTCTAGTTTATTATCCAATATGCGTTTCCTGTTAGGTGCCTAGAGGGTGCTCCATAACATGTAAGGGTCTCATAGACTGATTCTGTCGGGGTGGTATTCTTCTTACCTTCTCCATGCAAACCAACAAAAACTACTACAGCAGAACATTGAAACCTTTGACCTTCACAAGTGGGTGACAGATGCTGTTTATGTGCAATACAGAGCCGCAGCTCAGGAGGACCTGCGGGCGGGGAAGCATCTTTCATGCTTCAGAAGCACATGTTATCTAACAACAATAAAAGGCCACATGTATGTTTGTCTGATGCCGTTGTGTGTGGTAGAGGCTGGCCGAATGCAAAAAATGCGCCGCTTGAGGGAGCTGTTGGGTTAGCATATGTAGTGGTCCTACTGTATGAATGAAAACCAGCACTTTGGCAACTTTCAATAACACATCCACCAAAGGAATACTAGCCATGAGGAGAATCACACTAACCTAGTGTGCGCAGAACACATTCCTGGTGGAGAATACAAAACAACATTGAACAGACTATTCTCTGAGATTCCGCGCATAAGAATGATCACAACGAGGGATTTACTACAAGTAGAATTCACCTCTGACTTTAGAAATTACAGAGTTAATATGCACCTTGCATCGAATTTGATGGCAGCTAATTTGTTGGAGGAAGCTTTGTTCACAAAAATTATATGTCAGGATGTTCAGGTCACTGGCCTCCCTTCCCCACATTTTCAGCACAGGACAAGGCAGTTCAGTCTAGTGTAGCAGACTCTCTGGCTTCTTCGGCATGAGGACATAGTACAGTTACTAGCTCCAGGGCCTACTGTGCCCAAGTCTCTTTACTTATCAAGGTCTCTTGATTCACAGGGCCTGATGTACCAAAACAAATGAAAAGTTCCTTTCTTCTTACAAGTACTCAACTCAGGTGATTCACTCTTCACCTTCGATCCCCCTCAGCCGGGCTCAGATTCCCTTTTCTAATGTTCAGAGAATGTTTTTTCTTTCGGACTCACGGTTTACCCCAGATCGCCCTCAGCCAGGCTCAGATCCTCTCTCTTACACAATTTGTCTCCCTCAGCCTGGTGTGGACCTATTTAATTTTGCATTAACTATCGAAGACCTTCGATTGTGCACAGGGTTTAGCTTCACCCATTGCAGGACCACTTCGACTTCACCATTCCTTTTTCACTTTGCCACTTCTGAGTTGCATACCTAACAGAGACCTTCGAATGAGCACCCATGTGGTGCAAGACAACTCTGTTTACGGTATCAATCTTGGCTTCAAAGGTTCAGTCACTCATCTGTTGTTAAATTATATTTGCGTCACATATGCTTTACACACTGTTATTTTCAGATTTCTCCTTACAATGTTACCACTTGCAACCTTGGCTCTAACATAGACCAGTCTGGTATCAGTCTCCTCGACTCACCGGCTGTGCAGACTACTGGCGCTGCTTTGTTGTAGGGTGCCAAGGACAGTACCACTGCCGCAAACGCTCCTCCCCGCCTGTTATCGATGCAGGTTTCTTCAGCTTTAATTCCAGGTCTTATGTTTCTTATTCTTGAAGGCTCATGAAAGTAACAGTCTTTCTCTGAAAAGGTCAAGAACGCTTCCCTCCTCATAACTCTCTCTGGTCTTGCCGTCTTTCTCCTTGTATTAAACTGCCATCTTGGAACTGCTGCTTCCTCGTGTGTTTGCCTTGCTCAGGGTGTGCTTTCGTGCTTCGCCTTTTATTTATGTGGGGAAGTGTGATGGAAGTCAGGTGTGTTTAATGATCAGTAATTGCCTGACTCTGCCTGACCATTGTGTTGGGACAAGTCAGGTATACGGCTTGGTGTTAGTCCATTTTCTCTCACAGTGAGTTGTCCGTGAAAAAGTGTTTGTGTCAGGAAGGGGCTCAAAAAGAGGTTAATTCCCTAAATATCATAACTGGTAGGATGGGGAAAAGGTGTTACAGGGAAGAGGATACTGCGTCTCACCATCCAGTGTCCCACTGCCACTACCCGAAGATCCCCCATCCAGGTGATCCTCCTGCACTGGTCCACCCCCA